>NC_143015.1:43850056-45050056 GCF_055824585.1 Amblyomma mixtum | reverse complement strand
TTTCTCTATGAGGTTATAGTCATTACAGAAACCTGGCTGATGCCAGGTCAAAGCTTTGCAGTTGCATATACCCTACGCACTGCTTAGAACCAAAGTTCTGTTGTCGACAGCTAAGCAAAACGTTGCTTAGCAAAACGTTGCTTGCGTTTCTACGATAGAAAGGCAATAAGATACTTACTTCTTTATTTAGGTGACTATGCACGCATTTTATAACTTCGTACGAAGAGCGGTATTGGTCGGGCTAAAAGCCTACCAGCGTTGTTTTTGTCGATCCAATTAATCCGAATGATTGGTAGGTTTTAGTTATTGTGCAGACGCTCTCGTTAAGATTGATGTCTAAGCCTTACGTGCTTTCTGTACACGTAGCTGTTTCGTGATGATAAGGCGGGTTAACACTAAAGCACTCCTGGGATACCAATTCATGTTCATCTTTTTGCCAGGCGCTGTTTGCTCAAGCAACCCGATGTACTTGGTATCAGACCTATGTGTAGGCCGGTGAAAAGTAGGATAAGGGTGGAATCAAACTGATGCTTAGTTATTTATATTTATACTTGTTGAAGTTTATATGAAAACACTTTCTCAGGATATGTACTAGTGAGCCAATCTTTAACTTAAAAAATTCTGTTGTGAATAGCAATATATAAGTTTTGAACCTTTTATTTTTTACTGGGGTGTTGGTTTCTGCGTTAGAGCAAAGTGTATAGATGACTGTGTACAAAACTCTTGAAAAGTGCATATTTGACAATAGTCAGGGTAATACATGTATACAAGGCATTATTGTTCATCTAGAGCTTTCAACGATGCACGTGTCCAGACTACCTGTTCGTATTCTTGCTCATAGAGTTTCACTTAACTGAACCTGCTTTGGACTACTTGTATTTTGATTTGTGTTCTAGGGCACATATTGCTGCCACTCTCACAATATTATGTGTATTCTGTCTAAAAAAGTTGACTCCTTTTTTGTGTTGTATATTAGGTAAACGGCACAACAAAAATAACTTCTGTGAGCGTTATTGTTGCTTTCACTGTATCGACTTTAGTGGTGTCTATTTTTAGGACGTTCTATTTCGTGCTTTTTCAAATGTTGAAGTTCTTCGGCCCATAAGGTAATCTCATATTTTGCGCTGAGTAAAGAAGTCTGTGTGTGCCACGTTGTGAATGCAGCAAAAACGGGGCTTTTCTTACCTCCTTCAAGATTTGTTTACCTTATACATGAAATATTTTATTTTTCATGAGTTATAACTTAGCGAACTGAGTTTTCTACGGCACAAATTATGTTGACGTCCTGAGTTTCAATCTAGGCGTTCGTAATCCGAATTCCTTGAACTAATCAAAATTCTGCAAGAATAGCATGATTAAGCTGCAAATAAGCGCTCTGGTTTAGGCTTCAGCGTTTCGAGCTCTATTTAAAAAGAGTGCCTGAAGTAATTGGACGCAAGTTACTGAAATAATACAAAGCAGGCAATTTTATTTTATGGACACTTTAGAACATCTGTATGTGCCAAGACTCGTTATGAAGGCACTAAATTTATAGTAAAGGAAGCGCACTAGCAGAGGTTTAAACGTAGTTATCGACGGTCATAGAGCGCTCAGAGTGCCATATTAGGGTCTAGGAGGGATATTATTGTTCCAGAATTGAAAATCCTGCAAGGAAATCAAATGTTGTGTCCCGAAAGGCTCATACAACTTTGGAACGGCATAAACTTGGAAAAAATAGAAACGATCCTATGCATTTATCAGTCAAGCGAATTGTACTTTTAGTGCGATAGCATTTATAGTGGCCATTCCCCGCAATTGGGCGTTGTGTATATGTCTGTCTGTCTGTTTGTCTGTTTGTCTTAGGGCGGTTTTGTGGCAGGCTGCTCAGCTGCCCACCGGGTGGTGGGAAAGCTGCCCGCGGTGTCAGGCGGCAGCCAATTTAATTATCAGAGGCTGCTCGTGAACAGCAACCCGGATAGCAACCAAACCCTAGCAACCCAAGCCACATGTACAGTCTTTGTCAAAAGTAACCAGGCTCCATGGCTTGCTTCTCATTCGTATAACAGAGCCCTCACGGCTTTCCTAAAGACCAAAAACTTCTTTCAAGGTGAGGGCAGGGGTTCTTCTTACCATACAAAGATTTAGAGCTTCAGGGCTGGCATAATAGCTTTAATATACGACTGAGAAGAAAAACGTGCAGCCTGGTTACTTTTGACAAAGACTTATGTACCTGCCATAGCACCTGCCACCTGCCTTTTGCCACTGTGCACTGATCACCAGCCCGGCGGGTGCTTGCCACAGTGCAGCCGGTGGTAACCAGGCAAGAACCTGAGGCGGTAATTAGGCGGCACCGCCCCTTAGCGCACTGAGCTACGTTGAATGAGCAGCAGCGGTTTGGAGCAAAACGTGATTTGAATGGTGCTTGCACAGTAGCTAAACGGAAGAAGTTGTGGCAATAATTGTGAGGCAGCCTGGTGCCGCCTAGTAGGTCGTAGCTACAACCTACAATTGACGTCATGTTAGCACACATATCCACATTTGGCCTAATTACCGAAACCGACTGACATTTTTGTTGTACAGACTACGCAGCATGCACACAAGTGAAGAAAATATCACATCGCGATGTCTCTTTTCGGCCGTTTAATATTCCGCTCCAACGAGATTAGTAGACAGGCAGCATTGTCAGTCATAATAAGCACTTTTAGAAGCCGTATTCTAGCCATTTCTCTGCCAGAAAGGTAAACGTGTCAGTCTGGCATGTGAGACTGGAGCAGTCGAGGCCAAGAGCGTCCTGAAGAGCGCACAGAAGCGGCGAAAGGACAGCAGCACTAGCGCTGCCAAAGGTTCTGGAGACGATGGTGAGGAGGTCACATCCTAACTGCGCTCCAGCTTCATCTGGATCAGTAGTAAGTACGTACCCGACGAGGCACTGAAAAAAAATGAGTAGTGGGATTCACTTCATGACAGTATGACTACAGGCTATGTTATATCGAGACTTCAGCTTATGTCAAACCAGTCTACTACGAATAGGACATAAACAGCTTTGAAAGACAGCGCTTAGTTCAGAAGTTCACGCGCCTTTTACGGTGCTCTTAACCGAATACAAAGGCGCGACAGATTCACTGACCTCAGTGGAACTGCATTTGAGGCAACATAACTGATTTCAAAAACTAGCATCCAGAGTGGATATTTTCTGTTTTCGGAGCTTTATTTTTATTTACCAATTTCCCTGGCTCGCTCCAAAATATGGCCATTTCATTGTTTCTATTCCGCGCACAATATTGATATCGTATAATTCAACAAATTTAGTTTAAAACACAATAAAGCGAGTGCGCTCCGCAGAACTTTTCACAGTACCCGCCAAGTGAGCGCAGCATTTTACGCGTCGTTCAACATCTAATCTGCGTGGATAATTTTCGGTAGGTTTATTCGCTTTGACACATTCTTAGCACAACGTCTCTGCAAAGCAAGTCGTACTTTTTGCTTCTATTCCCGCTATCAATTTCAGGTAGAAAATATGTCTTCCTGCTATAACTTTGCCAGAGACACACTCCCTATGCCGGTCGAGCAATGAAAGTAGCGCTATGTGGTGTGGATGTGACACATAAAGAGGACGAGACACGGGCACATCCACCAAACAGTTTGTGCTCTTTTTTTTGCACTGACGCGCGGGAACATTCTGCATATTGTGGCTATGCTGCAAAGGGCACAAATGTTCTCATGTTTCGGAAAGAAATCTTGACGTCCAAACTGCCCCGAAGCTGCTCGAAAACAGAAGAAATTTCGAACGTTGGGTCTGTACTTATTCGTTACAAAGCTATGTAAGAGCCACTAGGTCCAGCTAAGTTGTCTGCAAAATTTTGGGGACATGAAAAATTTAGAATATTCTTAAGATTAGAGGAAACAGCGAAAAAGCGGCAGAAGTTAGGCCCTAAATAAACAGAAATGCCGTCACTGTTCTGTTGCTGTCCTGACAAACTCAAGGTTTGAGAGAAACCCCTGAGGTGGAGAAATTTCATGACTGCAAAATTTTAAGAATCGATCAATTTATAAAAAATATAGTTCGTTCCACCTGCGCTGCCCTTGTTGCAAATGCTTGGGAGCAAGGAAACCGTAGCGGTATCGAAACGCGTTTTGTTTGAACGATGGGTCCCTGCGCGGTACTTGTCTTCTATAGCTGTCTTATATAGGCAAGTGGTTCTGTTCCAGATTGGTTTGGTATTCTTGGTTTGTTTTATTATCAAACTATAAACGTCCAGTTGAGACAAAATTATGCAGTTAATATGTGCCACTCTAGCAATATACTCTATAAATGCCATTCAGATGTTGCGCCTATTAACTGAATAGCGAGATTTTTATTTAACTCACTTTCTTGCTTGCGAAAAGAATATTTCCGCGGGGGGTTGATAAAACCCAATTCACATGGCTGACATTTCGGAGATAATACTGCTCCTTTTCTTAATGTGCGCCTGAGACTGGGATGAGATTTCTCTCGAATGAGCTGCAAAGTCTTACCGCTAAAACTTTCACAGATCCCAGTGCCACGGGTTCCTGCAACAGAAAATACACATGGTAAAATACTGTTTCTGCACTAAAGCTAACTGATTTCATGTAGAGAGAATGGTAATAATACTCTCAGAGCCAGTACTTATGCCTTGTTTTCAGTACAACTATTAGAATGATTTGATGTTCTCGGCTAACAATTATCTCGAGCTATATCAAACCACTCAAATAATAAGAAATCTGTTATGTCCATCCACATAGGTAGGCTGACACAGATCCGGAAATGCAATACTGAGTGCGTTTTAATAAGATCTTCCAAAGTATGGGTGGTCGATGTGTTAGATTTGCATTACCTTTTTATGCTTCATTCGTTGCAAACGAGAAAGAGGGGATATGCAATGCCTGTTGGCCAGCTGAACATCTTGAAGCACAAAACGGACATGCTACATAAAGCACCGCTGCAAAAGTCGCTAGGGTTAGCGAAATCACGTTGCACAGAGCGTAGCGCGTCCTTGTATACGATGCCTCGATTCGCTTCTTAAACCAGTGTCGTGACGTCAATATTCTGTAGATTCACTCCTCTTGCTTCATGCAACGTACACGAGCGCGTCCACACGCGCCTATGGTAGCTGGCTAGAACGGCTAATTGGGCAAGTTGACATAGATTTATTGCTACGGAGCTGCTCCGTAGCAATATATCGTAAATCGCTCACTCTTTATTTGAAAGGTATGGAGTCGGTGCGACGTATAGAACTGTGTGTGCTCAGTTGTGAAAAACATAAGAACACCAGTGCATACGCTATTCCAACCAGTTCTCCTCATTGCCGCAGACTTCGCACGCAAGGCCTAAGCCAAGCAAGCGCATAACCCCTTCTCCTGTACGCTCCTCACCCTCTCACTTGACTATTATCGGCCACTGATTGTTTACGGTCTCGCTGTGTGAATGCAACTATTTAGGCGTCTCATCGAACATATTGTCATTGACTCGAAACCAAAGTCGGCACTTGTAGCAGCGTGCGTAAGCAACTCCACTTTTCTGACTGGGAATTTTTCGTGGTTCCAAATATTGTTTTGGAATTTAAGTGACTGCAGCTTCCTTCGTTTCAGTGAGGAGACAATGACATATAGAAATGTTAGATAAATCAGAGGGCCGATCAGCCACTCATTTTGTGAGCTTCGCTGAAGCCACCCTACTATACGTCCTTTTTTTTCAGTAGGAAGGCTGACGAGCATGCCACTCGCTGGCTTTGGCAATGTATATATCGGTAACTACAATACCGCGCACGAGCCCATTCATGCCTTTTATCGCAGCTGTCCTAAGAGAGCCATACCATACTGATTTATAACGATTGCGCAGCTACCATAGTTCTCCATAAAGTCAGTAATAAAATTCCAATAAGGAAAGGTTTCAGGCAGGGAGACACGATCTCGCCTATGCTATTCACTACCTGCTTACAGGAGGTATTCCGGGGCCTGAAATGGGAACAGTTCGGGATAAGAGTTAATGGAGAATACCTAAGTAATTTACGATTCGCTGATGACATTGCCTTGCTAAGTCACTCAGGACATGAACTGCAAAGCATGATCAATAAATTGGACAGGCAGAGCAGAACGATGGGGATAAAAATTAACATGCAGAAAACCAAAGTAATGTTCAACAGCCTAGCAAGGGAGCTGCAGTTCGCAATTGGTAGCCAGGTGCTGGAAGTAGTAAGAGAATATGTCTATTTAGGGCAGGTAGTGACAGCTGATCCAGATCATGAGAGGGAGATAACTAGAAGAATAAGAATGGGGTGGAGCTCATATGGCAGGTTATCACAGATCATGAATGGCAGTTTACCGATATCCCTCAAGAGATATACTAAAATACATGTTCGTGACTGTTCACAACAAATTAAGGAATTAACAGCAGCAAGTACATAGAGCTCGTCCCGGGTCGTTCGACACGATCCTACCATTCTTTAAAAGTGAAGGAATACTCATGCCACACTGAAACATACAAGAATTCTTTCTTCCCCCGTACTGTGCGGGAATGGAATGTCCTCAAAGCGAATATTGTAGAGGCTTCTACTGTGGAGTCGTTTACGGCGTCGCTTAGGAATTTGTAACAATTTTGCAGCATTCAACATTTGCTTTTTTTTCTTTCCCCCAATGCTCATTTTGACGCGAGATGTCGTCTAATATTGTATAATGTGGTTTCTTTTCGTCGTTAATTTTTTCGGCATTGTCTGCTGAGTTGTGTGTGCCTCAAGGAGGTTTTCTTTTTGTCAAAGTGTATTTTACACCCACTCCTGCTTACGGCTTTGCAATAAAGCCAGCAGTCTTCTGTAAATAAAAAAATAAAAAAGTATGCAACAGGTGTATCTTACCGGCACTCAACTATGGGGCAGAAACGTGGAGGCTAACAAAGAGGGTTCAGCTTAAGTTAAGGACAACGCAGCGAGCTATGGGAATAAAAATGATAGGTGTAGCGTTAAGAGATCGGAAGAGGGCGGAGTGGGGGAGAGAATAAACGCGCGTTAATGATATCCTAGTTGAAATCAAGAGGAAGAAGTGGGCTTGGGCAGGGCATGTAATGCGAAGGCAAGATAACCGCTGGTCCTTAAGGGTAACGGAGTAGATTCCAAGAGAAGGCAAGCGTAGCAGGGGGCGGAAGAAAATTAGGTGGGCGGATGAGATTAAGAAATTTGATGGAATATGGTGGCCGCGGCTGGCGAAGGACAGGGTTAATTCGAGAGACATGGGAGAGGCCTTTGTCCTGCAGTGGGCGTAGCCAGGCTGATGATGATGATGATGATCGTTCGTCGCGCCTGCGACGAATAGTGAGGACTGTGTTCCACAAGCAGACGACCGCACAAGCCTGAAGCATCAGTTTTGTAGTTGCCAGTGAACTTCCCCATTCCGAGAGTAAGGATCCGAGCGGATAGTACCGGTAGTGGCTGGATACACAACGCTGGATGGCATGGTTCTTTTGTAAGAAGGCATACATTGACTTGAGGCAGTGAATGCATCTTGCTGATGGTACTTCTATAAAACGCAGGTTTTATAGCAGGTTTTAATATCTACCCTCCTTTTATAAAACCATCACGTAGAGCGCTGCTCTAGTGGGCCGCCCTCCATGCTGTCCGCTCGAGCTCCTCATATGCGCAGAAAGAAAGTGTGCTGCTAATCACAAAATGGATGCTTCCTGCTTTTTGCCGTAAGGTAGTGGGGAAAAAGTCCCCGCTATTAAAGGCAGGCGAGATGAACTACAACGGTGATTATACGTTGCGGCAGACAAAAAAGTGCAAATAAATACGGCACGGGCCTCGTCTAGTGTACCCGTTTCGACCTATTGAGCCTACTTGAGGGCTAGAGTATGAAGAATTGGAACAGCTGGCATCATCTATGCATATACTTTTGAGTACAATATCATGAACAAATAATCTATATGGGTCTCTGGGTGCATCCTTAGCAGCGGTATGTCCACTCTGAAGTTTTAATTGGATTCGTTTGCAATTTCTTTGGCAAGAGAAAGGAAAACATAGATGTAAGGTGCTGCTCAGGCACCATTCCATCAAACTTTCAAAGGACGTGTCACGGCTGATGGTGCGCTATTTATTTCGGAATGCTCTCTAGCATTGGCATAGATCAGCAGTCTTGAAAAGGCATGTGATTCATGCGGGCAGCCGTTCACTACTCTATAGGGGTTGTCTGTTTAGCGTTCCTTGAGAACAGTAAATAGACTGTAATAATACAGCTATTAGGAATAAGCTCATTTCTTATTTCTTTTCCACTTCGTTGTGGCGGCTGGGAGCTCTGCCTGGGTAAATATTTTATTTGAAACCGTTAAGTACGCAATTTGATTACCATTAGAAAAGAGTTCCTCTGCAACACTCGAGCCGGGTGCTCTTATGCTACTTCAGTTCATTAATTCAAAATGTCACCGTTAGTTGCCATTCTTCCATCGCGTTACATCGAACAGCATGGACGCATTATTTACACACGCTACAAACGTCGGTATTGTGGTAGAATCCTTGTGCGCGTCATACTGTAGGCTGCATGTCGGACCATGTATTGCAAAACAGAACATCTTTGCAGTCCGAAATTTACAGCGCTGGTGCTAATAAGCCAAAGAAATTTACTTACGTAAACAGGCGTGTTGCCATCGCAGGTGAGGCCATTCTTTCCCAAGCACTATGAAGGGAAAATATTAGGTCAGAGTTCTTACAGGAACAAAGGTCAAGAAACGCCTTCACGCTCTTCGCTCATGACAAACACCTTATTCGTTTTTCTAGCCTCATAATCATTCCCAATCCTCAAATGGCGGCGGTTCGCGTTATGTTTTAAGCGCTGCTCTTGGAAAAGCGTCAGTGCAACCTGAAAGTCTCAAAGGGCAACAATTTCCAAATTAAACTCCTTAAATTAAGCTCCTTGAAATCGTTGAGTTCACGTTGCTGACGTCTTCACGCAGGTCATCGACGACAGCAAGGCGATCCTCAAGTGTTCAGAGCCGTCGTTTTATTTCTGTGACGTTCGTATGAATTTCTTTCAGTTTGCTAGATGTTTCCTTTTGGAACTTTTCACATGACGAGACTAGTTCTTTGACGAGGGATAGAATATGCTCCGATTTTTCCGGGCCTGGATTTGTTTCCTCGTCGCCAGCGCAAACCAATAGGTGCGTGGCACAAACAAGACAATAAGTAAGCGCCCACCTTGTTTCCACCAATGGCGCAGACCAGATGACCTCAACCATACCGCAGGCTGTGAGCTCGTCCCTCTATCGCGTGCAACAAAAGAGCCTATGCGGGCACGATACGTGCTCAGATCGATACCCATGCTCGAGATCCCATAAGATCGAATCATCCTAGCCACCTGCAATTCCTCTAACGCGAAATGTTTTTTTTTCTTCTTTTTCTCTGGAGAAAATTAAGCCGACGACCAGGCGACTTGGCAACGGCAGATTGTACGCTCACCTGTTGGTCAATCTTAATGCGGCCGTGATGCTAAGTGCACTCTGCGTGAAGCGGATACTCGCAGTGAATTGTTATCAGTGATACGATGAATGCAAAACACGCCGTGAATATAATTTGGACTGCGGTCTGGACCCTTATAATGGCTCCGGTTGCGTGAAAGATGAGATTATAACGAAGTGGCCTAAAAATGACGGATACGGAATGCCTATTGTCAACTACATCGCCCTCCAGCAGGAAAGACGTTGAGAAGATTTTTTCAGGTTAGGAAATAAGCAAGAATGTTAATAGCTTTTGCCAAATTTAGATAGCGAAAGTATGACATTCCGCTCAGGCAGTACGCCTGAATTCGAGCTCTTACCTCGGCAAATGGCGTGGTCGCTTGCACGCTGATAAAGATGGGCTTTCCGCAAACGACCTTCCTGTCGAAATTAAGCTCTCCGCAGTTAATATTCAAAATGTTTCCACTGATGGTACCGACGACACCGCTGAGGGCTTTACACACGGCGATAATAAAAGGGTAGACAACCACTGGAAAAGCGACATGTAATATTGTTCACTGCGGCATCCCTTTCATCATACCCAAGGACACAAATGAAAAATTTATTTCAAGAGAAGAGCAATGCAGAAGAATAAAAATGTAGTCAAAAGGGAAAATAAATTGGAATTACTTCTAGTTCAAAGGGAAGCAGTCAAAGGAAAAATACTGAGAAGCAGGAGAAAAGGGATTTGTTTTGCTAAGTTAACTGTGCGGATTTAAGAAGTTATTATAGAGGCCGCTTACCAAAGTCATCGGTCTCCGCTCGGAGCAGAAACTTCAAGAACTCGATTAGCAAGTACCTCTGGGATCCGACGTCAACAGTTGCAAGCCCAGAGAATGCACACTGAAAAGTATCAAGCCGTGGGTAACAAGTAAAAGACGCTCCCGTTTCTTTGTATGTTGTGTGCGACAGTTTCTCTGCCCAATAAGCAACCAGATAGCTCCCATTATGACCCTGTTGTCTGTTTTTTCTTCTTAGCAATAAAAGTTTTGTTTCCTCAACCACCTGTTGTCTACCGGTAACGACAGCAGCCGGACCGGTTCCCAGGTGCATACTGTAACACCACGTGTGAGGTCATTTGTAAAGGCACAGTATCCGTACTCATCGCTTCCTTCTTTATTTTCCGGTTCGTGAGAGATCCGGGATAGAAACGCGCCTCAATTCGGAT
Source organism: Amblyomma mixtum (assembly GCF_055824585.1). Classification (NCBI taxonomy): domain Eukaryota; kingdom Metazoa; phylum Arthropoda; class Arachnida; order Ixodida; family Ixodidae; genus Amblyomma; species Amblyomma mixtum. The sequence continues at coordinate 45,039,413 of NC_143015.1, read as the reverse complement.
GTGTTAAAATGTGCGGAGTTTCAAAATCACTTTATGCACATACATGCCTAGAAATGACTCCCTCCAAGAGGGGAGGGTTTACACACATTTGCTGTTATCAGGCAACACAATATAAACAAACCAAGAAAGCATTTTATGAAACAAATAGCACCAAATGTAGTTTTTTTTTCAGTAGGAAATAAACTGGCAACTTACCTGTACTAAATCGACGGTGAACCCGACAATGCCTTCCTGCGAATAACCAAAATACGCGGAATATATTATGTGCTTAGGAAAATTTAAATCCACGCTGGGACTATTTGCTACCTTCTCAGTACTAGACAAAACTCATACCAAGCGCTGAGGAAAGATTTCGAGCATGTACGAGTGGGTGGGGATAACAAAAGAAAACGAGCATCACAGCACGAGAGCTTTGAAGGGATAAAAATATATAATTCTTCCAATGACAGCCTTTGTGATTCCAATAAATATTCATAAGCATTTATTTCCTCTTTTTGAATGGTTCTACTGCGAATTGAATAACACAATCTTGCGGGCTAGTTGGTGGGAATCCATACGATTTCAGCAGCGCGAACACGGTTAGGAAAAAACAGACAGAAGGCGGACAGGACAGAGCGCTGAACTATCAACTTTATTTCAAGAATGCCAAAGACCCCGCTCTTGGGCACTCTTGAAATAAAGTTGATAGTTCAGCGCTCTGTCCTGTCCGCCTTCTGTCTGTTTTTTCCTAACCGTGTTCGCGCTGCTGAAATCGTACTGCGAATTGACAGATCCCAGCTTGAACATATATCATTTGCGTAAAAGGCAACCTTTACTGCACCTATCCTATACTGCGAAAATCGTTATAATCAGTACGAGCAAGCATAAATACTGTGTATTTAAAATGTCTGTCCACTTGACTGCTTCCGTAATCTCTTCCTTCAAAATACGGTCGAGGCGTCCACGTATTGAGGAACTTCTTTCAATTGCTACATAAACGCGCTCAGGGCGTCCGAGAGAGGGTTTCAAAGCGGCTTGCGGCGTCTTATGTCCGCACGTCTTGACCAAGAACTATAACCTCTGCACCGACACGCAGAGAACGTTCGACCCCTCTCCCCCCCCCCCCCCCCCCCCCCCCCCCCAACCCTCCTCGCATGACAACGTTTCCTTGACTACGCGGTAGACACCTTTTACGCTGGCGAATAGCTAGGTGCGGTCTGTGCGAGGTATGCGCGCATGATCAGTGGCAGAATGGAAACGCTCTCCCACCACGGACGCGGACTATGTTCCGAGCCACGTGTGAGTCTGTTGCGGATGTCGTTCCAGAAACAGCTCCAGCTGTACAAGTAGGAAGGACAACTCGAAACTCAGGCACCAGAAAGAGTGGCTAATAAAATATATCGGTGCAGTTTACATCGTTCGTAGGCGCAACTGAAGCCTGCTTGCCGAAAGTATATAACAGAAACCAAAACAATTCAACATAAACACTCCACGTACATGCCCATAGAGCCATTCAGCCTTCGCTACTGTGTCCTAGCTCCCATGCCCTTGACTCGGTTGCCTTCGTATGAAATGTGTATTCTCCAAAAAGTGCCGGCCGCCGCGGTAGATTAGTGGTAATGACGCTCGGCTGCTGACCTGAAAGACGAAATTCTAGAGTTTCGTGTTCTGTAGGATGTCAGTGCACATTAAAGAATCCTAGGTGGCCGACATTTATTGTGTCCTTCACTACGGCGGTCCTTATAGCCTGATCGCCTCGGGACCTGAAATCCCCGCAAACTAAACAAAACCGAAAAGTGGAGTTTCCAGATGTAGTTGAGGACGCTGATGACGCAGGCTGTAATCTGAGATACGTGCGGTAGTGTGCGTCCCCGTTGTTGCAGGTGTTTGGTCATAAAAGTGTAGTACAACCATCAACCAAGAGAAAAACAAGCCGTAGAGATTTCTGGTTAAGCGGAAGAAATAAATTACGAAATTAGTTGAAACGTTGAAAGCCCCAAAACACAGGAATTAAAGAGGCCTATCAATTTAATGTACCGTGACACATCTTCTTAGCAACAAACCTTTTAGTTCTTTTTAAAATTTTTCGTGTCTTCTTTCCTTTCCCTATTGTCGTTATATCATGATTCATGAATTAAAATATTATTTCTTTATTTAATTCAAATAGCTTATTTCTCCGTTCATTTCAGGAGGTGTGTAGTCAAGAAATGAAAAAGAAATGACAAGCACGTACTGGTAACAAAAGGAGAGCGAAAAACCAAAGCAATAAAACAAAGAAACGCAGAGAGGCATTGTTATACAAAACGGAAACCAATTAATCAAGGAGGTGACATTCAATTGCTCTTGCAATATTATGTGAAACATGTGAGATGATAAGGCATTCTATTCGGATTCAGTTCTGGGGAAGAAACCATTATTAAATGTGAGTGTTCACGCGTGTGTCTCGTCCTCTTCGTACAATGAGCTGTGACGCATTTTGGCAACTTCATTTTTTATTTTTCCTAGTAGGCACTGACTAAACAAGATGAAGAGACTAGCTTTCCTTCGGGTTTCTGACGTCTGTATGTTGTATTGTTTAATTACCATAGACGGTGAGTCATCTCTTCTATATTTGTGAAAAATAACCCTCACAGCTTTCCTTTGCATACACTAGATTTGCATATCATTTTTCATTATCCGGGTCTCATACTACCGCCGCGTATTCAAGTTTAGCTCTTACGGAGTTCTTGAAATATCTTGATGGTCCCGAAAGTGCGACACTAAATTCTAAGGTTTGTTTTTTTCCGAAGCAAGCTTCAAAGAAAAACAAATGTGTACATTTCTGCGTGCTTGCATGTTGGTTTTTACATTGCGAAAATCCGAATATTTCTGTGCTTCAGAAAAGAAGCGTAAACTGCCTGGTTTAACATCCGGGAACTACACATGCGTTACAAGGGTCGCCGCAGTGGAAGGTTCTGGAATAATATTCACCACCTGCGGTTCTTGAAAGCGCCCTGGGGCCGCAATGTTTAACGATCCGCTTCATTTTCCATTCCAGTTGGCCGTGACGTCAATGTCACGAAAACAACAGGAGGCAGGAGGGCGAAGGGCTAACCACAAACACAGGTGGTCAGAGCGTGGTGCACCCGCTAGGCTAGGCAGCATCGTGTCACGGCCTCCATTTTTACCCATATAACTAACAAACGAAATATAATTTTTTTCTTTTCAGTACAGTATTGCAGGTCAAGATTTGGTTAATGTTAGTACGTTCAAGTATCTGGGGGTGTCAATTTCTCACAACCTAAGTTGGCACAATCATGTCGAAAATGTGTGTGCGGTGGCACATACAAAACTGTGTTTGCTAAGAGGAAAGTTGGGGAGAGCAACGAAAGATGTCAAACTTTCAGCATACAAATCTCTCATACGGCCTTCCCTAGAATATGCATCTGTAGTATGGTCTCCTCAGCTGAAGATGCTTTCATCGGAAATAGAAAAGGTTCAAAGACGTGCAGCGAGATTTATTTGTTCAAAATATGGGAAAACAGATTCGGTAACGGAAATGTTATAGTCTAAAAACAGAAAAAAGACGTAAAAAGCAGCGATTAAAAATACTTTACCAAATCATTCACGGAGAAATTAACATCAATAAAGAAAAATATGTGCAGCCTCCAGGTAGACTGAGCTCCCGCCTTAATCACCACAAAGCGATTCGGCCATACTTGACACGGACTAACGTCTTTCGCTGCTCATTCTTTCCGGATGCTATTGAGCACTGGAATAAACTGCCCGCTCACGTTGCTGAGTGTACAGGTGTAGCGGCATTCCTGAATGCACTTGGGGATTTCGTCTAGGCATGGGATTCCTGTAGATGTGCGCGTAACTAATTGTCAACTATTTCTTTTTGTATAGCAGGTGCCTCTACAGTGGTGCGAATTGTGTTGCGTTTCTATGCTCTGTTGTATTGTATGCTCGAAGAAGCTTGTTCATTCATGGTTATATACGCATTTTTCTCTTCATTTTTCCTCTCTGTAATGACCCTCAAATGAAAGTTGACAGTATTCATAAATAAATAAATAAATAAAATTCCACCTGAGTCACTCGGAGCACACTGAACCACACCATCGAACAAACGGCGCCAACTTGCTTTGTCGAGACGGCATTAGCACTGATGAAGTTCGTGAGGCGTCCCAAACATTTCATCGGCTCTTTCATTGGTTCATTGGAGTTTAACGTCCCAAAGCAACTTTGGCTATGATAGACGCCATCGGTTCTTTCACTTCTGGGCGTCCGCATAGATCCTACAGGGTGACATGGGATCAAAACGGGTGTATGCAAACGGGTGGCATCGTGGTCATGTTTCTATCAAGACCAGCGTTAAGTCCGCCCTAAAGCCCTAGCGCATTGGGAGCAGCGTCTAATGGAAGCCAACAGAATGGAGCGTCAAGGGAATGAAGCGTTACAGAATACGGCCCCCTGATATCGCACAGCACGCACGGGCCCTTCGCGTTTCGCATCTCTCAAAACGAAGTCCACGTGGCCGGAATTGAGCCCACGTCCTGCAGCTGATTAGCCGAACATGCTAACCACGAATCCACCGCGCGGGTCTTTCCACAGAAGCGCGCCGTTCACCAAGACAAAAACGCTTGCTTGGAAGGTAGAGTTTTACGAAATAGATTTCCTGAAATTGCTTCTGAATTTTAAACCACTGTTTACGTGTAGACATAAGCATATTAAGTGAGCTGTGATTATTGTATCGAAACCATATGGTTAGAAATTTTAATTTTTTGCGGCCGCTATTTTGTCAACATTTCTTTTTGGACATAATAATAGTTAATGCACACTTACTGTGTCAGCACTGCACAAGTCTCCAGAGGATTTCAAGCACTGTGGAAAAAAATAGAAGTGCATATGGTCTAAACACAAGTGATTTCAGCAAACAAATCTCTGCGTACAGGCTTTCCCAACATCATTACAATATAGGACCACGTTACATGATAACACCAATTCACCCTTGAAGCACTACCTTAAGCAGCAGGTGTAAATTATATTTTTAAATGTGTTCTGCTTGCAGTCTTAGCTTGTGTTTACGGAATATTGGCCAGTCTTAGGCTGAACATTCTAGAATTTCACCTATTTGCTCACTTTCAAGAAGTTCGCGCTGTCTTGTTTTAAAATGTTGCTGCATTTTTATGCTGCGTCTAAAAGGTCGATATGCGCGGAATACCAAGTCATATTCGGGCCATTGGATCTCACGTATTATTTTCTGTGTTTTTAAACGCTTAGAACATATTATAACAGAAAAAATGCTTAAATAGGTGCACTTGTAGTCTATTTTGAGCGACCTGAAGTTAGCATTAGCTTGAGCAGAGATCCAATATACGGCTCCAAACTAAACCTGCATGGAGTTTTCACATCCGCGTACCTGAAAAATATGGTATGTATGAGTTTATTGCTACAACAAATGGGTTTAGGTGGAGATAGAAAGCGATAGAAACAGAGGGATGAAAAGGCAGGGAGGATAACCAGGCGATGCCCAGTAGGCTACCCTACACATGGGGAGCGGGAACAACGCGGAAAAAAGTAAAAAGAGCGGCAACGAAATTACTTTTTCAAGTGTCCATCGACCACTATGAGAACGAGACGGAGGGCGCGCACTTAAAGCTTAAAATATATAGACGGGAACACAACGCCGAGTCCTTTAAGAACCTTCGGAGTGCGTTCACCTTTGTGAAGAAGGTTTTGTCCAAGGCCCTAAAATCCTGAATTCTGTTACAGGACGAGAGTTCAAGCGGCGGAGAGTAGCAGCCAGGAAGGCGCGCACTCGCTAAAAACTAGGGCAGTCACAGAGGAGGTGCCCGGTCGTTTCATCGCAACCGCACTGCTCACACGCTGTAGTGTCTGCCATTGCGATGAGATTGGAAACAGCATTTGTGAACGCCACTCCCAGGCACAGGCGTCACAACAGCGTAGTATCAGAGTGGGGAATGGCAAAAAATTCAGGGGGCACTTTGGCTCTCTAAAGTGCTGCAAGGCGAAAGCGTTTCCTGGCCACTGTTTGTTTTTATTAACTTTCTTATTTTTCATGTTTCTTATTTATTTATTTTTTGCTCCTTTTCTTAATTTGATTGTTTTTATATTTATTTTCGAATCTTATTTTTATTTTGTTCTTATATTTTGTTTATTTTCTTATTTCTATTTTTATTTTTATTTTCTTGACTTTACTCCTTTTATTTTATTTATGAAGCCCATGCATTCACTAGATGCGCCTTTATTCATGCTGGAACCTTGAGCCTTTTAAGCAGTGACGCCGAAAGGCGGATGAATCTGCCGACGCGTCTGTCGACACCGCTGCCGACGCGTCTGCTAACGACAGTATGAGGCATTAAAGGCTTTCGCCTTAATAGTATTTGAAGTTGAAGCAAGGGGTCGAAGTGGCGCGAGCGCGGTGTCCAACCCCCAGGGGTAGACCACGACTGCACATTTACGTTTTGGGCGAGCAGTTGACGGTGCTTTGCTGCGTCAGCTCTTGTTAGTGGCACGCGGACAATGTTGGTTTCGTGAGCCCATCGAGCAGCATCGTAAGCTAAGGCGCTGCCAAAAATGCCACTGTGGCCTGGTACCCACTGGAAGAGGATTTCGTGATACTGTTCTAATGCCTGGTGGTGCAGATGTCGTACCTCCACTACAATTTGCTCGTGGTCGGTATGGTCGGTACAATTTACTCATGGTAAGACAGATTGAAGACATCGTAGGTGTGGTAGATTGTGAAGCTTAAGAAAGTTACATTGCTTTTCATTTGCACCCCTATGGCTTCTTCAATCGTCGAATAACAACTGTAATCATTTCCTCATTTCTGCTGCACACGACTTGGTAGTCTCTAAACATTTCTCGAAACATTTGTTCCCACCCGCAACAGTATAGGCCTGATGTTGCTACCCTAAAGAATTGTTATGTTCCTTCTAGGTGGAAGCACATAATCGATGTCTAGATCTTTTTTTAATTTGCGAGATTTCCTATGGCGATATTTTCTAAACAAAAAACAAACGTCGTTCTACTGAGCCGGTTAGGAATCATAACAAATCCATACTGAACTTACCGCACCAATCTCCAAAAAGTTTGGAAAGCTGAAGTTCGTGCACTGAGATCCTGAAAAAGGAATATAGTACCAATGTTAGTGTCATTCACTACATCCAATGTTGGGCGAATGCCAATCAATATTTTGAGATGAAAAACTGATAAACAACAACAAGTGAGTGGAGATGCCGGGAACGAAGAAGGTTACGCAAAGAAATTATAAATAAATAATTACGACCTCAAATCTGATGACAAAATTTACCAAAAGAAACGCACATAACTGAAATAATGTTTTATTTGTGTTTCATCTGCACTGCGTTATAATATATTTGTGATATCCACGATGATCTGTTATGTATGATGATTTATGGCATCCGCGTTTCATGAGCCCGGAGTGCCGACAACCACAACATAAAACATGCTGGAAAAGATTGAGCTAGAAAAAGAAGAAATTCCCCCTTACAGTGTTTTCAAGGAGCTGTCTGAGGGATTTCAACTTTAGAAAAGATAGTTCATCCGATTCTGAAGAAACGAGAGATTCATTTTGCCTTGCAAGCACGAAGTATTCTTCTCTTTTAGAGCTTAATATTTTGCCATCTAGATCTCCATCATAAAGAGAAACGAAAAGATGCAAAACGATCATTTTCCAGAAGCAGCAAAAAGTTATATCGAAATACGATAAAATCTAAAGGACACATAGTCGCCAGAAAAATCAAGAAAGACAAAACATCGTCGGTTGGAATCAGTCATGATTCCTATTTCCAGTTTTCTTCTTCCCTGCACATCTCTAAGTATATGCTATGAAGGAGAGTGTTGTGGCCTCCGATAGTTTCTCATTAATGCGGAAGCATGAGATGGCTACTTCTCGTCTTGAAAACGTGTCCCTACGATTGTGTCATCCAATAAAAATAAATGTACAAATGTTTGATTGTGTTAGATAGTGCGTGATGTGATCTTGATGTGGAAAAAATTCGTTCAAGAGGTGTAATTAGTTATTTAATTACACACAAAAATTACACCTCGACGTCAATTAGCCATGGATGCATGCTTGTAAGAATAGCCACGGTAGTCGATATAGTTCTTCGACGTTTTGCTTTCGCATCGCTCCAGTGGGAGTCCCCGCAGTGATCTTAAATTTTTGACAGTGAACTATGTCAGTCGTTCGGTGCAGTCGTACAAGCAGTAGAATCAGTCCCATGGGTACAGAATAAACTTTTTCTGTGCTAAGCGAAAAAGCTTTGTTTGAGAATCACTTAAGTAAAAAGACATATGCTAGGACATATCAGCATTAATCGTCTATTTCAAGCGCTTTCCGCCGGACCCGCGTCTCACTCCGTGGCATAGAAAACAGGAACATGTGCGTTAATACGCACTTCAATGTACACATGTGCCCTATGTATAACAAAGTAAACATATATAAATAGATAAAAATAATAAAATATTATAATAGAAGCAGCGTTCTTTCGTTTAAAAAACATGTGCCATCTGGGCCTTCGCTGGCGATATGGAAGTTTGTTTGCTCGGCTGCGGCGTCGCCTCGCAATAAAACCATACCGAGGCCAAAAAATTGTTCACTGGGAAATTGAGGTGTGCGATTCCAATGCCCTGAAAGACCACTCGTGGGAGTAAATTGGAATGAAAATATTCTGGTGGCTTGAACTTCTGAAAACTGATGAAATGGCGCAGGGAACGCTGACGCATTGTGCAGTAGTGAACGAAAAGATATGACATTTTTAATGTTTTCGTAAAAATTCGAATGGCCTGGATATAAATGACCTATTTGCCATTTCTGAATATATTGTGATGCTTTAATCTCCTGTTAACTCGTCAGACGTTGTTGGGGCGTACACTCGTGGCGATTACGATTATTTAACAATTAAGGCAGTCGGTAATGAGATATCTGAGCGAATCTCTTCATATGCCGCCTGCCTTCGCGGGCAGGTGGCGTATTAACGGCTCGCCACCCTCCGAGCTCTTCCCGTTGCAGCTACCTCCCGGTTGTCCATTCCTTTGGTCTCGCCGTGGCAAGTGGCGTTTCGCTCTGCTACTACCTGCCAACACGCCACCTGTCACAAGCCAGTACACGCCACCTGACAGCTGGCTGCCACAGGAAGAGCCTGGAGGGTAGCTAGCAGCCGGCACATGCCACCTGACAGGTGGCGCGCAATGCTGCAAGCTACCCTACGCGCTCTTCCCGTGGCAGCGACCTTCTGGTTGTCCATTCCTTCGCTCTCGCCATGACAAGTGGCGTTTCACTCTGGTACTACCTCCAACACACCACGTATCAGAAGCCGTTACACACAACCTGACAGGTGGCGTGTTATGCTGCTAGCCACCTTCCGGGCTCTTCTCGTGACAGTCACCTTGCTGTTGTCCATTTCTTTCGCCGTCGCAGGTGGCGTTTTGCTCTGCTACTACGTGCCAACACGCCACCTGTAAGAAGGCGTTACACGCCACCTGACAGGTGGCTCATCTAGCTGCAAGCTACCCTCCGGGCTCTTCACGTGGCTGCCACCTTCCGGTTGTTCATTCCTTCGCTATCGCCGTGGCAAGTGCCGTTTCGCTCTGCTACTACCTCCAATACGCCACCTGTCACAAGCCGGTACACTCCACCCGACAGGTGGCGTGTTATGCTGCTAGCCACCTTCCGGGCTCTTCTCATGACAGTCACCTTGCAATTGTCCATTCCTTTAGCCGTCGCAGGTGGCGTTTTGCTCTGCTACTACGCGCCAACACGCCACCTGTCTCAAGGCGTTACACGCCACCTGGTGCATGTCTAGCTGCAAGATACCCTCCATGCTCTTCACGTGGCAGCCACGTTACGGTTGTTCGTTCCTTCGCACTCGTAATCGCGAGTGGCGTTTTGCTTTGGTACTACCTCCAATACGCCACCTGTCACAAGCCGGTACACTCCACCCGACAGGTGGCGTGTTATGCTGCTAGCCACCTTCCGGGCTCTTCTCATGACAGTCACCTTGCAATTGTCCATTCCTTTAGCCGTCGCAGGTGGCGTTTTGCTCTGCTACTACGCGCCAACACGCCACCTGTCTCAAGGCGTTACACGCCACCTGGTGGCATGTCTAGCTGCAAGATACCCTCCATGCTCTTCACGTGGCAGCCACGCTACGGTTGTTCGTTCCTTCGCACTCGTAATCGCGAGTGGCGTTTTGCTCTGGTACTACCTCCAACACGCCACCTATCACAAGCCGTTACACACCACGTGACAGGTGGCGTGCTATGCTGCGGCCACTTTCCGGGCTCTTCTCGCGGCAGCCACTTTCCGGTTGTCCATTCCTTCGCTCTTGTAGTGGCAAATGGCGGTTCGCTCTGCTATTCCCTGCCAACACGCCACCTGTCACAAGCCGTTACTCGCCTACGACGCCAACTATGACCCGGAAGGCAGTAACGGGCACATAAGTTCTAGGGTACAAAACGCATAGACAAAATAGTTGTGCACAAGCGTGCCGAGCATAATATGACTCAAATAGAGATGTGAAAACTGCGTTATATTGTAATGGGGCCTGATTCTAGCCTGGAATTGAAGTGTCGGCCTCAAAGCTAGCAGGTATGCTCAGTGAAGGTATTTCAGGCCATAAATTGTTTGACTGTGTAAACTTCGTGCCTAACAATTTTCTAGCAAGGAGAAAGGAATTTTTTGAATCTTTCATTTGACTTCCTATATGGATATTAGATAGGGGGGGGGGGGGTTTCAAGGCTAAAATATTCAAGAGAGCCGAGCTGTCTAAACGTGTATTTGTTCTTGTTAAGTATTAACATTCTCGTGTAACAGTTTCTTTGTGCGGTTTATTAGTATAAAGCTATTGTGCCTCCTAGTAGGGCCCTTTCTTCTTGCTGATTTTTCGACTGGGACGTCATGAACCCGCGTTCGTTCCCTGATCCACTCTTGCCCTTTGTGTTAACGTTGCACCTATCGTTTTCCTTAGTTTAAGCTGAACCGTTGTAGTTAGCCTCCACGTTTCTGGCGAGGCGAATTCAGCGCGAAAACCCGGCACATTAGACATTCATAAGTGTTGTGTGTCTTCTTATGTCTCTCATCTGATTACTGCGCTGAATTAACACCATTTATGAGCACCAACTAGCTCAGCAGCAAGTTATCCTGAAACATGCTACTACCCTATAGGTGAACACTAGCTCGATACAACTGTTACATGCTTTCCTCTCAAGAGATTTCGTAAATTGCCATTCATGATCTGAGAGGACATGCAAAGTGCGCTCCGCACCATTGTTTTTCTAGTTACTTCACTCTCGAGGTCCGGATTTGCGATCGACACCTAACCTAAACAGACGTATTTCCTTACCGATTCCAACACCTCGCCACCCATTGCAAACTGCTGTGCCCTTCCATGACTGTTGAACATTACTTTAGTGTTCCGCATATTATCATTGAGAACACGGTCGGGCTCTGCTTAAGCCAGTGATCATTTTTAAGTTCATCTTCTTAGCGACTTAGCAAGGCAATATTATCAGGGAATCACAGATTACTGAGGTATTATCTCTTAAGACAGGAAGCGTTATTATTAAATTGAAATAACATGATCCTAATATTTGGGATAATTTTCCATGATCACACGAGTTGGGATGATGAAGTAGTCAGTAATCAAACATCTGTCAAGGTGCGTTGGTATTCTCACTAAACTTCGATAATTTCCTCCTATTTCAGTGAAGCTAAAGGTATATAAAGCCCTTTTTCGGCATTTAAACTAGGGTTTTTTTGGTGTGGAACTCCACTACAGTACGATATAAAGTCCTTTTGCATAGCCAATGTTGATTACCACGCTCCCACCGTTCACCTATATTCACATTATCAGATTATTTCACTTCAGAGCGGATATGGTTATTATTAAGCAACCAGATGTGTAAAAAAGCTCTACAGTATGATCACCCAGGGTTTCTACACTTGACTAGCCTTACACAAAATATACCGGTATACGAGGTCTGTTAGAAAAGTATCCGACTTTATTTTTCTTTTGCGAACACCTGAGGGATATGAAACAAGCGCGCTTGCATCAGCTGACCTTGAACCTTCGTGCGCATGCACGAATTTTTTCCCGCCTGCCGACAGCGTCAGTCGCTGGGACGCAGCGTTTGAGTGAGGCAGTGCGCAGTGCTCACGTCGGTTTTTTACTGCAAGAAAAATTGCGGAGTGACAAGAGCAGCGCTACTGCATCAAATTTTGCCAGCAACTGGGCGACAGCCATGTGGAAACCATTCGTAATATTCAGACGGCTTTCGTAGACGGTGATATGAGCAGCACACAGATTGTGCAGTGGTACAACTGGTTTAAAGACGGCCGCACATCGGTGGAGAGAGATCCACGCTCCGGTCGGCCATCAACATGCCGAAACGACCAGGTCATTGCCGAAGTGAACGCTGCGGTGATGCGGGACCGTCGTGTGACTATCTGAGAAATTGCGGAAGAGGTGGACATCAGCAATTTTTCTGCACATTCCATTATCACCGAAGATTTGGCCATGGAGAGAGTTGAAGTGAAATTCGTGCCGAAGCTGCTCACGATGGAGGAAAAGCAGCTTCGTGTTGAAGAATCACAGGACATGCTGGATTCCATAAACAGTGACCCCGAATTCATTGCCACCATAATCAATGGTGACGAGTCTTGGGTGTACGGGTACGAACCGGAAACCAAATCCCAGTCGTCACAGTGGAAGCATTCCACGTCACCAAGACCAAAGAAGGCCCTCCAAGTGCGCAGCAATGTCAAAGTGATGCTGACTGCTTTCTTTGACTCCCTCTGTGTGGCACACCACGAGTACGCACCCCACATGGTCAAACAATGACCACAGAGTACTACAGGGATGTCCTCCGTGGCCTACGTGGTGCTGTGCGGCGCAAAAAAACCGGAGTTGAGGTCAAGAGGAAAGTGGGGCGTCTATCACGACAATGTTCCTGCACAATCCACGCACGTGATTCAGATTTTTCTGGCGAAAAACCAGACTCCTGTAGTTCAGCAGACTCCTTGCTCTCCTGATATGGCCCCCTGCGACTTCTGGCTGTTTCCCAAAATCAAGAGGCCATTGAAAGGAGCGCGATATCAGACAAGAGAGGACACTATGGCTGCAACGATAGCTGAGGTAAACTCCATTCCGAAAGGGGCCTTTTCGGAATACTTCCAAAAATGGCAGCACCGCCAGGACAAGTGCTTGTAGTCCCAAGGAGACTACTTTGAAGGTTATTAGGTTTTTAACGCTCCAGTTATGCCAGTTTTTTTTTCTTCGGCCAAAGGTCGGATACTTTTCTAACAGACCACGTATACCCTCCAACATACAGAGAAATGGTTTATTCCTCTTTGCTGCACCACCTACGGGAATCAGATGCTATGGTTTGGAATGCTATATCGGCAAATTACGTGGTATTTTTAAATATTGACATTGGAAAGAACAGTTTGCGAGCTATCGGCGCCGCGTTGATGTGAGAATAAACATCGATATCATCATCTGTGCATGTATAACAAATGCTGTAAGATATGCTATGTGTGTGTAAAAGGTGCTAAATAGTCAATGTCTAATTCTTTGATACTTTTGGTTGCACCAACATACTGTGTACATTTGTTTCTTGCTATATGTCTTATCAAAGGAGGATCTGGGACCCCTCAAGTGATTTTATAAATGACTTGGCATAAAACCGTTATCCCCCGCTGCTCCGAATCCAAATATCTCAAGAAGAACGTTCTTGCGGGCTAGTTGGTTCATTGCAGAAAATATTAATACTGCGTGAATGGGACAGGACAGGAGAAAGAGGAACACAGACAACACAGGCGCAGTCTGGTACTTGTGCCGGCACTATCTTGCGTTTCAGACAGTACGCCAGGACACGTGATTGACAGGTGGTCACAGCGATGAGGTTGACACACGCCAACACAGCATCGCGCTTTGCTTGCGCACACACAAAACTGTGCTCAGAGTAGAAGAAATGTGACGAAGTGGAACGTTCTTGCGGTCTAGTTGGCGTCGGCACAAGTACAGCACAAGTACGGCATAGTGCCGGCACAAGTACGAGTCTGCCCCTGTGTTGTCGTCTGTGTTCCTCGTTCTCTTGTCCTGTCCCATTCGCGCAATACTAATCCCAATATCTTAACAGCTATCGTAAACAGGCGGTGAATACCGTTGGAAAGATCATCACTACCTGCTTTACACCCTTCCTTACTTGAGTTGTATAGCTATCTCTATGGTTGATTATAGCGGCTGTGGATGTACAGAAAGTATTCGCAACAAAAAAGAAATAAGCTGCCGTCATGAGTGCCTATACACACAGCTCGGTGCACTGCTCACAGTGAAAAGACAATCGCGGCATTAGGAAATTACTTATATGTGCTAATACAATCCACAGTGCAGCAAGAAAATGAATGCTCACCTACGGAAGCTCCGTAGCCGGTTCCCAGGATTCCAAAAAATATAAGAAACAATAGGTAGGCCATTTCAACAATCTGATTCTGCTTCTACACTGACGATGCTATATCTTCTCAGCTGAAAGAACAGCATCTATTTCACGGAATCCGAATATTCATTTTGTCATAAACTGCGCAGTTGTACAAAACAGATGTCGCTGTCTGTGGCATTGAGGATGTTGTAGGTCACTTGAAAAAGCAAAAAAAAACTATATTTGTGCGGATAGCGTTCAGCCTTTCCGAACTGCAGCTGTTAAATCTGCGGTGGGTATACTGGCTTGGAGCCATATGATTTCTAGCGCATAGAATAAAATCAACGCAGTACGGAGTTTTCTGCTGGCGATAAAATCGAGCGGTTTGAATTGTGGAGAAGGTAACAACTCAGATCGCAAGTGGCAAGGGAGTTCAACATGGACGTGCCGAAAAATATTCAGCTGGTTGCTAAGACAATCAAGCAATTTACATGTTGCATATCAGGCGTCTATGACTTTTTGGCAATGGTACTCACAGATAGGTACTCGGAATGAAGCTTGCGTTCATTTCAAGCACGAGGTTGGTCACTGAATGCACCGTGTAATATATCGGGCATTGCCGTCTCATCATAATCGATATAAGTAACCTGAAAACTAGTTATCAGCTTATTTTGTCCATCAATTCCTGTCTTTCATTGTTGATTTTAAAGGCGCCAAAAAACTAGACAGAATATAATGGGAGACTACATGGCGTTTTTTTTTTCGCGCCTTTCAAAACAAGAATCAACCAAAGCCAACTGGCCAAGCATCAAGTTTGCTAAAAGGCACTAGAAAATTGTTTCAAATATTCCTGGTAAATTAGTGTTTAGAACGAATGCTTTCGAGCATTCGTATTAAGTACGAGCCTCTGGAATGAAGCCAAAAATATTACTAATCTTTAAAACCCTCTATTTCCATATTCGCAGGTCGATTGGTTTTTGGAAATATTATTTCAAGATTTTTATGTCTCTAGTATGGTGATATCAAGGCGGTCGAGACGCCATCATGATAGAACCGTACTATTGACACGTTACCATACTAAGGCAAACCCCTCCGCGTGCGCGGCCAAACTCAATGCGTTCGCGTACAAGCCTCCGATATGCCGCTGCTGCATTTCTCTCAGCGGTTTCGGAGTCAGCCGCCGCATTTTGCCTTCGCTCCTGGTGCATTACTCACGAAAACGACAGGCGATAAAGAGGAGACAAAGAAGGAGAAATGAGAGAAAAGGCAGGGAAGTTAACCAAAGAATAATCGGTTTGCTACCCTACACGGGGGGAAGGGGGTGAGGGGATAAAATTGTCTGAATTATTTGCAGGAAATCGAGGAAGTTGAAGACCCATTCTGGAGAAAATGAGCGCGACAAACGGAAGCCGGCAAACCAAGCGTCAACCGATGACGTTTTTATGGCCGCGGCCGGCAGGGCGCAGCCCCCAAGCTGTTTGATTATTTATGCGCTGCCTCGGCGTGCATGAGCTTAGGGTGGAGAGAGCGGCATCATTTTTAATCCTATATCTTGGCTTTTACTGAGCCTACCAGAAATAGTCTTGCACTAAGGTGACTTGGGATGCAATACCTATCGATTGGTTGCTTTACTGAAAATCTAAAAATATTTCCTAGTACCTTTAAGCCAGTCCTATGAAACCTTGATTTGTTTAATGTCCCTTTTGGTATCAGCGAGCGGACTAGCTTGCTGTCTCTCAGCCGTAACATTGCAGGCCGTATCTGTGAGTAATAACATGATGAACGAACGGAGAAAGGAAAGGTTTCTCTGAAATTAGTGCCTTTTTATGGCAAGTGTATCCTAATGTAGGAAATAAAGTAATGTTTGCAAAGCATTTATGATTCCTTTCTCTTCCAATAGTTTCAATATTATGGTCGGGGCTTCCCAGCCTGTGCCTACAGTGTCCCCAATAATACGAACTATACGCACCAGCCTGCAAAAACATTTCTCTAGTTGCACCTTCATCAGGACTACCCCCCCATTTCTCTACTTTCATCTTCATCAGGACTACCCCCCCCCCCCCCCCCCACTAAGTATGTAGCGTACCGTGCTACCTAAGAATACGAAAACAATTTCGGGCTGAGCCGACATCCACATCTCACTGTGGCTAAATTAGTTTCTACACTAGTGCGCCTGTGAAACGGCGCACTTTCCATTGCAGTGCCGAAATGGAAGAGCGTTAAGCGGTATCCATAGAAGTTCCAGTCCATTGGCCGACTGAGGCCTTTGTCAGCACAAAATGCTGAGCAGTGTCGGTGCACCGCATATCAGCAAGGCACAACAGATGCTGCAGACACGTATACAAACAAATATGCATTTCCCAGCCCAGGGCTAGGTCCGCTGCTCATAACGCGAAAGCATTAAATACCGCGTCAGCAGAAAAGGTGGCGTCCGTACTCCGCCGTCTATGTCACAAAATTCAGTGAATATCGAACATATTTTGTCATGGCACCGAAATTCATTTCGGTGCCGCGTCGTCATGGTCGTCGCGTCTCCGCATTACCACCATGCATTGCTTGGACATGTGACTCAAGGTTTTCCCTCGCCAGCGACTTACCCTTGGCAGCGCCTGTATCATCATTCCACTTCAACATGCGCACAGTACTGTGCACCGGGACTCCCGGTGGCGACACAGTGCAATCAAGACATAAATGGGCTTCGCGCTGGCTCTGCACAACGGTGTAAGAGTATACTTAGGTGCTGACGCTGCGCCCGACGGAACGACCAGATCTTGTTTGCTGCTCCTTGCGCTTGAACCCGCCGCGGTGGCTCAGTGGTTACGGCGCTCGGCTGCTGGCCCGAAAGACGCGGGTTTCATCCCGGCCGCGGCGGACGAATTTCGATGGAGGCGAAATTCTAGAGGCCCGTATACTGTGCGATGTCAGTGCACGCTAAAGAACCCCAGGTGGTCGAAATTTCCGGAGCCCTTCACTACGGCGTCTCTCATAGCCTGAGCTGTTTTGGGACGTTAAACCCCAACAAACCAAACCAAACCTCCTTGCGCTTGTCTCGAAAGCGGACAGATGGCGCGATACGATGGCGGCTTGTCTACCCAGGCAGCACAACATCACTAGACGAATGTCGGGCTATCATTGGCAAAAATTGGCCCAACGATGTTCCTACACTGGCATTTAGACTGAGCGCTGCCATACTGACACATTGGGCGGATATCAGGCAAGTTTTGGGCCAACGTTCGGCCGATCGAGCGGCCAACGCAGGAATGGTGATCATTCCGCGAAATGGGCCAGTAAAGGCTTTGGACTCGCTTTTCAGCTTTCGAACACTTGCATCCAGCTTTCGAATATTGGTATCCAGGTTTCAAACACTGGCATCCAGCTGTCGAGCATTGGTATCCTGCTTTCGAAAACTGGCGCATGCAACATAACCCACTGGCCAATGACCGTCGCTGTGGATGTACCATGCTACCTAGCAAATATCCATAAATGAGGGTGCAAAAAATTCCTTGAAAAAGACCCTTTTATTGCATCAAGTTACATGGATCACGCTTTTAGCGCACGCAGGATGGCCTGCGCTACCATCACCTGCCCTGGCGAGTGAAGGAAGTGGAGCCCAAGAGTATGGTGGAAGAGTCTGTGGGGAAATAGTTTATTTTCGTTTGCTGCGTGCCGGTCATTCAGGTTGAACAACGCAGCTCGGGAAGCTGTTGTGTTACGGCTAAGGCATCCATAAAGTTCTTAACGGAGCTGTCCTCCAGTGAACTGATTACTCATACCGGAAGTAATCGCTGCATTCCTCTTGCAAGAGTACTGTTGCACTGTATTGAAACAAACTCCTCGTCCAGCTTTTGCACGACGACCTCACGATGCGTCGAGAATGCAAAAAGATGCACGATGTAATGATGTGCATAATTATGGCCGTCATAGGAGAAAAACAAAAATGATTAAATAACACTGAATTTTGTGAGACACAGTCTGCGTGAAGACACTCCCACATATATTTCAGGATAATTTTTATTCTTGCTTCAGAATTAACACCACACTAGTTGCAAAAAGGAGAATGTAATTTACGAAACTTGCCTTGTACCAAATGGTTAATTTTAGTTTAATGCGCCGTGTCACACCCCCCGTAAACATAAGCAGTGCGACAAAACCAAATTATTGGGATATTGAAAGCGAATTAATATATCATTTTGGTTTCGTATCATAACTCGTATCTATATAGAGCGACCTGATTTTTTATTGAAGTGAAGAGGCACAGGTTGTAGCATCTCTTCCACGTGGACATCAAAATAGCATCTTTGCTGTTTTTTTTAATGGGGTTAAAAATACGGCTTCTGATTTTTGCGAAATACACTGAATGCAAGAAACTCGGGGCACCTCTGTTTTTTTTAAAAATGCCAGAGTATCTTAGTCGCTTCCAATGCATGCAATATGGGATTCGAAACTGCGACCTGAAAACCACATAAAAACTCTCGTCTGATAATCCAGATTAATGCCCTTATTGCTTTGAGGGACAACTTGGGGCAACAGCTTTAAAAAGAAATTGCGGATTTTCTTTTGCGCCTGCAAGTGTGATGCCAAAAAGAAAGAGTACGGAAGTATTACACATATTCTTAATATCTGGTCTGCAGTGGAAAATTAATAAAGCGGTCCTGATTCCTGTCGTGCATAAGCGGTAAATGACAAAGTTATTCCAGAATACATCCGATCTCAGGTCCCATGAATTGAAACACGCTGTTAGACAAGGTAGTGAATGTTTGGTGAATTCATCTCACCAAAGACGAAAAATGAAGTTCTCACTATTCTGGCAGATTTTCACTGCGCACGAGGCGAAGCCAAACATTTCGCAATGACAGCAGGTACACAGAGTCGTCCTAGTGCTTTGGCTCGATCCCTTTTCCTGCCGGGAAAATAAAGCCACATGTAGTGAGAGCAATATTTACTCCCAGAAGCTCGTTAATCTCCAGACGTATATCAAGATACAAGAATTTTAGTACTTACAAACAAGATCTTGGAGGCCACGGTGCGAACCGCGTCGGAGCTCTCCTAACATATGAGATGTGGCTTTTCGCTTGCACAGACTATGAACTGTGCCAGCTCGAGTGTGCAAGCTTTTTTGTCGCGCTAGTTGCGTGGTTGGGCGCCGCCGTGCCAGCCAAGGCAGGACCCGTTGAGTCAAGGATGTGTCATGGTGCTGCATCGCGCTGTTCCAAGACGAGTGTCAGGGGAGACGACGGTAGGGGGAGGAGGTTTGGTGGAGTAATTATTCGTTACACAGGTATTGTGGTAGCGAGAAAAAATCTCCAGCTGAAAGGTGGAGAAAGGAAGATCGTGGGAGGATGCACGAACGGCGAAGCGCGTAACGTAAAGAAAGAGAGTAAAATGAAAAAGAAAAAATTGGATGGGGCCTAGCTGTGGCTAAGCTTGGATATCGCGAAGCAAAAAGCTGCGGTGATGCTATGGTTTATCTTATTTATTTATTTATTTATTTATTTATTTATTTATTTATTTACCCTCAGGGCCTTGCAGGCATTGCAGAGGGGAGTGGGCAGGAAATATAGAACAAAACAATGGAGAAAAAGGAAACGGGTACATCAAAGATTAGTCCTGTGTATACAATGTTAGCTAGACAAAATACATTAGTGCAGAACAAAATCGCCAGAGTTTACACAACACCAGCCAAAGCTTTGCAAAAGTTATTTACGTCAGTAATAGATACAATTTCACCAGGAAGATCGTTCCATTCCTTAGAAGTTATGTTATGTTTTATGTTATGTTTTATGATTTAGCCTATGAATATACCTACGGTTTAACTTATGGATATGCTTATGGTTTAACTTATGGTACGTCGCTGTTCAGCTTCGTTTTCACGCCGTTTAGGGAGACGTGTCTCTCGTACTTCTGGCGTTTCAGGCGCGGCTTTGCTGTGTCGTTTAGCGAGACGTTCTTCTCGCTGTTCGGGTGCCTCGGACGCTCGTTGAGCTTTCAGTCTTTTATTTATTCACTCCTTTTCAGCCAACTCCCGTGGTAGAACTTCTGTATCGGTAGTATCACTCTCTTCTCCTTCCATGTGTAATGCGCACGCCTATTTTCTGGCAAGCGGTTATATAGCCAGCCTCCGCGGTAAACACGCGCTTGCGGCGAACGTCAAACGATGACGCATAGCATGCAGCACCGTGCGCTTGTTTTATGGACAAGCGCGCCTTTTCAAATGCGCACTCCGCACGGCTGTGGCGAAAGGCCCAACGGTGGCGAGGAGGAGATGCGGCGGAGCACTTGCGCAGTAGCCAGCGCCGTGCGTGACGTCACTCGGGCTCCGACATACGCTGACTCACGCGAAGCGCGTTGTTCACTAGCGTAGTGAAGCTTTTCGCTTCAAAAATAGCGTTTCGCGGGGTGAGGTGTTAGCCCGCTATCTGGAAAAGAGCGCGGCCGGGAGAAGAGGTAGGGAGATATTGGACTTGAAAAAGAGAGGGGATGGGGGCCAAAACATGTAGAAGGGGCTTTCAATTTTTGGAGAATGAGTCTCATGCAGAACGAAAGGCAATATCTATAAGAAACAAGGGAATAGAAAACGAGGAAGCATCAATGTGTGGTTGCAAAGCATTAAGAAAAGCACCAGGTTCGACACCCGGAAATTTTGAAGTCAAAAGCGTGGAGCTTCAAGATTGATTTCGCCAAAACAACTTCAGGCACTCGCGTAGGACTGGCACTGTCCTCTCCACTTCTTCGTTTGTACTTGTCTTTTCGAGCTGCATTCTTTAACCATGATCACTGACCAACAAGCCCAGACAGCCACTTTTGTATAAAGGGGTTTGTTACATTCTGCGCATTTCTATATGAGTTGATTGATAGTATAGATATGGTATGTTGTAGAGTATTCTTTATGAAAGCTTGGCTGTTCATTTTGTTGTTCAACATCTAGGGTTGTCCTGAATCTGTTGGAGATTTCTTTATTAAATATCTAATAGGCAACGAACAGTAACCTCATCGGTCTGAATTTTTCTTGGTTTCTCCTTTATAGGAGAAACCAAGCTCTGCCTGGTTTTTTGATAAGCTCTGCCAGTGCTGTTTTTTTCTATGGGGTTTGATGTTTTCATGTTTAGGAGTTTCTTAATCATACTTCTCGTTACCTGAGAGAGCTTGTCCGTATTCTGTCGAAACATCCTACCGCCTACGTCTGCTGCGAACGCGGTTATTACGCTGCTAGCCGTAATACCACTTTAGCCTATATAAAAGACTTACCTTGAAAACTACTGTATATTGTGCAATTATTTCCCAGCGACGCATCGTTATTAGCACAATTACAGTTGTTGCCAATCGGAGCTCCAAAATACTGTTAGCTGCATGCATGCTGTGATGATTGGCTTCTGTCCGTTAATGCCAACAAATGAAAACACCTGTCTTTTCACTGCCCAAGCAATCCCCATGTTTTAACTTTGATGCTAACTTCGCACTAAGCTCTGTACACTCTTACCAGTTGACAGGCGTCAACTTGTGTCAGTATCTATTTCGGCATGCACCCGAAATAAACAAGCTTAAGTCCGGTAACAAATGTTCGGGCTTTTTGAAGCGTCAACCGCTCGAAGTCTTAAAGTGCCCGACGACCAATCTTTTGTTTGAGGAATCCAGAATACGCATCTCATCTACTCTCTCCAGTTGGCACCAAGCAAATTTTATGAGCACACTAGAACCTGTTCCAACTCGCACCATGATGTTAATTTATTCTGAATGTTTCTGCAGGAGGGTATACGCCACTTAAACAACAGTTAGGTGTGACAACTCCTGCCCATCGTCGTCGCATTCCTTCTGTTTGTCTTCTGTCTCGTTCATACTTTTTTTACAGTTCACTTGGTGAACGCCTGCACAGCACCCCCTCAACCTCGCATGCCTGATCGCACATGCCATCACAGTATAGCAGGGGGCAGCTTCTAGTTGCTAATGGTGCATACTGGGTGGAACAGTGTCAATGGACGAAAAATAGCCCGTGTTGTTTCCTTGTTCTTTCTGTCTTTCGTCCTTTCCCGCTCATGGATGCAATATTCAATATCCATGCAGTATATAGTTTTTTTGCCAACACGCACAAACCTCATTTTTCCTGTGCCCTTTTTTTAATACGGCGACCGGCTGGACGCCGCGAGAGAACGCGAAGGGACGCATGCCATATCGGCTCCGTCAAGTGTCGCTAATTCCTGGGGCGCATCAATTCGGCCTCTCTTGAAATTTGAGCGAGCGGATTCCTAACATCACCAGGACTATGGAGCCACCTAATTTCACCAGGTGGGCCCAATTTTCGCATTGCTAGGGGCGATTTCCACTTTTCCGCGAGGAGTGGACGCTGCGCCTAACGGCTGCGTCGCTCCCGCGGCGGTGAGACCCTCGGTACATCTCATGATGGCTTCTCAAGCCCCTCTAAGGGGCTACGACCCTTCCGAAATGGCCTGGACGACTGTTCCTGCTACCCAACCTGAAGCTCCTGCGCAGGAGGAGCTCTTCCAACTCGTCAACCGGCGCGGCAGAGCCGGCTCCAACAAGCAGGCTGCCGCATCGCCGGCCTCCCAAGCTACGCAGCAAGGCCTCACGCACAGGCCTGCCTCATCACTTAGAAAACAAGCTCAGTCGCGTCTGTGGAAGCCCCGTCCTATGCCACAGATGCATCCTGAAGATTACGTGGTCATCCTCAAGCCCAGGGTCACCGCCGACCTACGGAATACCTTCCGACGTGGTGAGTTGGGCAAAGCTCTAAACGCGCACCTCGGCATCTCTGCTGCCGAGAACATTCTCAACATCGTCCCCGCCTGGGAGCAGAATCTTCTTGTTGTAGGAGTACGGAATCCGCACCTCGCCGATCGCCGGATCGGCGAAATCAGCTTGACCACAAGCAAAGGCACCCTGCCCGTACACGGGCATTTGAAACAAACTGGAGACGTATGCCGCGGCGTCATCGGAGGCATCGCCGACGACGAAACCAGCGCAACGCTCACCGCCCAAATTGTCTGGCGAGGCGGGCAGAATGCAAGCATTCGCCGCCTTGGAAAATCATCCATCGCGGTGATCACCTTTGTGGGAAAGGTGGTCCCGCGGTACGTCCACTACAACGGGGAACTTACCCCCGTCCGAGAATACAAGCAAACCGTGCCCGCCTGTGTAAAGTGTGGTACTGTGGGACACCGCACGGACACTTGCCCCACGCCGAATTCGTCTAAGTGTGGCCTTTGCGGCCAAAACGTGACTGTGACGCAGGATGGCCCTGCGCCACACGAGTGCAGCCCGACATGTGCAATCTGTGGACTAGCCCACCCCACAGGCTCGAAAGATTGCACGGCAAAATTCCGCCGACTTCATCTTGCCAGTGTCAAGCCCTCCCAACATGGATGATCCGAAAAGCCAGAGCCTGGAAACAGAAATGATCCCACCGCCGGCGGAACCAATGGCGGCGTGGGACATGGCAATAACGCCACCGGCTCGCACGAGGGAAACGTCAACGCGGCCTCCTCATCTCCCGGAGTCAAGTCAACGGGAGAGAAGAAGCGAAAGAAGAAAAAAAAAGAAGAAAAAGCAGGCACCGCCACCGCCCCCTAGCGGAGACAACGGCAAGCACTTTCCCGGCCTCAAACCAAGTGGCGCTGCCGCAGCCCGGGCCCCGACGCAGCAACAACACACTCAGGTGAGCAGCTGGGCAGGGGTTGCTTCCTCTCCTCCCTCCCCCTCGCCCACTTCCCCCTCCTCGGCTTACGGCGTAGATGTCGAAAGCCGCAGACAAAATGAGCAGCTTAGAGCACAGATCGGGCAACTGCTCGCCAAAATTCAAAATTTGGAAGAAAAGCTAGCTGCCGCGACGGGTATCCCGAGTAGAGCACTGCAGGGCCTCAATCTGAGGCCCGAGCCCGGCCCGGGCCCGAGACCTGAAGCCCGAGCCCGGCCCAGGCCCGCGGCTTCAAGCCCGGGCCCGGCCCAGGCCCGCTAAATTATCGCTATAGCGAGCCCGGCCCGGCCCGTAAATCCTCACGTGAAGCCCAGCCCGGGCCCGGCCCAGCCCGTTTCACAGTTACGCTACACTTGAGATATACTGCTCACTCTGAGCTAGTAGACTGCTACTAGACCGATAAGAAACTGGCCGACAAAGGTTCTGAAAACAGTTTGGCTTGAAGAAAGTTGGTTCTTTTTAACCCAGAAGGAAGTGATTAAGAGTAGTGCTCGCCATGCCCGTCTTTTGGACAGTGATCTCGTGTAGGTGCGCAAAAGATAAACTAGGAAGTTCCGAGAGCCAAATAAAAAGGGCTGCATACGCGCGTAACAGACTACTTTGCATTCCCCCATGGTTTTATTCAGTTATATTTTGCCGCCCGGAAGTATAAACATTAAAGCTGCCTAGCAAGCAGTGGGAGGACAATTTTAGTGAACGCGATCTCACATGTTGAACTCATAGCCGAACTGGCCGCCTTTCAGCAGAAACGAAATGCTAAAGGCTTGAGTATTTCACGGTGTGTGTTTTGAAGACTATAAGCGTCGCAAACTAATATGTTCTTCCCGAATGCATTTCTAATAGTGTATAGATATGTTTTTTGATGACGAACGATCAATGGCCAATTAAGACCGGTTGAATTTTACTCTTACTGGTGGAGCAGAAGGTAACGCGCGAACCACGTGATAACTTACAGGGCAAAAAACTTGTCATGACAACCAGGCTGAAGAAGCGAGGAGGGATAGATGTGGTTATGAGATGAGATTTACAAACTGCCGCGAGCTTTTGTGGCTATTTCATTTACGAGACGTTCCGGTCAGCTGATCAAAATGAAAACCAAATGCGCTTTACTTTGTGAATTTTCTCACGCGAGAAAATATAGCTATAACATAAACGCTATATTTTGGGGGCTTAAGGGCCCAAGGGGAGTCAGGCTGTGAGAGAAACCGAAGCAGAGGGCTCCGGATCATTTCGACCACCTGGGTTTCTTCAACGAGCAATGATACTACAAAGTACATGGCTGTCATGGTTGCCGCCTTAACAGAAATGCGGCCGCCGAGCCCAGGAGCAAACCCTGGCTCCCCGGCTCAGTAATCAAGCGCACTGACCACTAAGCCACCGCGGCGTGGAAATAAGGAAATAAATAAGTCAAGTAGTAAAGCTTAGTTTTTTTTTTCTCAGCGCGTACTATAACCCATAGCTCATCCGTGTCGCTGCTCCAAAGCCGCAGTTGTGTATTTCACTCTGCAATAGTGAATGAATAGTCGGACACCAGCCGTTTCTGTACGGACCCAAGCCCGACTCGCGTCCGCCGCTTTAAGCCCGAGCCCGGCCCGGGCCCGAAACTTCAGGCCCGGGCCCGGCCCAGGCCCGGCAAAACAAATCATGTCCCGGCCCGGCCCGCGGGCCGGGCCGGGCCCGGGCTTTCGGGCCGGCCCGAGCCCGTGCAGTGCACTAATCCCGAGTCCCGACGCCATGGAGAGTGAGCCCGGACTGCCGCCCGCGTTCGCGTCGGCAATGGCCGCGATGGAGGCGCGTCTCACCTCCCAGCTTCAGAAAATGATAGAAACGGCTATGAACTGCATGGAGTCCAAATGCTCGTCATCGGTCCCTGCAGCCATAAGCCGCTGCATGAAATCGAAAAAGCAAAACTTTATTTACACTAATGGTTTTTCCTGCGGTTTGGGGGCATCTTCAGAGACGTCTTGGTTCTACCCCCAGGAGCCTTCTCTGTCGAAGTCGTCCGCCTCTAATCAGTGGTCGGTTGCCCTCAGTCCAGGGCTCCGCTGGCCACTGCCGCCCGTTGAGCTCGCTGTACCAGACCTTGTTGGTCTTCGCAGCGGTCGCTGGACAGCAGAGTCTCCCACTGCTCCGCACTCGGGTTTTGTATTTTGGGGACCACGTCTATGTTTTGGCAGGCCCATGTGATGTGGTATAGTGTAGGTTTTTCGTCGCACAGGGACATTTGTTCGTGTATATCGTAGGGTGCATTTTGTTTAGTATATGTAGGTTTGGGAAAGAGCCTGTTTGCAATTGTCTCCAAGTGACAGCTTCCTCTCTCTGCTGAGAGATTTGTGCGGTGGGGGATATCGCATTCTTCTGCCTCTATAGTTTTGTAGTATGGCCGAGTATTCCCTGGGTGCTGGCGCGAGTTCCGCGGTCTCGTCGGAAGCTCGGAAAGTAATGTATCCTCGAGCTATCCTGTCGGCCTCTCGGTTCCCTGGCACCCCCGTGTGCCACGGTACCCGCACAATTTTGTGTCGGATCTTGTCGTTTTGTTCTTCCCGGTTTTCAATTCTGTCACTCGCTGCGAGGAGTATACGGAGCGCGTGACGACCTATCCTGCCATTCATGTAATTTCGGCAGGCTGTTTGAGAGTCCGTAAGTATTGTTAGTGACCGCCCGGTTCTATAGCCCTCCGCCACCGCTAGAGCAACGGCTACTTCCTCGGACTCAGCAGGTGTGCAGCCTCGGAGAGACGCGCTGGTCATTTCGCGTAAAGACGAATCGACCACCGCCGCTACAGCGATTTTGGTATCTCCTCCTCTCCAAGACGCGTCTGTATACACGGTCGTGGCTTGAGGAGCGTATGTTTTCTCGATGAATTCGGCCCTCGCTTCTCTTCTGCCTCGATGGAGGTTGGGATCCATGTTTTTTGGAATTGGCGCTACCTTGAGGGTCTTGCGAAGTTCTTCAGGGATCGTTGCCGTCCTCGACATTTCTCGCATCTGCTCGCGGTATCCGAGCCTCTGCAGGAGTGCTCTTCCTGTCGTTGTTTGCAACAGCCTGAGTTTTTGCGACTCAAGCTGCGCCTCTCGTAGCTCCTCAAAGGTGTGTAATCCCAGGGCCATGAGTTTTTCTGTAGACGTGTTGCGTGGTAGTCGGAGCGCTGTCTTATACGCTTTGCGTAGCAGGGCATCCGCTGGTTGTATTTCATTTTTGTTGAGGCACTGGTAGGGTAGGCTGTACGTGATTCGACTAACTACTAGGCTTCTGACTAGTTTTAGTGTGTCTTCTTCACGCATGCCATGTCGCCTGTTGGTGATGCGGGTGATCATGCGTGCGACTTGTAGCGTTGTTGCTTTCAGTAGGGTAAAAGTGTGTGTACTGCGCTGGTTGGATTGAACCCATATGCCCAAAATTCTTATTGTTGCCTTTTCGGGGATGGGCGTCCCTTCTAGGTAGACGTTGAGTTTTAGGTCCTCGTTGGTCGGGACGGTCCGGTTTTGCTTGCCTCTCCAGACTCTCAGCAGTTCCGATATCTCGGTCGAGCATGCGAGTCCTCTTTCTGCGAGGTATTGCTCTACACAAGAGGCCGCTTGCTGTAGCCTTTCTTCCTTCTCTCCGAGACAGCCCGTGTTTGTCCAGACTGTTATATCGTCAGCATACATTGCATGCCTGATGCCTTCGATGTTCTCTAGTTTTCGAGCTAGGCCAATCATAGTTATGTTGAAGAGTAGGGGTGAGATAACTGACCCTTGGGGTGTTCCTTTGTTTGGAGTGCGAATTTTTTCCGATCGAAGGTCTCCTATGCCGATGGTGGCAGTTCTATCGGACAGGAAGGCTTTGACGAAGCCGTGGATTCTGCGTCCGCAATCCAGGTTGTCTAGGCCCGTAAGGATCGCTTCGTGGCTGACGTTATCGAATGCCCCCTTGATGTCCAGGGCCATTATGACATTTTCTCCCGTCCGAGGTACGTTTCGCAGGACATCTTCTTGTATTTGGAGGAGAACGTCCTGCGTCGAGAGCTTCGCTCTGAAGCCGAACATGGTATGTGGTACACAGTCGTTGTCTTCCATGTAATTTTGCAGTCTGAAAGT
This sequence comes from Amblyomma mixtum, assembly GCF_055824585.1. NCBI lineage: Eukaryota > Metazoa > Arthropoda > Arachnida > Ixodida > Ixodidae > Amblyomma > Amblyomma mixtum. Next base: position 45,011,201 of record NC_143015.1, on the reverse strand, counting down.
TACAACCCGTTCGTAAAGCTTGCCAAGGCACGACGTGAGTGATATAGGCCTGAGGTTTTCAATTTGTAGCTTTTTACCAGGTTTAGGTATCATTATTACTTCGGCGTGTTTCCAATCTTCGGGAACCGTCTCCGCCTCCCAATGTTTGTTAAGAAAGGTGACGAGCTCTTGTATGAGGTCGTCGCTCAGGTTGCGGATGAGGGCGTTGTCGATTCTGTCCGCTCCGGCTGCCGTGTTTCTGGTGGTGTTTCTTATGGCCGCGTAAACCTCTTCCACAGTTATGGGGCGGTCGAGTTTCTCGTTTTCGGCTCCTCGATACGTTCCTTGGTATCGCGGGGGGTTGTGATCGCCGAAACATTTTTCTCGTGCGTTCTCCAGTAGGGCAATGTCTGATCCCTCGAAGGAGTGGATGAACCGGTGGATGGCTTTATTGTTTTCTGATTTTATTTCGGTCGGATCGATTAGTGCTCTTAAGAGATTCCAGGTTCTGGCCGTGCCTAGAGTTCCCCTAAGTGAGTCGCTGAGTTGTTCCCAATTTTGTTTCGCGAGTTGCATCGCGTATTCTTCCGCCTTTGCCGTAATTTCTGCTATCTTTAGTTGTAGTTTCCTGTTGTGTTTTTGCTTCCGCCATCTTTTGGTGAGACTGCGTCTCGCTTCCCATAGTCTGAGGAGGTGGGCGTCTACTTCAGGCGTTGCTGTCGTTCTCCTTAGACTTTTTGTGCATCGTTGTCGCGTTTCTCTCAGCATGCCGCTCCATTCCTCCAGTGATTGGATACCGCCTTCAGATTTGTTGCAAGCCCCGCGAAACGCGTTCCAGTCAGTGATTTTCGCCTGTCCAATGTGGCGTCTTATGGTGTCGGATGCTATTCGTGTCCGGAGGATAAAGTGATCGCTGCCTAGATTTTCCATCATGTTTTCCCACTGTGACTCCCTGCTGTTCCTTACGAAGGTGAGGTCCGGGCATGTGTCCGTGCTCACGCTATTCCCGATTCTCGTGGGGGTCGCAGGATCTGTGATTAGACTGCAGCCAAAGTATTCCGCTACTTCCACTAATGTTCTTCCCTTGATGTCTTGTTTCTGGTATCCTCAACTCCTGTCCATGGCGTTGAAATTTCCTACGATGATGAGTGCATTTTCTTTGGCCAGCTTGTGCGCTCCATAAAACAGTTCGAAGAGTTTGGCTTTTCTTTGTCTCGGCGGGCTGCACACGTTCAGTAAGAACGTGCTGCGTCCCTTTCACTTTTTCGGAATAAGTTCAACAAGCGCGTGTTCAACGTCGGTATCGGCGATGGTATCGTGTCTGATGGCTGTAATGGTTTTGCTGACTAGGACGGCCGCTTTACCTTCGTTTTGACTCTCGTAAACCTCGTACCCTTGTAAGGTCGGCTTGATTCCGGTCTCTTGGAGCGCAATTACATCAGGAGGTGTGAGTTGTTTGTTTATATATTGTTTTAAGAGGGCCTGCTTTTTGCGGTAGCCTCTGCAGTTTCATTGCCAAATATCTAAGTATTCTTGTTCTTGCCGATACGTATTGATCATGTTTACGCGTTACTGCTGTTGCCTTGTTCGCTTGCGAAAGCTGTTAGCGCTGGACGGTTGTACGCCCTTTCCCTGATGTTTTCGGTATGTTTTTGTTTTCGAAAAGCGCTTCTGATCTCTGAGATTTGCCCTTGGAATTGTACTTGCATCTGTTGTATTTGCGATTGGATTTGCTGCATCATATCCTGCATCATCTGCTGCATCATCTGTTGCATTCGTGCTTCAAGGTCTCCTTCGTTCGATGTCTGTGGTTGTCGTTTTGGAAGGGCTCTAGTCGTGTCGAGTTCCCGCTGTTGTTCCTTTAGTGTTTTTGTGAGTTCCTCAACTTTGCGTTCGAGCTCGTTTTGTTTGATTCGAGCCAGTTCTAGCTCGCGTCGGAGCGCATCGCTGTTCGCGTCCTTCGGTTCTGTGACACGACTGTCTTTGTTGTTTGTGTTGTTTATGTCACTACCCTTTCCTACCGAGTGCGAGAAAACCACCCGAACCAGTCGGCGGTTCCGAGCCTTCGATACGCACAAGAAAATTATCTGCAATCCCAGAGACGCGGCATCGCAGGACTCCAACCCCGCACCCCCAACCAGTGCTAGCTGTAGGCCAGAGTCCAATCAGCCCCCCTCTCTCACCTCCAATCCTAATGATGGCGGCACGGCCTAACAAGTGTTCCCCACCTCCGAAAACACGCACGTTGGTAACCGTAACGCAATGGAATTGCAGAGGCTTCAAGGCTCGCCAGAAACGCGCGAACCTGCGCCTCTACCTAGAAACTTTCGAGGCTTTACCCGCCGTGGTCGCCCTCCAGGAGCCAGGAGCGGCGGCGAAATTGACTAACTACGTGACGTTCCAGCGAGACCCCTCGTCGTGTCTCCTCGTACACACGTCGTACACAGCCACCGAAATCGACCTCGATCTCAACATACCGTACTCGTACGCAATGGTAAGGATCCTTCCCCTTCGCCGATCGGATCCTCCCCTGCACGTACTTAATGTATACTGCTCCCCGAAACTGAAGCGAGTGACCTTCGCGGACCTCTTTAGCCGTGCACTGAAAGAGGCGGGTCGCGACCCCCTGCTGATTGTGGGCGACTTCAACGCCCCTAGGCAGCTATTGGGCTATCGTAAGGAGGAAGTGCGCGGACGCATGCTGGCGGAGTTGGCGTCCACACTGGGCGTCACCCTCCACACCGACCCGGCATTTCCTACTCCTACCCGGCATTTCCTACCGTAGGCAACTCGGTGACCCGAGACACATGCCCGGACCTCACCTTCACTCGCAACATAAGACACGCAGACTGGATCAACACCGAGGATACCCTCGGTAGCGACCACTGCATCATCAACACCACTGTTTATACACGCCCACTAAAGCGCCCTACCACACTAGCACGCATCCCCAATTGGACCATCTTTCGCCAAAATTTCCCGTCCGACACCAACGCGAACATCACAGAGCAGGGATACGCAAATTGGTCCCGGTCAGTCATATCGCACCTTCACTCCCACGAGAAACAGATACAGCTCACAGAGGTGGTCACGGACGTGGACAACGACCTCCTCTACCTCTGGGAAGCGCGCCGCGGCCTCACGCGCCGCTGGAAGCGCCAGAAACACAACAAGAAGCCCAAAGCGCACATTGCGGACCTCACCCGGCAGGCAGCAGAGTACGCGGCCCAACTCGCTGACTCAAACTGGGTAGACCGCTGCAACACGGCGGCGAGGCAGATGTCGAGCCGCAACACGTGGCGGCTCTTCCGAGCCCTCATCAACCCAACACATACCCGCACAGAAACGCAGAAGCAACTACATAAAGCCATGCACTAATTCCAAGGAAATACAAGCAGTTGGCACAGGCGCTCCGGGATCGCTAGCTGCTACCTGTGCACAACTCAGGACGCCCGCAGATCAGCCTACTCCTATGCTGGCAGAAAAAACTCAGAGTTGGATAAGCCTTTCCAGCTTCACGATCTGCGGGCGGGTCTGGCCAAAATGAAGAGTGGCACCACGCCGGGCCGGGACAAGGTCACCGTCAAACTTTTGGCGAACCTTCCTGATTCAGCGTACCAGTGCCTTCTAGAATACATCAATGGGATATGGACGGGGGAAACGCCGCTCCCCATTGACTGGAAAACGGCCCTTGTCCCCTTCATCCCGAAGGCCGGGAAACCGATCGACACGGACAACCTCCGCCCCGTCTCCCTCACCTCATGTGTGGGCAAATTGATGGAGACGATGGTGCGGGATCGGCTGTCCGAGTACCTCGAACAACACAACACCTTCGCGGACACTATGTTCGGATTTCGCCCACATAGATCCGCACAGGATGTCCTGCTCCAACTCGACCGCGAAATCTTGAACCCCATTACACACCCCCAAAACGATAAAATAGTCCTTGCGCTCGACCTCAAAGGAGCATTCGATAACGTATACATATATAACTCACGAGATCATACTCACACATTTGAGTCAAACTCACTGCGGCACCAATACCTTCAATTACGTTAAACAATCTCTCACGGACAGACTGTCCTACATCAAAATACAGGACGAAGAGCACGGACTTTTCCTGCTCGGCACGAGGGGGACTCCACAAGGCGCGGTGCTGTCCCCTCTGCTATTCAACATTGCCATGATGCGCCCACCCGCCCTACTGGGTGCGGTCGAAGGGGTCCAGCACGCGCTGTACGCCGACGACATCACCATCTGGGCTACGCAAGGACGCCTGGGGGATATGGAGACCAGCCTGCAAACAGCCGCCAGCATAGTGGACCGCTATGCTCGAGACTGTGGTCTGCAATGCTCCCCGCAGAAATCGGAATTCGTGCATTTGCGTCCCTCGCGCACATGCTGGACCCAAATCAATCTCTCGTCGCAAAGCGGTCCCATTCGCGAATCAAAGGAAATCAGAGTCCTCGGACTTTTCATATACAACCAGCGACGCTGCGAGACAACACTCGCCAAGCTCTGGCAGGTGGGGGACCACGTGGGCCGCATGGTCCGCCGGGTTTCCAACAAGCGCGGTGGGTTACGATGCAAAGACGCCTTGCGCCTGGCGAACGCATTCGTGACCAGTCGAATCTTGCATTCGACTCCCTACCTCCACCTGCGGAAACAGGAGGAGGATGCCCTCGAGATCATCCTCCGCAAAATCATGAAACGCGCGCTGGACCTCCCGGTCTCTACCTCTACCAGCCGCCTTTTGGCACTGGGGATGGTGAGCAATTTTAGGGAGCTTCGGGAGGCCCACCTCAACAACCAATACACTCGTCTCACAAAGACAGGGTCGGGTCGCCGCCTTTTAGCCCGACTTCACATCCAGCACACTCAATTCACAGAGAAAAGATGCCGCCTTCCCGTACACTGGAGACGCGCCCTCCACGTGCGGCCTCTCCCCACCAGTATGTCCAAAGAGGATCATAATAGCAGGCGCCTGGCGCGGGCGGAAGCCTTGGACCGCCATTTTCGGAGCAAACCAGGAGTCTCCTACGTGGACACGTCCGGCCCGGACCCCAGGGGATGGTACACGGCCGCGGTCGTCCACGAGGGTAAAACAGTAGGCGTCCTTACTTTCAAGGCCCAGTCAGCAATTCACGCAGAAGAGGTTGCCATCGCTTTGGCAGCCTCTCACACCTCCTCCAAATTCATAATCACCGACTCGCGAGGGGCTTGCCGTAACGTCACGCAAGGGTGGGTTACTCCCCTAGCTTATCGCATTTACCAAAATTGTAGCCGAGACTCGGATCCCGCGCACCGATCTCTCGTTTGGGCTCCAGGTCACCAAGGCGTCCGCGGAAATGAGGCAGCCGACGCCGCCGCCCGCGCGCTCTCTCTCCGGGCATTTCCCACCGGACCCGACGCCGACCAGGACTTTGATTTCAATCAGATTTATACTTTTAAAGAAATATGCGAATATTAGAAATCCACGCACCAAACTCTTCCCACCCCGTGCAAACGGCTAGGGAAGGTCAACGAGCGGGTACTCCTGCGCCTGCTCACCAACACGATGTTGTGCCCGGCAACTCTACAACATTTCCATCCTCAATTCGACGGGCGGTGCTCACACTGTGGGGAGGTGTCTGACACCTACCACATTGTGTGGGCCTGCCTGCAGAACCCATCCCTACCCCCTATCCCAAAACCCACCCGAGAGGACTGGGAGGCGACCCTGTCCGGTTGCTGCACCCTCGAGGCCCAAAGGGCCTTAACGCAGCGCGCCCGGGCTGCGGCAAACGCCAACGGGGTACCTGACTAGGCATCCCACCTAGTGGTTGTAAGGGTGTGACCCTTCAAGTCACGACCTCCAACACCTTTCCCTATGATTTAATAAATGTTTTCACCACCACCACCACCCACTGGCTGGAGCGACCTTTCCAACAACTTACCTGCCATCACCTGAACACCAGTGCTTCTTAGCACGTTAAAGAACCACTGTAATGATCTCTTGCGTGAATCTTAACAACGCAGTTTTTATCATCGCACCCCTTGTGTTCTTCATATATATTAAAATTAAGTTAAGTTTCGGGGGATAAAGTTGGAAGGCAGTTAGACTGTTGAAGCTTGAAGAGAAGTGAAAGATAAACAAGATCAATAAGAACATGCTTCCACGTTGCTGTTGTTTCGAGTACTAGGTTGCCCCTAACTGACCCCAGTGTGTTCCTCAGCGCGCCGCTTGAGCGCTGTAAGTAATTTATTTGATGCCTTCAGAATAACAGGCCCACATTCTGACAAAGCATGCAGCTACTTCTGACATAAATATTTAATTCCGAGCTTCATACAAAACAAACAGCAGCTTTAAGTACGTATTTTCAAACTTTTCCTAGCAGCGGAGCGCCTGGTGTCCGAGGTCACTGAACAGCATTTTTTAATTGGATTCCAGGGAGGACACTGAGGCCACGTTTAAAGGCCACAGCTTCACAGCGCATGACTTGACTGAGGACAGGCATTCCAGGCAAGTTGGAACTGCTTAGTGCTTTTTTCAGTCACCTTGTTTGTAAGAACTATGAAACTGGCCAACTCATCTTAAGGTTATAGCGTTAAATTTTGCCATATTCAGTTTGCAATGCCCGCCTATCCAGAGCCAGACATTTCTCACAGCGAAAGTGATTTAAAAAGAAGTCACGAAGGGTGTGCAGCAAGTAGACACAACTTCTCTGTACAATTCACTGTGAGTTTGCAGGAAGTACTAGTAAATTATATTGGGAAGTGTTGTGTATAAGAGCTAGCGAACAGTATCTTAGCGACAAGCTATTTGCTGATTATTGTCATGCTAAGTAACTCAGTGGCCGAATTTCAAAGCACGTCCGAAGACCTAGACTGGAAATGCGAATGGATGGGTGTAAATTTATAATGAACAATCATAAAGTTCTCTTCATAGTTATAAGGAATTCATAACTCATTAGAAATCGTCGAACCGCAGCGATAGATCTTTACGGAAAAGCTATAGAACTTCACAGGAACTTAGAAGTTAAAGAAAAGTTCGTCCTGGTCCGATCTTCATTACGGAACCATCGCCCGTCTGGGAAAATCAATTGTAGTGTGAAGTGTTTTCCGAAGCCATTCCGCCTAAACATGCTAAGTAAAATATACCCCACACAGTACAAGAGCGAGTGCCCGTGGTGTGGAGACAAGCCAACCCTATACCATACCACAAGGGCTTGCCAGAAAATAGAGGAGCTACCCAAAATAGAACACCCGAGTGCGGAACAATGGGAGAGGATGCTATCCAGCGACATCCTGAAAGTCCAAGAAGGACTAGTAAGGCGTGCACGCAGGGCAGCTACCCTCAGCGCAGCCCTGGACTAGGGGAACCGACCCTGATGATAAGATGGAAGACTCCATCTGAAGCCGCAAAAAAATATTGTAAAATAGAGCAAATAAACGTTTTCCACCACCACCGCCGCCGGAAAGCAGGAAGACTGCTTTGTAAGTGTGTAGAGTATTGACATTAGTGTCACAGCACCTCGTCAAAAAGGCTAATTTTCCTAACCTTTCAAAATTCTTCACATGTTTCAACTCAAAAGTCTCTAGATCACGGCAGAAGAAGTAAAAGTGGATTTGAATGTTAGCTGGTTCTATTTATGGCTCACAGGTATGCGAAATAGCAATGAATAATACAGCGCATAGTACGCCAGCCCATTACTCAGCGCATTTTGTATTTCGGTCTCTGAGTGACGTTTTAATCATCTCTCGCTTTCCTCTTTAGGACGGCATCTGAAATTAACTACAGTGCCTTCAGTGCGCATCAAAACCGTCACCATGGAAACTTGGAACGTAGTCTTAGTTCTACAAGCTGCCCTGGTCGTCGCTGCGTCCACTGCCGCCATGTGGGTACTTCAGCGACGGCGTAAACATGGCCTTTTTAAAAAGCTTGGTATTCCTGGACCTAAACCTGACCTCCTGTGGGGCAACTGGAAGCAGCTACAGAAGGATCGCCTGCAGGTAAGCCTACTTTTGACTCACCGCATAGGGTTCCAAAATATCTAACCTTCTGACTCAGAAAACCTTTTCGATCTTTATATATGGGCAGAATGATGAAAGAATACAAAAAGGTATCACTACCAAGATTGATAGAATTGTGGCCCCGAAGAGAATGTCACCATGTATCCTTTTTGAAACTTACCTCGTCATAAACGAAACAGCTCGACGACTTTAAAGTCGTTTACTAACCAATCACGTCGTTTACTAACCAATCACAAAACATCTCTAGCATAAAGAATACTGAAAGATGATATTGTCACGTAGTGGTGACTGCAATCCGGAGAGCAGGAACACGCCGAAAATGGCTTTTAAAGAAAACTTTATTGGGGCTGACAAAGAACTGAATGATTCGGCGGCGGTGTAGCAACAAGCGCGCTCGACCGAGTGCCAACCGCTCTCAACAGTGCTGAATTTAAAGCTGATAGCCAACTTTCAAGATAAAGCGTGTAAAATTAATTAACAGTATGGAAAAACGTAGATTCAGCTCCTCCTGGATGCAATCACTCGAGATAAGTCTGGTCGCTTCTTGCATCGCAAAGTGTTTAAGCGGCCTGCCGCCGCCTTTGAAGAACGAACAAACAAACTGTACAAAGATTCGCTCTGATATCGGCATAATTCAGTACAGTTTGTTCCTGCCATCATAGCAATGCAGGAATGTAGATTTCACTGTGACCTGACCGTTGTATCCTGCTGTTAACAGCAGTTGCCTACTCAAGCAAGAAAATATCTGCATATCTGAGATCACGATAGTGATATTCTGCACACCAAACCACACTGCAAACTTGAAATCATTCAGGAATCTTCTAAAGATATATCTGCTAAGAAGGCAAAATCTATTGAATTATTAATTTAGCCAATGATGCTTAATTAAGGTGCTATGGAGCGTTGTTGATTGGGATAAATTGAAAGGAGCTGGTTGTTGAAACTTAGACTTAAGCCTGCCAGCACGCCATCCAGTAGATGCAGAGCAAGAAATAATTAGGCTGAATACAGGCTCTGGAAACGCGCTGTGGAAATGAATATGACAGGGCTAACGTCAATGTATGCGAAGAGGGCAAAAAGGGTCAGGGAACAAACACGGGTAAATGATGTCCTACTTGAAAGGCACAAGACAAGGTTCACTATGATGATGATGATGATGATCTGGAATGATGAGGATTATTCGCGGATATCAAGCTACCACAGTGACACCGTGGCTCAACGATCTTCAGCTTGTGGAATTGAAAAGTTTTCAGAAAATGTTTTGTGTAAATGGGGGTGCTCAAGAAAAAATCTTCCAACACTTCTCCGCAGCATGTGAATGTTTAGGACGGAAATATGATAGCCATTGCGCTGTAAACATGACAGACACTGACAGGATAAGTTATTGCCGTGATTATTAGACATCGATGATGAATCAATTGAGATGCTTTGCAGCATATTCATAGAACAAAAAAACTGTTTCAGTGCAGCTGTTTCCCTCCCGTTGCTCGATCGATTCTGTCCTATGAAAGATTTTGGGGCGAGCGCCAATGCAGTGGTGTATTTGGTGACGGGTTCAACACTTAATCAGCGTTATGTTATAGGCATCGGGCGCCAGCCATGCTTTTCTACTGTCGGTGCTGCTTTCAGCACTATCTGTGGCCAGTTTTGCGACGCTGGTTGCATTGCTCCCCGCATCAGCAGACGATTCAACGTGCACGTTGCATACGGTACCTCTTCGTTGGCACTTTAGCAGTGGTGTTTCCGCCGATCAATGACATGTGAAATTTCTTTTGAGTGACAAACTTGACTAAAGACATCAAGGTTTTTGAATCCGGGAACTACCACGGAGTTAAGGAACTTGTGACCTAAGATGTGAGTAAAGTAGTGGCACCTGCCGCGGGCGGCCTGTGAGAAATGAGCTATATGAAAGCAACCAACGAGGATATTAGTCTGATTTATTTTAGGCTGTGAGAGACGCACTTATTCCCACGAATAGAAAGGAATGAAAAAGTCTGTAAGTTAAGCACGGACTTTCGAAACTGCTTAATACACAAGTTGCCAAAAATATGGACTCGTCGCATTGAGATAACGAGAATTTTAGTCATTGCGCAGAACATCCCTGCACTGGCTATGACGGTTGTCATAGTGTTGGGCTCAGGGTAGATTTATACTACGTGCTTATTTATCTTGTACGAAAATCTTTCTTTTCGGGTTTTTGTATTTCGCTTCTAAAGAAATGTCACAGCTATCGCCCGGATTGAGCCCGCGATCATACGCTTGCAAGTCCTATGCCAAAGGTAATAAGCGTTCCCAACGACTGAAGAGGTCATGAGAAGCTCTTGACGAACTATGTTCTCTTGTTGTGGCTGGCGGGTGCCTTATTTTAGTAGCAAGTTTTAACTGCTGTAAATCGATAAGACTATGATTGTTCAGAAGGAACTGCAGATTGAGCGCTGGTTTCATCTGAAAAGAAATAACGCTTCCTCCACTGATAGCAGCTCAGTATGTGTCTTGTAATTGTAGAAAAAAGTAATTGTGACCTCGGCTTTATTCTCCATTGGTTCTAAGTATGATAAGAATCATAACATGACGGCGGAATATCTTACGCCCATAAAGCTTATTTGTGGACAATGCTTACTTCCTGCATCATTTCATTCACATGCGCGCCCATATGTCGCAATCGTCTTTCAGTATCATGATTCCTTTTTCGCACAGGTTATGTCGGAATGGATAAAGCAGTACGGGAAGGTGTTCGGTATTTATCTTGGCGACCAACCATTCATGGTTATTACTGATACCGAACTCATCAAGGAGTGCTTCATCAAGGGGAAAAAGGTCTTCCAAGATCGGCCTATGTACTCCATAAATGTAGAACCACTGGCAAGCTCCATGCCACTGGCCACAGGTATGTTAGAGTGTGAAGAGAAGCGGTGAAACAGTTGTTATCAGCTGTGATTTTCCATACTTTTGGAGGCCGAATTCAACATACGGTGAATTTGATTTCCACCCTGGTATACAGGAGAATTAAAAGAGCGCAATAAAATGTTACCATCTAGCAGTTTCGCTGTTCTAGTCGCTAATAGCAAAATGTAAAATGGTAGCAGCGTTGTCTGAATTTCAGTCTTGCTTTAAAGAGAATCCTCAGATCAGGCTATTTACTGCTGCCCTTTAAAGAATAAGATCGAGAACACACACATAAGCGCATATAAGAGTTGTGACAAAATTGAAAGGCTTTTCATCAGTTGCTGCTTTGTGGTAGGCGCTTATAATGTTGATATCTTTCGCAGAGAGTAAATTACAAGTCTTTCGCAGTTCTTGTCAATAGTTGCACTAATGAGACAAAATAAAAACATTCTGAGCGCTGCAACACACAGAATGGAATGTCATTAGATACTCATAGCACAGCGCGGACCGCTAACGCTTTCCGCGTACAGCGGCCCAAAACTACGCTAGAGCTGGCTGATTCCGACGCGCAAGGCGCAGGTGCTGCTAACGAGAACGTGGCGCCATCAGGTTTATCTACGCATGTCCAGCGGCGGCTCACGTGGAGCGGTACGCGGTAAGCAGTATGCTTTACGCTACATATATCTGCTGGTGTCACGCAACAACGGTGTGTAGCGTTTTAGGCCATGCCTTAAATTATGTGAGCCAGCCTGCGAAAACTTTAGTGGAAATCGAAAACAGTGATACACCCACTGCGAGGTTTACAGTGACACAATCCTGGAGCCGTGTCGGGCGAGGTCCTTTGCTTAGCACAGAATAGCTGCTTAGTGAAGACAGTCAGCATATATTCATAGATTGATGGATTCAAGAATCCGCCGGAGTACCACCGTTTAAGAAAACTAGGCTAATGTTATCGTCAAAATTCCTTAGTTTTCATGCCTTCACAAGATGTCTTTGTACGCCCACATTCTTCCATTAGTATGCGGCTACGGAATCTAGACGATGTAGCATAACGCGCGGCAGGCATGCATGGCTCAAAATAAAGCGCGCTGCTTAAAGTAGAAAAACTCGCCAAGAAGTATGCCATATGACTGAAATAATCTCTGGGAAATATGCTTGCAAATATAGAGATGCTGATAAAAATATGATAGTCTGTGAGGAGCTACCTTTTAATAAGCACTGGTGTAGCACCCTTGGTAGTGCTCAGGCGTAGACCCTGCAGGATTATATTTCATTTCATTCATTTCATCCTTAAAGGCCCGAGGGCATTACATAAGGAGGGGCTCTTCTATATTCTCAGGAGGAACGCTTCTGAATTTGCGATAGAAGAGAGGCTTTCTCTTTGGACATGTCCCGGAGGCAGATGTTCTACGAATTACGAACCGTGCAGCAAGCGTGACATCCGAAAAGCATCACTGTGTGCCACTAGGTTTAATAATTCGCATATAGTATACATTAGCACAGTCGTTTTGAAAGCCATCGGGCTTAAATGAATGGAGCAATTCACACTCTCAATCCCGCAAAGAACGGACTCCTTCGATACTGTTCAGTGCTGCCTAACTTGCAATGAGAAAAAGCCCAACCCCGTTACTAACACCTGCGTTTATCAGCAGACTGGATCTCAAATGTCTAGCGTCTTTGGACAAGTGTTCAGTGTGTGGTATCACGTTCCTTTTCCCCGCGCCATCGGGCTTGACGGAGATATGGCTGCCGTGCCCAAATTTTCCAGTCCCACACACCCTGTTATCTGCGGACACCTCGAGAGAACAGCGGGCTTCGAAAGCATATTGGCTTTCCTCCAGACCTCATACACAAGCGCAAGTTGACTTCAACGAGTTACAAAAATTATGATTTCCTGCTTAAGTGTCCGTTCTCTGAGTGTACATTCACTTTATCCACTGAGTTCTAGTGCCAAGTACGAAAAAGTTTAATTTATCACCTTTAATGACGACGATGCGAAGGCGATACACACGAAAGCTTGGATGCGAATGTCTGTCAGGGTTAGCTTTGAAGCTTCCAAATCCTGTGGTGGGCAAAAATTTTTCGCTGACACTACAACTGTCCCTGCACACGTGCTCGCTTTTTCGCTGAGCCTTTGAGGCATGTGCGTTGTACACAGAAGTTTATGAACTAGCACGCACGAAAAAAGCGCCTGCAGGTACATGTAATATAATACTGTTTTGACTGACATTTTCATATTCTCTTCATCGCCGCAGGAGAGAAGTGGCGGAATCTCCGGGCTTTGTTCAATGCATGTTTCACCGTAAGCAAAGTGAAGGACCTCTCTGGACTTGTAGATTCATGCGCGGACCGGTTCATTCAAAATCTGGACGACGCTTGCCGTTCTGGAAAACCTGTCGACGCAATTGAGGCCTCCCACGCAATAGTGCTGGATTTGCTCACCAGGACGATTCTATCCTGGCAGGTAAATTATTGAAAATCTATGTACTAGCGCATCAAATTCATAAGTATTGTAGAGCAGTTGGTGATTGATGAAGTGTTCAACAAATTCAATGCCGGCAGAGCGTAGTGGTGATATCCAACGTGCTATTTAGGACGGTTGAGTGTGAATTCAATAGGCCTGATCTCCTGCATCTGCATAAAAGGTGTTTAATATTCACATACCTTTTAGATACGCAGAATACTATAAAACGTCGCAGATTTAGGAACAGACGATCGCACGAATTTAAGACCATCTTGAGAGAGAGAAAAGCCCTTTAATGAAAAAGCAGAGAATTTGACCAGGCGTCAAAAAATATCTGGCATGCTACTCTATGTCTATGTCTATGTACTCTATGGCATGATAGAGTATGTCGGCCATGGTCAGCATGGTCAGTTTCTATTAGAGTTGCAGGCCTATGGGAAACTCTCCTTTGTTGAGCGCTAGCTATGGTTATAGTTGCTTCTGCCAACCACCTACTATTCGCATGCCTGTTGTACTCGTTTTTATTGTTCCAGGCCTCTCAGGCGGCAACAGGTAATCGGTTTGGTTTGGTTTAATTGGTTGGTTTATGGGGTTTAAAGTCCCAAAAGCAACTCAGGCTATGAGAGACGCCGTAGTGAAGGGCTCCGGAAATTTCGACCACCTGGGGTTCTTTAGCGTGCACTGACATCGCACAGTACACGGGCGTCTAGAATTTCTCCTACAAAGAAATTCCAGCCGCCGCGGCCGGGATCGAACCCGCGTCTTTTGGGTCAGCAGCCGAGCACCATAACCACTGAGCCACCGCGGCGGCCAGGCAACAGGTAATCATACAGTAGTTGATGCCAGGTAGTGGATCTCATAGCAGTAGTTTTTGCTCGGCAAGTTGGTTCATGTTTTCTAATTGAGAACAAGTTGCGCTTACGCAAAAGGCAGACACACGAAGTGGGGTTGACTAATCTGGCGCGAAATTGAAAGGAAAAGCTTAAATAGGCGCTGATGAAAAGCCCGCCCCGAAGTGGGAGATGCAATTAAAGCCAGTGCGCATGCCCTGCGAAACGCTCCATAAACTTTCTTTCCTTTCTGCACATGGAAGTCAAATGCAAACCATGAATTGTGAAGTCCGATTCTCCGCAACCGAAAGACAATATTTGCCCCCAGTGATTTAATTTTAATATTTGCTCGTCTCGAAAACTTCAGAAACGAACTTAGCGTATTTTCCAAGGTCATGGCCAATTCGTATTCTCTTCAAGGAGACAATCTGTATGGGAACAATATATGCTACAGGTATTGTTCTGTCGCACACAATGTCATCAGTGATTCTATGCCTGATCACGCCGCTGCTACTATCAACAGGTCATCCGAATTTGCAGGGAGTTCATGTAATTGTCGCGCATATCAACCCAAACGAATGAGAATAAATGTATTTCTGGCGTGTTTTCGCGTGTACTATGTAGTGCCTGTAATAAAAGTGATAATCTCTCCTCGGTTATTGACACGCGCTCAGTAGGCATCGTAATTTCAACCTAGACCTGACTATCTACGGATATTAATGAGGATTAAGTATGTGAGTCCGAGTGTACTTACAAGCTTTAACGCTGTGACGGTAACTCACGGCCAGGTCGCAGGTTGGCTTGCAGCATTGAGAAAATTGCCTCGAATCCTTGTAGCGTTTCTTGTTCATTATTCAAAGCTGGCAGCGATGCAAGACGCGACCAGATCTACCTCGATTGATCGCATCCAGGCGGAGCCGATTCTATGTTGTTCTGGAATGTTGCAACCTTGCACGCTATATGTGGAAAGTTCGCTGTCAGCTTTAAATTGAACACGGCCGCGAGTAGCGGGCGTTCTATTCGACAACCGCCGAGAACTCTTGAAGCCCCCGCGGTGTCTCAGTGGTTATGGTGCTCGGCTGCTGACCCGAAAGACGCGGGTTCGATTCCGGCCGCGGGGGTCGAATTTCGATAGAGGCGAAATTCTACGGGCCCGTGTACTGTGCGATGTCAGTGCACGTTAAAGAACCCCAGGTGGTCGAAATTTCCGGAGCCCTCCACTACGGCGTCTCTCATAGCCTTAGTCGCTTTGGGACGTTAAACCCCGTAAACCAAACCAAACTAGGCCGAGAACGTTTGTTGCTACGCCGCCGCCGAGTTATTAAGTCCGTTGTGGGCGCAAATCAGCCCGATACAGAGTTTTGTCTAGAAATCATTTTCGCAGCCTTTCTGCTCTCCGGATTGAAGTCACCACTACGTGTCTATATTATATCACCTATAGAACTTGTGTGCCCCCGTGTACTTAGCGAATGCAATAACATTTTTTCTGTGGCTGCTATCGACCACCGTGTTCGACCGTTACGTTTTTTACTGACCCACATGATATGCTCAACGAACTCGTTACGCACTTTCCGCCATCGCCTCCTCTTCTTCTTAGCAATGTTTTCTTTCTCGCAATTAACTGCTAGAATCACATTACCTCTAATATGCTATGTTATCTGAGTGCCCTTCTATCGTGAGTTTATTTCTGTACTTTAACCTAAAGCCCGCTTGTATTTAAAGATATCCTGAAGGCATAGCGAAAATAATAGATAACCTTAAGATCTGTAGCAGTCCAGGCCCCGACAACATATCGCCTAAAATTCTAAAAGGCACCAAACTGATTTCCAGTTTGATTTTACAGATAATTTTCAATCAGTATATCGCCACAACATCAATTCCAAGTGACTGGAAAAAAAGCACCGTAACCCCTATACACAAATCTGGCAGCCGTTCTGATCCTTCGAATTACCGCCCCATTTCTTTGACGTCCATCTCTTGCAAACTGCTAGAGCACGTACTGTATTCAGCCATTGCATCCCACCTTGACGCCTATTCTTTTTTTCATTCAGAATCAGCAGGGTTTCCGTCGATGCCTTTCATGCAAAACACAGCTATTCGAACTCATAACAGACCTTCACCTTAATCTCGACTCCTGCTTTCAAACTGACGTCATTTATCTGGACTTTTCGAAAGCATTCGACTGCGTACCCCACCCTCGCCTCATGGCCAAACTTTCGAACCTTCATCATCACCCGCTGGTTTTATCGCGGATCCACTGTTTCATTTCTAAACGTTCGCAACGCACTGTAATAGACAACCACCATTCTTCAGTTACAAGCGTCATTTGGGGTGTTCTTCAAGGCTCTGTGCTCGGCCCTCTTCTTTTTTTTGTATTTATTAACGACCTTCCTTGCAACATATCATCGTCGATTCGCCTATTCGCAGACGACTGCGTTCTGTATCGACGCATATCATCAAACAACGATCACGTCTGCCTCCAAAATAACCTCAACGAAATAACCAACTGGTGCACACGGTGGCTGATGACATTAAACGTTTCAAAATGCAAGTACATGACAGTATCACGTAAATGCAATAGCTTAAATTATCAGTATTCTTTAATGTCAATCCCCCTAACACAAGTCGAGTCCTACCGGTACTTAGGAATAACAATCACTATCAAACTTTCATGGTCAGAGCACATCTGAAACATAGTAGCTGAAAGTTCGAAAGCGCTCAACAGACTGAGAAGGTACCTAGCCGTGTCCCCTCTATTCATCCGCAAACTCGCTTATGAAACATTCATTGCTACTAAACTAGAATACGCCTAACCGACTTGGAATCCGCACCAGTCATACCTAATTCAAGCATTAGAATCAGTACAAAGTCGTGCAGCCCGATTTATCACTTCATGTTATGATCGCCGGACCAGTGCTTCTGGCATAAAATCATCGCTTGACATACCGCCACTGTCTTTTCGCCGTACAATGTCCCAACTCTGCCTTTGCCACAAGTTATACTACAGTTTTCCTCAATTGCACTGCACACTTCTACTCCCTCCCAATAGAAAATCTCGTCGTGTTTTTAACAGTCTGAGTATACAGCGTTTACATGGTTCCACCAATGCGTTTCAAAAATCCTTCCTGCCATCCGCCATTCAACAGTGGAATGAGCTGCCTGAGGCAGTTGTAACAGAGCGCGATCCAAATAAATTCAAAACCCTGCTTTAATCTTATCTTTTTCCTTAGTGCACTTACAGTGCAATGCCCGACACTTTTGACTACCACATCTGGACGTGTTACATTGTTGAACCCTTGTGTGCAAATCAGTGTTCCCGTTTTCCTCCTCTTGATATAGCGTGATGGCCACGGTGTACCTGTGACTGTTCCCTTTTTCATTTTGTAATCCTCTGTTAACAATTTGCCTTCGTCACTGTTATATTTCAAATGTTCCTATTGTTTGTGATTTCGTTTTTTTGCTGCCCCCTTATGTAATGCCCCGCCTAGGGGCCCTTAAGGAAAAATTGATGATGATGATGACACATGCAACAATGAGATAGCATCTTAGGTCTTTTTCTGATGATTGCATCTCAACTAATTCCTTTATCACATCGCTACTGAGTTGAGTGACCACAATATTATTTCTTTTCCCATTCAAACTTCAGTCTATACTAAAAAAATCCTCGAATTTAATTCGCGATTATAGAAATGCTTTGCTTCTCTAAAGAGTGAACCACAAAAAATTCATTGATGACAATATTCCCCGTAGGCAAACAGAATCCATCGAACAACAGCGTAATTTATGGGAAGAAAATTTGCTGCACAGATTGCTGAGCCCGTTCCAAAAATATTTATATAATTAGACTCCAATGCTCCAACGCTGAATGCATGCTTAAGACATTTGCTCAACAACAAGAAAAGCCTATCTCGGCATGCTAAGATAGTAGAGACATCTGATCGTTGAGATACTTATTTTACTCCTAATGCAGCATTAAAGGAAGCCACAAAATAAGGTAAAATTATGTTTTACCAGGAAGCCTTACCGCTCCTTCTTAAAGGTGATCGAAAAAAGTTGTGGAATGTGTTAATTAGTAAAAAAACATACTGTAATCCTTCACGATCAGTGCAACAACTGTGCAAATGATCATGAATACTGCAATATTCTCATGGGGTATTTGCTTGCTGTTTTTCAACCGCTTACACTACAATCACCCGTTCCTCGAAATTGTTAGTATCCACCATTAATGTGTAGTGATTGATTGTGTAGACATGGCCTCTTTGGTTCAAAAGTAGAGGCTTTGCTCCTGCGGTGGCTTTGACGGCATAAATATCAAAATCTTGAAAAAGTTAAGTTACATAGCCATAATCGGTATTACGTGAAATATATGATGATTACCGTCTATCTGTATCCCAACTGAATAAGAGGTAGGGTGTTCTGTTGTATAAATCAGGAAGCACTCGTTCAACTTTTATTGACAGGCCCATTTCATTGACTAGTGTTTCGTGTAAGGTCTTGAACACGTCATCTACTAGTACCTTGTGCATTTTCTTGGCACTAACTTATTCATGTCCCGGAACATGGTTTCAGAAATCTTTTTAATGCGACACGCTGCTTGTATCTTTTAAAAAAAATGCTTGATGCAATCCGACATGAAAATGCATTAGGCTGCACCTTCTTTATCTTTAGCAGTTTTTGGCCATTTTTCTTAGAATTATCGATTTATTAAGACCTGTTTTCATAGTTTCGGTATCATTTTATGCTTTACTAAGTGTTTCCTGTGAAATCAATCGTATTATGTTTGTTAACCATGACTCGTATGCTACCTCCGTAACATCCAGTGTTCCGTGAGGTTCAGCTTTAGGACCTCTTCTTTTCTCAATTTATGTCAATGCCCTATCTACACAAGTAACTTCCCGCATAAAATTATTTGCTGACGATTGTTTGACCTAGCGCATTATTTCTGACCGGTCTGGCCATGCTGCTTTAAAAGATTTCCTTAACATTTTTCTGGCGTACGGATTGCGCCATTAGCTCTAACGTGAAAAATTCAGATACAAGTCTCCTGACATCTGTGTGACGATCCGACTTCCCATTTACTTCGCTGTCCTTCGCTGGGGTCAGTAACATCCAATCAATATTTCGGCCTTCACATTACAAGTATTCTCTCATAGAAAATGCACGTTCACCTTCTAATACCGTTTATTGCATGTTTGGGTTCCTCTGCCATCATTTCTCGTCTCTCACAGTGCGAGTAAATTTTCTCTATAAAGCTATAACAAGGCTGAAACTGAAATATGGATGTTCTGTCTGAACCCATGGTCTTATAATACTATCACAAGTAGCTGAATTCATTCATAACCATGCCACCCGCTTTATTCCCCCTAATCAAGAACCGCTAGTATATCTTAACGTAAAATTGTCCTCAATCTTCCTGATCTTCTTCTTCGTAAGTATCTTCCCCTTTCCACGTTTCGTAATATTTACGATAACCACAATTTTAAATTATAATCGCATATTCCTCCATGCCGCGTGTCCAAACACCCTTCCTGCCTCCATTGTCATCATCACCGATGGTGGCAGCTTCAAGAAGTGCACCCACGATTTTGCATGACCTTCCTCTCTGTAATGGCCTCGGGCCTTTAGGGTTACCAAATAAAATTTGGCTAAGGTTCAACCCGGCTGAACCTACGAGAAGAACGAAAGGAAATCCGGCAGTATATATAGCGTAGAATGGTGTGATGGCATTGCTACGTGAACGCTTGACGTCACATCCGGCGATGCGAATCTCCGCTCTAAAGATCCAGGTCAAAGGTCAAAGTCAGACGTCGAGAGACCACCGGTCTTCACTCACGCGTCTGCTGCTCAGTAGCTATAACAAAAATCAGGCGAAACTGAGTTGTCAGACGTGTACTAGAGCATTCGCTCTAAAAATTTTCTGCGCCGCTTGTAGAAACATTAATAGCTCGTTGGCAACAATAGATGGCTGCGCAATACTGGTGAAAAATCTGCTCATGTCAGGAAAAGAAAAAGTTTTTTTCGAATTTTGGGACTGACATTGTGGTGTTTTTTGAAATGTATGTAGTGGTAATGTCATTAACCTGTTTTGTGTATAAACAATAATTCTGTTTTTATTTTCTGTGCAGCTAGACTGCCAGGCGAAAGGCGATGATCCAGTCCTAAACGCACTTCGAACTGTATTCAGAGAAATAGAAAGTGCGGTGTTTGAGAGCACCTTTGCCTATCCGGGACTCCGCATATTGCTTCGTGGCATCTACCCATTCACAGCGTTCTGCAAGGCTACACAAGAGATAATGCGCGGCATTCTGGACACCATCAACCAGCGTAGAAGCGGAAAAGAAGCACAGAAGAGCGACGTGCTGCAGCATGTAATCGATGCGCAGTCAGCAGCGGGAGCTGCTTTGGAAGGTAAAATCACGAGTAGCCATTTAATGGACGACCGAACATTGTTGTCAAACCTGACAATACTATTCTTTGCTGGCTTCGACACTACTTCGGCGGCGCTTGCCTTCCTTTTATATCTTCTCGCGAAACACCCGGAGGAGCAAGACAAGATACGAGCTGAGATCATCGCGAAGCGTAAAGGCAAACCTCAAGTGAAAAGAACCAGCAATGTGGGGATTCCAACCGACCGCAAAGAGACAGAAGTACCGCCTGTCTTGAAGTCGCTTGAGAACCATCAGAGGCTTAATGCTTCCGGCCATGCGGATTATCATTTCCACCATACTGTAGCTGAAGACGCCCAGGCCTTCGACAAAGTGAAAATAATCAAGGATGAAGGTGAGGCAAACAAGAGTTCGCAAACCTGTGAGAACTTTGAGTCATTAAATATTTCACTACCTTGCAGCGAAAATAGCGACTTGGATGTCGACGCTTTTACGAACCTTGAGCGTCTAGATATGGTCGTTCGGGAAGGACTGCGCCTCTATCCGCCTACCCCAGTCATGGTAATGCGCCAGTGTACCGAAGACACTACCATTCTTGGCCGCTTCATTCCAGCAGGAATGTCGGTCGTGTCACCGCCCTGGCACGTCCACAGGAATTCAGAAATATGGCCGGAACCAGATCGCTTTATCCCCGATCGGTTCTCTGCAGGACGGCGAGAATCCACGCCAGCTACCTACTTCCCATTCGGACTTGGCTCGAGAATCTGTGTTGCGCAGCGGCTGGGGATGATGACGCTCAAGAAAACGCTATACAATGTGGTGAAAAACTATCACCTCAGTCTGGATGAGCAGGTTCCTGATCCGCTACCGGTAACAGTAAAGAACGTTGTGCTGAATCCGGCAGGGACTGTGAAGATTCATTTACAACGAAGAATGCCGAATTAGTTTCAATGACGAGAGAAGGATGGACATTTGGACGGTGACAAGACCTGCACCTCAGTCTCAATAACATACATTGAATTTGTTTCTGCTGGTTCTGCTTACTCATAGATGATTCTCCGCACTCGCAGAAATAAGAAAATGGGGCTTTTAATTCCTCCACAAAACTTGCATTGACTGTAGGCCCAGGTGCTAAAAGTTGCAAAAATTGTTGCCTTAGTCTTCTCCTAAGCGCTCCGCCGATGTGGCTATACTACTAGTTGTACAAGTGAAACTCGCAGCGGCCACAGAATTGCGCGCAGTGCAGCAGGAGCCTGCTCAGGGTTTTTAACCAGCTTCCATGACCAAATGTAGCATTTACACGAGCGCATTTTATGCTACTTCTCAAGTCCTCGAAATAAAGAAAAGACATTGAATAGGCGGAATTATTGCCATACATTAGGTCGTCAGTGATATTATGAACACAGAAACCAAAAATATGCAGCTAAACATATGAATGTGCTGACCAGTGTCCTGCCAACAGATTATTCAGCGTGAAGTGGCTAGCGCCTGCTGCAGCAAGCACAGCTTTGTTTTAATGCACTGGTAACTAACAGCAACTGCAAGCATACGGTAATAGAATCAGGTCAATACCGTTATTCAGATGTGTGCTCTCTTTTTGCTATCTCACCCAATTTATTACCTGTGTTATCTTAGTGAATATGTGCTACTGGGACTTTGAATTGGTTCGTAACTTAAGAGATTTATCTGAAGGCCTACAGAAGCTCATGAGAACCTACAGAAGGCTTCTGTGCTGCCCCAAAAATGACATTTTGTGAGATGTTTTTGCATAGTTTGCGAGATTGCTACGGCCCTAAAACTTGCGCTAGAAATAAGTCTGTGCTCATTGCAAATAGCAACGCATGTTATTATATGCGCAGTGAATATTAATTAATGTACAACATTTGAAGTAAGCGAAATACGAAGTCTACAACAGGTACGTTTTGTTAGAGTTGCGAATCTGCGAAATTAAAAAAAAAAACAGTCCACCGAAAAAGAGAACTGCGTCTACAGCTTTGTGAATATATGCTTATCCGACGCACTCAGGAGTCGTTTTTGGGTCCAGTGGTTTATTATTTAGAGCCGGGGCACGCAAAACAATCGTAAATGACAAAAATTACGCATATTTGAGGCCTGTAGAGTCCGATATAATGAACAAAACGCGAGAATATTTAACAGATTTGTGGACCATGCATTTTGAAGTCAGTCGAAAAGGACTTTGTGGGTAAATTTTGTAGTTAAGTTTTTCCTGTTCAAAGTTCTACGAAGCCATGAAAGCCTGCTCCCGTTGTTTTTCTTGTTTTGTAGAGCTGGATTTCAAAACGTTTAGCCACTAAAGCGAAAACCCCCTCTGAGGTTTCAAAGATAAGGTATTATTGACACTTTCACGAACATTGTTTGCTATTTGCAAGGCATGCCATGCAGAACTAAATTCACTGCCCTTTCTAATTATGAAGGACCTAGTACTTGTGTTTCTAGCGTAATAAGGACAGAGCTACGGCAAACGTGGAAATATTGTATAAACGTTCGGATGCCACCGCAAGAGTGAAAGCGTGCCTCAGGACATCGGTTAAGCGCAGGGAAGATTTTTAAACAAGTGTTAGCCAAGCTACATCATTCAACTACTTTTACATAGTAATTTGAGAGCATTAATTGGCCCTTTAAAGTTCGTACCTGCACAAGGAAGACACGTACAAACGTGCAGCACTTATGACATGTACAGCGCAGACCTTACAACTGTTTTCTAACTTGGGAAACAGCTCCTATTTAAACAAGTGAGAATGATGGCCATAGGCTATAACGGTTTGAAGTATCAGCAAAACAAAATAAAAAGAAAATACACACATGTGCCTTAAATCAGCAACAGCCACGCCATATATGACGTGAAGCCAATAATAAACAATTCGAATTCTCCTACATTTATGCTAAACGGCCACAACGAAGTTTTCTGATAGTTCAAGGCGTAAGCAGACGACAGCGCAGCTCGTGATTCTTGTGATTGTTGCAGAAGCGCCGTCACAAGCTCTGCGGCCAGCCTTCTTTTTTCTTTATTCTGTATTTACATGTGCTGCAGGCCCGTCTCGTGGGCAAATATTTCTATAGATGTACTCCTAACTGTGTCTTTCAATAATTTGCTCCAATGAGTAGTGAGTCCTTATGTATGTCCCAATGAGTAGTGAGTCCTTATGTAGTGAGTCCTTATGCTCGGCGTGAGCCACCGCGTGAGTCCAAGCCGCCGCGATGGCTCATTATGGTGCTCGGCTGCTGATCCGAAAGACGCGGGTTCGATCCCAGCCGCGGCGGTTGAATTTCTTTGGAGGAGAAATTCTAGAGGCCCGTGTACTGTGCGATGTCAGTGCACGTTAAAGAACCCCAGGTGGTCGAAATTTCCGGAGCCTTCCACTACAGCGTCTCTCATAGCCTTAGTCGCTTTGGGAAGTTAAACCCCATAAACCAAACCAAACCCTTATGCTCCAATGAGAATAGTGAGTCCTTACGTAAGTCAACACGGCTAATAGGCTGCTCGATAGTTTTGCTGTGATTGAGCCGTCACGAGTGCCTGCAAGGTGTTTTAAGATAATGCGTTGGGTTTCATTTAAAGCGACTGTGTTATAGGAGGCAAATAAATTTCAGTCTCGAAGTTAACCAGCGCTGCGATACCGTGTGTAGGTTTGCTTTTGTTCTTAACTCGCACACGCTGGAGCAACGGGTGTACACTGAATATATGTAGGGCCAAATTTTTTGTTCACTCAATTTCCTGGATAAAATTTTTTTGTTACGGGCTCCATATGGAATCCGTATACTCTAATTGAAGCCTTACAAGGGTTTTATATGCATGAAGTTTTATTTCGGTTGTGGCGCTGCGGAGTCTTCTTCTGAAGAAGCACAATTTTTTTGTTAGCGTTATAGCAGATAGCATCAGTGTGGGGCTACCAACTCATGGTTCATGTTAGAGTAACCGCCAATTATTTAATTTGATGAGTCTTACTAACTGCAACGCTGTCTAATGTGTACAGAAATTCAAGCGGCATTTTCCTTTTAGTAAAAATATGCTAGAAGTGTTTAATGCATTTAGCTTTAATCCCCATCTTGAACATCATGCTTTAATTGACTGCAACAAGAAATTTCACTCATCTTGATCTTGCCTGGTATTTATGGTAGAGTAGATAACTCAGTCATCTGCAAAGAGCCTAACTTGGACTGGAAATTCAACACATGATTGAATATCATTTATGTAAAGAAGAAACAAGAGGGGTCTGAGGACGGAGCCCTGAGAAACAACCGAAAAAACTTCCAAAGTGCTAGAAGCAGGCAGATGTGCAAACGACAGACTACAGAAATATAAGACGTCAGTTATCAACACCGGAAGAGGCTGCCTTTCAAAGCACACAATGAGTCACAATTGCTATTCGTAGTACAAGGTGTACTCTTAAAAGCTGTAAAGCTGGAAAGATAAATTTTTGAGGCTTTTGATATAGGTAAATTCCATGCCAACTTTATTGCACCAAGTCCGTTTTATATTTTAGCAAGTTGTTTTTTTAACGCGCACATTTGACTTCTGTTTCATAACATGCATGTGTTACTTCGCGCACCTTACAGGTTTGCGGTTGGACGCTATGCTTCCTTCGTCTACTCTTTTAATGTAAGACTCACCTTTGTTACGGCGCCTTTCAGCCTGTTGACCAGCCGTTTATTTTTGTTTCCTCTTTTCTTTCTGTCTCTACATTGACCTCAAGGCGCTGCTTTTGCTAAAGTAAGGTGTTCACACAACCAATTTTTCCCCGCATACCACTACAGGATTTATAGGAAGCTGTTGCTGTTTTGGTTGAGGATAACAGAGTTAGGTTCCTCTGATTCCATGCTGCGCATTATACCTTGCATCGGTGTTGGTGATCCTAATCAAGAACGCGTGTTTTCGATTAATTTTGTTTTTACTTGTGGCCTTTTAGGCCTGTTGTCATTGCGGTCGGTGGAATAAATTGTAGCTAGTATTTAAAGAATAAATCTCTCGGAAGTTGCGCATTGTACATGTCATACGGGGGTACCCAAAAGAAACCGGACTTATTTTTTTTTAAACTTATTTGTTCACATTTTAAGCACAGACCTTCAATCTCCTTCAAAGTATTCCCCACTTGCAATGATACGCTTGTCGAATCTTTCATTCCATTTTTCAAAACATTGTTTAAATTTATCTTTTGTGATGCTTGACAGTGCCTCCGTCGTTTTTTTCTTCACCTCGGCAACATCAGCGAAACGCTTTCCAATCACCTATTTTTTCATTCTAGGAAACAAAGAAAGTAGCACGGGGCAAGGTTGGGAGAGTATGAGGGTTGAGGAATAGGGGTCATGCCATTTTTGGTCCCAAATCGTCGTAGAGACAGGGCTGTGTGAGCAGGGGCATTGCCATGATGGAAAAACCAGTCACCCGACCACCACAAATCTGGCCGCTTCCACCGCACACTGTTGCACAATCTTTTCAAAACATCCAAGTAGAAAGCCTGGCTAACTGTCTGACCCTGCGGAACAAATTCGCAATGGACGACTCCTCTCACGTCGAAAAAACAAATCAGCATTGGTTTGAGGTTTGGTTTCACCTGACGAGCTTTCTTGAGGCGAGGTGAATTTGAAGTTTTCCATTGGCATGATTGTTGCTTTGATTCAGGATTCGATTCAGGAACACTTGAGGTGTCCCCATAGCATCGTCCTTGTACGTCTTTCTTAATATTTCGAGAGTTTCCATTCAACTTTTTCCGAGCAAAAATCAGAATTTCATCGGCGCACGCTGTTCACGAAAATCAGCCATTGCAAAAACGACATTCACACAAGACAGTCGTCACTCTAAAACTCTGCCTAAACTACTCTGACCTCCTTCAACGACAGCACTCGGCTTACTGACTCTGGAATGTTCGTTCTATGCGGTCCTAGCGGCAAAACTCAGTACCACAGAAGCTTTGCCGACCAAAAATTTAGTCCGGTTTCTTTTGGGTACCCCCTCTTACGTGCTACTTATGCTGCCATGCATTCTTCGCACAAGTATTTACCTTTAGCAATGAACCAGCATTCCTAGGGAATAGTACAAATTGCCCTTGATATGGTAAGAGAAGAACAGAAAAGTAGTACTTGATTTGCTTTGTAACAGTGTATGTGTTCTTTTCCAAGAAAATATACAGCCAGTCTCCGATGAAGTTAGCTATCTTTATTTATTTATGCATACTGCAGCCCATTTTTTTTTTCTGCGCTATGGCAGGAGTTCGTATACAAGTAAAAGGCGCCAGTCACCCATAAGGCAGAACGAAAAACATAAACAAACAAATACCGCGCGCAGGTATAATCAGATATGCTCGCAGACATTCATACAATACACTAACAACCTTCAATGCCGTCATGAAAGTTATTCAGCGGAAGAACCTGGGTGCTTCAAAATCCGAGTTCCAATCAAGTCTTGTTCGAGGTAAAGACTGCAATTGAATAAGTTTGCCCGCGCGTAGAAAAGTGCAATGTTTAGTGGGTGGTAGCTTCTTAATGAGGTGAGTTGGGCGAACATTTGTTAAGTCTTTTGCGAAAGACGATAACGAGAATTGTAATGCAATGCAAAACATTAAAGAATCAGTGCGGCGACGTTCTGAGAGAGCAGTTAAATTTACTGACAAAGAAAGTGCTATAGACGTAGAAAAATATCACCGAAATATGAAACTAACTTCTTGCCTCTGCCCAGAGTCAAGTTTCCCGATTTCGCCAGCCTTGCTCGGGCTCCGGACAGCAGATGCATATTCAAGAAGAGGACGGACTGCAGACCTGTACATGTACGACACGGATACCTAAGTTTTCTTCAAGGCTTTATCACGGATTAAACAAATGTGTTAAGACCGTGACATGTTATTCGTAAACGCTACCTCAAGTGCTTCAATCTAGAAACTCTTTTTAGTAATGGGCTGTTTAAAGAGTAGCTAAAAACTCACGGAGACTCTTTGTTGTCGGAAGTGAGGAAAGCAGCTTTCTTGAAGTTTAAAATCATCTGTTTTTTGTCCCACCAGGCAGAGAAATTGGAGGAGTCACTAAGGCGTTTGTGGGCCTGGTAATTATTAATGGAGCAATACAAGACGGCATCATCGGCGCAGGGGTGAATCTGAGATGTGAAGTTGAACAAAAGGTCATTTATATAAAGCAAAAAGAGTAGAGGGCCGATAAGAGAACCTTGAGCTCCAGAAGTTACAACGATGACAGAAGATTCGGCGTTGTTATAGGAAACGAACAGTGAACGTTGAATGAAAAAACTGGCAATCCAGTCAACTAGGCG
Organism: Amblyomma mixtum; assembly: GCF_055824585.1. NCBI lineage: Eukaryota > Metazoa > Arthropoda > Arachnida > Ixodida > Ixodidae > Amblyomma > Amblyomma mixtum. Next base: position 44,983,367 of record NC_143015.1, on the reverse strand, counting down.
AGCTGAATTTAGTATAGACTATTTTTTTTTTACTTTGTAGTGAGGTACTGTGTCAAAAATGAAAACAAATCGGTAAATATGGTGTTAACTTGACCACCTAAATCCGGGCATTCAAATATGTCGCGCCTTAGCTCTAGCAGTTGTGTTATTATGGTAAATCCTTGTCTGAAACCATATTCAGAATTGTATAATATGCTATGGGATTCATGGCATACCAATATGAGCTTATGTATAATATGTTCCAAGAGTTTGCAAGACTGTATGCCAGCGAGACAGGCCTGTAATAAAACAAGTTAAGCTTATCGCCACACGTATGTATGGGTTGCGCACTGCGTAATGTCACGCAGAGCCGAGTCTAAAAACTTAGGGGGGGGGGGGGCACTTAAGCTCTGCCTTAAGAGTATGAAGCGTTTGCCTCCCACCCTTAAACGTCGTACGCCGCACAACACGCTTGCTCGATCTGTGTGTGCAAGAATTAGGGCCCAACGATACGCCGCGGGCGAATCATGTGGAGGTGTCCATAATGCGTATGCAATCGGTTTTAAATATTTCGCAACGCCACAGGCTCAGCCAGGTTTCGCAAGTTATGTCTATATTCGGTACTGGCTAAAACTAACCTCTATAATCAACAGATGCTTGGCGCTCGTTTGTACGTTGTGGTCGTCACTAACCAAAATTTAAGGGAATATTGAAGCTCGGCTTTAACGCTATAACGTGATAGCGTTATTGGGTTAATAACTCTCATATATGCGGCATTGGTCATTCTCTACTTTACATTCATAGATGCCTCGGAGCCCTCACACCATTCCAGACGCAGTGGTGCAGCGGTTAAACGATGCACGACTTCCCTGTGATGGCAGGTGCTGCCACTGGTGGGCCCTGTGCCACCAAATTTGCGCTTCGCAAACAACGTCCCGCTACCCATCATTAATTTAACACCCACCTGCCATGGGGGACAATGTGGCCATCATTGGTCGCTTTTCTTGGGATTTTACGCTCACAGTCAACGACGCTCACAGCGGACGCTGACGAAGACAGCGGTTTTTTTTTTTTTTTTTGGGGGGGGGGGGGGGGGCACGGGCTTCTTATTCCTGTCGCGTGAATTGTGCAGCGTCGGATAAATAGGCATTTTATCTTTGTTTTATACTATATACATTGATGACCTTTTTGGTTTGAGGTATTGCTGAAAGAAAGGCGCCTCCTCATGCTGCCAAGATTTCTCAGGCACCCAGGGCAATTTTCCTTACATAGATTTTTCTCGTAGTGAGTACGAAGCCCTGCACCCGCACACATTACTGCCGTACCTAACATATGAGACTCGGTTATGCGGATAGAATGGAGACGCTTTTAAGCTTAAGGCCAAGGTTAGAGTTCATTACATACGATGCAAAACGTTGCTGATATAGCTCTGTAGTGAAATGTTCGATACAAACGCACGACTAATGAGGATGAACAAGCCATGCACCTGAAGCTCGAAGTATTTGTTGTAGGTCACCGACAAAACGCGCCTCAAAATTAGCATGCGAGCAGGTTTGTCTATTTCTTTGTGAACCGTAAGTTTTGTTCTAACTTGTAAGAGCCTCACAAGTAGGGCATGAAGGAAAATAGCTTTACTTGTTTCTAAAAACTCTTCCGCCTACTCTTATTGATACTTCACCATGACTAACTCTGTCGTCACCTATACACATCGCTTCGAAGACTTGAATCCTTGCACTCATTATAAAGAACAGAGGAAGAACAGAGAGAAATATTTTCTTTTATTTGCACGAATGCAGGGAGCATGGTTAACAATACGAACTCTTAAATATGAAAGGTCAGCCGTAACGCGCATGCTTCCCTGTTTGGGCCAAAGAGCCTATGCGTACATTGAGACATTACTTGTGCAGTGTAATGCACCGACGCTGTGATATGTTGCCCGCCGTGTAGACAACATGACTAACTTTGGCCAACTGGGGTTCTTTAATGTGCACAGGAACCTCAAGGGCGTTTCTGCATTTCCCATATATCAGAAATATTGTTTTTGCAGCCAGGAATAGAACGCGAGTTCTTGTGTTGCGGAACGCCTCCACCGCATTATGAATGAGCACAGGGACCGAAAGGAAACCAAGTGTGCATTTGCAACGTTTTTAAGGCTCGACCGGTGCACTTTTCACTACGCAACGCGAAAATGGTCAGTAGAAATTCCCCTGGCATTCTTCCTGCCAAGCTCAGCTTTTACGCCGACACCTACGATGCTCATCTGTCTTCCTCAAGGAAAGACTGGCGTGCACGCGCCGAGGTAAAATGCTTACGCGACCCTAAACTGGTATTGGCGGATGTCAGTTGAGAATAGTTGCTGTTGGCATGGTGAAGCGACTTGTTGACTTCAATAATGTTGGGTCACGATATTCTCCATCGAGCGTTCTAGGGAATGGTAAATCATGCATCTGCATATTGGTATAAAAGTTACCGGCATGTCTTTCCATGTTTTGAGGCACCAAAAGGTACAGCGAGTGGAAACTGGCCACCAGATCGCCGACCGAAATTGCTCCGCTACCATGGCATGTACAGGGGACACTGAGCACATGGAATGTTAAGTACCCGACTAGTGCACAAGAGAAGAAACCTTAGCACCATGAATGCAGGTGGAGACGGAGCTTGCACATCAGTGAGGAAGCGCCGCATGGTGGAAGAAGGGCGTGTTCCTTGATCAGCTTTCAACCATGATGTACTCCAACCGCCTGTGCGCAGTTTCTTTTGTGGGCTCCATGATGGATCGGTGCCTTTTTGTTTTTCACTGCGCGTCCCCGAGGGCGATGAAGCAGTGGCGGGTGGGGACAGCTTGATGGCCTGCTTGCCACACGTGGATGCAGACTCTCGTTTTCTAGTAGGCTTTCTTTAACTTGCCTGTTTTGTCAGATATATGGGTCACACTGGGAAAATACTGGGCAATGCATTTTCCATTAGCACCGGTTCCTTGGGTGATTAAGTGCCTTGTCGTTGAACTCTACGTAGCATGATTTTAGATCGTAGGCTCGAGAAAGTGTTTCGCGCAGACGTGGTCCCTCGGTTGCAATATCCAGTCAGCTCTGGGGATTGCCTTGTGCCAAATTTCTATTCCAGCAGGCTCCGACGAAGCTTTAAAAAGTGACACTTGTTCCGTACAACTCTAGCAGTCCGATCTGCAGTTGTGTACGAGTCGGCTTCTGGACACGGCTGGACCCACTCAGGTATGCCACAGCAACAACCAACACATCACAGCCGCTATGTACACAGGCCGCGACGAGTGTCTACGGCGTCGGCCCGCGCCACCACGAGCGTTTGCACAACCAACACTACGGCTGGTTCAAACCGCGACACAAAAACCTAGTTCTAGCAAGCTTTGTTCGTGCATGATGCCTACCACGACGTGGAAGCAGAGAATTTAACGTCCATGCCTTGTGATGCACTCTGACAGCGGAAAGCGCCGAGGAACACATCCTAAAACGACACCGAAAGCCGCGCAAGCCGCCAAATCCCGTACGCTGTTCCGCAAGCGAATGGCCACTACTCCACCGCGCCCCCGCGCCGCTACGGTCGGCACGGAGTTCAAACATGACACCGCAGGGGAGGGCTGCGGATAATTTCGACTACCTGGGGTTCTTTATAAGTTGCACTCATGTCGCATGGTACAGGGGCTTCTAGCATTTCGCCTCCATTGAAATGCGACCTCCGCGGCCGGGATTTAACCCGTGTATTTCGGGTGAGCAGCCGAGCACCATGACAGCTGAGCCACAACGGTGACTATGCTTGCACATGTGGAGCAAGGTAACTCCCAGTATGTTTGGTATTGCAACTGAGAGACCATGCCTGTTACGTAGATATCGGTTAGCATTCAGTGGATACATGTTTCTGTGACGTCTATGCAATCGTCGTGCAAGGAGACGGATGTAGTCATTGTCAGTACGGCTGCCCAGTTCTGGTCTCCTGGCTACAGGAAAACTGTTTATGAAGTTGCACTAATTGTTTTGTGCCTCATCTTGTGAATATGTGGAATTGTGCAGTTTACCGTCACGAATCTGTATGAACTGTATGAGGGATGCCGTGCTTAGGGCATCGGAATAATTAAGACCAACTGGGATTCTTTAATGTGCGCTCACATTGCCCAGCACACATGCATTTTGCGTTTCTATTGCCTCTAAGCCCTACACTACATCGAATCGAGACATCAGTAGCCCGTAATCATAAGGCTCAAGTTTGACTCAAGCGTCGGAGTTCTCTGTCGAGCACGGGAGTGCGGGGCTGATTTCCGGCTTCGGAGCCAGTATTTGTAATGCAGGCGAAATGCACAAACACCCTTGATATGTCTATGCATACAAAAACACATTGCCGCATTTCAGATTCAGATTCAGATTTATTTCAACAACACTTTGGTTGCCGAGGAGGCGAACAAAAAGGCAATCAAAAGTTGCCTGACGAAGCGTCCGCCCCCTTTACACTCTACAAATGAGCAGTGGGCAGGTTTAACCTAAGAAAACAGACCGTAACACCAAAGAGACATTGCATATAACATTATACACGAAAACAAAAAAAAAGAAAAAACAAGAATAACAGCACATATTCACTTAAGGCACACAATTAAGAAATGCTGCAAAAAGTATATTCGTCAGTCAACATTGTTACACAGAATTGCACATAAAATACAAATATCGGTGTCCCTGAACATAACAAAAGGCATGAAGAGCTTAACTAAGCTGGCAAAAGTAAGGTTTTCTTTTCAATAGAACATGGATTTTTTATTTTTTTTATAGGGCAGATATGTGCAGAAAAAGTAAGCCATTGCTATGTCACAAAAATAAATGGGTTAGCTTTTTGCTAAATGCTTTCATGGAACGACTGTCGTGAATGGTTTCTATAATACCCGGGTACTTATTTAGAAGATCAGCGATTCGATACTTTAGCGTTTGTGTACCGTAGTTCGTACGCACTAGTTCTTTTCTACAGGTAATATGCCGAAGGTTATGGTCGTGGTCTCTAAAGAAGAAAGTTTGCGAGAACCCAGCCGGGTCCATTTTTATTTGATCATATATTTTCAAAGCTACTCTTTTGTTCATGATATTCGTGATATTTAATATCTGATGTTTTTCGAAAAGTGGGGCTGAGGGGGCTCTATATGGAGAGTTTTCTATTAATCGTATGACTCGTTTTTGTAGTATAAGCAGGTTTTCAATGTTTGTTTTTGTCGTAGCTCCCCATACAAGAATACAATATTGCAAACGAGAAAAAACTAGACTATAATACAACTGTTTTTTTAACCACATTGATAGTAAGTTCCTTACTTTAAAGATAATTCCGATTGATCTGGAAATATCTTTTCGTATGTTTTCTATGTGCAAAGACCAGGTCAGATTTTCTTGAAAAATAACCCCCAGAAATTTGTGAGAGTTTACTCGTTCTAGGTGTTCCCCAGGAAATTGTATAATAGGTTCTCTACTGATGGCTTTATTTCTGGGACGGAAAATAATGTACTTTGTTTTATTAGTGTTCAAGGCTAATTGATTAATGTTAAGCCATTGTGATAGGTTGCTTAGCCAGCTGTTTGTTTGCCTTTCAAGCATTTCTAAGTCTGTTCCAGAAAAAAATACATTAGTATCGTCTGCATACAGGATTATATCTGGCGTAAGTGGAATATCGATAATGGCATTAATATAAAACAAAAAGAGTAAGGGCCCTTAGATGGAGCCTTGTGGGACCCCGTATTTTATTGTTCCTAGACCTGATTTTGCTTGGTTTATCTGCACGTATTGTTGTCGACTATCTAAGTAACTTTTTATTAAGTCAAATGCGATTCCTCTGATTCCATAGTTGTATAACTTTTGCAACAATATATTGTGTTTGATGGAATCAAACGCTTTCTTGAAGTCAAGGAAAAGTCCTATTGTATGATATTTTTGCTCAAAGTTGCTTATCATTTTATCTTTAGTATTAAGTAGTGCTTTTTCAGTGGACTTGTCTTTCTGAAAGCCATATTGTTGTTCTGCAATTATACCTTCTTGTTTACAAAAATTTATTAAGCGAATGTAAATAACCTGCTCCATAATTTTTGAAAAGACTGGCAAAACCGATATTGGTCGGTAATTGTTTAAGTCCTTTTCGTTTCCCCCTTTAAAAATTACTGACACTTTCGCAATCTTTAGCTCATGAGGGAACACCCCCAGTAGAAAGGATTAAATTACATATGTGAGAAAGCGGACTGCTGACATGCTGTGCTACTGATTTTATGGGTTGGACCCTGAGATCATCTATTCCAGAAGATTTACTATTACTTAGCTGTCGTATAATGGCACAAATTTCTTCTGAAGTTGTAGGAACCAGGAAAATCGAGCCCCTGAATATTGATTTCATGTGTGTTTTATGCTGAATATTATTGTCTATGTTGGGATTTGGAGCCCCAGCAGCTAAAAAGTGATCATTAAATTTGTTTGCCAGCGGGGTCCCTGTGCAAGGCACACCTTCAATTGTCAATTCGGTAAGGTCCCTTCTCTCACCCTTAGACATCAAATTATTTACGGTGGTCCAAACTTTTTTGGGATTGTTATAAATCTCAGTGAACTTGCTTTCGTAATACATGGCTCGCGAACGTTTGATATCAGAATTTAGTTTATTTCTGAATTTTTTGAACTGAGTAAGAGTATTTGGATCCCTGATTTTGATAAATAGTGCGAACATCTTGTCACGTTTCTTTATTCTTCTAACAAGGGCAGCGTTTATCCAGGGTTTCCTTGCCTTTTTTGTTTTTCGAAATTCATCGACAGGAAATGCAAGCTCGTATTGCTTTTTAACTTCGCTGACAAAGATATCATACGCTAGAACAGGATCGGCTGAAGAATATACTTGTTGCCAGCTTGTTTCTGCTAGTAAGTTCTGAAAAAGTGTTACTTTCTCTGCACAAAAATTCCTATATTTTATGGTTTTAGAGGTGTTATTTTGAGGTTCCCTAGTTTTAATGTGCTTCAGAAATAAAAATATTGGCAGGTGATCACTTATTTCATATGATAACACTCCAGCTTCTAGGTCATTCATATCATAATTTGTAAAACACAGGTCCAGTGAGGACGCAGATATTTCTGTTACTCTAGTCGGTACATGAATCAGGTTTTCACATCCGAAGCAAAGGAGCATATCTTTAAGCTTTTGTTTGTTAGGCTGAGGAGAGGCAAAATCAATATTTAAGTCTCCACATAAAACAACATGCTTGCCAATGTCTGCACAGTATTCTAATACATTTTCAAGAAAATCCAAAAACACACCTACGGTTCCATTGGGAGGCCGGTACATGATAACAAATATTGTGTTGACACATCCTATCATGATCGTTTCATGCCTAGAATTTATAGCAGTATATTCTGTGATGACATTAAAGTTAAGATTGTTTTTTATGTATATCGTAACGCCTCCGCCAGGTTTCTTTGTTCGAAATACTGATGTAGATTTGTAACCTTCAAAATTAAAGACGTCGTGTTCGTTTGAGAACCAGGTTTCGGTAAATGCCAAGAGATGAAATTCATGACGAAAAGTTTCTAAAAGTAAATCAACAGGTTCTTTCTTATTTCTTAGACTTCGAGCGTTTAAATGAAACAAGGAAAAACTAGAGCTATTCTGAGCTTTGCAACGCCTGAAAGAATCTGTGCTGTGATAGCCTAAAGTTGGAGGATGATCCAGATCTGAAAAGCAAGCCATCATTTCTAAATGGCCATCTGTTAAAGTGCATTTTGGTCATGGGTTATCGTATCAGCTCCAAGTCTTCAATGGTTGTAATGTTGATAATCTTATCACGCGCGTTGCGCCGCACGAACAGTTTTCCATTTTTCACCCAGGCAAACTTGTATTCTTTTCGGTAGCTTTAGTTTTCATGAGCCACAGTAGCTTTTTCTTATGGGCTGTCAGGTTTTCATTCAAAAAGATTTTCGAATCTGCATCCCTTAGTTCTTTCTTTTTTGCAAGCCATTTGTCCCTGACAATGCGTGAAGCAAAACGTACAAGCACTGGAGCTACCTTGTCAACATTATTTTCGTCCTTTCTTGTAGGAAGGCGGTGTATTGCTTCTACATCGGACTCGGAAAGCGGCGGAAGGTCGAGATCATTAGCCAAAAGGTTCAGCTTTTCTAGAAGGTTTTCGCTGTTATGCTTCTGCAAACCGTGGATTTCAAGGTTTTGTCGCCTTGAATATTGTTCAAGGTTGTTGACTTCCCTTTTCAGCTGTTCGATTTCTCCTTCTTTTAACTTTGTCTCGAGCTTTTCCACACGCTTTTCAAGACCGGATATGTCTGCACTTTGTTTTTCCATACGTGCTATGACTTCATCATATTTTCAACAGGCACACGTACACGCCGCAGCCCCAAATGGTCTCCGCAATATCTGCGTTACAGCGGCCGCAGCTCGGCGACTAGACAGTGGATGGATGATAAAGAGGGTAGTGACAGTCGCTATCATGCTGAGCTTTTTTTTCTTCATTTCTCTTTAACAGTGTTGTAAATTCGACTTAATATACTGAATTTTCTTTAAATAGGTTTTCAGTCCTGCACTTCGAATTTTATGTAACTTCTCTGCTTTTGAGCCACCAATCTTCCAATCTTTCTAACTTACACCGCAGACTTATTTACATCACCATTGTTATCTCTAAAACCTACAGCCTCAGGGAGAGTATCTGTGCCTGCACCGACATCTGGATAGATACCATCACATTTGAGTATGAGGTGTTCCATTGTTTCTAGATTTACCACACGTATCAGATGTATCATCATCTTCGTTAAATTTCTTTTTCTATCTGGGCGTTGTACGACACCCTGATCTATCTTGAAAGACTAGGGCACTGCCTCTTCAGTTAGCATAGAACGATTGAACTCATTTCAGTTCAATTCAAGTCGTTAGCCAGACATTTCTGGATGATTTCCTGGACTTTTCTGGATCTGACTTTTCTAGTACCGCTATAGTTCTACACTGTGGTTCTTTTCTATTGAATTAACCCAGTTTTTGCATTCTGCGTTTTTTTACCTGTCGTTTAATGGTATTTTTTTCTCCGTCATCGGCTCGCGCCCTTCTGAGTGAGCGCTCTTTCTGTATAAGTATTTAAAAACTTAGCTGCTCGCCTCTTAACGTCCAATTGTCTCAGGCCTTGTTATTACATTTTACTCTGAGCTTACCGCGCTTTGCACAATGCTCAGCCTATGTACCCCTGTACTCCTCGTCTGTGGTTTGAAATCTATATTCATTTTAAAGAAGCACGCGATTGGCATAACGTTTCACATGAGGCAACACAACCGGCCCTGTTGGATCAATTAAATCTGAAGTGAATGTGATTAGCAGGCTTTTTTAGCTTCTTTTCTACTCAAGGAGAATGGCTGTCGCTAGGAGTCGCATAACTGCAGTGGTTATCAAGCAACCGTTCCTCGTGCTTCTTGTTTGCAACCAGTGGATGAGGGGCATGTCATGATTGCGACTGTTATAATTCTTTTCGTTGGACTCTATTCTACGTGTCTGATTGAACATTTTCATTGACAGGAAGTACTTGAGACATTGATGTTTTGGTTTATGGGGTTTCACGTCCCAAAGCGACTCAGGCTATGAGAGACGCCGTAGTGGAGGGCTCCGGAAATTTCGGCCACCTGGGGTTCTTTAACGTGCACTGACATCGCACAGTACACGGGCCTCTAGAATTTCTCCTCCAAAGAAATTCAACCGCCGCGGCCGGGATCGAACCCGCGTCTTTCGGGACAGCAGCCGAGCACCATAACCGCTAAGCCACCGCGGCGGCCTTGAGACATTGAGTAAGTACAGAAAGATATAGAATGAACTACAGTTAATATGATATCTCATCACAGCACCCTATTGACTGTGAATAAAAAGCCACAAATCCCCACACACACCGCAACAACGCCTGTCATTGTAGACCAAGTCAGCACAACTGTTTGTGCACTTCTTGTCATGCGCGCTCAGTGATGTGTTATAGGATACAAAGCCTTGCATATATACACAGTTCCTTGCAGTCGAAGTTGATCTACGTTTTGGAAATACAGGCTGAGTGCCTGATACAAACTGTGTGGTCATGGTGCTGCAAGCGTTCTACAAACGCGAAGACAACTCCGGTTTCTTTAGATGTTCTGGTCACCAGAAAAATTCTTCACAGACAAATTAGCTGCTATTCGCTCTCGTCAACATGGAAACGTCCACCTAAGATCGCACTATAGATATAACTTCCCATCAAAACGCTAGAAAAACGCCAGAATGGGCCAGTGAAGCACCTGCCACGGAGGAATCGACGCTGTTCTGCACGTACCGATAATCCTTGAACTACTTTGCGTCGCTGCATCATCATGCTATCACCTTCATGAAAATCGCAAATAGTTTTGAAGTTCTCCTTTCCACGTTTGTACATACAAGCGTTAACACCGACCATCTAGAGCGCATTTTGCGGGATACAGTCGGTCGTATAGGAAGGTGGGATGTTGATCCCATGTTTCAATTCTTCCTGACCCAAAAGATCCAGAAACTTACACCCCTCACTCCTGATCTCTCCTTATATCCTCATTATATGTCATAGGTTGAGGTTAGAGAGGTCAGAAGAATAGGAGGTACTAGATTTATAGAGAGTTTAATCGATGCTGGCATGATCGTATTGAGAGGAGGGATATTTTTAAAGCCCTCGCGCAGTGCATGAGTAATGAGTAGCGCCATACTCAAGAGCTCATGATTTACTCCGATTACCTAGGCTACTTTGATCTTCACTTCCACAGAACTGCACATATGCATTTTTTGCATTTTCGCTCTATGGCCGCCTGCGACTTGGGCTCCCAAATCGAACATCAAATAAAGGCCTAATGAAGTGGGCGTTAGTATATTTTACGCTGCCGGTATTTTAACTCATAACTATTCAACCTGAAAATCTCGCATGCGGGCTTGAGCAATGAGTCAATGTCGTTTGTGCCTCGAAAATAAATTTTTACGGTTTTGATGCCCAGCGCGACAGTGCTTTTGCAATGGGTCTTTCGTAGACATTTGTACTGCGCTGAAGCTGGAGATCCCGAAGTTCATGCTTTGTACCATCAGCAACAAATGAAACGCGAGCAAGTAAACTGAGGTGGCAATGCAAAAACACCAACGTATAGCTCCTGGAGTAGAAAGACAAGTGGAGTTGAATAACACTGCTGAAGAAGAGACTTTGCGCCTTTAAATGAAAAAAAAAAAGAAAACGAAGCTAGTATTTCGCTTCAACACGCGCAGAGCTTCGCAATTTGCTGTCCGTGGTTCAGTTGTCTTGTTCGCGTTTCATTGCTTGCGGGTAGTACTATGTATCTCTCTTCGCATTGTAATGCCGGATTTGGTTGTCAACACTAGGGCTATAATACAGAAAAAGAACAAAGACTTGAGGATAACCAGGCCTAAATAATCTTGTGCACGCAACCTACCATAACGAAGGATCAGGAGGTGCTGGATAGGATGACATGTAGCGACCTGTGGCGGTGAGAGGTCGAGTTACACGACACGAAATCTTAAAAAGGAACAAACGACACAGAAGAAAAAGGTAGAGAGGAAGAGAAGTAGGAGATAGAGAAGCGGATAGGATACTAGCGAGTTTTCTCAGGAGGGCAAAAACCTGATTAAGAAATGTGAAATTATTAAACGCACCAACTTCCTAAATAGCGTAACGTGGCTGAACTGTGAATGTTAATGAGAGTAACGTAAGTGCCGTAAGTACAACATTGTGCGAATCGAGGAGATTCTCAAAAAAGGAGGTTGCCAAAGCAGTCCTGCGGAAACTAAACATTGACAAAAATGAGATGACTGTTCTAAGCGGCAAGGAGAACATATCTTCAACAATATGAAAAAAATGGTCAAGTAGGCGGAGGATTCTACACATTTGTCTATACTAGCAGAAATAATCGGGGTGATTATGTCTACGCCAGTGCTGTACACGCACTGGAGATCCCACAGGTAACGAAAGGTAACGAAAAGTTCCTGTAAGCAATGCAAAAGAAAAAGCGGGTGGTGCGGATCAGGTTTCTGCACATTTTTTGAACGAGAGGGGGTCATCGTGCTATAAAAACTCTCTACCCTGCACACGCAGTGTCACACGAAGTCTAGAGTACAAGAACCTTGAAAAACGCTCAGATCATCTCATTCTATAAGAAAGGGTACGTCAAGCCTATTCTCTTGGGGATGGTAAGGCGATGAAAGGAGAAAATGCGATGCGCAGAAACGGAGAAGCTGCTCGACGGCGTCGGCGCTGAACTGCGGTATGTTTTTTTTTTTTTGCCTTAGGTTTCGGGGTACCTGCTGCTCCTCAAAGTCCGCTGCGTTAACGGCGACTGGCGGAGGAGGGCGCGTGGAATGCTCCGGTGAGAGCGTTGAGAATTCCAACTGAGTTCCAGCGACCTGGTAAATTCTTCGCGAAAGATCTGACGGATCGTGAATGCCAGATCACATGACGATGTTGTGTCTACAGCTGACACCGTTGTCACTCCGGACAAACTTCCGAATTTCGGTGCGATGCGACGCATTTTCAATTAATCAAACCTGCGGCAGTGCCCGAGACTTGCTTTGCCGATGAGGAAATTGTAGATGTATTCGGCGAATCCTTTAATTGGCCATCTTTGTCCTCTTGTGTCTTGCGAAGATAGACGAGCTTGCATAATTTAAATATTTGCTCAATGTACTTCTTAAATCTCTCACCGGGAAGCTGAGCCCTTTGCGCAAGTATTTGTTCAGCCCGCTTCATCTACGCTACAAGGTCGCCGAAGCACTTCACGAGCTCCTCTACAAGCTGGTCCCATGTTGCGAACGAATCCTCGTGGTTGTCATACCACTTTAGGGCCGTGTCGGTTGAAGAAAAGGGGACGTCGACAAGCCATGCGGTGGAGTACCACTATTGTAGCGATTCACCCGTTGGTAAGTGGGTAAGACATTCATCCACGTTGTCGCCGGTTGAGGTCGCGAACGACCGCGGCTCCCGGTAATGCTGCCAAGAACTGCCGGGCACAGACCACGGAGCGGCGCCGTCCAGGGACATCACGGGCACGGAAGGCGGCAGACCAGCAAGGCGACGACTCTGGCGAAGTTGCAGCTCGGAATCCATCTTCGGGGAACCTGTACACCTCGCACCTCCACCAAGATGCAAAAACAAGATGTTCAAGCCAGCTTGTTCAATCTCGCAAGTGCGACTGAATCCAGATGGGTCCGCTTGCAGAGCACTAGACTCTTCTACCTCGTTATCTCCATCTTCTGCATAGTCGTCGATGCCGACCACACAAATAGGCATCGTCTCTTCATGGGCCTCACAATTACTCCCACGCAGCCGAAGCCCGCAGGGCAATCTAAAAAGCGGCGCCTGAATGGCAGGTCTTATTTTGTAAGCTGCATTAGTGTAACATGACATCTCTAGCTCTATTATCGCGAATGTTTTCACATAATATTCAAATGGCTTTCATTTTTCAGAAATTATTTTTCATGTCCACTTGTGGCTATTTGCATAGGAGTAGAATGTCGCAGCAAATTGATCCTCCTTGTCAACTCACCTCGCAAGCTCTTGCAGGCTTTGAAGGGCCTGCAGTTCGATATATCTCCATTTTGCTTGCAAAGAACGAGCCAAAAGATTTCAATTATAATGTAATTACCTTAACTCAGTGTAGTAGTAGTAATTTCGAGCTGTTGTAAGCTGAAAAAAATTTACGCAAATAAGACGCAAAAAACACAACTCGGCCGGAAAGCTCCAGCGGATTGAGTATAAATTTTGTCGTAGAGTAAAATATGAAACTTTTATTTGACATACAATATATGACACAATATGCACCCTAGGGGCAGAAAGAGGAAGCTCATTTACATTTCAGGGGCAGTAAAGATTCTCACGCTGCTCGATGGATAAATAATAAGGTTGCGATTCTCATTAACGCGTTAGCATTCTTGTTGTCTTGCAGAAACAGCCCGGTTCTTCTGTAACGAAATTACTTGATTTGTGAATTGAGAAACCACATCACTAGATTCACGTAAATTCACAGGAACTACTCAGAACCGCCACATTTGAAATTCAGAATTACGTTCAAAATTTTGAAGTTAGCCCTCGTCGAACCTACCGCGCTGGCTGAGTGGTTAGCGCTTTCGGCTACTGAATCGGAGCTCCCGGGTGCGTGTTCGCCAAATGCAGCCGGTACAGCCAGCGATGACAGCGCCGCCCACCGGCAGGTAGCAGCCACATTAAGGCTGGTTATAAATATTCATTCAGAACGACGGCTTGACATCGCCGCTATGGCGCAGTGGATTAGAGGCACGTGTGGCGTATGGAAGGTCGGCCGTTCGGCTCCGCTCTCTGTAATGTAATTTTAGTGTTTTTTTTTAATTTCACTTTTTTTCCATTTTTACCCTTTTAGGCCGCAAATCGTGATGCTTAGTGGCATATAACGCCGTTTAAGAGGATTTATTATCGCTTTTAGGTAAGCCGTTGTGACAATCTTCAGTCACCCTGATCAATTCACCGTGGTTTCAAGCCTTGTGGCTGTACAGGCTGCAGTTGGCGAATACACATACCGGGTACAAGCCCGGCTGCGGCGGCCGCGTTTCGATAGAGGCGAACACAAAGGCGCCAATGTGCTGTGCGATATCAGCGCACGTTAATGATCCCCAGGTAGTCGAAATTATTCTGGAGGCCTCCATTATGGCACTTCTTTCTCTCTTTCTTCTGTATCTCCCACCTTTATCCCTTCCCTTACGGCGCGGTTCGCGTGTTCACCGAGAATGTGAGACAGCTACTGCGCCATTTCTTTTCCTCAAAAGCCCGTGTCTACCTCCTAAAAATTTGCCACTGGGCACACCTAAGAAATTTGTCCCTAGGCCCACCCCCAAATAATTGGGGATTGGCCCACCTTCAAATTTGGCAGTTGGCTCACCCCCAAAATAAGCCACTTGGCCTAACCTTAAATATTAGGAGTTCGGCCACCTCCAAAGCACTTCCCACTTGGCTCCCCACACAAATTTGGCACTTGGCCCCCTCCAAAAGGTTTTGCGGATGTCCCACCCTAAATTTGGCAGTTGCACTAATTTACAGATTGCCACTTGGCCCATCCCCAAATTTTGTTATAGGCGCACCTCCAATAGTTGGGCCTGGCGGTCTGGCAGTTGGCCCAATAGCAAAACTCAGCAGTTGGCTCACCCCCAAATTAGGCGCATGGCCTATTCCCGACATTTAACAGTGGGATCACCCCCCAAAATTTCTCAGTGCGCTCCCCTTGAATGTGTTAGGCTGGCAAAGTAGCTTGATTTGCAATTTTGACGCGAAAAGATGGTGTGCTGTGAAAGCGCGGGAAAAAGTGATTTCAACCAGTTGTGGCGGGAAAGGATGGCGTGATATGAAAATGGCAAGAAAATCTGGTTGCGAACAGCTTCTGGGGGGAAATAGCTGTACATGTGCAGCGGCAGGGCGCCTAGCATCCGTTTGCAAGGAGCTCATGGATAGACAGGCCGCATGACAGTGTCTCTATGTGAATTAGTTCGTTGTGTTTGCGTCTAAACACAAATATGGCAAAGTCTGGAAATTGAATCGCACGAAAGACATTGGAATTACGTAGGCGGGAAACCGAGAGCCTATAAACTATAGCATTTCTTTCACTAAGGAATCGTTAAGACGGCACGTAATTTCTTGCTCGCATTCTTGAATTTGTGTTGACTTCCAGACTTGCGCAGGAACGCACAAACTTTTGAGGTGCGTAACGAAATTTTAAAGATATTTTTCAGCAAAATGAGGGCGAAGCCGAAATAATTTAGCATCTAAAATTTAGTTTTTCATTGTCATCTCTTTCGATTCATCCCCTGTGTCAACTCATCACAAAGTATCAGAATAATCCTAATATTTTCATGCCGGAGCCCTCTTATATTGTTATTTACTCGCAGCGGGAACGCTCTCACAAATGTATCGCTGCTCTTTGCAATCTGCTTCTCAGGAACATTAAGAAGCTGACTGCTAATCTATAAAATATAATTAAAACGATTGCTAAGTAGGTATAAACTATTATACATTGCGTATTTGAGACAGCAGACGCACCTCTCCAAAATGATATTTTCAAAGACTGCGGTTTACAATCTTGTACACTCATTACCGAGTGGAATTCTTTGCCCCAGTCACTTTCAGGAGCTAGTTCAATAAGAGCGATAAGCAATGCAGTGGTATGCTTTTGCATGCGTCGTACTTGGCAACGGGTTTCTGTGAAACTACTGTTAATCTCAGAATACCATCGCGATGATTACGTGATGATTCTCTACTTGGTGCATGACACTCAGTGTTAGCTCAGGGATGTCTCATCCTGCTTCGAGTATAAAGGCATGTACTTTGCAGCCAGCTGAAATGACTGTGCAGCAATGATATTGCTGTACTGAAGAACGCAAAATTTTCCGAATGCAAGTTTCAATTGTTTTTCTGTATGCAAGCAGAGGATTTTGTGCCCTTCTTTGTCAAGGATGTGTCTGAAAAACTGCGACCCACTTAGAAACACCTGTTTTTGCGAGTGCGTGATTAATTTTCAAGGAGAAGCTGTTGGAAACTGGGTAACGCAATGATACGATGCGGTGGTGACCTTTCTCCAGGCGAGGTCAGCAGCAGCGTTGTCGTGATCTGAAAGAATATTTTCCGTCATTCTTTTCTTTTTTTATGTTTCTCTTCTTCTTTCGTCCTTCGTCTTTCTTTTTCTTTTATTCTTTTTACAATCCCTGAAATTATTTCTGTCTGTATGGTCGCTCCGCTTAGCTAGCGGTCACTTGTGCTCCCAGCTCCAGTCAATCCCCGGCAGAATTCCCTGACTTTCTAAAGTAATGCATCACCGATGATTTTAGGAGACGACGGCGTAAGCTTCTACGGTCCGATACTTTCACCAATTTACAGCATAAATTTTCCCGACAGTGTTTTTTTTTTCAAACCACTTCGCTATAATCAGTTAGGAAAAGGCACCACCTTTGAAATTGGCCCGTCCTTTGTTGTTGAACTGCGGTTGCGGTTACTTCTATTTATAGCAAAGTATGAACATCATGTAGCAAAGTACCTAATGCAGGTGCAAAGATATTGCTGATGTCTCGTCGTATTTTAATGCGCAAGCCTTTCTTGGCTCACGGTGGCGTGGACGGAAGTTGTTGACGGAAGGTGTGCGCGCGAACTGTCAATCATAAATTGTATGGTAATTAAAATAAAATGCAAATTGTGAGTAAGCGAAGGTGATATGAAACTTATATTTCATAGAAAGATATAAGTGAAAATGAAATAAGAACACTACTACGGGTGGTACCTACACAAGCTCTTAGCAGGTGGTAAGTTAGGTGGGCGGATGAGATTAAGAATTTTGCGGGGATACGGTGGCCGCAACTAGCAAAGGACAGGGTTGGTTAATTGGAGAGACATGAGAGAGGCCTTTACTCTGCAGCGGCCGTAGTCAGGCGGATGATGATGATGCCCTGAAAATAACTGAAGCTAGTGATTTTTTATGCATTTCGTGCGTCTAGGAGAAAAAAAATGGCTGAGGCTTAACTTGGTTAAGCCTGGAGAATGCGAAGCATCATCGTGTCGCGTAATTTGGAGGCGCACAACCACAGCGACGGCGCGAGGTGGGCCCCCGTTTCTCCACTGTCGTGACGTCATCGTGTCACGCGGTGTGACGTCATGTATCACGTGATTTGGAGGCGCATAACCACGGTGAAGGGCTGAAGTGGTAGCTAAAGTAGTATGCTTCGCATAAAACAGGGCCTACGAAGACGATGCACAAAAAGAGAAGGATGCAACTCAAGCGCTGTCTGGCGAAAAAAATTATGTTCAGAAGGAAACAGCATGCAATATGTGAGATTACGGTGCGTTTCCACCAAGCATGCGAGACATACAAGAATTACCCACGGCGCTCTTCGCTGCGAACTGCGCCACATCAGCAGTCGTAGTAAAGAGCGTCCTGGCAGATTTTCGGATGTTATGTAGCTTCCCTCGCATGTCTGGTGGACATGATTCGTATCCTCAAGTGGTATGCGTTCTTTAATTCAGTACAGAGTTTCGGTTGCTTGCGTTTACTTGTCACTGCTCGTCTTTGCCCCCGCTAGCCCTGTGTTTTTCTTTTGAAATGAATGTTACCCAACTTACCATTCCACTGCATTTCAGCTATGTTGAACAACCTCCGTGCTAACATATATGATAATCATAATAACGGCGTGTGCGGCGAGTTGGTTAATGATAAAATGAACAGCGGCGCAACGACAACAGCACTAGAAGAGGACGGTGTCCCTGTCCCAAACGTCTCCACTCCCAACAGCCCCAACATTTCCCAACATCCCACCCTACGAGCAACCATAGGCCTAGCGTCGCAGGCAACCACCTTGTTCTCCATTACCATCATGCACTAAGGTGTTGGTTACTTGTTTCCATTATTCCCATCTTTGGCTTTTTTCCGGTAGGGGAGTTCTTCATTACGGCGCCTCTCACAGATCGAGTAGCTTTGGGATTTTAAACCACACGAACCGAACCAAACCATCCACTTCTCTAGAGCTCTCGAGCGGCGCGCTCTGTCTTTTTTGTATTGCCCTCGCATTTCTGGCCACATCGTTGGCGCTTTTCCTCTAAAATCAGGCGTTCCTCAGAGTTCTTACCAATTGCCCTTTTCATCATCGTCGTCATCATTATCATCACCTCACTACGCCCACTGCTGTGCAGCGGCCTCTGCGCTATCTCTCCAATTAGCCCGGTCCTGTATCAACTATGGTCATCCTATCCCTGAAAACTTCTTAATCTCATCCAGCCACCTTTCTGCCGCCCGCCGCAACTCTTGCATTTTCTTGGAATCCATCCGTTACTCGTTAGGACCATCGGTCATCTTGCCTTCTCATTAAATGCCCTGCCCACGTCCGCCCACTTCTTCCTCAACATTTCTTCTAGGATGTCAAAAACCCGCATTTCTTCCCTGACGAGCTCTGCGCGCTTCCTGTTTCTTAACGTTACACCCATCATTTCACTTTCCATATCTCGCTGCATGGTCCTCAATTTAAGATGAACCCTTATTGTGGTTTGTCCTCTAAGTTTCTGCGCCATATGTTAGTACCGATAAGATACCGCTGTTATACTACTTTCTCTTGAGGGACGTTGGTAAAGTTCCATTCATAATTTCAGAGAACATGCCAAATGCTCTCCACCGCATTATCATTCAAATTATTTAGCTCTCTTGATTCGGATCTGCGCTCACTGCCTGCCTTAAGTAGATATAATCCCTTATCACTTCCAGCTCCTTGCTGCCTATTTTAAAATGTTGTTCGCTATAAGACTGCTGAAGGTGACTTACGTTTTCTGCATGTTATTTTTTAGACCAACGGTTCTGCTCTGCATGTCTAACTCATATATCATGATTTGACGTTCGTGTCTTGAGTTACTAAGCAAGACAATGTCATTAGAAAATTGCAGATTGCTAAGGTGTTCTTCATTAGCTCGTATCCCAAACTCTCCCTAATAGGTGAATGGCATTGGAAAGATCGTGTTTCCCTGCCTAAAACCCTTTGTTATTGGAATTTTATTAGTGATTTTGTAGTAGGACTTTGGTGACTGCGCAGCCGTTATAGATATCTTCCAGTATTTTTGCGTAAGGATCTTCTACAACCAGACTCCACAATGCCTGCATGACTGCTGAGGCTTCCTCTAAGTCAAATGCTTCCTCGCAATCTATAAAGACTCTATAAAGGAGTTGGTTACATTCTGCGCATAATAACTAACCTGCGGGAAGCCGCCGGGGTGTAAAAGTGCAGGCGAGTTCAGTACAAGGGCAGTGCGGAATCACTTTCAACACACTCACCCATTTCGCAGGAACAGACAGTCAGAGTAAAAAAAAGAGAGAGGTACCGGGGTCCTGAGCTCGTGTTCGTCTCGACCGTGCGCCCGTGGCCAACGCAAACGTTTGGGTGGTCCTGAGAAGGACCGTTGTGGAGCGTTGCTGCTGCTGCTGCTGCTGTGGCGGCGCCTCGAATGCGCTTTTAGGCGCGCTCGCCGCGGATGCGCCTCGCCAGCTGGATGTCCTTCGGCATGATGGTGACGCGCTTGGCGTGGATCGCGCACAGGTTGGTGTCCTCGAAGAGACCGACAAGGTATGCCTCGCTGGCCTCCTGAAGTGCCATGACGGCCGAGCTCTGGAAGCGCAGGTCGGTCTTGAAGTCCTGAGCGATTTCTCTCACCAGGCGCTGGAAGGGCAGCTTGCGGATGAGAAGTTCGGTCGATTTTTGGTATCGGCGAATTTCACGAAGTGCCACGGTGCCAGGCCTGTAACGGTGAGGCTTCTTCACTGGCCTGCTGGCGAGTATCCTTTATGAAAGCTTGCCTGTTCATTTTGTCGTTAAAAATCAAACGTTTTCCTGATTCTGTTAGCGATTTCTTTATTAAATAAGTAATAGGCAGCGAACAGTAACCCAATCGGTCTGAATTTTTAAAGTGCTTGGCATTTCCTCTCTCATTCATTGTATTAGAGTTCTTCCAAGCTTCTCGTGCGCTCGAGGTCAGAAGGCTTGGCGTAAGCGTAAGCTATGATTCTATGACTAGTGTCTCTACTGCAATCTGCCCTCCCTCCTTCAACAGTTCTGCTGTTACCTGATCACCTTCTGCTTTCCTCCTCTGCATTACTCTTAAGGTTTTACGTCCTCTTTCGTTACTGCGCGATGTCCCATCGTTGTGTGATACGGCGTAGTTCATGTATGTCCTGATTAGATTGGCTAAACGAGAGATTTGTGTAGAAAACCTCGGCAACATTAACTATCTTATCCATATCGCTATTGAGAGCGATTTTTCTGTCTTGACGCGTACCTCTGATTTTGCAGTCACCTAGTATCCTCTTCACCGCCTTTAAGCTACCTGCGTTCCATAGAGCTTGCACGATTCTATAGACATTAATCGTCGTTACGGTGCGCTTATTGATTAACTTGGATGGCTCTACCAGTGCTACTCTCTCTGTAGGGTTTGATGCTTTCATGCTTAGGGGTTTCTAAATCAGACCTCTCGTTTGCTGAGACAGCTTGTTAGTATCCTCTCGAAGTATCTACCGCCTAGTCTGCTGCGACCTGCGTACTGATAAGCTGTTAGCCGCAATGCCCCCTTAGCCTATATAAAGGACTTACCTTGAAAGCTAGTTCATATTATGGAATTATTTGTCAACGTCTGCATTATTATTAGCACAATTACAGCTGTTAACTATCGGCGCACAAAGATACTGCTTTTATGATGCGCACCATGCATGCTTTTATGATTGGCTCCTGTCCGTTAATGCCAGCAAATGAAAACTCCTTTTTCACGGCCCAAGCAATCGCCACGTTTCCACTTTGATCCTAACCTTCCACTAAGCTCTGTTCACCCTTACCAGTAGGCAGACGTCACATTGTTCCAGGATCTCTTCCGGTGCCTGCCCGAAATAAACAGGCTTACGTCCGCTAAGTGATATTCGGGCTTTTTGAAGCGTCAACCCCTTGAAGTTTTAAAGTGGCCTTTGACAAATCTCTTATTTGACGGAATCGAGAATACGGCACTCATCTGCTGTCTCCAGTTGGCACCAAGCAAATTTTATCAGCACACTAGAACCAGTACCAACTCGCACCACTAAGTTCATTTGTTCTAACTGTTCGTGCAGGAAGGTATCGCCACTTAAAAAACAAAAACAGTCAGTTGTGACAGCTCCTGCGCATCGTCAATGTATGCTTCTCTTCTCTTTGGTTTGTTCAAAACGTTTTTTTACAATTCACTTGGTCAACCAGTACACAGCGCCCCTCTACCTCGCATGCCTGATTGGACATGCGATCCAGTATAGCAGGGGGCAAATTCTGGTTGGTAATGGTGCATATTGGGTGGAAAGGCACCAATGGACGAAAAACAGCCCGTGTTGTTTGCTTGTTCTTTCTGTCTTTTGTTCTTTTGTGCTCTTGCGCGCAATATTCAATATCCATGAAGTATATATGACAGAAGCCAACAGCCACAGAAACCAAAGGGCACAGGGGATTTTTTTTTTATTTATTTATTTTGTGGTGTTGATCAATTTAGAATATTACTGAATATGTTATCGCTTAAAGCTAATTGATTAGAAAAGCAGAAGAAAAAACAACCACATGCCGCCGGTGGGATCCGAGCCCCCGACCTCCGAATAGTTATTTTGGCAACGCGCACAAGCCTCATTTTTGCCGTGCCCTTTTTTTAATACTGCGACCAACTAGAACGGCCTTTCCAGCAAAGTACGTGCAATCACCTGCATACCAGTGTTTCTTAGCACTTTAAATAACCACTATAATGATCTCTTGTGTGAATCTTAACAAAGCAGTTTTTATCATCGCATCCCTTATGCTCTTAATGTATTAAATTAAATGAAGTATTTGGGATAACATTCGCCGCTAAGTTCAACTGATTAAACTCGAAGAGAAGTAAGAGATTAAATACGATCAATAAGAACATGCTTCCACGATTCGCTGTTGTTTCGAGTACTAGTTTGCTCCTAACTGACCCAAGTGTAATTCTCAGAGCGCCGCTCGAGCGCTGTGATCAATTTATTTGATGTCTGCAGAATAACAGCCACACATTCTGACAAAGCATGCAGCTGTTTGACATACATATTTAATTCCGAGATTCATACAAAAGAAGCGGCAGGCTTATGTACGCATTTTCAAAACTTTTCCTAGCAGCGGAGCGCCTGGTGTGCGAGGTCACTGAACAGCATTTTTTAATTGGATTCCAGGGAGGACGTTGAGGCCACATTTAAAGGCTACAGCTTCACAGCGCATAACTTCAATGAGGCCAGGCATTCGAGGCAAGTTGGAACTGCTTAGTGCTTCTTTCAGTCACCTTGTTTCTCAAAACTACGAAACTGGTCAACTTGTCTTAAGGTTCTAGCGTTAAGTTTTGCCATATTCAGTTTGCAATGCCCGCCTAGCCACAGCCAGACATTTCCCACAGTGAAAGTGATTAAAAAGCAGTCAGAAAGGGTGTGCAGCAAGTAGACACAGCTTCTCTTTACTATTCACAGAGCGTTTGCAGGAGGTGCTCGAGATTTATATTGGGAAGTGTTGTGTATAAGAGCTAGCGAACAATTTTTTAGCGACGTGCTATTTGCTGATTATTCTCATGCGAAGTAACTCCGGATCCCAATTTCAAAGCACATCCGAATGCTTAGACTGTAATTGCGAACGAATGAGCATAAATTCATAATGAAGAATTACAAAGTTATCTTAAATAGTTATAAGCAATTCCTAACTCATTAGAAAATCATCCAACCGCTGCCATTGAGCTTTACGGAAAAGCTATAGAGCTTCGACAGGAACTTAGAAGTTAAAGAAAAGTTCGTCCTGGTCCGATCTTTATGCCGGGAACATTGCCTCTCCGGGAAAATCGATTGTAGTGGGAAGTGTGTTCCCAAGCCATTCCGTCGGAACGCAGAGAGACTGCTTTGTAAGTGCGTAGAGTATTGATATAAGTGTCAAAAAGTGCCTCCTCGAAAAGTCTAACTTTCCTATCCTTTCAAAATGCTTCCCATGTTTTAACTCAAACGTCTATAAAATACGGCAGAAAGGCAGAAAGAAAGTGGATTTGCCTGTTAGGTGGTTCTATTTATAGCTCGCAGGTATGCGAAATAACAGTGAATAATACAGCGCATAGTACGTCAACCCATTACTGAGCGCCTTTTTATATTTACGCCGCCGCGGTGGCTCAGCGGTTATGGTGCTCGGCTGTTGACCCAAAAGACGCGGGTTCGATCCCGGCCGCGGCAGCTAGAATTTCTTTGGAAGAGAAATTCTAGAGGCCCATGTACTGTGCGATGTCAGTGCACGTTAAAGAAACCCAGGTGGTCGAAATTTCCGGAGCCCTCCACTACGGCGTCTCTCATAGCCTTAGTCGCTTTGGGACGTTAAACCCCATAAACCAAACCAAACCAAACCTTTTATATTTAGGTGTCTGAGTGACGTTTTTAATGTACTCTCGCTTTCCACTTCAGTAAGGTGTCTGAAATTAACTACAGCGCCTTCAGTTCGTATCAAAACCGTCACCATGGAAATTCGGGACGTCGTCTTAGTTCTACAAGCTCTCCTGGCCGTCGTCGCGTCTAGTGCTGTTCTGTGGATAGTACAGCGACGGCGTAAACATGGCCTTTTTAAAAAGCTTGGTATCCCTGGTCCTAAACCCGACCTCCTCTGGGGCAACTGGAAGCAGCTACAGAAGGATCGTCTGCAGGTAAGCGTACTTGTGACTCATAGCATGGGGTTCTAAAATTGCTAACCTTCCGACTCCATACGCCTTTTTGATGTTTATATATGGGCAGAACGATCAAAGAATGCATAAAGGTTTCAGTACCAAGCTGCATAGAAATATGGCCCCGAACAGAGTGTTACCATATATTTATTGTTTGAAAATTACGCAGTCCATAAACGAAGTCTTTAGCATGATTTACTAATGAATCATAAAAACAACCCGAACATCAAGAATACTGAAGGTTGATATCGACGTAATTGAGAGCAATTTGTCCGTGCCATCGGAGCCATACACGAATGAAGATTACACTGTGAGCTGAGCGTTGTATCGTGCTATTAGCAGCAGTCGCCTGGTCAAGCAAGGACATAATTGGATACCTGAGATTACAACGGTGAGATTCTATTTAAGCATTCTAAACTACATTGCAACCTTGGAATCATTCAGGAATCTTACAAAAATATTTCTGATAGAAAGGTAGAATCAACTGAAATATTCATTTAGCGCAGTGATGTTTAATTAAGGTCCTCAGGATCGTTCTTGCTTGGGATAAACTGAGAGAAGCTGTTTGCTGAAGCTGAGTTTAAGCTGATCAGCATGCCATTCAGTATATGCAGAGCCAGAAAGAACTAGCCTGAATGCAGGCTCAGGAAATGAGCTGCGAAAATGAATATGTTAGGGGTGACGTTAGGAGACGGGAAGAGGTGAAAGCGGGTCAGGGAACAAACGCGGGTTACTGATATCCTAGTTGAAATCAAGAAAAAGAATGCTTAGGCAGGGCATGTAAAGCGATGACAAGATAACCGACATGGTTAAGGGTTGTGAACTGGATACGAAGAGAAGGCAAGCGAAGCAGGTGGCGGCAGAAGGTAAGTGGGCTGATGAGTTTAAGAAGTTTGCTGGGATGAGCTAGCCGCGGTTCGCACAAGACAGGACTAATTGGAAAGCCTCATGATATTTATTCCGCTTCACTTTTCAGTAGGCTCAGAGACCTAATATTGCCTGCCTTATAAACCGCCGCTTATTGTCCACTTTCAGAAGTGCAAAAAGTATTCAAGTTCTCAGCTTTCTCGCTGATCCCACAGAGCACACAGCCCCTTACACAACTGGAGCTCTCTAAACTTGGTGTGTCCACCACCTACGTACTAATTATGGTCAGCAAATGTTACGACACCGACTTCCCTGCTTACTGAATTACCTTTCCAAATGTAATATCGATGTGCTCACTTGTTCTGAAAGAAAGTAGTGCAAAGTGTTTTTGCGCTCATTACAATGTATGGTTGTTCGTGGATATTTTTATTCTTTCCTTTGGTCCACAATTTTTATGCATTTCTGCATATTTTAAAATTGTTATATGAATTTACCTTTGGTGTTTTGTTCCATTTCGTTTTTGTTCAACAAGTCCCCCTTCTGCCCTGCTGCTGCTATTTTAAACGGAACTTGGGACCAGCCAAGCTACCTTCTTTGAAGCTTTTTCCCCTTGTTTTCCACCACAGAAATGTACCTCATTGTCTGTGGAAATAGATCAAAATCAAATCAAATCAGTTATAGGATATGCCTTTGTCCTGCGGTGGGCGTATGATGATGTAGAAAGGTGAGGAATATTGGCGGATATAAGTTACTACTGTGACACTGTGGCTCAGCGATCTTCAGTTTGGAGAATTTAAAATTTTTCAGAAGATGTTTTGTGTAAAAGAGGGTCTCAAAGAGAAAACAAAATCTTCCAGTACTTCTCAGGGACCTGAAAATGTTTAGGACGGAAGCATGAAAACCGTTTTCACCTAAACAAGGTACATACTGGCTGGGTAAGTTATTGCGTTTAGTATTCGGCATCAGTCACGATTCCGTTTAGATGCGTTGCATGGTATTCATAGAACAGAAAGGAGGTTTATGTGCCTCGTTTTTTATCCCGTTCTAAGATCCATTCTCTGCGTGCGGAAGAGTTTCGGGCGAGCGCAAATGCAGTGCTTTATCCGAAGACGACTTTCTAAAGCATAGCTGTTTCAGCATTATGCAATAGGCATCGCGCTCCAATCACGCTTTTCCACTGTCGGTGCTGCTTCCAGCGCTATCGGTGGCCAGTTTTGCCCCGCGCTTTGCATGGCTCCCCGCATCAGCAGACGATTCAACGCGCACGTTGCATATGGCACTTACGCATTGGCGCCTTAGCAGTACCCAGTTAGCACACGACAGCGGGCCAATATTGGAGATCCACTGGCAAAGCGTGGCCCTAACTAGGCCCAGAGTTGCCAGTGAGCATCCGATATTGGTTGTGCCACTCCTTAGCACATCCAACAATGGCCCTGGTTGTCCGTCGCTTTACCTGTATTGGCTGAGCCGTCATTAGATCCTGGCTATCATGGGCCAGGTTAGCCAGGAATGCCCCACTGTTTGCCATTGCTGGCTGTGCCATCATCGAATCCTGGCTATCATGGGACATGTTAGCCAGTGTTGTTCCACTCTTTGCCAGAATTGGCTATGCCATTTCCGGGAGCTGGCTATATTGGCCTAGGATTGCCACCGCTTATCCAGTGTTCAAAGTATACTGGCAAACGTTGGTAAACATTGTGTCATCCATTAAAATGGGTTCAAAATTAATTTTATTGTCGAGTACCATATCGGCAGTTCATAATTTTCGAACGCGCTATAAAACATGCGAGTTTTCAAAGATTTGGTTTTATTTATTATTATATTTTAACCGAACACTTTTGCAGTTTGTGAGCAAAGCTACCCATGATTCCGTTGGAAAAGCTGCACTCTGGTTGCGCAGTGAGCAGCAATAATACGTTTAGGAGAAATGCAACCGAAGTCCTGTTCTGATTACACCCGAGACGCCTTCAACAAAAATTGTCAACAGGCGCCTTGAACAAAAATCAAATAAGTTTCATTTCACTAAATTTTTGGAATAAAAAAATCACTTTTTTTATTCGCTCTAGGAATTCACTGCCGCAGTGCGCAGCTGGTGTCTGCTTCATGGAGATCGCGATACAAACGTAATAGATTAGCGCAAGTGCATTCGCTAATCCGAAATTGTGCTCAGTTTTGGCAACGTCCAGAAACGAAGCGGTCGCTTCGTAATTTCGAATTATGCATTGCGCTCGTGAAATATTATCCGGGTGCTTCATAAACGCACGCGGACACGTGCTAAGCGATTCCTACGCTTCCCTACATCTTGCCCTGTGATCGCGCCTTTCCCGTGTTTTCTGATTTGCTATTTCCTTCCTTTTCTGCAAATCGTAGTGTTGAAAATTGTTGTTTTTGACCATTTTATTCTTCTGTTGAGTAATTTGCATTGGGGGCTACATAGCTCTTGTTCACGCCTTTGCATATTTACTCGCAAGTTTCTTTTTTTCTTTCGAACATCACCTTTATTGATGATAACCATCGAAAGTAGTTGCGAACCACAATTAAACATGCCTTTGTTTGTTTTTGCTTTTTTTGCGCGAAACTTCCACACCAACAAACAATTTGAGGATTCTTCGACGACCACTGAATAAATGGACTGACAACTGGCGTTAGACGCATGTTAACCTAGCTTGTTTGGCGCATGTACGGTACATGAAACTATGAAAGAGCGCGCATTCTGCTTGGATATTTTTTTTGCTTTTATATTTTTATTATGCGGTAACATTTTAAGCTATCTTGAACTAACAGAAGCCACATCATACGGCACCACAATATACGCGAGTGTCTCAAGTCGTTTTGGCGAAATGCATCTTGAAGTTCAAAGTTTTTCACTTCAAAATTTTCAGGCTTTTGCTGCAGCTTTGTAGCAATACTTTGACGCTTCCGTGTTTCCCATCCACTTCTCTCTTGTAGATATTACTTTCTGTACTGCATGTGGCCATGTGACTCATTCTCCAAAAATTCCAAAACCTTTTCACGTGTTTTGGCCTCTTTCCATCCCTCTTTCAAGTCTTCAAGTCCAATATCTCCCCACCTGTTCTCCCGGCCGTGCCCTTTTCCAGGTAGCGGGCTAACCCACCACCCCGCGAAGCGCTATTTTTTCTTTTTGGGTGTCACTTTCTCAAAGCTGTTTTCCCTCGCGCGCAGCTACGCGCTTCGCTGTTCCTCCACTTCCCTGTCTCCACCTTTCAGCTCGAGGACTTTTCTCAGAACCACAAAACCTGTGCAAAGGAAAATGACTCTCTCCCCTCCAGCCACCCTCCCCCCCCCCCCCCCCCATCGTCTCCACTGCTCGTCTTGGAACCGCGGGACTCATCACAATAAGACATTCTTGACTGCACGGCGGAGCTCAACCACGTGCACAACCAACGCGACGAAAATGCATGCACACTCGAGCTAGCACCTTCATAGTCTGTGCACGCGAAAAGCCACGCTCATATATTAGGAGAGCTCCGACGCTGTTCGTACCGCCTGCAAGATCTTATTTGTAAGTACTAAAACTCTTTTATCTTGATATACGTCTGGTAGTCAAAGTGGTTTTTGTAGTAAATGTTGCTTTGACTACATGCGCCTTTATTTTTTCGGCAGGAGAAGAGAGCGAGCCAAAAAGCAGGAGGACGACTTCTGTGTACCCACTCTCATTGCGAAATGGCTTGCTTGACGTCGTGCGCAGTGGAATTGTGGCCGAATGGTGAGAATCAAATTTTTCGTCTTTGGTGAGATGAACTCACTAAAGATTCACTACTTTGGCTAAAAAGCCGCCGCGGTGGCTCAGTGGCTATGGTGCTCGGCTGCTGTCCCGAAAGACGCGGGTTCGATCCCGGCCGCGGCGGTTGAATTTCTTTGGAGGAGAAATTCAAGAGGCCCGTGTACTGTGCGATGTCAGTGCGCGTTAAAGAACCCCAGGTGGTCGAAATTTTCGGAGCCCTCCACTACGGCGTCGCTCATAGCCTTAGTCGCTTTGGGACGTTAAACCCCATAAAACCAAAACCAAACTACTTTGGCTAACAGCGGGTTTGAACTCATATGACTTGAGATAGGATGCATTCTGGAATATGTCCTTTACCGCTTATGCACGACAGGAAATCAGAACCGCTTAATTAATTTTCCACTGCAGACTAGTTGGTAAGGATATGTGTAATACTTCCGTAGTGTTTCTTTTTGCATTCTACACTTGCAGACTCAATAGAAAATCCGCAATTTCTGGTTAAAGCTTTTGCCCAAGTTCTCTCGCAATGAAGAAGGGCATTACTCTGGACTATCAGACTAGTAGTTTTGTGTGGTTTTCAAGTTGCAGTTTCAAATCCAATTATAGCATGCATGCGAAGCAACTAAGGTAAAACAAAGGTGCCTTGAGTTCCTTGCGTTCGGCGTATTTCGTCAAAAATCGCAAGCCGCATTTTTAACCCTATTAAATAAAACTAATCAAAAATGTTGTTTTGACGTCCATGTGGAAGAGACGCTACAACCTGTGCATATTTACTTGAATAAAAATTAGCCCGCAATTTAGAGATACGAGTTATGATATTAAAACAAAATAATACATTAATCTGTTTTCAATGTCACATTAATTTCCTTATCTCGCATTGAATATATTTACTGGGAGTGCGACACGACGCATTGAACTAAATTAAACCATTCGGTATAAGGGAAGTTTAGTAAATTAAATTCCACTTCGTGCAAGTAATGTGGTGCTGGTTCTTAAGAATAAATTAAAAATTATCCTGTAAAATATGTTGCTAGTGTCTTCACGATTACTGTGTTTCACAAAATTCGGTGTTATTTAATCATTTTTGTTTTTGTTCTGTGATGGCCATAATTCAACTTACCATGACATCATGCATCTCTTTGCAGGCTTGGCGCTTCGTGAGGCCATCGTGCAAGAGCTGGACGAGGAATTTGTTTCAATACAGTCCAGCAGCCCTCTTGCAAGTGGAGTGCAACGATTACTTCGGATATGACTGATCAGTTCACAGGAGGACAGCTCCGTTGAGCGCTTTATGGATGCCTTAGCCGTGCCGCAGCAGCTTGCCGAGATGCTTTGTCCAACCTGATCGGCACGCACCAAACTTGAAAATAAATTGTTTTCCCACAACCTCTGCCACCATGCTCTTGGGCCCCCTTTCTTTACTCCCCATGGTGGCTGGTGGTAGCGCAAACAATCCTGTGTGCGCTAGAAGCGTGATTCTTGTAACTGAAAGCAATAAACGGGTTTTTTTTCTGGAATTCTTTCGCACCCTCATTTATGAATATTTGCTAGCATATCCTGCGGCATATCCTGCCACTTATGATAGCAACAAAGATATGGAGGTTCTCAGAGGTGAAAATGGTACTTCTCCTATCCTCTGTAGAGATTTGTGGCTTCAGGGGTGCTGTAACTGCCCAACTATAGCGCTCTAAAGCAGACAATGTGGCCTAGGAACTTTTGACTGGCCCTGTACTTCCATCCACAGTGCCGTTCATTGGCGAGTGGGTTAATTGCATGTGCCAGCGTTCGAAAGCTGGATA
The DNA here is from genome assembly GCF_055824585.1 of Amblyomma mixtum. Classification (NCBI taxonomy): domain Eukaryota; kingdom Metazoa; phylum Arthropoda; class Arachnida; order Ixodida; family Ixodidae; genus Amblyomma; species Amblyomma mixtum. The sequence goes on along the minus strand of NC_143015.1, from coordinate 44,952,736 downwards.
CCATTATTCGAAAGCTGGAAACCATTGTTCGAAAGCTGAATGCCATTATTCGAAAGCTGGAAACCATTATTCGAAAGCTGGCTACCAATGTTTGAAAGTTGGATGCCAGTATGAGACCTTTGCTGGCCCATGCTGCAGAACGAACATCGGGACTGCGTTGGCCGCTTGATCGGCCGAGCGTTGGCCCAAAAACTGGCATGAAAGTAGGGCCAATGTGTAAAGTGGTAGCGCTCGGCCCAAATGCCAGTGTTCGTGCCGATGTTCGTGCCAAGTTTTGCCAACACTTGCCGGACGTTCGGCCAATGTTGTGCTGCCTGGGTAGGGCTAAGAAGTACTTGAAGCTGGGCTTGTTGGTGCATATTCGTGAAAGACATGAGAGCGTTTTAGGTACGTTTGGTCGGAATAGCATGGGTCTTACCTTCACACACGAACTGCCTAGCAGTAATAACAAATTACAGTTTTTAGACCTCACCCTAACCTTTCACCCTTCACACGTTTGCTGGCAGTACTGTCCACGCGCAAAGAAAGATTTGTTGCCTCTCCATTCGAACCATTCTAAGATCGTTAAGAGGGCTATCGCTTCCCAGTGCTTAGTTTCCGCACTAAAGAAGTCTTGCCACCATGCCATGCACGCAAGCTCTGCTTCCCAGGTGTCCAGGCTGCAGAAAGCAGGCTTCCCTGGTTCTCTCCGTGGCGCAGTCCTTGCTGAAAAAGCTGAAGGGCAGCAAGGAAAACAACTGACCTCAAGATAAAAAAGCAGGCTAGGCCGGAAGTTGTACCTTACGTACACCACACTTCTCATAACCTCAAGAAGGTGGCCAATAAGTATGGCGTCGATGTGGCATTTTCAGCGCCGCGAAAACTCGCCGGAATGTGTTCGCGCATTGGAAGGAAAAAAGTACAAGAGTGCACCATCAGACACCGAATGCCACATGTTGGCTGCAAGAAAGCAGTAGTCTACGAGTTCGCGCTTACATGCGGCAAGGTGTACGTTGGACAAACTGGATGTTGTCTTAATGAGCGCCTGCTTGAACACAAGAATTCATTAAACAAGAGAGGACATCTTCCAGACCACTGCCAAGCCTGCTCGAAAGAGAAGCGTGTTGCCTGCAAGCCTAGACTATCGGATTGCAAAGTGCTATTGAAAAGCCGAGATAGGACAGAACGTGAGCTTGTGGAAGCCTTCTATATCAAGAAGCGAGGTGATAGTTGTATTAGTGACACGTCAGTTGTTCTTCGCCACAGTGAAATGCTGTTTCTTGATGCGTATCTGAGAGAGGTGATTGTCTGCGATCAAGAGCATGGATAAGGGCAAAGGCTATTTAAACGTTCTTCCCTGAATAAATCCTGTTGAAAGTGCAGCGCTCGTCCTGTTCCCTTCCTCGTCCGTGTCCCCGTTTTGCGCTCTCATGTCCTTCACGAATTAGCAGTAGGGTATCCGCCACTCAGTGACATTATATCTTTGTTTTGACGTAGAAATTTTACTAAATATACCAAGGTTTCGATTCCGGGAACGTCCACAAAGCGAAGGAACTGGTGACTTGTGTGACTTGTGGAACTTGTGTGAAGATTCAAAGTAGTGATTCAAAGTAGCGGCACCGGCCGATCACAAATGAGCCACAGCAGAGGAAACAACCAGGCTATTAATCTCACTTATTTTAAGCTGTGAAAGACGCGATATTGCTCACCAACAGAAATGAATGAAAAAGTGTGGAACTTACGTACAGATTTTCGAATCTGCTTAACACACAGACTACCAAATATATGGACCCATCGCATTGAGCGAAGGAGAATTTTCGTCGTGTCGCAGAAGATCACTGCACGGGCTATGACGGTTGTCACAGTCTTGGGCTCAGGGTTCATTTAGACTACGCGCTTTTTTATCTTGTACCATTTTTTTTTGGCGGAGGGGGGGGGGGACGTGGGAGGGGGGTTGAATTTCGCTTCGAAAGAAATGTAACAGCCTATGGTCCGGATAGAGCCCGCGACCATAGCCTTGCCAATTCTATGCGAAACCTATGAACGATCGCAACGACTGAATAAATCATAAAAACTGTGGACGAACTATGTTCTGTTGTGGTTTGTGGGGGTGCTTTATTTTGGGAGTAAGTTTTGGCTGCTGCAATTTCGATAAGGCTATGAGTGTAGAGAAGGAACTGCAGATTGCACAATCGCTTCATCCCAAAATAAAGTAACGGCTCCGCCACTAATGGGAGCTCCGTAGGCGTGCTGTCAATGTCACAAAATAATTGTAAGCTTGGCTTTATTATCCCTTGATTTTAGGTATCGCAACAATTCATAACATGACGTCGGAGTATGTTAAGCCCACAAAGCTTAGTTGTGCACAATGTTTATTTCGTGCATCCCTTCGTTTACACTCATACCGATATGTCACAATCGCCTCTTGAGTAGAAATGATTTCTTTCTCGCACAGGTTATGTCGGAATGGATAAAGCAGTATGGGAAGGTGTTCGGTATTTACCTCGGCGGCCAGCCATTCATGGTAATTACTGATACCGAACTCATCAAGGAATGCTTCATCAAGCGGAACAAAGTCTTCCAAGATCGACCTATGTACTCCATAAATGTCGAGCCACTGGCAAACTCCATGCCACTGGCTACAGGTATGTTATAATAAGGGAGTAATTACTCAATGACATCTGCTCAAGTGTATCCATACGGCTACAAATGAAAGCGAACCCGGACAAGGACGAATTTTAAAGCGAAAGCTTGAATACGGGACCTCGTGCTTCGATCGCCGGGTACCTAGTTTTCACTATCAAATGACCTTGAGCATCGCAAGGAAAGGACAGGGCTAAAACTGGCCCCCTGGGACAGTGGACACCTTAGTTGCGCTTTAAGCTACGAAATCAATGAAGTGGGAGCTTGGAACGCAAGAAAAGGCGCATAGCTGCCCCCTTGGAACATTGCACACCTCAGTCGTGCCTTAAACAACGTGTCGGTAGTGACAGATGTGGGCAGCATGTGTTGGCATTGACAACGTTGGGCCAGAAACGCGGCGCTGAAGCCATAGGCCGTCGGTATTCATTGTGTTGATTGGCGTTGGCGTTAACGTTTTACACTCCGATGATTTAAGGAAAGGAAGTGGGCATAACTATCTCCCAGGGCCAGTGGACACCTGAATCGCGCTTATAGGTACGTGGGGTGGTGAGAGAGAGATGTGCGCTGCATGCATTAGCGCTGACAGCGTTGTGGCAGACACGCGTCACTGCTGCCATGGGCCGCAGAGTTCATTGAATGGGCATACTCTCGCGATGAACTATTAACTGCCACCTGCCAGGGTGGCAGGGAGGGTGCACTGCCTGCCCAGTGCCCGGAACGAACTCAGCGTTACAGACGCCAAGCCGCTTATAGTTTCCCGGTACGTCATAGCTTTCGCTCTCTAACCAGGTTCAGCAGTACTTGAAGCGCAGCTAATTTTTCTTTCACAGCGAAGTTTCCGAGAAAGCTGTATAGCTCTCCTCTGTAGCCATATGCCTGCGCTTGGGTGGATGTGAGAGAGCAATTACTCCCTTATTAGAAATCTACTTCACCTTGGGGGATTCCCCTGAACTTTTGACCAGGTATGTTACAGTGCGAAGGGAAAGTCGAAGCAATTGTTATCAACTGTGATTTTGCTGACTTTTGGAGGCCGAATTCAATATACAGTGAATTTCATTTCCACTGTGCAGTACCGAAGAAATATTACAGCGGAATAAAATGCTATATTCAAGCATTTCGGCGGCGCTAGCCGGTAATAGCGAAAAGAAAAAATGGTAGCAGCATTGTCAAACTTTCAGTATTCCTGTGAAAAGAACCCCCAGATGTGGCTGCTTACTGCTCTCCCGCAAAGCATAAGGGCAAGAAAGCACAGATAAGCGCATATAAAAGTTGTGACAAAAATGAAATTCTCGTGACCTGCTGTTTTGCGGTAGGCGCTTAAAGTGGTGATATCCTTCGCAGGGAGTAAATTAGAAATCCTGCGCTGCTGTTGTCAATAGTTACACTGATGAGGCAAAATACAAAATTCTGAGCGCTTCAACAGGACGGAATGCAGTCTCAGTTAGATGCTCTTTGCACAGCGCGGATCACTGCCGCTACCGCTTACCGCGCACAGTAGGCCACGACTACGCAAGAGCTGGTTGCTTCCGGCGCTCAAGGCACACGCGCTGCTAACGGGAACGTGCCTCTTTTCACCCTCCATGTCTTTGATTAACTATGCAATCTTGGTGTAGGCTACTACAACTACCCGAAAAATGCACAATCTTGTCGTGTTGCAAAAACGTGCCATAAGGATTATAAGTGTCATACCAGTATCCTACAGTAGACTTATTGAAAAAACTATACCTTACTCGCGCGGCTTTAAGTTATGCAAATGTTACAGGTCTAACGTTATAAACAACATCCGAACCCTGGCTGAATTTGTCGAATTAAATAGAAACATAGTTTCATTCCCCACATGTCATCCTGAATTCTGGAAAGTTGCCAAATGTCGCACCAATTATGAAAAACCGATGAAAACAGAAAACAGAAATAAGAGAGCTAAAAGCATCTACTTGTGTTACGCACAAACGGTGTGTAGCATTTTAGGCCGCGCCTTAAGTTATGTAATCCGACCTGGGAAAAATTCACTGAAAATCGAAGACAATGACTCAGCCACTGCGAGGTATCAAGGCGGCAACGCCGCACCTGTGTTGGGACAGGTTCCGTGCTTAGCACAGAACAGGAGCTCAATGAAGACAATCGTCATTTTTTCATAGATGATTGATGGAGTCAAGAATGCAGCAGAATTTATACGATCTAACCTAATTTTATCATCTAAATTCTTCACTTTTCATGCCTTCAAATGGCATCAGTCTTTGTACGTTCACAGTCTTGCATTAGTATGCGGCTGCGAAATGTAGACGACGTAACATGCGAAGGGGCAGGGAGGTGCGACTGAAAAATAAAGCGCGTGGCTTCAAGAGCAATTCGCAAAGCAGACCACCATATGACTGAAGTCAACTCTCCAAAATGTGCTTGCAATTTGCAAGAATGCTGATGAAAACATGATAGTCTGTGAGCAAGGATACGTGGAGCAACGCCTTTTGATAAGCACTGGCGTAGCGCCCTTGGGAGTGCGCATTCGCATAACCAGCTATGCTATGCGGAGCAAAGCCAGGAGCTCCTCTATATTCTCAGCAGGAACGTTTCTGAATTAACGATGGAAAGCAGGCTTTCTCCTGGGGCATCTCTCGGAGGCCGGGAGAGAAAAACATTATTATAAAAGGAATTCGAGGCACGCCCCTGGGTCCCCCGCACGACCGCACTGCACTCAACTGTTTATGTTCCTAAGGTCTATAACACTGACAGCCCGGCCGGTAGCGATGGTTGCATGGTCTGCGATGGTGGCGATGAGGTGTTCTACGAATTACGAACCATGCAGTGGTGGTGGTGGAAAACATTTATGTACAGATGCACTTCAGGAGGTTAGGTATGAGCTACCCAAAGGGGGCCAGCCCTCACAAGTATAAGGTGGAGGTCCCTAGTTCGGGATCCCAGTGGCGTCGGCCGCCGCCCGGGCTCGCGCGACCAGGGCCCGTTGGGCCTTCAGGTCACAGCAGCCGAGCAGGGTCGCCTCCAAGTCCTCCCGGGTTGGGTTGGGGTGAGTGAGCGTGGCATTCGAAAAGCATCACAGTGCGCCACGAGGTTTCATAATTCGCATATATACGTCAGCGCAGTTGTCTTGAACGCCATTGGGCTTTTCTTGCGAATAAACAGAAGGGAGCGATTCCCGCTCTTAAACCCTGAAAGGACAGACACCTTCGATACTCTTGCAGCCGAGCCTGCAGCGCCGGAAAAGCCCAACCCCGTTGCTAACGCTCGCGTTTATCAGTAGACTGGATCTCAATTGTCTAGTGTCACTGGATAACCTTTCAGAGTGTGGTATCGCGTTCGTTCTCCCCGTGCCGGAGGGCTTGGCTGAAATATGGCTACCACGCCCAAATATTGCCAATACCACACGCCCGGTTATTTGCGGACACATTCACAGAACAGCAGGCTTCGAACGCCCGTGGGCTTTTTTCCAGGACCCACTCACATGCGCAAGTCGTCTTGAACGAGGTACAAAAAATTATTATTTCCCGCTTATTCTGAGTGTCCATTCACTTTGTCCACGGAGATTTAGCGCCAAATAAGCAAGAGTCTATTCATCACCTGTAATAGAGACGTTGGGAAGGTGATACACACGAAACATTGGATGCGATTCCACTGCTAGGCGCGTCTTTCAGGCGTAGCATTGAAGCTTCCAAATCCGGTGGTGGGCAAATTTATTTTCCCAGACCATACAATTGTCGCTACACACGTCCTCGCTGTTTTCCTCGAGCCTTTGAGGCGTGTGCTTTGCAAAGAGAAGTTTTTGGACTAGGATGCATGAATAAAGCGCCCGCGCAGTAATCTGATATAAAATTGTTTTAACTAACATTTTCATAATCTGTTCGTCGCCGCAGGAGAGAAGTGGAGGAATCTCCGGGCTTTGTTCAACGGATGTTTCACCGTCAGCAAAGTGAAGGACCTCTCTGGAGTTGTAGATTCATGCGTGGACCGGTTCATTCAAAATCTGGACGATGCCTGCCGTTCTGGAAAACCTGTCAACGCAATTGAGGCCTCACATGAAATGGTGCTAGATTTGCTCACTAGGACGATTCTATCCTGGCAGGTAAATTATTTGATATCTATGTACTATCTATTAAAGAGGGCTCAGGTTAAGTTAAGGACGATGCAGCGAGCTATGGAAAGAAAAATGATCGGTGTAACGTTAAGAGATTGGAAGCGGGCAGAGTGGGTGAGGGAAGAAAGGCGGGTTAATGCTATCCTAGTCGAAATCAAGAGGAAGAAACGGGCTTGGGCAGGGCATGTAATGCGAAGCCAAGATAGCCGCTGGTCCTGAAGATTAACGAGTGGATTCCAAGAGCAGACAAACGTAGCAGGGGGCGACAGAAAGTTAGTTGGGCAGATGAGATCAAGAAGTTTGCGGGGATACGGTGGCTGCAGCCCGGAAAGGACAGGGCTAATTGGAGAGACATGAGAGAGGCCTTTGTCCTGCAGTGGGCGTAGTCTGGCTGATGATGATGATGGACTAGCGCACTAGATTCATAAGTATTGTAGAGCAGCGGGTGATTAATCAGTGTGCAGCAGCTTGCGTGCCGGGAGAGCGTAATGGTGACACCCAACATACGGGTTATAGCAGCCGAGTGTGAATTTAATGGGTGTGATATCCTACATCTGCATAAAGAGTCTTTCACATTCAGAACGGTTTTAGATGAGCAGAATAATACAGAACGTGGTAGCTTTAGGAACAGGAGATCGCTCCACCTTTGAGAGCATCCATTTGCGTCCATACGGCCGCTATGGTCAGCATGACTAAGAAAATCAGCTTGTGTGATCGAGCGTTTAAGAAAAAAAAGTTCCCCACTCATGATCGTATCATCATATTTCAAGTAGAGTTGCAGGCCAATGGGAAACGTTTGTTTGTTGAGCGCTAGCTATCTTTATAATTACTTCTACCAGTCACCTAAAATTCACATACCTAACTCGTGCGTATTGTTCTAGGCTTCTCAGGCGGCAAGAGGTAATCACACATGCAGCAGTTGATGGCAGGTAGATGCAGCAGTTGATGCCAGCACTACCTCTTACTCAGCAAGTTAGTTCATGTTTTCAAATTGACAACAAATTCTGTTAACACAAAAGGCAGACACACGGGGCGGGATTGACGGATGAGGTGCAAAGTTGAAAATGATTTTATGGGTTTGAAAGGAAAACTAGCAGAGGCGGTGATCAAAAGCACGCCTCGAAAGGGGGATCCAACTCAAGCCAGTGCGCAAGTCTTGCGAAACTCTGCATACATTTTCTTTCCTTGCTGTACGTGGAAGATAAATGCAGACCCTTAATTGTTAAGTTCGATTCTGCGAAACCGAAGGACATCATTTGCTCCCAACGTCCAAAATTTAAATATTTGTGCTCGACGTTAAGTTCGGGAACAAACTAATCGAATTTGCCAAGGCCACTGGCAATTCGTATTGTTTTCAGCCGGACAATCTGCAGGTGAGCTATAAATGCTACAGGTAGTGCTCTATCACGAACAGTGTCATCATTGTGATTGTTCACCTGATCGCGCCGCTGCTACTAGCAGCACGATCGCTGTAGTTGCTGACAGTTGGCGCATTTGTTACCCATGTGAATTCGTTACCCATACCAAAAATAACAAAATCTCCAATAGTACAGTTACATACCCTTTATTTATTTTGCGTGAAATATATGATCAATCATTTCCGCCCATCTCTATCACAAATGAATAGAAGGTAGAGTGTTCTGTCGTATCAATGAGGAAGCACTGGTTCACCTTTTAATTAGAGGCCCATTTCATTCACTAGTGTTCCTTGTAAGGTTCTTGAACACGTCATCTACTCGCATTTTGTGCATCTTCTTGAACCTGACTTATTTATAATGTCCCGCAAGACGGTTTCAGAGAATCTTTCTCATGCGGCACGCTGCTGGTAACTTTGGCGAATAATTTGGTTCATGCAATAGAAATGCAATAGTTCGCGTATTAGGCTGCACTTTTTGGATGTCGGTGAAGTTATTGGTGCTTTTTTTAACATTTACGAATTATTAAGATCAGTTGCCTTAGCATCGACATCGTTTCATGCTATATGAAGTGTTTCTTGTAAAATGGATCGTATTATATCTGGTAGCTATGACTCGTCTACTACCTCCGTAACATCCGATGTTCCGCAAGGTTCAGCCTTAGGATGTCCTCTTTTCTCAATTTGTGTCAATGAGCTATCTACAAAAGAAACCTCCCGCATAAAAATATTTGCTGATGATTGTGTGATCTGCCGCGTTATTTCTGACTCATCTGGCAATGCTTCTTTAAACGATTACCTTAACATTTTCCTGTTGTGCAGATTGACCTATTAGCTTTAACGTGACTAAATTCAAATAAATACTAGTCTTCTGAAATCTGTCTCACGATCTCACCCCCCCCCCCCCATTTCCTTCGCAGTTCTGCGCTAATAAAAGGCACAACCTGTCAGTAATTTGGCGTTCACATTATAAATATTCTCTCATAGAAAATGCACGTTTACATTATAGCTAATAACGTTAATCGCATGCTTTGATTCCCCCGCCATCATTTCTAGTCTGTTGCTGTGCGAGAAAGCTTTCAGTACAAAACTCTAATAAGGCCGAAGACGTAAATAGGGATGTTCTGTCTGAAAACCGTGGTCATATAACCCTATTACAACCCTTTGATAACCATGCCACTCGCTTTATTCTAAGTACTGAAGAGCCACTGGTGTATCGTGATGTAAAAAAGTCCTTAATATTCCTGATTTCCTTCTTCGTAGGTACGTTTCGTAATATTTACAATAAGAACAATCTTAAATTAAAATTGCTTATTTCTCCATTCAACGCATCCAAACAACCTCGCTGCCTCCATCGCCACCGTCACCAAAGCTGAGAGCTTCAAGAAGAGCACCCGTCATTTTGCACGCCCCTCCAATCTCTAATGATCTCGAGCCTTGAGGGTGCCGAAATAAAGAAAAAGTGGTTGAGGTTCAACCCGGCTCAACACAGTAGACTGGGGAAACCAAATCCGGTGGTATTTATAACGAAGATTGGTGTCAGGTTACTGCTGCGTCAACGAATGATGTCACATAAGGCGGTGCGAATCTCAGCTCGTAAGGTCAATGTCAAAGGGCAAAGATGCAGTCACCACTGGTCATCGGTAGTGTGAGTGCTGCTCAATAGCTACGACAATACCATGCAGTCATATCACGGCTACGCGCAGCAATGCAACCAGTCATATATTGTTAGTCTTAGGGGTGTGTGCTTGAATTGACCTTGGCCGGGCGTTAAGGTCGAACGCGCAAAGCCAGGCGACACTTTGAGTTGTGCCTAAAAATTCGCTCTAAAAATTTTCTGTAGCCGATAGGCTACAACTGGCGGCTCCGCAATACCGTTAAAGAACCTTTGTTCATGCAAGAAAAAGAAAGTTTTGTCAAATTTTGGGACTGATGTTGAGGTGTCTTTTGAAAGGTATGCAACGGTGATTTGTTTGACCTGTTTTATGGGTAAAGGAAAATGCCTCAATGAATTCCTATTCTATTTTTATCTGCAGCTGGACTGCCAGGCGAACGGTGATGATCCAGTACTAAACTCACTACAAACAGTATTCAGAGAAATGGACAGAGTTGTGTTTGAGAGCACCTTTGCCTATCCCGGACTCTGCATATTCCGCCGTGGCATCTACCCATTTACTGCGTTCAGCAAGGCTACACAAAAGATAATGCGCGGTATTCTGGACAGCATCAACCAGCGTAGAAGCGGAAAAGAGGCACGGAAGAACGACGTGCTGCAGCATGTTATCGATGCACAGACGGCAGCGGGAGCTGTTTTGGCAGGTAAAATCGCGAGCAGTCATTTAATGGACGACCGTACCTTGGTGTCTAACTTGACGATACTTTTCTTTGCTGGCTTCGCCACTACTTCATCATCGCTTACCTTCCTTTTATACCTTCTTGCGAAACACCCGGAGGAGCAAGACAAGATAAGAGCAGAGATCATCGCGAAGCGTGGAGGCAAACTCGAAGTGATGGGAACCGGCAATGCGGAAATTGCATCCGGCTCGAAAGAAACAGATGTGCCGCGTGTCTCGAAGTCGCTTCAAAACCAACAGAGGCTTAATGCTTCCGGCCATACAGATTACCATTTTCCCGATGCTGCAGTTGAAGGCACCCAAGCTTTGGACAAAATGAAAATGAGCAAGGATGGAAATGAGGCAACCAAGAGTTTTCAAACCCATGGCAGCTTTGAGTCAGTAAATAATTCACTATCATGCAGCGAAAATAGCGATTTGGATGACGATGTCATTACGAAGCTTGAGCGTCTAGATATGGTTGTTCGGGAAGGACTGCGCCTCTACCCGCCTACCCCAGTCATGCTAATGCGCCAGTGCTCCGAAGACACTACCATTCTTGGCCACGTCATTCCCGCAGGAGTTTCGATCATGTCACCGCCCTGGCACGTCCATAGGGATCCTGAAATATGGTCTGAACCCGATCGCTTTATCCCCGATCGGTTCTCTGCAGAACGGCGAGAATCCACGCCGTCCACCTACTTCCCATTCGGAATTGGACCAAGAATCTGCGTTGCGCAGCGGCTGGGGATGATGACGCTCAAGAAAACGCTGTACAAAGTGGTGAAAAAATACCACCTCACTCTGGATGAGCAGGTTCCGAATCTACTGCCGGTAACAGTAAAGAACGTTGTGCTGAATCCATCAGAGACTGTGAAAATTGTTTTACAGCGAAGAATATTGAATTGATTTCAAAAGAGGGATGCTTGATAATTTGGACGGTCCATGGCCTGCAACTGAGGCTGAATAACTGATGTTGAAGCTGCTTCTGCGGATCCTGCTTACTCATGGGTGATTCTCCTTGCTCATATTAATAACAAAATGAGCCTTTATTTCACTCCACAGAACCTGCATGGATTGTTATTTCAAGTAAAAAAATGCAGAAATTATTGCCCTACTCTTGCCGCAATTATTCCGCTTGATTTGCAGGTAGGTTTGTGGAACCTTAAACTAGACTACCTAACTGATTAATTAACCATTTTAATATAAATTAGCGGCGATGTAGCAGGTTACCTTGAGAAATATAGGGGCTCATAAGCCACTAACGCTGTCGGTGTCGTGTCGATGGGGCTTTCAAGGAAATGGCGTTCACAGCACTTGCCCTCAGTGTTTTACGGCGACCGGTTAGGTGGATGTTGTCCACCTGCTGTAGATGCGTCCAGGAAGGCTGGCGTAAATCAGAAGACTACTACAGCAAGTTTTACTTGCCGCTAGAAGGGACGATGGCCTCTCGCTATGGCTGACGTACTACGCTAATAACAGGAAAGATTGGACGACCTTGTTCCGGTCATCGTCTTAAGTAAGCCGGTGGAGCCTGGATCTCAGTATGGTATGGTTGTTACCAGCAGATCACTTATATCGGCAACTAGCAATGGCCAGAGAATAGCACGTAGTGATGCAGAAGCCTGCTCAAGGTTTTCGAAGGGAGCGGCTTCGACTACCTAACATAGCATGTCGATGTCCTCATCTGATGCCACAAGGAAATTCCTCGAAATAACGAAAATCTACTCAATAGACCGTATTATTAGCTTGTACTTTGCCGTCGAAGGGAGATGAGCGACACAGAAACCGAAACGCTGCAGCTAAGCATCCGAATGGGCTGACAGCTACCTGCCAATAAGCTATTCAAAGTGGATGGGCTGCCGCCTACTTCGTCGGGAGCGGCTTTATTTTAGCGGTAATTAGACGAGTAAGCGGGTCACAGCAGAAAAAGTTAGCACATGATTGTTGCAGAACCAGTGACACAATCTCAAGAGTCATTCTTCCTTTTACATGCGGTTTCCTATATATTCTAAAAGCAGGCAGATGTGCAAACGGCAGACGGCGTGAACATAAGACTCCGGTTACAAACAACGGAAGACGCTGCCTTTTAGAGAACACAATGAATCCCAAAGCCTTTGTATAAGCTGCTAAATTTTGGAACTTTGCAAAAGAAACATTCAAAGAGAAATTTTTTACGCTTATGATATTGCTAAATCTGGTTCCAACTGTATTGCACCAAGAACACTTGTCGCTTTTGGTTCACAGCTTGTTTGGGTTCTCTCGCGCATCTTACATGTCTGCGGTTTTGCGCTTCTTTCCCGCGTATCATTTTAATGTATGACCACTTAGCAAAAGCGCCTTTCAGCCTGTTGAGCGGCCGTTTGTTGTTATTTGCTTTCATCTTATTTTTTTCTAGATTGGCTTCAAGACACTGCTTTTGCTAAGAACAGGTGTTCACATAACCTATAGTCACACACATACTATGCTTACTTCGTGATTTATAGGAAGCGTTAGTTGCTGTTTTGGTTGAGGATAACTCAATTAGGTTCCTCTGATTCTATGCTTCCCATCATAACTAGCACTGGTGTTGCTTCACTAACGCATGTGTTCGTTTTGTTTGTTCTTGCTTCTGGCCTTTTTGTCATAATGACATCGCTGTTGCTGGAAGAAATAGTAGCTGCTTTTTAAAGAATAAATTAGTCGGAAGTTGCGCGTTGTACATGTCATACGTGTTATTCCGCCAGTCTTTCCTCGCTCAAGTATTTACCTTTCCCTAAAAAATGGCCCAAATTGCCCTTGTCATCGGAAGATAGAAACGGAAAAGCAGTATTTGATTTACTCTGTAACAGTGTACGTGCTCTTGCACAGGAAAATGTAGCCCAGTATCTGACGCAGTTAGCACCTTTTAATGATTGATTGATATATTTATACATAACGCCGCTTATTTTTGCTGGGCTATAGCTGGAGTGAGTAACAAGTAAAAGGCGCCAGTCACATACAAGGCTACACAAAAAAATACAAACAAAAAAATACCGGATGCAGGTAACACAAAACGCGCTCACAGACAAGGGAGTAATTCCTCATTGGCATCCACCCAAGCGCATCCATACGGCTACAAAGGAAAGCTATACAGCTTTCTCAGAACTTTTGACCAACACTGCTCCCACCCGGAGTTATTGATTAATTCGCTCTCGCCCTACCAAAAGCTTGCCGTCCCGGTTAGCTCAACTGGTAGAGCGACTGCTCCGGTGAAGCGGTGGTCCCAGGTTCGAACCCCGGAGCACGACGAATTTGTCTTTAACTACGAAGTTTCTGAGAAAGCTGTATAGCTTTCTATTGTATCCGTATGGCTGCGCTTGGGTGGATGTCAAAGAGCAATTACTCCCTTATTACAAATCTACTCAACCTTGGGGGATTGCCCTAAACATTTGACCAACGCTCCAAGACATTCATACATTACCCTAACTAGCTCCAGTGCCGTCAATGAACTTATTCAGTGGAAGTACCTGGATGCTCCAGAAAACGAGTTCCAATCAGCTGTTGTTCGACAGAAAAAACTGTATTTTTATTTATATTTAATAGGACAGTTTTAGCAGGTGGTAGTTTCTTGATGAGGTTGATTGGGGGATCATTAGTTGTCTTCCGCGAAAAGCGATGGCGAGAATTATTAATGAGGTAAAAAAACTTTAAAACATCTGTGCGGTGACGCTTTGAGAGAGGAGCTAAATTTCCTGATGAAAGTGTTGAAGAGGAAGAAAAGTTAAGGTCATATCACAGAAAATGAGACTAATTGTCAGCATTTGCGCCGCCTCAAGTTTCGCGATCTCGGTTGGCTTGTTCGAGCTTCAGACCACACACACATTTTCAAGAAAAGGGCCGACTAAAGAGTTGTACATGAGAAGTTTCATTTTTTTAGGGGCGTGAGAGAATGTACGACGTAGATACCTACGTTTTTTCAAGGCTTGAGCGCGGAATAAATGAATGTGGTCAGATCGTGATATGTTATTCGTAAAAGTTGGTTGAAGATGCTTGAAATTAGAAACTTTTTTTAGTAATGACCCATTTAAAGAGCAGTTGAAAACTCAAGGAGACTCTTTGTTGAAAAAATAGCTGACGACAGTTTGCTGGAAGTTTAAACTGACCTGCCAGTTGTCGCACCACGCACAGAACTTTTGGGAGGAGTCAGTAAGCTTGTTATGAGCTTGACAGTTGTTAATGTGGGACGATACAAGACAGAATCATCCCGTACAGGGAAACCTGAGGTGTGATCTTGCCCAGACGGTCATTTATATGTAGCAAAAAGAGTAGTGGGCCGATAACAAAACTTGGCGAACTGCAGAAGTTACGTCGATGACAGAGGATTCGGGCAGTGAACTTTTAGAAGATGTGGCAATCCAATCAATCAGGCGAGCGTTATTTAGTATAGGTTGTATTTTTTTAAAGTTTGTAGTGAGGTACTGCCTCAAAAACTACAAACAAATCTATAAATGTAGCATCAACTTGACCACCGATATCCGGGCATTGGAATATGTGGTGCGTGAGCTCTAGCAGTTGTGTTATTGTGCTAAATCCTTGTCTGAAACTATACTGAAAAGTAGATAATATGCTATTACATTAATAAAATTCTATTAAGCGCTTATGTATAACGTGCAGCAAGAGTTTACAAGACTTATATGATAGTGAGATAGGCCTGTAAAAAAACAAGTTAAGCTTATCGTCGCTCAATGTATGGGTTGCGCACTGCGTAACATCACGCAGAGCCGAGTCTAAAAACTTCTGGGGGGGGGGGGGGGAGGGGGGGGGGCAATTAAGCTGCGCCTTAAGTGTATGACGCGATAGCCTCCCACCCTTAAATGTCACCCGCCGCACACCACGCTAGCTCGATGTGTGTGTGCAAGAACTAGGGCCCAACGATACGCCGCAGTCGATTCATGTAGAGGTGTTCATAATTTTCATGTAATCGGCTTGCAAAATCTGGCAACGCAACAGGCTCAGCCAGGTTTCACAAACTATGCCTTCATGTTCGATACTACAGCCCAATTCTAAAACAGTCCTTTTATAATCAACTGATATTTGGCGATCGTTAGTGCGCTGCGGTCATCACTAACAAAAATTTAACGGGATATTGAATCTCCGCTTTCACAGTGTGACAAGATAGCTTTATTGGGTTAACAGCCATATATGCGGCATTGGTCATTCTCTGCTTTACATTAATAAATGCCTGGGGGTCTTATACCCACTCCTGACGCAGCGGTGCAGCGGTTAAACGATGCGCGACTTCGCTGCGATGGCAGGTACTGCCACCGGTGTGGCATGTGCCACCCAAGTTGCGCGTCGCGAGCAAACTTCCGCTACCAGCCATTAATTTAACACCCACCTGCCACTGTGGACAATGTGGCCTAGATAGGTCGCTTCTCTTGAGATTTTTCGTAAATTTTTCGCTTAAGGTCAACGACCCTGACAAAGGACGCTAATGAAGACAACGAGCTTTTAGCGACATGGGCTTCTTAACGCTGCCGCGCTAATTGTGCAGCGTCTGGTAAATAGGCATTTTATCTTTGTTTAATATTATATACATTGATGGTCTCTCTGGTGACAGTTATTGCTGCAAGAAAGGTGCCCCCTTGTGGTGCCAAGGTTTCTCAGGAATCCAAGGCAATTTTCCTTACAGAGGTTTTTCTTTTAAACAGTACAAAGACCTTCACCCCCACACATCATTGCCATATCTGACATATCAGACCCGATTATGCGGATAGAGTGGAGACGCTTTGAAGCTTAAGGCCAAGGTCAGCCTTCATTACATACCATGCAAATGATTGATGATTAGGGCCCGGAACTTTAGGGATTTGCCTAAACATGCCTATAAATGCCTAAACGGGGGATTTTAGCTCTTCCCTGCCTTTTTGCTGTGTTTTTTTTAAATACTACCCATTTAGCAGCACTAGTTGCCTATAAATGCCAAAATCCAGCATTTCGGTCCTCGGTGCCGTTTTTTATTTTAATTTTTGGACGTCTGTCTAAGTATGGTGAAAGGCGCTCGCTGATGCACGCATGAAAGGCGCGGTCCCGCGAAACGTTTCTCTCGGAGTGCAACTGGCGCAACCAAGGAGGTTATATCGTAACCCGACACCCGAGCTAGCGCCGTCCAGCCGGGGATGATCGCCTCACCGCGCTCAGTCGGGCCAGGGACAGTCGCCACAACGCGCGCTAGACTCACACACTCGCGCGCTCACTGCCGGGGATGATCGCCTCACCGCGCTCAGTCGGGCCAGGGACAGTCGCCACAACGCGCGCTAGACTCACACACTCGCGCGCTCACTGCTCGCTCGTCGCTCGGTCGACTATCAGCCACCTAGCCCTCAGCAGAGAACGGCCACTTCTTTGCCTGCCGCTTCCAGAACATGCGACACTGACTTGAGCGGGCTCATAACCTTCGCTTCGTCAGCGCTCTCCATTTCATTTCGCATTGACATGCCTAAAGAAAAGGCATCGAGAGGCTTTCGTGGCAGGCCGTGGGTTTCGCAGTTTGGAGATGTTTTTTCAACTGATGGAACTGTGCTTTTCTGCAAAGCGTGCGAAACTTCAGTATCAAGTGAGAAACGATGCCATGTAGCGCAACGCATCGCTACCAACATGCATATTGCAAACCTGAAGCGAACGAAAGAGAGGACATCGCAGTTCCTACTGGCAGAGGCTTTCAGCGGTAGTTCGACAGCAAAGGAATCGTCATTTGCCAATAAGTTGTGTCAAGCATCTTCGGCGGCAGATATCGCGTAGTGTAAGCTAAGCAACAGTATTCTTCGGAGCTTTTTGAAAAAGTATACCATGGAGCATTTTCCAGATGAATCAACGCTTCGTAAGGGATACGTGGAAGAGTGCTACGATGATACTCTCGCCAAAAGAAGAGACGAAATCAGGGACAACTGCATTTGGGTGTCATTCGACGAATCCATGGACGCTAGCGGAAGGTATGTGGCCAACTTCATTGTTGCAACGTTGAGCCCAGAGAAATCCGACGAGCAATCCTACGTATAACTATTCACCGACTAGCCCAGCAACAAGGGTTACTTGAGCAATCCTGCTCAGCGCAGATGTTACTAAAAAGGTGAGCCTTTCGGCGATAGCGCGTTGTTCACTTCATTTCTGCAGCTTCTACGACCAGGAAATATTCAATATGTGAAGGTACTTTTGTTCGTCACGGATGGGGCATCCTACTTGTGCAAGACCGGAAAGGGACTGACGCTTTTATACAACAAGACGGTTCATCTGACCTGCGTTGTTCATGCAATGCGTCTTGTCGCCGAATCTGTCCAGCACTCTTTTCCCCAAGTGGACGCGTTGGTATCTAGCACGAAACAGGTGTTTCTTAAAGCTCCGACAAGGATTTCTGTTTTCCTTGCCACAGCACCTGACATTCCTCTGACGCCAAAGCCTGTTTTGACTCGATGGGAAACACGGATAAAAGCAGCAGTATATTACGCACGGCAATTTGAAGTGGTGAAATCTGTCTTCGATGAAATCAAGGATAACGCTGTGTGCGCGATCAAAGCAAGAGCTATGTTCGAAGAGGCGAGTTTGGAAACAGACCTGACTGGCATGAATGCAAACTTCTCAACATTGACGGAAAGGATGACAAAGTTGAAAAAGGCTGGACAAATGGGACGTCAACGAAAATAGATTTATTTGTTGCGCCCCTCGTAGCCTTAGTTGCTTTGGGACGTTAAACCCCAATAAACCGAAACCGAGCTTTATTTGTTTCTGGTAAGTCTTCCGCCCACATTTATTGATACCTCCCCTTGACTAACTCTGCCGTCACCTATAGACATTGCTTCGAAGTCTAGAATCCTTTCACACAGTGGCGCATGTGTTATAAAGAACACAGGATTATCAGCCCCTATTTTCATTACGAAATAGATCTGCGGTCTTCAATAAGCGTCGCCCTATACACCGGAGGCATCGTATTTGAAGGCATTGGAAAGTCTCTGGTAAAAAGTTCCAGTTTTTATTGGTCATTACATGACCAATATCAAAGAAGGTAGGGGCGAGATACGGAGTGAAAGTCGTTTTCACAGCTAAAAATAAGTTCAGCAGAGTGCAGTGCGGTAAGGAAGAAGCTCGAGTGCCGGGATGGCCATGCGACGAATAGATGCACAGTTAAACACAAAAAAACGCTGGTAGACAGCGACACCGGAGTGGTTTATTCTATACCGCTATTGTGCGGCAAGACGTACTGTACATCGGCTAGACAGGCTCCGTTAAACGACCTGCTGTTTGAACACCGTAGATCAGTGAAAGGGGCAGTTTTGTGGAAACTTGCTGCGCACTGCCGGAAGTGTAAAGATTGTTTCCCCGATTTGCACAGGACAAATATCTTGTTCAGTCACACAGATCGAACCTGCTAGGAGCTAGTTGAGGCGTTTCTGATAAGGCAGGAGTCAGAAACATTTGTCGCTTCGCCTTCCATCAATCTCGTGCAAAAAGAGATTCGCGCTCTCGGGCAATATGTGGCGACAGGTTGATAGCAGGTGCATGTCATGTGTTAAGATTGATGGTTGGCTTTGTTAAGATGTGAAGATTAGCCTCCCGCTGCGTGCGCGTACGGCTTTTAACGGCAATCGCGATTTTATGATGTGTTTTTTTTATTTCTGTCGCCGTGTTTGGTGCCTATATATCTAACGCTTCTAGAAATAAAAATTCAGGTGTTAGAAGCGCTCGTGTCGTCTACTGTTTCTTTCACTACGTCGCGTGTATCGCGCTGCTTTAAGATGAATCAGTTCCAACTTGCCCAGTTTTCTGTTCTCGTTTGTCCTTAGAATGCGATAGTAGTACTTTCATGCGGGCTAGTCGGTTCATCGTTCCAGAAAGGTTAAAACTGCGCAAAAGACGAAGACATAGGCAGCTATGATGTGTTTTGTGTCTTCCTTGTTGCCTATATCCTCGTCTTTTGCCCAATTTTAATCTTCCTGGAACGATCAACCAACTAGCCGGCAAGAACGTCCTACTAAAGCATATCTCTTGTACTCCGGACTCTGTCTTGTGTTTCCAATCCAAGCAAGAAGCAGCAATTTCATGTGTGAACCTGACTGATGTGGACACCTGACAGTGCCGCGTTCTGGCTTACTGCCTGAAGATGAGGATCGTCCCTCCACAAGTGCACATTTTCTTCTGACATTTGGTTCCTTCCTGGAGCCGCGTGCGAAGACTTTCCAAGATAATAAATCGGAGTGCTGGAGAAATGTGAGACTTCACTCGCTTCAGATCTGGCTTCAGATGAGAGCCCGACAGGTTTCAGATCCTTAAAGAAAGCTGCGCGCGTGGTATTTTGTGTGTTCCTCGCTGTCCATGTCCTCGTCTTTTGCTTAGTTGTAACCTTTCTGGATCTTAGAATGTGTTAGTCTGTCGATGCACGGTAAAATCAGTTCAAGGGAACGGTTCGTTTTGTCTCAAGTTATTTAAGCGAAAAATAGATCTTTGATTTCAATTGGTGCACACCAAGAAAGTTTAGCCCTGGCATTTCTTGGGCTACTGAATCATTGATTAAACCGTAATTGCAGCCTCAAACCCAGCTGCATTGGTGAACCAAGTAGTATAAGTGAGCCCAGTTACACGCGGAGAAATCGCACCACGTCGTCTCTTCGAATTCCTGAAATCAGGCCTCAAATGACTAGATTAAACTTTGCTGTCTGACATGAAGGTCCTAAACGAGGGAAAACAAAAACGTAGGGTTCTTCTGCCATCAGGTATCGCAGGGATGGGTACCAAGCTATAGAGACTGCAAGAATGGCATTTTTAAACGAGCATTCGAGGAATCTATGGCAAGAGCGAGATTCCTGCTGGGCGTCAGATAGTTTCTTAACTAGTTAGTTCAGGACGGAGCATGTAGCCCAGCGCGCCATGTGAGGCAGCGTATTTTGCAGCATTGACAGTTAAAGACATTCATTCCCAGAACTTAGCAGTCATTTTCTTTTAGTGCACACATGCCAATTTTCAAAGTGCGTAGTACAGTGAATTTGTGCAATAAAAACGGCAAAATGCGCACATCATGTATTGAGAGTAAGAAGAAGATTTGTTTTTATTTAATGCGCACACGTATTACATGAAATAAGTATTTAGGACGAGATCTCTTAGTCGGAAAAGGAAATTGTGATAGCGTCAAGTGCATGACGCGTCACTTTGCCATGACGCGCACTGATAGCAGCCGCGGATAAGCAACCGCTGCGTATAAAAGCGTCAGACAAATAAACGCTGATTCCTTGTCCTGCACCGGTCTTCGCTGGTTCTCTGCTGCGGCCGCTCGGCTGCCGCACGCTAGTACATTACACTGGCGACGAGGGTGGGACCGAGGCGGCTGGCTGCTTTCGTTGGTTGCTGCTGAAGAGTACTGCCTGGCGGATGCTGCAATGGCGAAGGTGGGAAAAATTGATACTTTTGACGAAAGGAGCGACAGCTTCGAGTCCTACTTGGAAAGATTTGAGCTTTACGTCTTGGCAAATGATGTGGCTGAAGGCAAGAAGCTAGCCGTATTCCTGACTGTAGTAGGACCTCGAGTGTATGAAGTATTGAAGAACCTGCTAGTTCCGAATTCCCCTGCCAGCAAAACGTATGACGAGGTCACGGCGCTACTGAAAACACACTACAGTCCCCGAAAGGCCGTGATTGCGGAAAGGTGCCGATTTAACCGAAGATTGCAACTTGAGCAAGAGACTGTAGCCGAATTCATTGTGCAGCTGAAGCACCTGGCCAGAACTTGCGAGTTTGGCAAATTTCTCGACGAAGCGCTTAGAGACAGGCTAGTCGCCGGGCTACGCTGCGTCGACACTCAGCGTGAGCTGTTTGCCGCTGAAAAGCTGACGTTCGAAGAGGCGTGCAAAATTGCGTTAAATCGTGAACTAGCCGCCACCCAGACTCAAGAAGTAAAGCTAGAAGAGCTGAAAAGTATACCACAAAGGCGCTCAGGACTAGAAGTTGATGTTCTGAGTCAAGGCTACCGTGCTAAGGACAATTATCGAAGCAAGACTGAGCCCGTAGAGTGCTTCCGTTGCGGTAAACGCCATGCCGCCAATAATTGCCGATATCGCAAGTACAAGTGTCATAACTGCGGAGAGCAAGGTCACTTGAAATCAAAGTGCAGGCAGCGCACAGGCAAACCGAACGCGCTGAATGCAATCGATAGCTCGGCCGATGAGTCTGACGAAGAGCAAGAAATATACAGTATGACAACAAATAAGTCTGCATACTATGTCACAGTTCTGGTGGAAGGACAGGCCTTAAGGATGCAAATAGACACAGGGGCGTCCGTCACCGTCATGCCGAAGTCAGTTTTTCTTCGTAAGTTTCCCCATCTGACAGTAACGACGGCTACGGTTCCTTTACGAACGTACACAGGAGAACTAGTGCCGGTCGTAGGGTCGGCTGATGTGCGTGTTGAGCACGCTAACCAAGCTGACGTTCTACCTGTTCTGATAGTAGATGACGGTGGGAAGGTGTTGCCGTGTCTGCTCGGCCGCAACTGGCTGAGGAAGCTAAAATTAAACTGGCAGGAAGTTCATGCTATACAGCAAGACGACGCCGTGGAGGAACTTAAGAAGAAGTTTCAGGCTTTGTTTTCGCCACAGATGGGGCTGATAACGGGCTACAAAGCACAGGTCCTCTTGAAGCCAGACAGCAAGCCAGTATTTTGCAAGGCCCGTCCCGTGCCTTTTGCATTGAAGCAAGCTGTGCCCGAAGACTTAGACGCCTTGGAACGGGCGGGGGTACTGAAAAGGGTCACCAGGAGCGATTGGGCGACTCCGCTGGTAGTGGTACCGAAAGACGGAGGAGCAAAAGTGCGGTTGTGCGGTGACTACAAGGTCACGGTGAACCCTGTGCTGCTGACTGAGCACTACCCTCTTCCCTTGCCAGAAGATTTGTTCACAACATTGGCAGGCTCAAAAGTATTCTGCGTCCTAGACCTTGCTGCCGCTTACCAGCAAGTAGAACTTGCCGAAGATGCAAAGGCGATTTTAACTATAAACACCCACCAAGGCCTTTACCAGTACCAGCGGCTCCCTTACGGCATTGCCAGTGCTCCTGCCATATTCCAGTCGCTCATGGACGGACTTCTCAAGGGTATCCCTCAAGTAGGGTGTTATATTGATGATGTCATCATTGGAGGTTCAAGTGAGAATGAATGTCGGAAAAGGCTGGAAGAAGTTTTGACACGATTGCAGGAGCACAATGTGACGCTGCGCATGGAAAAATGCAAGCTCTTTTGCAGTGAAGTCCGCTATCTGGGCCACATAATTTCAGCGGATGGAATAAAGCCACTGGCATCGAAAACAAGGGCAATAGAGCGTGCACCGGAGCCTACAAATGGTACTGAACTGAAGTCTTTCCTGGGAATGGTAACATTCTACTCCAAGTTCCTGTCGAACTTGGCGACTGTGGCTACGCCGCTCTACGAGCTCCTGAAGAAGGGCACGCGTTGGAAATGGACAAGCGAATGTTCTCGCGCGTTTCGAAAAACAAAGAACTTGCTCACGACCAGTCCGGTACTTGCTTACTACGACCCGAAGCAACCCTTGGCTCTAAGCTGTGATGCGTCGCAGTATGGGCTCGGCGCGGTTCTTTTTCACATACTTCCAAGTGGGCTAGAAAAGCTTGTTGCTTTTGCTTCCAGGACGTTATCTCAAGCTGAGCGTGGCTATGCCCAGATCGAGCCAGAAGCGCTGGCAATAATCTTTGCTCTCAAGAAGTTTCATCGCTACCTATATGAGAGGGCATTCACGTTGTTCACAGATCATCAACCATTACTAGGCATCTAAGAGATCTCGTCCTAGGGCAGAGACAAGACAATAGCGCTTTATTTACACATGTGTCCTTACCTGTGGCTATCATCCCGTTTTTATCGCGCGGTTCTACTTTACTGCCTCAATGAACAAACTGCCCTACTTCACTATAAGGGGTTTTGGGCGAGCATATCGTAAGCACCGCAGTGCGTTTCGAAGAAAGCGCCCTCTCCAACAAAATATACCATGATTATTGCATCCATTGGCACATGCATTGGCAGCAGTCTGGATGTTGACGTCACACCTAGCCGCACATGGACGACGATGTGTTGGCTAGAAACTGGCACTATTGTTTCGGTGCACTATCGGTTGTATCGGCTATAGACCTAAAACTGAACAATTACGCACGTCATGAGAATAGCACTAAGAACGACTACAAGCGAGATATATTGCAGCTTCGCGTTTATTCTCAGTAACGACTACAAGTTTTTTGGTATGAACTGATGCATGACTTCGTTGTGCTAATAATGCGTACATCTGCTGTCAGATGCTATTGCTATAAAATTCTCGTCTCTAGGACCAGTCGTGCCCAAGCTTCACCATGTTCCTTCTTCGGTAACTTCAACTTGCTGGATATTCCTTCGCTTGAAAAGAATTTTTACTGTCGCTGCTGGATTTAGTAATTCTTTGTCCGCAGTGACGGGAAGAGGGTCGGGGACCTGTTCGTCGAGACTCAGGTGGTACCTCTCCACTACGCTGTAGAGCGTTTTCTTCAACATCAACATTCCCAGCCTATGCGAAGTGCACATTCTCGGTCCAAGTCCGAATGAGTAGTAGGTAGACGGCAGAAACTCCCGGCGTTCAGCAGTGAACCGGTCCGGGAGAAAGCGCTCTGGTTCAGGCCAGATTTCGGGATCCCGGTGTACGTGCCAAGGCGGTGACATCACGGTTGTCCCTGCTGGAATGAACTGGCCAAGTATCGTGGTATCTTCTGAGCACAGACGCATGATCATGATTGGAACGGGTGGATATAGGCGCATTCCTTCCCGAACTACGATATCTAGACGTTCAAGATTCATTACGTTATCATCCTGGAGGAGGTTTACGTTTACCTGCGCCGAACTATTCAGCGATTTTAAGTACACGCTGTCTTGTGAAAACTGCCTTTTTTCATCTACATTCTCTTTCTCGTGGCCACTCTCTATCTCGTCGCTATCGTCGACCTTTGAGCCTACATCCCGATAATCTACACGTTGGTCACTTTTGCGAATCTTTTGACTTTGCAGTCGCTTGGAGCCACGAAATGTATCCGACACTCTATTGCCGGATGCCGTCTCCACGTTGCTAATTCCTTCCATTTGTAGTTTGCCTTTATGATTTGCTGCAGTAGCAGTTCGTATCTTGTCTTGCTCCTCTGGGTGCCTTGCGAGAAGGTATAAGAGGAAACCGAGTGACGCAGAAGGAGTTTCGAAGCCGGCCATGATAAGCATCGCAAGGTTTGAAAGCAAGGCCCGATCATCGATAGAACGAGCGTGGGCGCTCGTCGCTGCTGAGAAATCTCCCTTTCCCATCTGAGCGTCAAGAATATGCTGCAGAATGTCGTTCATTGGCGCCTCCTTACCGCTGATACGCCGGTTTATGATTTCCAGGGCGCCAACAGCTATCGTTTGTGTAGCCTTGTAGAACGCGGAAAATGGGTACAGGCACCAGAGGAAGAAACGCAACACGGGGAAGGCTAAAGCACCCTCAAATACGGCGCTGTCCGCTTCTCTGAATATAACTTTGAGTGCCTTCAGGACCGGCTCATCACTGTTTGCTTGGCAGTCAACCTGTTGAAAAGAAAGTTGCGTTTTGGAATCTTCTACTGAAATTTTATGTGGTAAAATCTCCTCTTAAATGACTCAAAAATGTCAGTTAGGATCACTCCATTCGCTTTAAATATATAGTGGCCTCACAGTGGCGATCACTGCGCACAAGTTACGTTGGAAACTTAGAAAAAAACTTCGATTAAATATCAACTAAAGTATTTGTTACAAGAAACCCTAAATTCTCAGAGGGAAACAGTTCATGCGGAGTACATTGCAATTAAGGTCACTTGTATTGCAGTTAATCACCCTACCTCGGTATGACAAAGATTTTCCTTTTAACCGCAATTGCTGCTTGCCTGCTTTGCGCGTGTCCCAGTCAATATTTGCCGTTTGATCTAGGCACTATTTCTTACAAAAAACAACTTCAATGGACAATTCGTTTCTCTGCTTGTTGTCCTCTAATTTTATCTCTGCTTATTTTATTTCGCCATGAGCATTACACAAAAACAGTCACGATGAGGCCAGTGAGACAGGGGCATCTAAATATTAGGCATTCAGCAGCGGGTAAGGCTAGTCGATTTTGTGTCAACACCCCCAACTCTCCCATAAAGGCTAGTTGTACTATAGAGATGCGTTAAACAGGGCTGTACAATGAACAGTTATACACCTATAGGGCACTTCAAACAGTTAAACATGCGTTTCTCTGGCTGCCGGAACCGAAACCACCCGCCTTTACTTTCTCCTGATCACAGGAGTACTCATAAGATCGCACGATATGGTGTTTCCAGCAGTGTACGGTTACTGATGAACCAAGTGAGACGGGGATATTTTAGAGTGATTTCCCGTGGGGTGCTGTGGAAAGCCTCATGGGAAACTATTCGCAAGAGTTTCAGGTTTTTATCCCCCTTTGAATATGTCAGCTTTTTTTTTGAACATCAGACTTTTTAGGTCTCGCCCAAATTTTGAGCACAATATCACTTCCCCACTCCCAAAGAATGGGAGCTGCCAAACTTTTAATAATGCACGTAGTGCGTTTTCGTTTAAGTTTGCTACGCTGGTGCTCAGAAGTGCAATAACATACCTGCCAGGAAAGAACCATTCTGGCGACCATGTCTAGCACCAAGGCGTGTGACGCCTCAAATGCGTGGACGGGAACTCCAGCATGGCAAGCTTCGTCCAGTTTTTGAATGAACCGGTCCACGCTAGAAGCTACAGTTCCAGAAAGATTCTTCACTCTGCCAGCGGAGAAGCATGCGTTGAACACTGCCCGTGCTTTTCTCCACTTCTCCCCTGTGGCAGAAGAATCAACATCTGGATGTCACTCGAACAATTTTCTTTAACAAGCTTATTTGGCATTTCACTGATTTGCGCTAATTAAAAATTGCAATTAAGCATGCGCTAGCCTCAAAGGCGTTGAATGGTGGGTACCACGATGATAGCTATAATGCAGAAAGCACACCGTTCACTTGCATTCGTGTTACCAACAAGACTTGATCTAGAGACGGCCCAAGCCTATCAGCTCAGCTGACTATTGAACGAATATCTTTCTATACAGAGTAGAAATCCGAGATCGCTTCGCCTTTCACGCGAGCTAGAGCACAACGCTGTTGCTCCATGCTAGCGACTGATGCGAGCTTCCCAGAACACGGAAACACCGCGACTGGCAAAGAAAAATGAGCGCTTCCCGGCATTTAAGTTTCTTAAGTCGATGACAACGACCTATTGCATAGCCGAGTGACCGACCCTTACAAAAATGACTTTTGAGCTTCAGTTGACGCCTTGCTGAGCTCTTGTTGAATCAACTGAAAACCAACATGAACTCTATGCATGGTGAGCCTACTCAATATCTGCAAAACAAAATTTTTGTTGAACGTCGTCAACGAATTAATTGTTGAGTAATTTCTGTTGAGTTTACGTTGAACTGGGTCTCATAGCAGCCGTTTCTAAGCCTAACTAATTGATGGTTTATGGGGTTTAACGTCCCAAAGCGACTAAGGCTATGAGAGACGCCGTAGTGGAGGGCTCCGGAAATTTCGACCACCTGGGGTTCTTTAACGTGCACTGACATCGCACAGTACACGGGCCTCTAGAATTTCTCCTCCAAAGAAATTCCAGCCGCCGCGGCCGGGTTCGAACCCGCGCCTTTCGGGTCAGCAGCCGAGCACCATAACCGCTAAGCCACCGCGGCGGCCCTAACTAATTGAAATCAGTTCGACATGCGTCGCGTAAACAGAACCTTATCACATTATACATGTTAAGAACGCATTCAGCACTTTTAAGACTCTCGTAAAACGCTCAAAGTGATTTTCTTGCACAGAAAAAAGTGCTAGTGGTGCAATATGCTCTTTCAAGCATACCTACTTTGGAGGGTTCGAATGTGCGCTCATAAAAAAGGGCGATTAATTAGGGCTTTCTTTCTATTGTTTATGAATGAATCAAGGTCTTTAACTAACAGAACGTTGCATGTGACCTTGATTACTTCTACTACACATAAAATAAATAAATAGTATAGTTATAATTGAAATAACTTTGCTGATCGCCAGGCCACCACCTGCGCAGATCCGGGCTCCCATGTGTAGGAGTATATAAGGGGGAAGCTGGGATTGTGCTTGAAGTGGCAAAAGTTATGAACTCGTAGTGAGGTCATGCCGTAACCTCATGTGTGATACTGTTTGATGCTCTTTATCTGATGGTTGTACAGGCGAGAGTGTATGTATTTATGTCAACATATGTGCGTTTGTGCGTATGTGTGGAGAACTACACAGCTGGGGATATCAGTCAAGTTAACGAGAAATTGTAGCAATGAATGTAAATACACCGCCGAAAATTGCATCTGTAGGCATATGACGCAATACAAATGTATTCCTAGGAATTTCTTTTCAACCACAGCCGAGATTCAGAATGATGTGTTGAATCGCCCCAGAATTTCAACGTGATTTCCACATGAAAACAATGCAGAAATTCTGTTGAGGATGCTAAGCTCTAGCACAGTGGCCACTTTTCCAATGAGTTTCAATTCGGCCTCAATAATTCACCAACGCGAGGCCATCCTGGTCCCAACACAAACTCAACATGGCATGTTGATTCTGCTCATGAGAAATCCAACACTTTCTCAGGGGGCATTTTTGTAAGTGGTAGGAAGTATGATCTCAGGAGGCTCCAGAGAGTACTTGGGACGAGGCCAGTCATAGCTTATTTATTGTCATATCTAGCTGTGGTACGACAAAAGAGCTTGCGAAAAGCTGGAACTCAAAACTCAAACCTGCTTGGCGATCTGCGCAGGGAACACGGCTTAGATGGAGTAATAGGCTGTAAAGAATGAATGTGTGCCTAAGGCAGCAGACATTACGATTTTAGTGTGTGTGTTATGAACTGTGTGTGTCTTAGAAATCCTGAGGTTGAATAGTTAACTTTTTGGTGCAGCTACAAAATATATGCAAGAGGTATTAATTAGCACCGGTTGCATTTCCTCTCACGCCTTTATACACTATTGTAAAACAATACGTGTGAATACGATATTGTTTCTCGGTGTTCCTTTGTATAGATCAGTTGGTGTCCTGTCAAGAGTTCCTGTTTGCCGATCAAGTTTCTGAACATGTGCGCATTGACTGGCTGCCTGGGCTGCAAACACGTGCACAAGTGTTTCGGAGGTCCATGGATATAGGTGTGTGACATTGCGTTAATAAGCAAAGCAACAGCAACAGAGCCACCTGTTCCCTAAGACCATTACTCTCATCATTAACAGCAGAAAATTGATTGAAGAGAAACTTTTCGTGGCCTGTAAGCCTGCCCCAGTATGTTTTCGTCTAACTATTTAATACTTGTAGTGAGGAAAATACACACTGAGAAGCATTATGGCTACGAGACGAGTGCATTAAGGGGTAGTAAGTTAGGTAATGCGTATGTAAACGGTATCGAAAAATTACAAATTATTTCAACAGAATCGCAACATATAACAGTATATTTCCCCGAGAGTTGCTATCCGTTGTTGTGATGGAGTGACGGACTGGGACCGATTTCGGCAATACAGGAATGACACAGTGAACGGGGAAATCGAGGACTTAGGAGCCTGGATTGACACACTCAAGCAGGCCGTGAAGAGTACCACAGAAGAGGTTCCGACGGAGGAGGAGGGCTTTACGGCTGACTCTAGATTGCTACACATGTGGGAAGCACATGCGAGTCTCCTTCGGAGGTGGAGGAAACTAAGGCATAATGGTGTCCTCCGTAGGAAGATGGCCAAGCTAGAACGAGAAATCGAAACCTACACATTGGAGTTGCAGTGCAAACAGTGGGGGCAGATTTATGACCGGATGAATGGGCAATTCGGATGCAAAAAAACATGGCAGTTGTTGAGGCACCTTTTAGACCCGGCGGCAACCAAATCTGCGCAGAAGGGGCAAATGGCTATAGGTTAGTGCATCGGTATCAAGGCACGATTGGGGAATTTATACATGAACTCCGAAGTCGTTACATAAACAGAGAGGCGGGCGGTTGCTTCCCGGATTACTCGGGAGAGGAAAACCTTGAATTGGATGCAGGCGGAGGTGGAGTTTGCAATGGGCCAGCTTCGTACCACGTCAGCAGCGGGTCCGGACGGGGTTACTAATAAAATGCTGAGGAACCTGGATTTCAAGTCAGTGGGGGCACTCACGAATTTGATGAATAAATTTTGGGCGGCCGGGGAGATTCTGCCAGAGTGGAAGCATGCTAGGATTACATTTATTCCTAAACCAGGGAAGAAACTCTGCATTGAGAATCTGCGTCCCATCTCGCTAACGTCGTGCTTGGCCAAATTGATGGAGCATGTAGTCCTGAAGAGGCTTCAGGGTTATGTAGAGGACAATGAGTTGGTTCCTGAAACAATGATTGGCTT
This sequence comes from Amblyomma mixtum, assembly GCF_055824585.1. NCBI lineage: Eukaryota > Metazoa > Arthropoda > Arachnida > Ixodida > Ixodidae > Amblyomma > Amblyomma mixtum. Next base: position 44,922,847 of record NC_143015.1, on the reverse strand, counting down.
CAGGGCTAATTTATCGACGCAGGACGTCATGTTACAGCTCAAAAAAGACGTGGTTGATCCTGGGTACGGCACGGGCACGAGCCCCAAGATAGCCATCTTGGGGCTCGACCTCACTAAGGCCTTTGACAATGTTACCCATGAGGCAATATTGAGGAACCTATCGGACATAGGACCGGGGGGTAGAACCTTCCGGTACATCAGATCGTTTCTGGAGGGTAGGACTGCGGAGATTGTAGTCGGAGAAATGAAATCGGATCCCTTCCCATTGGGGGGCAGGGGGACACCGCAAGGGTCGGTATTATCGCCCTTCCTATTTAATCTCGCCTTGATCAAGATACCACCCAGGCTGCAAGGGATATCGGGACTTAAACATACATTTTATGCGAATGACATTACTCTATGGGTAACAAGAGGCAGTGACGCACAATTGGAAGAAACTCTACAACAGGCGGTGTATATTGTGGAGGAGCTAGCAGGGGAAGCAGGACTCTCGTGCTCTCAGCTCAAGTCCGAGCTTTTTGTGCTCAGGGATAAAACAAGAGGGATACATGAGAGGCACTATATGCCGCCACCACCTTTAGAGGTGAAAGTGGGGGGAGTACCGGTGGCTGAGGTCCAAACGATCAGGATCCTGGGTATGTATCTGCAGACTAACAGGAAGAATAGCGAGTCCTTGCAAAGGCTTAAAAATACGGTCAATGCTACCGTGCGACTAATCAGGAGAATCGCCAATCGTAAGAGAGGTGTTAAGGAAAAAGACTTGTGTAAGCTAGTGCAAGCATTTGTGCTTAGTAGAATAGTGTATGCGACGCCTCATTTGAAGTTGGACGCGGCGGAAAAAGGAAAGGTGGAGGCTATGATTAGGCAGGCGTATAAAGCGGCCCTTGGGTTGCCTCACAATGCGCCTACCGAAAGGCTGCTGGGATTAGGGGAGCGCAACACCCTAGAAGAACTACGGGAGGCGCACTTGGTTATGCAGCTCGGTAGGCTTTCAAAAACAAAAGCAGGAAGGGACATATTGGAAAGGATCGGCATTGGAGTTGACGTTCCCGCCGGTGACACGAAAATTCAGATGAGGTGGGAAATGCACAAGGGATTGTACATAAAACCTTTGCCCAAGAACATGCATCCAATACATCACGGGACCGCAGGAAGGCAAGAGCCAAAGCTTTACATGCTAAGTACGGGAAGTACAACGGGGCAGTCTATGTAGATGTCGCCGAGTATAAGGACAAGGATGCATTTTCATTTGCGGTGGTGGACGGGCGGGGACGCTTGATCGCCTCTGGATCAGTCAAAACCCGCTCCCCAGAAACTGCAGAGGAAGCGGCGATAGCACTAGCTATGACTAGTAGTAATGCTGACCTGATCTTCAGCGATTCAAAAACAGCCATCCGAAATTTGGCGAGGGGCACAATATCTGTCACAGCGACGCGGTTGCTGAATCGGGCCACGGAGCGAGGGATTACGGAGGCGGAAATTGTCTGGGTACCTGCACACTCTGGGAACCCTGGGAACGAGACGGCTCACATGAATGCTCGAGGTTTCGTCAGCCGAGTAGGTGAGCCGGACGTCCCGGGAAGGTCCACGAGAGATGGGCTGGTATCCTTTCATGACATTACTAATCATTTCAGACTTGAGCGGAGGATTTACCCACCCCCGGACAAGCAATTGGTGAAGGCGCAGGAATGCGTCTGGCGACGATTGCAGACTAGATGTTTCTTCAACCCATACGTGTTGAGCAAAATCTACCCGGACATTCAGCCGGAGTGCAAATGGTGTCACGAATTGGCAACCTATGACCACGTATTATGGAGCTGTAGCATAGCACCGCCACCGGCGGACATTATGCGTGATCCTTACCTCGAGCAGTGGGAGGCCGTGCTGGCCAGCTCAGACCCGGTCGTCCAGACCAGGGCCGTGGAGTGGGCCACCCAGGTCGCCGTCAGCCATGGGTTGATGGCCATCTAACACGGAATCGTCCACACATGCTCTCTGACGAAAATAAAGTTTTTCCATCCATATCCGTTGCTCCTGCTTGAACAATTTAACACTTGGCGTCTGCAGCATATAGGCACGGTAAAACCATAAATATTTTTGCGTAGTGCAAGCGAAGAAATCTCGTATCCTGACAACATTTCGTCAATTGGTTTATGCGCGTTTTTCTAAGACCAAAATAAAAATGTCCATTCCTGCAGACGCGAAACTAGCTGAAAAAGAATCCTAGTAAATGAAGTGTGTTAATGAATCAGCAAATGACGCTGCGATTTTTGAATTTTCTCCCACATTTAGTGTATACGTGCCTAAATATGCCTTTGCGCTGTTATTTTCTGCACTTTCGACGTTGAGCGCAAGTTGGTGCCGTTAACTGTATGCACAAATATTTCATATCACTCATCAAGACTGTCTGAAATAATTTCCCACAAAACCGCGCCAGGTAAAGAAAAAATAGAAGTTCAGAATGTTATTTTATAATTTTTGATAAGTACTGGAGGATTAAAGCACAGTTCTGAACATGGCATATCATGGTATTCTGTCAAATACAAACACGTCAGCGTAAACCTGGCTAACACTGTTTTTATAAGGGTCGAAAAGAGACCACTAGAAGCCTCAATTACTGCTTATTTCAATCAGGTAACAAGTAGCGACCTCCAAAATGGCAAACCGTATTTTGTTAGCCACTCTTAGGATCTGTGCATCGATAAGCATATGCGTAGATTTGTACTGAAAAGCGCAGAAATCAACTGACCGCGTCTATGCGACTATTACTTTCTTGCCGGATACATACCTGTCAACAAAGGCATCGAGCTCGACAATGGCTCCGTATTCAGAAAGTACACAGGCCGATCCTGGAAGACCTTGGTAGCGTTGATGAAACATTCTTGGATCATTGCTGGGTCCGTAATAACCAGGCAGGGCTTTTCGGCGAAATAAATTCCAAACACTTTCCCATACTGTTTTATCCATTCCGCCATGACCTGCACATATGCGTGAGGGAAAGGACGCGTTGATTAACAGTAAATATGTGTATATTAAGCACCAGGCTGTAGACATCACTTCACTGTGTAAGATACATAAGCAGTTTACAGCAAGAAAAATATATTTTCATTCTTTTTGTGTTTCAAGTGCACGATGTACTGTTTTTAATACACTGGATACCAAAACTGAGCTTGGAGAGCAGGTGAAAAAAGAAATTTTCTTAAATGAAACAATGGAAAATGAATTTTGTGTTATTCCGGGACGCTGACCACTGGAAATAATGGCAGGAACGAAAGCATGCTCCCAGAGGTAAACAGCGCACCAAGGGGAAAAGTGTATCTCAGGCGTTCGTTTTTACACTTACTGGAACCGCTCAAGGGCGGCGTAATTGCGTGGCAGAGCCCAAGACCTTAATCTCCATTCCCGCCGTGGCGGGGAAGTTTCATTAGAGGCTAAATACAAGCATATCTCGTTACTGGGACTTCGACACACACTGAATGATCCTAAAAAACGTGGATCACTACGAATCATTACAGAAAGGCATTTGTGATAGTAATAGGGGAATAATTATTTATTGGGATCCACCCAAGTGCAGCTATGGGGCTATAAAAAAAGCTGTAAAGCTTCTGCACAAACTTCGTAGTTGAAGAAAAATTCGACCTAAATCAGCGTAGATCACTACGAATCATTACAGAAAGGTATTTCTGATAGTAATTAAGAATTAATTACTCACTGACACCCGCCTAAGCACAGCTGTATGGATATAAAGGAATGCTGTGCATCTTCTAAAGAAACTTCGCAGTTAAAGCAAAATTGGTCATGGTCCGAGGCTCCAACCACAGGCCATCGCTACACCGGAGCAGTCCCTGTACCAACTGAGGTAGCCGTGAAGGCTAGGGTAATGTAGGGCGGCAGTCAGCTGATCAATAGCTCGAATTTGTAACGATGCTGTTCCACACACTTGCCGACCCAGGAGCAGCGACATGTTGGCTTCAGCGATACCATGGGGGCCGGCGCTGTCATCGCACTCCACAGTTACTAACTTGCTGGTTCTCGGCGGAATCACCACGTCATCACCGCAGACCCGCAACTTAGTCCTGCGTTGCTGGGGTTCGTCGGCAACAGTGCGGTGTGCGGCAAACGAGACGATGAGCTCCTTAAAGTCGATGACCGCCCCGTAGTCCCGGAGGAAATCCAAACCGAGTATCAGGTCTTTAGAGCACTCAGGAAGCACAGCAAAGCAGCCGGGGAAAGTGACGCCGCGGATCTGAATTCGCAAGGTGCAGACGCCGGTCGGCGTCACAACATGGCCGCCGGCTGTGCGGGTCTGCGGCCCAGTCCAAGGTGTCAAAACCTTCCTGAGGGTCGTGGCTAACCGGCTGCTTACCACAGAGAAATCGGCGCCTGTAACCACTAGTGCGGTTATTTCTAAATTATCGGCGGTAACTGGCATTTCCGTTGAAGCCAATCGCTGGCTCTTCGTCGGTGGGCTCATCGGGTCAGGTGGTCGTTGGTCTCGTCGTCGCTGCAAATCGTCGAGTGGAGGCTCTTGTCTCGTTCCAGCCTCGGCGGCCCTACCCCCGGAGGACGCCGTCTTCAGTTTTCCCGCCGTGGGGACGTGCCTCTGAATTGGCCAGAGGTTGATGGACGGCTGGGAGAAGAGAATCTCCGTGGCGATGGGGATCGAGAATGACGTTGCGGCACAGTCGGAGCCTGCAGGTTGGAACTCAGGTACTGTTCAATCTACTGAGGTCGCTCGCCGTAGCGGGCGAGGAGCGTCCGAAGCAAAACCCCTTAAAGGGATACTGAGGCGGTTTTCGAATCAGCTAACCTTCTAGGGTTTTGAAGTACTGTCATTGCTGATCACGTCTGTGAAATTATTTTTTCGATTTTGGCTAAAACAGTGGCGCAATCACCAATTAAAAATGCGATGTTTAAATTTCCCGCGCCCCGCGCGAGCGCAGGAGAGGGGAACAGCGGAGAGGGAAACCTCGTCCATGTCGGCCAGCGTGACGTCATGTTGAGGAGCCGGGGATGCTTCGGCGCACCCGAGCGCGCTGTCAGCGCGCGTTGTTTCTCGTGCTGCATGCGTTGTTCCTCGTACTGCGTGCGTTGTGACGTACAAAGCGTGTCAGCCGAGCTTAAGAATCAGATTCAACAGGTACTACTCTGCGTTCGTGTCCACGAACAACTACGGCCGCGACTGTGTCGTCTTCCACTGTTTTCCGCAAGATCACAAGCTCGCAGCGCAACCGCTCGCTGCTGTGACGAAGAATTCAAGCCGACTAAAGCAAGCTTACTCTGCTCGAAACACTTTCGTAAGAGCGGCTACAGGCAGAGCTTGTCCTAGTGTGATCTCTGGAGATTTCTGTCGAAAAGCCGCGGCTGAACCATGACACAGTTCCATTGATTTCCTCGCGCATAAGAGGCGTGTCACCATTCCGAAGAAGCGCCTCTTTTAAAAGTAGAAACATGCTCACTTAGCCCCTGAAGAAACCTTATAGAGGCTTAAGCATGTGTCGCTCTCCTCAGCTTAGGTGCGGCCAGACCACCTGAGACGTGCTCAGCAAGGCTCGGTTAGTGATTTTATACTCGGTTCGACGTGCCCAAGCAAGCAAGCAAGCAGAGCAAAGCACAATAAAGCAAAGCAAGCAAGCATCGAAGCTCTTCATATGCGGCATCTCGTTCAATCCTAGCTAAGAAATTAAATGAAAGCGTTCGACGTTGATTTCGGATGCAAATTTATGAGAGAAATGAATGCCAACCGAGTTTTTCCAAGAAAACACCGCAACCTTACTCGGTTTCTTCATGAAGTTGTGGCAGCGGGCGAGTTGCAGCTAGCTTGGCTTTTAAACACACATGTAGTTGGCAACTATTTCACTGAACCTAAACTGCAAATCTAGGAAGGGCGAACGTTTCCGAGGCAGCGATTAATATTTTGTGGCATCTGCTGAACGCGCCAGGAGTGAAGCGTATTTGGCTTGGTTTCCAGCGCACCATGATTGCGTCACTATCTTGTGGTCACATGCCTCGCAGTGCTTGGCCACTGGGCTTCGCTAATTTTGACACCAACTTTGTGCTCCTTCATCGTTTCCTTGAAATACTTTCTTGCCCCAACCTGCAACGCCGGGTACTGAGAACAGGATTTTTTGTACACAGTGCTTTGGGCCTTTTCTTTAGGATGACGCTCTTCCGGGCGAGCCAGGAGGCGTCCGGTGGTGGTAATTGACTTGAGTATTGTTCACACCCCTTTCTTTCCGAGAATACGAGCCGAGGTTGTGCTGGCACCTTTTACGCATGGTCTGCATCGCGTCTTTGACGCTGGCGTATGCTTGTGCTAGGCATAGAATTTTTTGCTTGTGTCTTTTTTGGTTTCAGGCGATACGTGGAATGAGCAAACTGTAGTATCCTTTTCTTCGGTGGTCAGTAAAAAAAAATACTCGCCGTATTCGCTTTTACAACGACACGAAAAGCTGCGATCTGCCCTCAACGCAGCGCCGGATCCGCATCGGCAGCTTCTCCAGTCCTCAAAGTGACGTCACGACCTCTCTTGACCAATCACGGGCGGCGGCGCGCCGCGCGGCGTGCCCCGAGGCACAGGCCGCATATTTCGGCTAAAAAAGGCAATTCGCGCTTGTTTTTGCCTTATTTGGATGCGATATTCCAGTATACAGCATGAAAAACTATAGGATGCCGCTGCCAGCCCGATTTTCAGAAAAAGTGCTTCAGTCTCCCTTTAAACCCATGCGACGGTAGGGGCAGTGGCGCAGGATATGACCGGGCTCACCGCAGTGTTAGCAGAGTGGCCGGTTCATCGGCGTACGCCACACATCCGCTTTACGCATTGCGGGCCAGAATTCCTGCGGCACGGTGGTGGGCACAGCTGGACGTGGGTACTGTACAGCCGGCACAGGTGAAAAAGGTTGTGCCACTGCCGCAGGCCGTCGAAGTGCTTCGCTGTAGGTCATGATGTAGGGCTGCGGCTCCGGAACCACTGGTGCTGGCTGCACCACTCGCCGGATTTCATCCCGCACCACGTCCGACAGTGCAGCGACGCTGGGCTGTGGGGTTTCGAAGCGGAGTTTTGCTAGTTCTTCGCGAACAATGCTCCTGACGAGCTCTCGTAGATCCTCTGCGGGCAGCGTCGTGGGCGTGCAGATTTGAGCGGTTGCCATACTAGCCTGTCGGCCGTACTGCGCGCCGCGTTCCTGCAAGGAGCGCTCCATGCTCATTGCCTCCCTTGTGAAATCGGCCACTGTCCTTGGAGGGTCGCGGACAAGTCCAGCAAAGAGCTGTTCCTTGACACCCCGCATTAGGTGCCGCACTTTCTTGGCCTCGGCCATAGCAGGTTCGGCTCGATTGCAGAGACGCATCATGTCCTCAACGAACATGGTGACGCTCTCATTTGGCTGCTGCGACCTGGAGTGCAGAGCGACTTCAGCCTTCTCTTTTCTTTCACTGTTTCCGAATGTCGCTAGCAATTCACGCCGAAAAACCTCCCAGGTGGCAAAAGAGGTCTCGTGGTTCTCGAACCAGATCTTTGCCGAGTCCTCTAGCGCGAAGTAGACATTCCTCAACTTCCACTCACCGTCCCACTGGTTGAAGGCTGCCACACGGTCGAAACTGGCCAACCAATCTTCAACGTCTTCAAACCGGTCTCCATGAAACGTCGGCGGTGACCGGGGCGCGTGGAGCACGAACGGAGCGTCAGCTCCAAAACGTTGAGTGGTCTGGCTACCAGTGGTTTATGTCATCTTCCTTGGTTTTGTCAGGCCGCTGAACTCTGGCTGTAGGCCTAGCAGGCGACGGCTCGCTTTGTGGACGGGGGTTGTGTCTACGCGTTGGGAACTGGCTTCAAAGGCGTCTTCGGGGTCAGTGTACATGGGACGGTACCCAGCACCTCCACCAAATATGTCACGGCTAGACAGTCGGGACGGCCAGGACACGTTATACTGTGAAGCGCCAGGCAGCAGCGGACTCCCGAGGGCACCACACAGAAGAGACGACGAAGAAGAATCACTGCCCGCCACCATGGCTAAGGCTAGCCAGAATACCAGTTAAGGCAGTTCGGCCGGGAGACGGCGCCACGAGAGTGCCCAGGAATGTGGCAATATGTTTAAGGGAATCCCCAAAATGTTGAGTAGATTTGTAATAAGGGAGCAATTACTCACTGTGATCTACCCGAGCGCATCCACTTAAGATAGGGCGCAGTGCTGCTCAGGCAACTAAAAAATCATAATCACTTGCTGACATACGGAGTACATCGCTGCAATAACTTTTTTAAAAGTTCGCTACACCTTCGACCCTTTTAATTAAGCTTGATAGCCAGCTTCCACAAAAACCTTGTTCTTTACTAGCCAAATTATAGATAACGACTTCTTTTCTCCAAACAAAAGCGCTAGTATTTTAAGCAAGTGAGCTAATTGTTCGCATTTTATGCTCGTATGGCTGCCACGCTTTTTTTAATTCCTTATAGATCTTGCGTTACCTCCCATTCCTTCTGCGTGCTAAAATATCAACTCGGAAGAGTGCTACGAAATTCGTTCTTTGGGACTCAGGCGAAACAAAATTTTCGGAAATTGAAACCGGCAAATAATGGAGTACTCCTTGTTCTAACATACAGCATTGCAAAAACCTGCAGTGTGACATTATCGATTTTTCGAGTAGTTTGTCAAAGATCGTCTCAAGATTTCTTTACATCTGCTCTCACAATTATTGAACGTGAGAAGTTTATAAACTTTTTCTAATGTTACGAATTCGGTCACCGATCATGAGACCAGAAATTTCAGATTTTACGCGAAAATACCAGACATGAGTCTGTTCTGAACCACTATTGTACTCAGCATCGCATATGCAAAAAGACCAGGAAGAAGTTCTCTGAAGCAAATTTGGAAATCTAACTTCGAATACGAGCCACACTTAACCTTACCTCAAGAGTACCCTTCTTTAGTTGTTTCCAGTTCCCCCAAACAAGTTCGGGTTCTGGTCCAGGAATTCCATGTTTTCTGAATAAACAAAGCTTATGTCTCCGGTCAATCACCCAGAGGACGGTAAAAGATACAAATAGGACGACTGCAGCTTGTAACACGAGCAGTAGAATGCACGGTTCCATTCTGGCGCTTGTAAGCCAATGTGAAGGCTGCGAAGTAAGTTTAGCCCACAAGCCTGTAATTGAAGGAAAGGTAATTCAATGCTCTGAACAAGAAACCTAGATATGACAGACTTCATCTGAAAAGCAATTTGTATTTTTTTCTTAGTATCGCTAAGGCAAGTGTCACAATGGATGTCAGTGTAATGGCTTTTTCTCGCATATGATCTGCGCTGTTTAGATAGTTACGTCAAAGTGGACCACAATAAAGGTTTAGTATTTTTATATACTGCTGCCAAATTTGAGTTTCTAAAAGGCTGCACTTTTTTTGGAGAACAGGGATGCCTGCCATCGCGAAATTAGAAAGCTTTTTCAGCACAAAATTATCAGCGCTGAGGCGCACCAGAATGTAGCTAAGACGTGCTAACTAGTCGGCTGGTTTTGTAATAATGTGTAGCAAAATTTAGAACGATTCGTGCGAAAGCACCCAAAGTTCACCAACCCCGGCAATGAATCTCGTCAACCGATCTTGCGCTCATGAGCCGCTGCCTAGCAACAGCGACGCCACATTAAGTGTCTTGCGGGTGAAATGAAGGAATACATATTAAAGAAACGAGTACTGTGGCAAATTCGATTCCAACCCGCGGCCGCGCGACAAGGTCAGTTCCGCTGGTCAATTTGCCTGCGCACTATGCTGTTCGCACTTTTTCTCAACACGGTTTATATTATATCGATGTGATGTTTTAGGTATATAAGCTATCTACAAACGTTCAGAAAACAGTGGTAAATCAACACACCTAAGCAAGAAAGCACGAGAAAAGAGTCAATGCAGAGCACATAGCTAATACATCATAACACAACACATTTAAGCAATAAAGAACTAGAAGAAAGGTAATGAACAATATAGCACTAAGAGTTAGCGCCACTCCAGTACAAACTCACTCTTGGCTAATAATTATTTTAGGTGTACAATCATTCAACAGAAATGGTCTTTAGCAGATATAACAGATTCACAATAACGGTCCAATATCCCTGTTTTCCAGAGGCAATGGAATGATCGTGCCGTGAGAAATCATACAGAATGTGGAATTATTAAGTTTTTTTTCCAATGTCCGTTGCATTGCATGTTATCCCAGAACGGTACTGCACGTTTAAAATTGATGAAACAATGCTCAAACGATTCCGGAGCACCACGAAGGTGACAGTAAACTGTAAACACCAAAATGCACTTTTTCTCCTGCCATTTTTTAACCGGTAATGTCAGGATCTACAGCTAAAAGAAAAATGTTTTCGTGGATGGCGACAGGAGAGTTTTGCCTGCTCTTGTGAGTGCATCATGTTCCGGTAAACCAAAATACACAGAGAGATACAGTGGCGGTGGAAAAAGCATACACGCCTGGGGTTAAAGTACAACACTCTATCGCGCTCTTCATTGGACGTCGTCTTCATCAACTTCCATCTGAGGCGCGAAGAAATCAGATCAGATTAACTTCGATTACAGCATAATGTGAGTCTACTATCGTCGCCAGACATCAAGACGACCCAGCAACGCAAAACCATGAGGCAATCAGGCTAAACATAGGCTTTCGCCTGTCAACTCGGTTTAACTACGTTATAACCCTACTATTACTACTGTTGGGTTCCACCATAAGTAATATTGATACCAGATTTTATAATTGCGAAAAAGCATACATGAACTGCGCGTGGAAATGGGAACTAAGCAAGAAACGCGTGAACAAACGAAGCTCTGACTATCACCTGTATTTCTTATTATTAAACTCATAGTTAGAAAACTCTCAAACCCTCTGCGCGCAGGCGCAAAAGGCATAAAAAATAGAAACGCAAAAAAAAAACAAAAACACGTCATACGACACGCGTGCAATAACATCATGAAGTTTCAATAGCACGGCAAGATAATCAGCTCGATCTGGTGGACCGCCACCGAAGGTTTCGCAACACAGGGCGTGCGATGTGGCGATGAGCTACGCCTCTGCTATCACCTGACACAGCTGATTCCTGCCCTTGTAGAAACGTCGGTACCCGCCAACTGTGGTGAACGTTAAGTATTATTTTCTTTGCAGTAGTCGCGCAAATGGGTGACAAGATATAAATATCGATGGCGTTACACCTGATCGAGCTGCGTTATCTTGCCGTAACTATTGCAACTTCATGACGTTATTGCACGTGTGTCCTTTGACTTGTTTTTGCTTTTTGTTCGTGTCCTTTTATGCCTTGTGCGCCTGTGCGCACTGGATTTGCAGGCTTTATAACTATGAGTCTTTCTAATAAAAATTAAGTTGACAGTTCTTCACTGCAGTAGAATGGAAAGTTGGGCGAGTTGGTATACGTTCATTTTGAGTGGAAAAACAGCGCGAAAGGGGCGGAAGACAAAGATGAAGGAAAGCGCTCATCCGTGTGGTTTCCTTCATCTTTGTCTTCCATCCCTTTCGCGCAGTTTTTCCGCCCAAAATGACAGTTCTTCGTCTGTTTGCATGTTTCTTGCTTGGTCCTCGTTTCATCGCGCTGTTCAAACATGCTAAGCGTCCACCTACTCGCCAAGTTTGCGGTTCTACCGAAAGGCACTGTGACCAAACAAATTATGCCTGTAGTGGGCGTAAATAGATGCGCTTTCGAAAACTTGTAGGCAAAGCTACCCGTCCAGAGCACGTTATCGTTAGCATAGCCAAAATATCTCGTTTCAAAGCGCCAAAGGCAACGGCGTTCTCGAAATTCAAAAAATTTATTTGGCTATTATTTGCGGTGGGTTACTGACGCTAATATTTAAAAAGCGAACTATTTATTTAGCTGTATTCTGACGCGCTACACCGCTGTCAATGCTATGAAGAAAAAGCGCTCTCACAAGTGAAAAATACATTTTCCAACTACTGGAGCCCATCTTCGAAGAACGAGCTATTTAATGCAGGGGAACCGAGCGACACCAAAATTCGCACCTCAAGAATATATGTAGGTGGTCTTGAGCAAGACACTTAACGATTTAAACGCCTTCTAGAGGGCTGCATAAAAAAAAAGCGCCTGCGTGTAGCGCTCAACAAATGAACAACCCTTCAACCGCCTCTCGCAAATATGTTACTAGGCGGAAGGAGAGAACACTGTGATATCTACCCTGCCGGCCATCGAAGCCTCCCCTAGAGATGACAAGGTCTTTCGCATTCTTAGCAGGAGATGGCATCTTTAGGTACTCGTGCTAAGTAAGTGTTCAGAAAAGCCACAACGTGGTTCATCCCGCGGTGACACCACCGACGGCCGGCGCGTCGTTTCAAGTTGCAGCAGTACGGAATATAAAGAGCTCACGAGAGCAGTCAAGTTTATGGCGCAGGCTCATTCCTCGGCACACGCTCAACCACCTCAGGAAATGGGTCTCAGTAGTGGGTGTTGCGACGGCAGTAGCAGCGTCCGAGAAGCACGGGCGGCAGGCGGGACGACAAACGTCCATCGTCGATGCGCGAATGTGTGACGTACTACGATTCGCTGCCTATTGCGAGGGCAGGAACGAACACTAAATGGGTATGGCCGGTCCATCCTTGGGGTGTCAACGTCTTGAAGAAATGGTGACCATTATTTTTAGGTTCTATAGTAATGATGTTTTCGAAATGAGAGCATCGGACTATCTAACAATGCAGCTATGTTTTGCGCATTCGCTCCGTGAAGGGTTGAAACTCCGCTGAAGCTTGGTACACAGAAGGCTAGCATGCAGCGTCCTTCCGTGTCTGCGATCACTTCACAAGCTATTTACAACCGTGCGAAGACGACACTATTCAATCACATATCTATAGCAACCACGCTTGTAGACTGCATCGTAAACCAGCGCCTGAAAAACTTGAGAAGTTTTGCAGCCGCAAAACTGTGAAAAGGCGCAACATTATCAAAAGAAAAAGTCCCGCTGGCCTTTCTCTTTTCCCAGTTTAACAGGTAAGCCGGTTAATAAACTTTAGCAGCCACCATGCCTGGACAAGATTATCCTCCGCATCCTAAAACCATTCCCACTTCACGCCCTCCTCCACCTCACCGGGCCTTCCTCTTCAGCGGAATGCCCCTATTTAAAACCCGCCAATGATGAACGCGTTGCCAAGACGAAGACAAGGCCACTTGTCGAAACCTGGACAGGAACCCTGCGGTTTTCCCACATTTTTTCACTTTGTGATAAACTTGGTCATGCATATAGAGGGCGCAAAATGGCCCGTTCAAACTGCTTTCTGCATCTCATGAGTCTTCTTCAAGCAGACGCGTGTGTCGGTGTCTGTCGGATTCCAAACACAATTGACTGGAATATACGGTGGTTTGGCGGCTGCATTAAGTTCAATGTATAGCAGCAACCTGTTCTTTTTTTATTGAAACGGCACTTAATGCCACCCTCGCTGTGTTGAACACGTCCACTGCGTTGTGCGTCGCCGTTGGACCACGGCGTGCACTCCTGCTGTGCTGCAGGAATGCGAAGTGGCGCTATTAAGGCGACGGGGCGGTCACATTTTTTTAGGAGCCTAGGAAAAACACCCATGAAAGATTGCTACTGCCATATATTTTCGGTTCTAATTAGTTTGACTACGTCAGAGGCTCACTGGCGGGTGACGCCGCACCCATGAAAATCTATGGTAGGCCCACAGGCGGGACACGGCGCACAGGGATTAGGGCCCAAAAATATTTTCAGGAGTTTGCATCTAAGACATCGAGTGCCAAGGAATTTATTGCCAAAGACCGACTCCCACCTCCCTCCCTTCCCTTACGGCACGGTTCAGGTGTCCGCCGAGATATGCGAGACAGATACTGCGCCATTACTTTTCCTCAAAGACCAATTTACCAATTTACCAAAGACCGACGAAGGATGTCATCAATGAGCATAAGTTTTTCGAAATGGCTGAATATTGTCTTCACTGCAGCGCAGGATGATGGCAAGTTCATATTTATTTTGCAAAAGCCTGAAATCGTGAAACCGACAGCAGTGGCAAGGATTGTGGGCCATACGTGTGCACGTGGGCACGGCTTGACTAGCAGACAATGCGAGCGGGCGTCCGCACTGAGGAAGCGCCGTTGCGCCGCAAGGTGCCTACTCTGCTTGATATGACGGTCAATAATAGAGTGATCAGCTAAGATACCACCCTCCTCCTCCCTCAGCAACTCTAGCGAGTTTGCGGAAATCGCAGAGAGAAAAATTAAGCTGTCCTTATCTCAGAACAATACAATAAACAACCGATCACTTTTGCGCGCAGGTGAGACGTGTCTCGCATTTTCGACTGTTTTATATAGCAGCAGAGCTACCTCGAAAGAACGCCGTGGCATAGGCGCGAAGCAAAAGGCAATCGCCATGAACAAGGGGCACAAAACTTCTCGGCAGTGCATAGCCTTTAGAATCTTGCAATCGGCACTTCATTGCCTCTTGAAATTCTAACTTTAAAACCTTGTGGCTGGAATGCAGCTAGAACTGAGCTCCTTGAATTAAATGACGTTCTGCAAACCAAGTTCAAGGAAAACTTCAACATTCAGCATTGTATGTGGGAAAAAAGATTGTTCCTAGTGGGATAAGGGGCATGAGTACATATTTTTCGGTGTGCAGAAAAATAAATCTATATTGCTGAACTGAAGCCTTTTTTGGGGCGATGCTCTGGATTTACGACTTGTTGATTATTCAGTGAGAACATAATAGTGCGAAGGCGACAAAACATATAGCCTGGATTCAGTATTTATTGTGGCTTTGAAGGAAAAGGAACGAATGATGTGAGAAAAATTGCACTGGTATCATTTAGGCGTAAGCTAATCGACATCCTTCAGGGCTCTTCACTTGCCGACTGCATATATTTAGATTTTTCGGAAGTGTTTGATAAAGTATGCCACAATCGTGTAAACTTAAAATTGATTCCAAACTGCTTGCTTGGCTCGAGTGCTTTCTTTTTAACCATTCGCAATTTATTTCTATTAATGACTCAACCTCGCAGCCAAGTAGAGTATAGTCCGGCGTACCTCGATGGTCAGTACTTGGCCCTCTCCTTTTTTGTTGCGAAAGCAGCACTACGCGAGTCGGCGAGCCATTTCGCGGAGCTGACGAAAGGCCATACTGCGCATGCGCGAGGGGCAGTGACGCCACATGGCGCACAGCTGGCGCGTCGCCGCCGTCGCTGCGCGAGTGACTCAGAGGCGCCGCCGCCACGCTCGCCAGTTGTGCATGCGCAGTAGCGGCGCATAGCTAGCGTGCCGGGGCCACCGCCGCTGCCGCGCGCTCTCCATCGCCTCTCTATCTCGCTCTCTCCCCTCGTTGCTTTCGCACTGCTCCAGGTTTAACCAGAGCTAAGCCACTGCCAATTTTTCAATTGACATTATTGATGTACCCTCTTGCGTTTCCTCTAACATTCACTTATTCGCAGATGAATTTGTCATCTTCAGGGAAATAATAAGTGACAATGACGTGTCTTCTCTTCAAGCAGACCTTAAGGCTATCTCTATTGGAGGCCAATCTTGCTCATTAAAATTAAACATCAAAGCATGCCAATTTCTGCATGTGTGAAAAAATTCTAGCCAGCTATGTTAATGTCCCTCTAGATACTATTTTTCTTACAAATATCTTGGTAATCATATTACTAGTATCCGCACTTGGCACATTCACAGTTCTTACGTTATTAAGAATGCTAATCGCATGCTGGGGTACCTAAACCTTACTATGTCTAAGGCACCTTCCTACCTAAACCTACTGTTATGTAGGTCACTGGTCCGCTGAAAGCTCGAGTATGCTGCAATAGTTTCAGACCCATTTGAACGAAACCTAACTTACTAATTAGAAATAGTACAAAACAATTCTGCTTGTTTCATTCTCTGTAAAACTGAACTGCCAGCATTTCGGCAAAGAAGTTAAATCTTAGCCTCTTATATTTAGCATCTCGCCGTAGAGCCCTTTGACTTTCACTTTTTCACAAAATATTTCATCATCCTTTCTTTCGCGGTGATCTGATCTCCCTTCCGCAGTGCATTTCATCAAGGCTACATCACAATAACAAGTCGAAATTCCACTACGTAAAACCAATGCCCTGTTTCAGTGATTTCTTCCCTGCATAGCTGTTGCTTGAAATCACCTTCCCGCATCAACGGCTACAGCTGTTGACAACCAACACTTCAAGACCGCATTAGAGAACATTGTATATGTAGGAGCATCTTTCTTTTTTGTGCTACCATTTTCCCAGCGTATTGCTGCAATCTATGTACTGTATAGTAATCTATGAACCAGCACATCAAGAACCCAGTGCACAATTCTGTATAACTACGAGCTATTATTTCTGTACTACCAATTAGTTTGCTGCGTTAAGGCGGAGGCTTGGGCCCCCGCCTTGTTTTACTTACATAGTTTGCTGCACAGTGCGTTGATTTTAAAATTTATGTAACCAGTCTCTCTATAATTCCTGAGGCCCTTAGGCTACATGAAATAAATAAATAAATGCTACTGAACTATAACACATTAATTATGGCATTCCCACACCCTTTCCAGCATGTGGCACCTGTACCAATCATGTTCCTTGGGGCAATGATACTTTTCTTTAATTTGCCACTGAGCTAACCGCAAGTAAGAGCTCACGCAATTGAGAAAATAAATAGAATATTGTAATTGGGAAGAAAGAGTGTAAAGAATACCGACATAGTGGAATCAGAACGCCTAGATGTCAGGTATCTCCTGCAAACTTCAGCCAAGCTCTCAAACTACCATGCTAACTTATACGATTACGTCGACACTAGGTGGAAGTGCGTCTACCACTTACGTGCAGAGGCGTCGAGGCAGGAGCACTTGCGAACGGCGTTCAAGCGAAATCCGTGGATACCCGCTTTACATCCGTGAGTCCCGATTTCGCCATTTTCTGCCCGTCGGAAAATCCAAGGCAGAGAACGCCGCGCTAGGCCTAGGCGGCGTCGGGCCGTCGGCCCGAAGGAACGCTGCTACATCTCACGCCGCACCCGTGAGGATGGCTGACGCTGATGCGGCGGCGTCGGCCGGAGCCACGACACCGCTCGAAGAGAATCTTCAAAGCGACGCCAACGCTACCGACAACGCTACCGACAACGCTACCGACAACGCTACCGACCACGCTAACGACAACGCTACGGACCTCTCGCAGAAGAGAACAATCGACAATGGGGGATGGTTCACTGCCAAATACCAGAACTCGAGACTGATTGCCGTTCCGGAGGCCGGGACAGACGCGGCGGACAATTCAGCGCTGAGCCAACCCAAACTCAAGTGGAATCCCGTTCGGCGAGAGAAGCTACCTCCTTTGCCAAAAAACGACTTCAAAGTCATACTTAGACCGAAGAATGGACTCAACATCAGCGAACTGAGCACGCATCAGATGGCCCGGGCTATAACTAAAGCATGCGGAAAACCGGACATCTGCAACGAAGGCCGCTTCCTTATACGGCTGCGCAACGGATCCAACATCGCTATACTCAGCACGCCAAGCATGGAGACTGCCAGTGCTGTGCAGTGTATTTCGAGTCTGCGCTTTGATGCAAAGAACTATGCAGTGACAGCTTACGTGGCCGCGCCGGACAATTCATGCAAGGGTGTCATTCATGGAGTGGACGCCGGGACCACGCCAACTGAACTACTCTCACATCTTCGGGTACGTACCCAAGGAGTCAAAATACTTTATGCAAGAATGCTTGGCAAATCCCAAAGCGCGGTCATTACCTTCGAGGGAAAGATCGTTCCGCGCTACGTCTATTATTACGGCGGCGAGATACGTTGCTACCTCTATCGATCATCGCGGCAAGTTTGTTATATATGCTTAAAGGCCGGACATAGGGCGGACGTATGCCCGACACCTGACGTCGTCGTCTGCTCTAAATGCACCGAGTCAGTGATCGAGCACGGACACTCCTGCGAGCCCAGGTGTGTGCTATGCACGGAAGCGCATCCTACAGGGGCAAAGGAGTGCAAGGAGCGCCTCAGGAAACCGAGACCACGGACGAGAAAAAAAGAGGAACCAGGCGGCGGAGACAACGGCGGACGCGGCCGGGCCCGGAAGCGCTGGTTCAGCGAGGACTCCAGTTCGAGATCCACGTCCAAATCGGCATCGAGATCAGGTTCAAAGTCGAGATCGGCGTCCAGGACCCGGGAGGATCCAGAAACCAAAAAGAAGCAGCAGCAGAAGACCACACCAAAAAAGGAGGAAGCAACCAGGGTGAGCTAGAAAGAGCATCTTTTCCCTACCTCTCCCACTGCTCCAAAAAACACAAACACACAGAAAACAGTGATAGGCAACAACGCAAATGGGGAAGTTAACGCGGAAGTTCAAGAGCTAAGACAAATAATTCAGACGCTCAGGGCAGAAAACGCCGAGCTGAGGCAGAAACTAAACGATCTGATAGACGAACTAAAGGCCCAAAGAACAGGGCAGAACAACACTAACCCGCAAACAGATGAAGATCACGCGACAACTATAGGGCGCCAGGAATTTACAACTGCCATGGTTGCTGTTAACAATGCACTGGCAAATCTTAGCAACCTCATCTCCAACATCCAAGACGAGACGCGCAAGGATAGAGAGCGTCTAGTACAATTCACAGCCATGAAATCCAGAGGAAAACCCTATAACAGGCCATCTCAGTATGGCGAGCAACCGTAAACGCTCGGTCAAGTTGGAAACCCTCGAAATATGGCAGTGGAACTGCCGTGGGATCCGCCGAAAGCAGGGTCTTCTTAAACAACACATCACAAATTGCACCTCTCCGCCAGACATAATCGCCCTACAGGAAACCGGCTGCTCACTCACTCTCGCGGGGTACTCCGTCTACGAGGGGCAGGGGCAAAGCAAGGTCGCCACGCTGGTTGCGAAAGCAGTCACCGCAATCAGACACGACATCGACGGAACGGACATTGACCACGTCCTTATAGAAATCATTACCCAAAAGAGAAGCCAAGAAAGCACCTTCCTACTCAACGTGTACAGCCCGCCAAGCCAGAGGAAAGCCAATTTCAGCTACCTGCTAGGCAAAGCAGAAGAAGCAGCAGGCAAGAACGGTATCGTTATTCTGGGGGACTTTAATGCCTGGCATAGAAGCTGGGGCTACGTTCGGGAAACCCAGAAAGGCAGGGATCTAGCCAGAGAAGCTGATCGTAGAAGGCTCACCCTCATCACTGACCACACCCAACCCACGCGAGTGGGGAACAGCATCAACCGAGATTCGTGCCCAGACTTATCATTTGTCAGAGGGGTAAGGCACGCAAGATGGGAAAACGACGGCGAAACTCTAGGCAGTGACCACTGCATCCTGCGCCTTCATATAGAAACCCTCCCGATCAGGAGACAACATGGCCAGGATAGACTGACAAACTGGGAAGCCTATAGGAAATCGAGGGCACAGTCTGAAGACGCTGAGATCACCGACATAAAAGGCTGGGTCGCAAGAATCAAGACAGACTGGCAAAAACTAACCCGAAAGGTCGCCCTCACTACCAACACGCCCGAGGTGGACAAACATCTCTTACACCTTTGGGACGCCAGACGGGGCCTACTAAAAAGGTGGAAAAGGCAAAAGCATAATAGGCGGCTCAAGCGTAAGATCGCGGAGGTCACCAGACAAGCCGAAGAATATGCGACGGAGCTCTCGAGGCGCGACTGGAACCAAAAGTGCAACGAACTTCAGGGGACTCTAGGTTGGGCCAAGACATGGGCTTTGCTAAGGGCTCTCATAGACTCAACCACGACAAAATCCGAAACTCGTAAGACGACCCAAAGGATCGCGCACCAGTTCCAAGGCACTGACGAGGAACTACTACAGAACATCAAGCAGCGTTATATCGGCAATGCAACACACGCCGACAGCAGCTTGGCATACACGGGCAAAGCGAATCCCGCTCTGGACGAACCCCTTACCATACAAGTCAGACACGCTGTGATGTCCGCCACAAAGAACACAACACCAGGGAGGGATGGCATCACTAATGCCATGATAAGAAATTTGGATGACAATTCAATCAAAAGATTCACAGAATTCGTCAATAAACACTGGGAACAGGGGACCCTCCCGGACGACTGGCGACATGCGGAAATAGTAATGATTCCGAAGTCCGGAAAGACTCCCAACCTGGAAAATCTTAGACCAATTTCCTTAACATCATGCTTGGGAAAAGTGTACGAGAGAGTTGTGCATCACAGGTTGCAGACCCACCTTGAGGACAACGAACTCATGCCGCACACTATGTTTGGATTTCGAAAATACCTATCGACACAAGACGTTCTCCTGCAGATCAAGGAGGAGGTGCTTACTACCGTTCCAGAATATGGAGAAAACATCTTGCTCGCTCTCGATCTTAAAGCGGCCTTCGACAACGTCAGTCATAGGGCTGTGCTGGAGGGGCTTAGCAAACTGGGTTGTGGGCAGAGAATATTCAACTATGTGAAAGCCTTTCTGACTAACCGAACCGCTACCATTGGAATAGGAGGCATCAGGACTGACACCTTCAACACCCCCGAAAAAGGAACACCGCAAGGCTCTGTGTTATCACCTATGCTTTTTAATATTGCAATGATTGGTTTAGAAGGGCGCTTGAAGAAATTGAAGGAATCAGGCATGCCATCTACGCAGATGATGTCACAATCTGGGTGACAAGGGGATCCTTAGGAGAAAAACAAGAGCTTCTTCAGCGAGCAGCAGACGCGGTCAACGCATACGCCCGACACTGTGGCCTCGCATGCTCCCCTGAAAAATCTGAGGTGCTCAGAGTCTACAGACAAGGGTATGATCTGCAAAACTCCATAGATATCTACATAGGGGAAACGAAGGTTCCGGAAGTATCGAAAGTTAAGATCCTCGGCATGTGGATCCAAAGCAACCGTCGTATTGATCACACGGTCAGACAGCTAGCAAATACCACAGCACAGATCACCAGGATGATTGCAAGAATTTCCAACAGAAGAAGAGGTATGAAGGAGGAAGACACATGTAGGCTAGTACAGGCCCTCGTGGTCAGTAGGATCTTATACGGCGTCCGCTACCAAACACCGCTCGAGCAAGAAAAGGAGCTGTTAGAGGCAATTCTTAGAAAAGCATACAAATGCGCTCTCGGACTGCCGGTCAACACTTCGACGGAGAAATTCCTTAAACTGGGCATAAAGAACACAGTACAAGAACATATCGAGGCCCACCTTCTCGCGCAGAAAACAAGACTGGTACTGTCCGCAACAGGCCGAAACACGCTGCGGTTGCTCGGCATGAGGGACGCTTTGAAAGAAATCAATAGCACAGAGAGCGTTCCAAATGAAATCAGGAGGATCATTGAGATCAGCCCGATTCCTAAAAACATGCATACCGATATACATAAGGCGAGAAGAAAGGCAAGATCTGAATTCCACGAAAGAAGCTTCGCCGGGGCAAAAGACGTATTATACGTTGACGCAACAACATACAGACACCGATACGGCTCGGTAGCCAGCGTGGTGGATCACCAGCTCAGGGAAATTACCTGCGCTTCGATAAAAACCAACAACATCCTCGAGGCTGAGGAAGCAGCAATTGCACTCGCCATCACCCAGCAGAGTGACGAGCCCCATGCACACATCATTACAGACTCGCAAGAGGCGTGCAGAAGATACAGCAGTGGACGCATATCCACTGCAGCCATTCACATACTCAAGGCGAGGACGATCACTTTTACGAGTTGCTTCATCACGTGGACACCAGGCCATGAGGCTGTCAAAGGGAACCAATGTGCGGACGCCAATGCCCGAGGATACGCCAACCGGGAGGCGCGCACCGAAGGGGAACTGGACGCAGTCACTAGACGGTATGCAGCCATCTTAGAACACCAACGAGCCCTCCGTAGGGCCTACCCTCCTCTCCACAAAGACCTTAGTAGAGAGCAGTCGGTTGCCTGGAGACAACTGCAGACTAATACATACCCCAATCTGAGTTTACTCAGCAAAATTTATCCTTCCACATATGCCAACAAATGCCCGCTATGCGGTGAACACCCAACGCTTTACCACGTTACATGGGCCTGTCAGAAAATGCAGGCAGTGCCGATAAACAACACACAAACACCGGAGCAGTGGGAGGCTGCGCTGTCCAGCTCGAAGCCTGAAGAGCAGCTCAAGCTGATCGACAGGGCTTGCAAGACTGCAAAGGCCGCTGGGGCCCTGGACTGAGGGCTCCACCTACTCTTCGATAAAGAACACTTGTTGTACAATAAAGTTTTTCATTCATTCATTACGTGCAGATCCGCAGACCATTAATGAGGGCTCGTTCGTGCTGCAGAGCTACGAGGTTCAAAGAGGCTGCAACGTCATCCCTGGAATCCTATTAAAATTGAAGTTCAGAGACCCCAGACATCAGCGAGTGACAGCTGACTAAGAGTTCGCAGAAACGCACGTCAGCATGCTCTATCTGCTGCATTGTTTGCACGTCACTATTTCTGTCAGAGACACCTTCATGAAGAGCCACAATGATGAGGTCACAAGGACAATTCATTGCATTTACCTATTTATTAGAAACGCTTTCTTTTACGTGGTATTCGTGAGGATAGACCAAGCTTTGAATGGAAATAAAATTCAGGGGGCACTTTGCCTATCTGAAGTGCGTAGAGGCGAAAGCGCTTTCCGCACCACTTTGACTGCCTCGGTGGCACTGGCGACGTCGGCAGCGGATGAAGTAACACATAATTAACGACTAATTACTAAGTAACGAATAATTATTAGTTGATTGCTACTCACTGATTAATGACTAAATTGTAATTAACTGCTCATTAATGACGCTTAAGCTTCGCCTTTAGGAGTGGAACGCGACCGCGTGTTGTAGCGCTGCCAGGGAGTCCACGAAAGGCCACCACCCGTTCGGCGCTATGCCTTGCCCTTTGAACGCAACTCTTTTTGAGGAAAGGAAACCGCGCAGTGAGTGAGTGAGTGAAGAAACTTTATTTCCGCCAGAAGAAGACCCGTGCCCCTCCGGGTCCGCACGCAGGCGTCCGGGGAGGGGCAGCGTCGCAGCTGGAAGACTAGCAACGGTATAGTCGCGCAGCTTCTGCTGCCAGGCGGGTAGCGTATCGTTGTATGCTAAGGACGGCACTTCTGAGTATGGTCTCCCATTCCTCTGCATTATTGATTCTGCCATATCCTGGGGCACTGGGGCATCTCCATAGTATGTGTTTGAGTGTAGCGGTATGCCCGCAGAACTCACACACCTCCGTATCCTCCCTCGTGTCACCTCCTGTCGAGCTCCTCCAGAGCGGGGATGCGAAGTTTCTAGCCTGGAGTCTTCTCCAGTCATAGGCCTCAGCCGAGCTAAGCGATCTATCCGGAGGAGGATAGATCCTTTTGTTCTTTTTCTGAATGTCTGTGATGCTATTGAAGGTATTGGTTTCCTCTTTAGTGCTGAATTCGTATGAGGTGTCCACGGCTCCCCGGGGTAAAGAGGAGCGGGCGAGCCTGTGGGCGGCCTCGTTTCCAACCAGACCCGAGTGGGCTGGGGTCCAGATAATTAGAATATTGTGGGCTGGGATAAAGTCTTTTAGATATTTAGCCGCCATTTCGTGGATGCGTCCCTTGCTGTAATTTCTAATTGCGGCTTTGCAGTCGCTTACTACGTATTTGGTACCTGGCTGAGTTAGAGCGATCGCTATTGCAACCTCCTCCGCCACAAGGGGTTTTAAGTCAAGGTGTCTTACAAAGCGTAACGTTCTGCCTGAGTCCCCGACGGCTACGAAGACGGTGTCTCCTAGCGTGCCTACCGCGGCATCAGTGTAGGCCACGGTTCCCTGTGGCATCTTGCCTAGCTTAGCAGTCAGCTGTGCGACCCTGCTCTTCCTTCTGCCTTTGTCGTGGATGGGATGCATGTTTCTAGGTATGGGAGCGATAATAAGATGCTTTCTTATTTCTCTTCCCAGATCTGTTCTGGTGTTCACTGTGCTATCTACGGTTGCCCATTTCGCTAGCTCTAGGTATTTCCTTCCTGCGGGTGTGGATGTTAGCCTTTCGATTTGCGATGTTCTAACCGCTTCAGTCAGTTCTCTCCAATTGTTATGCAGGCCCATTTTCTCCAGTATATCATTGGACGTGGAAATGGGCAGCCCTAGCGCTCGTTTGACACATTTTCTGATGATTGTGTCTAATGCCTTTTATTCGGTTTTGTTTATTTTCAGGAATGGGGTTGCGTAGCATATCCTGCTAACGATGAAGGCCTGCGTGAGTCTTAGTTTGCTGGACTCTGAGAGTCCTTCCCCCCTTCTAGATACCTTTCTGAAGGCTCTGACGACAAGTTCAGCTTGCGCTTTGAGCTTGTCTAGCGTACTTTTGTTTTTCCCTTTTCTGTTAATATACATGCCTAGGATTCTTATTTCCTCGACAAGTGTAACCTCGATTGCCGGTATCCTTTGACTGCGCTTGCTCATTGCTACAAATAGCTCCGACTTTTGCGGAGAGCAGCTGAGACCCACGCATTTCGCATGCTCGTTAATGATATCCGCTGCCTTCTGTAGCTTTTCTTTCATTTCTGATTCGCCTCCTTTGTTTAGCCAGACATTTACATCATCTGCGTAGAGGCTGATGTTTAAGCCTTCTATCTCTCTAAGCTTGCGGGGAAGGTCCCTCATTACCAGATTAAAGAGAAATGGGGAAAGGACAGCCCCTTATGGGGTTCCTCTGCATCCCATGGGGAACTCATCGGATGTGATGCCCTGAAAGGTAATGATAGCAGTCCTGTCCCTTAGGAACGATCGGATGTAGTTATAGGTGTTTTTTCCTACAGCTATCTCATTTAGCCCATCAAGGATGGCGTCATGGCTGACATTGTCAAAGGCTTTCTTAAGATCTATACCTAACATCGCCTTCAGGTTGCCGAGGTCCAGCTGATCTACTACATCTCCATAGAGTCTTAGCATTGTATCTTGGGTGGTGAGCCCAGGCCTAAATCCGACCATTTCATCTGGCCAGAGGCCGTTATCCTCCATGTATTTGGTCAGTCTGGTCAGGATGACCTTCTCAAGCAGTTTCCCTACACATGATGTTAGTGAGATCGGCCTGAGGTTCTCCAAGCTCGGAGGTTTGCCCTGCTTTTGTATAAGCGTGATCTTGGCCTTCTTCCACTCCTCGGGGACAGCGCCTGCTTTCCACACTTGGTTGAGATACCTAGTGAGGCTATTTATTGATTCTTCATCCAGATTTCTCAACATTCTGTTTTCTACTCTGTCGAGCCCCGGGGCTGACCGTCGTTTTAGCTTCAGCAGTTCCATCCTGACCTCGGCTCTTAATATGGGGGCATCCAACTCCTCATTTGGTTGTCCCTTATAGTCGTCATATTTAGCGGCCCCATGGGGAGCAATATAGAGTGACTTGAGCGTGTCAATAAGTTGCTCATCTGTGCCATTAAACTTATACCTAGCTTTTATGTGCTCAGTCCTCATAGCCGTCTTAGATTTATTTGGGTCTATAAGAAATTTGAGCAACTGCCATGTACTAGATTTTCCCATGCTTTTCTCCATTTCCTCGCATCTATTATCCCATCTCTGAGATTCCAACTGTCGAGCATACCTTTCTAATTCTACATTGTGTCTAGCTATTTCCCTCCTTAGGTTTCTGTTCCACCTTTGGCGCTTCAGCTGGTTATTTAGCTGTTCCTTTTTTTTGTACATGCTGAAGAGCCTGCTGTCCATTCTATCTTGGGAGTCATCTACCTGAACCTCCTCAGTTGCTCTTTCTACATGCTCAAGCAGCGTTGCCGTCCAGTTCTGGATACAGGTTATGTCACTATGCTCATGTTCTTCTCTGATAGCTCTGAATTTATACCAATCCGTAAGCTTCTCTTGCCTGTAGGTTGTAGGTTTCACGCTGACTTTTCTGCTGAGCTCGAGCTCCAGCAGAAAGTGATCGCTACCCAAATCTTCCTGTCGGTTCCGCCATTTCACAATACCAGCGTTCCTACATAGCGTAAGGTCGGGAGATGTGTCCGCTGTAACGCTGTTACCAGTCCTCGTGAGACAGGAGATGTCATTGGCTATGTAGAAATTGGATGCTACTATATCATCCAGTAGGGCTTGGCCCTTGGCGTTGTTGCTTACGTAACCCCATTCCTGGTGCCGGGCGTTGAAATCGCCCATTATGATCAGGGGGTTTTTCCCCGCGAGTTTAGCTGCCCTTCTGAATATGGGGCCAAATTTTACTTTCATCTTTTTTGGTGGGCTGTAAATATTTAGAAGGAATATGCTACCCCTATTCTTTTTTCCAGTTAAAATTTCTACACATACTGTCTCCGTTTCCTGGTTTCCAATGTCGTGTTGGATTACCGCGATGTTGCTTTTAACATACGTTACTACCTTGGTGTCGTTGCCATCCTTAGCAGCGTACCCCTTATATCCCGATATATTCCAGTTCCCTCCCGTCTCCTGCATTGCAATTGCTAAAGGCGGGTAGTCCTGGCTGAGGATGTACTGTTGCAATAGCGATCGTTTCCTGGCAAGATGGCGGCAGTTCCATTGCCATATTTTCGACGTGCTATTGGCCATCAATTTGGATGTTAACATTACAGGCCTGGCCTATGACTTGGATGTGCCTCGTCAGCTGTTCGAGTTGTCTGCACACTACCGACTCGAGGTTCTCTAGTCTAGCGCCGAGGATGGCCCCGTGCTGTTTGAGCTCTTCGAACGACTTCTCCATTTTTTCATTTTCCTTTGCTACTATGCTTTTAATTTGGCTCTCAACTGTTATCGTTTCATCCTGCTTTCGTTTGGCAGGCCTAACTTGGTCTACGCTCATCTCTTCAGAGATGTTTTCAGCAGAGTCGCTGAGGTCACCTGCTTTGCGGATTGCCATCGGGGTGGCTGGTCTGAGTAGCGGTTGCGGCTTTTTCAAGTGCTGATACTGCTGCGCAAGTTCATGAATTGCCTCGGAAATTGTATCTATTTTCTCATTTAGTAGCCGTATGGCTGCTGCGTTCTCATCTACTCGCGCTTCTAGAGTTTTACTTGGGTTGGAGACCCCACCCGCGAAGCTAACCGACCTACCTGCTACCGGCGCCTCGCCTGGCGGTGTCTGCTTCCCCGGGAACTTGGTCTTCTCCGCCCATTAGTTTTGTCCTGATTCCCTTTTGGATCGAGGTGGCGCCTCTCCGCTCCTGCTTCTGGATTGCGAGGCACTCCTGGGTCGAGGTGTGCCGTCAGAGGACCGGCTTTCATCTCCGCTCGTCCTTTGGTGGGGACTTGCTTTTTCTTGTGGTCTGCCCCTGACTTGCCCTTGCTTCTGGTTCCTTTCCTCAGCATCTTTGGCGATCTTTTCCGCCTGACGCACTTTGATGATGTGGGGTGTCCGGTAGAGATTCTTACACCGGTTGTCTCCCAGCACATGGTTCTTTCCACAAAGCAAGCATTTGGGCTCACAGGTGTGGCCCTCTTCAGGATTGCTGGCTCTGCATCCCCGGCATCGGACGTTGGTGGTGTCAGGGCACACGTCCGAGCGGTGGCCGAGCTCTCCGCAGGCATAACATACATCAAACTTCTTTTTATACAGGTTGCAGCGATAGGCTACGCCGAAAAACCACACCTCCCTTGGGACCTCGGGACCCTCGAAGAGGATCAAGACGGTCTTTGACTTCTTTCCTAATCTTCTTGCCCCTCGGATGTCCTCGTTTTCTTGGAGGCCCTAGAACTTAACTTGTTTGGAAGAAGAAATTTGTTTGCGTTTCCAACCATAAGTATTTCGTATTTTTAGTGATGGAAATCTACCCAAGGGCTTGACCTCAAAAACGTGCCCCTAAAAGAAATGGCGCTAAAGTACTGCTTATTCCCATATAGTCCGATTTGTGTTAAGATTTGTTGGGACTTTGGCATCCCACCGCTGCCACCACTGTTGGGACTGGGCCTCCGAGCCAAGAAACGGTCGAGGCGACGGTGAGTCAAAGGTCGTTAATGTACAATGTGTACAAGGGCTTTTACATAATAGATACACGGGCTAAGAGCACCACGGGCTAGCACAAAGAAGGGCGGCGCCCGGCGGCGAGCGCAGCTACTGCGTGATGGCTCTTCTGCTGCACGTCTGCTGCTCGGTTGCAACGCGGCTCCGTATTTATAGCCGCGGGTGTTTGTTGCGGCAGCCAGCCGTTGAAACCCTCCAATCAGGTCACGGCACTGGCCACCGTTCAAATTAGACGAATGGTCGGGAGGGCTCGGCCGTTGAAGGCTTCCAGACTGGAAAGGGCGGCCGGCGAAGCGTCGTAGGAGCTCGAACCGACGGAGAGGAGGTGGAGGAAGAGGGTTCCGCGCCGGCGAGGCGCGATGATTCACGCTGCAAGCCGCGACATGTCCTATGACAGTCTGGGCTTGGTTCGCGCGACGGCGGGCGCGCGGCGCTGGTTTCCGGAGAGGCCAGCGGAATGTGGGCAAAAGCACAACAGCACCACCGACGCCAGACAATGGGCCGGCGTTATTGCTACCGGGTGAGAATAACGGAAATCCAAGCCAAAGCGTTATTGCGACCCGGTGGAAATAACGAAAAGCCGGCCGAAAGCGTTATTTTCACCCATGGATTGCCTTGGCTTCGTTTTTTGTTGTCGGACGGGATTTGAGCCGCCGTATTTGCATCATTCTCGCCGTCTATATGTGACCTTGGCTTTTGCGTGGCGCGTTGTGATCGCTTGATTCGTTTTGAAAGGACTCTTGTGTGCTTGCGTTGTTTGTGTGCTCGCGCTTGTGCAGTGCCTTCGAAGACGCTTCAGCTTTCTCCGGAAAACCTTCTCATAATTAATCCACCGTATGAAAATGCGCTTTCATTTCGCGTAATTTATGGGTTGGGCGAGTGGGCATATGTGCGCTCATCCGTTTCGAGCATTCATCCTGTTTGCGCAGAGGATATGGAAGTCAGTAATGTCACTCATTACAGCGTGGGGTCAGGGTCAGAAATACGATCCAGGCACGGCGGTTTTGCAGTCCCCGAGGCATTCGTCACTTGAAGCGAACAGCGGTTCCGTATGTGAAAAGTGCGTGGCCACACTATTTGGAGGGCCACTGCGTCCGACACGGCCGCTCATCGCAGCCAAGTGGCGCAGGAGAAGTTGGACCTGGACGTGGTGCTTCACGTCACCTGCCACTTCGCTTCGATGCGCGGCCGTGTCAGACGCAGTGGCCCTCCAAATAGTGTGGCCACGCACTCGCGTATTCGTACTAAGAGTGGACGACCCTGTACATTCCAGACGGAAGGGGAGGAGTTTTCAGAACGCACTAGGTGAATATTGCCCACATGCTAACTAGAAAATTGCGCGGGGATCTTGCAACTGTTAAAGATGCTCTGCTTCGTTCGAAGTTCCCCGGAATCGTTTACCCTGCGACGATTAATTCAGTCTACATCGGGGAGACAGCTAGCTAGAAATGTACACAGGCGACGATGTCGGCAAGAAGCCAACAGCTTCAGGTGCTGTGGCAGAACATGCACAAACGGTGTGAAATTGCATGGGAGAGCCTGGAAACTTTTGCCACTGAAAGAAATTTGTAAGCGTGGCTGCACCAGGAATCCTTTATAATATAGATGATGCTGAAGACAGTCAACAGAACAAAGGGAAACCTTATCCAGGCCTATGCAGTCATTATGGTGATTCACTTAGTGAAGGAGCTGCTTAATTCTTTCATGACCGGTCCTTCATTGTGAACAAGGAACCTGTTAGGGTTCTGAAATGTCAATCAACGTGTTTTACATGGTCTGTTACCAAAGTTTCATTCTACTATTAATGTAAAATGGAAACTCCATGACAAAGTGTGCCCTATGCGCCGAAGCTAACAGCAGTTCTGCCCTAAGCCCACAATATATTCCACAGTTAACATCAAAAAAGTGGCCAGCAGGTTCGGAATCCCTAATTGTTTTTACTTCTGTCAAGCTATCTTGCCTGAATCCACACACTTTTCGTGTTGGCAGAAAGCATGGGTGGCAGAAAAGACATTCTAGAGGATTGGCGTACTGCAGTGGTATTCTGTGGGAATACTTAATTCTGTCGGTGGCCTAGCTGTCGGTGCTAGATGGCCTGGCAATGGAGTGTACCCCCCCTTTAAGTCACATTCACTTGCTGTTATAGCGGGACAATCTTTAGGGCCAAGCAACCCTGAGCTACCATGTGTCACGTGTTGGCGGCTTTCCCGCCAGTCTGTACCCTGCCACCAGCAATAAAGGACGTAACATATAATTGGCGACGAGGTAAAAATGGCAACTGCGCTGGGCACGATTGAGGAATTCGTTCCAACAGAGGCGACGTCTTGGCCCTTGTATTTGGAGCGCCTCGAATTTTTCTTTCAAGCAAACGACATCGACGGTAACGAGAAGAAGCGAGCAACGCTCTGCAGCGTTTGCGGCCCAGCAACGTATGCCATCGTTCGCTCCCTTTGTTCTCCGGATGCGCCGTCGGCCGTGGCCTACGATGAGATCGTCAGGCGTCTCTCAAACCACTTCTCGCCGCGACCGTCGGTGACAGTACAGCGTTTCAAGTTTGGCACACGTCAACAGCAGCCCGGTGAGTCAATTGCCGACTACATCGCAGAATTGCGACGTCTCTCGGAACACTGCGATTTCGGTGCGTCGCTCGATGACATGTTGCGCGACCGGCTAGTGTGCGGGGTGCGAAGCGAGACCCTTCAGCGTCGGTTGCTGGCGGAGCCGGAGCTTACGTTTGCTACAGCTCGGGAGAAAGCCATTGCAATGGAATCTGCGCAGCGACAGACCGAGCAAATTCGCGGCAGTGCCGCATCGTGTGAAGTTGGCAGCGTGAGCGGGCAGCGTTTCGACCCGTGTGTTGCGAAGGTCTCTGCGCCAGTGACAGCCAAGGAGGGTACCCATAAGCAGGCTGGTTCGCCTGGAAGCACAAGCGTATGTTTCCGCTGCAAGGGTGCGCATTCGCCAAGCAGTTGCCCATTCATGAATATGCAGTGCCACTTCTGCAAGCAACGAGGGCACATAGTGAGAGCATGCAGGAGGAAGGCGGCAGCTCGCGCTTCGGCTGAACCCAACTCTCAGAACAAAAAACGGGCCAGTGGAGGCCGTCACAAGCATGCTGCGTCGGACGTTTACGACGTGTTCGTGCTGTCTGGTGAAGAGCCAGCCGTGAGAGTGGAAGTGCGCGTCAACGGAAGTCCCCTAGAGATGGAGGTGGACTCTGGTGCAGTGTGTTCAGTCATCAACGACCGGACTATGCAGAAGCTGCGAATATCGAAAAGGGCGTTGCGCCCAAGTAATCTTCATCTCCGAGCTTACAATAACAAGGAACTACGAGTGTTGGGTGAACTGACCGTGAAGGTGGAATTCAAGGGGCAGGAACATCGCCTGCGATTGGTGGTGGTTAAGGGTGCTAGTATCGGACTTCTCGGTCGGGACTGGTTCAAGTCTTTGGGAATAAGTCTGAGTGGTGTTCACAGTGTGTACGAGCCGAGTCGAACTGGCAGTAGGGGAACAACAGCCTTGCTCAAGAAGTATTCTTCAGTCTTTGAGCCTGGACTTGGGACAAGTAAAGGGCCTCCTGTACGCATAGAGGTGAACCCGGCAGCTCCGCCGCGATTTCTGAAGCCACGACAAGTACCGTTTGCATTGAGACCGAAGGTGGACGAAGCACTGGACAAGTTGGTGAGCCAAGGCATTTTCCAGCCTGTGCGGCACTCGAAGTGGGCAACACCTGTCGTTCCAGTTGTCAAAAAAGATGGATCGATAAGGATCTGTGGGGACTACAAGAGCACAGTCAATCGTGTAGTGCAGTGGGAGACGTATCCCCTGCCGACACCGGAGCAGCTGTTTGCCAGGCTGGCAGGTTGCTCGAAGTTTTCAAGGCTAGACCTCGGACAGGCGTATCAACAGAAGACTGTTGATGAAGAAACAGCTGACTTGTTGACGGTTACAACACATCGGGGACTGTTCCGCGTAACCCGTCTTCAATTTGGCGTGGCAGTGGCAGTGGCTATCTTTCAGAGGTACATGGAAGAACTGTTGCATGGAATTGATGGTGTTCTTGTGTTCTTGGATGACATCTTGATCGGTGGAAAGGATGAGGTGCAGCACAATGCTCGTTTACAAGAAGTGCTCAAAAGAATTCATGAAGACGGTCTGCGACTAAAGTTTGACAAATGTCAATTTGGTGTTGAGGAAGTGTGTTACTTGGGATTCCGTGTGAACTCTGCAGGTGTGCAGCCGACAGAAGACAAGGTGCGTGCTATTCACAAGGCCCCAGAGCCGACATGCAAAAAGGAACTTCAAGCCTTTTTAGGAGCTCTGAACTTTTACAACAAGTTTCTTAAAGGAGCAGCTCATGCCTTGGAGCCACTGTACCGGCTGTTGGACAAGGGTCGCGAGTGGCGTTGGATGGAAGCTGAGGCGGAAGCATTTCGCCAGGCGAAAGTTCTGCTACAGTCATCACATGTTCTGGTGCACTATGATGTCAACAAACCCCTAGTGCTGGCCTGTGACGCATCCCCGTACGGACTGGGTGCTGTGTTGAGTCATGTGTGCGAAGATGGCAGCGAGAGACCGGTTGCATATGCGTCGAGAACTATGAGTGCGGCAGAACGGAATTATGCCCAGACAGACCGAGAAGCGCTCGCCATCGGCTTTGGCATAAAGAAGTATCATCAGTTTCTATATGGGAGACATTTCAAAATTGTGACAGACCACAAACCCCTCTTAGGACTGTTGCACCATGCCAAGCCCATTCCCCAGGTGCTATCACCACGGATGCTGCGTTGGACCCTCATGTTATCGGCTTATGACTATGAAATTGAGTATCGACCAGCGGAGAAGCTTTCCAATGCTGATGCATTCAGTCGTTTACCACTGAGAGCCAGTAGGGCAGAGGAAGAGGAGCAGCGTCTTGGGGAAGTAGGGATGCTGGAAATGGCGCCGGAAGTAGCATGGAACTCTAGGAAGGTGGCAAGATTCACGTCAAGGGATAAGCTGTTGGCTAGAGTCTGCAATTGGGTGCAGCATGGGTGGCCAGAGGGTAAGCTGCCAGAAGAGTTTGCAGCGTTTGTGAGCCGCAAGCATGAACTGTCGGTGTACCAAGGTTGTTTGCTGTGGGGCAGTCGTGTGGTCATTCCAGAGCCAGCTCGACCGTATGTCATGGACATTCTTCACACAGCTCATCCAGGAATTGTCAAGATGAAGGGGCTTGCCAGAGGAGCCGTGTGGTGGCCAGGAATCGACAGAGATGTTGAGCAGAAGGTGAGAGACTGTGCACGTTGTCAGGAATCCAGGTCTGCGCCAGCAGCTGCAAAGATTCACCCTTGGGAATTCACCAAGCGTCCTTGGACAAGACTACACATCGATTTTGCTGGGCCCTTCCAAGGCAAAAGTTTCCTCATTGTGGTGGACTCTCACTCAAAGTGGTTGGAAGTGTGCCGGATGAATTCCATGTCGACAGCTACAGTTTGTGCGAAGCTTCGTTTCCTTTTTGCTACCCATGGCATTCCAGAAACTGTTGTTTCTGATAATGGCACTGCCTTTCGTTCGGAGGAGTTCAGAGACTTCATGTGCCGGAATCAAATCCGACATGTGACCGTTGCCCCATATCACCCTTCTTCGAATGGTCAAGCAGAACGCATGGTGCGCGAAACCAAGGGAGTACTCAAGCGAATGGTTGGAGGCGATATCGACACACGTCTGGCTAGGTTTTTAATGACCCAGCATATCCTGCCTCATGCTACAACAGGCAAGAGCCCGGCCGAATTGCTAATGGGCAGGAAACTTTCAACTGTGTTAGAGCGTCTGCATCCTGACCTGCAGTCCAGTGTGCAGCAGAAACAAGAGCAGGTGATGCAGCGCCGTAGCCAGGCAGTGCGACTGTTTGATGTGGGGGATCGAGTGTTTGTGCGCAACTATCTCTATGGGCCCAAGTGGTTGCCGGGCATTGTGGATGCTGTCACAGGACCAGTGTCGTACTTGGTCGTCACCAAGGACGGTCGTCGATGGAGACGTCATGTTGACCAACTCAGAAGTCGTTCTGCCAGCTACGCATTGGACAGTTTCGCTTCTGGGATGTGTGAAGAGGAGGAACCGCTGGTTGCTTCCCCGGCAGAGTGTTCCGGGCTTGGCATTCCTTCAAGCCTAGAGGACCCTGGAAGACGGGACCAAGGAGAAAGACTGGAGGAGGCTGCAGCGCCCAGTACCGAATCTGCTTCCTGTGGTGAGGACCGTGAAGCGAGTGCTTCCCTTCAAGTCCAGCGACCACAGCGCCAACGCAGCCGCCCTGCGTATCTGAAGGACTTCGTGACGTAGGGGGGAGGAGTGTTATAGCGGGACAATCTTTAGGGCCAAGCAACCCTGAGCTACCATGTGTCACGTGTTGGCGGCTTTCCCGCCAGTCTGTACCCTGCCACCAGCAATAAAGGACGTAACACTTGCCTGTGAGATTGAACGACTTTTAAGAGACTAGGGTACTGGTTATAATAGCATAGACATGGTGGCATGTGAACAACTTTCATAACTTGCTTGTCTTTTGAATTTTTAATTTAATTGCAGTATTGCTTTGCATTCAAGCCATCCTAATAATGAATAATTTCTTCCTGTCTACTTGTCTTTTGAATTTTTAATTTAATTGCAGTATTGCTTTGCATTCAAGCCATCCTAATAATGAATAATTTCTTCCTGTCTACAGTGCTTCAACCAGTAAATAAATTGGCTGCAGCTTATTTTTCATGTTTTTATTCCTTGTTTGTGTGTCTTAACTACTCAAGCTGATAAGCTTTCTTCAGTTCTAAGCCAACTTTCTCAATAATAAGTCGCCTTGTAAGCAGTGCATATAAGCAGAAGTAATTCTCAAGGCACGTTTCACTTGGCCGTAAGTGTCACAGAGACTCAAGATCGGCAGGTTGGTTAGATGCAAGGAAAACCTTTTGTTAGTAATAAGATATTTGTGTATGTTACTTGCTGTTGGAATGAGGCCCTCGACGTGCGCATGGTCGGCAGCAATTTCATGGCACTTAGTACACTGCCAACGTTTTCCTTCTGTTAACAGGGTTTGTTGAATGCTGTTTAAACAGCTGGGTTCATGTCTTGTTGGGACCAGCTTTACGAGAACCACTGGAGCTTGCGGAAGCACGAGTCCTTGAACTGGAGTCATTTCATCTTGCAATTTAATGATCATTGCAATGTTGGATCCCAACAAGCACAAGACCTCCCCATGTGCGCCTAGAAAGGATGGAATGTCCCAGTCCCAGTACGACGTTTCTCAAACGTTTCCAGACCATAGAGGCAAGACATAGAAACACAAGCAAAAAGGCAGTGCTCCCACTAAAGGTCTAGAAACGTTTTTTCTGCAGTTTTAAGCAGCAACAAAAGCGAGTTAATGGATTTTGGTCTCAGAAAGGTAACTGGGCATAACGTTTTGGGACCAATGATTTTCAACAAGAAACAAAAATCGACTGCTCGCGTTCTTTTCTCTCTCCCTCGCGCCACAAGCTGCGGCGAGAGGAGGTTTTGCTCTTGCACGCGTCGTTTTGAGAGATGAAACGGCAGTTTCATTCGAACAGCCGAAGGAAGCAGTTAGCCCCGCATCTCTCTCGGCGCATGCGTTTCTTGCACGTGGGCCGTCGGCTCCATGCTGCAGGCAGGTGACGGCGGTCTCCATTTTCATCGCGCCGCCGTAAGAGGCGGTCACCAACTTTCCCGTCTTCTAGCGTTTCCCCTGCTGCCGTCCAACTGCAACATTGTGTGGTGGCCCCTCCAGGCATCTCCGGCTATCGGCGCCTGCGCCGCTGTCTAGCAGAAGTGCAGTAATGGCCTCCCGTCGCTCGCCCGGCTTCCTCGCTGGACGGAAGCCATTTTGCGCGCTGTTATTCGCGCTGCCTCAGCCGTTCGAGCACAAGCCCCAGCGCGCGGCAGTTCTTGCTCTTATCACTACGGCAACGTTCTGGGC
This sequence comes from Amblyomma mixtum, assembly GCF_055824585.1. Classification (NCBI taxonomy): domain Eukaryota; kingdom Metazoa; phylum Arthropoda; class Arachnida; order Ixodida; family Ixodidae; genus Amblyomma; species Amblyomma mixtum. Next base: position 44,886,933 of record NC_143015.1, on the reverse strand, counting down.
TGTCGTGGACTTCGTAGCTGGATTCACGGCAGTTTTCCCGCGCATCTCGGCGTGCCCATACCATTCCTTTTGGAACTGATGCAGCGGCGGCGCATCGCAAGTCCTTTGCGCAGCTTCACGGCCCTACTGATGCCGCTGTTCGAGGCGGCGGAGTTCGTGGCAATAGGCGACTCCTCATACGCACCTGCATTCCTCAGCGCCTCCGACGACTGCAGCGCGTTGGTGGTGGAAGCGTGGCCCTCAACTACGGTCATAGGCGGGAAGGACCTTCTGAGACCCACCACTCTCTTTCTGCGAGTGCCCATGGATTAGCCTGCTTTACCTACTTCGCCACCGCCCAGCCATCCTGTCGCAGCGGTGTAGTTTGTGCAGTGTTCGCGTGGCTATACTGACTCTCCCGCACCGGATTAATCGTGCCTTGATCTCGACTCTCACGCCGGACTGTGCCGCATGCGCGGTCTGCCGCACCATGGATGCAGCGCGCCACTGCACCAGCCTCGAGACGTCCCCCCTCCCGCCTAGCTTCAAGCAGTCTTATCCCCACACTTCGTCACAAGAAAATAAAACTCCCAGGATCGTTACGAGGGTGTAACGCGTATGTTTGAGCGTTCGCTGTGCTATGAGAAGGCGCAGGACAGAAGGCTGCGTTTAATCAGCTGTTGCAGCCTCCTATTTCATCCCTGGGTTTCCGTAGGCAAAGTTGTCAAGGTATGTTGGTTTATTTTATTTATTTATTTAAACAAACTGCAGCGCCTTTTCGCACTTTTTTATTTTATTTTCGCCTGGTAGAACTATTTTTTTTTCTGTTTTGATAACATGTCGCTGAAGCTTGTTCCGAGAGAGGGGGGTTTCAACTCGAAGAAAATCCATGACCTGAAACTGCGTGTCTGCAGCGTACGCTCATCTCGCCTTTTGTTTTGTCATCCAACTTGCTCTTTACGTACGTTTGCTTTTGCGTGTGCATATCTGCTTTTGTAGCCCTTAGAATACTTGTTTAAGGTGCATCAACTTCCAGCCCATGTTCTGTTTTACTTTCTTCAGTTTGCAGATTTCTCAGAGCTAGAGAAAAAGTGGCCATCATAGCACTACGGCATGGCGCCGTAGTGCTATGTACAAATTGTGTATTAAAAGGTGCCTACGTTTGCGTCTGCTGTTTGTATTCATTCAAATTTGCGCCGTTGACCGGAAGTTTTGTTCAGCACGGACTTTCAATTCGTCTGTATTGTTTTTCTTTGAGTTAAGAAGAACTTCTTGTTGGGCGAGTTGGTGCATACTGTTGTAGGTACGAATTGCGCACAAAAGACACACACAGGAAAACACACGAGAGAGACTGAAAGAGCGCAAACTATCAACTGGTGTTTATTAGATTCAGTGCCGCTTTACAGGCAGTGTGCACACGTGCCTACAAAGAGGGGAAGGAGAGGATAAGGAGGCAAATCAAACCCTGCGCGACAAACCATCAGAAACGCTCCAAAAAATTCTTTTCCGCGTTGTACAGTGAAACGGATGTGTCACTCACACAGTTATCACCTCTTGCCTAGAGGCATATCATATCAAGGCAAGAGGTGATAACTGTGTGAGTGACACATCCGTTTCACTGTACAACGCGGAAAAGAATTTTTTGGAGCGTTTCTGATGGTTTGTCGCGCAGGGTTTGATTTGCCTCCTTATCCTCTCCTTCCCCTCTTTGTAGGCACGTGTGCACACTGCCTGTAAAGCGGCACTGAATCTAATAAACACCAGTTGATAGTTTGCGCTCTTTCAGTCTCTATCGTGTGTTTCCCTGTGTGTGTCTTTTGTGCGCAATTCGTACCTACAACTGTTTTTCTTTGACTTGCATTTTGATTGTGGTGGTGTATAGTGCTGTCGCCGGTATGGACAATAGGCTACAAGTCCGTGCTAAGAGTACGGCTAGTAAACTGAAATGACTTCTGTGTGGTGCTGCTATTTGTTCTTATATATGGGCAAGATGGGGTGACTTTTTGAATTCATATTTCCTTTGTGTGTAAAATGCTAGGACATTTCACAGTGCGAAACGGCCGAGCCAGCATGCATTCACACAAGTGGACAGGTGAATTACATCACCTGTAAAGTAAGTATGCACCTGAAATTTGGCAAATATGTGCGCTTGGATGCCTGCAGGCTGCATGAAAAAGGAGGAATAATTTTATTGAACCAGAGCCGAGAAATCGAGCATTAACCTTTTGGGGCTTTCCATGGGACGCACAACTTTTTGGACATCGCTAGTTGTGGGGACGTTTTTTGGATGTGTTCGGGAAAAATGAGCACCTCCTGGGGAGATTCCAAATGTCCCGATGGGTTATTTTTGGGAGATTTTGAGGAGGTTTTGTGTTTGTTGGGATATAGGTAATGCAGCTATTGCTGTCTTATTAATATTGTTACGAAGAAGACGTAGCTGGCAGTGGCGCGGGGCGGAGCGCTCGCACTAGGCCAGCGGCCATTAAATCATCTCTTGTCCATCGTTCACCACGCCTCATTCTTCGGCTGGCCACCATGTACCATTTGGTGGAGGTGCAGGTTCCTCATCGTCGTCTTGGTCACTGGAACATCGCCGCCTTCTGCTCGCCTTCGTCGTTGGCCGAGGGGACCTGGACTCCGCCGCCGGCTCAACCCGAGCCCTACCTGACCAGAACCGACCAGCCCCTTTCCCCTGCCCCGTCCCCAGCCCCGACCACAAGACACGACGACCAGGACCAGACGCAGTATGAACCGACGACGACCTGAAACAAGACGGCACCCCCGCCCAAGCTGTCCGGCGAGTCCTTTAACCTTAACCTTCGGCTGTGGGCGACCGACTGCTGGACCTGAAGGCCCAGGGACAATCGTTCACCAGATCATCGCGTTCATCTTGGCGGTAAGCCTTTCATCTTCTTCTATTCTTTCTGATCATGGTCATCGCCGCCTCACCATTGAGAATTCAAGGAATCGATCGGGAACATCGCTCGGAGGACCCGGGTCATGTTCCGGAGACGAAGAAGAGGACAGTGGCGCGGGACAGAGCACTCACGCTAGGCATGCAGCCATTAAATCATATTATCATGTCATCCTTTTCGTAGGCTTGCCACCTCGTAACATTTAATTGTTATGAGGTGGCAAGCCTACGAAAAGGTCGACATGATGACTGATAATAATGGTATAACAGGGCATACAATGTCCACCCTTGCAGTTAAGTGCAGCAGTGGTGAGCACTTTCAAATAAAGTTACAGGTAACCAATTATATCTTCAAAAGCCGATACCTTCACTGCAGCTGCTGTGAGAACTGCTAAAACACTGTACGGGACATGAAGGTTTAGATTCCCAATGCTTTTATTTTGTGCTGTGCAAAATTATTTACCACTCAAATGTTCACTCAGTGAATTTCTTTCCTCCTAAAAACAAAATAGTAACATTCCTTATTTTCAAAGGCTGTTGATTCTTTGATATATCTCATGTGTGCAGTAATGGAACAACAACTGATCTGCTTCCAAAAGGTAGCAGCATTGCCTTCTTAACATTTTTAAGCAGCCAGAATTTCAACCCGGATAATTTGGAGACGACGACGACCCCAATCCTGCTTGATTCGAATGGCTTTGTGTACAAGTTATCTTGTGATAAGTATTCGTGACCTATAACACAAGCAGATGATGATCCCTCAACAAATGCAAAGTTTTGTACCTCAACAATGTGACCGTCCACAATGCAGCAATTGTCTGGCCTGCTGCAGGTCAGCTTGAAGTTGCCAATCTTGGCCACAGAATACTCGGGTGGCTTGCACCCTTGAGGAAGGAGCCCTTTGTCATGAGCTAGCTCAAAAGAGGGCTCACTGAGTGCTCTTGCTTGCAGCTCTAGATGTACACATTCTCTTTCAACCATTCGGCTGTAAAGCTGCTGAAGCAAGGCTGCAGGTTTACGAAGTTCTCTCTTGATCTGTTGAAGGCAATTCTCAAATGGGAATGCACTAAATTGATCCAGACAGCCAAAAACACCAACATCGTCAGCCAGATGCAACAAACAATGCACATTAAATGAGACAAATTCTTTGCCATACAGTGATGAAAATTCAAAGACAAAGTGCTCCAAGAGACGGCCCGCATAGGAAAACTGTTCAGCGCACAGATCTTTGCTGACCAGCACAGATATGGCACAGTGCAGAACAACGAAGTTTGCATATAGAGCAGGTGGCAAGACGTCTACAAGAACAACAGGCCCCGTGTACAACAGAAATAGTCGCAGTTCGGTGGCCTTCCACCTATCAAAGTCGACAATGGACCTCCCTTTGCGAACAAATTCTATTGGGACATGGTTGCTAGCATGCAGAATTGCTTCAGATAGTTCCTTCCGGCTGGTAGGTGCAATGCGAACGGACAGTGGTCCTGACAGCCACAGATGGATGAGCTTTCTCATCACACCCAGACAAACTAAGTGCATGTAATCGAACGGTATGTTTTTGATAGAATCAATAGGCAACTTCAACAGAACTGATGTGCCACGGTGGTGCTCTTCATCTGTCTGGTTTCTGAATGAAAAATCTGTTCTGAGTGTGGTGGCCTTTGCAGGAAGGGCAACCTTTCCATTTATGTATTCCCCTTCCACATGACAGCGCGGACAACTGGAGTACCCAGTATGTGATTTTGTCATCATTACGAATGCTCTCGCAGGAGCGTCGCATACAAAACTGTGCACTTCAACGGAACACTGATAATTATGGGCAGCTATGCCATTCTGCAACAAGTTAAGCAGTTCATCCACAAATGGTGTTAGGAACTCATTTGTATCATGCGGTTTTGATGTCCCAGCAAAAACTCCAACAGGGAATGGGGCCAGTTCTTTGCAGTTTGTGACCAAACATAGTATCGGCCAAATTTGGGTACGTGAGCTTTTGGACACTGGAAGTCCATCAATGTTGAATGAAAGAGAGAGAGTGGATGGCAAGTGTCCTACTGTTTGCAGAGCTTGATGTAGACCTCTCTGCAAACCAAAATGACAGTATTGCCCAGGCCCCATGTCAACAATATTAGATCCACTCATTCTAGGTGTTCTCAAAAGGGTTCGGGCATCACTGGGCAAAGCAGTGAAACAATGATGCTTTTTTAATACCTTCAGCAGTGAGGTAACAGCATTGTGTTTAATCTGGTGGGACACAGCCCAGGCCTGAAGTTCTTTGGCAATGCTACTTTCAGAACAGCATACTCCAGTTTCTGCTGCATGGTTAAGCAATCCTGTCTCACTGCCACCATAAGTGTCCGAGGGATTAAGAACAAAAGCAGAGCCCCAGTCGTCAGTTGGCGTACTTGTACGTGGCACCTGACGTTCAGCTTCGCCGGAAACGGTCGGCACCTCATCAGACACACTCCGTGCATGAGCCAAATCGGCAGGTGGACCTTCAGCTGATTCATGGGAGTGGCTTTCGGTCGAACCATGTTCGGTCTGGACACTTACAGTGTCACTCAATGCTGTGGAAATCCAATTTGCTTGGTGCCATGCTCTGCGCTCAATAGAGCGCTTCTGTTTAGCCTTAGGCATGGTTGCTGCCTAAAAGGGTATCCCTCCTCGTCTTGTGACGATTTCCTAGTCGTCACTCGATCCACATTAGAGAATTTGAAGTCGAGCCAGCAGCCCGGAGTTGTCAAGTCACAATCTGCTAGAGCACGCGATGCAACCGTTTTCACCGCCCAAAACAACGGCTTGCCGCACAACAGCAATCTTGCAGCACACAGTAGACTGCCGAGGCACTAGATGGTGTAACAGAACTTCTGGAACGCTACACACGGAACCAGTACGCAGTTTATCTTGCTAAAATCTGGCAACATGGAGGAATGTCTAGCGATATTTTTTTTCTCTCTCGAGCAACTCCGGCTTGACTTTTGTTGACTCTTATGGACTGCAGCCAAAATAGTGCTAGACATTGTCACAAAACCAAAGTTTTGCGTATATAAAACTAAAAAAAAACATTTAAATATTAAATCCTCTCAAAACACATATTTTTATGGGTTTTTGTCGTTGCGAGGAGTTTCTTTTATAGAAATGCAGATGATGTCAGGCTGTAAGTAGCCAAAACAAGCTCTAGTCGAGTATCTATGGCAAATATGCACAATGAGTACAATGGGGCTTGGATCCGCGGGCGTTGTGGACTACGATGTGGACAACTGGTTCATGCTTTTGCTTAGGTGCGTCGTTGGCACGTTTGGCGACAGTACTAGTGCTCTTTGTGAGGTCGACCGCCCAACACCCGCTCGTTCATTGAAGTTTGGCCACGTGTTCGGATTGAATTTCCGACGTTGTGGTGCTGACAAGCTCTACTACAGCCACTCTTCGTTTTAGTGCGCTATTCAAGGTACGTATTTGCTCTCCCTGAGATTACTGCTCTTTCTCTTAGTTAGCTGACGCCATGTGGAGGCAGATGCAGTCTTAATGTATACAGCGTCTTTTGTGGCACTTGCGATTCCACTGCCAGGGTGTGTAAGAAAATGAATGCGCGGTGCTTGCGGCTATTATTACGCACGTCCCTTGCAGCTATTATTCTAGTGTATTTAAAGCGAACATTTTGGTGTGATTTCATTGTGAACAAGGCCCCGTTCTGGTAGCCGAAACGTCAGACCTTTCTTTTTTTACTTTTACTGCTCGGCAACGGGATTCCGTCATACTCAAGATACGCTGAATGTGTTTACCAACACATTAGCTGATGCATTAACAGGTAGTAAACGGACACGCGCTCAGTTCGGTATGGACGTTCTTGATGACAGCGGGCATACAGCTAGAAATTATAGCTTAGTTTTGAAGCATTCAGCTAAGGGTCCCTAATCATTAAAGAAATTATATATCTTGAAGAGCGTGATGGCATCTGGCGAGGTGTTTTTTTTTTTTTTTCGGAAGGTAGCTTGGTAAGAACATTATTAAGCTGATGTTTCTTGGAGGCAATCTGAGAATAATATAAACACTCTGACTGTTGTTTTTCATGTATGAAAAAATTTCTGGTTGCTTTCTTGTTACTTTCAGATGTCATTCGCAATAGTAGAGTTTGTGGAAACTGAAGAAGTTGACGTTGTTCCAGCGACCTGGATTGACGACAGTGTATGTGCATGGCCCGGCGGAAAAGCCGACAGAGTGCACCGCTTAGTAAGGTCGTCTGCCGAACCTCAGGATGATTGGCAGCGACACACAGCCTGCGTGAAAGGTCTCTTTTGTAAGTTCTGGCACTTTTATACTGGTACATAGATTGCATGATGCATGATTTGTGCATGACATCAGTCTATGTTGGTGCATATATTGAAGCTGATAGTCAAAACCATTAAAAAAACAGCTGGTAGTCTCTTGTGGGGTGTAATGACCTAAAGCCATGCCTGAGCTTTGGAAAAGGCTTATTTTGATTCACTGTCCTTTGTTTCATGATCTGTTGCTAGCATCGTATGAAGCTGCCAGGAGGAAGCTGGGCAGAGCCCAAGTTACGTCCGACTTGGCGTCCTCAGATGAAGACGTGAGGCGCCCAGTCACCAAGCCGAAACGCTTCATTGTCGAATCATCGGATGAGGCAGACAGCCCACCGAAGAAAAAGGCTGCGAGGAAGCAGCTGAGCACAAGGAAGGTTTATCCGTTGGTGCCACAGAGCTTCCCGGCGCCATTCACTTCAGGTGTGTAGGATCTAGGTGGTTAGACATAAAAAGTGGTTGTCTTGAATACTAAACAGCCCTGACAAATTAGAAGTGTGAAATTTGTTATCAATGACTGTTACATCTCAATTTGTTTTAGGTGGAGCACTGCATACCACCGAGTCGACTGGAGCTATTGGTATGTGCTTATTTTATTTATAGATTGAACATTCTGCTGACTAATGAGTATACATTTTCAGATGTGCAAAATGCAACTCAAAGTGAGCCAGGTTAGTTTTAGGCAGAGATATTCTTAAGAAAAGATTTCTGTAGCCAATATGTTGTTTTATTTCAGCAGTACAGCCTCGCACCCCTACAACAACCAGGGATGTCATCCATGAAGCAGGTAGGCTTTTACAGCCTCGCACCCCTACAACAACCAGGGATGTCATCCCTGAAGCAGGTAGGCTTTTTCTCCTCCCCTCTGTACTGTGGATTTTTTAACCATTGCCAATTTGTGTGTTAATTTTATTTATACGTTATCACTTCTGTGGAAGCCTTACAACCTGTGTTTTCTTATTCCTGCTGGTAGAATTTCAGAGGCAGGTCCTGAGGGAACTCAGAGTCAACCGACTCATGCTTGAGCAGGTTTTGGACTTTCTAATGAACATGCCGGCAGGGAGAGGCAGTGAAAAAAGTGACGCTGCACAAACTTTATTACGCAAGCCTTTTAAAGACATAAACCGTTTCAAGGAATTCGACGAAAATGTGGAATCTGTTAAGGAAGAGCTGGTAAGATTTCCTAATATAAACTAAAAAATTTGGCTTGCTTACTGCATGCTCATGAACTTTGTAGCAGTAGCATTTTATGCATGTGGTAAATGTGTGGTATCATGCAGTGTGCATCAGTTGCTGGGTTTCTTTATTGTGCAAACCTTTTAGTTGTTAGGACAAAATATGAGGAATCAATGCCTACCTATTACCCTGGCCCGATTTCTACAGCTATTAACCTTCAAATCAACTTTTTGCTTATGTCCATGAGTGCAGTTTGTTACTGCAAATTTTAATTCTGCATTATTGTTTCTTTTTCAGCTTAAAGAACTTAAGTCTCTCGGCGGCAGCAATGTTGTTTCAGCAACGAAACGCATATTAACATATGTGATGGAAGATTCGGTAGGCGAACATTACAGCTGGATTGGTAACAAAGGAAAGCAAAAGTTCAGGGATCTGAACATCAAACCAATTCTTATAGGTATTTAGTTCACCAAAGGTTTTTGCTCCAAATGGTTTGTAAAGATATCAGTTTAACTAACCTGTGCAAATTCATCTTTTGTGTTGTTAGTGATGCATGTAGTTGCTTTGCAATTTGTTATGAAATAAAAAAAAATGCTATATGCATGGCCCAGCCAGTTACAATCCTGATACTCTTTTTTTTCTGCAATGTTTTGTGTAGTTTACAATCCTGTTGACGTCTGTAAAGCTTTACATGTGTGCCTTCACAGTAGGTTTTGTTTGGAACCTTATTTTAGCAGTGTGTTGTTCATAGAACTTTTATTTTTTTTCTGTGTATTTGGTATAATAAGCAAGTAAGTGTTGATGTAGCCATTAGAAATAACAGCCTTTTTGTGCAATTTGCAAAGTGTTCTTATATTACACCCTTTCATTCTGCACAGACGCCGTACGATCAAACAAATCTTTTACGGCAACAGTGGATGATGTCGAGGCTGTGATAAAAAGTTGGCTGCAACATGCAGCATGCAGGAGAAAGCAGCGAGAAGAAAGGCAGATGAAGAAAGCTCAGGCAAGCTGGTGTCTTTTTGGCATCTAAAGCATTTTTATGTTCACACTGATGACCAAGGGGACGCATATCCATGGTGTGTGAAGTAACGCATAACAGGCATGGAACAGAGAAAGACGCACAGAAACCTAGGCGACCAAGATGAACGTGATCTGAGCGGGAAAACAGGCGCATGCACCCGGAAAAAATAATGAAAATCAGGTGAACAAGCAGCGATACTTCCAAAGCAGCTTCAATAATCCTGCTTTGGAAGTATCGCTGCTTTGAAAGATAAATATGTCAGCAAGCCATCGATCTCCCTGTCCAAAAAAGAACTGGCCTTAAATAATCGCTGAGTAGTTCCTTGTTCACCTGATTTTCATTATTTTTTTCCTGGTGCATGCTCCTGTTTACCCGCACGGATCACGTTCATCTTGGTCGCCTAGGTTTCTGTCAGTCTGAAGGCAGCGCCTCTGTACTGTGCGTCTTTCTCTGTCCCGTTTTGCTTTACCTCACATACCATGGATCACCGTTACCGACTCCTCCAAGTTTCTACCCTTGGGATGCATATCTGCATTTACCCATTCACTGTTAAAAGTTGGAACGACACACATTGTATTTCAAGCTTTTTGTTAAGTGAAAAGCGACTTTTAAATTTTTGTAATGAGTGTAAGAAATTGCATATCGTTAGGTTAATGTCGTGAAGCAATGCACAGGCTATGAGGGATATCACAGTGGAGCGCTGTGCATCAACATTGTAAGTGTGTGTGCACACCATTAGGTGTCATTTTCGGCCTGTAGTCTCCTAAAACGATTGCCAAAAATGCAGGCTGTTCTGCAAGATGCTGCAATTAAGAATGGCGCATGCCGGTGGAGGTCTTGTCTCTAGTTTTAATTGTTTTCATGTGTAGTGCCACTCGATCCTGACCCGACTTTTCGAAATGCAATTAATCTACCTTGGTGGACATATAATATTGTGGAATTCTTGAGTGACATGAATAAGCCTGTTGCATTTCGTGCAAAGCTCATGGTGTATTTTTAGTGCATTTGTGCGTTAGACTTGGCCTGTCCGCTTTCAAAGACCAGAAGCACTATTGAGCTTCAGCATTTCATTGAGTCTCCGCTTGTCCTCTTAATAGAAATAATCACATGGCCAAGGAGGTGATGTTTGTTGGTTATTGCTAGGCGATCTTTTGATCATGCGAAAAGTCGGGTGTTCTGGGCAGCTATTAGGTGCGGAACTGAAAACAGCACTTGAACGATGCAAAACCACTTGGTGTGGTTAACCTGTGCATTCATTTTGTTTGCTTTCACATTCCTTCTAACTCGTGTCATAAATAGTGTTCAACTGTGTGCATTATTATATTCACAGGCCACCCAAGACCAAGATGCCGATTAGAACTGTATGTCAGCGAAAATAAACGCTGCGAGCTGAAAGATATTGTGGGTTTCCTTGGTGTTCTATTTTGCAGACGCTACATCACACTAGACACCCTCCCGACCTAATAACAGATTAGATGAATATCTGGTGAACATCCTCCAAATATCTAAAAAATATTGCATGTGGGCATGTTATGAACATTTAGTGGACGTCCACTGTTGCCAAAGTGAACATTGTATGGATATTATATGAACATAATATGAACTTCTGTGAATATTATATGGATATCTGATATCTTTTGGGGGATATTATATGAAGATATAATGGATATTACTTGGTTTACTGGGTATTGTCCCTTTATGCGGTAGCTGTTTTTGTTTTTAGTTGTCACACTTAATGTTACGACATTTTCGATTTCGTTTGTCTTATAGGTGCACTGGATTTGCAGAAATATAACAAGAGTTTGATTGTGTATGAAAACCTAAATTTTTGTGAACACAGCATCATCCGTGACTTCAGTGCCATTTAAGCGAAATGCGTGCCGTGCTTTCAAGCATGTCAAACCCGCCCACACAGAGTCGCTGCACCACCACTTTTTTGCTGCTGCTGCCCTGTCCTGCATACGTTCACCTGTTTATTTTCTTCCCTACTACTCTGTCTCCTTTCTTAATGGAGACACGCCATCTTCTTTCTATGCTAATAGCCAGTGTCACTTTTTTTTTCCGAGTGCACCGCGTGCTTTGCATCACAGCCCCGAAGCCTTCAAAAAGTTCAGCTCTCCTTGCAGCTCAGTGCCTTGTTGGTGAGGCCATCTCAATGACCGCCTATTTACAGTCTTCGGTATCCGCTGCGGTTTGATCATTCCGCGAGAACTATGCCACGACGGCCAGACGCTCTTTAAATGGGAATTTATTAAAGACATCTTTACCACAAAAGAAAAAGTGTACATTAGTCTATGAAAGGCAAAATGGGACCTATATCCGATTTTACTATAGCTTGGTTCTACTGTAGGCTGAAAACATTTTCCTCAAGCGGTAACATAAATCTCACTAGCGGCATATTGTTTGTGTTTAACATGCAGTGGCCCTTGCACTGAAACTATTTTATACAATGGCTGTATCCCCTACATAAGTTGTGAGGTTCTGAAAGGCATCTCATTTTAGGCATTGTTTGTCTTCTCATGTAAACATTTACTGCACATTTGGGCACAAAGTAAAACCGTACCTCTCGGTTTTTTTACAAATCATTCCAGATGAGCGCAGGCCTCGCTAAAGTAAGTGTGCCTTGCTAAATATTGACATAATGATGTAAATTTTTACAAGCCACATAGACCTCCTTCCAAACACTAGCACAACGCACTGTGGCACTGAGAAAAGCAACATACAGTCTGAAGACTATATTCTTGGAGTCTAGGGAAGCCTGTAAAATTTAATATAATGTTAATGACATAGTTCTCTGACATAAAGCAAATATGCACTCAGTGATAGTACATTCCTTAATCATGCATTTTTCACAGTACGAAAGAGTGGCATTAACACTTCTTTTTTTAGGACTGATTGCAGGTTAAGGGCTCTTTATTCTGCTTGTACAGATCAGCACTATTAAGCTCTTAAAGCAGGAGTGGCATTAAAAATAGCGCATTGTTTGTGCAATATGTGTACATCACCTTTTATTGAATAATTATTCCCAGATATGAAACTTAAGGCCACTACATTTTAAGCACCCAAGATTTTTGGTGCAACAGAAAGCTTACTCTGTACGGTGCTATTCGGCACGGTTCTGATAGAAACGCTGTAGAAAACATTTCGCAAGCATTTTTCGATCAGTAGACGTCCCAGTTTCTGTGTCCTAATGCTGGAAACTAAAATCAGTGAACACAAAATTGACACAACAATGAATCTCACCTGCCAGACAGTTATTAGACAGATTTAACACAGAGAGCAACGTCCATTTGAGCTTCCATGCCTAGAGCTGCTCTGTACAGTGACATACAACTTGTCGGTGCAAGTTTTGGTGGGCCATAGTTACCACTTCATCCACGAAATGCAAAACACTGTGGCACCACCTAGTAACAAAAGCTAAAAAGTACTTTATTGACAGTATGAAGGGAGCATTTCTTTTTACTGAAGAGCACTGAAGAAATATAAACAGAAATAACATATGATGGACACTCTTGAAAGGGAAAACACTACACATTTAAACTATGTCATATGCAGCTCTGAAATATCTTCTGTTAATTCACATAAATACTGCGGCATCCCCTTTCTAGTACTCTCAGTGGTCTGCGCATGTAATGAACATTACTAACGAAGCTAATTGTACTGTCGGTTACTTCCATTAGAACTCTTAACTCTCCTCTTTCTCGGTAAAAACATTACCTTTATCTAACATTTGCCTGCCCTAAATTACAATACGTATGCTCACTTTAGTACCTGGACAAATATAACGTTTCCAACACCCTAGAATTGGTTCAAAATTGCGCAGCCAGATTATTCTTTTTAGACTGTTACTGTAATGTCACATTAACCTTGCTAATCTCAAATCGAGACATCGCATCTTTAGGCTGTGCCTTTTTCACACACCACTTCATATTTCAGCCATTTTACTGGCTCATTGCCAATCAAGCTGCACCACCATTCTAAATCTATCCTGCCCCAACACAGACTACTGCACGTATTCACTCATTCTTAGTGAAAACAGTTGGGCACTGGAACATCCTGCTCGTTGGCACTGTGTACCACTCCAATCCACTTCACTCCAAGGCTGCCATTGAACCTCTTCACTTGTGCACTCAGCCTATCCCTCATGTAGTAGCTCTTTTTCTGGGGCATTAGGGGTATTAATAAATAAACAAACAAGTGGATAATATTTTAGAGATGTGGTCATGTGGCAGGATCCACTGATAATGGCAAGGTTTGAGCATAAGATGTCACTGAGTTGCTTTTATGCAATTTTTAGTTTGAAATTAAAATTATAGGTCCTCATCCTCGTTTCTTCAATATTGAAGTACTCTGCCCTTCGAATATGAGGCCACTCTGTCCTTCCAATGTGAGGCAAGTTCTATGTTCTTTTCAATTGCTCCGTAATTTCATGACACGTTTCAATTAATGGTTGATCCCTTTATGATATTTTCTATGCACGTAACAACTTTCGAGCAACAAAACGACTCCATTTTGGCTTCACTCTGGGCACAGGAGATGCAGAAGATGGAAAACGTAGCATCTCATGGTCTGCTAGACAAGTTAGTAAATGGCTGCGCATCACGCGTCCATCATATGTAATGCAAAGTGTATCAGAGCCAGCTGCTATAGTTAAAGCATTTGCTATAGAGAATAGGCCACAGTCAAAGCTATTCTCTTGTTTTTGTGCTGCTTTTACATGGACATTTAGATGGTTTGAAGTGAGATCCATCATATTCATTACCTGGTGCACTGCACTGAGTGGAATGTCCTCATCTAGTGAATCATAGATAAAAACTGTATCAGCAGGGGCTCCATAGTTGCTCACTGTGGCCCAATGCCCAGGATTTGGAATATGCAGAATTTGGATAAATCTGCTCAGTTTCTAGAATTGCAGTCTTTGCCCACAAATAGTGTCCTGAAACCCACATTTTTCTGGAAATTGCTTAGAAATTATAAATTGCGGAGCATTTATGATATTGTCTGACAGCCACCCTGTGCCTTGCAAATCTTTTACATCCATAGAGGTTATTTTGTAGGGATTTAAGCTCATGCGATTCAGAACATCTTCAGTACAAACAGCAGTGTCATCATCTTGCCACTCTTGTTTGTTATGCTGCATGTCAGACGCTTGAGCCTATTGCTGCACATTACTAAGAATGCTGATCTCAAAGCACATCTTTTTTTTACTGCTTTTTCTGCTGCGCGATTCTTTTGTTACTTGCTCGGCCACGAAACGACTTCACAAGAGGAATAGTCAAGACTGCTGGCTCCTTTGAAGGATGCCTAGGCGTAGGAGTTATGTTTGGCTCAGCTGTATGAGTTTCAGAAGTTATTTGACCTTGAATTGTAGTGTCTCCTGAATCATCATGTTCCACGACTTGCCGGCTTTGATGTTGACTGCTGTCACTATCTATATCAATGTATGCTTCCGTAACACACTGTGTTTTGATGCTTTTCTACTTGCTCAGTTTTTTAGTGTTTCATCTGCCATTCAAAACGTTTCTTTATTTCTGGCGTAAGACATAAGATTGTCAAAAAAATTGTCACACTCTCTCATCTTTTCCATAAATTCACATTTACTGCATTATGCTAGCATACTTGCAAATGACGAGAAATGTTGACTGGCATATTTATACCTAGCTTCTATGGTATCAAGCTTTAGGTCTGCCTTTGTTGCCTCACTGAAGGTTATGTCTATGTTTTGGTGCGGGAAAGAGACAGCAGTTTGTATGAAGTTCGATTTGAGCCACCGCTGTGAAACACATCTTTTATCAAAAAGCTCTAAATTTTGATTTGCTCTTACTGCAAAAATGTGCCTACATGGCAGCCCATACTGTCTGTTAAATGCGCACGTGCACACCATGCTGTTAGTAACTGTGTAACATTTAGTACTTATATGGACCGATTGTTGATCATTTGATATCATACACTTTCCAGGTTCTTTAATGAACAGTTCATATTGTTTGACCACCTGTTCCCTTGCATATTGTGTGCATTCTGCTGACACCTGCAAATGAAATTTGTTAGTGTGGCGAGGGTCAATGCCAACTTTAGTTTCTTTGAACTGAGCATGACTGAACAGCGCATAGTGTTTTATGTATTTTATCAGACCTCTAGCTGCCTCCACTAAATGCATTTCACGCCTCAGAAATTTCTTCAACTTTTGGTTATGGCTCTCCATCCTATTGTTTGTATTATTTCCTAAAGTGTACACATTACTGCGATAGGTGTGAACCCACATACTCTTACAGCTATGCCAGTTTTTATAATAATATGCAAGAGGAGTTTTGTCATCTTTCAGCACGGTTTTCAGATTGAGCAGCTCTTCTTCATATATGTCAACATCTCGAGCGAAAACTAATTTGTTAATTATATATGCTTTTCACATTACTCTTATCGAAGGTGTTCGAACTGTGCTGGACAATTTTATTATGCAGGTACTTCAAAACATGCCAAGAGCAAAGCAAGATTCTGCACTGAGGCAAGATTTCAGTGATTATGTTCATTTCATTGAAATCTTTATCCATTACTGCAACCTTGCATTTTTGCTTAATAACTAGATTTACCTCTAGAAAAGTATCTAAGAATAATTTTAGGATTTCAGTTGTCTTTCGCTGAACAAATGCGTAACATTCGGGCCTCCCATGACTTCTTCCATCCTCACAAAACACTGAGTGCAAGACATAACCTTCTCTATTTATTTTATAGGTGCCATCAAAGAATAATATCTCTGGGTAGTTTTCTGCTAACTGGCTCATAAGCTTTGATTGGAGCAGTATGAACAACAAATCGCCGTTAGTACTTTTTTCAATATGAATCTTCCACCCCAATTCACTAGAAAGAAGCTTCTCTAATTCTTGCAACAAAAGCTCACCATGATGTGCAGTGTTTTCTATTTTATGACCTACCCTGTACTTCAGGTTTCTGATGTCCTGAGATGTCAACAGTTTCCCTGCATTCCTGAAAACAACTTCCTTGATGTCTTTTGGGTTTGCATTGCAAGAAACCGGATCTGCTGTATCATTATCATTTTTTTTTTCAGGAGACGTTAACGCTCGGTTTTTAGAGTACCACATGAAAACCTCGGGACCTGTTTTGTGGTTATGATCCTCTTCTATACTTGTAATCTCATAGAATGGGTTCGGAGGAGGACGCAGCGCAAGTTTTAATTTTACCTGGCACCCTGGTCCATTTCACGTCGCATCGATCACCGCCACAAGGTTGGCATCCCAACATGCCACACCAAATCTTCTTTTCAGTCATATCTTCCTCGCACATATTGCAGCCATTGCAGATAACAAATACTTTCACGACGCAACAGCTAACATTGTTTATTCTGAAAGAAGTTGATCATGTGTTATCTGTTTCCACTGTGTTATGTACATTGATTTTATGTTATTTACGCTTTGTGAATGTTGTTTGTTTTAATCTGGAGAAAATTTATTTTGTACTACCTGTTTTCACTGTATTATATTCATTGTTCTTTATCCTAATTAACCCACTCCCCTCTGTAATGCCTTTGGCCCTGAGGGTACAATAAATAAATAAATAAATAAATGTTGATCGGCCGGATGCTCCTCCCCCTGATATTGGGTTCACCCGCGTGACAAGTGAAAGTAATGAGTATGTATGGAAATTTTCCTTCACTGTCATCTTTGTCAAAATCAAATAGGTTTTTCTCGGATTTTGAAATGTGCATTGGGTGGTATCCTTTATTTTGCCATTGCTCAAAGCTGACCTTGAATTCTCTGTATGTTTTAAATTCGGTACCTATGGTGGGTTTACACCTCCTCCTCCTCCAATATGGCCCAGTGACACAGTGCTGGACTTTTTAGTTTCTTTTTTGCTATAACTTGCTGGCAGGCTACTCTGTTCTGGATGGCGGCTGATGCTGCGCTCCTCACTCTCTGCCTCAGCAAAACCACATGCCGAGCCGTGTCCTGTCTCTTTTTCCTTAACAGGCACAGCTTGTTCAGCCCCTACCTTCATACTGAGTGCAACATTGCATTTTGTGGCCTCTTCATTTTTATTACTGTTCTTAGCCATACTGATGTTTACTTTCATGCTGCTGGCCCCAGTGAAAGCAAAATATGAATCACAGATTTCTTTCCCCAAAATGCAAGCCATAGATCTGGGTGTCTCTCCTGTAGTGCCAGTGCTGTGCTGGGGAACCGTAGCTGGTTTTCTGGAATAGTGAGCAGCACCTTTGTGTGCCTTCTGACTGATCCAGATACCGCCAACAAGTGCAGGGGCACATACGCGGCGCATTTTCTTTAATTGCTTGCTGCAAGCATGCCCTGCCCCCACTATGCCTGACTCTTCATTTCTTGGGAGTGCACAGTGCCCTTCTGTGCTTGGACAATACTTCTCCGTACAGCTTTCAAGACTAACTTTGGGGGTGCTACTCTGCAGCGTGTTGCTACTCTGAAGTTCTCAGCATCTGAATGTAGGTTCGCTGTCTGGCATGCCATGCTGCACTGCCTTGATGACTGCACTGAGCTGCCTGGTTCAGAGTCCCTGTAGCGATCGTTCTGAACAAGACTGGGATGCTGCAATACGCCAGTGGACATGATGCGGCAGTGCTTGTGGTACACCCGCACACCGCCGACAAGTACTGGAGCACGAGTGCAATGTGTCTGCACTGATTGCCTCTGCCGCTTACCACTACCAGCGGATGGTTTGGCACGTAGCCCACCACATGTCGCCAGTGGCGACACTGCTTTTTCCCCACTACCACCCACAGCTGCTGCCCACGTCTTTGAGGAACTTAGTGTAGCATTCAGCACATTACCTTCATTGTTAAGTGCAGGGAAATTCCTTTCATCTACACAAAGCTCAGCCAGACCATCAGCCCAGGCACAGTGCAAACAAGCACCAGTGCATTGTTTGGCACCTGGCCCGCCACTTGTGCCACTCATCACTGCTGCCCACGTCTTTGCAGAACTTAGTGTAGAAGTAACATTACCTTCATTGTTTAGTGGGGGGAAATTCCCCTTACCCAACTAATGTGCAGCCAGAGCATCAGCCTGGTCTCCGTGCTGGCGTCGCAGTGCTTCGTACTGCTGCTGTTCTTGGTGCTGCCTCAACACCGGGTCGTCGTCTCTGCTTGTCAAGTCACGAACAACAAGATGGATGGCCTTACGCAGCATGAGCTGAATGACCTGCATATGTGGTAAATACACCCCCTCTGAGTATCCCGCAGTTTGCAACATTATACGTCAGTCAGCACTGAAAACAATTTGTACATCAATAGTTGCCTCAGACACACCGTCATCTCGCTGGTGCCGCTCGGCCACTGCCTGCGGCTGTCGAAAATTCAGTGGTTGCAGAGGCAGGGCCAACAGCACTGTCAGTGGTGAAATGCATCAGAATAAAGTTAAGGCGTGTAAACCAGACTATAGTTGGATACAGCTTCAAGTCTGCAAAAAATCCGTCCACAATAAGGTCCATCAAAAAAAAGACTACTATTCCCTTTGCAACAGGTTGCTACGGACGATGCTCCAATGTTGCCAAATGCCTTTTTTTTCTCCTTAGTTAACGTTTCAACTACTACTGCTAGGTTCCTGATTTATTCAAAGGGTCGCACAGCCCATCTCTCGTATCAGTTTTTTCAATTTCGAGAATGCCATTCTCATCGCCACTCCAGCACAAGAGGGACCGCACACGAGGAGAACCGAAACCAGGTGGCCTGTTTCAGATGGGTGGGTGGGTTGGTAGATGGGTTTGTATGGATAGACGGATGGGAGCATCCCCTTTGAAACGAGGTGATAGCAGTTGCCAGCATGCATGGCTTTTTTTTCTTTATATTTCTGTAACAGTGTTATAAATTGGTGTATAAATTCACCATTTTCTTTAAATACCTGCTTGATCCTACATTTCTAACCGTATGTCACCTCTAAGAGCTTAGAGAGAGTGACTGTGCCTACATCGACAGCCGGATGGATACCATCACATTTCAGTATGATGTGTTGAATTCTTTCAACACATTTAACACAGCACATGTGTCATCTTATCATATTTTTTTGCAGCTGCTCGTCATAAGACACCCTTATGTAGCATCAAGGAGTAGGGCACTACGTCTTGAGTTATCATAGAAAGATTCCTTCCTGATCTACCTTCTCCAATTTCAATAGTTCTACACTCTGCTTCCTTTCCATTAGACTAATCCTCTTTGTTTACCTTGTGCAGTTTCTTACCTGTCGTTTAAGGCTCTTTAGTTCTGCATCCTTGTATCCTACATACTTACTGGTTAGTTTCCTACTTTTGTGCCATTGTGAGTCAAAGCTCGTTCTGTGTAAGCATTTAAGTACTGTAGCGGCCACCTGTTATCATCTAGTTTCCTTAGGCATTCCTATAATAGGGAGTTGTAGCATATTGTTAGTGTTTACTTTACTGTTTACCGCATGCGTGGCCATTACTGGACCACTAGTACTTTACGCTATCTCTTTTAGCAACGCATCAAGTTTGCATTCACTCGGAAAGAAACTCGGCAGCGCACTGCATGGCCGCTTCGGACCAAATACAGCACCGCCACCTCATTCTTTGGCGCATAAATGAAGGAATTCGCTCATAATTCACATACTCTCACTCATAGGTCAAGGTTTCAATAACAACTCCAATGTTTTTGAGATAATTTGGATTTTTTTCAACAGTTAAGCTTAACAATATGTCGAGAATACAGTGTTGTATTGTGTACAGAGCCGAAATAGCAATGACAACACTGCAGTTCTTCAGCTTTTTCCCCGCTTTAACATTTACCTACATTTTCAGTTCTCTTGCAAAAAAAAATGATTGCTAATTCCCTCAGAATATTATATTGATCAGTAAGTGCAGAAAATAAGTTTCTCCAGCCCAGAGTCACGGCCGCCTCGATCACGCGCCGCGCGCGCCGATCCAGTTGGCTGTGCCAAAGTTGATGCGCTTTGACTTACTGTCACTAGATGGCACCACTATGTTTACTTCCAAACCAAGCAATTTGTGTGGTTTTCAGCCAGCTTGTCCACGTGCTCAATGATGCCATAGAATGATAGCCTGTGGGGCATTCAGTCAAGTCAGTGGTATTTGTAGTGTTGTGTGTTACGGTTTCGGTTTCAACTAACACCTGTACTCCAACCTACATGGACATCACCCCGCGCAAGGAATGCTGGGTGTGTGCATGCGTCCGGCGAAGGAAGCCGGTGGTGTGACCGTGATAGCAGTGATGTAATCTGTATTAATCGAAAGGAATAAATGCTGGCAAGATGTTACAAATGGCGACGAGGATAAAAACGTGGTCGAGGACTGCGCCCGTTCATTCGGACAGCAGAAAGATCGTGTGTGCAGACTTTGTGGCGGTAAGTACCCGCATCGTTCATCAACATGCCCGGCGCGAGGACAAACCTGCCACAAGTGTGGAAAGCCGAAACACTTTGCACGTATGTGTAGATCCCAGCGACAACCTCAGAAGCAACCGGACCAGACCAATGCCATCGTGAGAAGTGCGTCTTCGCACTCAATCTTTCACACTGCCGACCAAGGCAAGCAGTGGTAACAGACCACAAACCGCTAACCGCCATATTCTCTGCTAAAGCAACAAACACGCCTCCAAGAATTGAGAGATGGCATCTTCGAGTTCAGTTGTATGACTTTAAGGTACATTGTCAACCTGGAACCCTCAACCCAGCAGACTACTTCTCCCGAAATCCAGTTGAGGTTCCAAGAGAAGACCTTGAGCGTTCCACCTAAGAATTCGTATGTCTTATCATGCAGTTAGCCAGGCCAAAAGCACTCTCCCTGACCGAGCTTGAAACCTGTGCAGATACGTTCTACAAATCTGTTGTTCAGGCCATCACCACCAACACCTGGCATCAACTACATACAAAGTTCACTTCCCCAAGTGACAAAGAGGAAGTCAGTGCACTGTCAAAAGTAAAAGAGGAACTGTGCACACAGGGCAACATCATCCTACGAGGTTCAAGAATCTTGATACCACGACCTCTTCGCCTGCGTGCTGTATAGCTAGCCCACGTTGGCCACCAGGGAATAGTGAAGACAAAGCAGCTCCTGCGTACAAAAGTATGGTTTCCCCAGATGGACCAGCTCTGTACGGGCACAATCCAAAGTTGTATCCCGTGCTAGACATGCGACGAAAAGATATGCCAAGAGCCACTCGCCATGACACCCCTCCCAGCACGACCCTGGTCAGAAGTAGCCATTGATCTCCATGGTCCCCTTCTGTCAGGCAAATACCTACTTGTCATCATTGATGAGCACTCACGACTTCCAGTGGTGGAAATCGTTCATTCAACATCTTCTACGCAAGTTCTGCCAAAGCTGCGGAAAATATTTGCTCTTTTTGGCATCCCAGACGTAAAGTCCGACAATGGGCCACCTTTCAACAGCAAAGACATGACTTCCCTTAAGACTGAGTTGAACTTCCATCACCGCAAAGTGACTCCATATTGGCCTCAAGCAAACGGAACCATAGAGAGGTTCATAAAGCCACTGGTCAAGCTGATCCAGACAACGCACATTGAAAACAAGGATTTGGCTGTGGAACTTAATGCCTACTTAGCGAGTTACAGGCAAACACCCCATCTCACTACGGGGCACTCCCCTCATCGCATTATGTTTGGAAGGAATGCCAAAGGCCCCTACCTTGTATCCTGCCACCAGAGTAGCACAAGCAAATGGCTACAAGACACCCTGAGCAAACAAACCATGAAGGCCTACGCCGACGAGCGCAGACATGCTGGCCACCACGATTTCTCTGTGGGGGAAGAAGTACTCAAGAAAAGAGAAGTAAGGAGAAAGCACCACTCTGTCTTGACCCTGACCTCCTGGTTGTGATTTCAACAAAAGGCAACACCATCACTGCAGCAAACCAGGAAGGGAAAATGGTATGCAGAAACAAAATGTACTTCAAAAAGCTGCAAGCACCTGGCTGCGCAGCAGGACCAGAATCTGTCATTGGCACCGCCGTACCAGAGCCCAGCGCACCATCTATGCCGTTTTGCACCGGGCAGCAAGCTATACCACGCTCTCCACGCGGTACAAAGAAGTGTCATAACAGGAGGCCAAAGAGGCTCATTGAGGAGTGCTGAGCGTAACCAAATGGAGAAGAGGTGTAGTGTTGTGTGTTACGGTTTCAGTTTCAACTAACACCTGTACTCCAACCTACATGGACATCACCCCGCGCAAGGAATTGTGCGTCCAGCGATGGAAGCCGGTGGTGTGACCGTGATAGCAGTGATGTAATCTGTATTAATCGAAAGGAATAAATGCTGGCAAGAGGCCATTCTGCAGACTTTGGGACATGCACACTTATGGACATCACCCTCAACAAAGCCCTGCACTTCGAACTTGTCAAGGTAGAGCTTTTTATATTTTGGTGTCATTCTTCAGATGGACCAAGTATCTTCACCGGATGTTTTCATTTTATTAGACTACGGTTGGTTTATCTATGCCAGTGATTGTGAATGCAAGACACATTGCTTTTCATCCATTAATTTACACACTGCATCCCTTGCACATTGAAAAGCAGTATAAATACAAGTTTTTTTATGAGGAGTGGGCTGGTCCCAACTTCTTCCCTTAAGCTTTTAAGCATGCTTTAAGGTTTGGTTGGTTTATGGTTGGTTTATTGGGGTTTAACGTCACAAAGCGACTGAGGCTATGAGAGACGCCGTAGTGAAGGGCTCCGGAAATTTCGACCACCTGGGGATCTTTAACGTGCACTGACATCGCACAGCACACGGGCCTCTAGAATTTCGCCTTCAATAAATTCAGCCACCGCGGCCTGAATTTTATTTTGATCCTTAAATTACAAAAGAAGACTCAAATTTAGACACCTAACTTTTGCGTGCACGTTTTCTTATTTGCAATGAGGCGTAAGGCCTTATTATACATGGATTACCGCGTGGTATATCCCTTCAACTGATAAATAATTTATAATCGAACTTATTTCTTGTGCTGTTTCGGTTTCAACAGTCGAATGATGGCTATGACATCAAAGAGAGGTTATAGGTTTGGTTTATGGGGTTTAACGTCCCAAAGCGACTCAGGCTATGAGAGACGCCGTAGTGAAGGGCTCCGGAAATTTCGACCACCTGGAGTTCTTTAACGTGGACTGACATCGCACAGCACACGGGCCTCTAGAATTTCTCCTCCAAAGAAATTCTAGCCGCCGCGGCCGGGACTGAACCCGCGTCTCTCGGGTCAGCAGCCGAGCACCATAACCACTGAGCCACCGCGGCGGCGTCGAAGAGAGGTTATAGGTGACGTGATGCATGAAAAACTGCAATAATCGGCGCTTCTACATATGTTGTCATTTCGGCTTTTCAGGAAGGCTGGCTTCAGCACTGTAGTGAATTAATGCGATGAAGCAGCGATTATATCGCAGTTTTTCCATGCCTCACATGACATATAACCTCTCTTAGACATCACAGCCATCGTACGGCTGTTGAAATATAAATTATTTAGCCGTCGTAGCCAAATACCACATAGTGTTTCATGCATAGTAGTGCCTTATGCATCATTATAGAGAAGAAAACGTGCCACCAAAATAAGACGTCTGTACACTCCTTTGGGTGGGGTTGGGTTTTGGGGCGAGGTTCGGAGTTGACTGACATGCCCATACTATGTGGAAAATGTCCGAAAACTTCTCCGCACAGTACGGACACTTTCTTGTACATGCGGGATCAAATTGCTTTAAAAACTGCCGGGCACAGCAGTGTTGTTATGTAAAGATGGAGAAGTGTGCGTTCCTCCGTCTTTGTAAGGCCCCTACAGGGCTTAGGATAAATTGCACAGCCTGATTGTATAATTCAGTAATCTGTCGAAAAGTGAGTTTGTTCTGGTCTGAAAAGACCGAAGCAACCTATTGATCTACTCAGCAATGGCACAAAATTTTTACTGGCAGATTTATTATGATGGCATATAACCAATTCTATTTAAAAGCATTTGCGTCACATGCATGCACAGTCCTTTCTGGGCATGTTTTGGACCTTGAAAACAGCATCTCCTTTCAGGTTCACAAAGTACTTTTGCATTGTTATTGCAGTCCACTGAAGTTGCGTCCAGTAACAAGATGGAGTAAACAGGCTTGGAGAGAGGGCTGGATTACCTCGTTAAACAAGGTGTGGTGATTTCAAGCATCACCACTGATCGGCACACCAAAGTCAAGTCATTCCTCAAAAGCTCCCATCCCTCAATAAGCCACCTCTTTGATGTCTGGCACATAGCAAAAGGTAAATCTCGATAACACCTTCAGTGTAGCTTGAAATACTATCTCTAAATAGCCACACTGAAACACCGACACCACTTCATATAGAAAAGTATTTTTTTTATATGTACCTCACATAAAAATGAACCCTCTCTCGAAGGATTGAAAAAGAAGATGGCTGCACTAGGACGTGCAAGACAGCGCGAGATGGTACTGCAATGGAGACAAACCATAGTTCGACACCTTTACTGGTGTGCCATTACCAGCGACGGCAAAGAAGAACTTTTTCGTGCAAAGGTGGCTGTCCATTCTCAGGCACATCGTTAATGTACATCAGCATCCAAATCCACTCCACCCTTCATGTTTTCATGGTGAAGTGGAACCACGTGACTGGATCATTGAAGGTACGGTATTGAACACTGAAATAAAATCTGTTCTTTTTACATGCGCTGAAACAATGTGAAAACCAATCACCGCTGTAAAGTTGCGCTCTCTCATACTCTTTCACCAAAATTCGGTGCACTCCCATTTAATTTTTGCTTTTACATTTTGTTATTGTTTTCACTTGAGTACTACCTTCAGGGCATAGTATTTTAAAGAGCCATTCTCTGCATGCGTCACATATTTATTTACCCTACAAGCTAATATTTCTTAGCTTTACCTTCAGGGTCACCGACATTTCAGAAACTGAAGGAGATTTTGGCAGCGCCACACTTCCTACGTGACACTGTGTGTGCTTCAAACAATGCACAAACATATGGACTTGAATCCTTCCATGGTTTGCTGATACATTTCGCACCGAAGAGCATCACGTTTACATATGAGGGAATGCTATCCAGGTAATGTTACATAAATGTATTCCTAGCTGTATTTCATGGTGTTAGTCATACCAGTCACATTCTTCCAAACCAGTAGAAGCCCTCCATAAGCATCGCAGCAGAAGAATGAGAGAAGTAATGGGATCAAATCACAGATGCAGTGCAATAGTAGAATACCCAACCAATGCTGCTAATCCAGATCAGTTGCAGCGAGGGCTGGCACCTCTATTAATGCAGAAAAGAAATATATTGTGATAGGCTGTAATCTATTGTGTTCTGAGGGATTAGAACTGTGCGTCTCAGGTAAAGAGAACTAAAATTCTGCAATGTAGGTCATTAAATATAATTAGGTTCAGCTGCTAATGAAGATGAACAACAGAACCCCAACATAGTTGAGATTCGGTTGCCTCAATATATTTGTAGTAGTGCAGCTATTTATGAGAACAATAAAACCCTGCGACAGCTAGAGGTTCCTTCTGTAACCATTAAAAAGGGGAACGTGCTATGACACTTCTGTGCATTCATAATAGCCCGACCCTATGAGACTTTTTCCATGCAGGCACAAATCTGCTTGGCTTGTGGATGGTGCTCGAAGCAGTGTCATAACAGCCCTTCCTACACATTGCCTCAGTGGCCTTCAATGTGAATTGCATGCAATGCAGAAAGTTGGGCGAGTTGGTAATACATGTTGAACTTAGAAAAGCGCAATAAAAAGACAGGGACAAGAAGAAGAAGCACGCAGGACAAACGCTTGACATCAACTAGTTCTTTACTTTGGAAAAAACACATATATACAGATACATAGAGGGCGGAAACAAATTATTAACCAAACAATGAATCGGCTTTACCACAAGTGTGTTTAGCGTGAACAGGCATCAAGGTAAGCAATTTCCTTGCGTGATAAGGTCAGGGAAGGAGTGCTGATACAATTTTCAGCTTTCTTTACAATACGATAGGCCTCTATAATTTCTCTGTGAAGCCTCTCTTTTCCTTTACCGCACGTGCGTGTGGCATTGAACTGCGGCTCATTTGCTTTGCATTTTTTACATGACTTGCAGTGTTCTGCTAGGTGCCCATCCGTCGCTACAGCTTGCACAGCACGACGGTGTTCCCTCAACCTATCGTTCAGGCACCTGCCTGTCTGGCCAATGTACGATTTCTTGCACGAGAGCGGAATCTCGTAGACCACCCCTGTGACGCAGGTTGTGAAACGGGTGGCATGCTTCGTTGTGCACCCAGGATGGTCATTCACCTCGTTGACAGCTCGACACATTTGTGAGAGCTTATTGGGCGCTGAAAACACGACGGATACCCCGCACTTCTCGGCCACTTTTTTAAGCCGGTGCGACACGTTGTGTATGTAGGGGATCACCGCCGGACGCCTAGTCTGGGGAGCCTTTTCTTTTCACTTCCCAGAGTTTAGCTCCTTCACTAGGCTTTCAACCACAGAGGCGATGATTTCTTGTGGGAAACCAGCCCTTTTCAGGCGCTGTGACTGCATCTGCACACTGGCCGAGACTTTATGCTTACACGATTTGTTGAGGGCCTCACGTATGCAATTTAGGGCAATCCCCATCTTTACTACCTTTGAGTGGGCCGAATCATAGTTCAAAATGCCTTTTTTGGTACGCGGCTGATACACCCAGCAGACTTTATCCTTATCTAGAGTTAAACAAACGTCAAGGTACTGCAGACTGCCTTTGATAGGATCCTCACACGTAAACTGCAGACCGTGGGAATAATTTTCGAACACCTTGATGACATTTTTTATAGAATTGCTACTTTGGCCACCTTCTGACGATTTCATAACCACAAGATAATCATCCACATACCTAAACACTTTGACAACAACAGATTTATCAAGGCTGTCGCTAATGCGCCTGTCACAATGGGCTAAAAAGACGTTACTTAAAATGGGGGCAAGGCAGGAACCAATGCATATGCCTTCTTTTTGAAGAAAAGACTGTCCGTTATGAATAACAAATGTTGATGCAAGGTAAAAACAAAGCACTTGTAAGAAGTTGTCAATAGATACTAGTTGATGTCAAGCGTTTGTCCTGCGTGCTTCTTCTTCTTGTCCCTGTCTTTTTATTGCGCTTTTCTAAGTTCAACGTGAATTGCCTGCTGCTGCCACACAGCAAAAACCTTTAGTGCAGGCAACATGCCTCCCATGTAGTAGCACCCTTAAATGCAAATTAGTGGCCTTGTTCATGCGATTGTCTTCACAAAGTATAGCAGTTTAAGAAATGCTTTTTTCCTTGAAGGAAAAGGCAAATATTTGTGAAATGTCTGAGTAATTTTTGCACAATGTGCAGTGATTGTTCACAAGAACATTGCTCTGTGCCCATTTTGTATGCAGAACACGAACTGTTGCAATACACTACAATCACAACAGTGACAGAGCTGTGGTCTGTGATGGCAACGGGGCACCCAAGTGCTCACAGAAATTTTCTAGAGAAGAAAAGGAATGGACGGTGGTGTATGTGAAGGAGCCAACAAGCTATGGTAGGTACCACAATCAAAGGCACACATAGTTTTCGCCACTCATTTCTTTACAAAGTGAAGGCTTATAATGCTTGGAGGATTAAGATTCCTCAGTCATGTCAGATTTCATTTCTTTCCAAGGATACGTGCCTGCTCTCATCAACGCCGTGCTGGAATGCCTGAACATGTGACTGTCATACTCTGCAGCTGAGGATGCTGCTTCGCATCGCCAACATGACACACGTGCGGCTAAGCATGGCCTAAAACCTATGAAAGAAGAAGCACTGAAGAAGCACCACTCACGTTTCGGGCTTTGCGAACTTAGCTGGCAAGGTGGCTAGAGTACAGGATGCATGATCAGAGAATTACGTGCTGTTGCCAACAGATAGATACAGAGAGAGGGGAAAGGCAGGGATGTTAACTAGAAAGGTTTCCGGTTGGCTACCCTGCACTGGGGAAGGGAATGAGGGGATTAAAAAAGACAGAAGGAATGAGAGACAAAGTCACAATCTAGCAAGCAAGGCAGTCTCTCGTAAAAGACAAAACAGTGACTTGTGAGCCTTGATGGCAGTCGACTGTTGTGGCCACGGACCACGAATCTTGGCCTCTGTGAAAGGGCGAGGATCAAGGCGGTCCAGAGCAGAACAGAGCTTATGTCTTTTGGTCACAAAGACAGGGCACTCACACAAGATATGAGTGATTGTCTCTTCACAGGCACACTTTTCACAAGGGCTCACAAAGTGCCAGGTAGCCGAACTCATTACTTCATTACGATAATGAATTTTTTATGTTGCAAGGACAATGATCCAAAAAGGACTCTAGAGTAGGTGTTTAAGTCTAAAAAGCTGGGATCAAAGACCAAGTTTTCACATTTCAATCCAGAGATGTTGAGTGTGAAATCAAGAGAAAGCTTGCACTCATTGGAAAGCCAATGAGCATTGATAGCACTGGGATCGAAGCCTCTCATACTGAAAGCATGCGCCTCCAGCATACAAGGCAGGTGCTGATACCACTAGGCCACTGCTGTGGCCATCAACCCACTACTAATTTCTGGGTAGGAGGTTTTCCATGTTTTTAGACACAAAGAGGATTACTTAGTGGTATTTAAACTTCTGTTCTATGATAACACTGACTGTGTCTCATAGTTTTCCAGGCTTCATCTGCACAATGGAGCCAAGTTTCAATGAATAGATGAAATGATTCAGTGTTGTTGCAAAAAATATGAAATGGCTACCACTGCATGTCATGCCCTCCCTACTCTCGCATTTGACAATATAAAATGTTTATGGGCAAATATGTCAGCATTGTGTTTTCAACACTGCGAAAGCTCAGTAAGAGTGCTCCTTTGTTGAATCTAAAAAATAACCAACTGGAATTTTTGAAGCACAGTGACGAGTTCACAGAGAGCTTATCTGGTGTAGTACAATCGGTACTACTGCAGGTCACTGACTGATGCTTTAAAGAAAGGCCACACTAACACGGCCTTTGCATAGGCTCATGCCATAACTCCATTCTCAATAGGTCAATACACCTGCATTCTGTACAAGTATATCACATGATTTTGTGTGTTTTGCAGACCACATGAAAGACTTGGTTCCGAGTTTAATGCTTTGCTTGAACACGTGAAGGTGATGGTAATATATTGCTAAAGATGTTTGATATGTGAATGAATGCGTGCTCTCTTAGCACCTACATGGTACATACATAGTGCAGCAGGCATCTTTTTTTCTCGTCTTGTTTCCTCTTGAAAACTGACAGTGGCGCAAAATGGGACAATGGACGGAGATGAGGGAATAAGTGCTGAACACTCAGCCATGGCTCGAAAAAGGCAGCAGATACTACTTGCCACATTAATAAGTACAATAATCGCAACGAAAAAGTTCAGGAAAATAACAAATACATCGCAACTACAGGGCTGAGTGAAACTATAGACGAAAAGAGCATGAACATGAACAGCATGAATGATAGTAAACTGCATTGCATGACAGGAAATGCAAGAAAGTAACTGGAAATGCTGTAGGTTCATAAGGACAGAACATTGGGAAAGTTGGTTATGATACATTGCAGAAAGCATGGAACATGACGACAGAACAAGGAACACAAGGACAAGTGCTAACCCATAACTAAAACCTTATTTACCTTTCCGTATTAATATGTGCACTTTCAGGAATAAACATTTATTTGTGAGTTAACGCTCGTCCTTGTGTTCCTCGTTCTGTTGCCATCTTCACATGCTTCTCTATACCATGTGGCTGGGTTATTGAAAGAAACAGAGCAGATGACTTTGCTGCCGTCACCAACAGTGACAGAATACCCTAAACCTCGGTTTCGATGTCATCAAATTCAGCGACCAGTTCCATAATTTTAACCTTACATCGGGAGGCAATTGCCTTGGGCATCCTGTCAAGGCTCATTCCAAAAGACTTGGCGAATGCCTCATTTTCAGTGAGCGGTTTCTCAAGATGAGTAAGGAGCTCCTCCCATGTCTGTCGGGGCACATACCCGCTGCCAATCCTCCTCGCGAGCTCAATGACTTTGTGCTCGCGGGTGAAATGATCCCGCAATCGTTTCCACAGTTTATGGCATTCATCCACTACAAACAGAAGTGACGGACAAAAACACACTCATGACAGTGCGTGCCACAGAGGGAAACTCTCTGGATTTCCAAACGTGCAAAGAAGGCGAGCATAGGGGACCGCAGCTTCGCAGGGGGGCGCTGCGGACGCCACTGAAAAGCGCCCTCTCCGGCCGACTCCGCACTTTTGTCCGGGCAAACCGGTCACCCCTCCCATTGAGTAGCTGCACGAGCAGCGCGCTTTCTCCTGAAAAAAAGCCAGTTCTGCACGTACTTTGCACGTGTTGGCCGGCCTGCAAATCTCTCTGCAGTCGCGAGCTTTCTCCCTCCTGCTTGCATGCTGATGAGCTTCAGAGGATTAGCAAAATGTACAGAGGCGCTGGAAAGAAATGCGAACAGCACGGCGCCCACGCGCTGCGCAGTCGGAATTTATCTTCAATGCGCTTTTACCTCGGTAGTAACAGAAAGACGCTAGAGTGGTACATTATTGTATCACGGATGTCTCTAGTGTATTTGTGTTGCGAGCCAAGTATAAGCGTGACGAAAATAAATTCCTACAGCGGAGCGCCTAGGCACCGCGCTGTTCACATTTCTTTCTGTCGCGGCACTACGTTCTGAGATGTAGGTTCAAATAAACAGTGGACAGTGAATTTTATTTTCGCTGCGCAAACTTGAAAAAAGAACTGCTGGTGGATCAGGGCCACTCTGTGAAGCAGATTGTTGACGAAAAAGCCGGTACTGTAACGGCAAAATGCGTATCGCAAGTAAATGACAAGATCATTTAAGACGTGGAATTCGAGGTAAATACCATTTTTTTTTTGGCGCGGCCATCTTCGCAAGATACTTAATTTCGTTGGGTAGCTGAGCAGTTCGGTGCATGCAGGTTTGTTGGCCAAATAATAAGGATTTTGTTACGTGTTTCGATGAATGGTGGGAATAATTTGTTTTAACTGAAAATAAAGTGGCCTTAAGGCGACACGCGAGGCTCAAGAGAAAAACGAAAACACGCACGAAATGCGCCTACCAGCTGAATGCTATATACGGCTAAGAGAAAAAATGCTCTAGTTTGGTCAATCGCTACAACGGAGATAAGCGATTGGTATATTTATTTTAATGCCGATTACAGTGCACGCACATCCCCAAAACAATTTATTACATGTGCAAGCAAACATTTTATTTTTATTTTTAGAAATTTTTTACATGAAAAGCAACTTCGAAAATTGAGCCAGGCGTCACAAGTCGGAACTTTGAGGGGACCACCTTGCCTCACACGCGTCTGCATAACGCCACTAGCTGTTGTTGTCAGTCCCCAAAATAAAAAATGGCAAAAAAATGAGTTTCGTTTGCGCGAGCTTTACTAAACACTGCATGCTTAGTGAATTACAGCAAAAATTGCTCACACATAACATTACGCGTGCAACATACCAAACGTCTTTAGCAACAGAAAAAAGCTTACTTCACCCTGCCCACAGCAGTTATCGAGGCCTGCCGTTTCTTGTTTTCATCCATTTCATACCCCACAAATCCGGACAAAAACATTTTTGAATAGGAAACAGTGTATGACCGCATTTTTTCTTCATATACTGAAAGATTTCACCATAGCAATCGCCCAACGATAGGCTTGCATTTTTTTTTTCGTATTAAAGTTTTTCCTATCGTCAACTGCTCAATACGAGCGATGAAAAATTTTTAAAATTTTGCTACATATAGAAAGGGTGGACCATTAACTTCAATATTTCTCTTACTGTATGTTACAATTTTCCAATATTAGTTTTTTTTCCCACGAATGTAGGACATGTCCAAGAAATATGTAGAATTCCACGGGCAAGCCTTGGCCGTTGAAGTTCAGAGAACTATTGTGACAGCCCCTGACACAAGTTTGTCCACTCTTAGAACATCGCAGAATTCCAGCCATGACTCACAGCGAGCGTCAACAATACTTTTGTGCGCCCGCGAGCAGGACGGCACGTGCTCACAATGAAAGAGTCGTCAAAGGGCGCTTGACACAATCATGAACCGGAAAAAACCAAATATGAGAAAGGGGGGTGCGGAAAACTTTATGAAATGATTACGTCAAAAAGCGTTATAAGCACCCGTTTTTTTTCCTTGTGTGTTTTTATTCTGGTTATAGTGCTTTTTGATGTAAACATTTGATAATGTTTTCTGCCCCACCTTTTCGGTATGTTTTTTTTCCAGTTGATGCTTGTGTTGGCAGCCCTTTGATGACTGTGCTTTAGGTTGTAATCTTCGGCCCCCCTGATTGCCACTTGGTTTTTTGGCATATATTGTGCTGGTGTTTCCTCGAAAATTGCTAGTCAGCGCCCGTCCTGTCATCAGTGTTTCTTCTTGTCTCCGTCTGTTTTCGTGCTGGTCATTTCGAATCAGATCTTACAAACTGGGCGGATCCACAGGCTAAAACACCTTAGGCTAGAAAGAAGATATTTCTCACCGTCACATAAACAACTGTCCACCTCGGATGCCGTTGATTGGACGAGAACACAAGCAAACACATATCCAAGTCTTCACATTTCACACAACATCAGATCCACACAATGCCCAAGTTACTGTCCCTGGTGCGGAGCAAACCCCATACATCTTGGGAATGCCAGGACAAACCGGACAAAACGCTAATAGTGCCGCACTTGACACACGGGCAGTGGGACGAGGCCCTGACGAGTGACAGCCTGGATCATCCAGCTAGTCTACTAGTCAGCTGCCACCAGCGGGCCCTGGACTAGGGGCCCCGACCACCTGGCTCCTGCGAATTAGTCTATGCTAATTAAAATTTCTTGCTTTCAGATTCCTAGCCAGGCACTTCAGATTTTCCGCAATGTTAGCCAGCATGGCACGCGGTTCTTCTAGCTTCACCTTGCCAATGCTGACATATAGAAAGTCGTCCTCGATTTTCTCAGTCTTGTCCCTCAAGGTGGCACCTCCGGGGCTGCCAGAGCTGCCATGGCTGCTCGTGTCGGAACTGGGGGATGAGATCCAGCTGAAAAGAAAGCCCTTCTCTGAGAACAGCGCCGGTGGGTCGAGGTTTGAGTCCCGATTATTCTTGACCTCTCGGCTGTTCCATGTCTTATCTTGCGCATGTGATTGCGCTAGCTCCTTCGGATGAGATCTAGTTCCTACGCCAATGGCAACTATATATGTCCCGATACCCATCAGAAGTCTTCCTGGATCCGCTTCCTTGATGAAAAGAAGCCACCAAGGAATGTAGAAGCAAGTGCCAACTAGAAGGAAAACTCGAATGCAGACTGGTCTTCCTCAATCAGGCACAGGCGAAAATCAGGGAAGGCTGCTTGCAAGGCCTAGGCGCTGGTGGTGACCGTGACGGGCGAACGGCTGCCTCCGCTTGCCGCGTGGCGGAAGGGAGCAGCAAAAGTGGACGAAGAGGCCACACCGTGAGGAAGGCACATTGAGGTCTCGCTGTCCATCCTGTGTTTTACGGATCCTGCTTCGTTTCCTAGTAATGCCGGGCGTTTCGTTTTGGTGCGGCCATTCCACGTACGTGGGGTTTTGGCCAGGTTTCAGAGTAGCTCTGATGACTTGGGTGATGTAGGGATGCCGTCACGCTGCATGTAGGCATGCCTTTCATCCCCCCGACAGGAGCATTGGCAGATTTGTTCGCCAGCCTGCCGATCGAAAGCGTGCATTTGATTTTATTTCAAAAGAATGGTGTCAGTGCAATTCCAGTGGACCAGTAAAGCTCAGGGTCTTGTCAGGAAGAAGTGTACAAAGAAATGCCATTTCATCCACTTTGAAGGTGCTGCTGGGATCATAATTTGCAAGAACGTCCTGTGGCTTCTTCTGGTGCCAGTCATTATGAACATCTCTTATCTGCCGTGGCACTTTCACCATACATGGTGTGGAGAGTTAGGCCATGGTGCTTGTTGAGACATTTCAACCAGCTGTCACTGAATTTGAAGCCTTCAGCTTCCGTCTTGAGTGTGAAGTACCACCCTATTTTCTTTTTCGTATCGATGACCGCTGGTCATACGCAAACCGCATATTCACTTCGTGTGCACTTCCAAAGTGGTTAGGCATGCCGAAATTGCTGCTGTCAGCACATGGGTCAATTCGCAGGTGATAACGGACGTGAGACCACTGTGTTTCTTGAAAACTCTCCTCGAGGTGAAGAGTATCCGGATGACCTGCACCTGCAACATTAACATAAAATTTATTAATCTGGATCTGCACATTTATGGCACTAATTCAGCTGAGAATTTTGAGAAAAAACTGGAATTACCCAGTAAGAATATCTCAACATTACCTGATTAATAACACTAATAAATACAGAAATGAGAACCAACTTATCTGACACAGAACAACAGTACAGATATGAACCGCACCAAAACGTGCCAGCAAATATTACCAAAGCACATCCACTACGACCACTTCCATTCCACCCGCAAAAAAATTTTATTTGTACACGAGTCAAGACTCCTAAATTATGAAAAAAACAGCGCTGAGACTAGGGACAAAGAAAGAAGACAACAGGACCTTCGTCAGGAAAACAACAAGACAGTTGTTTTCTTTCTTTGTCCATCGTCTCAGCACTGTTTTTTTCCCAGCAGTAAATACCAACTAGCTCAACTCTCTGTTTCATTGAAATTTACCCCTAGGGTATATAAACCATCTGTCAAAATAATGCACCTTGGGGTCCAGAATGCATGCAAGCACTGTTAAACACTCCTATCAATGAACCCGTAAATTCAGAAAAACGCCTGAGGAGATGGGGTGGCTCAGAGGTGCCTGTCTACTGAGCTGGAGTACCCCGGTTCCAATCCGACTGCGCCGGCAGCGTTTCAATTGAGGCGAAATGTGCCCGTGTGTTGTGCTCTGCCAGTGCATGTTACTGATCCTCAGGTTGTCGAAATTATTCCAGAGCTTCTCTTTTTCCTTCTTTCAGTCCCTCCTTTATCCCTTCCCTTGCACGCAGTTCGGGTGTCCACAGAGATATGTGAGAGAGCTACTGCGTCATTTCCTTTCCTGAAAATCAATTTTTCAGCAACAATCATTAATCAC
Organism: Amblyomma mixtum; assembly: GCF_055824585.1. Lineage (NCBI taxonomy): Eukaryota > Metazoa > Arthropoda > Arachnida > Ixodida > Ixodidae > Amblyomma > Amblyomma mixtum. Next base: position 44,851,399 of record NC_143015.1, on the reverse strand, counting down.
TCTGCGCTAGCATTTGGGTTATACGCAAGAATTAAGTTTCCGATTTGCAGAAAATACCCAGTACAACAGTATGCGTTACAACTTAATAACGAAGTGGCAGATGACCCTTTTATAGCACAGTAGCACTAAAAGCCACATTCCTGCATATTCAGCCACATGAATATGTGCATGTTTTGCCGAAGCCAATAATTAAGGAGTAATCATCAAGTTTAGGAAAAGCCGCCGCGGTGGCTCAGTGGTTATGGTGCTCGGCTGCTGACCCGAAAGACGCGGGTTCAATCCCGGCCGCGGCGGCAGAATTTCTTTGAAGGAGAAATTCTAGAGGCCCGTGTACTGTGCGATGTCAGTGCACGTTAAAGAACCCAGGTGGTCGAAATTTCCGGAGCCCTCCACCAACGTTACTAGACTAGCTTCAGTTGTCAAACTCTGCGGCGCTGCGCGGAACCGCCACCGGCCCGCGCCTTCATGGCGCTGCAGTCGCACCCAGCTTCACTTCTCAACTAACCGGTTAGGAGAACGGGCTGGGGCTGGACGAAGTACGCGGGGTGCAGCGTTGGCGTGTTTTGCGGGTGCTCGTTCACGGCGGATTTCAGCAAGCATGCCATCTACGGAGATTTAGTCTTCGCCGCATGTGTTAACATCAGCAAACGATGCCGACGTGCTGCGTTCCGGGCTGTAAAAGCGGCTACCGGAACGATGTTAACAGTTCGGAGCGCCATTTTTTCTGTGCCCCAAGCAATGAGACGCTTCGCTCGGCGTGGAACAGAGCGATTCCTCGTGCCGACCGGGAACTCTCTGCAAAATCCAAGGTGTGTGATTTGCACTTCCATGAGCAGGATATCTTGAAGAGTTATGTGCACATTATAAACGGACAGACAGTTGAGGTGCCACGAGGCAAGTGGACGCTTGCCGAGGGTGCGGTGCCGAAATTGTTCCCAAACCTTCCTTCGTACCTTTCGAAGCTGCCGGAAAAACAAACGAAAACGAAGGGAGCAAAACACTGCACAAGCAGGTCTCACGAGGTCACCTTCAAGTGGCGGTCAATGTGAAGACGCAGAAGAAATGCAAATCGTTTGTAGCTCAGGTTCCGGTCTGGAAGCTTTGAAGGAAGTCACTTCAAGTGATATGGAAGGCGTTCGGTTACCATCGTTGTGGCGGATGCTGAGTCTTGAGGACGCCAATGGCAAATATGTCGTGTTTTTCACTCTGAAAACACAACAAAGGCTCCCGCAAATTGAAAAATGCGTTGCAGTGGGGACTGACAACAATGCCACGGCAAGTGCTCTTGGCCGTGTGGTCGTGGCATTCAAGAGCGTTAACATCCGCACATTGGATGACCTAGCGGCTCTAATAGAGAGAGTTGACAAGCTCAATGTCTGTCCGGGGCTAAGAGCACTGAAAGTTACAAGCTTTCCACGCAGGTGCAAGGTACTTTCTTCTGAAGCGATGTGCAAGCCATGCCAAAAGAAAATGAGAGCTGAAAATGCAGATGCTTCAGAAGCAAAAAAAGGCGTCGCACAGACAGAAAAGGATAAAAAATCTTCAAAAAAAAAACACTAAGAGCCGCATCTGCAAGAGTTTCTTTCATGGCCGAGGTGGATAAACTAAAGAAGCAGCTAGCAGGCCAAGAATCTGCGGCGATTGAGGAGGCACTGACCTCACTACCACCAGTCCAGCAACTTGCATTTCGGACGTCACTGCAGCAGGTGAAAGCAAAGGGCCCTCGAGGTGTCCGATACACAAGGATGTGGGTAATGAACTGCCTCCTTTTTCGTATCGCAAGCCCAAAAGCTTACAACCTTCTGCGAAGCACGAAGCTGCTTCCCCTTCCAACGACCCGCCGCCTAAACCAAATTCTTTCTGGTGTACCTTGTGAGTATGGGTACAACGAGGTTGCGCTCGAGTCCATCAAGGCCTTTTTCAAAGATGTACGTCCTGTGGAGCGGTGCGGCACTCTTGTATTGGACGAGATCATATTACGGGAGTCGGTCGATTTCAACAAATCAACGTTGAAGTGTGATGGATTCGTCAACTATGGAGGCCATTCAGGGGAGCAAATTGCTGCTGACCATGCCCTAGTGATCATGTTCATACCCCTTTTTCATCGGTGGGTGCAGCCAGTAGCCAGCTTTGCTACCAGAGGTGCTGCTCCAGGCTTTGAACTGGCCAAAATAGTTATGGAGTCCGTGCTCAAACTTGAAGGCTATGGTGCTACCATCATAGCTGTCGTGAGCGATGGCGCAGGAAATAACAGGTCGATGTGGTCTCACGTCGGTATATCAGGCAAGCTGTGTCAACCAATCAACAAGATCCCGCACCCGACACTTGAAGAGGGACGTTCTCTTCACTTCTTGTGCGACGTGCCACATATTGTCAAGTGCGTGAGAAACAATCTTTTGACCCACAAGTTTGGAAAGGTAATGCCCGTCTAACTTTTCAGAAATTTCTCGTACATGTGAACGTTGCGATGTTTCACTAACCTGAATGCTTGCTTTTTTTTGCTTTTTGTAGGCTGGTTCTGACTTGGTGAATTTCGAGCACTACAGGAAACTTCCCGACATTGAAGAGAAAGAACAGCTAAAGGTCGTTCCAAGGTTGACGGCATCTCAGGTGAATTCGAAGAAGCTCGAGAAGATGAACGTCCGGCTTGCAACACAGGCATGACAAGTGTGCCTTCTGCTTTGTATCATCTTTTTGCAGTTGCTATCTTGGCACGGTAGCAGCAAAGCCTTTGCCTTGAAATGTACTGTCCACTCTGATCACGGGTTTTAACTGAAACATATAGGTGATAATGAACATTGCTCTCAGCTATTCAGCAGGAGCGTCGCTGTGGGCCTGAAGTTCTACCGGGAGCAACAGAAACCTCGCTTTGAGGGTACAGAAGGCACGGAGAGCTTCACAAGGCGGATGAATGACCTCTTTGATGCATTAAATGCCAAGTGCCCAGCCGAAGGCATACGCAAGAATTCGCCACAACTCAAGGTACAAAAAGTGTTTTTACGTGCTTAGGGTGTCTACTAGTTCAAAACGACATGCTACATGCCATTTCACTTTGAAATTCAGGTGATCATCAACTTCCTCGACATGCTGAACTCAACAGAAAAGGAGAGTGTTAAGAATAACACAAAGCTGTTTGCCTCTCAAATGACGACCGAATCTCTTCGCGTGACGCTAATGTCAGTCCTCGACATCGTAACTTGGCTACATGACAAGGGCGTCAGATATGTGTTGACTGCGAAGCTCAACCAGGACCCGTTAGAGGTAACCCTTATCGTGTTTCTTTGTTTTGAAATTACCATGTTTTGGCGACTGTGTCCAAAGACTGACCTCTTCTTTTTTGTAGCGCTTCTTTGGCGTGGTGAGAAGCTTCGGTGGTGGTGAAGACCACCTACAATCACACACTTTGGGCAAATTTTCAGGCTCCTGAGCCTTTACACACCATTAAAAATGGCACTGAAAGGCAACTGCTCCGGAAATGCTGATCCGGTTCTTGTGACTGTGGAGGAGACCCTTAGCAAAAAGAAGTTGGAGGCTTTGTCCCGAAAAGAAGATCGTCAGCGGAAGCTCGCCGCAATTATTAGCCAGATTGACCTGCAGGAGGAGGCAGACGCTGATTCCCTCCAACAGAGCGACAGCCGCCCTTTTGCATCTACAGCTGTTATCCACTATCTTGGCGGCTACGTTGATAAGAAGTCTGCGAATATGACGGACTGCAGTAGCTGCCATGCTACTTTGATAGCTGCATCAGATGTTCCACCGGCAGCCATTCTCACCGAACTTAGGTCATTTGTGCCTGGCGCTCTGAAGAACCCCTCTGGAGCCCTAACTTGTATGTTGTCAGGAATTGAATGTATTATAGAGCGGCAAACAAAGTCTAACAAGGTGTTTGGTGACTTGTTCTGGACCATCCTAGGAGAGCTGTCAGAGAATACGCTCAGTCGTGTTGGTTGCCCAATGCACTTTCAGGAACTCAGTGCACGCATCATTCAGTTTTATTTAGCCACGCGCATGAATTTTTATGCTAGGTTCCTGGAGCAGCGGCGGGGATCCAGCCTTGAAGTAAAGGCAGCGAGGAAGCGTGCCAAGCTGCTTTAGGTGTAAATGGCCCACGTGGGCTCAAATCATTTGGCCTAGATTATTTCAGACCTGCCAACCCGACGATGCTAAACCTACTATAGAGGATGCCAAGAAATACTAAAATTCGGTGAAAAATACTAAAATTATGTTTTAGTACATCAAATTTTTTATTTGGCTATGAAAACAAAGCAACTTCAACTGGTGTTTCAATACATCATGCAAACAACTTCAGAAAGATGTCTTCGAAGTGGAAGGTTGAGACAACACTGAGGATGTTGCTGCTTTTGCCTTCCTCAGAAAGTCCTTGTCGAACACCTGATTGTGACAGACTACAGACTCCTTACATTTCACAACTTGCATCATTGCAGCTTGCAGCTTTGCATCATTGCCAGCGTCGTTGCTCCCGTCGGTAGCGACCGAAAACGGTCCGGATTGAAGACAGCTTACAACACTACTGACCTGTTGATTGGCCATTGCCTTGGCGATTGCAGCCGTTTTTGTACGAGCGCAAGCATAGGCCACTGCCTCTTTGGAGTTCGGAAACATTTTCCTGAATAGGTCTCCCGCATGGTCTGCAGCAGTGAATGGCACGTTGTGCTCGATGAGGAAAGCTGTGAAAAGGCATTCCGCTCGAATAGTGCCTTGGTCCACCGAAGCGCTAAAATATCCACCGAGCTTCTCGTTGGTGTCAACAATCTGCGCCGAGTCCTTGTGCTTCTTTGTTCCGAGATGCAGGAGGATGTCCCGACGACCGGCGTGCGCAATGTTCAGATCACAGCGGCAGACAGTGCAGAAAGCATATTTTTCACCCTTGCGAGATTTCTGAATGCACGGAAAATCCGTCGAATAACTTGGTAAGAACACTTGAAAGTACTTCTAGCCGGACATCTTACAACGACACCCGCAGCAACAACGCTTCACGCCGCCGGCAACACAACAGGCCTAATTAGCCAGGCTATGACCACACCAAACACACCGTTTCAAATGGGCAAACACAACAGAAGAAAGAACGCGAGGAAGTTCACTCCTTCCTGTAGGGTCCAGTATTTCTAGAGACCCTACTTCCTGCATGAATGCGATGGTGGTGATGACGATGGCTATCCCGTTTGCGAGCCACCAAAAGCCTCAGTGTTGCCAACACAGAACCAGAATGTACGGTGTGCAGCCGCTGAACGACAAAAATAAACAAAAATCGTAAAAGTAGAGAGACATTACGATACTCGTAAAAAAACGCTGGAAATCGGGCACTTTACGATAAAATCGTAAAACTTGGCAGGTATGTTATTTCCCTTATGATAAGGTTTATCTTAGTTATATACGTGGGCCATACGGTTGTTTTTTACTTCATTTTCTTTAATAAAATGTTCGTTGATTCACAACAAAGTTGTGCTGTTATTTTTGTGGGTCACACATTTTTTCTTACAATGTGGTCTATAACTGCTCCAGATCAAAGTGATTAGGCCATAGCACAAGACCCAGAAATCGCGCCGCGACTTCTGAGCTCTGCAATTGGCCCTGAATTGGTATCGGCATAAACAAGCGAACGTGTGCTGGGAACACATTTGCTTCTGCCGCACGGGGACGCGAGACCAGCCCGTAAAGCATGAAGGATGGACCGACTGAGAGAGCTTCAGCGCTGTCAGAGAATACGCTCAGTCGTGTCAGGTTATGCCTGCCCTTTCAGGACCCCGGTGCACGCGTCATTCAATTTGATTTAGCGACACGCGTGCATTTTTTGCTAGGTACCTGGAACAGCGCCAGGGATCTAGTCTTCCAGTGAAAGCAACGAGGAAACGTGACAAGCACCTGTATGTGGATACCGATTTTGCCTACTATCACAAATACCACAAGGAACAACGCGAGCGAGCGTGAAACGCACACAAGCTGCTCGTCTGCACGAACACTAGGCTACGGTGGGGCGTCTGCTGTGGAGCTGGATGGAGCGGCGCCGCCATCTGGCGGCGGGCAAGGAAGTGGAGACACCGGCAGTAAGGGCGCAGGCGGAGAGTTTGACAACTGAAGCTAGTCTAGTAACGTTGCCCTCCACTATGGCGTCTCTCATAGCCTTAGTCGCTTTGCGACGTTAAACCCCATAAACCAAACCAAACCAAGTTTAGGAAATGAAAAGTGTGCGCGAGCGCCGAGATCTAAGGCGTAGCACGTACATGAGTGTAATCTGCATGCGTCTCGCACTCTGCTCAAGTAGCTCAAGGACAACAGGTCACAGAACCGCCACTACGTCTTGGTCACATCACAAACGATGACAATGTTTCGCATTATCAATTTTTTGCATTATCGCCAAAAAGCTCTGAGTAATTGCCAATGAAAGAAAACTTTAATGAATTCATTCCATGGCGCACATCTTAGGATTCAGGCTTTTCTTATATGTTCGAATGTGGCACTAAAGCCGCCGAGATATATGGCGCTTCCAATGTCCACGTTTGCTTCATGAACGTGCTCTAGACTTAAAAAACAATCATATTATTGACGTCCTATAGACGTCTAGCGCGTACAAACGTGCCGCTCATCCTTATGACGCACATCTAATGGACGCCTCTTTTAGGACATGACGTTTGGATCTTTCCAGTACATCGAATGGATATTTGTGTTTCACTGGGAATGGGGCCGTCACTTATTGTAGAACTGCTCAGAACATATCAAATTTGCTTTCAGTCTCGCCCCAGCGTTTGTATGTTATTACATTTGGTCACCAAATAACTGCTAAATTATGATAAAATTGTGTGCTTGCAGTGAAACTTATACAATATCGTTTAAACCTCGAACAGCTGAATTCAAAGTACCATGCAAAGGGGATGCTCTTAGCATCCATCCAGCAATCCTGCAAGATTCCCGTGCCGAGCGAGATCAGGTGAGACGAGCCAGAGTCAAAATGTTCCACTCTAGAGGAGGAGTAAGCTGCAGCGGAGGCATGCGAATGAGGTTCACTGTGCATGATGACATCGCAACGCTACGGGAAGTACGGAACATGAATCCGTTTAGGGACTCATCACAGTGGTCAGAAGTTGCCAACAATTTACTCGAAGCTACAGGGAAAACGTTCACAGCCCGTGCCGTGAATTATGATAAAATTGTGTGGTTGTAGTGAAACTTACACACTATCGTTTAAACCTCGAGCAGCTAAATTCAAAGTGCCATGCAAAGGGGATGCTCTTAGCATCCATCCAGCAATCTTGCAAGATTCCCGCGCCGAGCGAGATCAGGTGAGACGAGCCAGAGTCAAAATATTCCACTCTAGAGGAGGAGTAAGCTGCAGCAGAGGCATGCGAATGAGGTTCACTGCGCATGATGACATCGCAATGCTACGGGAAGTACGGAACATGAATCCGTTTAGGGACTCATCACAGTGGTCAGAAGTTGCCAACAATTTACTCAAAGCTATAGGGAAAACGTTCACAGCCCGTGCCGTGAATTATGATAAAATTGTGTGGTTGTAGTGAAACTTACACACTATCGTTTAAACCTCGAGCAGCTAAAATCAAAGTGCCATGCAAAGGGGATGCTCTTAGCATCCATCCAGCAATCTTGCAAGATTCCCGCGCCGAGCGAGATCAGGTGAGACGAGCCAGAGTCAAAATGTTCCACTCTAGAGGAGGAGTAAGCTGCAGCGGAGGCATGCGAATGAGGTTCACTGTGCATGATGACATCGCAATGCTACGGGAAGTACGGAACATGAATCTGTTTAGGGACTCATCACAGTGGTCAGAAGTTGCCAACAATTTACTCGAAGCTACAGGGAAAACGTTCACAGCCCGTGCCGTGAATTATGATAAAATTGTGTGGTTGTAGTGAAACTTACACTATCGTTTAAACCTCGAGCAGCTAAATTCAAAGTGCCATGCAAAGGGGATGCTCTTAGCATCCATCCAGCAATCTTGCAAGATTCCCGTGCCGAGCGAGATCAGGTGAGACGAGCCAGAGTCAAAATGTTCCACTCTAGAGGAGGAGTAAGCTGCAGCGGAGGCATGCGAATGAGGTTCACTGCTCATGATGACATCGCAATGCTACGGGAAGTACGGAACATGAATCCGTTTAGGGACTCATCACAGTGGTCAGAAGTTGCCAACAATTTACTCGAAGCTACAGGGAAAACGTTCACAGCCCGTGCCGTGAATTATGATAAAATTGTGTGGTTGTAGTGAAACTTACACACTATCGTTTAAACCTCGAGCAGCTAAATTCAAAGTGCCATGCAAAGGGGATGCTCTTAGCATCCATACAGAGAAAACGTTCACAACCCGTGCCGTGAAAGACCGTTGCGACCTGTTGATGTCGCAGTATGCAAATGAGGACCGGGCAAACCTCTGCAAGTAAGTCATTTTTCTCATTTTCCAGCACCACGCGATTTATATTAACCTTGATCTGTTTATCTTATAATAGATCAGGGACGGAGGAGGAGTACGACGAGAAAGCACATTTACTGCAAGAGATTGTCGACATCGCAAGAGTTTGGGTACAGGGCGAAAAACCGAAAACAACTTACGCAAAACAGCACGTCTTCTGCACTCCGCTGCGTGCCATCCGACGCTCATAATGCAGCTACGCCTGCTTCTGCCGGGACGGCGACCATCCTGACTGACTGTAAGTGCAGTTTGTGGATTGAACAGCGCAAACAAAAGCTCCAGACTGATCACGTTCCACCGTGCCAAAGTAACAACCGCTCTCTCCCTGGCATCTGCTCTCACGCGTTTTGACGCCCAACCCATACTATGTAACGAATAATGGCCTCAGATCGAATCAGTGAAACTCAAAGTTTATTGCCAGCGCTCATTTGCACCCTTATTACGCAGCTGCACCCCATAGTGTGCGGTGCAAAACGATAAAGGTTTAAAAAAAACTGCGCCACCCAGCCCAATTTATCACGTCTTTAACGAAGCTTTCTCAGCTTGTTCTTGCGTGACTTTTCTTGTTTCCCGGCCAACACACATAAAGAAGTAATGGAGTGTGTCAAACATCACACACTGAAACTAAAATGCTATTTTCGTGCCGTCCCTATCGCTGCTTAGGATTGGCGGCCGTCAACAGCACCAGGGGTTGAGCGTGCATATGGAAAAAGCACAGCAGACGATGCTTTTAGTAGCCGGAGCCCTGGGCGTCATGCCTATTACCGTTACTTCTGCCAATGGCGCGGTGATAAGGCGCTGACATATTGCCCCTTCGAAGGTCTCTATATGCTCTAAAAGAAAAGGTCCGTGTATACAGCTGCCTCAAGAAAAGAAGAGGGCACAGATTATAGGGAGCTCCCTTCAATTGATAATATACCTGCCCTTCGTAGAATTTCTTCAAAATGAAATGAAATGGAAAGTTCTTCAACAACAAATGTTAGGGTGAAGAAACAGCAAAGTAATAAAGTTATGTCCGTGCACACGGTCCTCAACAACAGAACTTAAGGGTCTTGAGATACTGGAACTGCCTCTGTACATAGTTGACTACAAAGGAACTGCATTCCAGATTTCCCAACATACACTAGCGAGCCATGTAATTGACAAGATTTGCATTCATTATGTAGTGCATAAAGCTGTGTCATTAAGGCTGCATTATATACATCTTTCAGCTCTTGATGGTTTGTGCCCTACATGAGAGGAGCTGGAGTGAATCAGCACAGCTGAATGTGACGACCAAGAGCTTGATTTCGCGTCACAAGTGGAGCAGGGCCAGAGTGCATTAGAAGAGCCAGAACCTCAAGGCAGCATTCAGGAGGACACAAGAAGTGAGCTACTCAGAGGTATGTATACTTGCATGGAAAATTTTGGTCATTACGGTACAGACCTTGATGAGTTATGCCCTACCTCAGTAAAGAGCTCAAGCAGCGCAATAACTAGAAAAGAGAGAATATTGAGCAGAAATGCAATGCCTACAGGTGCAGGAAGTTTGGTGACACTTATAGGAAGGGTGGCCGCATCTGAACATACAGCTTTGTCAAGTTTTCTAACGCCTTAGAAATATAGCAGCAGAAGCACAATGCAGGAAATAAAAATGACTAATTTCTTGCAAGTATTTCCATCCAGTGTTCACAAAACCCTGTAGCGTTGGTATTTCAGGGACACTGACAGGTTTATCAGAAATGGATAGCATTGTCGTGATTTCAGGGACACCGACAGGTTTATCAGAAATGGATAGCATTGTCGTGAGCAAGATGGCAGTGCAAGTTCTGTTGCGCGTTCAGCTCTTGGACCTGATGGTATTTCAAATCACATTTTGAAACGGTGTGCAAAACAGCTCCTTTATTTGTGTTGTGTTGAGTTTAATGCTGCAAGGTGCCCAACACAACAAGGTAGTTGCCCCCTTGCAAGACAGATGTTGGCGCATGTGACCTTTTCTTTTGGTTGTCTTACTTTTTTTTCACCCTCAATGTGGCGGCCATGCAGAGTGGAAGGAGCGGAGCCTACGTGCCCCGTCATGTGTGTATCGACTACTTGGTGTGCTTATGGGTATTTGTCTTATGGGGGCTGTCCCTTAAGGCTGGTTCACATGCAAGTGATTGAGCGAACTGAGCGACCAGTGGCACGGCACTGCGACGCCTTTCACAAGGTTCCGTTTCACATGCGTCGTTCCAAAGCGTTTACTGCCGCTGCGAATTCCAGTGTTGCTGACAAAGAATACGAGCTCGTGGCTGGTTTCGCTGGTTTGCAACCATCAACATGGGCAATGTTTGTGCATTATTTTGCCAGAAATGCTCAAATTTTAGTAACAAATAAAGAACTCTTAATTTTTAAATATCAACCACTTCTCATTTTGATGACAATAATCTTTTTTTTTTCAAGTTCGTACGTGCGGTGTAACCGCCAGGGCGCCGGCGTTGAAGGCTTTTGCAAACATGGACGCTCGCGCAGCTGGAGGTGTGGACCGTGGAGCAGACGCTGAGTCGTCCGAAATGGATGTATGCGAGACTTTTGACTCCTCGTACACCCATCTCATCTCGCTAGAGGAAGACTGTTTGCTAAAAAAAAAAGGCTTTGCCGGAGCTCCCAGTGCCACGGCGCTGGTGGGTGAGGCTGGTCTGGAAGAACCGCAAGCAAGAGGCGGAGTACTACACCGTGATGAGTTCTACGTTGCAGTTTTGCCTGATACTGGTGCCTTAAAGTTCAAAGTTTTCTGCACAGATGCCACTACTTATGAGCGGAGACAAAGAGTACTTTCAAATGTGCTATAAGATGTCCCCAACCAAGTTTGAGGAACTTCACGCCCTTGTCGAGGGGCCCCTCACCAAACAGCACATCATACGGGAACCGATACCATCACGTGCAAGGCTTGCCATGACACTGAGGTACTCGGAAATTCGTGTCACTGATGACTCCTTGACCAGTGCATGCAAACAGTTATTACTTTTGCAATCCCTTCTAGGTATTTGGCATCGGGAATGCACATTCAGGATGTTGCCATGGCCTTCCGAGTGGGCATCTCCACAGCGAATGGCATTATCTGCGACACCTGCAAGCTGCTGTGGGAAGTTCTTCAGCGGATTTGCCTCAAGGTGTGTTGCAGCTGGAACGAAATACTCTTTCAAGCGAAGCCTGCTGTGCTCACTGGGACCTTTTGACTGTTAATGCTACCATTCACTAACATTGCCTCTATCGTTTTCATTGATATCTTGTTATTGCTTTCATTGTTCATTTCTCTTTCATATCTCACTGCACCAGTGTAAAATGCCTGTGGCTGTTAGTCGGCACCTCGTAATGAACAAACAATTAAAATTTGCTTCTTAAATTCAAAACCTTACGGACTGGTAAATGATCGAACCTTGAGACATGGTTACTGAGGCAGCTACAAAGCAACTGCATACAGTCTTCCCAATCAAATGCACATTTGTGAATCCCATAAACGGAACAGAATGTTTATATAATGTGTGCGGTGTGCTCTCTTAAAAATGAATGGTATATTTAATGAACACTGCAGCTTAGAAGTCCCCCCCCCCCCCCCAAAGTACTGAAAACACCTGAACAGTACACGTTGGTGTGCTTGTTTTGTACTAGAGGGAAAATGGGAACAAACCAAAGGCAAGGATAGGCTGAGAAGACAGGACGAGTGCTTCTTAGTGCCTCATTGTCTTTAGTTTGTGCTGCTGCTATTTTGCCACTAAAGATACTTCCACATTTCTACTTCATTACTGGGAGAAGGTTGCCACTGGATTTTCTGAAAAGTGGAATTTTCTGCACTGTGTTGGATCCATGGACGGCAAACATGCTCAAATTCAGGCCCCACCACATTCAGGCAGCCTTTATTTCAATTACAAGGTAATGTTCACACTGAAGGGTCTTTTGTCAATTACATCATTTTTCTGTGTACATAAACTTTCATTTAAGGGTACGTACTCCATCGTACTTATGGCTGTGGTTGACAGCAATTTGAAGTTCATCCTCATTGATGTGGGTGCCTATGGGAGACAGAGCGACAGAGGAACACTTAGCGCATCAAGGCTGGGAAAAAGCCTTGAGCGTGGCCTGCTAAATCTGCCGCTACCGAAATTATTGCCAAAAACTTCAATGGTGGCACATCACGTTTTTCTTGGAGATGAGGCATTCCAGCTGCGCCCTGATTTCCTCCGACCCTACCCAGGCAGGGGCCTCGATGAGGCCAAACGAATATTCAATTACAGGCTCAGCCGTGCAAGGTTTGTTGCAGCGCAAAAATTACCTACTGCATGGATTTCATCACTAGCCTGGTGGCAAAAAATAGTTATTTTTCACGTGCATCTGCAGTTGACAAAAATCAAAATACTCAATGTTTCATTCTTTCCAGAAGGTGCGTTGAAAAAGTTTTTGGAGTGATGGCGTCCAGGTTCCGGATTTTCCGACGCGTCATCAACCTGCTGCCAGAAAACGCCGACTACATAGTCTTGACTGCATGTGTTCTGCACAACTTCTTCGTGGATGATGACATGTATATGCCAGCAAACTATGCCGATGTGGAAGATGGTTATGGCAACATCACTGAAGTCCAGTGGCAGGCAGCAGCTCAAGACGCAGCCACGCTGAATCTGGAGCCTCCAGTAGGGCACAACTACAGCCGTTCTGCAGCAGATACGCGAGAATTATTTAAAGCATATTTTATGAGCAGCCAAGGAGCTGTGCCATGGCAGTGGGCATCAGCTAGACTGCGTCGATGAAGATGATACTGCCGCGAATCTTGGCAGTGCTTGTTTGTTCATTCTTCAAAGCTGCAGGCAGCTTTGAATAATGAGCAAACACTACAAAGATTCGCGGCAATACGCTGCTGACGTGTATTCTGCTACAACATACATGAGTGTCTGTGAAAGAGCAAGTGCACCAAAAAATAAAGGCATACGAGAAACTGTTTATTTGTTCTGTGCTGATTGCACAGCCAGGCTAGCAGGGTATTCACCCTGGCTGTACGATTCGCATATGTTTAACAGCTTCATCTTTAAATGCATAAGCATGTGTGGTGGAGTTGCCTCCATTTGCGGCGGCAGGGACAGCACAAAGCGGGTGGAGGCGTCCACTGGCCTGTGCGCAGCAAGTGCACTCCGCACGGCCTGAAGCTCCCTGTCGCCTTTTTTGGAGTTTGTTTCCCCTGGGTGGGGGAACCTCTGGTGCAGTAGTGACTGCTGCACAGGATGGCCCTGCTCCATCTGTGGAAGGCCTGGGAGCAGGAACATCGTGTGCAACTCATTCGTAGAGTTTTCCACTGCTTCTGGAGCTGCACTGTTGGTGTGGCTCACGTCAGCTGCTGCACTGGCCACTTGCACGCGGCCAATATCCAGGTTGCAGAAACTCCTGGGTAGAATGTACACGCTGTTAATTGCTGTTGCTTACACATTTAGTTCAACATTACTATTAGTCATTGCTTACCGTCTCGTTTCAATAGAGTCCCTCGGGAACTCCATTTGCTTGAGATATGGCCAGGCAATTTTGGCAGTGGCTCCTGCCCCACTCTTTTTTGAGTCTCTTTCGTCTTTAACTTTTCTTCTGTACATGTCCTTTAAATTTTTCCACCGTGCTATGATCTCCTCGACTGTTACTGAAATATGGAGCAGTACACAGCATAATGTTGAAATTGTCGTTTGTTAGCACACAAGAAAAAAATGACAGCGTTTACAACACTTGATTCATTGCAAAAGCACAGGCTTTTTTTTTCAGCTTTTTCCTATTACCACACTTTTATCAAAGAAAGCCTTACAGGTTTTTGACTTGCAGGAAAAAGCAGGGAAAGGGTAACGCGAGAAATCATTGAAGCCGAAAAGATAAATAGGTCAGGATGCGCGTGTGTAAGCACACCTTCCATTCTCCTCTCAGATAAAGAGCTCGTTTTTCTAAGGAAATGAAGGTGTTGACACATGTGACTCCTGTTTTCTGGCGTATAAATGTGATGCTTCAGGCGAATAAAATTTGTTGGAAGTTAGCGCTCGTGGTGTTCGTCTCTCGTGTCCTCGCCTTTTGCTGCGCTACAGTGTATTGGAACTATGTACCAACAAGCCCAAAAAGCCACGCTACTGACGTAATAGTAAGAATTGCGGATGGTGATCGAGCCTTGAATTATGAAGTGATCTCGAAGGGTGAGTTAGTTGAGAAGTGTGCATTGCTGATAGATGGTTTTTCAGTTTTTGATTGTTCCTATGCTCTTCTGAACATGGAGCTAGAGAGATTAGTATCCGTAGGTGGGCAGTTAGGCCTCTCAGGAGTGGAACGAGAAAATGGATGGAGGATGAGCAAGCTCGGCAGAGGGAGGAAAGGTCCCTCGCACGACAAACCGCAGAACAAGAACGCACGGCAGCAAAAGAGGCAGGTGAACTCAAAGCCAAGCTTCTTTAACGCGGCTCGCTGTCAGCTTTGGCTTGTTTTGGCTAAATGGTAACATCAGCTTTGCCCTTTTTTCTTTTACGTCCGCCTTTTCACTTGCTATCAGAAATAAAAATAAAAATGAAGTTAAAAGTTGCTTGTAAAATGTTCAAGATTATAGTTTAACGTTGGTAACTAGTAGAAAGTATTTTTTTCATCAGTTAAAAGCAATATAGAATCTAAAATTCAAGCCTGGCAGAAATCTGATAAAAGTAAACCAAACATGGTAGACCAAAATTAAAGCACTCTAGAATACTGGGACCCTAATCCAAAATCAACCGTTTGCACTGTTCGAGGCTCGGTTTTTTGTTTATTGCGTGAATTCACCTTATAGCATATACTAGGCTCGATGCTAAGACGCATATGTCCTCATGTGAGCGAGCATCTGGCGGGCGGTTTGGGCGGTAGCTGTGTCTGCGTATATAGATGTCAGTCGCGCGCTACATGGAAGTTCAGAGTAACCTACCAAAAGGCTAAGCGTCGCTTGCATGGCTGAAGTGGAGCAGAAAGGATTTGTCAGTGGAGGAGCCTATGCTGATTAGTATGCAGCACAGTGCCCACTTGAAATCTGAGTGAAACCTCCACGCAGTGAGTTAGACTGCCGGGAAGGTTACGTCTATGCGGTGGATTTATTGAACGCGTGGAGCGCCACAGACATTCTTCAGTACAAGGTCTGTGTCTCCATATGAAAGGTCACTCGCTTACACGAAAAGAAGGCTTCTGCTTAACAAGCAGCGCAACTGCAGAAGTGCTGAATGCGAAGAGAGTGCAGCATTTGTGTTCAAGCAGCTTTGCTAAAGAATGCAATGCAGACACAATGCCATGTGCTGCTCTTGCAGCCTGCAATAAAGATAATTTTTTCAGCAGCAGACGAGTGGTGCAAAGCACAAGAAATAGACTAGAGGCCGCCGAGCTAATTCCAGCTTCTATTAACAATAGTCCTCACTGGGAAGCTCTCTCTAACCCACCCCGCCTCCTCCAGCAACCAGGCATGAAATATACCAGTTTACTGCCCACTGGCAAAGTGATTTTGCCACTCTGCTCACATTTCAAAATCGGTCCGAAGAAGAGCGCCCCTCGTAAGCCCACCGCACATCCGGATTCGGATGACCGTTTTCGGACTTGAGTCGTTTTTCCTTCGGATGTCCGTTTTCAGGCTTGAGTTGTTCTTCCTTCGGATGTTCGGATTCGGCTTCGGACGTGCAGACCTTAATCGGACAATGTTCGCCATCTGAGATCTGACCATCAGCCTCACCACGACAGCCACACGGGCAGTGCCATTGGCAAGGCTAATAGTCGCTCAGCACTCTCTCATATGAACAGAACACTGCTGTAAGAAGGAGGCAACTTCATCCCCAAACAGGGAGGCACTGGCCCCCATGTCTAGAAGCACCGCGACTTCACGACCTGTGATTGTGACATTGATGAACGGAGCTGGCATGTCGGAGGGCAGGCAAGCATGCTAAATGGAGGGAACAGCAATTATCTCGGTCGAGCGTGTCTTCACGCCCGACCCCCAACCCCATTTCCCTGCTGGACGGGCTAACTTGCGCACAGACGAGAGACATGGCCCAGCTCGCCACATTGGAAGTGCCACACTCCACGTGCAGGCGTGTCTCCATGTCTTGGAAATGCCTCCTCCTGCCCCGTGCACCCTGCTGTGCGGCCTTCCGGCCATTTCGAGAATGTGTCCCTTTGTTCCCTGCCTTGCCCACGGGCTCGACTTTTGTTCGGATAGCTGCTAGCAGTAGCAGCGGCACTGCTTGCACGCTGGTGAAAAGTGCACGCTGGTGAAAAGTAAATGGGTCTAGAGCGCGTTCACTTAGTTTACACTCTTGGCGGGCGTCTGCGCCAACTGCGCACACAGCTTAGGCGCAGGAATCATAGCGTGCATAGGAGGAAACCCATGTCCACGCGAAGTGCAGCTCTACTGCTTTGCTGGCAGGTGGTGGAGGGCGATAGATGTGCATGGTGAGGATGTCGCCTTGTATGCGCTTGGCCTCAGCAGCCAGATCGTCCTGGTCACGAAACCGACCACCACGCAGGCAGGCCGCAAAAGTGGGATGCGCCTGCCTAACAACTCTTTCGACACGCTTGTC
Organism: Amblyomma mixtum; assembly: GCF_055824585.1. Taxonomy (NCBI): domain Eukaryota; kingdom Metazoa; phylum Arthropoda; class Arachnida; order Ixodida; family Ixodidae; genus Amblyomma; species Amblyomma mixtum. The sequence continues at coordinate 44,834,409 of NC_143015.1, read as the reverse complement.
GTTTAAGGAAGTCAGCTTGGCGACCTGGAAAAGCTCCCCCATCGTCCGCACACACTCGAGCAATGACTCATCAGGCACCTGCGTCCGCAGAAGCTCTCGCCGCATCCAACGGTGGTAGTCTACGGGCAAGAATTCCCGACAGAGAGCTACCTTGAACTCATCGAGCGTGGTTGCTCAGCGACCGGAAAGCAATGCTCGCTCCACGAGGGCAACAAGCACAATACGTGTGAGCATCTCGCTATCACCGAGTCCTACCGCAGACTGGTAGTGCGTTAGACTTTCGATGAAGTCAGTTGCGCTGACCGTGTCGGCGTAACCACTGTATGTTGGGAAGGCCACCTTTACCGCCAGCCACGAGTGCTTGAATGCCTCCAGGGAAGCCTGAAGAGCGCCCGATAGAGACTGGATTAGCTGCGTCGTATCCTGCAGCAACGCCGACGCTCCATTGAGAGCTCCTGCCTTTTGGATCCTAGCATGTTTGGGGTCCAGAAACAGCTGCACTATCTGTTCCACCTGCCTCGAGCTCTCGGAGCGCCAGGTGCGATCAATTCCTCGCTCCTTATGGTCGGGCTAGCAGCAGGACATCGAGGCAAGAACGAACGCCCCTGGCACCAGCCAGCAAGGTACGAAACCCAAGCATGTCAAGGGAAAGGTTATCAAAGCGGGAGGCATGCCCAAACTACCGAAGGAGGAAATCAAAATCGTGGTTAAACCACAAGGCGGCCTTGACATAGGTAAGGTCGGTGCCCCGACGGTCACCGCCGCAATCTTCGCAGCCGCCGGCATAACGGGAGACTGTGCAGAAGACACGGTCTGTCCCAACTCACACCAGAACATCGTCGTTGTCAGCACAGCGAAACGAACGAACGCGGACCGCTATGCCAAAATACGGCAAATTCAGATCCAAGGGAAATCACATGCAGTCAACGCGTACGAAACGGCACCCGATAATACAACCAGGGGAGTGATTCATGGCATCCCCACTACGCACGGACCCCAGGCACTGGACGAGAACATCGTAAACCCGAGAAACCCATTGGCACTGGAGGCAAAATGCATAGGCACTACGACCACGGCCGTTCTTGCCTTCGACGGACTCAAAGTGCCCAACATCGTCAGGTACGGTGCAACACTCGTCCGTTGCACGTTGTATCACAAGCAAATTGACATCTGTTACCAGTGCGGACGCCTAGGCCACCGCATGGACGTTTGCCCAAATCTCGCCAACCCCATTTACAGGGGATGTAGAGGTCGCAACCCCGACCAGGGACACCAGTGCTTGCCCAATGTGCGGCGGCTGGAACACGAAGACGACCCTCCATACAAAGACAAGTCGGCGTCGTTCAACAAGCATGATCAGGACTTGAGAGGGTTCTTTGAAAAATGTTCTAGAGAACACTTGCCGAACCTAACCAGCCATAAACAAACCTACGTCGTACAACCAGGTCTCTCCTGGTCCCAAGTCAAAGGTCTGTTGAAGCTCATCAAAACACTGTGGGAGTGATGTCGTGCCCGACTCCACACACATGTTTCGGAAGCTGTGGGAGACCGAAATGGACTCTCTTCAGGTGTACTTCTTTTGCCAGGGTTGCTTTGGGTACCTTGGCAGAAGAAGAAAAAAAGGAAATGACACATTCACATGCGAGCACTGCAGTATCACACAAACGGTGCGGTGGCTGACAATGAAAGGCAGTTTCTTTCTTATTTTCAATCTCAAAGAGCAGATTTACAATGTGTCGCACTGCTCCGAAGTACTGTTTGAACGCTTAAAGCAGGTGGCCTCAACTGCACCTGGATGTACGCAGACATCACAGATTGGCGGCTTTACCGGAGCATAAGAAACAGACTAAGAGCGAAGTGGAGCGACTTGACAGTCACTATGAATACTGACAGATCACCGGTGTTCAAATCCAGTAAGCAAGTGTGTGGCCAGTTCAAGTGCTCATTAATGAACTGACATTCAACATTCACTTTCAAAATATAATTGTGGGAGCATTGTGGTTTGCCAAAATCCATCCTCCTCAATACCTGTTCATGAAGGCGTTCAGTGAAATCGGAACCACAGTGTGGAGACATATCAAATATCAAAGAAACTGTGCAGTCGAAGGTAACTGTGGCATGCTGCTGCGTCGAATAACCAGCCTGAGCAGCCCTGCTAAATATGAAGCAATTCAACGGACATTTCGGGTGTTCCTGGTGCCTGCAGAGGGGAACAGTTGTTGACGGTAAGCCATTTTGCATGATGTAATGCTCCCTTTGCATTGTTATCTGCTCTAGAAAATCCTGCAAAAGTAGAAGTCTGGCCTACATGCTGAGTGTCACAGCTTCATTTGCACCTTTTGATTTCGTTATTTTGTTCTGCACGTGTAGGTAACTTGCATTCAAGTCGGACGTCTGCATTAGTACCATTGGCAGCCAGTTCTCATACTGCAGACAGTGGCTAAGACTATGGAGCAGGTCTCTTCGCCACATTTATTGGTAGTGTCGTGAGCCTGCATTTGGTTATACGACATGTTCTGTGTCACCTCAAAAACTGTCCTGGCAGCTTTGAAGCACGAATGGATGTTGTAATAAATGCACCATAATTCAGGTCATGGCTTATGGATGTCGTGCATAATTCCACCCCATGAAGAAATGCTGGATGAATTACTGCTACAATACAGTGACCAGTACGGCAATCCATGAGTGGGGTGAAGTAGATAGGCCTATGTCAAAAGTAACAAAATTCATCCCATCCTAGAACCTAGAATGTTCACTGTTGGCTGATCAGTTGTGTCGAGTGTAGTATTTTGAATCGAGATGCTGCACCCTGTGACACTGGCAGGGCACATTTTTGCTACAGCTATCTCAGTCCTGCCCGTAGTGTTTTTATTTTCATGTTCATGGTCCCTGAAAAGTTTCGTCTGCTACACATGGTCCAGGTTCATCATATTATTACGGGGGGTTAGCCCAGCGGCAGACGGTACAGGCCACAGTCAGAAGGCACACCGAGCTAAATCACTCCAGCACAAACTGCCACGTCCTCGTCGTCGTTCACTGCCGAACGTCCCAAAACAACGTCGTCTTCTCCTAGCAACTATGCACCGTAACACTATTAAACCCTCATAAACAGTGCCTGCTGAGAGTTTGTGCTCCGTCTGTTATTGCACTGTACGTACTTTACAAAGCAGCTTCAGCCCACTGCATGGATTGAGGACTTTCATTTCCTCATTGATTATTAGCAGTTCCTGCAGTATAGGAAATCGTCTATTAACTGATATTACAGTCACTTTGATGTGCGATTTCACTTTAACAGCTCTTGTTCCTAAAAATACCCAGGCTAAATCTGGAAGTTGGACTAGTTGCTGTGTATTGAGGTGCAGCACAGAATGAACACAACAGGCACATAGGAACGAAAGCGGAATTGCTTGTTTTCATCATGATATAAGGCCATTATAAAATACTCATGACTTGTCTTTTTCAGGCACTATTCGGCACACTCAAGGAAACCAGTCAGCAGCGCCACACACACGGGCCGCCCACAGTGGTCACCAGCCTGTGCACGGGGTGAAAGGACCCTCTCCTCTCTTCAGCCTCCAAGGCTTCAACCTTGTGTGGAGTCTGCCACCCGACTACATGTACCGTGTGCTAGAGGGAGTTGCGCAGCAACTGTGGCTAACTGCTCCTGGCAAACCTTTCTACATGGTAGGCATATTCATGAGCTTGAGAACCGAATTAAGCAACTTAAGCCTCAAATTTCTTTCTGTCGCTTGCCTAAGCCAATTGCTGAGCGTAAGAATCAGAAGGCGACTGAGTGGCTGTTCTGGTAGCTTTATTATGCTTTTCTTTGTATGAAAGATATGACTGCTGACAGCTACCTCCATCATTTTTCTTTATTGTGCCAAGGCATTTTCCGGCTCATCCAGACGTATGTCAGTGATGTGGATCTAATTGAGGCAGACCAGCTTCTTCTTCATTTGTAAACAGAGTTTCAGTCTTGTATGGAGAAAACAGTGCAACATTCAATATGCAACAGTTGCTACACTTTGCAAAAAGTGTAGAAATGTTAGGTCTTTTATGGGGGACCTTCACATTTGCATTTGAGAATGGGCAGCTTTTGAGACGTGACAGCTGCACAAGGTGTGCCAATGCAGGTTGCAGAACGCTATGGCTGAGCAGTGTGAATAGATTTGTGAATAGATGCCTGCCATGAGAGAAACTGCTGGCCATGAGAAACTGGCTGGCACCATGGCCGAAGAACATTTTTTTTCTATGGCTGCCTCTTTACTATCAAATGATCATCCTCTGAAAAGAGTGCAGACCAATGTAACCTCCCAGTTCTTCAACAAAAAGAAAACATCTTTGGCAATATTCCACATCATTCATAGTGAACAAAAAGAAAAGAAACCAGCCAGACTCGTATCTCCTTTCACAGTCTCAAAAGTCCTCACAAATTCCTTAGGTCCGAAGTACAAGGTGACAAAATTGTTTAGTGGAGATCTCCTGCTAGAACTTGTCGACATCACTCAAATCTCGAAACTAGCAGACATCGCAACTTTCGGTGACATCCCTGTCTCTCACATCCCACAGATCTTTAAACACAGTACGTGATGTCATCTCCAACAATGACTTTTTTTTTTACACTTGACAGAAGAGGAAATGCTGGAAGGACTCTCCGCAGAAAATGTAACCAATGTATACAGAATAAAAATACACAAAGAAAACAAAGAAATTCCAACGAAGCACTTCGTCCTGACCTTTCTTCCTGCACCCTACCTGAATCAATCGAGATAGGGCACGCAAAAATCTCTGTCCAACCATATACCCCTAACCGGAGACGCTGCCTCAAATATCAAGTTTGGCCATGGCTACCAAAGCTGCTGCCGCGATACATGTGCCAAATGTGCCGCAAGCGATCACAAATCCGAAGACTGCGACGCTGCACCATGCTGTGCAAACTGCGAAGGCGATCTACTTAAAAAAAAAAAAAAAGGCAATCACGCCTTTTTTCTTAAGTAAAAACACCAATCAGGGAGTGAGTGGCATTTATTCTACGTTCAGTCATTACTCAGAGAGTCTTCCTAGTCTGAACTGATGCGAGCTATGGTGCACGCTCATCCCACCAGAAGTAGCACAGCATGTCTGCTGTCAACACGTAGCCATTGTTCAGCACTTCCACCACATAGCAGAGCAGCTGTTCTTCCGGTTCAGGAAACTTGCACGGCTTGCCTCAGAAAGCATGCTTTCTGCAGCTTGTGCTCCTCAATGCATCCATCTTTTTGGTTGTGCCATCGCCGGAAGCACTACTCGTCCACATCGAATTTCCTGCCTGCTGCATGCTTGCCGTGTTCGAGTCAAACTCCCAGCCATGTAGCTACTAAAAAAGCGTGACATCTAATTTTGGTGGCATGTTTTCGTCTACAATGATTTGGAAGACACTACTATGCATGAATCACCACGTGGTACTCACCTATGACTGCTAAATAATTTATAATCGTATTTTTCTGTCACGCTGTTTTGTGCTATGCCATATATATTTCTTGGTTTTTGACTGTCATCTTCTGTGGTGTTTGCTACAAGGAATGCGCACAACCTCACCCAGCTGACAGCAGTTCTTAGCCTGTTGGTCTTGCGATGTTTCGCAAAAAGGTTAAAGGTTGTGAGGGACATATATTGTCACTTGGTTACTGCTAGGATGAATAAGTGGAGATCTGGGGGTGCTTGATTGCATCTGCAATGATGATCTGAAGCTGTTTCTCAGGAATCACAATAAAAACTGTGCTTTCTATTTCTGACATTTTTTACATGTCCTTTGTGTTGCCTCATAGGCCACAAACACAGGTATGCTGATATTAGAGGAGTTAGTTTTAGGACAAGTGAGCTCTGTATATAAACAACACTACAACCCATTTATGCTTTGCTCATATGTGTTCTTCAGATCCATGTTCGCCGTGGCAATTATGTAAGTAGCTGCACTTGGGAGCAGCTGCTGGGTTCCACAATGGACTCAACCTTCTGCAAACAGTTGGCCGTGTCCCTGTGGGGCAGCGAAACCCTGGCACAGAGGAGCCTTACAGGCACTCTGTCAAATAATGCCCTGTCAAAAGGGCTGACAAAGACGTACCCTCCACTGTCCCCAGTGAAGGTGGCTTCAGTGTCAGGTAAGCCAAAAACCATTAGTCTATCCTGCAGTGCACTATGCATTTCAATACATCTGCTTTCAGCTGCATGTAACCCAGCAGCTGCTGGGTTCCACAATGGACTCAACATTATGTAAGCAGTTGGCCGTGTCCCTGTGGGGCAGCGAAACCCTGGCACAGAGGAGCCTTACAGGCACTCTGTCAAATAATGCCCTGTCAAAAGGGCTGACAAAGACGTACCCTCCACTGTCCCCAGTGAAGGTGGCTTCAGTGTCAGGTAAGCCAAAAACCATTAGTCTATCCTGCAGTGCACTATGCATTTCAATACATCTGCTTTCAGCTGCATGTAACCCAGCAGCTGCTGGGTTCCACAATGGACTCAACATTATGTAAGCAGTTGGCTGTGTCCCTGTGGGGCAGGGAGACCCTGGCACAGAGGAGCCTTACAGGCACTCTGTCAAATAATGCCCTGTCAAAAGGGCTGACAAAGACGTACCCTCCACTGTCCCCAGTGAAGGTGGCTTCAGTGCCAGGTAAGCCAAAAACCATTAGTCTATCCTGCAGTGCACTATGCATTTCAATACATCTGCTTTCAGCTGCATGTAACCCAGCAGCTGCTGGGTTCCACAATGGACTCAACATTATGTAAGCAGTTGGCCGTGTCCCTGTGGGGCAGTGAAACCCTGGCACAGAGGAGCCTTACAGGCACTCTGTCAAATAATGCCCTGTCAAAAGGGCTGACAAAGACGTACCCTCCACTGTCCCCAGTGAAGGTGGCTTCAGTGTCAGGTAAGCCAAAAACCATTAGTCTATCCTGCAGTGCACTATGCATTTCAATACATATGCTTTCAGCTGCATGTAACCCAGCAGCTGCTGGGTTCCACAATGGACTCAACATTATGTAAGCAGTTGGCTGTGTCCCTGTGGGGCAGGGAGACCCTGGCACAGAGGAGCCTTACAGGCACTCTGTCAAATAATGCCCTGTCAAAAGGGCTGACAAAGACGTACCCTCCACTGTCCCCAGTGAAGGTGGCTTCAGTGCCAGGTAAGCCAAAAACCATTAGTCTATCCTGCAGTGCACTATGCATTTCAATACATCTGCTTTCAGCTGCATGTAACCCAGCAGCTGCTGGGTTCCACAATGGACTCAACATTATGTAAGCAGTTGGCCGTGTCCCTGTGGGGCAGTGAAACCCTGGCACAGAGGAGCCTTACAGGCACTCTGTCAAATAATGCCCTGTCAAAAGGGCTGACAAAGACGTACCCTCCACTGTCCCCAGTGAAGGTGGCTTCAGTGTCAGGTAAGCCAAAAACCATTAGTCTATCCTGCAGTGCACTATGCATTTCAATACATATGCTTTCAGCTGCATGTAACCCAGCAGCTGCTGGGTTCCACAATGGACTCAACATTATGTAAGCAGTTGGCTGTGTCCCTGTGGGGCAGGGAGACCCTGGCACAGAGGAGCCTTACAGGCACTCTGTCAAATAATGCCCTGTCAAAAGGGCTGACAAAGACGTACCCTCCACTGTCCCCAGTGAAGGTGGCTTCAGTGTCAGGTAAGCCAAAAACCATTAGTCTATCCTGCAGTGCACTATGCATTTCAATACATCTGCTTTCAGCTGCATGTAACCCAGCAGCTGCTGGGTTCCACAATGGACTCAACATTATGTAAGCAGTTGGCCGTGTCCCTGAGGGGCAGTGAAACCCTGGCACAGAGGAGCCTTACAGGCACTCTGTCAAATAATGCCCTGTCAAAAGGGCTGACAAAGACGTACCCTCCACTGTCCCCAGTGAAGGTGGCTTCAGTGTCAGGTAAGCCAAAAACCATTAGTCTATCCTGCAGTGCACTATGCATTTCAATACATCTGCTTTCAGCTGCATGTAACCCAGCAGCTGCTGGGTTCCACAATGGACTCAACATTATGTAAGCAGTTGGCTGTGTCCCTGTGGGGCAGGGAGACCCTGGCACAGAGGAGCCTTACAGGCACTCTGTCAAATAATGCCCTGTCAAAAGGGCTGACAAAGACGTACCCTCCACTGTCCCCAGTGAAGGTGGCTTCAGTGTCAGGTAAGCCAAAAACCATTAGTCTATCCTGCAGTGCACTATGCATTTCAATACATCTGCTTTCAGCTGCATGTAACCCAGCAGCTGCTGGGTTCCACAATGGACTCAACATTATGTAAGCAGTTGGCCGTGTCCCTGTGGGGCAGTGAAACCCTGGCACAGAGGAGCCTTACAGGCACTCTGTCAAATAATGCCCTGTCAAAAGGGCTGACAAAGACGTACCCTCCACTGTCCCCAGTGAAGGTGGCTTCAGTGCCAGGTAAGCCAAAAACCATTAGTCTATCCTGCAGTGCACTATGCATTTCAATACATCTGCTTTCAGCTGCATGTAACCCAGCAGCTGCTGGGTTCCACAATGGACTCAACATTATGTAAGCAGTTGGCCGTGTCCCTGTGGGGCAGTGAAACCCTGGCACAGAGGAGCCTTACAGGCACTCTGTCAAATAATGCCCTGTCAAAAGGGCTGACAAAGACGTACCCTCCACTGTCCCCAGTGAAGGTGGCTTCAGTGTCAGGTAAGCCAAAAACCATTAGTCTATCCTGCAGTGCACTATGCATTTCAATACATCTGCTTTCAGCTGCATGTAACCCAGCAGCTGCTGGGTTCCACAATGGACTCAACATTATGTAAGCAGTTGGCCGTGTCCCTGTGGGGCAGTGAAACCCTGGCACAGAGGAGCCTTACAGGCACTCTGTCAAATAATGCCCTGTCAAAAGGGCTGACAAAGACGTACCCTCCACTGTCCCCAGTGAAGGTGGCTTCAGTGTCAGGTAAGCCAAAAACCATTAGTCTATCCTGCAGTGCACTATGCATTTCAATACATCTGCTTTCAGCTGCATGTAACCCAGCAGCTGCTGGGTTCCACAATGGACTCAACATTATGTAAGCAGTTGGCCGTGTCCCTGTGGGGCAGTGAAACCCTGGCACATAGGAGCCTTACAGGCACTCTGTCAAATAATGCCCTGTCAAAAGGGCTGACAAAGACGTACCCTCCACTGTCCCCAGTGAAGGTGGCTTCAGTGTCAGGTAAGCCAAAAACCATTAGTCTATCCTGCAGTGCACTATGCATTTCAATACATCTGCTTTCAGCTGCATGTAACCCAGCAGCTCCTGGGTTCCACAATGGACTCAACATTATGTAAGCAGTTGGCCGTGTCCCTGTGGGGCAGTGAAACCCTGGCACAGAGGAGCCTTACAGGCACTCTGTCAAATAATGCCCTGTCAAAAGGGCTGACAAAGACGTACCCTCCACTGTCCCCAGTGAAGGTGGCTTCAGTGTCAGGTAAGCCAAAAACCATTAGTCTATCCTGCAGTGCACTATGCATTTCAATACATCTGCTTTCAGCTGCATGTAACCCAGCAGCTGCTGGGTTCCACAATGGACTCAACATTATGTAAGCAGTTGGCCGTGTCCCTGTGGGGCAGTGAAACCCTGGCACAGAGGAGCCTTACAGGCACTCTGTCAAATAATGCCCTGTCAAAAGGGCTGACAAAGACGTACCCTCCACTGTCCCCAGTGAAGGTGGCTTCAGTGCCAGGTAAGCCAAAAACCATTAGTCTATCCTGCAGTGCACTATGCATTTCAATACATCTGCTTTCAGCTGCATGTAACCCAGCAGCTGCTGGGTTCCACAATGGACTCAACATTATGTAAGCAGTTGGCCGTGTCCCTGTGGGGCAGTGAAACCCTGGCACAGAGGAGCCTTACAGGCACTCTGTCAAATAATGCCCTGTCAAAAGGGCTGACAAAGACGTACCCTCCACTGTCCCCAGTGAAGGTGGCTTCAGTGCCAGGTAAGCCAAAAACCATTAGTCTATCCTGCAGTGCACTATGCATTTCAATACATCTGCTTTCAGCTGCATGTAACCCAGCAGCTGCTGGGTTCCACAATGGACTCAACATTATGTAAGCAGTTGGCCGTGTCCCTGTGGGGCAGTGAAACCCTGGCACAGAGGAGCCTTACAGGCACTCTGTCAAATAATGCCCTGTCAAAAGGGCTGACAAAGACGTACCCTCCACTGTCCCCAGTGAAGGTGGCTTCAGTGTCAGGTAAGCCAAAAACCATTAGTCTATCCTGCAGTGCACTATGCATTTCAATACATCTGCTTTCAGCTGCATGTAACCCAGCAGCTGCTGGGTTCCACAATGGACTCAACATTATGTAAGCAGTTGGCCGTGTCCCTGTGGGGCAGTGAAACCCTGGCACATAGGAGCCTTACAGGCAATCTGTCAAATAATGCCCTGTCAAAAGGGCTGACAAAGACGTACCCTCCACTGTCCCCAGTGAAGGTGGCTTCAGTGTCAGGTAAGCCAAAAACCATTAGTCTATCCTGCAGTGCACTATGCATTTCAATACATCTGCTTTCAGCTGCATGTAACCCAGCAGCTGCTGGGTTCCACAATGGACTCAACATTATGTAAGCAGTTGGCCGTGTCCCTGTGGGGCAGTGAAACCCTGGCACAGAGGAGCCTTACAGGCACTCTGTCAAATAATGCCCTGTCAAAAGGGCTGACAAAGACGTACCCTCCACTGTCCCCAGTGAAGGTGGCTTCAGTGTCAGGTAAGCCAAAAACCATTAGTCTATCCTGCAGTGCACTATGCATTTCAATACATCTGCTTTCAGCTGCATGTAACCCAGCAGCTGCTGGGTTCCACAATGGACTCAACATTATGTAAGCAGTTGGCCATTTCCCTGTGGGGCAGTGAAACCCTGGCACAGAGGAGCCTTACAGGCACTCTGTCAAATAATGCCCTGTCAAAAGGGCTGACAAAGACGTACCCTCCACTGTCCCCAGTGAAGGTGGCTTCAGTGTCAGGTAAGCCAAAAACCATTAGTCTATCCTGCAGTGCACTATGCATTTCAATACATCTGCTTTCAGCTGCATGTAACCCAGCAGCTGCTGGGTTCCACAATGGACTCAACATTATGTAAGCAGTTGGCCGTGTCCCTGTGGGGCAGTGAAACCCTGGCACAGAGGAGCCTTACAGGCACTCTGTCAAATAATGCCCTGTCAAAAGGGCTGACAAAGACGTACCCTCCACTGTCCCCAGTGAAGGTGGCTTCAGTGTCAGGTAAGCCAAAAACCATTAGTCTATCCTGCAGTGCACTATGCATTTCAATACATCTGCTTTCAGCTGCATGTGTTTCATCACCAGTTCTCATCTAGTGTCCTTGTGTGTGCTGCTTTCAAATTCCACAGATGATTCTTTCCGCACAATGGCTGACGCTGGCCACCACCACGCTGCAAGTCCACTTTTTCTAGTCACATGCGGACATGATGAGTGAAACACTTTCCGGTGGACTACATGCACACGGTGTGCTTGGGAGCGGTCCGTAACTTGCTGAAGACGTGGACATCAGGACCACTACCACATTGTCTTGGTGCACAGCAGTGGAGCATTGTGAGTGCAAGACTGCAGCAAGCTAGTCTGCCGCCAGAATCTGCTCGACAGCCCAGAGCCTTTGATGAACTGGACCAAAGTGGAGTTTAGGTACTCCCTTCTCTATACTGACCCTGATGTGTTATGCAGTTTGTTGGATGACAACCAGTATAAACACTTCCTGTGAATTCATGTGGCAATTCACATCCTGTTCAAAAATGATCTTGCAACAGAGATGAACAGTTTTGCCTCAGATCACCTGCAGTATTTTTCACAGCAGTCTGGGGTGCTTTATGGATCTGAGTTTCTGATCTACAGTGTACAAATACTGTGTCACATTGCGGATGGCTCCTTAATTTATGGTCCGCTAGACAATGTTAGTGCCCTCTCATATGAAAACTGTTTAAGGCAAGTTAAGCAGTTGTTGCACACCAGCAGAAAGCCACTTGCACAGGTAAGCTACAGATTGTCCTAGTTGGCTTAGTCACCAGCAGACTGTGTGCCTGACGGATGTACCATCCTTGAAAGTAGGGGCAGAGGAGGACTCGTGCTGTTTACTAAATAGTGGCAGCATTGTCGGTGTGACAGAGGTGACTCGGAAGTTTCTTCTTGGCCGTGAGTTTTTTCACTGAAGAAAATTCTCTGCTCTGCTTCTATCAGAACAGCTCACGATTTTCTGCGAAGACAATGCTTCACATCATACAAGGGCCTATGGAGTCTTTCCGCTCGAAATGTGTGAAAATTGTGAGGAAGTCTGGGTTTATTTTCTTTCCTCTCCTCCATCATAATTAGTAGCTAGGAGTATACTATAGCGCATCTTGAGCATTGTGTTACATCTTCATAAACAGCAGAAGTCTATCATGGTAGAAGTGTGTTTTCAGTGTTGTTTTTCCGCTCCACCATATTTTTTAGCATAAGTGTATTTTGGCTACTTTGAGCACTGTTATGTCATAGCTGTCATAGCTAACTTGCACAATTACCCCTTGCAGCCAAAGAAAAAACTAAGTGTATTTCAACTGAGACTTCGGAGAGTGACACTTCTCTTTGCTCTGGAAATGACAAGCGAAAAGTCCTTCATCAGAAGGACTTCTGAAGAAAAAGGGCAAAGGAACCTGAGGAGGAGAGGCTGTTCATTAGAAAAAGAGTCTCCAGTTTGCAAAGATCCCTGGAGATGAATATGTAGCAACGAAATGCTGCTTTGCCTTTTATTTTACTGCTTTCACAAATGATCTTAAAATTTTACAACCTCTTTGCTTCAGCAATTGCAAATGTGTCATCTGTTTGCATGCAGTGGATACGATACACAGTCAAGATGAAATGCCGCCAAGGGCGATGGATCGAAAAACCATAGCAGGTTTGTTTCAATTTTAGATTTTATTAATTTGTATCGTTTAATAATTTTATTCTTTTGCACGTCCGTGTCCTATTAAGGAGCTTTATCATGACCAGGTATATGATCTGGACAACAGTACGCAAACGGATTATCTTTTCCAGGATTATCTATTCTGCAATGTCACTGAGGTTTCAAGTGTCATGAGCTTCAAGCGATTTCAAGCTATTACAAACTTCCTGCATCTCCCTGATGACGAGAAAATAAAGCACAGGAATGAAGAAGGGTTCGATCGTTTAGCCAAAATACGGCCACTAGTCAATGCGATGAACATTCGCTTTCTATATGAGTACAAGCCATCAAATCACCAAGCAAGTGACGAAAGCATGGTCCGATTCAAAGGCCTTTCTTCACTAAAGTAGTATGCGCCGATGAAGCCCATAAAAAGAGGGTACAAAGTATGGTGCCGAGCTGATTCTGCTACTGGATACCTTTGTGAATTTCAAATATATGAGGGAAAATCCAGGGAAAGTTTTGTGCTTAGTGTCAGCTATGTGTTGTTTTTGCCTGTGTACTGTTACGTTTCGCCTTCATCGTGAGTAAAAATCGGCGCGGTCGCAGCGGAATGCCGATGAGTCACGAAAGGAACGCGGGGTCAACGGCTGAATTAGCCACGGAAGCGGCGTCAGTAATCCACCCCGCAACTAGCCAGCGCAGCTCTGCAGTGCACCCTCTTCTACAGAACGAAGTTGGCTGCCAAGGCCGACAGTACTTGACATTCCGAGGGGCCTGGGGGCCAACTGAGTCCAGTCATCAAGTTTGGCAGCAGCATCCGTCTTCCAGGAAGAAGTTAACAGCGAGCATTTCCCCTACACTGCGTGAACTTGCTCGAAGCCTGGACCCTGCACGTGCGACCACATGAAAACCGCGGGAACGCTGTTCGAGAACCTTCCAGAATCTGCGCGACGCAGATGGCATCCTTCTCTCTCTCCCAACACGTGACGGGGACGTGTTCCCTATTGGGAGAGAGTGTGATGGATGCCACAGTGAACTTTCAGGACACTCTTTCCTCGGCGGGCGCGGCCCCCATCTAGGGAGCCCAGGGAAAGGAAAAGCTACAAAACTCGGCGTCTTGTACGGGCGGGTAGCTCCTGACCATCGCGCTCATCGTCGTGTAGCTTCTCGTCATCAAGCTCCTTGTTATCGAGACTCTCTTACCAAGACGTTCTCTCAGTTGCTGTTTGTATATAATGTAAATTTACCTGTATAAAGTCCTTCTTGTCTTTCCCATAACCTCGTCTCCTACCTCCCTCATCCCCTCTCCGACCCGACCATGCTACCTGAGCCGCAACAGTACTGTGTCTTTCACCACTTAACAGTGTTGGTGGAGGAGCTGGGTATGCGATCACGCCATGAAGCTTGAAGTAGTCGTTTTATCGGGACAGAGTCATGGCTGCGAAAAGGTTTGCTATGCTGTTTGCTATGATGTTGAAGAGTCATCAAGTGATGAACACATACAAGAAATGCCAGTCCAATTGAAGGAGGTAGGCACGTAGTGCTTTTCTGTCAGAGGCAACAACAACTCAGTACAAGTGTGACAGCAGCACGCTTGCTACTCCTATCACGCTTGTATGCGCCCTTATTTAATTTTAATTGTGCTGGCCTGCTGTTCATGCACGCTCACAGCTTTTCTGTTCTCGCAAAAGCTGCCATGGAGAGCTCATCGCCTTAGCGGCGGCAAAGTGTTTGATGAGCTTAAGTAGTTTTATAAATCAGTCTCTATCTATGCACCAAAACATCATACAAGTAAACAGGAAATGACCGACCGCACATTTCTGGCTTCAGGTGCAACTTTAAGAACAGGTTGTTTTCTTACAGAGAAATCCTGCAGCACTACAGGCTTGCAAGACTCAGATTCCCCCCAGCAGATAAAACGCTCTCCAAACAACAGGCCAAAGCCTGGCGTAAACTTCAAACTAACACCTATCGAAATCTCTAATTGTGTAGCTTCTATTCGGAAGGACTCTACTCAGAAAAATGCAAAAATTGTGATATGAAAGCTAATCTAAATCATATGATCTGGAACTGCCCACAGTCCCTACCCGCGAGTCAATTCATTACCGACTCTGATAATTGGGAGGCTCTATTGCTCAGCCCCGACTTGGGGACCCAGATCAAGCTCCTCCAGCTGGCTGAAGACGCCGCCGCTGCCCAAGGGATAGCGGCCGCCGTTTAAGCGGGGGGCAACTCCTTTTTTGCAGGTTACGTGGGGCTTACGGTGTTTTACGCCACACTCTTGCCGTTTTTTGTGTGTGAGTTCCCGCTCACTTGCGGGAAGGTTTACGTTGGGCAAACTGGACGTTGCCTCAACCAGCGCCTTCTGGAGCACAAAAAATCTTTAAAGAAGACAGGCTCCGATCTCCCGGACCATTGACAAGAATGCACTAAGAAGACTAAGGTCGCCTGTTTTCCCCGCTTATCGGACTGTAGAGTATTGTTGAGAAGCCGCGATCGGATTGAACGGGAACTGGTGGAAGCCTATTACATCAGAAAAAAAGGAGATAACTGCATCAGTGATTCATCTGTGATACTTCGCCGATCTGAAATGGTTTTCTTAGATAGATTTCTGTAATCGCCTACCTTTGGATTTCTTTTGGTGTTTTCTGGTACCCACGTGCTTGTGATTCGCACAGTGGAGCTTGGGTAAGCGAAGGTATATTAACGGTCTACGTCGAATAAAGCCTGTTGATAGTAAGCGCTCGTCCCTGTCTACTTCTCTGTCTGTGTCTTTTATTGCGCCCCTGTGTCCTCCTGAAAAGTTATGAACCAACACGCCCAAATACAAGTACTTCTGAAACTACACGTTTGACACTTCCAACTTTTTTTATCGATATCTATCATTGCTTTGTGGGCAGTTTTGGTCGTATTAGAACTAGCGCCTAAGTGGTAGCCGTATCGGCACTCTGAGCAGGTAAGGGACGAGCCCTCTGCTGGAAGTGACTGATTACAAACCAGGCATATATCACAAACAGCATCACCCATAGCACTCGCGATGGAAAAGCATGCGGCACAATAGAAAACAACTACAGCAACAGCACAGACTCAAGCGGCGGCGGCGTTTGGCAGAAGGTTTCTTATGACTTCAATAAGTGAAAGCACAGCAACTTGCAAAGTGAAGGATTTGCAGTTACTCTTTGCCGATGTTGCTTCCGCCACCGCCGCTGAGCAAGTGTGGGGGGCACAGGTGAGCCTTGTCCTTTTCTATGCTCCTGGCTGGCGCTGCTTGTGTCGTTATCTTGCGGGGCCGATCGCCGTCGCTCTTGCCACTTTAGTCCACCAGATGTATCAAGCCTGGCCAAGAACTGCAAAGTGAAGGATTTGCAGTTACTCTTTGCCGATGTTGCTTCCACCACCGCCGCTGAGCAAGTGTGGGGGGCACAGGTGAACCTTGTCCTTTGCTATGCTCCTGGCTGGCGCTGCTTGTGTCGTTATCTTGCGAGGCCGATCGTCGTCGCTCTTGCCACTTTAATCCACCAGATGTATCAAGCCTGGCCAAGAACTGCAAAGTGAAGGATTTGCAGTTACTCTTTGCCGATGTTGCTTCCACCACCACCGCTGAGCAAGTGTGGGGGGCACAGGTGAGCCTTGTCCTTTTCTATGCTCCTGGCTGGCGCTGCTTGTGTCGTTATCTTGCGAGGCCGATCGTCGTCGCTCTTGCCACTTTAATCCACCAGATGTATCAAGCCTGGCCAAGAACTGCAAAGTGAAGGATTTGCAGTTACTCTTTGCCGATGTTGCTACCGCCACCGCCGCTGAGCAAGTGTGGGGGGCACAGGTGAGCCTTGTCCTTTTCTATGCTCCTGGCTGGCGCTGCTTGTGTCGTTATCTTGCGAGGCCGATCGTCGTCGCTCTTGCCACTTTAATCCACCAGATGTATCAAGCCTGGCCAAGAACTGCAAAGTGAAGGATTTGCAGTTACTCTTTGCCGATGTTGCTTCCGCCACCACCGCTGAGCAAGTGTGGGGGGCACAGGTGAGCCTTGTCCTTTTCTATGCTCCTGGCTGGCGCTGCTTGTGTCGTTATCTTGCGAGGCCGATCGTCGTCGCTCTTGCCACTTTAATCCACCAGATGTATCAAGCCTGGCCAAGAACTGCAAAGTGAATAATTTGCAGTTACTCTTTGCCGATGTTGCTTCCGCCACCACCGCTGAGCAAGTGTGGGGGGCACAGGTGAGCCTTGTCCTTTTCTATGCTCCTGGCTGGCGCTGCTTGTGTCGTTATCTTGCGAGGCCGATCGTCGTCGCTCTTGCCACTTTAATCCACCAGATGTATCAAGCCTGGCCAAGAACTGCAAAGTGAAGGATTTGCAGTTACTCTTTGCCGATGTTGCTTCCGCCACCGCCGCTGAGCAAGTGTCAAGCAAATGCTCCTCAACAACAGCATTGCTGCCTACAAACTGTTTTAGGAACGCAATATGTAGACTAATCATGGTAGAAGCCTCCACAGCAGTCAGTGGAAGGGGGCCCTTTTTGTCATCGTCAGCAGAATCCAGGCAATGGGAGAGGGTTCGTACTTCACGAACTATTATTTTCGTCAGTGTGTGGCTCTCCAATGTCGCCGCCCTCACATGCACCAAGAAAGTCATCCCAGGCAAAATCGTGGACTTCAAGCTCCACCCATCAGCAACGCCATTTTCAAAAGCATTCAGTGATGTCACAAGAGCAGAGTCGCGGCTGCGTTGTCTGCTACAAGTTTAAATGCTGCTGCTTTCATACTAAGTGAGGACGGCGCGTCGCCGCGAACCTTTGCAGCTGTCGTCGTCCGACCATTCTGTTAATGATTCTCAGAATGAGAACGAAACCCCGAGATATAAGCCCCACTTCGATTCCAATCCAAGTGCATCAGAATCAAGCGGCGACCACGAGCAACATGACAGTGATGCAGACAATAATGTCCACAACGACCTTGGACTGGCGAGAGATGCCGGGAAAGTTTTTCTGCTACGGTGAGTGTTACGGTTATTCGATATATATCACAGCGTGATCATAACTTGTGCCGCTCGCTGTTTACATAATTAGCAGCAAGCCCTCATGCGTTTAACACGAGTCATGGTCTCAAACATGCCCAACCGCGTTCGCCTTGTGGATAATAATGACAGTCTGAACACTGTTGTTACAATTCTCTGCACGTTATATGTATCAGCGCAGGCAGGCACATCGAGGCAGCCTATGTTTATCACTCTGTAGTGCTGTGAACCGCATGCAGCTTTCGCACGATACATGCGGCTGCAGTTTGGTGTGCACTTCCCACATCAAGCCATGCCTTCGCATGTCCATGCGGAGAGCGTGATAACAGCATGCAGTTGAGCGTCGAACCATGGCATATGCCTCGTTGATAGATAAATCTAACCTCACGCTTATTTATCTTAGTACAGAGGAAGTGAATGTGCCATTAGGGACCTGTTAGTGGAAGTCAAGTCTGCATGAACAAAACTCTTCCACGACACAGCACAATACACGCATACCCGCGTTCTGCAAGCTTCTTTACCTCAGAGTGAATCAAGCATGCATTTGATATTATCCTGCGCTGTGCTACCTGGATTGCTACCCATTATGCACTATTTTACAGGTGTCACTGTGGCAACTGCCGTTTACTGCAAACGGCTGTTGAAAATGCTTGCTTCCACAACATACCCGAAGTGCGCGTAAAGCTGGAGGGCAGGCGCTGCGACACCAGCCACCCCACTTTTCTGGAGGATGCATCAGGATGCATGCACTGGAGATTGCACACCTCAGTATGATGCGCCTCAACCGTGCACTGATCTATGCAGCAGATACAACGCCTGCAGAAACGTGACACGAGTAGCCCGTCTTTGCGCAAATTGTTTTTCAAGCTTTTTCTTTCTTTCGCCTCACCTCCTCCCTTCCCTGCTTTTCCTGGGTCCGGTCGCAACAAAAAACCTGCTCATCCCTTGTTTTTCTGTCCCCGAGGGCTCCTCTATGTCTGTCCTGTCCCTCCCAGCCCCCTTCCTCGAAATGACACGGAGGCGACTCTACAACCCACTACCGAACATTATAAGCCACCCTCCCAACAACACTCCCCCGTGACACTTCCATGAAGTGGCGAGGAGGCTCTGATTCTACTTGTTCACTGCGCCCGGTCACTTCACGGTGACGTCAAGCAGAAGTGCTCCCCGGCCTCTCCTGCGTTGTTTGGGACAGGTTTTCTCTCTTGCGGTTGGGTTGAGTGTGAGGCGACGAAGGGAGCTGCGAAAACACGCTGGCACTCGCTCGTTCTCGTTGAATTTGTGTTATACAGTTTTTTGCGCCTTTCCTCGTATTTCCTTGATCAATTCGCAATCGAAGATGACGCCTTCCTACGCGTATGTCGAGTGCAAATATGGTGGAACCCCATCGTCCCAGTCTCAGTGATGAATGACTTCGCTCCGAAACACGAGAGTAGTGAACAGCAACATTTACTGACGTTTGAGAGGTGAAGGAGGATTTTTTGATAGCGATATCGTGCTGCTAGGACGTAAGTACACATTTGAAATCACTGTTTGTCTAAGTACTGCCTCTGTCTCAGTTATAGGCTCGGCGTCAACAGAAACTTTCTAACTGTTTAGAGCCTTTTTTTAATTAGCCACTTATAGATTGCACAGCGTAGAGGGACAAAGTACCGCAAAATTTTCTTTCAATTACATACCAAAATTTGTCTTTCACGGTAACATGACTAAAATTAGTTTTATGGTTGGTTTGTACTCTTTCTCTACAGAGGCATATGGTGTATACGTGCGAGAGCAATCAGCGATAAGCATCCTGAGGGGGAGCGGCTCAAGGCCCTGAACAAACATCACGCATCGCATCGATGCTGTGGAATATGATGACCACGCAAGCATTGGAAACATCCGAGCAAGAGATTTTTCATTGCTCTAAATCAAAACTTGAAAGTTTTTCTCTGCTCGTAGTATTTAAAAGCTGTACACAGAAAGCTGCTTCTTTAGCAATGAGCTTCGGCAATGGTTTTACACGAGTTTGTCACCAGGTCTGCAGCATGCAGTAGGTCCTAGAACTTATGGTTCTGTATGCACTTGGCAGCAGTTGGTAGAGATGCCTGTCGTCTTTATTGAAGTATGCTAGCAAAAAGTGGCACTTCTAATTGTGATATAATTACCATGCTAACAAAATCAGTGTTCATACTGTACCTCTCCTGCTTGGAAAGGATTCGACAAGGGCTTTTTGAAAATCTGGCTAGTTTCAGAGTTTCTGCAGCGGAAAAGTGTTTTTTGACAGGCCCATGCCAAGAGATTCAGCACAGGGTTGCTCGAACTTCGTGTATCACATGGTGGCCAGGTTTTCGTGAAACAACTCCTGGAATCCGCCAAATTCAGCGAAATTAGGAAAAAATTGGTTTTTATGAAGGAGGAAGCATCCAGAGCGCTAGGAAGAGCAAAGGACGACCTTTAGAGCCTCCCACAGGCTACAGAGAGATAAATTACTGAAAACCTGCTGATTTTCAGAAATTTTAAAAGGACTAACACTACTGAAGAATCATCAACCATTAAGCAAGTTGCTTAAAAGCGAAAAGAAGAATCTTAGAGAGTTTTGAAGCATCAGGAAGAAACAAGACTCTCAGAACGGGACTGCCCCAACAGAACTCACTTTTGGACCTGGCAGAGAAAACCTTTCCTGAAGCTTTGGGTCAAGCTACAGAGAGGCCGAAAGTCGACAATGAAAGCAAGAATGCCACAATCTAGCACCAGTGAATCCAGTGAGGTGCAAAAACAAGCAAAGAAAACCAACATGGATGACTCAGTATTCAGGAAGCCACTAAGCCAAAAAAAGGCTGGCAAGAAAGCAACGAAAAAACAACCAACCGCACCTCCTCCAGGAGACAACGAAGAATATGACGACGAAACAGAGATCGTCAGTGTCAACGACGAAGGGGAGAACACAAACGAAGGATGCCAATACAACAGATCCCAAAAAGACATCAGCGAGGACGAAGAAGACCAGGACAGCCAGTCATCCAGAATCGAGTCAAGCACCATCCTGTCAAGGATAGGGAAGATTGACAAAAACATTTTCAGCGCCCTGGTGAAAATCTCAACTATCACAGCGGGCCAACCTCAGCAGAACAAAATCACGAAGCAAATCGACTACATACTTACCGAACTCACAAAGCTCAAGACTCGCATTAGAGATATCTCACGAGAATGAGTTCTTGAAGAGCAGTCTTGCTGAGAGTAGGGCGAGAACAACCAGTCTCCACAAACCTACTCGGAGGCCCTCAAGGGCGAAGAAAGACAGAAGCAAGGAACCAAGGAGACGAAAGCAATCCTCATCACGTCGGAGAAGATGAAGCATGAGAAGATCATGGACGTACTGAGGCAAATTGACCCTGTGGATCTAGACATAAAAGAGACCACTATGCGACAAGGGAAAGAGGGAATAGTGATGACGTCCACTCACCTGGAGTCGCTGGAGGTCATTAAGAACCACATTACGAACAACCCCAACATGAAAGACCTCCAAGTCAAAGACGCCAAAGGAAGAAAGACTGAGGTGAAGATAGTAGGGACAGAGGAGGAGACGGACATTGACTCCCTACCAGAGAGAACCATAAGGCAGAACAACCTGAACTGCAAGAAGGAGGACATCGAGGTGAAAATTGCCTGGAACGGACGGAATGGAAAGACCGCAGTCCTGGCACTCAACCGCAAAGGCTACAACGAACTGAAAGAAAAAACCCATGTAAGCATCGGATGGGTGCAATGCCCCATCTACGATAACATCAGACTGCCCTGATGCACGAAGTGCCCGAGCTTTGAACATAGCTCCCAGGGGTGCAGACAAGCCGAACGATGTTTCAACTGTTCACGGAAGGGCCACAAGGCAGACGAGTGTGAACATGAACCATCCTGCCTCCTGTGCAGGAATGCAGGAATCCCAGAGGAGGAAACAGGCCACTCTATGATGTCCTTCTTCTGCCCAACGTATTTGAAGAAGGCAAAAGAAGAAAAGGAAAGGACCATCCAAAGATTGGCTTAAAACTCAATCCTCCTCATGGCAGGTCCGACCACGCCTCAAGATCTTGAAGATTTGGGAACAGACGCTTTAAGTACTATTCAAGTTAATCTCGGGAGGTCGTTTAAAGCTAGTCAAACCCTCCAATACTTTCAGGACGAACGTCATCATAGTATAACTTGCATGCAAGAGCCTTACTTGGAGGCCTTAATGCTTAAAGTCTTACAAATTAATTTAGCCCGATCATTCAAAGCAACACAACATTTATCTACTAGCCAGACAGTTCATCAGCAAGATTTGACATTAGTACAGGAACCATATATATTAAAGAACAAAATTATTGGGTTTCCTATTAAAGAGAAAATTTTAGCAGTTAATGTTAACCCGAAATGTGCAATAATCATTCACAATGATAGAATAGGAGTCTTTCCATTAGTTCTACAACAAAATGTAGTGGCCGCTAAGATAACTTGGGAGGAAAAAACTTTAATTGTTATCAATTGTTACATTCCACCAACAGATAGTATAACTCCCATCCTTAATGAAGTAGAGAGCATATTAGAATTAAATGAGGGTAGCTTTGTTATAATAGCTGGTGATTTCAACGCCAAGAATCATATCTGGGGAGGAAACAAAACAGATGCTAAAGGCTTAGAAATTATAGAGTTCATAACCAGGAATCGGCTAGCTCTTCTAAATAATCCGGATAGTTCTCCCACATTTGAAAGCGAAAACGGGAAAAGTTGGATCGACCTCACCATGTTATCAGAATCCTTATTTAAATATCATAGTAAATGGAAAGTATTGGACGAATTCACTAATAGTGATCATAAACATATTTCTCTGCAACTTTTTAATGAAGTAAAGTCCACTGAACTTCGGCTTACTCAGATGGGGCAACTTAGGGTTCTTGAAACACTAGCAGAGGACAGATGGATTAAGGAGACGGCGAACACATATATCAACTCTAAACGACACCTAAATTATATAGTTACACACCATTACGAGAAAATTAAGGGCTTAGTGAAAAAATTCTCTAAAAAACAGAAGAATAAAACTACTATCAGTAAACCATGGTAGACACCTGATCTGGAAATAGAAAGGAAAAAGGTAAATGCACACAGAAGATATCAGAGAGCAAATGATAACTTAAAAGAGGTTTATCGAGGATTATATAAAGCAGCAGTTCAGACATATAATGAGAACCTTCGGAAGGCAAAAGCTGACTCATGGAGAGAATTCTGTAAAACTATAAAGGATCATAACCCCTTCACCCTTCCATACAAATTGGCAGCGAATAAGGTCAAAAAAGCGATAGCTATCCCTAACATCCAAGTTAATAATGGACAAATTGCGAACTCCGAACAAGAATCTGTAGAATATATATTAGGCAATCTTTACGATATTAGGCAACCCAATGAAGGTGAGGAAAACGTAGAATTAGATAATATTCAACAAGACCTTGGAGAAAACGATATAGAATTCACAGAACGAGAAGTTGAAGCAGTAATATATTCATTTAAAAATTTCATAGCAGCAGGGCCTGATGGTTTGAGAACACCCTTTATTCAATCAATGTATAAGAGCAACAAAAATTTCTTTCTTAACATTTTTAACTCTTGTCTTCGCCTAGGATGTTTCCCTGAAAGCTGGAAAATTTCAAAAGTTATTTTAATTCCAAACGGGAAAGGAGAAGTAACTAATTTCCGCCCTATAGCAATTAATTCTATTCTCGGCAAAATCTTGGAAAAACTATTGAACAATAGAACCTATTTCTTCTTGGCACAAAATGACCTGCAACCTCAAACACAATTTGGATTTAAACATAAAACCTCGGCTACCATGGCATTAAATTATTTTTAAAAAAATATCAAATTTCAAAGTGATAATGGCCAGAAAATGATTATAATCTCATTGGATATTAAAAATGCATTTAATTATATTAGTAGAGGAAACGTGGCAAAATTACTTGCAAAAGCAAAAATCCCACATAATATATATGAAGTAACGTTAGAAACTTTAAGCAATAGGATAATTAAATATGAGTCTATAAATTGCGGCCTGGAATATAAACTTAACAAAGGATCGCCCCAGGGGTCACCCCTGAGCCCATTGCTTTGGAATTTGATTATGGCCGAACTGCTGACACTGCCAACGCCTCCACAATTCCAAATACAAGCTTTTGCTGACGATATTACTATTTTAGTTAATGGAAGGTCCAGAATAGAGCTAGAACAAAATAGTGAATTAGCATTAGATCACGTATCAAAATGGGCTGAAGAACAAAGCCTAGTCTTTAACTTCAAGGCTTACCAAAAAAGACCCCCGCTAGTGAAAATGAAGGGGCAAAACCTTCAGCGCTGCAAGGAATTGAAGATTTTAGGTGTAATTTTTGATGAACAAATATGTCTTTTCTCCCCCACCTAAAATACATACAAGGAAAAATCACGAACATTACCTTAATGTTAGCAAAATTTACTGGCAATAATTGGGGGATAACGCCAAAACACCTTAGGCAGTTATACTTTAGAGCTCTTGAAAGAGTAATTATATATAGCTCTCCAATATGGTATTCGACGCACTCCCATTTTCTTAGAAAATTAAAGACTATTCAGCGAATTCCCCTACTAAGAATATGCAAGGCATATAGGAGAACTCCTAACTTAACTCTGAATATTATGTGTAATATTCCCCCTCTCTATATAAGTATCGAAAAAGAAAAGTCTTTTTAACATTTTGCATAACAACAATGCATTCAAATTTGAGGGTAGAGACATTACAGGAAATGATGTAGTGAGTAAAATGGACAAATGAACTGTTCATCCAGCCAAAAAATATGGTATCCCATATAACAAGAAAATCATTGCATCAGACTTTCAAATTTATACCGACGGGTCAGAGTCCTTGAATACTGTAGGATCAGCATTTGTAGTCATTAATAAATGGGGCAGTACTATACATTCAGCAAAATTTAGACTCCCTTCTTACAGTAATAATTTTATAGCAGAAACCATAGCAATTAAGGAAGAAATTAGTTTTGTCAAAAGTCATGGAGAACCAAAGCATTATCAGATTCTAACGGATAGTTTATCAACATTGGAAGGACTAAGTAATCCTAATAATAGTAATTACTTCATTCAAGAAATTAAAGACAAATTAAAACAAGCTATTACATTTGACCATTACTTAAAAGAATGTAGCTGTATGAGAAACGAAATAGAAGCGCTTAGCAAACTAATAAAAGGAGATGTGACAAGACATAAACCTGAATTAATTAGAAACACCAAAACAACTAAAATTATTGAAGAAATTGTACAACGTATAAATGAAAAAATGGTATCTAGCAACTAAACATGTAGCCCCGTCCTGTCCTCATCTTTCTGTGTCCTGTTTTAAACGCTACGTTTGTTCGTTCAGATTATGTATGACCAACTGGCCCCACAGTGTACTCTGTTAAACTAAACACTGACCTGGAATTCCGTCGCTAGACGGGAGGGGGATACCAATGGTATCATAACCCCCGAGGCAGACACGTTTCTTGGTCAGCGTATAAAAGTATATAGCCTCATTATTGGAAGAAAATCAGGGGAACAAAATATCTTGTCCCTTCTCCAATAAGCAAGTATTAATCTTATTATTAACCTTCCCATTATAACTTAGAACTGGAGGTGTAAATAAGAGAGCAAGATACATATTGGAAGTATCACCAGAGAGACTACAAAACATAAAGAGGAGAATCGCAGGAATGAAAGAGGGAGGGGAAGTGAGTTTTATTCCTATTTTTTCCTTCTCTCATTTGTACATATTGACCACCTGTACATTCTTATTAATCTGAGGATTTCTTATTTGTCATCTTAATTATTATTTTTTCCATTTTGCTGAATCTGTAATATTTCTATTTGGCCCCTACAAAATATTTAACTATCCTTCTAGTACAAGAATACTCAGTAAGCATTTCCTAAAACCATTACAGTCCATTTCTCCAACTAATTAAAGCCTATATTAGCACAAAAAAAAACAGAGGAAGGGCAAATAATATTAGGAAATACGCGAAGGGAAATCAGGATAGTATCGTAATAGTGTAACCAGAAAATATTACTCCGGCAGAGAAATAATCCTTGTTTTCTTGAGTTGGGAGTGTTGCAGAATGTGAACGCACACCGAGGAGCATGGCAATGGGAACCAGCGACCGCAGGGCCTGGATTGCCAAGTACGCTGGGAGAGCCAACACCAATGACATGGCCGACACTTGGTTGGATGTCCATTATCCAGCGGGAGCATAGTTGCTTCAACACACGACTACCGCACAGTGACGACACAACATGAAGAATTTTAGAAGAGAAGAAAGAGAAGACGGCGATTAACATAAATTGGCAGTTCTAGTTGAACATGTTAACAGTTATTGTTAGAATCTTTGAAGAATCAGAGAATTGTAACCAAGAAACCAAGAATACCATGTAATTACTACATAACCTGCTGTATTAAATAAAAGCCGCTGAGCTGGGCCCCCCCTTGGCGGTGGTGTCGCTGATGATGGTAGACCCCCTTTTTTATTATTCATTTTTTTTCCTTTTCTGCAATGCAAAATTGTTTTTTTTTTCCTTTTATTTATATTATATTGGTTTAAGCCTGTTGTGCGTACGCGGTGCAGGCAGGGGCATATTATTTTTATTTCTTTTTGGTTGCCCCAACCTAACAAATGTACCTCTCCTGCACAGCAGTGGTGAGGTTTTAAACTGCCCTTTGGTTCGTGATGTATTGGCTGTTTTTTTTTTCTATTGCAGTTCCATCTGACAGATGGAATAACGATTTCTAGTGCACAGGCCGCAAAGATATTGGGAAACAAAAATTCAGCGTTACTGTGCGAGGACACTGCCCAGGCGGCGTGGGCAAGCGAAGTACTAGCGAAACAAAGCATCAGTGGCGTGATCGCGCCCAAGAAGCAAGCATTAGGTGAGAAGCCCAAGCAGCCCTTGACGCCACAAAAAGTTGACGCCGTGACAGGTAAGTCATGCATTGCTGCTTGCTGGTTTTGCTCTAAGGCTAAATGAGACTTCATTTTCTTTTTGCAGCCACAATAAAGAATTGGGGTGCTACAAAAGGCATCGACGCGTCGGACATTGTGCGAAGCATGCCACGCCTGCTTACTGAAAAAATTCAGGACGTGAGGAAAGTGCTTCGAAAAATCGACTGTGAGAATTCCATGAACAAATAAAATAATAACAGAGTATAAACACCTGTTTTAAGTTGCACGTTTTCTTGTTTCAAATAATGCATTAGACATTAGAGTACATGGATTACGGCATGGTGGTCTCCTATGACTGCCAAAATAATTTTGGGTCACATACGACATGAGAAAACTGCAATATGCAACTGCTGACATGTCATTCCAATGCTATTTAAGCAGGGTAGCTTTGTTCTGAATGAAAACTACGTACTAGCAATTATGTGCACCACACTGTAATCCAAGTATTCCATTGTCGAATGCGTCATTTAGAGCTCACTACACCTGCCTCTGGTACCAATAAAAAACAAGTTGCAGTAGGCATCAATGGGGACCAGTTGCAGTGGGGACCAACTGGGAATGGTTCCATACATCATCTGAACTGGAACCAGTTGGATTCCCAGTTGGAAAATTTTCGCCAGGGACGCACTACACAGTCAGTGGTGGCTGCCAGAGGGCGTCACGGCCACTGCGAACAGCTAAGGGATCGGCAACATAGGCGTGCCTTCTTGCGCATGCCGTGGTGGTGCGATATGTAATTCTATGTGCATTAAACGTGTTGTGTGTTGCGGTGTGTATCTCTATCCAAGACACAATAAGTGGCGACAAGGATGATATAATACCCGTGTCACATGTCACCTTTAATGGTATTAAATGTCTAATGCCTTAAGTTTTCATGCCATTCCCACGTTGCCACACGCAAAAACTTAAGACATTAGCCTTACTGCCATTAGCGACCTACTGAGTTCAACACAACTTATTCAATCATTGAATGTATACTCTCATCACTCTCCTGCCTAGCTATGTTCCAATAGCGCTCCTGCATATAGGCAAAATTATATTAACCAAAACACACCTTTATCAATTAACAAATAATATACCTGTAACATGCAGACAAAATAAGCAGCTTTTCAAGTAATATACATAAAAGTCATAAAAAATTCATCCTTCATCAGAAATTGCTTTAAAAATTGAAGGCAATCGTTTAAAAGTTAGCAACCATGAATGCGAAGTACGAAGCGCAGTCAACAAGTTCGTTGCATCCGTGTCTGAACGCGAATAGCATCCTGTTCGTTGAAGTGAAGCCATGCTTCAGCATGGCTAGCATGGCGGGAACTGACCGTGCCCCCTGGACGGACAACGAGACCGAAGTACTAATAAAACTTTGGGAAGAAAACCTAGATGATTTGCAGGGCCAAAACGAAAAAAAAACCCGGTAAAGTATACGTAGCCATAACAGCTAGACTGGCCGACCATGGGATCTTGAAGACGAGAGCACAGGTTCATTCCAAGATAGAGAATGTGCGTGGGAAATACAGATATGCGTTTTCTATTCTGTTATGATTGTAAAACTAGCAATAGAGGGAGAGTAGCGTCCTGTTCGTCGAAGTGGGTAAAGCTTCAACATGGCTAGCATGGCTTGAAGGGACCATGCCACCTGGACGGGCGACGAGACCGAAGTACCAATAACACTTTGGAAAGAAAACCTAAATAATTTGTGGGGCCAAAAAAGAAAAAAACAGTAAAGTATACGCAGCCATAACAGCTAGATTGGACGACCATGGGATCTTGAAGACGAGAGCACAGGTTCATTCCAAGATAAAGAACTTGCGTGGGAAATACAGATATGCGTTTTACTTCTATTCTGTCATGATTGTAAAGCTGTAGAAACAGAGAGAGAGAATGACTCCATTTGACTTTGAAGTGGAGTATTGTTTTCTCGATACGAGGTTGAGCTTGGCAGCGTGGCACACAAGGAGGACGAACAGCGCATGACCAGCTGCAGATAATGCATGATGTCTGTTCTGCGTGCTTCTCTTCGCAAAGCATGCACTTGAAGCAGCTGCGCGCATATATCAGTACATGGTGGTGACAGCTGCACAACACCATGTCTATACTTGTTTGCATGCAGAGCTTAGACAGCCCAATGCTCAAATACTTGCTGAGCTAGTTGCTGTACCGTCTGCATTATTAACAACCTTCACAGCCCCGTGTTTTATCTGCACGGCAGTAGAAGATCACATGCATGTAGGCAAACCCTTTTTGATATCCAGTTCCGGCATGTGAATGCAGGTATTAGTGCACAGTGTTTGTTTGAGTTTGCCACAAGTTTGCTGTTGGGCACGTCATGGACACTGTGACTGACAAGCATGAACTGCACTTGCTTATTGCAGATCCAAATGCAAAAAAAGAGCAACGGGGTCTGAAGCAGTTACATGGAAGGTTTTCTGGGCCATTCATCGCTTCCTGGGCATGCTTCCAGTGAGCGATTCCAGCCTCGTAATGGAGAGTAGATGTGTAGCACCAACTGTTCCTCAAGTTAGTACAAATGTCCATTTGGTTGTATCCATGCAACATTTCTATGGCACGAGTCCATCACAGCAGGAAGAGGGTGCTTTAATGCTCATCACAGGACTTTAGTGCTGGTCATTTATGCCCTATGCACCTCATACAGCTGATCCAGACAGCGGAAACTGGTGATGAGGTCAAGGCTACTTCAGGAACGCCGCAACAGGCTGCCACAGCTGAATGCACCAGTGCGCCTAGCCCACCATGCAGCACCTACGAGCCATTGCTGTGCAGCAGCCCTGTGCCCCTCCAGCGTCCAGTCGGAATAGAAAGTGTGGTGCAAGAAAAGATAACGCTCTCTCAGACTTACACCCCTGCCCCACGGCAAATTTAATGTCATTCCCATAGAATGACATTCATTCAAAATGACAGTTTGCTGCCACACGAGAAAATACAATGTCATTCGATGAAAACTACATCAGGGTTCATAGCCACCGTGAAGGAAAAAATTCAAGGGTTTTTAAGGACTTTCAAGGCCCTAACAAAGAATTTTCAAGGACTTGAAACTAGACTTTTTGAGATCATAGAAAAAGACCACAACATGTTTTACAGCAAGGAAGCACATCTTTTACTGCACACAAGCAAAAGTAGGCACATTTTCCACAATCAATAGCTAACTAGCTTTTTTTCTCAAATGTATTGCATACAACCCACAAAAAGAGGCCCATTCTGAAACAGTGGTCTCGTGATTAAGTTCCTGAAGCTTTCCCTTCAACTTGTCATCAATTTCTGCAAGCTCCAGAGTCTTTTCTTTTGCTGTTTTTCTCAAACTGTTGGACTTCACAATGAAGGTGATGTCGCTTGTAGCTTCTGCCCGCTCAGCGTAGTTGTCAGCACAAGCTGTTAAATTGGCAATTGTTGCCTCCAGCTTCCTCCTCTTCACCTTCATGCCATGTATTTCTTCTTCAATGTGGCTTCTCTTTGATGCCTTTGACTGTTCAATCGCTTCTTTTTTTTTATCCTCCAAGTAGGCTCGATAGCGGTTGTGTGCAGCCAAGACAGATCTACGCAACTCCTTCATTATTACAATGTTCAGGATGCCACCAGCCTTGCTTACTGCATCGTAAACGATTCGCTGCGACACATATGAGATCTCCTTCAGGTTTTCGACAGAGACGTGGCGGTTCACACTGAAGCCTCTTTCGACAGTTGCCTGCCCGTGGCTCAAGACGAGAAGAAGTCGCACAACTTTCCACAAGTGCTTA
Organism: Amblyomma mixtum; assembly: GCF_055824585.1. Lineage (NCBI taxonomy): Eukaryota > Metazoa > Arthropoda > Arachnida > Ixodida > Ixodidae > Amblyomma > Amblyomma mixtum. Next base: position 44,803,707 of record NC_143015.1, on the reverse strand, counting down.
TAGGATGAGTCAACCTTCAAGAGCTCAAGGTAGAACTCGTCTAGGCTACAAGAATGTTTGTCAAACTGCCGCAGGTTGTGTTTCTTCTCTTGCAGAAGTTCTGTGTATTCGCCTAGGACCGAATCGCGCTCATGCTCACCCAATCGTCTCACCGCAATGAGGGCGTCTAATACTTTCCTGAAGCCTGTGAGGCACTCATTTGGTTTCGAGGTCATTTGGCGAGGGTCTAGTGAAGACAGGCTCCTAACTAGATGGTATGCCAGCGGGCTCTTTTGCAGAATTTTCTTGGCGGTACTAATAAGGAACTGTTTGCATTCCATCCTGAAGGCAAATACGTCCTTGGCGCTCACCTTTGCGGCTTTCACCATTTCTTGAGCTGCATGCCCAATGTCAACTTTCTCTGAAGATGCATGGTTATTTGGATCTGCGAGATCCATTTTGAGCAAGCCAACAATTCCTGTCGAAGCTGACAGCACTGGGCACTTCATGAATCTCGTGAGAAGTTTCCTCACGAGACACTCCACATCTCTTTTTAAAAAGAACATCAGCGGTTTGTCCATTTGGTATTCCGTGAGGAATGGTTTCAGAATCATCGCGATGCCGAGAGCAAAGTTCAGTTTGGCCAACAGCAGAGGGTCTTGGCAAAATTCGCAGAGCTGTGTAAATGACGCACACTTTGGCAAGTTCACCTCTTTCTTTTTTGCACATTCCACGTACCTTTTCACATCACCCGACAGCGCAATGGCACGTTCGATCACAACATTTTCTACCCAGCGATGAGCAACAAAGTTGAGAGGAAATGTAATTTGGCCTGTCACAGTAGAGAAGTCTTCCCTTCGAGCTGGCGCATCATGAAAAATGGCACTGAGGCTTGAAAGAAGATTCTCTATGCCCCACTTGCTGGCAACAACACCCGCCCTGTAAGCGTTATGTATTGTATGCAGTCCGCAAGTGCCCAGGTCCAAACACTTGATGATTCTGCTGCAAGTGTTCCTGCATTTCCCTAAAACACTTTAGGTTCACATTGGGGCCATCCATAGACAGCTGGACAGCTTTCGCTAGTGGCAAATCTCCCAAGACAGCCAGAAGCTTCTCCCGAAGGTCTTCGGCAGTCGAATGTCCCATGAACACCGATGTATAATATCTCGTGGTTACACGCTCGGGCATGGTACTCCAGTACCGCAAATGGATGTCCATTTGTTTTTTCTGCAGGCAGTCATTCAAAGACTCAAACAGAACGGTGTAGCCATCAGATTGCTCCCATTCACGTTGCAGGCACGAGAGAAAAAATGGTCTCAGACCATGGCACACTACGTATGCAGATTTTCTTTCACCGCAGGAAAATGATTTCGCGACTTCGCTATCAGGGAACATTTTCTTGAACAATTCCCCTGTGTGTGATGACGAGTTGTAGGAATAATGTGATGTTACCATTTTCAGGGTCCACAGTATCTCTGCGTCGGTTACACACTCGTGCGCTTTGCACAGGCTGCTCACATCCGACGACGTTGATGGGGCCGGCTCGATGCATTGCTCAGAAGCAATTGCCGTCAAGTAGTTCCGCATGGTACTATTCGCCATAGTTGCTTTCATGTTCGCAATGTGTTTTGCGCTCTTCATATGACTTCTGAGGGCCGATTCACCCATTGATGACACATCGAAGGTTTTCCCACATGTCTTGCACTTTGCCCGATGAGAGTGACGTATCCGGAGAAATCCAGTCCCTGTAAGCAGCACTGTATAACCACGATTGCTGGAACTTGCACTTTCTCGGCATATTGCAGATACGTAAGACGCAACAGAAGGTAGGCTTAGCTGCGGTCGTTGCCGCCACTGTAACCAACTGTAATCACGCTACTGCGTTGTGGCTACAGAAACGGATTGGATTGGATGCGTTGGTTGGCTCGAGTATGTTGTTGCCAGTCGTTCAAGACGCATCCGCTAAAAACCGGCTGAACGAAAGTCTATTGAAGAAATTCAAGGATATTTAAGGACTTCAAAATAATTAAGGGTTTTCAAGGCCTTGAAAATGCTATTTTTGAATTCCAGGGTTTTCAAGTGTTTCAAGGACCGCTATGAACCCTGTACATTAGGTATCGAATGAGTTCACTGAACACATTCACCTGCGACCTCCGAGCAAATATATTATCTCGAACCAGAGACTCGGTGAGGATATCGACTCAAAATTAATTACAAAAGTTTCTGAAGCTTCTTAATAACATTTCTCTCGCGTAACTTTGTAGTTATTTACTTATTTGTGTGAATATTCTGAATAGCTTTGCAAAAATGAAACTACTACTCTCGCTACCGACCAGCCAAGTTGTCGGGCGGCCATGTTTGTTGTTTTGGTAGTCGCTTTGGCCGTTTTCGCATGCTTGCTGCCACGACAGTTTATCAAAACGGTGCCCAGCAGCTGTCTGCGAACTTGTCTATTTTGTTTTAATTGGGGCGATGGGCGAAGCTGAAGTCTGGAATCGAGCGCAGTGGACAGAGTCCGAGACATTCGCACTCATAAGAGTGTGGCAAGACCAACTGTGCGACTTGCGCTACACAAAGCGCAATGCTTAAGTTTATGCGGCCATGCAAGAAGCCCTCTGTGCTGAGGGCATTGACAAGCCGCTGAAGGCCGTCAAAACAAAAATAGAAAATCTGGGCAACAAACACAGGCAAGCATTCTCTCTTTTTCAAGATATTTTGCCAGGCACTGCCGCGCACAAGCCTCGAACTTTTTGTTAGATTCATCTTGTTGTGGACGTGCACTGAACCAGCATTTTTGTCATCATAACTGACAGCGCCGCCTTTATTGTGCCAGTCTGCCCCGCCGCAGCGGTTAAGTGATTTGTACATTGGACTGCTAAGCCTGAGGACGCGGGTTTGACCCGGCCGTGGCAGCCACGGTTCGATGTAGGCGAAACGCAAGGCGCCCGCTGTGCGATGTCAGTGCCTGTTAAAGAACCCCTGGAGGCCGAAAAATAAACCGGAGCTGTTGACTGTGGTGACCCTCGTACGCAATGTTGGTTTGGGACGTTAAAATTCAAATATCAAATATAGGTTTTCACCGCAAGGAGTCGGAGGCGAGTTGAAATGCCAAATGTTAAACTTGTGTAACCGCAGTCACACTGCCTTTTTCGTGCGTTTACTCACGTGGCTGTGTGCCAACTTATGTTTTTCGTTTGTCAGAGCAGTTTATGCTTTTAGGGCACGCTGCTTATTTCCTTCAAAATTATACCATTCTACGATAGTTTGCTAGCGACTTCCTCGTAAAAAAAAATCATCATGTGGAGCATAGTAACCATTCAGGCAGTGCTGTTTTACAAAGCTTGAAAACTTTTTTTCTTCCAGGGAGCTGAGCAAGAAGACCACAGGGCAGGGCGGAATAGTGTGGAAATATCACTGGGATATACAAAAGTTCCTAGGAACGCTGCCTGCTAACGACGTCAGCCTGGCAGAAGAAACAGGCTGTCGTCAGGAGACCACTGCTGAAGAAGTAAGAAAAATACCGTCACATTTACAAGGAATATTGTGAATTGTTACCACGTGTTCATTCAACTGAGATGGCACGGTGCTGCAGATGGCAACATTTTAGTTTTGTTTGCAAAGAAAACTGGTGCAGACTATATATCTGTTCACTGGATGAGCATACTTATGAAGCTATGTCTTTCTTTGCTTGTCTTTTTACTTGAGAATGCCACACACATTCAGTTAAAATCGCTTAATGAAGACAAAATTAATTACACTTCATGCTCAATAAACATCAATACAGTCTGATTTCATTGTAATTGTGTTGCATCATTACACGTAGTTCATCACAATATGTTACATAGGTTACTAGATGTATGCCTGGCAAGAAAGATTGTCCTCATACTGTTCCGGTTAGGCTGTCTTTTACATGATGTGTAGAGTATTAGTGTGCCATGTACAGTTAGCATCGTGCGTCTCGGCTCGCACATACTACTTTATACTGCACATACTGATGTTTGATGCTTGTGTTAGTGTTCAAGCTTTTCCATAGTATGGTGCACGGCCGCCAAGAAGCCTTGGAAGACAAGCCAGAGTTGAGCAGCCAGCCACAACTGCAGTTGTCTGGCTCTGGGAGCCTTGTTTCTGAAATCGACACGGCGAGTTCGTCGTCAGGGCCACCCGCACCAAGTGCCCAGGGCACTCGCTCTCCACGTTGCCAGCGGCCTGGCAATGCACGGTCAAGAAGGCCTCAAGATATTTTTCTTGGCCAACTAATTCAGGAACAAAGAAAGTTGCGCATAGCGTACGAGACATCCAAACGGAAAGAGTTTGAGCTCAGAGAGTGAGAAAATAAGGTACAAGAAGCAGCCAACAAGGGAGGACAGGGCTGTTGAAAGGGAGGAACGCCTCATTTCTGTGCTTGCCGAACTATGCAAAAAAATAAACTGTGCGGTGCTTTGTTTATTTTCATGTTGCATGATGGTTTTATATATGGCCAAGAAGGCCTCAAGATATTTTTCTTGGCCAACTAATTGAGGAGCAAAGCAAGTTACGCACAGCGTACAAGACATCCAAACAGAAAGAGTTTGAGCTCAGATAGCGAGAAATTAAGGTTCAAGAAGCAGCCAACGCAAGAGAGGACAGAGCTGCTGAAAGGGAGGAACGCCTCATTTCTGTGCTTGCCGAACTATGTAAAAAAATAAACTGTGCGGTGCCTTGTTTATTTTCATGTTGTATGATGGTTTTATATATGGCCAAGAAGACCTCAAGCATGGAGGAAGGAAAACTAAGGAGAGGCCCTTCGTATTCCCAATGCATTGACAAGAATGTGGCGGAAGTGACGTCAAAATTTAGGCTTAAAAAGTCGGGCCACTAGCAACGGCGTACGGCGTCGTTAGCGTCGTTGTTGCTAGGGGCCAGAGCGTTTTTCGGTGGCGGTGGACGGGCTTTCGGCACGGTGTGTTCGGCCTTGCGTGTTAAAGTCTACATGCCTGGCGTCGTGACGTTACGCACGCATCTAAGATTGCTTTTAAATGCAGCAAATAACCGCTCATTTGACATTTTGTTCATCAAACTTGGTGTCGCTACGCGGAGCGATCGATGCATTGAAATGAATATCGCGAAAAGGTGGCACTCCGAAGCCGCGCTTCGACACGCGAAGAAGCGTTGATTGTTTTGATCAGCGAACTTTCGCACCTCACCAAACAGCACAGAAACATGAAGCCGCTCTCGGCGATGCTGAGCTGCATTTCGAAGGCCACGCGGCGGGTGTACGGTAGCCCGAGGAGGATGGTGAGCTGAGCTATAAGCGGCGCGCAGTGTCGTCTTTCTTCGCCTGGCGTCTGAAAAGGTTCACCGCACCTGTGCGCCGGTCTGTGTCTAGGTGCGTGTTTACGGGGAGGGAGGTGTAGGAGTGTAGCGGCGAGCGGCGTGGTTTTTTTTATACCTTTCTTTTACGAAGCGCTTGCGAGCCGCGCGCGATCCCCGCCCCGTAGCTCGGTGGAGAAAGCAGATAGTGAGGAGAGCCGAGCCAACTTCCGGTTACGGGGCGGCTTCACAAAACGTGACGTCAGGGCCTCTCCTTAGTTCTTTCCTTCCTCCATGACCTCAAGATATAGGAGTTCGCTTGGCGAACCTCTCTGACAGCAACCGTGACCGCCACCAAGCAACTGCAGGCTCAGAGCCCCAGCCTGCATCATCAATAGCCGCCCTGCTTTCGCCGACTCAAGAGTCTGCTATTCCGGCTGCCAGTCGTATGACTTTGGTGTACATATTATACCGCGAGCTTCGAAAATATATTTGAAATTATGTTTCCTAGAATGCATATTCTGTGCATGTACTGTTTCTGTGTTTTTATGCTTAGGTAATTGGATGAAACTCTCCAGCAAAATGAATTGCAGCATCCCTGCCTGGCGCTTCTACCTGACCATTTTTTCTGTTGTGAGCTGCTGCTTCTGTAACTTTACATTTTATTTTTTTGTATGCATAAGAGCTCTCCTGTTATTACACTGTGCATAACATCTGTAGCCATGTCCAATTTTTATGCAGCATCTGTGCTGTCTTGGGCTGCCATTAAAATATTGGTCTATGTGACCAATGCTGTCAAAGCTACAGCTAAGAGGTGCGAATGCACTAGCTGAACACATTTGCCAAGTTAGTCATCCAAACAGCATGACTGGAAGTGTATGTGACCAATGTATTCCGGAAATGTTTCCTTTCAAAACAGTCATTGTCCATGTTTTATGTTCCCTGCTATATCACATAACCTCTGAAGATCAAGTTACTGCATGACTCAAAATGGCAAAATGTCACGTAAAGGACTTTGAAAGCAACGAATACAAGCGGGAAAAGAAAGTGCAGAATGCATTTCAAGTACCCACTTTATTGTAAACTATTCAAAGGCTAAGGTGGCCTACAGTACTAGCAAAGATTGAACAGCGTTTCTTGATCACGCGCTTGCCTCGGTAGCATCATCGCCAGCTCTTTTTTCATTGCATTCATTTCTCTCGCACATTTTAATTGTAAATTCACTGTTTTTATTGTATGTTATTGTATATTGTATTGTATTGTATATTGTTGCGAGGTCTAATAGCCAGCACTTCCTCCGCATAAGGTGATGCAGAGACCCGCTGTGGTCCTAGCATTATCAAGAGCAGAGCCCGCAGCGAGATGCAGAAATGGAGGAGCAATCCATGAGTACAGCAGCTGTTCCTGCCACTCCACATGCACCAGCTACTCCACATGCACCAAGCACCTCTTTGGTGCCAGCCACACCGGCAGTCGCAGCAGCTCCGGTGCTTCCTGCTGGCTCTGCAGCAAGGGCAGGAGGTACCAGCCACACTGGGAGCACACAGGAGCAGTCGCTAGTTCACCAGGTGCGAGCGGCTCGCTCCAGTGCTGTGTCCTCAGACAGGGCAGAAAGGACAAAGGAACACCGGCTCCGTATGAGGCTCTTGAAAGCCGAGCACCGCAACAAGCTGGCTAAAAGAGCAGAAGCCCATCAGCTAGAGATGGAGAACTTGAAGTTGAAGAATGAAATTAAGAAATCGAAAAAGATTCTTTTGGACTTAAAAATTAAAGCTCTGAAGGGCGAACTTTGAGGAGGGTGTGTTAGGGGTGGGGTTGGAGGTGGGGCAGGGGGGAGGTCATCTGAAAAAAGTACTGCAACTGTCATTAACTGTGGCCAGGATGCCTGAGGGAAGGGATGAAGGGGGCGGATAAAAGAAGGAGCCAGATAAAGTCAACATAATGCCAGACTCTCCGATGTTCGTCTACCACTCAACAAGTAAGCCTCGTCTTCGCTCTTTCGGGACTTTTGCCCAGATCGGAATGTAGACAGATAAAACAAAAAACAGCACCAAACCGAACGGCCTTTGGCGGTCATGCGGTAGCATTCTGCTTGGTTGACTTGGCTTCGTTTTCAAATAAGCGACGCCATAAAGCACGCATTGTAACAATAACGATGATCCCGACAGAGGAGCATGGATAAAAGAAAACGACGAAGCGCCACCGCGTGCAACAGGGCTGCGCGTAGGAGAAAAAGAACAAGGCGCTCACTGAAGACTGATGTGGACAGAGATGTTTCTGCTTAGCAGTCAGGACTTGTTCAGGATGCCTCAACGAGGCAGCAGCCGCCCTCTGAAGAGGCCTGGAGTCGCACCTTCGGTGCGACCTTCGGTGCGACGACCAGATCCAAAGAGGATGCCCGCCCGCTCCAGCTGAGCTGCCTCCTGCAGTGCATTTCACGAATGCGTTCCACCGTACCTGGCTTCCATAGGGACCCGCCACGAGCGGCGTCCTAACCTAACGTCATTTAATTTTAAGCTAGATGGAATAGTTACTGAGTAATTATAATCAACACCTTTGTAAAGTCAACCCAGGGTGTTAAACATTTCAGAATAAAATTCACAAGTACTTTATGACGGCACGTTGACAAAGCCCTGCTGTGTGCAATAAGGCTTTGTTTTTTCTTTAAGTTCCCAGTGCTCAAGGAGAAGTTAAATTCCAACTTGCATATTAACATGAAGATGTTGTTTACAAAAATAACTTTGAAAAACTTGCATATGTAAATATAAAAATCAAAAGGATCACTGCCCTAAGGATTTAGGGTTCATGCACAAAAAACTAATTTTATGCCACTTGTTACGAAATGCTGAAAGGATACGCGACAGCAACTGCAAAAAAACGCGAAAGCTGGGAAAGCCAACTGGGAAAATTTGTGTTATTTGTTCTTGACAATCTTGTATGTGCCTTTCCCACAATAATCCCGGATGGAATTGGCAGTGTCTGTAAAATAAATAAATAAATAATACTAACACAGTGGTGCTCCATCATCGGAAACCCGTGGAATTTGCGAAGCGCCAGAATCATAGAAGTGTGTTTCAGTCATGATTTTCAGTGATCATACATTTAAAAAAAAACCTCATTTTCCAACTTTATACTGCACATTTCTCTATAATGCTTCATCATGAGACAGAAGAAGACCTGAGGGCCACAAAAAAACAAATTGAGATTGAAAATTCTGACTAAGCTGACCAGCAGAGCAGTGCACTGTTTTCCAGTTCTCCTGCCAGGCGCCACACCAGAAAGGTCACTGTTAAGACAAGATGAGACGGTCCCTCTGTATAAACACCACAGCTGGCATCCACAGCCCCGAGGCTCTGAGGCACTCCGAGAGCGCCCCCGTTGTTGGGTTACCAGTGCAGAGACCTCGCGCTTGGATGCAGCACAGGTCTTAACCGGAGCCAAGGAAACCATGAATGAATGGAACTATTGTTAATTATTTGTGCATTTCAGTAGACAGCCACTTGTAAGCAATGTAATCCGTTTACTTTTTATACACCCTCCATCCAAGTGTCGCTTCCGATGTGTAGTTCCGATGTGTAGTGTTGTTTCCGATGTGTAGTTCCCCGAACAAAAACACCGAGGACAATGACACAGTAAAAGTAGCGGTGTTGTCGTCTGATGCTGTTCCTGTTCGGTTCTTATATTCTGTACATCAATTTGGCTTGAATGAACCAATGTTATTTTGCTGTTACATTTTCTGTCTACTGAGGCATTTTGCCGGTTCTTCTGTGAGGGTATGGGCAACGGCTAAAGGCAGGTTTGGTTTATGAGGGTTTAACGTCCCAAGGCGATTCAGGGTACGAGGGACGCGGCTAAAGGCTAAGGAAAGGAGAGGCGGAAGCTGGGCGAAAATTAGAGACTACATAAGCAACGCATTGCCTCCTACCGCTCAAAGATGAGGGCACTAGAGACTGAACTACTTAAGTGCAAAGAGCACATCAAGACACTAACTGAAAATGAAATTGCAGACCTGGCACAGAAGGCAAACCTTCCTGAAACGCATCGCACGCTCCTGGCGTAGCAGCTGCAAAGGCTGCGTCAAAACACGGTAGGTGTTATAGCGACAACTGGCTAATACTGTGCCTTCTTCTACATATCCGTACACCATCGGGCTACAGATTCCTTCAGGGGGACAATATACTGCCTCTGCCCTGCGTTAGGACCATAAGAAAATACACTGCCATGGTAGGAATGAAGTGTGGATTCGATTCAAATTTTTTTCAGGCACTCAAGAAAAAAATGGCAGAAAAATAAGAATTTCAGAGACATGGAATGCTCCTCTTTGATGAAATACAGATGAGAGAGAAAATGTGTAAATTCCACAACGCTGACATACACTGGCATCATTGACCACGGAGAAGGTTGTGGAGAGAGCTATGCGCTGGCGAATCACGGGCTTGTTTTCATGTTTTGTCCGTTTGGGGAAAACTATGCGCAGCCAGTGGGCTTGTTTGCCTCGAAAGGAGCCACAAAAGGCACAGTTCTGACCCAGTTGGTTATCCAAGCCATTATAATGCTGGATAAGGCTGGCGCCATTAACGATGGCATTGTATGCGACGGAGCGAGCACCAATAGGAAAATGTGGACCCAGCTTGGTATAGACGGAAAACTTGAGGCTCCGAAGCACTTCTTTGAGCATCCATTAAATGACCAGAGGAAAGTCTACGTGTTTTCTGATGTACCACACCTTTTCAAGTGCATCAGAAACAAGCTGCTGAAGCAGCGACTCTTGAAAGTCAATGGAGAATGGGTGTACTGGACCTATTACACGGCCGTATACAAGGAAGACAGCAAGAACGCTGGTGGTCTCAAGGTGTGCCCCAAGAAAACAAACCATCATATTTACCCATCACACATGGATTTGATGCATGTAAAACTTGCAACGCGAGTCTTCAGCCGACCTATGGCCTTGGCAATAAAATATTAAAACGAAATGAAAGTGCTGCATGCTGTTAAAGCTGCTGGGACCATCGCCTTCACAGAGAGAATGAACGTCTTGTTCGATGCCATGAATAGGCGGCATCCAGGGGAAGGAGTGCGCAATGAAAGTCGCGACCTCTCTTTGATTACGGAAAGCCTGCAATGGCTGAACGTGTGGGAAAGTGACCTCCGAAGTGGACTGATAACAAAAGATATGTTCCTCACCCAGTCAACTGCTGAAGGCCTGCGAGTCGTGATGTTATCTACACTAGACCTCGCCTAATATTTGCTCAGTGAATGCAGGTTCAGACACGTACTCACTGCGAAGTTCAATCGAGATCCACTCGAATGGTTCTTCGGGGAAACTCGTCAAGCTGCAGGTGAGAACGACCATCCTGATATGCCTGCATTTTTGCAGCTGTACCGGATGCTAAGCTTGTATAGCTGTATAGCTTGCTGAAACCACCAAAGTTCGGCAACTGCGAAGCCCGAGAAGAAGGACCAGTACTGAATTTTTCTGCTTTCCGGGAATTTTTTAAGCGTGATTCGGAACGATCACCACTTGATGAGCTAAAGCAAAAGTTGGAAGGCATCATCGAAACCGAAGAATGGGAGTGCGATGAGGTGCTGCACAGTGACAACGACGATGCGGAAGTCGTGAACGCAGTTTTATATTATGTGGCAGGGTTCCTGACTAAGAAACTAGCAAAAATATTTCCCTGCTCAAAATGTAGAGCATCTCTTTCTGTTGCAGTGCCAATGACGAAAGAAGCCTCTCTGACACACCGCAAAACGAGAGGTGGACTCCTGCACCCGAACACCAAACTGCTTAACCTGCTTCGCTGAGCAGAAGACTTTTTTTCGAAGAATATGGACGACTGCGATGTGTTTTGGCACACCATCGACCATGTTCTGGACACGTTTCATGCAACGTTCCCTTGCCATGAACATAAAAATGACGCTATTGCGAAGATTGTGCACTACTACATCGCAATGCATACGAGGCAATGTTGCATTGGGGAAACACAGGACAAGAAAACAACACAAGAAAAGAAGAAAATTTCAAGACTTTGTAAGGATTGAGATCGTGGGAACGTCAAGCGTTTGTGCGAGTTGTGCCACACAGCGACTTCAAGAAGCTCCCAATACCAGGTGTCTGTGCACTATCAAAGTGCAGCATATACACAGAGACTGCAGTGTTAACTATTCGTGAAAGACATGTGGAAAGTGGCACAGAAAAAGAACTTTGATAGAAATGATTGTCACAATATTAGCTGACGCCCTCAACCCTCAATGTATGTATGTAAATAGATTTGTATACAATGTAATGTTTTCCACAAACATTTCGTGCGGTGCGTCCCCCTCGGATGGAATGTGAATAAATGCAATGCCTTCGTATTTGTTGTTCATTTGTCCTGTCTTATATGTAGATTTCACAGTTTAGTGCTCACTGAATTGAAAGCAGCAAATCAAACAATAGCATGAAACCATAAGAAGTTATAAAGTGTAATGATGATGGATTACTTGCAGCTTACAATGAAGGAATTTAGAGAACAACCTGACACTGAATATAATTTGATTGGTTTGTTCCAGCTGAAGAGGACACGCAAATCAGCAGGCTATGATGTATGTGTTGCCTTAATTATGATTGATGCTCTCGCCGGGAGCACTCACCTCTTCAGCAAGCTTCGTTGAATGCCTCTATCTCGTGGTCCCTCAGTCCCTGACGGTAAGTGCACAAAGCTAAAATCCTTCGCATGCTCCACGTGTGTCCAACGAATTTCCTTCACGAACGTCAAGTAAAAAGAGCAGCCATCGCACGCAGCACTGTCCACCAATAGGCGGAAGAGTGTCAAGCCGCAGGCCTATCAACGGTTGGAATTCGACGTAGATTGCCTCCCCTAGTATGAAGCCACGTTTTACCACACGGTAACTCAGGGCATCACGACATTATTGAGAAGAAAATGTTGGCCGCGCAAATGCTCTCCCGCGGAAGCGCGGAAATGCGCACGACGGCGCGAGTGCGCGTTGTCCTCGGGAACCTAACGAGGGCGGCATCCGGCGGAGGTCAAAGGAAGCAGACAACACCTGTGACTCTTTGCGGTCGCAGGAGAGAGGAGAGTTTCGCCTCCTCAATGCTTCTATCTCCGTGGCCTCGTCTTTGTTCTTTCGGGAATTTCACCCCGACCAGAATGTATGCGGATAAAAATAAAAAACAGTACCAAATCGAACGGACTCTGGCGGTCATGTGGTAGCGTCCTGCTCAATTGACCTGGCTTCGTTTTGAAATAAGCAATGGCATAAAACACGCATTGCGACGACAACGACGATCCCGAAGGAGGCGCGTGGAGAGAAGAAGATGAAGCGCCACCACGTGCCACGGGGCTGCGCGTGAGAGAAAAAGAACAAGGCGCTCACAGAAGACTGACGTGGACAGAGATGTTTCCGCTTAGCAGTCAGGACTTGTTCAAGATGCCTCAATGAGGCAGCAGCCACCCTCTAAAGAGGTCTGGAGTCTCGCTTGAGGGCGACGACCAGATCCAAAGAGGACGCCCGCCCCGTCCCGTTCCAGCTGGGCTGCCTCCAGTGGTCCGTTCCACAAATGCGTTCCGCCGTCCCTGGCTTCCGTGAGGACCCACAGCCGGTGAAAGTGAAATGGCAGGCAGAGATGTTTGCACTAAGTGGCAGCAGCAGAAGCTCCAGACGTTCTCGAAAATTATGAGCCCAGCGACTCCTTCAACGCGGATGAAATGGTGCTTTTTTACAAGCTCCTTCCCAACAAGCCTCTGAGTTTTAAAGGTGAGAAGTGCACAGGAAGGAAAGCACAGCAGAGACCGTCTCAATCGTCTGGTGGGAGCCAAGAAGGATGGGTCTCAAAGTAAGTTTCTCTTTATTAGGAAAGCAGAGATTGTGAGCTTGTAAAAGTGTCACACAAAAACTGACATCAATAACATTGAAAACGTGCAAAAGAAAGCCCTTAGGTTTATTTATAATACTTACAGTAGAAGAGCCCCGATCACTGATCTCAGAACACGGACCGGCCTCCCAAAATTAGAATTTCGGCGTAGACTCCATCGCCTACAAACTTTAATATAGTTAATAAACAAACAAAAATTGATTCCGACATCTTCATCAACTTTAATAAAAGAAGAGAAACAAGAGGCAAGCACAGCAAAACAATTGTGATGCCACAGGCTAAGACTAGCGTGTATCGCTACTCGTTCTTCCCTCGAACTATAGCAGAGTGGAAGGCTCTACCGCAAGAAGTCGCCAATATGCCCTTGGTCGAATCCTTTGCGTCTGCCATGCACTCTTTGCAATGAAGTGCGTTAAATTTAGTGTGTCCAGTTTCCTGTTTCTGCAGTTTGCAGATGTGTTTTTTGTTCTTTTTAACGACGTCAGTGTCCGCTTTTTTGTAATTTTGTATAAGTTGCTTTTGCTCACGCAATAGTCTGTATTGCAAGCCATTTCTTACGCTTTCTTCTCACTCACAGTCTTGTTTACCTTGATTTGTAGTGCCGACTTTGACTTGTCTTTCCTGTACTTACTCACTCCTGCCTGGACTGCCAAGAGGCAGTTGGCAGTATCAAATAAATAAATAAATAAATAAAGGACTGCAGGTGTTTGAAGCAAATACCAAGGCCTGGATGATGCAGACTGTTTTGGAAACCTGGCCAAGGCAGAGGGATGCCAGTTCATTATGAAAGGCAGGAAGGTTGAGTTTATAACAATTGCCCAGTGAATGGCGAAATGCGAGAGCTGAATTCCATTCACCTGGAGTTCCGCCCTGCAAACACGATAGCCATACTCCAGCCATTGCATCATGGTGTTGTAGCGCCCTCCATTGGCGGCGCCTACAGCATGGCCAACGCGCCCCTGCACGAGGAAGAAAATAAAGATGGCGCCTGGCTACATGAAGCCACGACTGGCAGTTCTGTTCTGGCCTAGATCCGATTCACCTGTATCGTTCCTTCGTTCCTGAGGCGCAAGCCTAAAAGGGTTGACCTAAGACTAACACAATGACTGATCCGGCCGACCCCAGCATGGAACAGGACTCGCGCCCCCAGGATGTCTTGTCGCTGCGGCTTCGTCTCCCATTCTTTTAACCAGAGAACCCGTAAGTCCAGCTTTTCCAGATTGAGGTACAGTTTAACCTCTATCGCATCTCCTCAGAAACGATGCACTACTACCAGGTTCTCTCCGCGCTCCCTCCTGATGTTGCCAGTGAGCTCTCGGACTTCCTCTCTGAGCCCAGAGATACTCCATATCAGCATATCCAGACTAAGGTGCCAGAGAGATTCATGCCATCGGAATGCGACCACCTCAGCAGCTCCTTACTGAGGAGGACTTTGGCGACTGGCGCCCCTCTCAACTGCTGCGCCGGATGTGGCAGCTTCTGGGGGAGCGCAACATCCCCACCGGTGACAAGTTGCTTCGAGGTCTCTTCCTCCAACACCTTCCATAGCCAATTTGCCTTGTCCTTCCTCGCAGCGGCCGGCGACAACACTCTCGACCACCTGGTGGAGCTTGTTCAAGTTCATAAGGTGGCTTCCCTGTCCTTCACTGCTGTCTTGCAACCTGCCGACCAAGTGATTTCACGCCTTCAGGTCCACATCGATGAGCTCACCGCCTCAGTCACCATAGTCTGGCCCCCACCCCACCTTGTCCCAGCCATCGTTCCCATTCACGCGCACGTCAAGCTCGGAGCCCCAGCCCTCCGCCTCTTGGCCGGCACCACCAGCGTTTCTGGCACCGCGACTCGAAGTGCACATCTCCCTGTTCGTGGTTCAGAAACACTCACCGAGATCACTGATGCAGCATGTGGTCTCACTTCTCGTCCTGGCTGCCAGTGTATGGTAAACAACAAGCTCTTTGGTACCCAGTACTTCATAGACATGGGTGCAGGGATAAGCATGATTCCCCTTACTAAGGCTCACCGTTCCAAATCAATGGAGCAGTTGCTCCACGCTGCCAGTGCCTCGTCTATAGCGATGTACAGACTTCGCTCCCTGACACTCAACTTAAGACATCACCATGCTTTTCGACCGGTCTTCGTCGTCACTGACATTGTCAACCCTATCGTCAACTCGGATTTCTTCTCCTACTTCGACCTGCATTGGCATCCGCACGCTGATACCTTCCTCTCCGTTTGAGAATATCTTGAGGAACTTTCTGGAGTTAATAAAGCCATGCAACCTCCCTCAGACGCCTACCCATGAAACACAAACTGCCTTACAAACGCCTCGAAACAGCTCCAAATGGCTAAAGACGTCTTTTGCTGCATTCAAACGCCTCAAAAACATCGACAGCAAGAAGTTTCCTCTGCGACGCCTCTCAAACATCTGTAGTGAGGCGTTTCTTGTGAAACTTCTGTGAAACATCCGTACTAAGATGTTTTCTTAGAATTTTTTCGACCATGTGTAACTTCAGACGTCAAGTAGACACACCTATAAGCTCTAGCAATCAGCAGAGAGTTGCTGCCGTGGATTAAACATGTTGATCACAGCGCACAAATTAGATGGCTCTGCGTTACTCCGGTGTTCCTGCTTGACGTTTCGAAAAGCAGGCACGCTGGTGCAAAGACCGCTCTATGTATTCAAACACAGATAGCGCGTTTTCTCCTACGGAGCCCAAAATTACATGATAATCACTGCAGCTAACCTGCCACTTGTAACGCTGGACTTGGGTAACATATACTGGCCCTGAAAGACGACAGTAGTTAAGCAAGAGAAAAAATTTGCTGCATGCTGCGAACGCCTCTTCGTTATACATTGGCTAGCTGATGGCAGCACCCGACAGGACCAGCATGCAAGCGCATGCTGTCATTTCCGCTTTCACCCAGCCCACTCACGTGCAACCTTCTTTGCGTCATGCCGCAGCTTACTGCTGCCGACACTCCGCATGGTGGCGATACAGTCTGCAGTCTACGTAAACGTGGTTTTAACCGCTTCAAGCGAAAATAAATCTTGATGCAAGCTGTAAGTACCTAGTTTAACATGAAAGTATCAGACCAGTTTGTTTTTTGCTTCTATGCAATTGATATATTTTCAAGTATAGGAGTATAGCAATTCATTTGGCTATTTGTTGCTGCAGTGGCTAGTAGCTGCTAGCTCCGCGTTCAAAGTGAGCGCTGCAAACGTTTCTCTGCGCTCTTTGTTCCACGCTGGTTGGCGGTTCACGCTGCTCCTGTTTGCAGTTTTCCTTTTTCCTCGTGATATCGTGTACTACCAGCGCTTTGCTTGGATGTGAACCCCGTTTTCCACAAAAGTAAGTAACTTTCCATTTCTCGTGTGGTGAAAGTACCAGCCATACTGCAGCTAAGCCGCTAACGTGCCTGACTGAACCGTCGGCTACTGTGTCCCTCCTTTGCTTTGCAAACCAGAAAACAGTATCAGCAAGTGTTTTACGTACCAAAGTGTAGTGTTGAATGTATTAAAACAGGGCGTTTGTATGTGTTATAGATTTAACCGTTTCAAGCGAAAATAAACTTGATGCAAGCTGTAAGTGCTTAGTTTAACATGAAAGTATCAGACCAGTTTGTTTTTTGCTTCCATGTTATTGATATATTTTCAAGTATAGGAATATAGTAATTCATTTGGCTATTTGTTGCTGCAGTGGCTAGTAGCTGCTAGCTCCGCGTTCAAAGTGAGCGCTGCAAACATTTCTCTGCGCTCTTTGTTCGACGCTGGTTGGCGCTTCACGCTGCTCCTGTTTGCAGTTTTCCTTTTTCCTCGTGATATCGTAAACTACCAGCGCTGTGCTTGGATGTGAACCCCGTTTTCCACAAAAGTAAGTAACTTTCCATTTCTCGTGTGGTGAAAGTACCAGCCTTACTGCAGCTAAGCCGCTAACGTGCCTGACTGAACCATCGGCTACTGTGTCCCTCCTTTGCTTTGCAAACCAGAAAACAGTGTCAGCAAGTGTTTTACGTACCAAAGTGTAGTGTTGAATGTATTAAAACAGGGCGTTTGTGTTATAGATTTAACCGTTTCAAGCGAAAATAAACTTGATGCAAGCCGTAAGCGCTTAGTTTAACATGAAAGTATCAGACCAGTTTGTTTTTTGCTTCCATGTTATTGATATATTTTCAAGTATAGGAATATAGCAATTCATTTGGCTATTTGTTGCTGCAGTGGCTAGTAGCTGCTAGCTCCGCATTCAAAGTGAGCGCTGCAAACCTTTCTCTGCGCTCTTTGTTCGACGCTGGTTGGCGCTTCACGCTGCTCCTGTTTGCAGTTTTCCTTTTTCCTCGTGATATTGTGTACTACCAGCGCTGTGCTTGGATGTGAACCCCGTTTTCCACAAAAATAAGTAACTTTCCATTTCTCGTGTGGTGAAAGTACCAGCCTTACTGCAGCTAAGCCGCTAACGTGCCTGACTGAACCGTCGGCTACTGTGTCCCTCCTTTGCTTTGCAAACCAGAAAACAGTGTCAGCAAGTGTTTTACGTACCAAAGTGTAATGTTGAATGTATTAAAACAGGGCGTTTGCATGTGTTATAGTTTTAACCGTTTCAAGCGAAAATAAACTTGATGCAAGCCGTAAGCGCTTAGTTTAACATGAAAGTATCAGACCAGTTTGTTTTTTCCTTCCATGTTATTGATATATTTTCAAGTATAGGAATATAGCAATTCATTTGGCTATTTGTTGCTGCAGTGGCTAGTAGCTGCTAGCTCCGCGTTCAAAGTGAGCGCTGCAAACGTTTCTCTGCGCTCTTTGTTCGACGCTGGTTGGCGCTTCACGCTGCTCCTGTTTGCAGTTTTCCTTTTTCCTCGTGATATTGTGTACTACCAGCGCTGTGCTTGGATGTGAACCCCGTTTTCCACAAAAGTAAGTAACTTTCCATTTCTCGTGTGGTGAAAGTACCAGCCTTACTGCAGCTAAGCCGCTAACGTGCCTGACTGAACCGTCGGCTACTGTGTCCCTCCTTTGCTTTGCAAACCAGAAAACAGTGTCAGCAAGTGTTTTACGTACCAAAGTGTAATGTTGAATGTATTAAAACAGGGCGTTTGCATGTGTTATAGTTTTAACCGCTTCAAGCGAAAATAAACTTGATGCAAGCCGTAAGCGCTTAGTTTAACATGAAAGTATCAGACCAGTGTGTTTTTTGCTTCCATGTTATTGATATATTTTCAAGTATAGGAATATAGCAATTCATTTGGCTATTTGTTGCTGCAGTGGCTAGTAGCTGCTAGCTCCGCGTTCAAAGTGAGCGCTGCAAACGTTTCTCTGCGCTCTTTGTTCGACGCTGGTTGGCGCTTCACGCTGCTCCTGTTTGCAGTTTTCCTTTTTCCTCGTGATATTGTGTACTACCAGCGCTGTGCTTGGATGTGAACCCCGTTTTCCACAAAAGTAAGTAACTTTCCATTTCTCGTGTGGTGAAAGTACCAGCCTTACTGCAGCTAAGCCGCTAACGTGCCTGACTGAACCGTCGGCTACTGTGTCCCTCCTTTGCTTTGCAAACCAGAAAACAGTGTCAGCAAGTGTTTTACGTACCAAAGTGTAGTGTTGAATGTATTAAAACAGGGCGTCTGCATGTGTTATAGTTTTAACCGTTTCAAGCGAAAATAAACTTGATGCAAGCTGTAAGTGCTTAGTTTAACATGAAAGTATCAGACCAGTTTGTTTTTTGCTTCTATGTTAGTGATATATTTTCAAGTATAGGAATATAGCAATTCATTTGACTATTTGTTGCTGCAGTGGCTAGTAGTTGCTAGCTCCGCGTGCAAAGTGAGCGCTGCAAACATTTCTCTGCGCTCTTTGTTCGGCGCTGGTTGGCGGTTCACGCTGCTCCTGTTTGCAGTTTTCCTTTTTCCTCGTGATATTGTGTACTACCAGCGCTGTGCTTGGATGTGAACCCCGTTTTCCACAAAAGTAAGTAACTTTCCATTTCTCGTGTGGTGAAAGTACCAGCCATACTGCAGCTAAGCCGCTAACGTGCCTGACTGAACCGTCGGCTACTGTGTCCCTCCTTTGCTTTGCAAACCAGAAAACAGTGTCAGCAAGTGTTTTACGTACCAAAGTGTAGTGTTGAATGTATTAAAACAGGGCGTTTGTATGTGTTATAGATTTAACCGTTTCAAGCGAAAATAAACTTGATGCAAGCTTGATGAAATCATGAAGCGTCTTGATAACCAAGACAAAGAAATCGCCCACCTGCGGAAAAGAATGGCAAGGGTTGAAAATATGCGATGTGAAGAACAACTTTCTCAGCTTAATAATGACTTGGACGAGCTGGAATTCCGAAGCAGGAAAAAGAACATAGAAATTCATGGCATTTCTAAAACCGAGCATGAGGACCTCCTAGCCAAAGTGAACGAAGTGGCTAAAGAAATGAATGTTGCAGAGCTTAGTAAGAGTGACATTGAGGCATGTCATCGGCTTCCTGCAAAAGTGGATAAGATACCAGCCATTATTGTGCGGTTTCAACGACAAGCACAAAGAGACGAATGGCTTCAAAACAGAAAATCTTTGGTAGAGAAAGGCAAAAATGTGTACTTGTGTGAAAACCTGACCCGAAGAACGAAATGGCTGCTTCTGCAAACTAAAGATTGTGCTAAGAAAAAACAATTTCCGGTATGTTTGGTGTTCAAACGGGAAGGTGCTTGTTCGCCAAAGGGAAGGTGATTCTGTTCAGATCATTCGAGATGAGAGTGATCTTGTTGATCCGGTGCCTTGAAAAGGTACCGTTTGTGAATGCTGCATGCAATGACAGAGTATCATGATGGCACCGGACCCGTACCCTCTTCCGTGCGAAATCAGTAGCAGTGTTTCTTTTGAATTGAAAAGCCTGTCAATACTTAAATGTTTTCATCTAAACGCCAGGTCAGTCAGGAACAAGCGAGATGACTTCTCTATTTTGTTGAGTAGCTTTGGCTTTCCTTTTGATGTAATTATGATCTCGGAGACCTGGCTGACCGACAGCGATGCCTTTGAATTGCCTTCATTCTCAACGTTTTCTTTAAATCGAAAAACCTCTCGTGGCAGTGGTGTGTGCATGCTTGTTAATGCGAACTTACAGTGCGAAATTTTAAACGATTTGTGTTACCTGTTGGATGATGTTGAAATCCTTTCAGTTAAATCAGGAAACATTGTAATGTCTGTGGTGTATAGGCCACCGTCTGGTGATATGGGTATGTTTCTTGAAACAATGGAATCTTATTTGGGTTTTGTATATAAGAACAAATACGATGTAATCATTGGAGGAGATTTTAACATAGATATGTCATGTGCAACGAGCAGCAGTGTAGATTTTGAGGTCTTACTTAGATGTTATAGCGTTACAAATATGATAACCAAAGCAACCCGTATAACTCCCAATTCCCAAACATGCATAGATCTCTTCCTAACAAATATTGATTCTGCGCTTATTCACTCAGGAGTTACATGCTGTGACATAAGTGATCATATGGGCATCTATTTGTTTTGCCGGAAGGAGGTTCCGAAACGTGACCCTCGTGAGAAAGTTATGTGTCAATGTATTACAGAAGGAGCTTTAGAAAGATTTCGAGCGCATATTCTAGGTGTGGACTGGTCCGATATATACAAAGAGGCCAACGCGGAGAGCGCTTATGACTTATTCCTCGAGAACTTTACTCATGCTTACAGCATACACTTTGTTTCAAAATTAAAGAGGCTACCAAAAACAATAAGAAAACCATGGATATCACGCGAACTGCATACGCGTATTAAAGAAAAGCACAAACTATATCAGCTATTTGTTCACACCAAAGATATTCTTATTTTTGACCGCTTTAAGAAGTACAGAAATAAATTAAACTCTGACATACGAGTAGCAAAACTGAGGTACTACGAGAACCACTTTGCAGATACATCTAATCGCCCTGATAAACTCTGGCGTAAAATCCGGTCACTTGACTCTGGCGTTTCACAGGCTGGTAATCCCGATAAAATTACTGACAATGGCATAGAATACCAAGGTAACCGTCTCGCAGAAGAGTTTAACAAGCATTTTACTCCTGCGTTGAACCCCTCAGCTGATACATCTCACATATCCATTGACAGGCTCCCCCCTTCTTTGTTCCTTGAACCTGTCTCTACCAGAGAAGTCTTGTCAACTTTTAGTGACCTTAAAAACAGCACCTCGTGTGATGCGGATAATATCCAGATGCGTCCAGTTAAGTATGTCATCGACATCATCGCTGCGCCATTGGAGCACATATACAACCTATGCATAGCAACTTCCACTTTCCCCGCAAGAATGCAGATTGCTAGAGTAGCAGTTATATACAAGAAGGGAAACAAAAACAGCTTTGGAAACTATCGACCAATTAGTATTTTGCCCGTCTTCTCCAAAGCTCTCGAGAAACTGATTCTTAAACGAGTTGAAAGCTTTTTAAGTAAACACGCCATAATTACCGACTGCCAGTATGGCTTCAGAAAAAACCGGTCAACAGAACTTGCTCTTTTACACCAGAAGGAATATATACTGAGGAATTTTGAAGATAGGAACCTGGTCTTGGGAATTTTCTTAGATTACAGCAAAGCATTTGACTGCATAAACCATAGCATCTTGATGACAAAACTTGAATGTTATGGAATTAGAGGCGCAGCTTTACTCTTACTTAAGTCTTACTTGTCCAACAGAAAACAGTATGTCCAAATAAATGAATACAAGTCAACTCTTCGAACAGTTACCCGCGGAGTGCCCCAAGGAAGTATCCTTGGACCACTGTTATTCAACCTTTACATTAACGACATCACTAGTGTGGATAATAACGCTCGTTTCATAATTTATGCTGACGACACCAGTTTGTTTTTATCCGACGCTACTGGTAGTAAGTTACTGGAAAATGCAAACATACTCCTGGAAAAAATAAAGACATGGTCCTATAACAATCTTCTTTCAGTTAATGCAACAAAATCTAAGGCAATACTTTTTCATCCAAAAAATAAAAATTGCAGTGAATTTGGTGAGCTACATTACAACCGAGACCAGATTGAGTTAGTAAAATCATTCAAATCGCTTGGCGTAATATTCACTGAAGACATGCAATGGGACGACCACATAAGTCATATAGCATTAAATACATCTCGAGCCATAGGATTTATGACACGTTTCAAATGTTGTCTCCCACAAAAGGTAAAACTTCTGTTATATCGTGCATTATTTCGCTCACATCTAAACTACTGTTCATTAGTATGGGGTACTGCTACAAAAACCAGTCTGAAAAAACTTGCCGTTCTTGAAAATAGGGCCCTCAGAATTGTTCATAACCTGCCATATAGATACTCAACTAAAAACTTATTTTCCAAGCACAAGATTATTAACGTTTTCAACCTTTATGCATATAAACTATTGCGCACCTATAAAATAGAACAAAGGCGATGCATTACAAACATATCTGACTTAGCCCCAATTCAGTTATTTCAGTGCGCATACCCATGCCGTCGCAAACCACACTGTGTAGTTCCTTTAGTCAGAACAAACTATGGACGCCAAATGGTAACATTCCAACTTCCCTCACTCCTCAATAGATTAATTACTGCAAACATTGACATAGGAAACATTAGCTGCTCTGACCTTCTCAACTACTTTATTTCCGAAGCCACATTTTTCTAGCTTTCACACTTTGAACTTGTATTTGATGTATTGGTTGCTGTTATAATCTTTATAACAGGTTTTTTTTTGTTATTGTTGTTGCTTTTGTTGTTATTTCTTAAAGCCGCATTAATTTTCTGCACACGCTGGTGATTGTGTATCTGTCTGTTGTCTTTTTTTTTTTCTCTCTCTCTCTCTTTTATTTTCTCAGAAGTGCCGTCGCATGCCACTGCCTACTTGCTGTACAGGGGGTGGGAACCTTGTCAAGCGATAACTGCTTTTATTCCCATCCCCTCCAACACTGTATGGTGATGGAAATAAATCATTATTATTATAAGTGCTTAGTTTAACATGAAAGTATCAGACCAGTTTGTTTTTTGCTTCCATGTTATTGATATATTTTCAAGTATAGGAATATAGCAATTCATTTGGCTATTTGTTGCTGCAGTGGCTAGTAGCTGCTAGCTCCGCATTCAAAGTGAGCGCTGCAAACCTTTCTCTGCGCTCTTTGTTCCACGCTGGTTGGCGCTTCACGCTGCTCCTGTTTGCAGTTTTCCTTTTTCCTCGCAGTACCGTGTACTACCAGCGCTGTGCTTGGATGTGAACCTCGTATTCCACAAAAGTAACTTTCCATTTCTCGTGTGGTAAAAGTATCGGCCATACTGCAGCTAAGCCGCTAATGTGCCTGACTGAACCGTCGGCTACTGTGTCCCTCCTTTGCTTTGCAAATCAGAAAACAGTGTCAGCAAGTGTTCTACGTACCAAAGTGTAGTGTTGAATGTATTAAAACAGGGCGTTTGCATGTGTTATAGTTTTAACCGTTTCAAGCTGTTAGTGCTTAGTTTACCATGAAAGTATCAGACCACTTTGTTTTTTGCTTCTATGTTATTGATATATTTTCAAGTATAGGAATATAGTAATTCATTTGGCTATTAGGTGCTGCAGTAGCTAGTAGTTGCTAGCTATGCGTGCAAAGTGAACGCTGCGAACATTTCTCTGCGCTCTTTGTTCCACGCTGGTTGGCGCTTCACGCTGCTCCTGTTTGCAATTTTCCTTTTTCCTTGCAGTATCGTTTACTACCAGTGCTGTGCTTGGATGTGAACCTCGTTTTCCACAAAAGTAAGTAACTTTCCATTTCTCGTGTGGTGAAAGTATCGGCCATACTGCAGCTAAGCCGCTAATGTGCCTGACTGAACCGTTGGCTACTGTGTCCCTCCTTTGCTTTGCAAATCAGAAAACAGTGTCAGCAAGTGTTCTACGTACCAAAGTGTAGTGTTGAATGTATTAAAACAGGGCGTTTGCATGTGTTATAGTTTTAACCGTTTCAAGCTGTTAGTGCTTAGTTTACCATGAAAGTATCAGACCACTTTGTTTTTTGCTTCTATGTTATTGATATATTTTCAAGTATAGGAATATAGTAATTCATTTGGCTATTAGGTGCTGCAGTAGCTAGTAGTCGCTAGCTATGCGTGCAAAGTAAACGCTGCGAACATTTCTCTGCGCTCTTTGTTCCACGCTGGTTGGCGCTTCACGCTGCTCCTGTTTGCAATTTTCCTTTTTCCTCGCAGTATCGTTTACTACCAGTGCTGTGCTTGGACGTGAACCTCGTTTTCCACAAAAGTACCACCGGAGTGCTCCAATTCTCCTTGCTGAGACTGCCATTAGTGACACTCACGTTAAGAAAGCTTTGGTTATGTTAATTGCGGAATGAAATCTGCAGTATTAATTATCATGAAGTAAACATGAAGTCCGTCGTGATGGCTGTGTAGCACTGGCATTCAGCGCTGCTCCCAAGATTGTGATTAATTCGATGCCGGTCGTGCGCGGCCTATGTCGATGGAGTCGAACTACAGAAACGTTCATGTGCGGTTCAAAGTCACCATATTTTAAAGAACCCCTGGTGGTACAAATTAACCAACAGAACTCAACTAAGGTGCTCCTCAAAGTCAATGACTCACTTCGGGATGGGAAACCCCACAATTTACAAGTGACCATGAACTGGAAGTTGTATTGGTCCCATGAAAATCAATGACTTTCCGCATAAACCAAGCAAACAAGTCAAGCAATATACAGTGGCTGACCTGTTGTATTGCAGGTCATGATGAAAATATGGGAGAATTCTTTGGAGAAAGACAGTGACCGGCCAATTTTATTTGATTTGTGCGGAGCTCCCCTGAGCTATATTTCTTCTGCTATGGTGCCTTCTATTTGCCTAGCTGGTAAAGCCTGTGCAAGCTTTGTGATTTGCCTGAGGCCTACGGTTGGTTATTCATCCATAAGATAGAAAGGAACTGACAGAATCTTGAAAATCCGGGTGTGTTACTGCATTGACCTGTCAAGCTTTTGTACCATTATGATTGAGAGCCTCAGCACTGAGGTAGTCGACTATGTGGTGGTGCTCTGTATGTGAGCAGGCTGTTTGACAGTGCGGTGAAGTACTACAGCTCTTTGCAGGCACGGCTACTTGCATTTTCTGGTAAACCATTGCACCGTGCACAGCTGGCATTGTCCCTGCTTCTCTCTGTACATTTCTTTTTCAGTACAGGCTCTTCAACAGTGGTATTCAGAGGACCTCCGTGCCTGCTCAACTTCCCAAGTTTTGGTAAGCACGCTTTGCAGCTGATACTGTTTTTCTTTCACTTCATGCCTTCTTGTATAGATGTAGGCTGTTTGCTAACGTTCATTCCACAAGCCCCATTATTTGTTTTACCTTTCACACTCCAACTGTTGGCTGGAAGAGCAAGGACCTGGGCTAGTTTCACGCAAATTAATCGCAGCACCTTGTACTTGCTTGTTCAGATGATTTTCTCTGGAGATTGTTCCAGTTATGAGATAAGCATCTGGAAAAATGCTTCTAGTGCAGCAGTGCAAGTAATCTCTTGCCCGCAGTGCCATCATTTGAGCTTCATCGCACACATTAGAAAGTACCTGTTTGGCACTGCAGTGTCAAGAACCTTACTGGCTCTCAAGGTAAGGTCCAAGATTTAACCCATCTCTGGTGTATATTGAAGTGATGCAGATATTACCAAGACAGCAGCATCTCTGCTATGTATTCGTGCGGTGGTGCAAGATGTCAACCATCGACCACTTTTGATTCAGCCACATCATGCAGGTAAGGGAAAGCCCGTTTGCAAGATACAGCTCAGGAGGTTCTGCGAGTACAGTGTGCATCACAGTAAAGCAGTGCACTTGCTATTGATTGCTTGGCTTTCTGTGTCTATGCAGGCTGTTTGAATTTTGCTTCTGTTAAGAACCTCCACAACGACTTCTTGAATTTATGGTGACCCGTAGCACTCTGCTCAAATGCCGTTCACAAAGACAGCGTATGCATCTAAGTTTTCGGTGAGCTTATTCTCTTGCCTGTGCCGTCACTCTTTGCCATTGCCTGGTCTTATTTGCTTCCAACTCCTCGTTGGCCATTCCAGGTGCACCTAACTGACTGTGCTTTTGGTGCACCTAATATTTTTCACTTCTTCAGGCTGCTGAACAGAGCTGGATTTGACTTCCCCATGTAACCGACTAGCTGGCATCCTCGTATGGGTTTGGCTACCTGCCATAAGACACGCAACTAGCCAAAGTTATATCAGTGGCTGAATCAGTTTTTCTGTTCGACTTTTTTACCACCTCGCTGTCGCGTAGCTGCGTTGTGCACTGTCAATTTTTGTCACGAGCACGATGCTAGTACTAATACAGCACGACGGCAAGGATAACAAGTCTGTCGTCTCGGACGACGACGTCCAAGACTTTGAACCCCACGACATCGATGACATTGAGCGGGGAAAAATGCATGATGTGTTCTGGGAGGGGGATGGGAGTAAATGCAGAGGGTTCTATAAAGTGCGGATCATCCACATGATGGGTAAGTGCTACGGTTTGGCTACCTGCCATAAGACACGCGACTAGCAACAGCTGTATCCATGGCTGAATCAGTCTGTGTTCTACATTTTTACCACCTCACTGTCGCGTAGCTGCGTTATGCACTATTACTTTTTTTCACGACCACGATGCTAGTAATACAGTACGAAGGCGAGGATAAGAAGTCTGTCATCTCGGAAGACGATGTCCGAGACTTCAAACCCCACGACAATGATGACATTGAGCACAGAAAAATGTATGATGTATTGTGGGAGGGGGATGAGAGTACACGCAGTGGGTTCTACAAAGTGCGGATCATCCAAGTTACGGGTAAGCGCTACGATGCTTTGCAACGTTGCTGAACCCTGTCTAGACATTCTTTAGTTATTACTCTATGTTGAAAATCGCAGACAGAGGATAAGATGAAAACCTGGCGCACGAACTATCGTATGGCGGCGCGGAAAAGCTTGAGCAACGTGTGCCCGCTACGAAAGAACCCTGGTAGCACATGATGTTGCTACAACATTAGAGCAATGTTACCTATGTTGTACTTTATTCCACAATGTTCAACAACTTGTTACAATGTTAGCACAACGTTGCAAAATGTTGTGCAGCATTAGTACACTTATAGCAATGTTGTTTAAGCATTATTGAAGGGATGTTGCTGCAATAATAGACAACTTCGCAAAAACGTTACACACGCAACTCAGCACCAATGTTACACTGCAATATGTTAGCGTAACATTGCAAAATGTTTTTTTCCCCATAGGTTGAAAATATATTAAGGCGAAAACTTCAATGGCACATACTCGCAGCCATGACCCTGCCCGTCCGTCAGTTACATCTGAAGTGAGTTATAACTAGTCATTACTACTCAGAAGTCATGATTAACTAGTCATTAATCAGTCAACTAATTAGTCATTACTAGTTAGTCATCAACTAATTAGTCATTAATAAAGTCATTAGCTATCAGCCATGACTAGTTATTAATCAATGAATTAGAATAAATAGTCATTAACCAGTCATGACTGGTTACTCATGACTAGTTAGTCATTAACCGCCGCCGCCGCGGTGGCTCAGTGGTTATGGTGCTCGGCTGCTGACCAGAAAGACGCGGGTTCGATCCCGGTCGCGGCGGCTAGAATTTCTTTGGAGGAGAAATTCTAGAGGCCCGTGTACTGTGCGATGTCAGTGCACGTTAAAGAACCCCAGGTGGTCGAAATTTCCGGAGCCCTTCACTACGGCGTCTCTCATAGCCTTAGTCGCTTTGGGACGTTAAAACCCCATAAACCAAAGTCATTAACCAGTCATCAACTAGTTAGTCATGACTAGATGGTCATTATCCAATCATGACTAGTTAGTCATGGGTCATGACAAAGTCACTCCATAGCCGCCTTCTGTGTGCCTATGGCAAGCTGTGTGGAAAGGCTTTCGCCTCGTGCACTTAGGATCGTCAAAGTGCACCCTGAATTTTTTTTGTTTCTAGCACGAAATATTCGTTGTCAACCTTAACACCATGCTGGTCTAAAATTGAGCAAGCACACAAATTTATGGGGCGTCCCTATAGTGTTTCAGCGAGCTTTTCAAAAATTTAAAAATGCTGCGGTTGAAAAAGAAAGCAATTTTTTTGTTCATTAAAAAGCTTTCAGCTGCGGAGGACCTCTGTAGTTTTGGAAAGCGTGCTAATCAGCTAAAATTGCTGATTGGTGTCTTGAACGAATAGCGCTTTTGTAACCGCGGTCAAGACGATAATTATAAAAATAAAAAATGTATTCTGTCCAGCCGTGTAGCCCAAAGATATAAAATAAAACAGCGCAAGAGATCTGGACATTCTGTTGGCAACAGTGAAACAACAAAGAATATGGCGGCTTGAAGCGGGAAGTTGGTGTCAATCGGCCTCAATCTGTACGCCGATAACGCATTCGGGCCTAATCAAACATTACAATGGTGTCAAAGTGCTCATCTAACTTGTGTAAGTGGAAAGCAAGCGACTAGTGCATCGCATCAATCCTCGCCGGCAACGAGCGGAAACAACGAAGCGCAAACGTGGCGGTCTGCAAGCAACTGACCTCAACTGTACCGGTCACGACTGGTCCACGTGGGCTGAGGGACTCGAGATCATTTTTGTAGGATCTAACACTACGGCGGATGCACGCAAGAAAGCGCCTCATCATAAGATTGGCGAAAAATGCAGCAAGTCCCCTTAGGCGTTTTACGCATGGCTCAGATGGCTCCCTCGGCACTGTTACTTTGGAAATGCCGACCTTGAGATAAAGAAGGAGATAATCCTTGCCTCAGTGCTGTCTCGTACCCGGAAGGGCACTATGCTACAAGAGCGAATGTCTGAGTACATTGAATGTGGTGTGCCCGAAATCTACAACAGCGCCGACCGCGACGCGAGTGTGTCTGCTGCACACAAGCGTGCCCAGCACCGTAGCCGACAACACAGTCGAAACGTCAGACAGATGCCTCAGAAAGACCTGAGGTGAAAGATGCTTAGTCTAAACCCCGTAGTATTTATTAGACTGTGGTTGAAGCATTCTGGCGGTGTCCATTCTACATGCAGCCAGAATTTCTTGACTGGTTACTTGTTGCAGTTCATTTTCGCCGCTGACATGTGATGTACCGGACTGACATGGCTCTAGCCAATGAACAGATCCAGATTAAGAGTACTCGCCTATTTTTTTGACGGCCCTTATCCGCTACTGAGAACTTCGAGGTGTAAAGCTTAAAATATCAGTGTGGCTGGACTGAGCTGGAAGTGGAAGCAATTACAAATAAATTGTTCTAGTGCGACAAAAAGTGCTCTAAAGCGCCGTTGTGGTCTTCCTGTCACGCGCGGCCTCAAGTCTCCAGCTCGCAAACTGAACCTGCTAATAATGTGCTTTGCTTCCCGTCTTCGTTTTTTTCTTTTTGGGTTTTATTATCTTTGTAATTCCAAGCCACGATTGCTGGTTTGGCTCACATGGACTATCTAGAAAAGATGCCTTAAATTCCTATTGCTCTGCTGCCAACTCGCAGCACTTGCAACCCAATGAGCAGTGAAGTTTCTATTGATGAAAATTGCTATTTGCGGTAGCATGGAATGTAGATCTTGAGCGTTCTCTCTCTCTCTTGAAAGACAGCCATGAGAATATCAAAAGCAGTTTTGGTAAACAGTCACATGGTTTTATGTAGCCAATCAGAGGCAAGTGCTCTGAAATTTTTAGGACAAATTTCTCCTGGTCGCTGGGGAAACAGACACTGTCAAGTATTTTTCCCTCGAGACGACGAAGTGATGGGCCCTGCCACTTGGCACAACAGCAGAAACTCAGTACAGATATTGAAAAACTTGAGTGAGACCACACATATCTGTTGCATGTGGATCACAACAACCTTGCATCAACAGTATAGGAGGTCATTTTGATCTAGCCATGTCACTTCCACAGCATCACTAGTAGCTGAAAGCCTCGGTTTGCCACTGCTGTGCTGAATTTTTCTTTGCACATGAATAGGTCCTAGAGACTTAAATTCAAGGCTCAAATTAATTTTTATAAACTAGTAATAGACTGCCTTCCATACGCAGGCAAAGAATGTGCACAAGTGGCAATAAAAAGATCAAATAATTGAGAGTAAAGATCAAGTATAATGCCCTTAGACCCATTACATTCCAGTAATTGGTCATTTAATTACTTGTCCTTTTTTAACTTTCTACTGAATTCTTCAAAAGTTGTCATGGCTCACAATTCTCTCTAATTGTAGAATAGGTTTTGTATATTTTGTACATATTTTGTAAACCTTGAAACTAGAAGAAAAATATCTCGACTATGCCTATTCCACATGTTCTGTCATTCACCTTTAGGATCATCTATCATATCAACAGCTCATCGTCCTTCTAGCTGCAACAACCACATCAAGACCGTATACTGTTGTGGTAAAGTTAGCGGTTGCTGATGCGGTTGCTGAGGTGGCATTGTGAAACTAGCGTAGCCCACTGGCCGAATGTCAGGAGCAGTACCGTTCTGGTAGTACGGCGGCGGATGGTAGGCAAACTCATTTTGGCTCGCGGGATAGACGACATAGCCCTGGTCCCCCAGGGCACCACAGGGTGCACCCCAGCGCACAGGTGGCTGTTCGGCGACTGCGACCACAGGGGGACCCCAGTGTCCCCTGCGTGGTTGCTGCTGCGGTGGCATGGCGACAGGTGCCATGCTGTAGTCACCCCACTGACGACGCTGAGGCTGCTGGAATGGCGGCTGCACCACCTCCGGCGCGAGATAGTGCGGAGAGGAGAAGGTGGGAAGGCTCTGAGGCTGGGCCCCGTCGTCCGTGCTGCTTCCTCCGTGCAGGAAGAACTTCTCCTGAGGTTGGGGTGCTAAAGGCACTGCCTGGGGACCATGCAGGAGATTCTGGATGGCCTGCTGCTGCCTGGAGATGCGCGAGATGTCAGCCTGCAGATCAGTAAGGCTGGTGTTGAGCCGGTCGATGGACGAGACACATTCATCGAGGTCTAAGTCATCACTCTGGGGCGAGTCCTCCACAGGCTGTGCATCTCCGTTCTGCTGCAGCCACCTTTGCGGCTGCTGAGCCTCCAAGCTGGCTGAGGCAGAATCCTCCTCTTCCTCCTCGTGCATGCTGCTGCTGCTCTCGGCAGCTTTGCTGCTGTCCCCCCGTGCCACGGCTTGTAGAAAAGCTGCCTTGCTTGCTTTCTGCCGCTGCTTCTTCACCCGCTCCTCCATGCGGCGCTTCTCCTGTTCAATTTTACGCCGCCGTTCCTCGAGCTTTAACCGCACATTGTTTAGCTGTGCGGCCAAGGGCGAGGCAATGTCATCCACAGTTCTGCTGTTCTCTTCCTTGTCCTGATGCTGCTGTCCCGTGGAGGTTGGTGAGGAGGACGATTTGCCATCCATAGGCTTTCGCTTCTCTGGGGGCAGTCGGTTCCCTGAGCCATCTTGCTGCATGTAGACAATATTGATGCTGGATGGTGCTTTACCCGAGTCAGCAGTGTCCTTCATTTTCGACAGCTGTGCAAAGCTCATGGTCTGAGCTGCCACCTTCTTTGTTCGTTCCCTGTGTTCGGCAAACATGTCAGTCTCAAATGGGTCTGTCATTTCCAGGGCTGCTTTTTCCCCAGAGAAATTGTACATGTGTGAGAGAGAGGACTCTCGGCGAAGTGGGTAGCCGGCCTGCTTCTGCAAACCTCCAGCTAGCTGGCCATAGTAGCTTTCCAGTGTTAACGGTTTCTTTGGCTCCAGTTCTGTCGAGAGTCTACCCTTTCTCACAGGGGAGCCTCCATAGACATCTGTCTGCGACGTACTTCGACTCAGCACCGATGGCTGAAAGAGGTCCGTTCTGGAAGCATTCCTCCGCAACGGTGAGCCTACGTCAGACTTAGAGGCACTCCTGTGCAGAGGCGACGCAAGATCTGAGCCTACGATGGTGCTGCGTGATCCGCTCCGGTGCAGTGGTGAGCCCAACTCTGAACGGGAGGCACTCCTTCGAAGGCTCAAGGAGGTGCCAGATGGCCCTCTGTGCAGCACGGACTCCTGCTCGTCGGCGTCACGCACTCGTTGCATCACTTCATGTGCACTTCTCGCAGGGGACTGGGGCACTGACCCTACCGAGACATCTTCGCCACACTCCAGGTACTTGGCAACATCACAGTTACTTCGCTCCTTACTCTCACGCAAACGTGCTGGCAACAATGGCTCCATGGCCCCACTGGAGTGGCGCCGCAGGGAAGAAAAAGGCCTCCGGCCAGGTACCACGCCATCATCCTCGTCTGAGCGACACCTTGGTGACGAGCTCAGTTGGTCCGAGTCTTCATCCTCTCGAACAGATGACTGCACCGTGCGGCCACCTTGCATTGCACCTTGGCTGGGCCTCCTTGCTCCCTCCGGCCAGGCCCCATTGTGCTTGGATTGGCTGTGGTCATCGGACGGACACAGATCTGGAATGTGGCTGCATGAGTTCTGCAGGGCACGTGCCTTGCGTAAGGACTCTCCTCGATGCCGAGCCGCCTGCAGCGTGTGTTCAGCGCTAGGCTGATCGTAGCGCAGTCCCGGCCGTCGCACGCACTTGGCCGGCCGGATCTCGAAGATGAACATCAGGTCAGCCAGGAGTGCGAGCAGGTTCTGCCGGATGGTGGGGTGCACAAACAGCACGTCCTCCACCGTCAGGAAGAAGACGTCGTGTGGCAAGTGAGCCTCGCAAAAGCGCTGGCTCAGCTGCAGGTTGTAGAGCGAGTCGGCCAGGCTCTCGCCTGGCAGGCACAAGTCCTGCCACGGCAGGTGCTGTGGGCAGTAGAAGCTGAGCAGTGCGGCCAGGGCGCAGCCATCACTCAGCTCCCCCAGGTCCTGCACCATGGGCGGACCCCCCACGGGGGGCTGCCCGGGCCCCAGCTCCTCCTCAATGCGGTGCCGCATCTTCACCGAGCACTTGTTGAGCCAGAGCAGCGCAGCATCATCCGCATCCAGGGGCACCTCGTCCGGGTAGTTGACGGCCGAAAACCGCCTGACCACTTCAAAGACTTTGATGGGTATGAGCACTTCCTTGATGTGCAGCTCCATTATGCCGTTGATGACAGCCATGTGGGCACTCATGCGCAGTGGTGCAGTCTGGACAAGCACCGTCTCCGTGAGGGGGCAGTGGTCGGCTGGCGGCTCCACGTCGACCCCCTTGCGCTGCAGTGCCTGCACCACGCCCTGGTGGCTGAGGCTGTGATAGTTTGGGTCGGCGTAGATGTTGGCCAGGGCCAAGCAGTACAGCTCTCCGCTGGCCAGTGCCTGCACCAGCTGTGGCCGCAGCCGATCCTGCTCTGCCTGGTCCCGGTAGAACACCTCCCGTAGCTCAGGGGGCACCCGGTTCTGGTGTGCCTTGGACACCAGCCACAGCACCGAGGCACGTTGCTTGGCCTTGCTGAAGTCGTACTCTTCGATCGGCGTAAGCTCCAAACCATCGAGGTCGTAGTCTTCGTCCATGATGTTCCGTACAGACCGGCGGGATCGAGAGGAGCCGCTGTCGAGGATGCCAAGTGGTCCTCACGTGCGTGGTCGTCGAGTTGCTGCCGTGGCTGAAGAAGCAAGGCCTAGCATCACTGACTGACTCAGGGCCCGTCAGTCGCCATTGCAGAAATACAAAGAGTGCATGCGGAAAAAGCAGCTGCGACTGTGAGGCGGAGAAGCCATCGTGCGGGCTAATTAAGGGAAGTTCCGTTGGCTCGCGCTTAGCCTCGTTTTTTAGCAGCAACAGCAACAGTCTGAAAATACAGAGAAGCTCCTCGAAGGACGAGGTGCCGAGTCTGCAGACTGTCTTCCCACCAATGATGATCCCACAGGGGCAGGTGGAAAATGAGGAAACGATGGTTAACGTTTCGATCACTCGGCAAGCTGTTTATGATTTCAGGGAGAAGTTGTTGATGCTGCCACCAGACCACATGACGGAGGTGCAGAATTTGAGGAGGGGAATTCTTCAGCTACAGGTACAACAGCAGGACCTTCGTCAAGGCATCCGCAGGCGAGACCAGATCCTCAGGGTGGTTGGCTTGCAGCCGAATGGAGAACCTTTAGGCCCAGTCACTCGGAACTTGGGCAAATCGCCGCGGCCGGTTATGTCTGAGTCTCCTGTGTCTGAGTCTCTGTGCCTTTCTCTGCGCGGGCCCGCCGTCCCGTAACAATACCCACCCGCTGCAAGAACTACATCTCATTTCCATTCTTTTTTTGTCATATCATCTCGGGACTGGAACGATCTGCCGCCGGAAGCCGTACTCATCGTCAACTGCATCGACTTCAAGAAAAAGATTGAGGCCATCCTTATGTAATCAGTGATCTTTATGTATCCTGTAATCTTTATGTATCCTGATCTTTATGTACTCTGTAATCTTTATATAACCTGCATGTAATCCGCCCATCCCTCATGTAATGCCCCACAACCGGGGCCTTTGAGGTAATAAATAAATAGAAGTATATCATTTGCTGCAATGGATGATCACACAACTTTCTGCATTCTTGGTTCTGAACTTTTCAGTGGCAGTGAAGAAAAAGTTTGCTCGAGTCACAGATAAGAAGGTGCACTCATATGCAGCTGATTGACTATGCTATGCCCCATCAAGGATTAAGCAAGGGTGAGAAACTGTTTCTTGCTAAGTCATTCACCTCACTGCTTTGTCAAATATGTTGATATATGTCTCAAAGTGCAAGACGCCTTTAAGGTGCACTGTGCTTGACGAGCACAACTATCAGCACATACTGCGTCATTCAACTTGGCCGACAGCAGGCCTTAGTTTGGACAGCACCTGTGAAACAGTTATGACAGTGTATGCGTGGTGGTATTGTGAATTAGTAATGCTATACAATATCTCTCCCTGTTCATGTTTTTCTCTTTTGATGCACAGTATTATTTACAGATATGCTCCTGGGAACAACAGAAAGTTCAAAAACAAAGTGAACGAGGTGTCCATATGAGCGATGTGCAGTGCCGACTCTCAGCTATACCGTGCTTTGGTTGCGGACACAAATTTATTCCGCCATGACCTCTCTGCAGTCATAGCACTGCACTGCAAAGAACATAAATTTCATCTAAGTTCCATGTTTCGCACTCTTCATGGCATGTTTCTGTCAAAGCATGTCTATGGTACCAGTGATTGGATACAAAAGCTAGTAGAACATTTTTGTTCTTGCAGGTATTCTCCATCAGGCTTCCTAGTTTTAAGTGCAACTTTTTTTTTTACTTCGCAGCACTTGGGCTACACTCAGCAGGGACTCATGGAGGATGCAGCATTGCCGACTACAGGCCAGAAATATCTCCATTAGTTCCGGGGTCAAGCTTCGAACAGCAATAAAAAGTCTTTCTAGTCACTCTGCAGATTTGTTTGTCTGTTTAAGCACTGCCGTTCTTACAAGCTGTTGGCTGGTCAAGCTATGAAAGGCAGCAGCACAATCTTCAAGGTGTGCATCCAACATGCAAGCATATATTGTAAGTTACTGAAATGTTGTTTTATGTTTCCTAAAATGTTATATAATGTTGCTTAAACATTTCAGCAATGATCCAGCAACATTGTTGAAATGTGGCAGTAACATTGCTGTGATGCTGCATGCTAACTTTAGCTGAATGTGATTTCAAGAGGACATTATCTACGCTGTAGCAACGTTGCAGTGAAACATTGCTGCAATGTAGCTGCAACATTTTGTGCTACCAGGGAAGGTCTGAATTTACTGCGCTTGCTGAACATTATGTAATTAGCTTTCAGAAGTTTCGATGTTCACCGAACCTGTATGATTTTTCCATCATGCTTCCTGAACTTTATGCACTTACCTTACAGGAGTCTTTATCATCACTGAACCAGTGCATTCTTTTTACAGCTACAGTGTGTCATATTTCAGAGATCAGTTATTGAACTTTGTGGTGTGCATGCTGTTGCAAGGAAATATGCATGCCCATATTCCAAGCCTTGCCTGTTACAAACCTTTCATGTCTTATTGGCCGCAGTGAAGCAATAAAGGCATTGTGCCAGCAAACATGTACCGAACCAGCAAAGGGCACGACGTTAACCTTCCCTAGTAAACGCGGCAAACGCCCCTCCTACACAGGAAAATTCGAACTGTTGTGAGGCTCGTTTTGTTTTGAGTGTCGAACTAAAACTTGTTTTGCTTACGTGGCAAAACAAAAATTAGGAGAAACAAGTTAAGGTTTTCTAGCAAAATGTTCGAAGCGAATTGATGCAAATGCTGGACCGCGCTAGCAACTACAGCATCGTACTAGGCGGCGAAGGAAGGTGGGTAACAGAAGAAAATTGTTACTGGTCAGGCTTGTACTGTGAACTAAGGAAACAGACAGGGCAGCAACAGAACTGATACAGGGAGGGACAAGTTAGAAAAACTGGACCAAATAATATGCTCTCATGCAGCCAAGCATTTTAACTCACAGTAAGCTCGATAGCAGTTGCTTGGTATTATCGTCTTCACATTGTTTTGCCTTCAGGCACGTTCATTCAAGCTGCCTTACTTAAACTGGCGAGTTGGCAATACATTTTAAGGGCAACAGCAGGAAGACACGAACAAAAGGAGAGGAAGCACAGGATGATTGCTTGTCCTGTGCTTCCTGTTTTCTTGCCCATGCCTTTCACGCTGTTCCTTCAAAATTTTGTAACAGCATCACGTGGACGTCAAGCAAGTGGCCATACAGCACTCTGTCGCAAAGCGGAGTGCCGAAATAGGTGGCGTGTATTTTGCATGCCTGTACAGTCATGGACAAAAGCGCCACCACAGTGGCTCAGTGGTTACGGCACTCAGCAGCTGACCCGAAAGACGCGGGTTCGATCCCAGCCGCCGCGGCTGAATTTCTTGAAGGCGAAATTCTAGAGGCCCGTGTGCTGTGCGATGTCAGTGCACGTTAAAGAACCCCAGGTGGTCTAAATTTCCGGAGCCATCCACTACGGCGTCTCTCATAGCCTGAGTCGCTTTGGTACGTTAAACCCCAATAAACCAAACCAAACCAAGTCATGGACAAAAGTTTGCGTGGTGCAGATTTGCCGAAAGAAAATTATTAAATTATTTCTATGTTGCCTCACTAGCCAGTGAGATGGCATTAAGCAAGCAGATGTAAAATGCCTGTCTCCTTATGCTTTTATGCATTTCATTCACATGCTGTGCCAAAACGCACTGCAATAAATTTTTTCCACACATCTGCATCCCGCAAACTTTTGTCCACGACTGCACATATTGTTGCCTATTTCGCCGCCTCGAATGACGCAGTTAATTGCTTGGGGTTCAGCCTGCTGTAATGTTCGAAGCAGGTGAGGTAGGTGATTCATTTAACAGCTAAAAAATATCCTTGCTTAGCCAATACACAGGCAGCCAC
This sequence comes from Amblyomma mixtum, assembly GCF_055824585.1. NCBI lineage: Eukaryota > Metazoa > Arthropoda > Arachnida > Ixodida > Ixodidae > Amblyomma > Amblyomma mixtum. The sequence goes on along the minus strand of NC_143015.1, from coordinate 44,766,228 downwards.
TTCCCCTTCCCATTTTGTATTACCTAATAACTTTGCTTTGAGAAGCATATCCCTGAATCACCAAAACAAATCCAGCAGAAACCATTTCAGGGACCCTCGAACATGTGATTTGCAACCCTGATTCTATTATTTCAGCCTAAACTAAATAAGTGGCCGAAGGCATCTGCAAAAAGAGCGGCCAAAGCTGAGGTTTTGGATGATGCCAGAGCGCAAGAGATTGTGAATGGTGAACCAAGTGCGGTCGACCTCGAAGCAAGAGAGCTCAAGGCAAAAGTGCATTCGTTGCTCAGCATAGGCTTCAACAGACAAAATCATGAGTCTATATATCACTACGTGCCAGTTGAAAGCCTGATAAAATTCTTGACGTCTTAGCTAACCAGTGAGCAGCATAGTCCTTCTGAAGAATGGTTTGAAGATTACATTTCATGTCAACCTTTGAAGAAGGGAGAAAATAAATTGATGCGAATTTTGTTATATCAGGACAAATTAGAAATTGCAAACCCTCTAGGTTCTGCGAAGGGAGATTTCAAGCTGTTGGGTGTGTACCTGATACTTGGAAATGTGCCTTTGTACTGTAGGTCTCGTGTGGAAGCCATGCAGATACAGTAATCCCTCATTATAACGAAATCGCTTTATTCGAAATTTCTTCCGGTCCCGACCCAAATGCATGCATTTTAAGCCGCATTACTCGAAGCGCACGAAGGGCTTGACCCGCTTAGAGCGAAGTGGCGAGTGGAGGCATCGCCGCCGCCGAGCGCAGGCATCGCCGCCGCCGTGGCAGCGACCCTTTGCACATGCATTCCAGCGCGCATTCCACATTCCAGCGCGACACTCTCAGTCTTTCGTGACCCGCGCACCCCCTACAAAAGTGGCGACTGCCTTCCCCCCCCTCCCCCCGCCTTCCCCCCTCAATGTCACACTGCTGGCTAGGCAGGCAGCTGCGCATTTGTGTCCGCTCTCCCAGTGCTCTCTCCTCCCCATTCCACTTCCTTTCTGTCAACACGCAGGCAGCGGGCGGCTCAGCCACCAGTGGACGAACACCCCCTACACTGAGTAGGCAAGCCCTTTCACTTCCTCTTTCTTCCCGCAGCCGGCACCTCAACGCTCTTTCCAAGGTCAATTGCTCTTTCTCTTCCCTCTTCTTTCGCTCTTCGGTCTGCTAGCCTCTCGCACGCCAGTTACTCCGCTCGCTCGTCTCCTCGCTGCCAGCTACGACGTAGCGCGCTCTGCCTTCTGCGTCGCCCGCCGCGTGCGTTTGGATCCCGGCTGTAGGCCGTGTGATTAGTTGAGCGTGCCTCGCGTGTGCTTTTGTGGTATTCAATCCTAAATGGCTCCGTCAGTCTCCGGGCGAAAGTGTCTGACTTTGGAGCAGAAAGTTTTGCTGATAAAAGAAGTGGAAAAAGGCGGCCGGCAGAAAACCGACATTGCGAAGGAATTTGGCATACCGCCTTCTACTTTGTCAACTGTGTTGAAAAACAAGGAAGCTGTGCTGGATGGCTTTGAAAAGAGCTTCTCTGCGAAGAGAAAGAGGAATCGCGATTCGAAATATCCGGAAGTGGAAGGTGCACTTCTACAGTGGCTCAAGAACGCCAGGAGTGCAAATCTCCCCGTACATGGACCTGCTCTTACCGCAAAAGCCGAAGCTCTCGCCCTTCAAATGGGCCATACAGATTTCAAGTGCAGCAATGGCTGGCTGGAACGGTTCAAGAAACGGCACGGCGTGACCTCGAAGCCGATCGTCGGCGAAAGCGCAGCCGTGAACCGTGACACTGTAGACGTATGGCGCCAACATCGGCTCCAAGCTCTACTTGAAAAGTATGCAGACAAAGACGTCTACAATCTAGATGAGGCAGCATTTTTCTACAAGATGCTACCGAATCGCACGTTCACTACCCCTGGCGCATCCTCATCCGGAGGAAAACAGAGTAAGGAGCGTGTCACGGTGCTCTTTGGTGCCAATGCAACAGGCGAAGACAAGCTTCCCTTGTTAATACTGGGGAAGGCAGAGAAACCGCGGTGCTTCCGAAATGCAGCGATTCCTAAAGAGTGCATCTATAGGAACAACAAGCGGGCTTGGATGACAGCAGCTATTTTCGAAGAATACGTGCGCCTTATGGATATACGGTTCCGCGCAAAGAATCGGCAAGTGCTGTTTATAGTTGACAATTGCCCGAGCCACGGGAAGATCGAAAACCTGACAGCAATCACTATAGAATTTTTGCCTGCCAATACAACCGCGGTACTGCAACCGATGGACCAGGGCATCATCGAGACCACCCGGAAACTGTACCGCAAGGCTCTTTTGCAGCGCATGCTCACTGCATATGACGCCAGCAAGAGCTACAACATCGATTTGCTTGGTGCAATCCACTTGCTGAACTTATCCTGGAAAGAGCTCGCACCTGCGAAGGTCGCGAACTGTTTGCACACGCCGGCTTTTCCCGCGCCGTCGTCAGCGGCCCTGACGATGACCAGCCTGAGGATGACCAACCTGACGATGACCGGACTTGCAGTGATCTTTACGAGGCCGTTTATGAACTTTCTGGCCAAGAGGTAGAAGGAGACTTTGTGACATTCGCGTTGGCTGATGCTGCAGCTCCCGTGGTTGCCCCAGCGACGGATGCGGATATAATTGAAACTCTTGGTGGTCCCGACGAGGACGAAGAGTCGGCGGACGAAGAGCCATGTGAAGTGCCGACTATGGTGCAGACGCGCGAGTATCTACGCCTCCTGCGAAATAAGGTTGAGTGCACGGGCGGCGACCGCGGCCTCTTGAAATGCTTGGGCAAGTTGGAGCAGGGGTTGCTCGCGCCCGGTATGAACATGAAACAGGCAAAACTCACTGCCTTCTTTTCACTTGAATAAAGTTTTGCTGCACTGAATACATCGTATTTTGACTTTCTCGCAGTTGTGGCGCAATTAAATCTCGACTATTTTAGTTTTTTTCGAGTGGTCACTTATATCAAATTATCGCTTATAACGAATTTTTTCGCCGTCCCGCTGACTTCGTTATAACGAGGGATTACTGTAGTCTTGCTTTGCTGCCAGAAGGATGTCAAAGAATTTGGGTTTGCAAAGGTGTTGCAGCGATTGATAGAGGACATGGTCGATCTTGAGAGGTCGGGAGTGTTGATCAATGGAGCTCCATCATGATGTGCGGTTAGACTTTATAATGGGAGGCAACCTTGGCAGCCATGGCATTGGTGGTTCTGCATGGAATTTCAGTGCAGGCGCCTACTTTTGCTAGTTCTGCCTTGCTACTCGCTCTGAATCTGAGCAGGACCCTCTTGCGTGTGGGAAAAGCGAACACCTCAGCACTGGCGCATTCGATTCGGTTTGGTTTGGTTTATGGGGTTTAACGTCCCAAAGCGACTGAGGCTATGAGAGACGCCGTAGTGAAGGGCTCCGGAAATTTCGACCACCTGGGGTTCTTTAACGTGCACTGACATCGCACAGTACACGGGCCTCTAGAATTTCTCCTCCAAAGAAATTCCAGCCGCCGCGGCCGGGATCGAACCCGCGTCTTTCGGGTCAGCAGCCGAGCACCATAGCCACTGAGCCACCGCGGCGGCGCATTCGATTCGACTAAAGGTGTGGTTATACTCCGACGTAGCGCGCGCGCGCGCGGCACGGCAACTTTACGTCGGCAAAACTCGGCCCTCTATACTCCAGCGGCGCCCGATCACCAGCGTGTTTGGCGGCTTCCAGCGCGGTCTGACGGCGCCCGGCGCGGAATGCAGCCGGCTGCATTTCGAGCGGGCTGCGCCGAGACCGTCCTCACTGCGCGCCCTCTCTCGTCGCTGCTACCTACTAGCACGAGATGACCGCCTCCAACGAGACCATGGTGGACCTCACCGATTCCGGGGTCGAGAGATTTTTGGACGCCATGCAGCAGCATCCTTGTGTTTATGACACAAAAAGGATCGACTACCGCGACGTGGAATGAAAAAGCAATGCCTGGGAGCAAATCCGCTTGCACACAGGCCTCTCGACAGGTGCGTCAATGCAGTATACTCGAGTCGAAACATCTCCGGTTCTGGTGCACGATCACTGTCTGTAGTTCTTGCCTTGCTTTTTTTTTTGTTTCAGTTGAAGATTGCCTAAAGCTTTGGAAACGCTTGAGGGACCGTTACACCTGCGAACTGAAAGCAATTGAGGCAAACAAGAGGAGCGTGAGCGGCTATGTGTCCCAGCGAACATGGGAATTCGCCGAGTCCATAGCGGCCGCCCGAGGAAGTGAGTTTTTGTGCAGTGTCAGAGTTGTGCAACACCGTTTGTTGTTGTTTATTGAGGCCACCTTAAAGGCTGTGCCTTTTTATGGTATGTTTGCTGTCTTTCTCGAAACAGTAGTATTTTATTCGCTGCATTGGATTCGATGTGCTCCTTCCTCACACGACGCAGCTGTCATGCGGTGCAGGCAACTTAGCTTGCGAGCCTTTTTTTTTTCCTAGACCGTAATCCAGTTGTTATGTTGCATTTTTCAAGTGCGCGTCAATAATTGTGTGTGTGTGTGTGTGTGTGTCTGTGCGCGTGTGCGTGCGGGTGTGTGTGCTCGGTCTTGAGAGGTCGGGAGTGTTGATCAATAGAGCTCATCTTGATGTGCGGTTAGGCTTTGTAATGGGAGACAACCTTGGCAGCCATGGCATTGGTGGCTCTGCACGGAATTTCAGTGCAAGCGCCTACTTTTGCCGGTTCTGCCTTGTTACTCGCTCTGAATTTGAGCAGGAGCGACTGGGGAAAAGCGAACGCCTCAGCACTGCCACGAATGCACCGAGTGCATTGCAGGAAGTGGCTCAACTAACAGTGACTGTGGCATTGTTGCACAGTCCGGTTCCGTGCCCTTAAGTTTTTCACGTGTGTAATTCTGGACTGCCGTTTTTCACGTGTGTAATTCTGGACTGCCGCCATGCATTGCACACGACCTCTATGAGGGGTTTGCTAAGCATGATGTGGCACTGTATATTCATTATTTTGTGAACAAGAAATGTTGGTTCACATATGATTGCCTGAACAGGATATCAACAACGAAATACACCAACCTTGACTTGTGCAATAAGCCTGCAAAAGTGCTCAGCCAGGGTTTTAAGCTTTCTGGCCATGCAATGCAAAACTGCACCCTGCTTAAGCTGCTCCCTCTACATACTGGCACCAAAGTGGCAGACAGAGATGATCCAGTTTGGCACCTCGTGCTTACATTAATGCAAATATCTTCTTCTTGCACCGAAGATAACACCTTGCAAGGTTGCGTACCTCATAGTTCTAATTGAGGACTACATCTCGTCTCGACGTGTTCTCTTCCCAGAACAAAAGTTGAGGCCAAAACGTCATTACATGACTCACTGCAGCAGTCTTATTGAAGAATTTGGTCCCCACTGTCATGTATGGACATTGTGTTTCGAAAGCAAACATCAGTATCTCAAGAACAGCATCCGACACGCTAGGAACTTCAAGAAGGTGACAAAGTCACCATCTGAGAAGCATCAGTTGTCGCAAGCTTTTCTTTCAGCACGTGGCTTATTTGAGACAAAACGCCAATTTGTTGAGATAAGTCATTTTGAGCAGTCTGAAGTACTGAGTAAGGTGCAAGGCGTTCCAATTCCTCCAAACTCTGTGCTTTTTTTGTGCACAAGGCTATTGCTATATTGTTGGAGACTATGTGCTCCTTTCAGGGACACAATATGATGTTGTATTTGGTACTGCTGTGGCCACTGTCAAAAGTAATGATCATGAAGTAATAGCTCCTGGTTGAGTGTGCGCCCGGTACACCTGTACCGTCATGGTCACTTTATGTTTTGGAATAACAAGCCAAGAGAACTATGATACTGTCTCTCCGTGCACTTCTGGACAAAACACCATATGAACCATATTGCTTCAATGCCAACCCTGTAATCAGGTTAGCACATTCATTTCCCAAGAAACTGTAGATGGCTGCAGTTTACATTGTTTCATGTTACTGAATGCAGCTTGTGTTTCCAAATCTGGGATTTAATCTGTACAGAGTTTGTGTTGTAGAATGTATTGTTCAGTGCCTTGTTCACACTCGAGGTGATGGAAGGCTGTTACTGAAAAAAAGCAACTAGGCTGCATGAAGTAGCTGGCATAAGTTGATTGCAAAAAAAGAAATGTTGATAGCAAACCCTTTTTGTCAACACCCAGTAAATAATTTTAGAACCACTCCTTTGAATTTGTAATGCTGCTTTAATGCTGTGTTATTCCTGTGAATAAAGTGGTGCTTTTTAGAATAAACATGTGTGAGCACAAACCTTACTCAGTTTTTTCTTCAATTTGATCTATCCTATTACCGTATTTACTCGAATGTAACGCGAGTTTTTTCCAAGATTTATTCCGCTTAAAGTCTACCCTCGCGTTATAATCGAATACTGCACTTCGAATGGCCTAAAGCAGTGTCGCGGTGCAGCCATTTCGAAGCTATCAGCTCGGTTTCGGTTTCCGCAGTTTTGCTATCTTATGTTGGCAACATGGGTACCAGGGAAGCCAAATTAGGCCAAATCCCCATCCATCCAAAGCCAAGGCGTTCTTTGTGTTCGTTGCAATCTTGTGCTCAACGCGTGGTGTTCTTGTGGCGTCTTTCGCGGTGTTAATTCAGTCAATTCAGTGCACACGATGGCAACGCGTCGTGCTCAGTACGACGCTCGTTTTAAGAGAAAAGCGATTTTGTTAGCTGAAGAGCTCGGGAATTCTGCTGCAGCTCGAAGACTTGATCTCAACGAGTCAACCATCCGCGGGTGGCGGCTGCAACGGGAGGGGCTCTTTAAATGTGAGCCCGACCGCAAAGGATTTCGTGGGCCTCGCCACGGCCATCACGTCGAGCTGGAAAAAAAGGTGGCGGACTTTGTTATCGAGCAGCGCAACCGTCTCATGGGGGTCAGTGTCGAGCTGATCCGTTGGAAGGCTAGAGACGTTGCTCGGGAGATGGGTATACCCTCGGAGAAGTTCAGGGCATCTCATGGGTGGGCCCAACGGTTCATGAGAAGGAATGGATTTTCTCTGCGGCGAACAACATCGATACGGCAGAAGTTACCGGGAGACTTTGAAGAAAAGCTGCAGGAATTTCAGCGCTATGTGATCAACTTGCGCCGTTCGTCGAATATGCCATTGGGGCATATTGGTAACGCCGACCAGACTGCGGTGTATCTGGACATGCCGATAGCCACAACTGTTCACAGTGTAGGTGCCCCAGAAGTCCGTATTAGGACCACTGGGAACGAAAAAACGAGGTGTACGGTGATGCTGGCGTGCCTAGCAGATGGCCACAAGGTGCCGCCATACATAATTTTTTGGCGCAAGACTATGCCGAAGGAGGTGTTCCCGAGGAATGTTATCGTCCGCTGCCAGGAGAAGGGGTGGATGGAGGCATCGCTGGTGCTCGACTGGATTAAAACCGTGTGGTGTCTTCGACCAGGCGCGCTTCTTCACCCAGCATCAATCCTGGTGTTGGATTCATTTCGCGGACACCTGACTCCTGATGTGAAGAAGAGGCTGGAAAATACAAAAACTCACCTTGTAGTTACCGTATTTACTCGCATAATAGGCGCACTTTTTTTCCAGAAAATTCGGCTCAAAGTTCGGCGTGCGCCTATTACGCGGGGTAAAATTTCCGGAAATTTTTCGACTCGCAAAATTGAACACACCGCGTAAACGCACTCGTGTACGGGCCGCACCCCGTTTTCGCGAAGAAAATGTTAAAAAAAAAAGATCCGTGTAAGGGCCGCACCCAAACTTTCCACGACCCACGCGGGAATAGCCTTTGGAATGCACGCGCCGAGGCCTCCGCGATCGGCTCCGGCTGAGCGCAACGGGTGCTTGATCGCGGAGGCCACACACGTGCACAGGAGCTTCCAGACGCCGCCCACGGAGAGCGCCCACGGTCAAGCTCATCATCATCATCGTCGTTTTCCTCCGCCGCGAGCTTTCGCTATCTATATCGCCATCAGCATCTCCAGCTCGTTTTTTGTTGTTGTTGTTGTTGCTGTCAAGTGGCGGGATTTGCGGTAGCGCGATAGTTATCGTGGTTTATGGCTTTGCTGCGGAGCGTTGCCGTTTTAGCTCGATAGGCAAGCACCTTAACAGCTACACAGCTGGGAGTTTGCTCTCGAACACGGCAAGCGTGCGGCAGGTTGGAAAATACGACATGGCCGAGAAGTGCGGCAGTTGCGACTGCGGCGTCCCTAAATTTTCGTACGCGACTCCAAGCGCCGAGGTTTTCGTGGGCCTAAGTCGGGAACGTTTCCGGCTGGAGATGAAGCTTTCCAAACAGACGTTTAAAGTGAGCATCCCTGAAAACTGTGTGCGGCTGTTCTACGCGATGTCGTTGTACGTGCTGTGGGTCCGCAGCAGCTGCGACGGCAGCAGCACTAGTAGGGACTAGTAGTCAGTTCAGCAAAAACTTTGTTAAAATAAAGATTGGGAAGCGGGGGGTGGCGAGGCGTCAGCTTGCAATCGTGTAAATACAGTATTGATCACAGTGCCAAGTTCGGGGTGCGCCTATTATGCGCGGAAATAAAAAATCTGATTTTTCGCGCCCTAACTAGGGGTGCGCCTATTATGCGAGTGCGCCTATTACGCGAGTAAATACGGTATTCCCGGAGGCATGACCTCTGTGCTGCAGCCACTGGACGTCTGTCTGAATAAACCGTTCAAGGACAGGGTACAGAAACTGCACAACGACTGGATCCGGGAAGATGAGGCTCGGACGCCCTCCGGCAGAATCAAGCGACCGTGCGCTTCTCAGATCGCTGAGTCTGCCGCGTGGTACAGCCTGCCTCACGACATGGTCGTTCGTTCGTTCAAGAAGTGCTGCATATCCAATAACCTCGATGGCACAGAGGATGACATCGTCTGGGAGGTCGACAGCGAAAAGGGGGACTCTGTTTCCGAGAACTCCGAGTCCGAAAGCGAGGAAGATGAATAAACATGTTGGCCACGATGTTCATTAAAGGTACTTTGTTTTGCGTCTGTAAGCCTCGCGTTATATTCGTGGTTTTATTTTTTTCCCACTGGGCAGCATGTAAAGTCACCCCTCGCGTTACATTCGCGGTCATGTTACATTCGAGTAAATACGGTACATTGGTGAAAGTGGTTGGCAGGATATAACGCCAAGTTTGCCTGCATGCCCTCACTACATATCAAAGGCCAGTATTTATGGGAACTGTCAGATGTGAAGTTTTTCGCTGGAAGTTTCACATACAGTATTGGAGATCCTACGTATGTTTATAGAAATGAACCGAGCACGGATGCAAAATTTTTTAGGTTTGATTTCAGTGTACAGCACTTTCATACAGTGCAGCTGTTACAGAACTTCACTTTTTTCTTCCGAAGTGCAGGTCTGAAAAGCAGCAATGCCACTAGTCAAAATATGGAATGCTGATCACACTGTAAAAAGAGTTGGATATGCAAGCATCACTGTTTCTGACTGTGACTTACTTCAATCCCTTTAAATAGGTGAATTACAAGTACAAGCAAGCACCTCAAGCCACAGCCACACAGAGCAAAGCAGCGAGAGACAGTTGAGACTGCATATCGACATGCTACCGGCACACATTCAAACAGCTCTTGGAGGGGACCACCACACCTTTCCCCTTCTGAGAGACGAGAGTTGCTCCAACATGTGGCATGGGACATGATGCAAAGTTCTTCCCGGCCAAACCGGGAATTCATCAGAAGTGTGGTGGATGAGCTCGTGAAGGCGTTTCCCGAAGCCCTTGGGGACAGGGGCCCGAATGGCAGCGTATTAGGTCGCGGCTACAACTCGCTGTGCATGTGTTTCAATGAAAACAATTGTACTCATCTCCAACTGCTTCATCACCCTTGGATGTGACATGGTGATGGCTTCCTGAACACTGTCGTCTGTCTGAACGAACAAAGGAACAGATACCAGTCACAACATTCATGTTGCCTTCCCATTCGTTTTTGCGCCATGCAGTCAACTTGAAAAGTGACCTGCGAGCCGTCACACATCTCATCCGGTGCAGTTCGTGTTCATAAAGACTGAGCTGCCCCAACCAGGATCAAACGGGTGACGACGTGCTCAGCAACTGAATGCTTGAGCTGCTGAGGTCCCGTGGCACGTAGCTCTGACTAACAGCAGACCTCTACATGAGAAGATCACAAAACCTGTACTCACCGAAGGCACATCACACAATGTGGTCCCCTCCCTTAGGAACCTACTTGTTGCAGCAGTTGTGGCAGTCATCCTTGAGGTGCCCTGCTTGAAGAGCACGAGTGGGGGGCCATGCACACACAGCCCCAGGGAAGTGGCCACTGCTTGGGCTGCGCTCGCCACGACAGAAGAGGAGCAGCTTGGTTTCATTGCCCTCAGCCTGCAAAGGTGATGGCCACATCAGAGCAAGGAAAAAGGAAAAAAGAAGAAATGCCCAAATGCCCACACTGTAGCTTTAGCTAATTAAAAAGGCAGGGAACTTTAGCATGGCAGCAATCACCATTTTATAGATTCCCTTTTCCTAATTTATTGGCTTGATAAGTTCTTGTGCTACACATTTTTAGATGCAATCTCTCTTCATGTACAGTGACGTGATTGGCTGAAGTCATTTTGGAGAAGATTTTGGAACAGCCAAAAGTGCGTTTTGCTGCAAAAAAAGTGAGCGTTTGACGCACATTACAGACACATAAAACCAAGAAAAGCATAAGGGTATGTTTTTTTGTATCGTTGATCAGTGGGATATCAACTGCTGTAAGTATTTTTTAAAGTGAAATATATTTTAAAACAAAGTAGCATAAAAAACAACCACATGCAGCTGGAAAGATTTCAACCTTTGATCTCCGCGTCTCGCGTAGTGTGCTCTATGAACTAAACTAAACATCTGCACCCCCATATCTATATACCAGGCATTTCTAAACTTGACAGAAATATTTTTTTAAGTCGTGAAAGATGCATCAGTGCTGGTGGTCTGCACAGGTAGCTTGTGTAGCAAGACAGGTATTCTGTGCAGTCAAAAATAAGGAGATAAAACTAATGAGTTTTTTAACGTTTGTCTTATGGCGCAAGATTACATAGCAAAATTGATGGCCGTCAACACTGAAGGCGATCCCAGTATCACGGTTCCTTTCATCAAATCTTAAACACGCACTTCTGAAATATTCTTTTAAGTTGGCTTTCCCACACTGGGCGTATGCACGCCAGACAAGCACGCCTCTTTCTGATAGGGCAAAGAAGTGAACCCCAAAAGTGATGCCCACTGAGAACTTCACGGTAGCTTCCAGTTTCCCCACTTCGGCAGAGCAAGGACGTGGAAGTCAACACACCTGTGCCATGCGTCAACATTCGTGCCATGCACATTTCTGGCATGCCCTGCATCCCCACCACGGAATGACCAGAGCAGATCCCTGCGTGCTGCAGGCCTGTTTCACTTTTCCGTTTTCATTATGTGGGCTGACAACGAGCCCAGACAGCATAGTAACCGCCTGCATACCGACCGAGTGAAGGATTCTCGGAAAAACTAGGTTTTCCACTAGTACTGCCTAACACAGATGTTAGAGTCGACGCAGCGCCCAAGAATTGTGTTGTCAAGAAAATAAGGACTTGTGGCGCAGATTGACAGCTTCTTGTCATTATGTAGCAGCATGCAGCATGCTTTGTCGTTTAGTGCAGTTGACACAGCAACCGTATCACTGGTGTATTTACACAGCCCCACAAACCAAGTTAGGCTCAGTCAGGAGTGGGCAATAATTCTGCCCATGCAAAGATAACAATAAAAGTGAAAATAAGAATGGAACAAACTCGTAAACTATTAAATGCAGAAGAAAGGCCATGCGATGCTACCTCAGATTGGGGACACATGCAGTGGCAAAAGCCCCAACAGTGATGACTGGGCATAACAAGGAATAATGCCAGTTTCCAGCCGCTGTAGGTAGGTATCTGAATAAATAAATAATTGCGCTGTGAAGCGGGCGGAAGGGAGGAGAAAAGAGAAAAACAAAGTACTGAAAAACTGAGCATATAAGACCCAGTGAAAATGTACCTATGCTGGAACCCCATTTTCTACAAGATGTACATGAACAATGTTTCTTAAAAAAGTCCTGCAGTTGCCCAGTCATGTAGGAAAATCGGCCTGTTCAAAATCTGTTATTACAAAAATCTGAAGCCAACGGTGTCACACTAATCCCATGTAACGCTATTTATTGCTTAGCATATCATTAAGTTCAATACCCTTAGCATTTCTGTGGTCTGCCAAATCAAGTGGCACAGATTGATAATCAAAACATTTTTTTTTTTATATTACTATCCCCTTATCTAGGGGCAGATACTTAGCGTTTATGTTTCACCAATACACAGAAACCTACATAATGTCACACGACGCTGAAAAGACAACAAAGTGAGGGAGATGGAAGAAGAAGCTCCCGAGTTCTTTCAAAGACTTGGGATCTTTGACGCAATTGACAGCTTCAATCTTCTGCAGATCCGGCCTGACACCATCCTTGTCAACCAGATGGCCGAGCATGACTTGGCGTTCCCCAAAGTGGCACTTTTTATCGAGTTCAGCACGAGGCCTGCTCTCTCAATACAGTCAAGGACAACGGCTAAGTGGCTGTTATGCTCTGCGAAGTTCTTCCCAAAAATGATGACATCTTTAAAATCACACATGCAAACTTAGCACTTAAGTCTATGCAGAAGAGTATTCATAAATCTTTCAAAGATGGCAGCAGCGTTGCACAGGCCATATGGCACCACACTGAATTCATACAATGTGTTTTGGGTCACGAAAGCCGCCTTTCTCTTTCTCTTTAGAGTGCATCGGGATCTGCCAGCATCCGGACCGTAAATGAACAGTGGAAAAGTAAGAAGATGAATGGAGGCAGTCAATGGCATCATCAATGCGCGGGAGCGGGTAAACATCCTTCTTTGTGACAGTGTGAAGGCACAGTAGTCGACACAAAATCACCACATGCCATCTTTCTTTTTCATGACAATCACAGGGGGGGGAAGGGGGGGGGGGGGTCCACAGGCTTGGTGATTTCTGAACAATTCCTTGTCCCAACATGTCACGCTGCTGTTCATCAATTATCTTGCATTGAGGGTGAAATATGATATGGAATCCGCCGAATCAGGCGTGCAGATCTGGTATCGATCATGTGATGGGTTCAGGAAGGTGGAATCGCTGGTGGCTGATCTCGAGCAAAGTCAAACACGTCCACATGCTTCAAAAGAACTTCTATCAATATATGATTGGTTGGTTGGTTTATGGGGTTTAACGTCCCAAAGCGACTAAGGCTATGAGAGACGCCGTAGTGGAGGGCTCCGGAAATTTCGACCACCTGGGGTTCTTTAACGTGCACTGACATCGCACAGTACACAGGCCTCGAATTTCTCCTCCAAAGAAATTCAACCACCGCGGCCGGGATCGAACCCGCGTCTTTCGGGCCAGCAGCCGAGCACCATAGCCACTGAGCCACCGCGGCGGCTCTATCAATATATGATGGTTGTTGGTGGGTAGGGATTTCTTGCTCATGGCAAGGAATTGAGATTCAGTCAGGTCACAATGTCTAGTTGGACAAGGAACACTGTTACTGAGTGCGGCGACAGCCAGAGAAAAGTGTTCTTTCAAAGCCGGCGTGTTTCAAACCACGCAGTAATACGGCAGGTACGTTGGAATCACTTACAGTCCAAAGTGTGGCATGGCCCTAGTTCACTCGAACAATGCTGTGGGCCACCATCACACTCTTCTTCGCACAGGCAAGAGAAGCGGGATGCATTAGAGCATAGAAGGCATCGCACACAGGCATCTTCTTCCCAGCATACAACGGGACGAAGATGGCGGACATCGCTGGAGCGACGGCATCTTTGGAGACAGGAAACATGGATCCAGCGGCGAGTCTTCTATGAGGGCCGACAGAAAACAAGTGCTTAATGATATCCCGCCACTGCTGGAGTCTAGAGTTGTGCTGCACTGTTGTAAAAAGTCAACACCCAGGATAATGTCGTGCGTACAGCGAGGGAGCGGCATGAATTCAGTTCTGGACACGCGGCTAGCGATCACACATACATAATACCAAGCGGAACCTACGATTCTCAATCTGCACCATGGAATATCGCAGCCCTATCCCAACCAAACATTATTTTATGATCAAGGTGGCTCTTGAAATCTAAACACATCTCCAACACTGTGGCACCAGTATGCACTAAGACCATAACGCAAACGCCATCCACTAACACTTCAAAGCACTTCTTTAACATAACAACGGGCAGAGAAATTGGCAATATTGATGACCCTGTGACCGCACCTCCATCGGCTGCAATCGCTAGTTTCCCAGTGGTAAAGGACAACAAGAAGGTGATTGTCGCGAGCAATGACCGGGGAGTCAGGCTGTGGTCAGAGGCAGGAGAGTCATTCCGTAGTGGTGTGTAATGGTAGGAGCCCCGAGGAGATGTGAAGGTAGGGTCACTAAATTCTGCATTGAAACTAGGCCGACGATTTGGCCATTGGCGCTGGTAGCGTGAAGTCTGGCTCCAGTGGCGGCAGAATTCGGATATAAGTCCAAGCACACCGCAGAGGTAACACACTGATGGCTGGCGAGTACGCATGGGATAACAGTGCTCGTAGACGGGGTCAAAGTGGCCGTCGAAGTCCAGTCGCTGGTGGCATTGCGGAAGAGATCATGTGAGCAGAGCAGAGTCGTGGGAGTCATTGCAAGGTTCACGGGGAGGGGTCACCCTGGGCCAGTCACCCTGACTGACTGGCCCAGGAGGCTTCATCATACAACACTTAAGAAGCAGCAAAGAAGTGGGGGACACAGAAGAAGCTCGCCGTCTTCACGCTAACACTCCATACTAAGGTCGTCTCACCCCCGTAAATAAACCTGCAACAACACTCTGCTTCTGTTCACATAAGGTTTAGCAGTGAGTCACACATGTCCTCTCTTCTCGCACTGGTTTTCCTGCTATGCACTGCCCAGGATGTCACCATACTGGCTAGGCGAACTTTTCGTTCCCCCAAAATTTATTGAAAAAAGAAAATCCTTGCAGCTGCACATACCAGCAGAAAGTGCTACACATCACAACACTCCAGAGGAACTCTGTCGACAGCCGATTAAAATTTTTACTGTTAGTCAAATTGATTCTGTGGCTATTTCTGACCATGATGATGTTTGTCCAGGAGCAAAAGACATGATTACTGCAGGGAAAAGTAGACTTCAAATCTCCCACCGCTTCACTGAAACTCGTGACGTCAAGTCCAATAAGGAATCCGTGGTCATTGTATCGAAGGAAACTGTGGAGAAGGCTAGCCACAGGGATCTGCACACAAAAGACTTCATCGATACACCGCACTTGGCTTGCAAAAACAGCCAGTGTTAACAACACATGTATTTCGTTTTACGACGTTTTACTGCTTATAAAACTCAATTTGCTGTGAAAGCACCACCCCTGTAATCAGAATGTTGAACTCTACCATCAATCACAAGGTGAATACTGGACACCTCGTAGATTTAAACTGCAAGTTGCTACTCATAAAATAAACAAGTACTTGCATATTAACGAGCGATTGCTCAAAGGCGAAAGCAAGCGCGGATGGTAACCTTTTCTTGACGCATTCTTACACCGCGCGCAGAAGGACAAAGCGCTTTTAATGCGTGTTTACGGACCTTCAAGTTTGAGCACACTACAATCACCTGAATTGAATGTTCAGTATTACACTACTGCAGGTAGTAGGCCCACCCTAACAGGTGCCCCGTTTCGTCTCGTCCACATGGAGAATCGTCCTTGAATAAAACAGTTTCCAGTACGGCAGTCTCGAGAATAGTGTTGATAGTTTGGCTGCATAGCACTTGTGCAGGTGGGTCGGATAAAAACCAAATCGCGAGTTTAATCCCGGCCGCAGTGGTCACATTTCGATGGAGGCGAGATGCTAGAAATCAGTGTACTGTGCGATGTCAGTGCACGTTAAAAACCTCAAGTGGTCGAAATTTTTGCGGGGCGCTTCTTACGGCGTCCGTCATAGGCCGAGTCGCCTCGGGACGTTAAACCCCCATAAAGCAAACTAAATACAAACGTAATCGAGGGCACTGATGGCCTGCTCCTGCTCAATCTCTAAAAGTGCGAAGTACGAAGCTATAAAAGTGCACAAGAAGTACGAAGTACATTTCTTAATCAACAATTTCGCGCTGCGCAACAGCATGCGACGAAAGTCGCAACAAGGCATCAACAGCATCGGTAAGTCGGCTACGCACTTGCCTGCTGCAACATAAGAGACCTCCTAACTGCAAAATGCTTACTCTTTCAGCCGTCATATGCTGCATTTTTTTCTTTTAAAATCATCTCACACCGTCACGATGAGGACAAAAGTACTCACGGCAGGTCCGCAAGTTGCACACTGGTGTCGGAACGGAAGGTGCGCAGCAGGCTGGAGAAATCAAGCCACGCGGTGTTCGAAGTCATCTCAAACGTTCTCACTGCTTACAAGTGATGCCGGTTACACGCTTCGTGTGAGATGTCGCGCACAGCTTACCACGCACATCGTACTAAATGCACCGATGTAAACACGTGCGTCATGTGTCGAACTTTGCCATGGAGGAATGAACTTCGCGGTAGCCTTCAGTGCCTTCAGGCCGACTCAAGCGCGTCAAAAAAAGGAAAACGTGCGACACTTTCCAGGTGACGCTAGTGAATAAATAAGAAGCTCCGTTCGAACTCGTTCGAATTACAATCAGCGACCAAGTGTTAAGAATAAAAAATTTGAAACTTTAGGTGCTGTTTTCTTTCACTGCTAAAAGCACAGAGAACTGACAGATTCAGCCTCAACTGTAGAGATCAGCAGAGAGAACTGAGGTGTCTGGGGCCCAAGCAAGTAGCAACCACTGATCTCCACTAGGGGAGCTGGATGCCGCATCGGGCTAGAGTTCCTGTATATGCTCCCGCATACATATGCTCCCGCATATACTCCCGATGTATATGCTCCCGCATAAGACCAGATTTTTGAGCCTCTCCTGGGCGCGGCCATTTTGCACCGACTGGCGCGCCGCGGTGCGGGCGTTTCTTTGGGGACTGCGGGGCTGCGGCAGTTCCGCGGCCGCGCCTGCATATAGCCGCGCTTCGGGCGCTAAAAAAACATTGTCGAGCATACTTCCGCTGCGTGGCTGTGTTGCAGGAAGTATTTACGTTATCAAAGCGATAACATTGACGCGTTTTAATGACATTTAGTTTGACATTCAGGTTAATTGTGCCGGCGCTTAGAACGCGCTCGTGCTTATATCGAATTCCGTCTTGGTGCTCCACCGCAAAGAAACTTTTTATTCAATATCAAGAATTAGGTGTGCGGCTAGTATGCAGTTCCAATTCCCATGCACTCTTATTCCTTCCTGCCGGCCATAAAGCCCCCCCCCCCCCCCCTCCACAAACGGCTTTCTTGTCGCCGCGCCAGTTTATCAACAAATTACCGCTGTGAGCTCAACTGAGTCGCAGCGCCAGCAGAAAACAAATTTTGTCATGGTTTATGCAACCTGGTGCATAAAAACGTACTTTCGCTTAATTTATAAAAGCTTGAATAGATATGAGCAGCTAATCCAGTTTTCACTAAGTCTGAGATCCGAAGTCGCGTTATGTTATTCAGGAGCTCTCGCCGCGTGTGAGAGCGTCGCGTAGGCGTTTGGCTAAGTGTGGAAAATGTAATGAAATCGCGCATATTTTCCTATGAATAATGTAGATACCGCACCGCTGCGGTGGCTGAGTGGTTACGGCTCTCTGCTCTGGCCCAAAAGACGCGGGTTCGATCCCGGCCGCGGCGGCCGAATTTCGAAGGAGGCGAAATTCTAGAGGTCCGTGTACTGTGCGATGTCAGTGCACGTTAAAGAACCCCAGGTGGTCGAAATTTCCGGAGCCCTTCACTACGGCGTCCCTCATAGCCTGAGTCGCTTTGGAACGTAAAACCTTAATAAACCAAACCAAGCTAAGGTAGATACCAACAGCAGAAAGATACTATAGATAAACCTTTACCCCCCAGATACCTCTGACATGCGTGCGGAAAAAGCAGCTGAAATCGGTAGCGGTCGTGCTTACAATCCTGTGCATGAAATGTTCTGAATGGAAACAAGAGCAAGCTCAGCGCAAGGATGCTGAACACGTACTGGTGATCGAAAACACGCGCTCCGTCGGGACAACCTTCAGTCTGCAGCTCGCCTATCCAGTTACTACTCCACTGAGTCAAGTCAATAGATCTACATTCTAATGCATAATATTATCATAGATGATATCGCCGTAAAAGGCGACAACAAACGACACGACAGCGCAGAAATCTGCTTCGAAGTGCCGGTTTCCAGTCCGTACACTACCTGGTCGACTACCCTCGGATGTCACGTTAAAGGGCAACTCCGGTGATTTTTCAGCCATTTTAAGTTAATGGCTGTTTTGTGTTCCTAACAACCTCTTGTAATGTGTACAATACACGGTTTTCAAAAGCAACCCCAAAATAATTTTTAAACGGCAAAAAACGCAAAACTCGAAACCGAAACCGCAAAACCGAAACCGGGAAGGTGCCTTCGTGCGGTATTGACTGTGACGTCATTAGCGGGTTCGCCGCGCTGCGAAGTTCGGAGCCGCGCTGTCGACATAGCTGAAGCGCGGAGAACAGCTTTTCCTAGACCAGCGAGTCTTTAGAAGACGACTCATTCGACGATTTCGGACTGGACGAGTTGCCTTTCAGCTATGATCCACTGCCGCGCGAGCTAGCCGAGTCACACCACAGGCCGCGTCACCTGCAGCATGGAGACGGTCTGAACTCGGAGAAGTAAGTATTTGAGTCATTTCTCGTGCATGCATTTGTGACACAGTCGTCAGAACTAAAGTTAATGAGATGCTCCCGCCGGCAGCTGTTCGTGTGGCCAGTGCCGGCCGGCCGACCCAGCCTGATGAAAGAATCTGCTGCCGAAACGTTGCCGCGGTGCACAACGTCCTTACAGGGGAATGCATAACCAAAACTCCTCTCTTTGCGAAGCTTTGTCTCGACGGCGAGCTTTTGAAAGTGAATTCACGCCAGCTACAGTCCTACAATCCAACATACTTTAAGCGCGCTCTCCGTGGTCCGGTTCCTCTTGACGGACGCGCTTCGTTCAGCTCGCCGCTGCGATGGGCGGTTGTACTCGAATAACTTTGGCACAGAATCTGCCTTCAAGCCCCGGTTGAACGAAGCTTTAGCGAGTCCAAAGCTCTCTTTGAAGTACACGCTGTCTTCATAGCAATCTGGCGCGAAATGTTCCGAGCACAAGCGGGTATGCTTCCTCGGAGGCCAGTTGACACGGCGGACAGCTTTCACCCACTTCTCGCGAAGGTTCTTATCGCCAGGAAACCTATGGTAGACCACGCCCGTTGTCACAGATGAAGAATTTGTGCACCCCACATCACAACAGAAATTGCCGTGACCCATCACTCTGGCGTACACAAGCACGTTGAGATGGCGCGAAATTGCACAGGTAGTCGAAATAATTCTGGAGACTACGGCACCTCTTTCTTCTTTCACTGCTTCCTTTACCCTTTTCTTTACGTCGCGGTTCGGGTGTCTGTTACTGCTTACTTTCCTCAAAACCAATTTTCAGTTTTCCCCTGCACTGCCAACGCCAGCGCACGCCCGACCAGGTTGAAACGCCGAACCGCCGGTGACGTCACAGTACAGGGTGGCCTGTAGAATTTGCTTGATCAATCGGTGCCGCTCGCGTCGAGGAGCGCTTGTCTTCAAAATTCGCTTGCGGGAAAACTACGTCGCTTTCAGGTGCGAAATTTTACATGTGACATCAGGCTGCCATAAAGAATGCAGGCATAAAATTTCATTTCGATCGATGAACATCGAAAAATCGCCGGAGTTGCCCTTTAACGAGTAACTGCGCACAAGATAACCGCAGCACTGTCTGGAAGAGGGCAAATGTGAGTAAAAACGCACAGCACACACCCTCATACGTTAGCTGATGGAGCACAAAACGGCAGAAGCGAACACGTAAACATGCGTTCTTTGCGCGGCGCCGGCGCGACCCGCAGTCCCTCGGGCCGCGCGCGCCGACAGATGGCGACTGGTGTCGAGAGTAGGCGCGCGTCCGCAGCCTGCGTGCGAGGGTAAAAAAATCTGGTCTTATTTTTTTACCCTCGCACGCAGGCTGCGGACGCGCGCCTACTCTCGACGCCAGTCGCCATCTGTCGGCGCGCGCGGCCCGAGGGACTGCGGGTCGCGCCGGCGCCGCGCATAGAACGCATGTTTACGTGTTCGCTTCTGCCGTTTTGTGCTCCATCAGCTAACGTATGAGGGTGTGTGCTGTGCGTCACTACTCACATTTGCCCTCTTCCAGACAGTGCTGCGGTTATCTTGTGCGCAGTTACTCGTTAACGTGACATCCGAGGGTAGTCGACCAGGTAGTGTACGGACTGGAAACCGGCACTTCGAAGCAGATTTCTGCGCTGTCGTGTCGTTTGTTGTCGCCTTCTACGTGCGATATCATCTATGATAATATTATGCATTAGAATGTAGATCTATTGACTTGACTCAGTGGAGTAGTAACTGGATAGGCGAGCTGCAGACTGAAGGTTGTCCCGACGGAGCGCGTGTTTTCGATCACCAGTACGTGTTCAGCATCCTTGCGCTGAGCTTGCTCTTGTTCCCATTCAGAACATTTCATGCACAGGATTGTAAGCACGACCGCTACCGATTTCAGCTGCTTTTTCCGCACACATGTCAGAGGTATCTGGGGGGTAAAGGTTTATCTATAGTATCTCTCTGCTGTTGGTATCTACCTTAGCTTGGTTTGGTTTATTAAGGTTTTACGTTACAAAGCGACTGAGGCTATGAGGGACGCCGTAGTGAAGGGCTCCGGAAATTTCGACCACCTGGGGTTCTTTAACGTGCCCTGACATCGCACAGTACACGCGCCTCTAGAATTTCGCCTCCTTCGAAATTCGGCCGCCGCGGCCGGGATCGAACCCGCGTCTTTTGGGCCAGAGCAGAGAGCCGTAACCACTGAGCCACCGCAGCGGTGCGGTATCTACATTATTCATAGGAAAATATGCGCGATTTCATTACATTTTCCACACTTAGCCAAACGCCTACGCAACGCTCTCACACGCGGCGAGAGCTCCTGAATAACATAACGCGACTTCGGACCTCAGAATTAGTGAAAGCTGGGTTAGCTGCTCATATCTATTCAAGCTTTTATAAATTAAGCGAAAGTACGTTTTTATGCACCAGGTTGCATAAACCATGACAAAATTTGTTTTCTGTTGGCGCTGCGACTCAGTTGAGCTCACAGCGGTAATTTGTTGATAAACTGGCGCGGCGACAAGAAAGCCGTTTGTGGAAGGGGGGGGGGGGACTTTATGGTCGGCAGGAAGGAATAAGAGTGCATGGGAATTGGAACTGCATACTAGCCGCACACCTAATTCTTGATATTGAATAAAAAGTTTCTTTGCGGTGGAGCACCAAGACGGAATTCGATATAAGCACGAGCGCGTTCTAAGCGCCGGCACAATTAACCTGAATGTCAAACTAAATGCCATTAAAACGCGTCAATGTTATCGCTTTGATAACGTAAATACTTCCTGCAACACAGCCACGCAGCGGAAGTATGCTCGACAATGTTTTTTTAGCGCCCGAAGGGCGGCTATATGCAGGCGCGGCCGCGGAACTGCCGCAGCCCCGCAGTCCCCAAAGAAACGCCCGCACCGCGGCGCGCCAGTCGCTGCAAAATGGCCGCGCCCAGGAGAGGCTCAAAAATCTGGTCGGTCGAAAGTGAAGCCACCGGAAGTAAGTGGCCTTGTCCCGGAAGTCAGCCTTTGGCAGTGCATGAAATCGGACCTCAGCACGGTTTTTCAGTTCCAGTTTTGTTTTCCCACTTAGCATTTCGTCTTTTCGCCGTTTTCGTCTTTTTCCATGACAATGCCTTCCTGTTGCGCCGTCAACTGAGCGAGGAAACCAGCGGAATCTTCGGGAATGGCGTTTCAAAAATAAGGGCCCATTGCATCTCAATGGGACTACAGTAGCAGACGACAGGACGCCGCTACGCACAGCAAGTATGGAGCCTCGTCTACTCGGCTCGGTGTCGTCTCGTTTGCCTAGCTTCGCCAACTGTGCTCTTTACTGCGATGCTTGTTCCCACGCTCAAGCCCAAGTTATGCTATCAATGGGGGATAAATATAAGAAAGAATAGACGAAAACCTTCACCAGGCAGCTGACATTGCAGTGACAATTTTTCCGAATAATGTTTAGACAAAACCGGAGCGACGGCTAGGCTACTATCTGGTGAGGTGTCGACGGTGTTCGGTTGGTTCACATTAGCGCCTCCAGAAGGTATGGTACTGCTTTTTCGACGGAGCGTGTCATGTACTGTTTCGTATTGTAGCAAGTTAAGCCTGAATGGTCTTTAATTCGTGGTGCTTGGTGCAGTTGACTTCTAACAGCGCTTCTCACGCGCACTGCACCATTCGCCTTTCTTGTCAGTCGTTCCTCTCGCGCTGTGCCTTTTCTTTGCTGCACGAAAATTCGGTTTTAAGGTGACCTAGCCTCATCGTCATTCCACTACTTCTCCTTTACGCTCGGAATACAAGAACCAGGCAAGAACATAGTGTTTAATGCACGTACCCCTTTGCCGAGGCAGGGTGAGACCTGCATGCCTGTTTTCTTCACTTTCGAAGAAATTACAGGGTTCTGCACACAATGCTCACATTTCTCGCGTTCAGCTTGCTTGTTCCTTTCATATAACAGCAGACATCACACGAAAACAACACAAAAAACTGAGAACGAAAGGGCGAAAGACACGACTTTTTGCATTGAAATACACAGCAGACACCCGACTTCCGGGACAAGCGGTCCAACTTCCGGTGGCTTCACTCGCGCTCGTCTCGGAAAGCGGGAATGCGGCATCCAGACACCTAGTGGAGATCAGTGGTAGCAACAGCCAGGGTGTACGAAAACAAAAATAACTGTTCTCAGGAAAGAAAAGGCCAGACAGGGTGGTGGGCACGCGAACTACGCCATAAGAGAAGGAGCGAAAAAGAGGGTGAAAATGAGGGCAAGAGAAGGAAATGTGGTAGTGATTTTTAGTTGCATGCTTTCTAATTTCAAAAACTGCTTTAGACAATAGCGTACATGGATCGGCACACTAGGTATCCAGCAAAAAAAAATTGAGTTGAATATCTTCTCGCATATTGTTTTGGTTTCGGTTTCGGCAGCTTTGCAGGTGCGGTATAATAACAAGAAATAACACACAATTGCTATTTCATTTATATACACAATAAATCTTACCAGCCTTCTTCGCACACTGAAGCCACCTGAGCTGAAGTTTTGCACCGTAGCCACCGCTCGCCCATTAAAACCGAAAATGAAACAACGCACGTAAGCCGATTTCTTGTAGCTCTTTACGTTTACTGTCTTGCGGGTTATTAAAGGGAACCGACAGCAAAAATTTCCACTTTGCACTCTTTTAATGCGCACTTAAACCACGCAGCCCACGGTGCCTTTTTCTGTTTGGCATCAATCTAAATGCAGCCTAAGACTGACCTGTGAGACAACCCGCCGGGGAAGGGCGGGGTTTTACGCAAGAACGGCGACGGTGTAGCGGCAACGTGGTATAGTATTGGCCACACTACATCCGAGCCCGGATATATCGAACCCAGATATTGTGAATTATCGGCTACTATATCGGACACACAGATTATCACGTTCAAAATCCTGTGTAAAAGTATAGGAAAGTGTAGCTTCTATGAAGATGTGGATGCGGCAATCAGCAAAGTGAAAACACTACGCGGTACTGATGAGCGAAATGCTAAGGTAGGGAAGAAGCAGGCTGGAGACCCGACAGTAAACGATTATGGCATGGCCTCTATAGCAGGGGGGGGGGGGGGGGGGGGGGAGTTAGTAATAGAGTTCACAGACAAAAACAATTTACGGATCATCAGTACCTTCTTCACAAACGAAAGAACACGAAATGGACGTGGAGGAACCCCAATAGTGAGACCAAAAATGAAATAAACCTCATACTATGCGCTCACCCTGGCATCATGTAGTATATTTGGAGGTCCTCAGAAAGATGTGTTGTAGCGGCCACATAAAGGAAAGGCCTCGAATGAGCCTTGACTTGAATACAGAACGTACGAAATTCAGGATACAGAACGTAGAGGAATTCAGGATATCGCTGCTGAACAGATATTCAGCTTTAACTTGGGGAGACGATCTGAATGTTCAAACAATGAACGATTATCTCTCAGCTATCATTATAGAGTGCGCCGTAAAAGTAGGCGGTATGACGGTTCGACAGGGTATATCGACACCTGACGAGACGAAGAGAAAGATCTGATTACGAAACGCCAAACCTTGAAACCGTCTAACTCCCGAGAGAGAATATAATTGACAGAGCTATCAAAGTTAATAAGCGCAAGGTAGCCGACATAAGGAAATTTAATATAGAACGCACGTAGCCTAAAAGCGGTGAAGAGGAAACTAGGCATGGGCAAAACCCAGACGCACGCATTAAAAGACAAAGAGGGCAGTGTCATTAGCAATACGGATAATTGTAGCCGAAGAGTTCTGTAGAAATCTATACAGTAGCCAGTATGACCAGGACTTTAATGAGGGAGACAGTAGCATAGGCGCCGACTGCGGTGGGGGGAGGGGGAGGCTGGCGGGCTTGACCTCCCCCACTCCCCGTAATTTTTCTGGGAAGCTGAGTACCCGCCCCCCCCCCCCCCCCACCTCCCGCTCCTGGTAGCTGAGCGGTGGGGTCAGGGGCAGCATATCTTATGACACGGACTGGCACACCCCTGCCCATTCGACAGCACACAAGACAGCTGCACCAGCATATTAACGAGCACTGAAGTCTACTAAATCCGTCTTCTTTAAATTAACCCTCCTGAACATTGTGAAGACTAATACAAAGCGCTTCTGGAACATAATAAAACCTGGAACCACCAATAAAGTGTCTTTATTGCACCCACCGGCAAACCTGCTCCCGACCGCCTGTGCTACTGTACTAAATGATACTTTCGTTAAGACGTTTCTTTCTTCATCCAATGTTATCCAACGCCGTGACCTCATTTCGCGACGGATCCCACCATGTTCGACTTCCAAGGCATCATACCGATTATCAATTTGAAACTAACATATTCTAGGGGAATTAATGTTCTAAATGGCAAATTTACACGGAATGCTAGAGAGGACATTTTTATCATCATGAAATGCATATTCTCACAATCGTATCATCATGGTGCAGTATACTGAAGAGTGGGAGACTGCGGGAGTCGTACCAGTATATGAATACATAGATCAACAGAATCCATCTAACCATATCTTTGAGATGAATAGCATGGAAAATAATGGTATACATATCTGCAGATCCTGTTATTTTTCTGGCGGATAAAAATTTCTATTTTCTAACAGAGCATGGCTTCCGAAAGTTTTGTTCTTGTCACATTCAACTACTTTCTTTCACTTACGATTTGCACTTCTATTTGGACTCCACTTTTTCGTCTGACTGCATATTTGTTGACTTTGCTAAGGCATTCGATAAAGTTAAGAACTCACTGCTAGTACATAAACTAAGTGTGCTGAACATTGGCCCTGCAGTTTTTAAGCGGATGAATGGGTTTCCTTCTTCGTGTTGAATTTGTCAGTATTAATGACGCTGATTCCTCTACTGTACCACTTGGTTCTGGGGTCCCTCCAGGATCAGTACTTGGCCCTCTTACCTTTTCTTATCTTCTATATTGCTGTG
The DNA here is from genome assembly GCF_055824585.1 of Amblyomma mixtum. Lineage (NCBI taxonomy): Eukaryota > Metazoa > Arthropoda > Arachnida > Ixodida > Ixodidae > Amblyomma > Amblyomma mixtum. Next base: position 44,740,518 of record NC_143015.1, on the reverse strand, counting down.
AATTGCCGTTCCCCTCTGTAATGTACTCTGTATCCTGAGAGTAAAATAAACAAATAAATATTTCTTGCCAAGGAGCATACCCGGAAGGGGGGGGGGAGGGCGAATGAAAAAGAAACTGCCCCCCCCCCCTGGCAGATTGAAAAGTCGGCGCCTATGGGCAGTATGCACAGCAATGGGACATCCCGCAGCTAACGAAGCAAGCGTGGAAATCAGCTGGTGAGGATCGGGTAACAGAAGATTTGTTTAAACAGTGAGGGGAAAATGGGGGTAGAAAAACTAGCCACCTGTATAATCGATGCCTTATTATGACCCCGAGCGTACCACAAGCTTGGAAGAATGCTAACATATCACCTTAAATATGAAAGGAGACGTCAACGACTTGAAAAGTTACAGACCAATCACCTTACTGTCCGTCGATTACAAGGTGTTAACACCCTAAGGTAATCGCTAACAGAGTTAAGACAGCCTTTGATTTCAAACAACGAAATGGTCAGGTAGGCTTTCGTAAAGGGAGTCCTTAGACCATATTCACGCTGTCAATGAGGTGACAAAAATTGGAGGAGACTTAAGCTTCGCCTTTAATAGTGGAACGCGACAGCGTGTTGCAGCGATGCCAGGGAGTCCACGGAACGCTATCGCCCGTTCGGTGCGACGCCTTGCCGGTTGGAAAAATCGCTCGGATCTTAGGAGGCCTAACTCTCAAAAATGGCTGAGGCTCAGCTGAGGTTAAGCCTAGTCAGATGCGAAGCATATTGATGGCTAGGCTTGGTAATACATGGCTTTCCTTGGTTGACGTTCATCCCGCTCTTCATCGGTCTCTGTGGCACGCTGAAGCTTTCGCTTCTCGTTCAAATCAGCCCTGCTTCTAGGCGGCATCCCAACACCTTGCCACCTCGTAAGTGCCCGGAGAGCGAGGCAAGCTCAGCTTTATACCGCTGCTGTAGCGTCACGTGGTCAGCTGCAGCGCCTCTGATGTGGAGCCTCCACCGCCGCGGCCGACCGCGCGAGCCGGCAGCCCATCTCTCCTCTGCCCTCTGCTGTGACGTCATGTTGTCACGTGGTCAGCTGCCGCGCCTCTGATGTGAAGCCTCCACCGCCGCGGCCGACCGCGCGAGCCGGCAGCCCATCTCTCCTCTGCTGTGACGTCATGTTGTCACGTGGTCACGCTAAAGGTCAATGGTAGCTCCACCGCCGCGCTCGACGGGCTGTAGTGTAGCTCTAGTAATATGCTTCGCATAAAACAGCCATCCGCCGCCTGGAGAGGTCACGAACGGGCTGCAGTGACACTGCTCCCTGAATAGGCCGTGGTGCGTCATCCGTTGCGATTGTGACTTTAGAGGAAAGGAAAGGCGCAGTAACGGTCTCACAACGGTGGGCTCCTGAATTGCGCAGGGAGGGAAGGGAGGAAGTTCGTAGTGAAAAAATTGCCGACGATTACGTTACTGATGAGCTGATAGCTGATGAGCTGAAGCAGCTCATGAGCTGCTTCAGCTTTTAGACAGACTGAGGCAAAGAATTCGAGCAAGACAGTTATGTACAATTACAGACAACTTGTTATATTTCAGACATATTCATTCAAGAAACACTACACTAACAGTTCTTGATTGTCATGAAGGAAGCTTTGTGGACGGAGAAATAGATGGATATGCTCGACTTGCTGCACCAATGCCTGGTTCCCAAAGACGAGGTCTGTGCAAGTACTTCGCGAGGTTGTCACAGCTATGGGAGGCGTTACGAGCGAGAGGACAAGGGTTTTCTCCCGCATAAGTGGTAAGAAATTCCTGCTTGTCTTTATATGTACATTAGAGTCCCCACCCACCCTGCCACCCTGACAGGTGGAAGTTAATGAGTTCGCTCACCGTTGTCAGAGCTAACGCATGCCGCCCACATCTCTCTCTCATCACCCACGTACAGTCTTTGCCAAAAGTAACCAGGCTGCATAGTTTGCTTCTCGTTCGTATAGTAGAGCCCTCACGGCTTCCCAAAAGCCGCCGCGGTGGCTCAGCGGTTATGGTGCTCGGCTGCTGACCCGAAAGACGCGGGTTCGATCCCGGCCGCGGCAGTTGAATTTCTTTGGAGGAGAAATTCTAGAGGTCCGTGTACTGTGCGATGTCAGTGCACGTTAAAGAACCCCAGGTGGTCGAAATTTCCGGAGCCCTCCACTACGGCGTCTCTCATAGCCTTAGTTGCTTTGGGACGTTAAACCCCATAAAACCAAAACCAAACGGATTCCCTAAAGATCGAAAAGTTATTTCTTTGAAGGTGAGGACAGGGGTTCTCCTTACCATACAGAGATTTAGAGCTTGAGGGCTAGCATAATTGCTTTAGTATATACGACTGACAAGCAAACAATGCAGCCTGGTTACTTTCGACAAAGACTGTACCTATAAGCGCGATTCAGGCGTCCACTGACCCAGGAAGCCAGTTATGCGCACTTAATTTCCTTAAAATGGCACGACGTTGTCAATGCCAACGCTGCCATAGATATCACCACCACCGATTTAGCAAACATAGGTCTCCGTTGCTCTCCAAATAAATCGGAACTCCTGCAGCTGAAACCCCTGCCTAGTGACCCCCCGATTGAACTGCACATGTATGAGGATCCAGTGCCCTTTGTGTCTCAGGTGAAGATTCCCGGCCTTCGCATTAACCCTTTAACCACCAACCCCGAGCTGTACTCGCCATGGGAGATCGTACCAAAATCGCCAATGACGAGCCACACTCGTCAGTCCTGATATTGCGGTGCTGCCACCTCAAAAGACGAGTTGCAGTCGTCAGTTGCATTGGTTGCGATTTTGAACACTAGAGGGCGGTAGTCGACCATAAAAAACGCATTTGGCGCCTTTGGCGCGTAATAGGTGGTGTCCAATCTGAACGAGCCGCAAGGCATGCTGGGTACTCCGACTTCCGGGTCTTTCGGCGAGATGCGCGTGTACGGCGCTCTGCTTGAAATGCGGATTTGCCAAGCTTAAATTCGCTCCTAATAAGTTAATAAGCGCGAATGAAGTCGTAAAAAAGGTCAGCATGCTCTACGTGCATTATTATGCACACGCTCGACGTTCCGTATTGGAATTAAGGGCGGAAAAGCGTTGTAAGTGCGAACGTTTCGGCATGCGTCGTCTGTTCGCGCTGAAGTTTAGGACGCTTCATTCACTCGCTGAAAAGTCCGCTTATTGTTACGGTTATCATATGGCTGCTACATAGTTCTCTAATATATATTAGAGTACATATTTCCTAGAGGTTTCGCGCTTCCAGGCGCTGAATATATGGACTACCAGCAACCGCAGCCTAGCATTACGTACGAGCGCACATTGTAGCAGGGTGGCTACGACGGCAAGGAGCTTGAACCGTGCAAATCCGCGGAGGACTTTCGGTACTTTTTCTATACACGCCGCGGTGGCCTAGCGGTTAGGGCGCTCGGCTACTAAGTCGGAGGACCCGATCCGGGACTCGGCGGCCGCGTTTCCGATGGAGGCGAAGCGCGAAAGGCGCCCGTGCGCTGCGCGATGTCAGCGCACGTTAAAGAAATCCCGGTGGTTCCAAATAATATGGAGGCCTCTACTACGGCGTCCCTGACTGCTCACGTGTCGCTCCTCCTCTCGAAAGTCTGTGAACTTATCAATGTTTTACAACCTTAGCAAGGGGCACAATCTGTTTTATTGTCGGTTTCTGTACTTGTCAGCTTAATTGCTTTCGTTGCATATTTGCTATGCTTTATGGAATAATTACTGCAGAAGCTGGCATTCTTAACAACTCTGTCATGTGATTTAATTTTAGTTGAGCTGTAATGCAAAAATGCAACTGCATTACAAATGTGTTGAATTTTCAGCACTACTGTAGTCTTTCTGCCTGTACGAATTATGTCCCGACAAGCATGCACCGAGACTTTGTGGCTGAAAACCTCCACTTATGTGCGCCAAGAGCCCAGATGGGAAGTTACATGGCAGCTATTCCAGCAGTGAGAGGCGTCCACTTACTGCAGCTTTGGTGGATGCACAAGAACTTTTCTCACAAACAAAATTGACTATGCATAGTTATGCACTGCAACTGCACTGCAATGCATTTCACACCCTGCATGGTGGTGTGGGACATTACAAGCCATTTACATTTAACTTGCACCTCTGAATGTTAAGAATTTTTGTACTCGATTTCCCGATGCTGGTTGCCGCATTAGGTAGATGAAAAAAATGTACAAAAATAAATGCTTTGTTTTGTGTCATCTCTTGAACATTCACTAGCTTCAAGGATGTAAGATCAATGTTGCTTCCCATGAAAGCAGAGGAGAGCCTGTAGCCATTTTGCTGTCGTGTACTTCATGCTCTGAGCCTAGTTGAAGGAGAACCACCAGCCTGTGTACAGACAGATGTCGCCAATGATTGGCACCTCAGATGTTGATGCCTAGCTATGTATAGAAATGTGGAGATGTATAACTTACGCACTGTATGCACAATGTTCAAGGTAAGGTAGGTAACAACACTAGCAGCTAGGCAAAAGATGAGCTTGCCTTCTGTTTTTCCTAATAAAAACCTAAAGCCAAAACAAGGCATCAAAGCCTGCTACAGAGCTTCACTACAGGCACCACAACATGCACTACAGCACTTGTCTCTTCTCCTTTCTTTGTTTGTGTTTGCATGCTTTGGTGCTGCTCCTTTTCTTAGATTCAAAATGCACCAACTAGCCCCAAAAGAAGTTTTTTTGAACGTAAACAAAGTCAGGCACAAAGACAAAACAGTAAGCAACAGGAGCCAAAAGCAGAACAAGCTCTTGACGTGGGCAGCTTTACTGTTGAACTGCAAGAGGAGCAAGTTTCTCAGCTATTAACGACAAACTCTTCTTGTCCTGTAGGTATAACATCATATCTTTGTCTTGCAAAACCTTTCGCAGCGCATTTTCTACAGCATGTAATAAATGAGTTTAATGCAGGAGATGTTTGTGGAAAATAGTAAATTACTATAATAAATAGTATGGTCAAGAGTAAAAAAAATATCATGCTTCAGATTTTACAGCACACACAGAAAGCACACACAGCACACACACATACGAGTTGTTTTCAGAATCTTCTACAAGTCCCTGTTATAAAGTCTTGTGCAATGTTGAACAAAAGGCATTTGCATCCAGTTTTAGCTTTGGCGTTAACAATGCGGCACAGCTTGCACATTGATAAACCATCCCTAAGACACTAGTGATACCAAAAAGTCTGTAATGACTGAACACAATGCGTTCCTTGGCTTTTTAATAAAAAAACGTAATTTTATAGCATGATTATTACTCTTGATCGTTATGAACCCAACGACCACTAGACCAGCCTCTGCCTTCCTTGTAGCATCTTGCACTTCTTGAAATCACCAATGTACCTCTCAATTAGTCAATCATTAAGTGCAATATTACTACATGCAAACATGCAATGCATCACATATGCAAGCTATAGACGTAGACATTTATTTACTTCATATGCATGTTCAGCACATAAACAGTGTGCGAATGACACTTTGCTGCACAGTGAGAGTTCAGTATTATAGCATTTGTCTCAGATGTCAATTCTACTAAGTTCTGTACAATGAAAGGTGAAAAACAGCTAGGCTATGTTGGCTGCCATTTATTTTTAATTGTGTTATCCTGAAGTGAAGCTTTTTCCAACTTACTCACTCAGAGTATGAAAAGAAAGGCGGTTAATAATTCTTATCACTTTCTAATGCGATCACCTCATCTGTCAGCCTCCTTCTCCGCACACAGGAAACGAAGAAACATTACTGCAACACGCGGGTCCACACAAACAGGGAACTTATGTGTAACAGGTTGCTTAATTATAATTTTCGACACTTGCTGCGTGCTCATGTCGACTAGTGTTCTGGTGAAAACGTGTTTCAGTTTGAGCATGAAATTAGCGAAAATGGCCTCATAGAACAATTTATAACTCTTACAAGTGCTCGCAAACATGCCTTAACACTGCGACCAGAGCAGTGCCAGCGAACGAGATGCCGCCGTACGTGGCCGCGGTGTCGCCGCTTCGACAGCTGACGGCAGTAACAACACACGCCTTAAGTATTAGCTATGAATTCGAGCTACTCGCATTCAGCGCAAATTTCTAGGAATAATCGTCCTGTCCTTTAACATCTTAAGTTGTCACGCTGTACTGACGGAGGCCGAACAGCATATATTTGCAAACATAGCCCGCGCGGTGCTGCCGCCGTCATGCGAGAACGGTTGTGGCACATAGCCGAAGTCTTCCGAGCGAGAAATTGGTGCTCCTCAAGGAGATAAACAACCTACTTTACCGAATTCTTCAACTTCCACAACGCTCTCAAAACTCTGCCGCAAACAAAATGCTCGAAGCACAGCATAGGGTTGACCGTCGCAGGCAGTCTGCCAGCGGATCGCAACGGCGCACTTTTCTTGCTGTTCCCTGTACTTGATGGCACACGGAACATGTTGCATTCCGTTGCAATGAAGTTTGTGCAGGTTGCGGCAGCGCACAACATCCTTTTTCCAGCAATGTGAGCGCCAGTATTAAGAAAAGAAAGACCGAAACCGCACGTCTGCAAGCAATGCCTACGGAAACCAAACGACAGAAAAGACCCGGAAGTTCAAATTCACGTGACAAAGCTGCGCCGTGACGCAATGTCCGCCGTCAGTTGGACACCACCTATTGAAGGCTCAGAAGAGCCATTTCACAATGGCGTCATTCATGAGGAATGCCGGTGGTGGCAGTGTCCCGAGAAAAAAGCTGCTTCTTCAAGCAGTTGGGACAGGAGCATTTCTGAGAATATGGAATTTGTTTCTGAAAGTGACTCGGACTTTGTACGCGCTGGAGTCGGCTTCAGATGACGACGAAAGCGGCGACGACGACGATAATGTTGAGTCGCTTCATCTGGCTAAATCTTTATTTATGCCGATCTGGGCTTTCGATATCCAACCTTTGTGAGTCTTGTGGCGAAATTGAGTCTTTAGAACATTTTTTCCTCTCCTGCCGGCGGCTCGCTGCTCTCCGTAGAATTTACTCGGAGATCCCCCTCGCTCGGCTTGGGCTTCCTCTATCTATTCCGATTCTTTTATCCTTCGGGGCAAGCGCCAAGGGATATATGCCCTGAAACCAGTGTTTGATTCTATTCACGATTATATAATTTCATCTGGTAGATTCCTCTGCTAGAATGTGAATTCCCAACTTTTCTTTCTCCGTATTTTTTGTTTTGTACAAATTGTAGCTCCGCGTCCCAAAATTTTAAATTTAAATATACTCCATTCCCTGTACATAAGTGCGTTTGTATCCGCTATGCACCCTGGCCAATCCCCCGCCGTGGGTATGTGCCATTCAGCCCGAGGACATCATCATCATCATCTGTGTGGCAGCGTGTGAGCACGAAAAACCCGCCGCTCGCGCCTCCACCGTTTCATTTTTCTTCAGTGCCTGGGATCTTGCACCAGCCCACTGACGAGCACGACATTATCGGCTGGCTTTAGGTATTTTTTGACTGGGACCACATTGACGTAATCGTCACAGAGACGAACCGCTACGCGGTGGAGAACTTTGCTGCTCGGCGTTCTGCATGGAAACCGGCAGACCGCGATGAGATCACGGTCTTGCTTGCTGTGATACTATTGCAGGGGATTAATGGTAAACCTGGAGTGGAAGTGTACTGGTCTACAAAAGAAGTTTTGCAGACACCAGTGTTCAGGAAGGCCATAAGCAAGAACAGCCTGAATTTCACCAATATGAAAACCGTGGATGAAGCGACCCACCCGCACCCCAGGCTTTGAAAGGTTTGCTCCGAGATCTAGAGGCTGAACGAGGCCTTCCTTTTAGGACAAAGCAATGTCTATGCACTTTCTTTTGTGTCACCGCGTATAATATGAAATAAATACGCGGTATTTCAATGCGTTCCACCCATTACTACGGCATGAACTGTGGGAAATCCACCCTCACAAACTGTTTTTCTTTTTAAAATTTTTGTGTTAATTTTGACCGGAAACCATTGAATATATTTTCTGAAATACAATTACATGGAGAAAATTATGGTCACTTAAAAAAATTGGCGTTTTTGGTACGTTTCTCGGAAAATAAATTGGCGGTTAAAGGGTTAACAACACACTCGATGCAACCGCCACCCTTCAGCTCTTGCAAAGGCAGAAACAGGTCGCTGCACTAATCAGGCGGGTGGCAGCACGCAATCATGGGCTGTCTGAACGCGAAACCCTCAATATGACAAATGCATTAATCATTAGCCGCATTACATACCACCTCCCCATACCACACACTCAGCGCCAAACACAACACGCAGACATCCTAATACGTACGGCTGTCATCTCCGCCCTACGTCTTCCACGGACGGTTAGCACGAAACGACTCCTGGCCACTGGTGCGCACAATACCGTGACCGAATTAACAGAGGCTCAACGCACCAACCAATTAGTCCGCCTGAGTCGCACGGAAACAGGACAACGCCTGCTGCGACAGCTACGTCTCAATCCACCCATTTCCACACCAAGTCCAACACCTTACATGATTTCTTTGCGCACGCAGGATCAGATACATCAGGAGCCCCTATAGCGCGATATGAGCGCTACCTCCATCAGGGTACGCCGCAGGCTCGAGAGAGCTATTACACCAAAACATACAGAAACCGCTCCGATATCCTTTATGTTGACGCGGCAGAAAATTCTAAAGGATTTTTTATGGCAGTCGCAGCCTATGAAGACGGCACAGTGGGGGCCGCCGCCTCTATACGAACTAATTCGCCTGCAGAGGTGGAAGGAGCCGCCATCGCACTTGCTCTGGCCCACTCCACCATAGACAAAAACATAACCGAAATTTGCACAGATTCCCAGGCCGCGTACCACCACTACCTAAAGGGCGTGGCGACGCCGGAAACACACCGCATTCTTGTACGGCCACTTCTCTCGACCGAACGGTTACTCTGTCGTGGGTCCCTGGGCACCCCTCGATCCCCGGTAATGAGCGCGTTCATGCGCTGGATCGAGAACTGTGCATGGTGAACACATTTCGGGAGCTCCGGGAAGCCCACTTGAAAAACCAATGCACACGTCTCTCGAAGACATCGTCGGGTCGCCGCCTCCTTGCCCGACTACGCATCCAACACACCACTCTCATGGAAGAGCGCGTACGTATTCCATCCCGGTGGAGATGCGCCCTCCACGTGCGCCCTCTTCCCGCGAACATGAACCGTGAGGACCATAACGGCCGGCTCCTGGCGCGGGCGGAAGCCCTGGTACGCCACTATATATTGAAACCCGGCGTATTCTACGTGGATGCCTCCCACCATGGGGGATGGTACACGACCGCAGTCGTCCACCAATCCAAAACAGTGAACGGCGTTACTTTCCGAGCCCGTGCCATAACACACGCGGAGGAGGTTGCCATTGCGATGGCTGCATCTGATCCCACTTCAAAAACAGTTATTTCCGACCCGCGAGGGGCCTGTCGGAACGTCGAGCAGGGCTGGGTACCGTATCTAGCCTACCGCATTCTCCAAAACAGCGTCTACACCGGGGACCCCGCTCACCGGCGTATCGTTTGGGCTCCTGCTTGAGGGAAATGAGGCAGCTGAGGCTCCTGATTGTAACACCTGTGGCGTGACCGGGTCCGCACTTTTCTACTACCTTTGGGAATGTCCTTCCTCAAAGGCAGTACCCCCATCCCCAATCCAACTCACTCTTCCTGGGAGGCTGCTTTACGGACCGCTCAGCCCGCGGGCCAGAAATGGCTTGTGGATCGGGCGTTACGTGAACCACAAGCCCGTGGACTCCTGTATCAGTAGGGGACCTCCGTGGAAGGTTTTTTTTTTTTTTGTTGCGGAAGCAACACTACGCTAGGTGTGAGCGATTTCGCGGAGCCCCTGAGAGCCCCAAATGCGCATGCGCGAAAAGCGAGTGACGTCAGATCAGCGCGGAGCCGCCACCGACTCCTCCGCTGCGGGGAGAGGACACCCAACTGCGCGGGAACGCGGACGTGCTCTGCATGGGCTCCGTGAATCGTCAGTGTTCTTGACCGGAAAACCCCAGTTTAATGCAAAGTGTTCATTGGATGTGTTCCGTGAAGTTACGAGGACCATCTGGACACCAATTTTATCTCTGTGAGTAGAATATTTTTCCACTTACGGGACATTGAAATCTTGAGGCGGCGAGAGCCACGCTACACCTAACGCCGACGTAGCGTCGGCCGTGGCCGAAGCAGGAGACGCATGGGCTTCGCTGGCCCTACCGGGGCTGAGCAGCCTCGACGGCGGCATGGCATCAGCATCGACTGCGGCACATATTACGGCCCCGGTTATTGAAAATAACCCGGGTACGGACCAGCCCCAAGCCATGGAGCTTGCAAGCACCAACAACGCTGGAGCTACGCGGGGACCGCAAGAACAACCAAGAGTCTACCCAGTCAACGAGACCTCGTGGCGAGTGATGAAGGAATTAGTGGAGCGCAGAGCCCAGAAGGATAGGAAAGCTACCGGTCAGGCAAGTACACCTTCGGAGGCAAACAAGACTCCAGTGGGAACGAGCGAGCCACAGCAGCAGAAACCTGGGACGCCGGGACCGAACGCCATGGTCCCGAACGCGCCACCGGCGTCCGCTGCAAACAACCAACTGAAGACACTCCCTGGTAACAGGCGAGATTTCGTACAGCTCCCGAAAGGAGGATACAAAATCGTATTCCGACCGAAGAGCCACAACCTAAGAGTGGGAGATTTCAAGCCCAGCGATTACATACAAGCCCTGGTGAAGGAATGCAACCTGGTATACATCGGCGACATGCTTGTCGGGGTGAAAGCCATCTCAAACATAATAATAGTCCGGACGCCAGATGGCGCGAAGGCAGAAGCTCTGCAAAAGACGAGGAAGTTGTGCCTCGGAGACAAACAATTCGAGTTCAATGCATACTGCTCCACGGCGGAGGGAACTGTCCGGGGTGTGGTGCATGTAGTGATGGCCGGCACCACGCAAGAAGTCCTAATGAACCACATCCAAGTAGCAACGCCGGGAATTCGTGCAGTCTACGCAAGAATGCTCGGGAAGTCAGCGCTCATCGCGTTCGACGGACCGAGGTTGCCCAAGACAGTCGCAGTGATGGGAGGACTGTACAGAGTTTACCCTTACCAACCTACGAAGCAGGTGTGCTTCAGATGCCACCTGCAGGGGCACCGATCAGACGTCTGCCCGGAACCAGAACCCATTCCGCAGTGTCTTAGATGCAAACGTGCCAACGTCGACGGACACGAGTGTGGGGAGCCCAAGTGTGAGTGGTGCGGCGAAGCTCACGCCACGGGCGATATAGGATGTAAGAGACGTCTCAAGCGGAAAGGCCAGCAGAACCAGCAAGGCAAGAAAAAAGAAAGCAGTTACCACGGTGGCCACAGGCCGCGGTGGTTCGACAGCGAAGAAGCCGAAACGAAAGAAAAGAACGGATCTTCGAGATCTGCGTCTCGGAACAGGCGCGGCGGCAGCAGAAGCCGAACGCCGTTCTTCAAAGAGGGAGACTTTCCGGGGTTAGCAGACGCGAGAACCACCGACCACGGTGGCGACAACGCCTGGGTTCGAGGGAATGCTCATGGCGCTTCCGCATCTAAACAGAAGACCAAGCAGTCCAAGAAGGTGAGTCAGTCTGGGAGCGAGTCTCCAGTCTATCCCACTGCTCTAGACTATTCGATACAGGCTAGATTTGAAGCTCTAGAAAAAACAAACAGGGAACTTAGAGAGGAAAATGAACGACTAAAAAGGAGGCTCTCGTTTATAGAACAGCGACAACAAAGAGAAGAAAATGATACAAACCGAGGAAAAGTACACGGAGTACAATCGCCCACGACGAAAACAAGCACGCAGGGGCCAGCAGCCGTACAACCGCAAGTAAGGGAAGAAATAGATGCTACTATACCACTACACCAAATACAGGAGCAACAGAAAACAGTCTTGACGACGCTGGAACAAATCATGAGCAGACTGAACGCGACCGATCAGAGATTGGCAGAACTGTTCAGGAGACAAAACAAGAGAGCACCGGAACAGGTCGACCTAAACGAAAGCGCGAAGATCTTCGCGGCGCAGCAGTAGTGTCACATCATGGCTAACGCAGAAGAAAAATTTACAATATGGCAATGGAACTGTAGAGGATTTAGAAAAAAAACCGATTTCAACATACATGTAATGCAGCATAAACACCCTCCTACTGTAATAGCGCTGCAAGAAACTAACACTTCGCCGAAGATAGTCGGCTACGACACCATAGTAGATGAAAGATTTAAAAAAGTGGCCATTTTATGTCAGAAGGGGGTCACTACGCACAAGCACACGACACCAGAAGAAGATATAGAACACCTTTTAATAGAGGTAATACCTAAGAAGCGCGGGGAGAAGAGCCTATTCGTACTTAACATATATTCACCACCGCGCAAGAAGAGACATGACTTCAGAGAAATCATTAGAGCGGTGATCGGCCTGGTAAAACAAAACCACCTTGTGATTGTGGGAGATTTCAATGCTCCGCACAAAGAGTGGGGCTACAAGATGAATACAAAGAAAGGAAAAACCATCCTAGATGGAGTGGACACGCACGGGCTGGAAATCGTTACCGATAGCAGATACCCTACTAGGGTCGGAAACAGCGTTTCAAGAGACACTAGCCCTGATTTGACCATCATAGGAAATATCCTAGACTACGAATGGTCTAACACCGGGGAGCAGTTCGGAAGTGACCACTACGTAATTCAAACTCAAATTAAACTTACAAGGTTCAGCACAATCCAGAGAAAGACAAAAATCACAGATTGGAAAAAATTCCGTGAACAGTTGGAGAATGAAGCCGGAAGAACTGCGATAACGGACATCGAAAAGTGGACCAAACGACTACGGGAGGTCCACAGAGACAATACTACGGAGCTAGAGGTCACCGATGAATTTCCACGTGCGGATAAACGATTGCTACATCTTTGGGAGGCTCGTAGGGGGCTGACGAAAAGATGGAAGAAACAAAAACATAACAGGAAATTGAGACTCAGAATAGCTCAAATCAATAAGGAGATAGAAGACCACACTGCAAACTTACTTAGAGATAATTGGCACCAAATTTGCAATGAACTAAACGGCAACTTGGGTAGCGCTAAAACATGGGCGCTGCTCAGGCACCTCATAGACCCGACAAAATCGAAAAGAGAAAACAGCAAAACGATAGAACGTATCACGCACAATTTTCAGGGAACGGACGCCCAGATTACAGATTTTCTTTGGTCCAGGTACGTCGGAAGCACGCAGGTGCCACCCTGCACCATGGTATATTCAGGGACAAGGAACTCGAAGCTGGATGAACCGATAAAAGACTACGAGGTATACGCGGCTGCCAGGTCATTCACAAGGAACACAACACCGGGAAAAGATCAAGTAACAAATGCAATGATCAGAAACCTCAGTGATGACCAAATCGAAAGCCTGACTGGACTAATCAACGAGCACTGGGAAAGGGGCACGGTCCCGGCGGAGTGGAAACACGCTGAGATTATCGTGATACCTAAACCAGGGAAAACACCCAGTTTGGAGAACCTTAGGCCCATTTCCCTAACTTCATGCCTCGGTAAACTATATGAGAAAGTGGTCAAGACTAGACTGAGCATTTACATGGAGGACAACGGTCTGTTTCCGGATACCATGTTCGAGTTCAGAACGGGGCTCTCCACGCAAGACGTGATGCTCCAGTTAAGAGACACGGTACTAAAACAAATATCGGGCACTCGAGAAGGCGTAATCTTGGCCGTAGACCTCAAGGGGGCCTTCGACAACATCGGCCACAATGCCATTCTCACAGAACTCTCGGCAACAAACTGTGGGGAGAGGATCTTCGCATACGTAAAGGCCTTCCTGTCTAACAGAACAGCAACGATCGGCATCAACAACATAAGGTCAGAAAAGAAGACGACGCCAAACAGAGGGACGCCACAAGGATCCATCATCTCACCTTTGCTCTTTAACATAGCAATGATTGGATTAACTAGGAGACTGAAAAACATCAAAGATGTCGAACATTCAGTTTATGCGGACGACATCACAGTGTGGACGACAAAAGGATCGACGGGAAACAAGCAAGAAATATTGCAAAGAGCGGCGGATGAGATCGGTCAATTTGCTTTCTTTAGCGGCATGCAGTGATCCCCAGAAAAATCAGAATTTATTAGACTTCACAAAAATAAAGAGGACAGGGGAACGATAGAATTAGAGATAGATGGACAACCCGTAAGGAGGACAAATAAGCTTCGCATCTTGGGAATGTGGCTGCAGGAGAAAGGCAAACGGGACCATACCATCCAGCTCTTGGAACACTCCACGAAACAGATATGCAGGATGTTAAGCCGGATTACGAACAAGAGAAAAGGGGTGAAGGAGCGAGATGCGTTACGGATCACTTCTGCGCTCATCATACCGAGGATGACGTACGCGCTTCCGTACCTACAACCTAACAAAGGGGAAAAGAACAAAATGGAAACATGCATCAGAAGGGCGTATAAGCAAGCTTTAGGCGTCATGACCTGCGCCTCGACAGAGAAGCTGATGAACATGGGGGTGTACGGCACGTATGAGGAGCACAGCGAAACCATGCTCAGATTTCAAATGGAAAGACTTAAAAGAACAGCCGCTGGCCGCGCACTACTGGTCAAGCTAGGATACCCGGCAGAAGACGAGGGCGAAGACAAGACAGACATTGACAGCCAAATTAGGAGCACTTTCTTGGTTAAACCAGTGCCCAGAAACATGGACCCCAAGAACCACGAAGGAAGACGGGCGGCGAGATCATTGGAGTTGGACAGGTTCCTAAAGAAAAAACAGATGGTTCTGTATGTTGACGCGTCCAAGTACAGAACGAAGGAAAACGCTAGGGCGGTAGCAGTAGTGAACGCCAATGGGAATATAGTTACTGGTACATCAGTGCGCACAAGGACAACACAAGCAGCCGAAGAGATCGCCATAGCTCTAGCCCTGACTGAAGCCAGTCGGCAGGGACTGAGTTACTGGATAGCGACGGATTCTCAGGCTGCAGCAAGGGCATACCGAGATGGAAGGATCGGCCGAAAAGCCGCGAGTATCCTCTTCGAACAAAAACAACACAGACATGGATCAAACAACACAAGCATTCAACACACCATCATTTGGGTCCCTGACACTGGGGTTGAGGGAAATCTCATGGCAGACACCGTTGTCCGAGGGTTCACGAACCGGAGGGCGGGTTTGCCGGTCGAACCCTTCAGCACGCCAGAATCTTACGGGGAGGCAATGAAGGCGTTGTTGGGAGCGCGCAAGAAGTACTCGGCTCCGGCGGATATCCTCGACAGAGAGCAGGCCACCACGCTCAGACGACTGCAAACAGACACCTACCCAAGCAGAGCCATGTATCACAAAATGTGGCCGAACAGATACGCGAAAGAGTGCGTGTGGTGTGGGGGCTACGCCACAACGTACCACGCCACCTGGGGCTGCGAAAAAAGCCCTTTACTACCAAAGGTAAATAGCCCTAGTCTAGAGCAGTGGGAGGCCCTCCTGGCTGACTCCGACCCGAGCACACAGCTTATGCTGGTGACGAGGGCCAAGGCAGCGGCGGAGGCCAACGGGATCCTGGACTAGGGAATACCGACCACTGAAGCTCCACATCTATCTATCCCCATCCCCCTACTCCCTAACTCTTCCTTTTGAAAAAAATAAATGTTTTCACTACTACTACTACACTCCGCTGCGCGGATGACTCAGAGGTGCCGTCGCCGCTGAGCAAGCAGTGCATCCTCCAGGAGGAGTGACGTCACACGGCGCACAGCTGCGGCGCTGGGTCCACCGCCGGCTCCTCCGCTAGCGGGTGACTCAGAGGTGCCGCCGCCGCTGCGATTGCCGCGCCGTTGCTTCCGCAGTTCTACTCGGGTTGGCCGTTGGTCAAACCATAGCCAATTTTTTGTCTAATAAAAGTTGTTTCCATCCATCCATCCATCCATCCATCCATCCATCCATCCATCCATCCGTCCGTCCGTCCGTCCGTCCGTCCGTCCGTCCGTCCGTCCGTCCGTCCGTCCGTCCGTCCGTCCGTCCGTCCGTCCGTCCGTCCGTCCGTCCGTCCGTCCGTCCGTCCGTCCGTCCGTCCATCCGTCCATCCATCCATCCATCCATCCATCCATCCATCCATCCATCCATCCATCCATCCGTCCGTCCGTCCGTCCGTCCATCCATCCATCCGTCCGTCCGTCCGTCCGTCCGTCCGTCCGTCCGTCCGTCCGTCCGTCCGTCCGTCCGTCCGTCCACCCAATGCCAACGCATGCAGCGCACATCTGTCACTACTGTTTTTGGTTTGCTGGGATGTCACTTCCTAATGCTAAATTTGAGCGCAGCTCAGCAGCTGTTTCAGCTTTTCGATAGATTGAGGAAAAGAATTCGACCAAGACATGTATGTACAATTACAGACAACTTGTTATTTTTCGCACATTCTCCTTCTTCAAGAAGCACTCAACAGTTCTCGATTGTCATGAGGAGGAGGATAAACTTTATTTCCGCCGACAAAAGTAGCAGATGGTGTGGTGTTACAACCCCATCAAAAATGGCCATGAGCCCTTGGCGTTCGGCGACTTCTAGGGCTCTTGTCACAACCCGGATCTGTGTGTGCGAGTCGGAACTGAGCAAAGTGGCCTCCCACTGGTCTGGATTAGAGAGCTGTAAACCTCGAGGACGGGAGTCCCGAGGGCAAGCCCAGAGTATGTGGGATAGAGTGGCGTGTTGGCCACATAATTGACATGAAGGAAGCTCTGTGGTCGGAGAAATGGATATATGCTTGCTGCATTAATGCGTGGTTCCCAAAGACGAGGTATGTGGAACTATTTCGCAAGGTTGTCACAGCTGTGGGAAGCGTTGCGAGCGAGAGGAACGGGATATTCTCCCGCATAAGTGGTAAGAAATTGTTGTTGTAGTTTTGTGGCTGAGAGAAGGATGAAAAGGAAAGTGCACGACTGCCGACTGGCTCAAGCCGATCCACCACCGCTGCCACGTGCAGATAGAAGAGAGTGAAAAGATAAGAGGAAAGAGTGAAAGAGACTAAAGACGCGCGTCGCAACAACCGCGTCCGCCGAAGCGGACGCTGGCTGAAAAAACAGATAAGCGGCCTACAATAAAACCTGTTCGTCTTTATACCCACATTAAAGTCCCCACCCATCCTGCCCCCATGACAGGTGGCAGTTAATGGTCGATCGCGAGAGTTCGCTCACCGTAGTCAGCGCTAACGCATGCAGCCCACATCTCTCTCTCAGCACCCCATGTACCTAAAAGCGCGATTCAAGCGTGCACTGACCCAGGGAACTAGTTATGCGCACTTCCTTTCCTTAAAATGATCGGAGTGTAAAACGTTGTCAACACCAACGCCAGTGAACACAATGAACGCCGACGGCCTATGGCTTCAGCGCGGTATTTCTGACACAACATTGTCAATGCCTGCAGCCCACATCTCCCTCTCTCAGCACCCCACGTACCTATAAGGGCGATTCTTGCGTCCACCGACCCCAGATGCCAGTTATGTGCACTTCCTTTATCCAACGCTTTACCAACCAACGCCCAACGCTTTACCACGTTACATGGGCCTGTCAGAAAATGCAGGCAGCGCCGATAAACACACCAACACCGGAGCAGTGGGAGGCTGCGCTGTCCAGCTCGAAGCCTGAAGAGCAGCTCAAGCTGATCGACAGGGCTCGCAAGACTGCAAAGCCCGCTGGGGCCCTGGACTGAGGGCTCCACCTACGCTGCGAAAAAGAACCCTGATACAATAAAGTTTTTTATTCATTCATTCATGCGTCCACTGACCCTGAAAGCCAGTTATGCGCACTTCCTTTTCTTAAAATGATCGGAGTGTAAAACGTGTCAACACCAACGCCAATGAACACAATGAACGCCGACGGCCTATGCTTCAGCGCGGTATTTCTGGCACAACATTGTAAATGCCTGCAGCCCACATCTCTCTCTCTCACCACCCCACGTACATATATAAGGGCGATTCTTGCGTCCACTGACTACAGATGCCAGCTATGCGCACTTCATTTCCTTAAAATGATCGGAGTGTAAAACGTTGTTAACGCCAACGCCAAAGCGCGGCATTTCTGGCACAACATTGCCAATGCCTGCCGCCCACATCTCTCTCTCAGCACCCGACGTACCTATAAGTGCGATTCATGCGTACACTGACCCTAAGAGCCAGTTATGCGCACTTGCTTTCATTTAATTGGCACATTGTTGTCAATGCCAACGAATACAGCGCACATCTGTCACTACCGCCACGTATCTTAAAGCACGACTGAGGTGTCCACTGTTCAAGGAGGGCAGTTATGCGCTATTCCTTTGCTTTCCAACCTTCCGCTCCATGGGTTTGTCAGCTTAAACCGTGACTAAGGTGTCCACTGCTAGTTACAACGGACAATGGCGACGGCGACGCCGCGAAACGCAGAAACAGGCGCCAAAAAGCTGCGCTCTAAAAAGCAAGGAAAGGCGGGCTCTTGGCAGCGGTGGAGATATACTTGTCAGAAAAAAAGTAAATACCGATTACACAAAGGGGTTGTTCCGAAATGCATGCTCTCGCTGGCCTGTGATAGTGATTACGCTCAGAAAATGCTATTGCAATGAATTGTGACTGCGATAAAATGGTTTCGTTACGCCGGTTTCCTGAATTGTGCTTCTAAAAACGAATTGATGCCAATCGCTAGCGAGCGGCTTCATCGCGCTGTTCTCGGAACCCTGGATCTTGAATTCTCTCTCTGGCGGCTTATATATACTTCTAGCGGCCATAGTTCCGGTTCTTGATGTCTGGGACGAGAGGCTTATCCTTGTTGGCGTTTTTCACAACATTCACAACAATCCGCCTCTGCTGCATCGGGTACAGATGGGTGGTGGGGGAGGCGGGTGAAGGTTGTTGCATTTTTGTCGGTGAGTGCACGGACGTGCGCCCACGAGGTGTGCATCAAGGGCGAAGGCTGTATGCATGCAACACACACACACACACACACACACACACACACACACACACACACACACACACACACACACACACACACACACACACACACACACACACACACACACACACACACACACACACACACACACACACACACACACACACACGCACGCACGCACGCACGCACACGCACAAAGGGCTGTTGTTTTTGAGAACTAAAAGAGCATGCATACTCCGAGCTGGATTCGTACCAGTGGCGGCGCAACAGAAAAGCTGCGTTTAGCGATACCTTAGGCTTCTATTAAACCTAATATTCTTCACCCGCAGCTCTACGCTATTGGCAGACGAAATGCCGCGTCACGCCGGGAGGAGTTGCATCGCCTTGCATACGCAATTACGCGGATCGAGAGGGAAAATTTAGACTTCAATATCTCCGAACACAGCCATGCTAGAAGAAATATACCAAACTGAATTGCTTAAGAGCACGACAGCCTCTTAGTTCTCGATAGCAGCCACTAATAAGTTATTTCAGTTACTTAGATGCCTAACGGTGAGAATTACCATCTTATTTTGTGGCCTCCCGGTGGCATCACTTATGTGCAGAAGTGGATTTGATGTTCCTCTCAGCTCCTATATTTAAGAAATCTGTAAAGCCTAATTCTCATCACCCTTTAGTATATATAAACAAGGGTACAAACGCACTCTTCGGACGACCCACCCCGTTGTTAGCCCTCACTAAGCTGCAGGCCTGTTCATCAGAGGCTGTTATTTGTGTTTACGTATCTTTTTCGGTCTTTACGCTAATATAACCCGTCTCCTAGTCTCACCATACGCTGTATTTTGCCTTATCTAAGCAACTTTGTCATTCCTAAGTCGTGTATGCTTCAGTGTCTTGCCTTTTTGTAATCACGTTGTTAATTTTAAATTCCAGATCGCGATTGCGTTTCTTCGCTGCTGCATCCTGAGTGAGATGTCGTTTGGCGACTCGACCCGATGCGGCGTTCATTGGTCAGTTGCACAGAAATTGATCCAACGAATAGCAACACTTGAAGTTGTATCGAGAGCTGCTCCGACAAATGCACAAACACAAAAGCACAAGATAACCTTCCCTGCCCCTCAACCCACCTCTTGCCTGCGGAAAGCAAAACATCTGCGATTGTGCGGCGCCGGCTAACAAATCCCAGCAAGACAATCATAATTCTCAAGTCACTGCCGGTATTTCATGGTGATGCGCAGAAGCTTCGCTTTCGATGCTTCCTCTTTCTCGCGCACATGGCATTCTGCTTCCACTTCGCATGCTTTGCCCTCAGCGCACAAGTAGGCGATGGTTTACCTTGAAGGTCATCGATGTGGTGGTGGTGGTGGAAACTTTTATTGCCAATGATGTAAATCGTGGGGGCGAAGCCCCCTACATGGCACTTGGATGCCTCCTCAATGTGAGGAGGAGGCACCCTTACAACGCGAAGGATAGCCCCTGGAGCGCAATCCTACTGTGAGCGCTGGAGATGATCCGGCGCTGGTCTTGAGCGGACGAGCTGGTCAGAAGAGACTCCCAGTAAGACTCCGCCGCGGTTGGTGATGGGGGATGAGGGAAGGTGGGGCATGTGAGGAGGGTGTGCAAGAAGTCTCCTGGTTTGCCGCAAAGTTTACATGATGACGGGAATTGGTCTGGGTATCGGGCATGCAGCAGTATTGGGTATGTGCGCTTGGCCGGCGGTAGCCTACAGTTCAGTGCCGATTTTTTATAGCTTTCTTAGGTCGTTCTTTCTCGGCTCTGTGGCGGGGGCTTAGAGACGCTCTTCGGACTCCTCGCTTGCTGGAAGCACGAGGTTTTTAAGAGCGCAGCTTTTAGGCGCCCGTTTTTGCGTTTCGCGGCGTCGCCGTTGTCCGTTGTAACCAGAATTGGACACCCTTTAAGCTGCAAAAGCAATGGAGCGGGAGCTTGGAAAGGAGAAAGTAAAAGCGCAACCTCCTCCCCTCCTTAGCAACCGACGCACCAGTGAGGGGTGCTGCTGTGCATAGCAACTGTGACGTCACACATTAGCGGTAGAAAGAGCGCGCGCGCGTCGGCGGTGGCAGATGCCTCGCCCCTCCTTTGCCAGACGTCTCGTTGCAGTCGAGTGAATGATACGCATGGCTCAGAAGCGGCCCAATGATTCCACGCCAAGCGGTTCGTGGAAGCTGCAGTGTGTTGACCAGAAGGCTTTTGTAACAATTGTAACAAGTGAAGGTGGCCTAGTTGGTAGTTGACAATGGAGTGCATATTGCAACCGCGCAAAACGACGAGGGACGTTTTCCTCTCATCGTCCCTCGTCGTTTTGCGTGGTTGCAATATGCACTGCATTCACAATTAGGCTTTCGCCAGGCACACTTTAGAATTTCCAAAATGTCTGCGGTATTTCTTTGAGGAAAAGAAATGCGCCATATCTTTCTCCTACAGCTGCGAAACCAACAGACGGGGGCTTGGAAAGCAGAGGGTAAAATTTGTAAATCGGTTTTTGAGGGAAGGAAATGCGCAGTATCTGTCTCACACATCTCGGTGGACACCTGAACCAGAGGGAAGGCGCATAACTGCCCCCTTGGAACAGTGGACACCTCAATCGTGCTTTAAGCTACGTGGCGGTAGTGTCAGATGTGCGCTGCGTGCTTTGGCATTGACAACGTTGTGCCAGAAAGGCTGCCACCTGCCAGAGTGGCAGGGAGGGTGGGGACTTTAATGTAGATATAAAGACAAGCGGGAATTTCTTACGACTTATGCGGGAAAACATCACGTTCCTCTCGCTCGTAACGGCTCCCACAGCTATGACAACCTCGCGAAATACTTGCGCAGACCTCGTCTTTGAGAACCAGGCATTGGTGCAGCAAGTCGAGCATATATCCATCTATTTTTCCGTCCACAAAGCTTTCTTGCTTTCTTCATGACAGTCAGGAGCTCTTAGTGGGGTGTTTCTTGAGAAGAAGAATGTGTGAAAAATAAAAGTTGTCTGTAATTGTACATGCATGCCTTGCTCGAATTCTTTGCCTCAATCTATCGAAAAGCTGGAACAGCTGATCAGCTGCGCTCAAATTTCGCATTAGGAAATAACGTAATCGTCGGCAATTTTTTTAACCTGGGGGTGAGTTTATGGAGTATCTGTGTTTACTATAACCAACACCAACCTGTGACGTAAGCAAGATGCAGTGGTGCTGCTGCCGCCACCTGGGGCGACTGGGGTAAAACTTGGGGGTGAAAAGTAGGCTTAGCGCCCATAGCATTACATCGAAGCAAAAGTTTTCAAAGCAGTTTTCTGATTACACTGCATCTAGGAGGTCCATTCGTGAAGAACAACCAAATTTGTCCTACGACAAGTTCGGAAAGTATTAAGCGTGATTTCGAAGGCAACGCATTTTTTAAACATCACGTTGCATGCACCTGGGTGTGATCCCCGGCTGAGAGTATGGAACGAGAGCGCGGCCCATTGAAACACAGGTAAGCAAAACTTTATATATATTTCCCTTTTCACAAGATACCCATAGAGGCGCTTCGTCACAGCTGGCGAGTGCTTTCAAGTAGGATGTGAGAAAACATGCCATGGCAATTCAAAGCAATGTTTTAAAATGCACGACAAATATATGTTGTGAAGCCGGACGTATACCCCCAAGAGGCACTGTATCCTCTGTGTGTTTACCCCAATCGCGCAAGCTTCTCTTGTAGTCCTATAAGCTGTCGTGTGCGCTGCATTTTCTCACTAGTACAGTGGTTCAAACTAGACAGCTTGGACAGCATTACCTGAAAAAGCAGTTCTCGAACGCCATGGCAAGCGCACGAAAGAGACCCACGCACTGTAGCAGACGACGCCGCAGACGATACCCCCACGCCACTCCGGCGCCCGCCAGCGCCACCTATAAGTCTGCAGTCATGGTGCTAGCCGCCTGCTACAGTGCACGGTTCACTGATCGTGCTGTTTGAGGACTGCCGTCAACGTAAACGTTGCTGTAATTTCAACGGAAGTATTTGTGAGGGAATGTAGTGTAGAGCGCGCGGTAGAAATGTCAGATTACACGAGAAGCTCGCGTGATTCGGGAAAACATCCTGCGGATAGAGTGCCTTTCGAGGGTATGTTCAGCTTCACAACACACATTTATAGTGCCGTTTTAAAAAGATACCTTCGAAAGGATGTAGCATACAAATATAGGTTCTCGCACTCTCCTTCATATTGTAGCGTGCAACGCCAAAAAGAACACCCGCGCAGAGACGAAAAACCTGCGGCGGTCTCCTAGTGGTTCGAGCGCGCGCGAGAGAGCCAACTAACTTCTTCCTCTTCTAGCGCATGCGCTACTTCTGTCTCTTCTTCGAATGCATGTATCACTGCCCCCCTCTTCTGCAGCATCGACACGATGCGGCTGGGAGTGAAAAGTCAGCGAAAGGGTAGAACACAGCTGCAGTGGACCGCAGTTCAGTCAGGTAGCCGGTCGTGGTAAGGCTTCATGCGAACAACGTGTACGACTTCAGTTCGGTGCGACCGGCGCGATGAACAAGCTGTCGGGGCGGGAGCAACTGCATAAGTCACATCACTGATGCGGCGCACTACTTCGTAAGGGCCGAAGTATCGGCGCAGCAGCTTTTCAGAGAGCCCGCGGCGACGAACAGGTATCCAAATCCACGCAAGGTCGCCGGGAGCATAACTGACGAAACGGCGTCCACAGTTGTAGTTAGTGGCGTCAGCCTCCTGTTGACGGTGGATGCGCAGGCGGGCCAGTTGACGCGCTTCCTCAGCACGCTGAACG
This sequence comes from Amblyomma mixtum, assembly GCF_055824585.1. Classification (NCBI taxonomy): domain Eukaryota; kingdom Metazoa; phylum Arthropoda; class Arachnida; order Ixodida; family Ixodidae; genus Amblyomma; species Amblyomma mixtum. The sequence continues at coordinate 44,716,793 of NC_143015.1, read as the reverse complement.
AAGGTATCTACGTCGATGTCAGCGTCAGAGTCGCAGTAAGGGTCGACGGGCAACATAGCATCCAACGGAGTGGTCACCTGGCGACCGAAGACAAGCTGAAAGGGGGTCAGTCGGGTTGTTTCCTGCAGGGCGGTGTTGTACGCAAACGTTACGTACGGCAGAATGGCGTCCCAAGTTCGATGCTCGACGTCAACGTACATTGATAGCATGTCGGCTAGTGTGCGGTTGAGTCGCTCTACCAACCCGTTTGTCTGCGGGTGATACGCCGTAGCACGTCGGTGGCTCGTGTGCGTCAGAGTCATCACGGACTGGGTTAAGCGGGCCGTGAAAGCAGTTCCCCGGTCAGTAACAACAACGGCGGGTGCTCCATGACGCAAGACAATGTTGTGGACGAAGAACTGCGCCACTTCAGCAGCAGTGCCTTTGGCAAGAGACGTGGTCTCAGCGTACCGTGTGAGGTAGTCAGTCGCAACGACTATCCAACGCTTTCCAGACGAAGACTTCGGAAATGGGCCAAGGAGGTCCATGCCCACTTGATGGAAAGGGGTCTTCGGTGGATCGACAGGGTGAAGAAATCCGGCCGGTTTCAATGGAGGAGTCTTCCGACGTTGGCATTCACGGCATGTTTTGACGTAGGCCCGCACCGATGGGAGTAACCTGGGCCAATAATACTTTTGTCTAATCCGCGCGAGTGTACGGCTGACTCCAAGGTGGCCGGCGGATGGTGCATCATGACAGGCACTCAAGATCTCAGACCGCAGCTGTGATGGTACGACAAGTAGGAACACTTATTCGCTGTTGGCAAAGTTGCGCTTGTAGAGAACACCAGACCGTAAAGTGAAGGTGTGAAGCCCTCGAAGAAAAACACGCGGAATGGGAGCTTCACTGCCTTCGAGGTAATCGATGAGCGGCGCCAACTCCGTGTCCGCCCTCTGAAGCTGCGCCATTTGGGTGGTACTAACAGAGCCCAGGAAAGGAAAATCATCGGTGGTTTCTTCGGTATTGATTGGGATAGGCGCGCGCGACAGACAATCCGCATCCTGATGCTTGCGGCCAGACTTGTAAACTACTGTTAAGTCGTATTCTTGCAAGCGTAAGCTCCATCTAGCCAAGCGTCCTGAGGGGTCTTTGAGGCTCGCCAGCCAGCATAAGGAGTGGTGGTCGCTTACCACACGGAAGGGTCGTCCGTAGAGGTACGGTCGGAACTTGCAGATGGCCCATATCACTGCAAGACATTCTTTCTCCGTCGTAGAATAATTGGTCTCGGAGCGCGTAAGTGTCCGACTAGCATAACTGATGACCCGTTCTGCACCGTCTTGCCACTGGATCAGTACTGCACCAAGGCCAACATTGCTGGCGTCAGTGTGGATGTCCGTGGCAGCATGCTCGTCGAAATGGCCGAGTATCGGAGTGCTTTGCAGACGGCTGCGAAGCTCGACAAATGCAGCCTCTTCGTCGGTCCCCCACAGGAAGGGCGTGTCGTCACGGGTCAGTGCGTTCAGCGGTTCCGCGATTTTCGAGAAATCTTGAATAAAGCGCCTATAATAGGAGCACAGGCCTAAAAACCGGCGAACGGCCTTCTTGTCAGTTGGGCGTGGAAAACCTGAGACGGCAGCAGTCTTGTCAGGGTCCGGGCGAACACCTTGTGCGCTGACAACGTGACCAAGAAAGCGAAGTTCCTCAAAGCCAAAATGGCATTTCTCGGCTTTGATGGTGAGTTGCGCGGATTTGAGCGCTTGTAGCACAATGCGCAACCGCTCCAAGTGTTGGTCAAAGGTGGGCGAAAATATAACGACATCGTCCAGGTACACCAGGCAGGACTGCCATTTCAAGCCGGAGAGGACAGTGTCCATCATGCGTTGGAAAGTAGCCGGTGCTGAGCACAGACCAAATGGGAGCACTTTAAACTCATAGAGGCCGTCAGGCGTCACGAAAGCCGTCTTCTCCCGGTCTCTCTCGTCCACTTCGATTTGCCAGTACCCGCTTTTAAGATCCAATGACGAGAAGTATCTGGCGTTCCGCAATCGGTCGAGCGCGTCATCTATCCTGGGCAGCGGGTAAACGTCCTTTTTGGTCACGCTGTTAAGTTTCCTGTAGTCCACGCAGAAACGCAGAGTATTGTCCTTCTTTTTGACAAGAACCACAGGCGATGCCCACGGACTGCTGGACGGCTGAATGACATCGTCTGCAAGCATCTCGGCAACCTGATTCTGAATGGCTTCTCTCTCCACCGGGGAAACACGATATGGGCGCTGGCAGACGGGTCGCGTAGTCTCGTCAGTGATGATACGATGCTTGGCGAGTGGAGTTCGGCCGACCTTCGAGCACGTAGCGAAACAGTCCGCAAATTCTGCCAAGAGGGCCGACAGAAGATCCCTCTGAACCGACGGCAAGGCAGGATTTATTCTGACTGACTGAAGAACGTGATGTGGGCCAGCATACTCCGGAGAGGGTCCTCCCACGGTGCACAAACCTGGAACCTCAGCAACGTCGTGGAGGAAGGCAATAGCCATGCCTTTGGCCAGGTGCTGATATTCGTTGGCAAAGTTAGTCAGGAGGACGTGGGTGCGGCCGTCACGTAGTTGGACGAGACCTCTTGCAACGGCAAGTCCCCGCTTAAGCAGCAGTGGACTATGGCTGTCCGCTAGGCCCTCGAAGTCATGAAAGAGGTCGTTCCGCACGAGCACCAGAACACTGCACCGCGGCGGCACCGTGACGTCGTTCTCGACAATGCGCAGAGCGTTGCTGCAGGGATCGCGGGAGTCAAAGCGCGCCACGGCCTGTTTGGTCGAGAACGTGACACGTGCCTCCTGAAAGTCAATCACAGCGCCGTTCGACTGCAGGAAGTCGATCCCCAGAATCAAGTCTCTGGAACACTCGGGGAGTACGACAAATTCACCAACGTACGTAAAACCACTAATCCCAACTCTAGCCGTGCACTTGCCCACAGGGAAAATTAGGTGGCCACCAGCGGTGCGAATGGGGGTCCCCGTCCACGGTGTCAGAACCTTCTTAAGTTCTCCAGCGAAGGCACGGCTCATAACAGAGTAATCAGCACCGGTATCGAGCAGCGCGGTAATGTCAGTGCCATCAATTGTCACACGCAAATCGGATGCAGCGTATCTGTCGCTGCCTCTCTCTGTCCGGGTATCGTCGGCTCGAGGGTTCCGCGATGGAGGATCTTGACACGTCCCGACGTCAGCGGCCTTGCCTCCAGAGGTCGCTGGTGTTAGTTTTCCCGACGCGGACTCGGCGAGCGACGGCCAGCAGAGCTACTCTGGCGGCCAGGGCTGGAAGAGCGATAACGGAGAGGCGAAGGGGAACGGGACTCGCGCCTTCCAGAGTAGGCAGGGTACTGGCGTGCCCAGAGATGCTGTGCAATCTCATGCGGTCGTTCGCCGTTCTGAGGGCAGGGTGCGTCGGGATGGAAACCGCGAAGGCCCACTTGGCGGTACGGACAGGCGCGGTAGAGGTGACCAGGCTCCCCACAGTGGTAGCAGAGAGGCCTGCGGTCCGGTGTACGCCACAAATCCGACTTGCGAGGGCGTGGCCCAGCTGTAGCAGATGCGGTTGCAGAATACGTGGCGATGTTACTCACGGAGGTCGACGGGGTCACACCGTAGCCAGGCACGCTTGCGTGACATGTGCCGATGTTGCTCACGCCAGGCGTTGGGGTAATGGGACCGTAGCCTGTCGTGCGACGTACAACAGATGCGTACGTGGGTCGGTCATCGAACCGGGATGGCGCTTCGGGGACAGGAGGTGCCTGCGCAGCCTGTCGCACCTCGTCCCTGACAACTTCGGACAGCGCTGCCAGCGGCGCAGGTGCAACCTGAGGCAGATGGATCCGTTGCAGTTCCTCCCGGACAACGGAGCGAATTAGTTCACGCAAGGTGTCTACACTGCCGCCGAGACACGACGAAAAGCCTTCGGGCACCATGCAGTTGATGTCCCGGTTGTACTGGCGGGCCCGTTGTTGCAGCGTCGTCTCCATCGTGGTCGCCTCGGTTAGAAATTCCGCCACCGTGCGGGGTGGGCTGCGCACGAGGCCCGCGAACAGCTCCTGCTTAACCCCACGCATGAGATGGCGCAGCTTCTTCTCCTCTGTCATGTTGGGGTCGGCGCGCTTGAAAAGACGGGCCATGTCTTCGGTGTACATGCGCACGCTTTCGTTCGTGCGCTGATTTCGGGAGTGCAGCGCAGCTTCGGCCTTCTCTCGGCGGTCAGCGTTGGGGAACGTAGCCAGGAGACTCCGGCAAAACGTCTCCCAGGTGGGAAGTGTAGCCTCGTGGTTTTCAAACCACGTCCGAGCAGACTCTTCCAGGGCAAAGTAGACGTTATTCAGCTTGCGCTCGTCGCACCAGCCGTTGTAGCGTGCGACCCGCTCGAACGTCTCCAGCCAGTCCTCAGCGTCTTCGAACACGTCACCGTGAAAAGATGGCGGTGTTCGCGGTGGGTGGCAAAGGATCGGCGCCAGGGGCCTGGTGTCAGCGGCCATGGCAGTTGGACTCGACGTTAGAGGCTGGATCGGCGGCTGGGTCCTGGTGTCAGTGGCCATGTCAGTTGGACTCGGCGGTCGAGGCTGCGTCGTCCTTGTTGGCGGGGGAAGGGGCCCAAATTCAGGCGACTCTCCGCGGAGACGGCGGCTGGGTCGCTGGTGAACCGGTGTGAGGTCCGTAGTGACGCTATACGGAGTTTGCAGGTCGGGAAGCGTACCCAGCACTGCTCCACCAAACTGTAGCGTGCAACGCCAAAAAGAACACCCGCGCAGAGACGAAAAACCTGCGGTGGTCTCCTAGTGGTTCGAGCGCGCGCGAGAGAGCCAACTAACTTCTTCCTCTTCTAGCGCATGCGCTACTTCTGTCTCTTCTTCGAATGCATGTATCAATATCATTCGCCAAGTGTCAACAATCAGCCGCCTCCGTGGGCAGTCTGTGAAGCGAGAAAAATATTTCGGGAAGTTTTACTTGCATGTGTTCTTATGGCCCGCGCACCCCCCGCAGGGAATCACCCCCACGCGCACCTAACTTAGTGTTTTAATAATACATCGCTTTCAAAATGACGCTTCATACTTTGAGATCCTGTTCTAGGATGAATTTTGGTGTTTGTCACGAAGGCACGACATCATAGGTGGACTGAAAAAACAAAAAAATTGTTTGCAAATTTTGGTTACATGTATTCCTATGGACCCTAATTCTACTTTTCAGTGCCGTCGATCCGCCTGGATTGAAGCCCCCCCCTTTGTTTGTAAACACGGCGTTAATCTACAGCCTATGATGCGGCCACAGTTCCTTATTGTTGGAGAGGAGGAATAACCGCGAACTTAGACGAGAACGAGAAGAGGACAAGACGAGCAGTAACTAGCAACTGAAGTTTACTGGAAAAAAGACATGTTGCAGCAAAGGTTGCATCTGCGCATAGCGTACGTAACACAGTTACATTACGAGAACTGAGATAGTGACACGTGGAACACACGAGATAGGTAATGAAATAAATCGAAACGAACCAAAAAAATAGCAATGAAATGCCCGTCTCAGGTTTAAAAGAAACCGGGTCTCTTTATCTAAAAGCGGCGCGGAAGGCTCACTCACACACATATCAAGCCCAATTTTGCGCATGTGTGCCGCTTCTAAAATCTCCCTTTGAAGCCTCGACCTGCCCCTTCCGATGATAGTGGCTTTGTTCAACTGTGGGTAGCAGCCATCGCATTCCCTGCAGTGTCTCGGCAGATTAGCGCCATTATCGGGTATCAAGGAGCGGAAGTGCTGTCGCAGCCTATCGTTGAAACATTGACCCGTCTGGCCAGCGTATACTCTGCCGTCTCGTCTAAGTTCGCGGCTATTCCTCCTCTTCAACATGTCAGACCAACTAGCCCAAAGCTTCCCCTTCTTGCTTATTGTATTTGAGATGAATTATTGTTGTCCTGAAGCACATTTGGACGGTAGCATCGCAAAAGTTCGTAAAAAGCGAGCGTTCGTTATATCTGCCGCTGTTATAAATGGGCTCGACTGTGTGCATTAAGCTCACGTGTAAAGTGCGCCACAAAATGACGTTTATTGTGGCGTTGCAGTGCGTGCGCCAAAAGAACGCAGTTTGCGAACCACGTTTCCGAAATTCTAAAAACTTAAATGGCACTAACGGCCAGCTAAAAATCTCTAATTGCTACCAGAGGCCTCATATCAATAGTTTAAAAATTCACTGTTAGAAATTAGCTACTTTAATATATAACAAGGTTCACCTGTTTTCACCTGTCCCCCAAAAGTGGCATTACTATGCCACAAAAGCAATCTTGCTACCTAAACAAAGCCTAGTTTCAGCAATTAGAGGCGGGGTTTGTTGTAGCACCCCGTATGAATAGCTCGCCATATACCCACCATCAGCTTCGCATGCAGCAGGCGCCACAAAACTCGTTATATTCTCATGGAGGAACTTCGTTTGTGCGCGTCGCATATCAGACATCGGACCCCTTACCATCTCCAAACGAAAGGTTTAACACAGCGCAGGAGCCCTACTTTCACCAATACGCCTTTTAGTACACGTGGCCTCGAAGCAGAAAAACTGGGACTGTGTTCTAACCACGACCGGTTGTGGTTCTAACGTTCATAATTCAAGGATTCAAGACTGTCAAATACGGGACAGCAAGCTGCACTCTTCTATGCACGCTCCCCAAGGCACACTCGACACGATCCACTCGTTGTTCACTGACGACGATCCGTGCAGAGCGGACTCTGCTTTGCTGAAGAAGCGCGCCAGCTTGCCCACCTGAAGACTGCCGCGTACAACGACCGCTCTAGAGCTTGATACGACCCGATCGCCATATCACGTGCACCTTCCTAATTATTCAGTCTGGCTTTGCGACCAATCAGATAGCGTGGTTTCCACCAGAAGACGCTGGCATGCTACGCTGGTCCTTATGCTTTCGTGGACAAAATCACCGACCTGCATTATCGGATTCAGCTCCTTACCGCTAGTGGTCGGCGCTCTGCACACAAAGCCGCGCACATTGCCCAGTTGAAATCCTGTGCCCTTTCTCGGGACAACGCCCGAGCAAAGGACTTTGCCTGCGGAGGCGGCAAGCGCTACAGACACTGACAAGCGAAGCAAGGCGGGAAATGAAGGCGTGTTTTGTGTCCTAGCATCTCTCGGCCAGCCACTGCCAAGCTCACGGCAGGGGCGGATTAATGCGTCACTCTTGTAAGGGGTGGTGATGGGGAGGGGAGGGGGGGGGGGTTATTTTAAACCATTTATCTCTTCTACTCCGACCCCCCCCCCCCCCCCATGAAACCGCCCCTGCGTTACGGGCGTTAAAATGCAGGGCGTTTCACCTAAGACTTTACACACTTTTTAAAAGTAGGTTTTTTAAGCAAGAAGAGCGCTTTTTTTTCGGCACAGCAGTGTCAGCGTTGTATTACATCAGAACACCGCTAAGGTGTGCTAACTAGCAGGCTGGTTAACTAATACTGAATAGCTAACTTTTAAGCTATTGCTTTTAGGCTCCTTAATTATAGAGGGTTGTGTCGCTGCTTCTAAGTAATATCCATATCAGTTTTAGAATTTCGAAAACGCGGCTGCCCTCGGCGCTGTGGCCCAGCAAATTTTGGCAATTTCGACGAATAACATGCACTGGAGAGCTTGCTTTGCCTGCACGCTCATCGAAAGCGCTACAAGCCTGTCACTAATTAAGGAACCTAAGATTAATAGTTAAAAAGTTAATTAACTATTTAATATTAGGTAACCAGCCTGCTGGTTAGCACGCCTTAGCCGTATTCTGAAGTACCTCACCGCTGACACTGCTGTGCCGAAAAATGCGCTCTTCTAACTAAAAAAAAAGCTATTTTTAAAAATTATGTAAAGTGTTGCGCGGAACACCTTGCATACAGTGTCATTTCCAGTATCATTTTGCAGACCAGCTACGCTGATCACTGTGTCATTGGGATAAACACCTGTGATTTTTTATTTCCCTCATTTTCTCTCCAACTTACTTTCGCTTTTATACCTTATCACCGTAATGAGACGGTACTTAACACTTTGTTCAAATTTACGATGCCTCACGCGCATCCAGGTGCCCTAACAAAGATTAATGTTTTACTCTCCCTTTGATATCGCTCTGACGCATATATTTAGTCATTCGGCGGCGTGCATCGGTGGCGTGCATGTTAGTCAACAAAGACACAGAGGGAGTGCTAGGGGCTAAAACTATTTATTGATTTGTTGTGGGTGATAAATAGACAAATGGAAAAATGAGCCCACGGTGACGAAGCTTTTGTTCAGCTTGATGCGATCACTCTTTTCGTTTCGTACAATTTTCATGAATGGATTCGCGTTGCCCGTCTTTTGCTGCTATGTATTGTTTCTTTTGCGCTGAGGATTCTCCGCCAGAGGTTGCTTGTCGCTAGCCCCTGTTCACGTGCCCCACATCGCACGCGCTGTGAGGCTTGAGAAAAGAATGAAGAAGAAGAACAATGAAAATTTTCTTATGTATACCACTACACCTTGGCCAATCCCCCCACGTGGGTATGTGCCATTATAAAGAGGTGAAGAAGAAGAAGAAGAAGAAGAAGAGAGAGATGTGCAGGTGAATAGCAACCTTTTCCTCCCGATTCTTGGCCGATCCCCCAGTGTGGGTATGTGCCATCTTTTCAAAGGCTAACAACAACAACAACAACGACTTGCACAGCACCCCCGCCGTCCGCAGCAGGGAACAGGCGGGTAGGCGCGGCCGCCATGAACCAGCCGGTCCTCGGTGCGCTGGCCGTCGGACAGGAAGCAACCGGCGAGGAGGAGCCAGCGGTGCCGATCGGCGAGGGCCTGCCCCAGCTGCTGGCCCTCTTCAACAGCACGCTGTCGGCCGTCGCTTTCCTGTGCCACCTATTCAGCGTGCGGGCCACGGCTCACGTGATGGACCACGGGTGCCGGCAGCCGCCCGAGTTCGCCAACCTCAGCGCAGCCGAACGGAAGGAGATGGCCATCCCACGCGCGGAGGACGGCAGCCACTGCGTGAGGCACGGCCGCTTATCCGTTTTGCAGGCTTCATTTCGATAGCTCCTTGCAGTACTGCCGAAGCGTGCGGAGGCGACCTCTTTATGTTGCGGAATATGCAGTGCCAGCATGAACGTATATGATGGCAGTATCGTAGTATGTAATACAAATACCCAGGAAACCAGCTACAGAAACCAGGGGCATGAAACCAATGCGATTTGTATGACATGCCTTTCTGAAGACTTTTTTTTTTCGCCGAAGAGCAATAAGTTCAAAAATAGTTTCGTTTCCTTCCGTATATATCAGTGAACAACGCATAAAAATACATCGTTTAGTATATATCTAAGTCTAAAGTTTAAGTATCATTAGAACAAATTCCGTCGCAAGTTTGCATTAAACTTACCAGTAAATACGGCAACCAAAGCGGCTCACGGTGGGAGTTCTTCGCCTTTCTCAAAAATGGCATTTACTTTCGCTTCCACCTGGAACTTCAACGCTATCGTCTCACGAGGAGCCCTTAACTGGCTCCCTGACCCAGGGAGCTAGTTATGGGCTCTTCCTTTCCTCAGAATCATCGGAGTCTACGGGGTTTTCAACGCCAACGCCAATAAACGCCGACGGCGGTCGGGTTCGAAGCCGGGTACTCCGGAATCAAACAGGACCACGGCGGGCCTATCACTGCAGTGCCCCTTTTCTGCCAGAACGTTGTAAGTGCCAACGCATGCAGCGCATATCTGTCCCTACTGCCGCGTAAATTAAAATGCGACTGAGGTGTCCACTGTCCCAGGGCGGGTCATTCGCCTTTTCGTTGCTTTCGAAGCTCGCGCTCTTCATCGTTTTCAGCTGCCCGTTTAGGGCGTTTACGCTCCCTATCGACTGCTAAATCCCTCGCACGGTTGGCAATGTCGACCGCACATTGTCGACCGGATCCACTCTCGAGGACGTCGGCTCCGGCTGGCTGACTTGCTTGGTCCATAGCGAGAAACTTGCAGCCGGGCACGCGAGAGCGATGCCTTCGCCTTTTCAAACGAATGGAGTCATTTGGGAAGTCACATGACCACAGCTGGCAAGACGACGGTCGGTCCAGCGGCGGCGGCGGGCGCGCTGCTGCAGCTGCTGCTGCACACCCGACCGCTCCTGCACTTCAAGCTGAAATGTGGCCTCTCGTTGACCTTTGTGCCTGCTAGGATAGCAATGCTTTCGCTTTAAAACGAGACAGTTACTGTCAGGTGTACGACGTGGCACCCACAGCGCGTCACACGTCCGTAAAAAGAAAAAAAAACGAAGCTGACGCGCTGAACCACAGAGAGGCATAACAAACGAGGAAAAACTTCAGATGCTAGTTCCAAGAACTCCACCATAAACCATTGCCAGTGACGCACTTAGCGCAGTCCTTCACTCCAGAAAAAGACAAAGCAATTCCAGACTAATACATTCATGGCGAATTCAAAACACCCCTCGCAGTGTAAACTATTCCTAGTTCACACTCATGAACGTAATTCTACAATGAAGTATTTTTAATCTCCAAGGAAAACGGCAAAATTACACCTTTCGTAGCTTGCCTGCAGTGTTTCATAGCTTTTATGACATTGGTATACACAGCAGTGGGTCGAGCCACCCATAATCAGCGATGATCGTTTCCGCCTTCTAAGGAAGCACCCCGCCGCTCGCCTCGCTGCCTGCATGCAAACTGAATGGGAGAGTGGCGCCCACCTTTTGCCGCCCCTGTTAACCAGATGGCGCCACTGGCGCTCGACAAAATGCAGCGCACGGAGCCTGAATATTGTGGATAACAACGAAAATGACATCATGATTTACTGCGACATCAGTGGTAGTGCCATTTTGCAAAATGCCGCCGTCAATATATGGCAGCAAAGGAATGAAGCAACCACCGTCCTCAACGGCGCCGCTGCGACGGCGTCAAGAACGTAAGAGTCTTCTATGTCTGCTGGAGAAAGAGTTCACTGACTAGCAGTTTGCGAGGCGGATGCTGCGCTACTTGACCACTCGGGGGCTCTTTGCTTTGTTGGGGAAGAAGCCCTCTCTCCTGTTTGAAATAACTTTCCCACTGGCACGGCGTTCGAATCCGACCTTTCCTTTTCCCTGAAGTGACTAATCCCCTTCCTTCTTCAAGAAGGACCGAGGCCCGAAGTCGACAGCCTTGTTGCACAAGGTACTTCCAGTTTACCCTGGTCAACGACCAATGCGACCGGGGCACGCTATCCATTTCTCTCCCCCGTCACTGTTGTTGCTGGGAGGAAGTGAGAAATACACATTGCTACCGGGAGTGTAGTCCCTGGCCTGTGGAAGAGCAGCAGGAGAGTACGGTGCCGCCTCCTGCAGTGAGCGGAACGCCGAGACTTTAAAAGTGACCACTTGGTTGTACATGGATAACGTAGCGGCATTGCCCGGCTACGGATATGGGGACGACCCACCCGACTTAAGCTGCCGGACAGCGTGTTTGCGGCCACCTCCTGACTCCCGCTTGTATCTTCCGTGCTCCTGTAAATACTGTACGCAAAATAAAGCCCTTGTAAACTCCTCTCCTCGAAGCGCGTCCCTCATCGTCATATCACAGCAGCAGCCTTCAGAATCAGGGCCTCTGGACCCCGGATTCGCTGGGATGATCCCAGTCGAATCAAGGGTCCGCATCTAACACCCATGAGAGGAGTCCCCCACTAACCACCACTTTCCAGAGGGTCACCAGAAGCCTATCAAAGAAGCCTACCATCCACGCACACACCTACCTTCATCCTCCAAGAGCCTCCACTCACCAGGAGCCCGTGAGCGGAGCCCGATACCCACTCACACATCAACCACTACTGGGCGGCCTCCGGAATCTCACACAGCAGCGCAACGAAAAAGTGACGGTGAAGTCGAAGACGCAATGGGAGGGCGACCAATGTAAGCGAAAGGCAAAAGCTCCCTGCTGTCGCAGTTTCGCTGTATCGGCTCGTATAATCGTCCGTCAATTTAATTCTGAATCTTTAATCCGTTTTTGAATGTTTAGGTAATGTTTGGGATTTAATTTACTGGACATGAGCAAAGCAAGCCGCGCGTGTGTTCTAGGGAAGGCTACGCAGTAGGTGACCGGCGCATCGGACGTGCAGGCGCCACCCACCGGACGGATGCTCCGAGACGGTGTCGTGCGACTCCTGGGACTTCGACCTGAGCGAGTACGGCGACAACATCGTGGGCGAGTGGCAGCTGGTGTGCCACCGGCTGCTGGACCTGGCTCTGTACACCGCCTTCCTCGCCTCGGTGCTGTGGCTGCCCATGATGGGCCGCCTGGCGGCCGACCGCGTGGGACGCAGGGTCTACATCTCCATTCCTGCGCTGCTCATCACGGGCTTCGCGAGCAGCGTCACCGGCTCCTTCCAGTTCTACGTGGCGCTGCGCACAGTGGCGCCGGCGTCCATCATCTCCGTAATGGCGGTGGCCTTCGTGGTGCTGTACGAGGCGACGCCGGCGGGCCGCCACACGCTCTACTGCTTCAGCGCTCTGGCACTCGCGCAGGTGACACGCTCTCCTCTTTATTGGGGCACCTCAGGCACCCGACAGCGCGTGATCGCTCAATTTTGCGCTGTCTGTACACTATCTTTACGAGAAATATAGTCGTAAATGGACAGAACAGTGCTACGTAATCCACCACACGCAGAAAGTCGGAGAGAATCCTTACTTTTCCGCAGCCCTTTCTATGTTCGTCAGTGTAGCTCTGTGGTGTCTGTTTCACAATCATGAACCAATTCGTTCAACAAAATTTATTCCATAAAAAGTCCCTGCAAGAATAGCTGGACTTATGCTGAGCTTAGAAGAAGATTCTTCGACAAAAGATGTCTGCAATTTGCTGTGTAACTACTAGAGAGTAGCCTCTAGAAGCTGGCCGTAAGTTCATCCCTGCTATAAGAAACCTCCGTACTCCCAGCTAGCTCGGAACATTACAATAATGTTATCAACATGATGCTTTGAAATTTTACGTTAATGTTGAAAAGTAACAAATAACGTTATATTTTATACCTAAAACGTTAGTTCAACCAGCACCTCCTCTCATTTTTTCAATGCAAGCCGCATCGCTCGTTTCGCAAATGGAGCCTTTCTGATATATATCACTTCAGTTAGTTGCCGCGACGAGGATCGTCTGATAGTACCAATATCTAAGCTACATGCGGCCAATGGTACGTCTGTACTGTGTGCGGCTGTTTGCGGCTGCTTCAGTTCATCTGCGTTCCGACGGGAGAGAATAGGAAAGGAGGACAAGAAAAAGCCTTTAACGTTCGAGTCAGCCGTATCTCGATGACATTGAATAAAGTGGCGGCGCTGGTTTAACATACAAAGCAAACATCATTAATGCGAAAGCGTTACTACGCTATGTCGGCGGCTTTCTGACATCAAAAGCTGCTCCGCGGCAATTGTGGGACGCTATAAAGAGATGTCGCAAAAGTGGTTATAATGGAAGGAGCATGACGGTATGATACGGCGCTAAAATTTTGCGGTACCACGTGACGTATCACGTGATTTGCCCACGTGACCGGAGAGGTGGGTGGAGGCAACGCGCGGCGCCAAATTTGGATGAAGCGTGACGGAATTGGACGAATTGCACAGATTCTCTCTCTCAGATGATTACGCAATCTATGAGTGATCGATACGTGATCGATAAGTCATCGATGAGTGACCGATAAATGATTGATAAGTGAGAATAAGTAGCTGGTAAGTTATCGATGAGTAACTATAAGTGATCGATGAATAACTGATAAGTGATCGATAAGTAACTGATAAGTGACCGTTAAGTAACTGATAAGTGATCGATAAACAACTGATAAGTGACCGATAAGAATGGTGAGTAACTGATAAGTGATCGATAGGCAACTGGTACGTGATCGCTCCGGGATCGATATGAGATCGATAAGCTGATTAAATGGACACTTGTGTGTGCGATATAAAAAGAGACATTTATCAGAAAAAACAGGCACTTAAAAGCAAAGAGAGGCGACGAGTGCCGAGGAGGCGTCAATGCTTTTGCATTACGCCAATGCGGTTTCCACAGTGCCTTCTAAGGTTTTTCTAATGGTGACTAGTAAATGTTATTGTAATGCTGAATATTAACAGATGCTATTATAACAAACATTAATAAATGTTTCAAACAGGGTGTCAGACCGGAACCGAATCTGAACCCAAAACCGGAACTGAATCCGTATTTTTGTCCGCGACCGGAACGAAACCTAATTTATTTGTTTTGCGCTATCTTGGAACCAAATCCGAACCAGAACGACTGGAAGGAACCATTCCGAACCTTTTCGAGACACTGTTCTGCCTGTTCTGGTACAACAAATCGCAATTTTTTTCATACGAAATATCGAGCTTTACTGCACAGGTTTAGCCATCGAGAGCTGCGTATGGGAGCCTGAAAATAGCAACAAATCTAAAAAAAATGACGGCTGATTTGAGTGGTTAGGCCTAACGCGAACTAGGTGCGCTAACAATTTTGCTTTCATTTCTGTGTCGGTGTTTAGATTCACTATTCATGGATGGCCGTTGTTTGGATAGATATAATGGGCTAATGTCTATATTGGTAAGTCGGTACTTTACATTCATAGATACATGGGAGTACTCATACCACTCCTCGCACAGTGGTGCAGTGATGAATAGATGCGCCATTGCCCTTCTATGAAAGGTGCTGCCATCGGTGGGACAGGGTTTGCTTGGGCTGGGTAGTGACCCATGTTGCTATTCCCGAGCAGCCTCTCGCGATTAATGGAGCTGCCACCTGACGCGGAGGACAGGTGGCATGTGGCAGAGGTGTGCGAGTGTGTGCGTGCGTGCACTAGGCAGGTTGACGACCAGGTGAACAGCCTGCCACAAGGCAGGCTTTAGACAGACACACCGAACGCTGCTGCATCCGAGGAAGTGCCACTCATGTGCTAGTGCACTAATAACTAGGCTTGGTTTGGTTTATTTGCTTAACGTCCCAAAACGACTAAGGCTATGAGGGACGCCGTAGTGAAGGGCTCCGGAAATTTCGACCACCTGGGGTTCTTTAACGTGCACTGACATCGCACAGTACACGGGCCTCTAGAATTTCGCCTCCATCGAAATTCGGCCGCCGCGGCCGGGATCGAACCCGCGTCGTTCGGGACAGCAGCCGAGCGCCGTAACCACTGTGCCACTCATGTGCTAGTGCAATAATAACTAAAATGCGAGAAAAGAGAGGTGAGCAGAATGTCGCCTACGAAACAGAAAATGACGACTGAGTTGCGTAGTTAGGCCAAATGCGAATTATGTGCTCTGTATCACTTCGGTTCCTTTGTTCGGGTCCACGGTCCACGGGTAGAAGTTGTTCGGATAGCGTTAAAGGGTTAATACTCATATATGCGGGATTGGTCATTCACTACATTCGTAGATTCGTAGGAGTCTTCGTATCACTCCTCGCGCAGTGGTGCAGCGGTTAAGCGATGCGCCACTGCCCTGCGATGGAAGGTGCTGCCATCGGTGGGCCTTGTGAGACCCAGCCTGTTCTTCCCGAGAAACCTCACAGATAAATCATTAACTGAACTGCCATCCGCCATTGGGGGCAGTTTTCTCACAATCCGGTGTGCAGGTGTATAGATATTGTAAAGTATAAGACAGACATTCGTCACAAAGGCGAACTTGAAGACCAGCTTCAGCAGCATTGCTATCGCCGTGTGTGTCGGGGCTCACAGAGGTGCTGGAGGCGAAAAATAGGTCGGCGGCCGAGGTCTGGCGACGACGTCGGCATAGGTCAGCGGAACGACGACAAGTCGTGGCCGATTGGCGACGACGTCGGCGTAAAGGCGGATTCACACTGGTGAGTGGCAAACGTCGCCCGACCAATTTAGGCTAATTAGTTACGGTTTCCGAAGCACTACAAAAGCAGGAAGGGAGCGTAGCAAATCCAGTTAAGCCTGTCGCGAGAACCCCGCGACTTGCCAGTGGGAACCCGCCTGAAGTCAGTAGATCGGCGACAGGTGGTGGTGGAAGGGCGGGCGGAAAAGCCTCAGCTGCCTGCTCTTGAACGGCAGTTTGGAGAGCCGGAGCGAAATATGGGCTCGGCAGAAGAGAGAGCTGTCGCGCCACTTGCCGACGAACAAAGTCCTTGATATGTTGGAGGAGAGAGGTGTCAGATGGAGGCGTTAGCCCATTAAGCGATTCAACCCGCCTGGGGTGCTGACGAGTCAGTGTGCTCTGCTTGGTCAGCTCCTCGAAGCTTTGGCAGAGGTTGACGACTTCAGCAACGGTGCGCAAATCGCGCTCTATAAGCATCTGAAAGGCGTCGTCGCGGATAACCTTCAAGATGCGCCTAATCTTGTCAGCTTCCGACGTGGGAAGGTTTACACATTTGCATAAGTGAAGGACATCATCAGTGTAGCTTGTGAAACTTTCGCCAACCTGCTGGGACCTGTCGCGCCAGCGTTGTGCGGCACGGGGTTTCCTCACAGCAGGACGTCCAAACGCTTTGGAGAAGCTCGTCTTGAAGGCAGACCATATTCGGATGTCCACTTCGTAGTTGGGATACCGCAGGTTAGCAACGCCGGGGAGATAAAACATTATGTCGTTTTGTTTTGTCGCATCGCCCCACCTTTTGTAGAGGTCACTCGTTCGTAAGATGTGAGCCAACCATCGACATTCTGCTCATCGGTCCTGCTGAAGATTTCAGAGTAATGCTGTGAGCTCAGGGAGTCGGTATAGAATATGATGTTCTTGATATTCGTAATTAATATTTCGTCTACAGCTATGCAGACAGCATAACATTCAGCGGTAAACACAGATGCACAATTTGGTAGCCTTTCTATGTTTCACAGTTACTTTGTACAACTTTGTTTTTGAGCCATCAGTATAAAAATTTGACTAGTTCATATATTTTTCTTTTAGTCATCGGTATTCTTGCAGTATGTGTTCATGCGGTTTTTGCGTTCTACGAAAGTGTCTGGAGGTGTGCACAAAACCTAGGGCTGCGTCTCTAAAATGTCGCATGGAGAATATCGCCAGTAAATAGTCTTCATGTAGAAACGAATGAAATGCCCCTCGCAGACAGAAGAAAAAATGCTTACGTCTGCATACTGTTGAAAATAAGGTCTTTATAAAAATAGCTCTGTTATCCCATAGTTGCAAAGTGTATTTCGAAAACACTTTAACTGTAAACTCAATCCATGAGGACTTTACTACTCCGCTTCGATTATATATGCCAAGAATACTAGCTGCCCTATATAACATTCCACAAGAAATGATCCATTGCCACCCTGGTAGAACCTACCTTCCGTATTTATAAATCAAATAAATTTTGACTGACCGGGTTGCACTGCACGTGTGTGTGCAACACTGGGACCTTTCGTATTTCGCCTCGGTCGAAATCGCCCGCCAGTGTCGGGGTTCTATCCCGGGCCTTGGCCTCAGCAGCCGAGCGCCAATGCAGCTCTCGAAACGGGTCGGTACTCAATATGTTTTCGGCTGCACTAGTGTTGTGCAGGGGCTCTTAGAAGAAATCTTGGGCATACCCAGCACTTCGGCCACATGGCATGTGTTGATGACGACGCGCAGCCTGGAAGGCGAACCAGAGCTATGGCCGCAAACAGTTTAGTTGGAAAACTTGTGCCCCTAGAGAGAAAGGTAGCACGCCTGCTGAGTCAGTGGCACGCGCATTTGGAAGTCGCCAGGATCGAAACGACACTGGCCGTAACCCAGGCTACATTTAAAAATGACTCGAAACTTGGGATTCAACGCGAAGTCGCTTTTACTAACTGTAGTGGTTATCGAAGAACTGGGCGTGTGTAAATGCGGTCTTTCGCGAAAAACAGCCAACTCCGCGTGAACATGAACACGACAGCTTGTCTAAACTGTGCTTATCCATAAAATGGTATGGTATGGTATGGTATGGTATGGTATGGTATGGTATGGTATGGTATGGTATGGTATGGAATGGAATGGTATGGTTTGGTTTTGTTTGGTTTAACGTCCCAAAGCGACTAAGGCTATGAGAGACGCCGTAGTGAAGGGCTCCGGAAATTTCGACCACCTGGGGTTCTTTAACGTGCACTGACATCGCACAGCACACGGGCCTCTAGAATTTCTTCTTCAAAGAAATTCTAGCCGCCGCGGCCGGGATCGAACCCGCGTCTTTTGGGCCAGCAGCCGAGTACCATAGCCACTGAGCCACCGCGGCGGAATGGTATGGTATGGTATAATATGGTATGGTATGGTATGGTATGGTATGGTATGGTATGGTATGGTATGGTATGGTATGGTATGGTATGGTATGGTATGGTATGACATTATGTTATGATATGGTATGGTTTTCACGTTCCAAAGCGGCATGAACAATGAGGGACGCCGTATTTGAGGGTTCCGGATTAATCTCAACCATTTTGGGTTCTTTAACTTGCACTGGCACCGTACAGCACACAGGCGCCTTGCGTCTCGCCCATCGAAACGCGGCCGCTGCGGCTTTGATCGAACCCACAGAGCCAAGGCGCCAACCACTGAGCCACCGCGCTGGGGCGTACATAAAATAGTAAGACCATGAGCCAAACAATTTTAAAACGCAAACGAAACTGAAAGTAGTGGCAATATAGAGAGTGCTCTGAAAGGCCCTTGATATGAATAGGTTCATTCGGGAACCTTCATCGAAGCGAAGGCCATCGAGTTTAAAGGGGCCATGATATGGCCTACGAAGAAATGGTGGTTTGACGTTGCAGGTACAAGCCGCGACGTTGTTATGCGTACTTTATATGCGCGTATTCTAGAAAGAGCAATTAGAAGTAAGCGGCTCTAAGCACCCCCCCCCTTGCCCTAAAAACGAACAATCCACTCCCGTACGCTAACAGCGACCAGTGCGCACTTCAGTCGTTCAGTTGCGAGCTAGCACGTGATCGTCGGTTTATGTCGTCATAGATCGAGAGCTCTCCATCGCTGCCTGGCTACCACACGGTTCAGGAGAACTTTTAAAAATTCAGTTACATATTTTTTGCTGCACCAAATGAGCTCATACTTCACCCAGTTGTTACGAGATGCATAGCGAACAAAATGAAATAAACAGCTTGAGTCTGAAAAATGGCTCCATAACCACTTTAATGATATTTGAAAGCTGACTTGTGGCAGTAGTCTATCCTCGTTGAGTAAGTCTGCGACTATATCAGTGGACGTTTCAATAGAGGGAAAGCGAACGTTTGATATCTGCGGTTGGCGCCACCTGTAAATCATAGGACCAAACGGAGGCCTTTGACCTTTACGCAGAAATTAGCGGTCGTCCCATTCGCCGTGGTCTCCGTGTTCAAGCTACGCTGGAAGATCGTCTCCCTTTTGGTCATGGTGCCTGCGTCACTCCTGGTCATTACGTTGTATACGACGGACGAGTGCTACCCGTAGCTCTGGGCCATTTGGAGAACCAAGGACGCCGAGCGACTGGCCCTGGATGCATCACGCATGCAAGGCGTCCCCCAGGAGAGCTGCCGGGCTTCAATGAGCCAGAGTCAAC
Source organism: Amblyomma mixtum (assembly GCF_055824585.1). Taxonomy (NCBI): domain Eukaryota; kingdom Metazoa; phylum Arthropoda; class Arachnida; order Ixodida; family Ixodidae; genus Amblyomma; species Amblyomma mixtum. Next base: position 44,697,328 of record NC_143015.1, on the reverse strand, counting down.
GGGGCGGAAAAGCCGAGACAGCCGCTGGCCGGAGCGCCCACTCCATCTTCTCGGCCGAGTTGCGTCGACGCACGCTGGTCATCTCGTGTTTCTGGGCGGCTATCAACTACTCCTAGAGCCAGGCCAACCTGAGCGACAACTTCCCGCTGCAGCCGCCAGTTTAGATCGCGGGCATTCTATTGCTGGGGCCGGTGCATGTCGTGGTGTGTCCGGCCATCCGCTACGTAGGCCTGCGGCGAGTCATGGTTGGCACAGCGCTCGTATTCAGCGCGATTTCGCTGTTCCTGTCCACCACTTGCAGCATGCAGACAGCGCTGGGCGGAAACATTGTGGTCGTCGCGCTGCGGCTCATGGGAAGCCTGACCACATCCTTGGGGACCTTCCTCGCCGTCGCCGCGTACCCGACCACGGCCCGCTGGACAGGGCTAGCGTTTGCAGTCGCCGCGGGTCGTCTGGCCGGCAGCTACGGAAAGATTATATTCCACTACGTCTCGAGCGAACGCAAAGACTTTCCGGTCACCGCTATCTCCATCTCGATGGCGCTGGTGAACATGGCCGCGGAGCAACATCTGCCCGACGTCGACGCCGGTGTAGCGACGGCGGTGGATTCGACGCACTCCCCGAGGATAGGCCTAACCTCCAGCAGCGTGCTCGCCATGCAAGACACGTTCGCCCCGATGGCAAGGGGTCCCGCGGGCAGGCCTCGCGGCAGGAGTCCCCACAAGAGACTCGGCGCCGGAACCTCTCGTGCAGGCTCGATGTCTTCTAAAGGGTCTGCCGCACTAGGATACATTCCCACAGCGCGAAGACGAACAAGTGCGGGGGGGGGGGGGGGGGGGGGGGGGACGTAAGCATGAGACACCATCTCGTCCAGAAACTGGTTTTAAGCATTTGAAGTGACACGTGGATTATCTCCCGGCTCGCTGCGGATATACGCGCCTTCAGAACATTTTTGGCATTGCCACCGTCTCGACGGGTGCAGAATCTTGTTTATATCGCATGCATTTTTTGGTACCCCTGTATGTTTGTGTGACACGGACGCCACCGTTTCGTTGCGGACTTTAGTATGTGTCTCTTACGTTAATCGGTGGCGTTTACATGGCTTGGTAGCTGAAATTTGAGACGCCAGAGCTCGCATGAATAGCCAGATTTGGCAGCTGAAATCAACAGCCGCTGGCACTGCTCTGAGGTGTTCGGCGGCCGCTCAGAAATAACACACTGCAACATGAGCGAAGGTTCCAGCCTCTGAATGCGGTGGACAATTAATGAACTGTGTTAACTGTGCAGCATGAAACATTTCCCAGCTTTTCAGACTCTTGCATCGCATCCTTGAAGGACATTTCTCATGTCTTGGAGAACTCCAGAAGCGCACACAGTGATACTCTGTCTAGGCATTGAGACTGTTTTTTCATCTCCGAACAGGAATTTTGCGGTGGATTTTCGACAAACCACGCATTGAGCTCCGCATTCGTTTGAAAGGCTTGAAAAGGTTTGAAAAGAAACCAGGCTGCTCGCTTAGCAGCCAATCACTCCAAGCAGCTATTCCATATTCGGTGAGGCTGCTTCTGTCTTTTAAGGTGCCACCTCACCGGCCATATAGTACGTCGCGACAGCTCATACTGGCCGCCGAAAGGATGACCGCGCCTCAGCAGCGCTTTCTTCGGAATCCCCCCGATGCGCTTCTTTCGCCGCCCTTGTCAGATCATCGGACAGCTATCACATGCCACACGTGCCACGTCTCGCGAGCAGCAGTTGTGTCACGCGCAGTTGCGCTGCACCCGTACGCACCTAAATGACGAAGATAGCGCGCGCAGTTTAAATGAATAAAAAGGGGACGCAGAGCCCCGACAACTCCTCACCTCAATGTATTGTAAAATGAAAGCACCTAAAGAGCTGGCCCCAAATTTCGCATTGTGAGCATTGTAATGGCAGGAGAAATTTTTTCCAGCCGCCCTCGACAGATCTTCGCCAGCCGTGGTTCATATCGTAAAGCACTTCAGTTAGTCCTCAGCCACTATTCATTCGTAGAAGCGCTGTGCTTGTTGGAGCCCGGGTGAGTCCAGCACTTTTCGCTTCTAGTTCTGAAGCTTTCCCACGCTGATACATTGGCATGATTATATTCGGCCCAACTTCCATGCCTGCTCTGTTGTAGCTGGCTTCCCGTCGAGAAACTGTCGCCTGCTTGGAAACCCTGCCATTTCCTTTGTCACTTGTTGAAGTTGTTTTAGTCTGCCTGCCTGCCTGCCTGCCTGCCTGCCTGCCTGCCAGCCTGCCAGCCTGCCAGCCTGCCAGCCTGCCAGCCTGTCTGTCTGTCTGTCTGTCTGTCTGTCTGTCTGTCTGTCTGTCTCTCTGTCTGTCTGTCTGTCTGTCTGTCTGTCTGTCTGTCTGTCTGTCTGTCTGTCTGTCTGTCTGTCTGTCTGTCTGTCTGTCTGTCTGTCTGTCTGTCTGTCTGTCTGTCTGTCTGTCTGTCTGTCTGTCTGTCTGTCTGTCTGTCTGTCTGTCTGTCTGTCTGTCTGTCTGTCTGTCCGTCCGTCCGTCCGTCCGTCCGTCCGTCCGTCCGTCCGTCCGTCCGTCCGTCCGTCCGTCCGTCCGTCCGTCCGTCCGTCCGTCCGTCCGTCCGTCCGTCCGTCCGTCCGTCCGTCCGTCCGTCCGTCCGTCCGTCCGTCCGTCCGTCCGTCCGTCCGTCCGTCCGTCCGTCCGTCCGTCCGTCCGTCCGTCCGTCCGTCCGTCCGTCCGTCCGTCCGTCCGTCCGTCCGTCCGTCCGTCCGTCCGTCCGTCTGTCTGTCTGTCTGTCTGTCTGTCTGTCTGTCTGTCTGTAGTCTTGTTGAAGATTTGCGGGGTCGCCGCGGAACACCAGAGAGAGACGACCAGCGTGGCAGATTTCTAGTTCCGGACTGCCCGTGCCGGGCGTGCGCCTCGAGCACGCGCTGTCCATCTTTATTTTCTTTTAGCGCGCGCTGTAACGCCCATCTCAACGCCGGCGCTTTATAGCGTCGCCGGGCGCTATAGGGCCCCCCGCCTAGACGGAACGGCGAAATTTGCGCGCCGACGGGGCAGAGATGGGGTAGCCAGAGATGGAGAGTCCGGTAAGTTCATGTGAGGTGCCGGGAAGAGCAGTCGGGTGGAGTGCGAGGGCTCAGGTGGACGCTGGTGTATCTTCAGGCCATCATCGAGCGCGCTGTCAGCCCTACCACTTGCCCCCAAGACTTGTTCACGGCAATCCCGTGGACGTATCTTGGATTACTTTTCATGTCTGCTGCCCCTGTCCTCACCTTCCGCTTTCTGCCTCCCTCGCCCGTTGCGAAGCAGCCAGGCTCGACTGTCTGAGCTTTGTTCTCCAGCCTGACTGCCTTCCTGGACTACCGACCTGAACTCACCGGCCTTTCGTTCCCAGTTTATATTTTTCTTTTGTTCTACCCTCTCCTCTCGTGTTTTCTGTCCCTTTCGCACAAACCGGACGTTTGTGCTGGGTGGGGGCCTCACCACGATGTGGAGGCCAGTGTTGAGGTCGCCCAGGAGGCGACCACGGCCACGTTTATTTGAGGCTGCCTGAGAAGAGGTAGCGACAGAGCAGCGGCGGCAGCGTCCGGCGATGCCGAAGTCCAGAGCGTTCTCTTGCGCGAGCCGGCGTTCCCCTGCGCGTGCCCACCGCTTCGTCGTCTTCCGCGTTCCGAAGCGTGGCGCTACAGTCTGTTTGTGTCAGATGGCAGCTCACTCAATCGTAAGAGGCTGGTCGGAAACAGCAACCTCGGTCGCACCCTAACCCAAGCCACCCAAGTCCCACCGACGGCAGCACCTGCCATAGAATAGCAATGGCGTATCTTAACTTGACCGCTGCACCACTGCGCCAGGAATAGTAGGACGACTCCCAGGAATCCATGAAGGGAGAGAATGACCAATTCCATCCACATGTATAGACATCAACCCATTATCGCCATCCGAACAACTGCCATCCAGGAACGCTTCATGCGAGCACCAAAACCGAAGGAAAAACAACTTCTAGCACGGCTAATTCGCATTTGGCTCAGCTACACAAATCGACAATCATTTTTTTCTTTGATTCTATTATTTTCGTTTTGTTTTCGATCGCTTTCTCCCTCTTCATGTTTGGTTAGTACACATCTCGGAGCCAAAGGGCTGCACCTATCTCTCAGCCCCCCTTTATACGATAGTTCTTGTTTACTTCTTTTGTTTTAGTCGTCGTTCCCGCGTCCATTCGCCACGGTCAGCGGGCACGCTCCGTTTGCTCGAAGCGCCGTTGAGAGCGCTGAAATATGGTAGCGCACGAGCGCAGTCACGTGGTATTTTTTCATATTTCGCAGGCTTTCTTTAGATGTCGGAAAAAATGGACCACGTAGGAGATACGATGCTACAATAAACTGGATCGGTTGTTTGTTTATAAACCTGCTCTACAATCTAACGTAACGGGCTTGGCACTAAAATGAATATTTGAAAATTTGCATAATTCATCTTAGTTAACTAGTTAAGCGCAATAAAAAATTCTGAGGAGCGCCACATATTGGCGAACAATGTATCGTTCGTTGCAGCGGGCTGCGGTTTATCGCTTTTTTAAATCCTTGGTTCAAGTTACGGGAAACACACAGTATACCAGGTTTTTAGGGAAGTCGATGAGTAATTTTTACGAGTTGAGCTTTTTAGGTAAAGAAAACTTTTTTGCAGCGTAGTAATAACAGTGTTGACAGGCGTCCAAGAACAGGCGATTAATAATAACTATTAAAGTGATTTACTCAATTCTAATAGTGATATTATTAACTATTACCAACAGGCACCTGGTTGCAATTAGATTTGTAGCCGGCCGTCAGTAATATCCATATCAGTTATTAGAATTTGGAAATCGCGATTACCGTGCTGTGCTCGACAAAATTCGGCTATTTCGACTATTTACGTGCACTGGAGCGGTTGCTTTGCCTGCATGCTTCTCGAAAGCGCATGTATTTTGGCACAATGTAGCCAAAATTAGTTGACAAACAGTGGCGAGAGTAATCACTTTTTGAAGTACTAGAAACTGATATGGCTATTAGGAACGGCCGGCTGCAAATCTCTAATTGAAGCCAGGTTATTATCGGTAATAGTAAAAAGTTCACTGTCAGAAATTAGTTAATCACTTCACTAGTTATCATGATTCTCCAGCTTTTTGACGTCCGCTAACACTGGTATTACTATGCCACAGAAAGCTTCTCTTTACCTTAAAATTATATTTAAAAAAATTAGTGATCGCCTTCCCTAAAACACTTGGTGATCATTCCTTCCGCTTTGGAGAGAACAACACTACTTTTTATTAATGCGAAAGCATTACTAAGCTATGTCGGCGGCTTTCTGTCATCAAAACCGTGTCCGGAGCGATTGTGAGAAATTATCAAGATATATCGTCTCCAAAGTGGTTATACTCGAAGGAGGATGATGTGAGGATGCGGCGGAAAAATTTTGGAATCGGAATCGCCGGAAGTGCGATGCCACGTGACACACCAGTGATGTTCCACGTGATTGGCCCACGTGACCGGAAAGTTGGGCGGAGCCAACGCGCGGGGCAAAATTTTAATATCCGAAATACATGATTCCTCCGTAAAAGGAAACCATTAAGATTTCCTTCTATTTAAATATATTCCACGCCTACGAAACCTCTCCTTTGTTGATAAATTCTTTTAGCAATCAGAGCAAGTGATAGTACCCAATGGGAGTGTTCTTTCTAGAATCGACACATATGTTTCTTTCAGGTGCCAACGCGAAGTGGGGCTTTAGAATGCATTTCTTTACTAAAACAAGGTTACGGGCGAACCGTCAGCCAGACGACAGATGAGGCAGCGCACATGCGCCGCGAGCTGTGATCATACCGGACTGAAGGCAAAAGGAACCCACCCTTGCACGCGGCGTTGCGTTTGTAGCGTGCTATTTTCTAAACAAACCGGTGCTATGCCTAACAAAGGCTGAAGCAGAGCGGATGTGAATCTCCACTGGATTTTGCGGAACAGAAGGCCACCACCTGAGAACAGATCAACAGGGCTGCTTGTAGAGCTCTGATGCCATAACTCAGCGAAGTATTCGAAGGAATCGAGAAGGATAGAAGGCGGGGGAAAGAAATGGCGTGCTGCGCAATCCGAGGATGTGGCCGCTTTGGTGCTGAGGGTCATGGCCGTGGGGGATCGCCAATAATGGAAAATAGTGGACCAGGAAAAACAACAGAAAAGCGCACGAAGTGGACATGTCGCGAGGGAACGGAAATAACGTGCTGTTTACAATGCTCGAGTGCGAATCAGTATCCAGGTTTTTCAGTTGGACCTGGCCCAAAACTGATAACACAACGTACCCCAAAATTTCTTATTTAGTTCAGCCCGAAAATTTCTCGGGTGGCCCACATCGAACATGTAGCAGCTGGCCCACCCTCAAATTCTACACGTGGCCCTCCCCTGAAATATGGCACTTGGCCCACCTGACATGAGTGAATTGGCATAGCGGGTGGATTTACGGCTTTCAAGCTCTAAGGTATACATTGCCATTTGCTTTGAATCAGTTTGGTCTCACTAAAGACAACACTTCAACCATATCTTCTAAAAGATTGCTCGAGTTGCTACTGTAGTGCCTTCCACTTTTCAATTTCCGTTTGAAGTTGTTTTTGTGTTTTCTGTATTGTCAGTTTTCAGAAACGCAAAAGTAAGTACTAGTCACAACTGTTTCTTGAGTGTGGAAACTGTTAAACTGCCCTCGTGTTTCCTGAATCCATGTTCTTCTCTTGCAGTTATGATTCGTAATATTTTGGGACATTTCTGAGCACCGCACTGCCGAACACACCATAGGTGATGGTGAGCATCGCGAAGCCTCTGTTATGCAGCTTTTTCTCTCTTCACCTCGAACATTTATATTCTGTACGTTGTTTAGAATAAAATATTGTATTGTATTGTATTGTATTGTATTGTATTGTATTGTATTGTATTGTATTGTATTGTATTGTATTGTATTGTATTGTATTGTATTGTATCATATTGTATTGTATTGATTTCCAGTTTTTCAACGAAAATATGGGGCGATGGGAAAAGGGCGGTAAAATATTCTTTTAATCGGCTTGGCTGAGTATGTGAAGCTGGAGGGAAAATCGCGATTCAAGTTGTTCTCGGGTAAAAACGATGGTATATGTGCGGATGTGGGGCGTCAAGCATCCGTCTGCCAAATCTCATAATTAGCAAGGCCTCGAGTCGGTGCTTTTCTGAAGCGGCTCTTTGAATTCGGTCCACACAAAATAGTGACCAGGAAGGGTAGAAAATTCAGCAGCAGGAAAGACACCGGATAGAAAACGCAGACAGCAAAATAGACAACATACATGCTGTCCCATTTTATACACAGAGGAATTCTTAAGAATGCCCCTAAATTTTTATTGTGCGGCTGTTAGCATATAAATCCGGAGACAGCTCGATGTGTGTAGCTTATTTACCAGTGTGCGTCTGCCTTATTTTGTTATGCAATCTTTTACCCTGCTGATAATACGCCATTCTTAAACAAAACGCTTTTTCATCTTCATTAACTCAGGGAATGTTATCGCTAATATGTACTCTGCAGGAAATAAAACAAACGGGACATTTTAAAGCTGCCTCCTGAAATACAATAGGGCATAACTTACGGCAAATTGTGCCCGCTAGTTTATAAATGAGCTCAAATATTTTTGTCTTTTCTTATATAATATATTAAAGGTATGCTTTATGCATTTTCACTAAACGCGCTGACAAAAACAAAATAACTAAATATAGACTTGAAAACTTCTAAGAACGGATTATTTTGCTAGAAGTACATAGCGCGTGCTTATGTAGCGGCCAGCGCGTTTCATAATAAGGAGAGATTGGAAGATCGCGCTTTATGTATTTTCTTTTTTGTGAATAGCAGCGCCGAGAAAAGGGACACAGGGTGCAGACAGGACCGGCGCTAACTGCCGTATATTAGAAAGAAACACACAAAAATGTCCCTTTCTTCATAAAAGGGACGCAGGGTGCAGACAGGACCGGCGCTAACTGCCGTAAACTAGAAAGAAACACACAAAAATCTACTCTTTCTTCATAACCAGAAGCGCTTTTGCAACACTAAAAGTCATAATGATACCTGATTCATAAGAACCTAGATATTTTAGTTCACAATCGTGAAGACATACACAGGTGGGGTATACGGAGGAGTCATGGTTTTAGTTGGTATGAAGCGCTCCCTGATTTGGCTTGTTAACATACCTTTGTGTTTGTATACTGCCCTGGTTTCATTAAAAATGAGGGTGCACCATTTTTTAGGGTTAGGTAGGTTGTTATGCGGACAGTCCTTGTAATTCAAAGCTAGATTTGAGGACGGAGCGCCTTTCAAAGAAGTGTTGTGGTCTCGTAGGCCGGTTTTCAAGCATCTTCCTGTTAGACCTATATATATCTTCCGGCAGGTGAAAGGCACTTCATACACAAATCCTTCAGCACAAGGCAAAAACCTCATCATGCTTTACATGGCACCCTTTTGTTTTGCTATTTCCCGCTGCACTTCTCTGGTGCTTCGTGAACTATAGCGCAAATATTGCCGAAATTATTAGGTTCAGAATAGAGTACATCTACGCCATATCGGCAGGCTATTTGCTTCAAACGGTATGGACATTTTATGAAGGTACGGCAGGACGGCAAATCTTTTTCTCGTTTAACTTTTTTAGAAGGCCTCGGTGGATCCTGCCTACCATATGAATTCACCTTCTTTAGTACCTACTGCATGCAAGTACTATGACATCGATCAGAAACCCTGCTGTCCTTAGCCTCGGAATCTGCTGATTAAATCTTGTACTGATAGCCCGTATGCATGACTTGAAAATGGGAGCACCTAGGCAAGAAACTGCAATACCACATTTGAGTCTTCAAATGCGCTGAATGCAAACTGAGCAAGGCATTTTAGAACTCTTTAGAAATAACCAGCACACAGTATCAGGCTTTTGTACTAATGTTATATCTGAAATTTATGGCTCATTCCCGTCAGGGGTTTCACTGGTGAAAGTTACAGCGTGTCCATTATCGTCAAAAACTGTAGAAGGTCATCGACCTGCCAGTTGAAGTCATCGTGCTCAACAAAAACAAGGTAGTCATCCACATATCCGAATATGGGTTGTCTACGGAGCCCCAAATTTCAATGGCGTTATTTACATGACTGAGAAAGAAGCTACTTAGCACCGGCACCACTTTTCAATCAATGCACAACCACTTTTTTTGAGTGTACACTTTTCTTTCCCATTCGACAAAAGTGGACCTAAGATATACCACAAAAGGTCCTGAAATGCCTCAACACAGACTCACAATTTTGAAATGAGTTCTTGTCCATCATTGCAATCTTTTATACACTTCCTAACGCATTGCAGAAGGTTATTGTACGGAAGTGAGTAATATAAATCCTGACCATCTATACTGAACATTCTACATACGCCCGTATTATGACACTTTAAATAGTCAGCCACAGCCGGAGAATGGACACAACAACGGGTCAGCAGTCATTAGTGAACCAAGGTTTTTTTTTTTTTTGTAAAACCTCGAAACTGCATATTGCCATGTCCCTCGCTCCGTATCGGAACAGCGAAATGGAACGTCAGGCTTATGGGTTTTACAAGAAAAAAAAACACTTCCAGACAGTTTTCTTTTGCATTCATGACAGAAGAGTGAACCGTTTCTCGATTCAATTATCCCATTAGCAGCCTGGCTTCACGCTTTTGCCTATTAACTTTGTGAGATATTTCGAAGGTGTTGCGATGGCTTCCCTGGCTTTCTCAATCAACAATTCTTCCGGCAGAATAACTAAAACCCCTCTTTCTCAGAAGCACCCACCCTCGACTTTTCAGACTGCAGGAAATTAACCAACGACGCAAAGACCCATTTTTTAACCGACACGCCATCAGCCCCTTTTATAGCAGTTGCGCATTCAACAACAGACCTAGGCCGCTCCTCTTGCCGGACACGACACGAGATCGACCTTCCGAGGGTCAGTTTTACCTCTTTGTCAAGCGATGGCTGAACACAGAACTTCGGTCCTAATTTCAACACTTTCTGGAATTTCTCTAGCACTCGCTGTTCGTCCATCAAGTAGCTTGCCGTCAGGACTTGGTAGTTTTTTGTAGGTAACCAAGGGCGCGACGAGTACCACAGGAAATCGATGTGTGTGTTGACCACATCACACCACTCGCAGAAACACCGAGCATGATGCGCGTCCTGGCCGCACGGAACGCAGAGGCAGTCTCTGTAGAAACGATGCTGTCTCCACCACTCCGAAGCCAGTGTGTACCAACCAGCTCAACTCGCCGTCATAATGAGGTCTTTACTCTCCGCAATTCTCTATCCGCAGTTCGTTTAGTGAGTAGCTGCAATGGTCCCATCAACGACCTAGCTATGAAGTACCCTTTGTAAATACGATATGTTTTGGGAATAAGAAGGAACTAACAGAACGGAATATTAGGTATCAAATTTTCGTAGTGATTCAATAAATGGCCATGCCTGGTTCTTTTTCAACTTGTGGTAATGGTATTTTGCATTCAGCATCAGCTGTGAACTAACCGACGACCCATTAGCGTTAGCATTAGGAACACCTACGGTAGCAGGCATAGGGCGCTGAAATACACTAGTAGCACAAACCTAACTAGCGCGTTGTCAGCAAGTCGGGATGTTTGATCATTAAAGCGTTTAAGTAGTCTCAAATATTTTCAGTGCGTCACGTAAAAAGGTCGACTGCGTGTAGCCTGCTCGTAGAAAGTATGGTAGTCGCTACAGTTCTGCCACAGTCGCTATGAGGGTGATCAATTTAGGGTAACCGCAATCGGAGTGCTGTACCGTAGTTGATATTTCCATGAACACCGAACAAAACCAATCGAATTGCATTCCTCTTTCGTCCTCATATTTTTCACTGCCGCCGTTTTACATCGTCTTACCAGGACGATTAATCTATTTTTTTTCATCGGCCAGCACAAGACAATCCCTCGTATATTTGCACTCCACGGACGCAAAGGTCGACTGAAGGCAAGTTTCCAAAGTAGCTTGCAGGTGTCGTATTCTTCATTCTTTTTGTGGGACTGAAGCTGCATTTTCAGCATTTATGGCGCCATGATTGGCTTACACACCCGATGTTTCACCGCCCCATTCTCAAAAACCATATGGACCTAGGCGTAGTTAATTACAGTGCGTGATATGCTCAAGACTGAAGATTGAATATGAACTTCTGGGTGTGTACGGTTCAATGAGAATTCCTTTGTAACCACGTTAACGAAGCTTCTGTGAATCCTCTGGTTCTTTGGCCGAGCATTTGGCCAATATTTGTAGGCTCTCAGCGGCACAGCTGAGCATACAGTCCACCTCCACCACTCAGCGCGCATCTAAAAATGACACGGCGCAAATACTGCTTCATTACACTGCAGACTCATCCGCAGCAAGATTTGCTTAGTGACATTTCGCTGAAGTTTTCCTGTTAACACGAGATTTTTCAAGGATCGAAATTGATAGCAGGAATTGGGTTTTTATTGCAGGGCCTCTGTACATAGTCAGGCACACAAGTCTGACAAACAAACCAGGGTCTATGGTGGCAAACATTTTACACGCAGCCCGACGGCATTCAAAATGCTACGTGCAAACACAAGATCTGACAAATTTTCTACAATTTGCTTTCGAGAGCACTGGCTTGGATTTTCGAAGCCTCCTTCGATTCACCTAGTCTTATTAGGAAAAAAGACAACACTGTGCACATGATTTAGTGCAAAAAATACCTATTTCCTTTTTCACTGAAGGGATTGCATTACAAGTTGGCCATACCCTAATGTGCTAAAAGTACTGGTTTCTAATTTCAGCGCCGTCCTCTACGATGTGGGTTTCAAATCTGGGCAGGCTTTCCGCTCTCGCGCTCCATTTTTGGTAATGTGAAATCATCGCGAGGCCATTGATTCTGCTGGCCGGTGAGTTGTTCCATGAGTTGGGCATTTAACGTCGATATTCTATCCCTATCATGTCCTACATTTTTTTTCTGCAAACAGAATTTTAATGCATAAGCAAATAAAATATGGAATATACAATTTTAATCTTCATTAAGTTGCAAATCTACGCATTTCGAAGCGCATCTAGACGGGTGTGCGTCACCTAAAGAGCTCCGTCACCGGCGCATTTTTGTCATAATGGTATTCCTTCAAGAGAAATGGCATATCTACAGTAATTACCCACAAAGAACACAGCAGTCTACTCTAAGTAAGCCTAGGCACACAACAACACACATACACACGCACACAGTAAAATGGATGCAAGTGTGAAAGCAAATAAATAGCAACGCAAGGAGGCGAGGCCTAGACGAGACAAGGACGGCGCTGACTCGTCTAGTCCTCGTCTCCTTGCGCTGCTATTTATTTTTTCAAGACATGTACCAACACGCCAAATTTTCCACGTTAGTCAAGTGTGAAAGGTCAACGAAAAGGGTGTAGCAGTCAGGTGCGCCATCAGTTTTGTGATAGACATCTCTGAGGTTCCCAGTTACGGGCAAAAGTGCGGATTTGACGAGCCCAAAGGCTCGGCTAGTAATGACGATCCGTCCTAAAGGTTTTATATAAGCTGTGGAGTTCAAAAACAAACATGTCTAGTGCTACATGTGTCTAGCGTAGTGTAGGGTTTTTCGTGTAAAACGATTAAAACTGAAGTGTCTATTTCATGTCATCTACAAACCTTCCCCGGAGAGGAGAGCATTTTCGTTATGACATTCTTGAGGTTATCAGAAGCATGAGAGGGTTCTCGCTCAGCTTCCGCCCTCACTGTTCGATCAGGTTCCTACGTGGCACTTAGTACAGAAAGTACTAATATTTCGGATATATCAGGTTCTAAAAGGCAATGTCAGCGCCTGTAACTTCTGGACGAAAGTGCTTGCAAATGACAAACAAATGGATTTTGAGGGCTTGAAATAGAACGTCATGCGAAGGCATGACAAATTCAAGGGTGTGCCAAAATTTTGCAGGCCACAGGGCTTGGTTATCACCTTCATAATCTCCCATCTAAGACGCCTACGAAGATACCAACGCATTTATAAATTAGAGTGGTACTTTTCCTGCCATGTACAATGTATTTTTAGTTTCCGACGTATGGAAGGTGTCTTAATACACGACTCAAAAATATCTGGGAAAAGCAGAGAAGTAAATTCGTTATGAAATATTTTTCGTGGCTTAGGAGGCCAACAAAGGAAACAGTCGGAAGTTAACAGCAAAATAACCTAATTCATAAACTCGCACATATAAAGAAGGTCAGATAATTTAGAGAAAATATTACGGGTGCCAAAGCATTAGCTCAATACCTGCAAGGACGCACAGACAATCAGCGGTGAACTGTGTCGGAAGAACATAAAACTTGTAAGCAATCCGAGGCATAAGGAGTGGAGTAAACACGGGCCAGCATGTGAGAAGAGGCCGGATCGTAGGGCATCATCGCTGGGCGGCAAGCTAGGACGCAGAAGACGTGCCAGGTAGTCTGAAAATATGCAGCGGCAATAGCATATCTATTTCAAGCGGTGACCGAGACGTCATAAGCGAACATCATTCGTAGTGGCATGCAATTCAGGCAAGCCATCACGATGCCCTTGGAGACTAGCCCACGGAGGAACCTTGACCGCTGAACGTGCTGGGCGTGCTTCGTCACTGTCTCGGGCGACGGCACAAGACAGCTCATTGCGCCGTCTTTACTGACAAATCTCGGTTCGTATTGAGGGCAGGACACACGGCTCAACCAAAAGGCATAAAGGCATTTCTGCGCTTGGGTATTTTAACTGTATCACTTATTACACAGCTGCTCTTAAGCACCGTTGCGGTGGCGTATTGGTTTCAGCAATCACCGCGCAAGAGGATGGCGCTATGCTTGAACCAATATACCGCCTGACGTGCACCATTTTCATATTAACGACTGGCCTCGATACTGCAATACATCGCAGCTATGCACCCCAGTGGATTCTCTCGGCTCTAGAACACTTGCTTTAAGAATCAAGGCAGACACGCCAGCGCAATGTACACCGCCGAGATAATAATAAAAGGCTAAAAATCATGCTAAGCACAAGATATACTGGTTCCCAATTCTTTCTTCAGGCTGAGGAGCGTAAAAGAACAATACCTTTAAACTCGCGCATACACTGGATAACACGAAAGGCAATAACAGCTTGGAACCATCCGAGATTTAAGAGTGAAATATCCCTGAATGAACAGCTGGCCAGGTCAAGCAGGAAAAGACTGGCCACACACTTCACAGAGGAATATTATCGTGTCTACCACCAGAGCTACCGAATTCTTGGTTTTGTAATCAAATGAATAAGAGGTGCCATTGCTTTACTGTTTGCCGCAGGAATAAATGAGCACAAATAATCGATTAGGCTAACTACACCTAGCGGAAACTCATTACTGAATACTGCCAGTATTATCAAGTATAGATGTTATTTTATTTTAAATTATCGCGCCTGCTCTTTAATGACCATTTTTCCATCCACTCATTCAGAATAGTTCAACGAACAGTTCTCTAACATCGGATGTTATCCTAAATTGCAGGAAAGGCCCAAGTTTTTGCTACCACACTTAAATCTGCAAACTTCGTTCGCAAAAGCACAAAGTTTTATACTACAGTGCTTTGCGTAGAGCTTAAGGCCTGTGTCGATGCAAGCCCTAGGCATCTAGAGGCAAAGGCGAAAAAAGTCAACCCTGGACAGCGTGGAAACGTGTTTGAGGTGGAAGGGTCAGTGTTACTTCTGAGTGCATAAGGTATTCATTTCTTGCCGTAAGGATACGAGCCGTTCTTTTTCAAACAATTTTTCGGTCAGAAAGTGTCGAAGCAGAACATCGAAAGTAATGAAAGACCATCAGGAAGCGCAATAATCGCGATTTAAAATCACTTTCACAACCGAACCGCATATAACTAAATGAACTCCTTCTGTCGCATAGCAATACCGATTGGTGGCAAATGCCTTTAGTAATGCAACCACAGTAATGCAACCACAGGTTCAATCTCTGGACTGCTAAGTGCGTTAAACTGAATGTATTTCAAACTGAACGTGTTATTCAGCTGATTACGTTCTGAACCTAATGTTTTTCACACTATTTCTAATGTACATAAAACAATATGCGCTTTTATCTGAAGGGTCTTGTTCTGTAAAGACCGAAGCTGGGTCTGCAAAATGAAGGGTGAAAACTTGAATCCAGTATAGTGTCGTCTCTTGCATACTACTAGAACTACTGCCGAACTGTTCATAAAGGGGACCGGGCTTTGTCAAGCCGCAGTCATACGGCTTTTACCCGTAACGCTTTTTTATCCGAGAGAGAAAATAAAGCATGATTTGATTCAATATACCTTCGAGAGTGGCACTGCACGCAGTGTATTCTGAGAACCAAGCCGTGAAGCAGGTCCCTGCTGCAGCGACAGCCTACATCGCTGTTTGGGGGAACTTCTCTTCCCTTGTGCACGAATGTTTTGAATGAGGTGTAATGGTAAGGAGTTCGCTCTGTGTACGTTTCCGCAGCTGCTGATACGCGCATTTGAAGCAGTTATTTTTACTGAAGTGGTTCTAATCCTGAGAAGGTTTCACTTCTGTACGCCACGCCTGAACGCGGAGAAGGCGTACCACGCACGAGTCAGAGCACGCGTGTTTGAGCAGCTCTAAAGCAAGAGCCACGCATGATGCGGCGCAACCGGCGATGTACACGGCGTAGTAAAGATGAAATGGCTCCTTTGCCTCTTCTTGATCGTCGTTCCTAAGAAGGACAGCTTGTCGGAAGCGTCCACATAGGCCATGTTCCGCGATGATCTGGAGAAGTCGCCGGTGTTGGTATCTGTGAGAAAGAACAGAGATTAGGACTACTCTCGGAAAGTAGTTATACAGCGCCCATATAAGAGGGCATGTTACTGAGCCCTGAAATAAGCGAAAACATTTCTATTACTCGAAAAACATGAAATTAGCTAGAAACAGGTAAGTCTTATGAATCAAACTAGGAAATAGAAATATATTTCTAGCTTAAATTGTCATTGCACTTACATATCTCGACCGATGAATGCTGCTGCATGGAGACATAGGCGTGCGCTTGAAATTCCACAATCTCGGCTCGAAATTTTTTTGCTCCTTCCTTATCGCTCTTTCTTAATGGTAGCAACTGCCTTGCACTTTTTTTGCGAGGAATAAGGGTTCACACCATACCTACATGTTTTCAAATGAATTTTATCTTTGCTGTCCACGTAGCTTTTCGTGACTGTGATCGATTATTGGTACCGAGAATATTGAAGATAAAATCATGGCCCAGCTTTGCAGATACGACGGCTTCTAAGCGCTTATACAGACTGTACGGCGGTTCGAACCTCCACTAGCCTGAAGCGCGGCTTCGATCAGCATAATCAAATATATGCTACCAAAAGCCAACTGCACTCACTATGTTCACTGTGACCTGTCTGGTCTTAAGGCGTTTTCTTGAGTGCGATCTAGAAGTGATAAAACTCGTGCGATGACATTTCATACATAATTTTCACAAAAAACCGCGCAATATTACAAGCGCTCTCCTGTGAACATCCTGTCTCCCTGCGCTACAGGCACCACTTAAAAAATTCAGAAGGGGCCATCATGTAAATGAAATGAGAAGACAGAAGCACTATACCGGCGACTGCATTCTGGGGGGAAAATAGCGCGCTCCGGAAAAGTTTCAAGAGCACAAAATCGAATTTTACGCATGCCCGGTTGCGCACTGAACAAGGAACCGCCGACAGCGCGAAACTCCTGCGTGACGATAGTCGGTACAGGGAGCCTTGACTCCAATTGGTGCCTCAGAAAAACAACATGAGATCAAAATTTCCGTTATAAATATTGCAGAGCAGAAATTGGGGAGCCATTCAACAAAGAAATCGCTCTACCGACATGCGACACATCAAATAAACATTATTATCTCGAAAATAAATACAAATACATAATATGGTATCAATTACACGCAGCCAGTAAAGAGGCTTCTCTCAGAAGGAATTCGTGGGTAGTGTCATGATCAGAAGAATTTCCCGCCGTCCCACGGGCAGCGAAAACACTACTACCACAGAAAAAGATTTTACACAAAGTTTCAAAGTTTCAAGGCGAAGATTGTTCCCTGTTCGAAATATGAATTTTAGTCTAGGCTAAAAAATGTAACTGCCATTGCCAGTGCCGTCCGAAGGAAATGGGTTATCCATCGGCTGCAACAGGTACTATGAGCACTGCCGGCTGTCGAAACATGGCAGATTCATCCGGAGTAATGAGGAAAATGCACGATAACTTTGTTCTGGTTGGTTGGTTGGTTTATGGGGTTTAACGTCCCAAAGCGACTAAGGCTATGAGAGACGCCGTAGTGGAGGGCTCCGGAAATTTCGACCACCTGGGGTTCTTTAACGTGCACTGACATCGCACAGTACACGGGCCTCGAATTTCTCCTCCAAAGAAATTCAGCCGCCGCGGCCGGGATCGAACCCGCGTCTTTCGGGCCAGCAGCCGAGCACCATAGCCACTGAGCCACCGCGGCGGCTATAACTTTGTTCTCCCCAGATGAAACTGTATAGAATTTGATGAAAACACCAAAAACTGTTTGAATAGCTTTACTGAGCACATTTCTTCGGGAGTAAGAGTAGAGAACATCGTTATCTTTCTTCTGGTCTTTGTTCAAATTTTACCAAGACAGTTACCACTTCGAGTTATTGATCAATTCGCTCTCGCCGTACCATAAGCTTGCCGACGAAAAATAAAAGTCCGGGTTAGCTCAGTTGGTTGAGCTGGTTCTAGGCCAGGAAAACGACGAATTTTTCTTTCACTACGAAGTTTCTGTGAAAGCTGTACAGCTTTCCGTTGCAGCCGTCTGGCTGCGCTCGGGTGGATGTCAATGAGTAATTGCTCCCATATTACCGTTATCTTTTTTATGATGAGGATATACAAGAAGGAGCAAGACTAACCCAAACCGTCCACAGCAAAGGTATGGTTTAAATTTTTACAAAAAGCTGCCATTCCACATTTCTGTGACCCATCGCGGTGAATTCTTTCACTCCCCCAACGCCCTGTGCAGCGAAGCGAAGGTGATCTCCTATTAGAGAGACAGTTGCACGCGCTGCACACAACTGCTTCACTCATCCATAATCACTACATCCACCACGGTGACTCAGTGGTTACGCTCCCGGCTGCTCAGCTGGAGCACCCAGGTACGAACCTGTCCGCGGCGGCTCCGTTTCGATGGAGGCGAAACGCAAGAGGCGCCCGTGTGCTGTGCGATGTCAGTGCACGTTAAAGATCCCGTGGTGGTCGAAATTACTCCGGACCCCCATTACAGCAACTATTTTCTATTCTTTCACTCCCTCCTTTATCCCTCCCCTTTCGGCGCGGTTCGGGTGTCCACCGAGATATGTGAGACAGATACTGAGTCATTTGCTTTCCTCAAAACCCATTCTCAATTCTCTCTTATATTTCTGATATAGAGCAAAGGAATGCTTATGTACTCTGTTAAAGAAAACCGCTCCTATACAGCTTTGAGGACTGACGGAGCTGCACCTACGCAAACTACTGTGCAGCCGCTCACCACACCAAAAATTCATGGCAGGAGGGGACTGTGTGTATTTGATTCTTTAGAGTTCAAAAATGGTAGTGTCGGACTTTGCGTCTTCAATTCAGGGATGCTGGAAGATCTCCGTGCCATTCATTTCATTGCGGTTATTTTATTTCATATGGTGCAAGATGCGGTACATTTTCCTCTCTCGCACATTGTGTGCTGATCCGGTTAATTATTCGGTTTGACTGGTTCTAGGCCGGTCTTTTCAAACTCTTGATTATCTTGGCTCTGTAACGTTTAAGAGCAGTTTGTTTGGTGGGGCGGCATATACTACGCCAGTAATATTTATTTATTTACTTGGGATACCCTGGGGGCTGAATTGCATTAGAGAGAGTGATATTAAAAAGACGAAAACTAAATTCATGTTAAGCGAGCAATCAATGTTGTTTGAAGTGGCAGATGCTTCTGAACCCAATAAAATGTCAGTTTATTTCCTTCACATGCAAGCATCACCCTTTCGTGGCTGAATACAAATTAGATTCTATCCGACTGTCTAGAGTTTCTCATTATAAATATCTCGGCGTTTACTATTCGTCCAATCTCACGTGGAGCGAGCAGCTCGAGCACGTTTCGGCTAAAGCTTATGGCATGCTAAATTTTGTAAGAAGAAATTTTAAAATGGCACCACTAAAAGTTAAAGAGCTTCTATATTTCACCTATATTCGGCCAATATTGGAGTATACTTGTGTTGAAAAGGGTGGAAATTTGGGCTGGTTGGTGCATGATCTGAGGCTAAAAACAGAGCTAACGGGGACGAAGCAGAGAGAGGGACACGACGCTGACTATCAACCAAGTTTTATTGCACGTTCACCGGTTAAATACCTCTCGTTCGTGCAAAAGAAGAAGAAAAAAGAAGAAAAAGAGAAAGAGGGAAGGCGGGATAGACAAGATACCACGTGACCTGCGATTATGCATTCATACAGAAATATTTAATTTCGCTGTCGCGAAGTGAAATGGAAGGGATGCTGGCGCACTCTTCACCATTTTGCCGAATGTTGATGGCGTGAAGCTGACCTGCGGCTACTGCAGTCGGACAAGGAAGGAGGATTCGTCCTAGCCTCACCTCATGTGTATAACGAAAAAGCGGACAAGGCAGTGCCAGACAACTTCAAGGAGCTGGTAGGTGTGAAACCGGCGCGATTGAAGAAAAAAGTGATGACGATGTCCGAGGATATGGGCCTGACGAAGATGGCCTCTGCCATAAGAAAGTGCGAAGAGACAAGTCTGACAGTCTTCTTCACAGCCAAACCTCACAAAGAAGAGTTTCCTTTCAGAGCCATTGTTTCGGAAAAAAGAACCTGGCAGAGCATTTTGGGCGGTTTTTTACAACGGGCCCTCACCGAACTCACGGTGGACGACCCGTTCCTGATACGCAAGCCTCAAAGCGTGGACGACTTTCTTCAGGGTGCCTGTCAGCCCAACGTGAGTGGCTTATCGATAGATGTAAAAGACTTGTACTACTCGCTCCCGCAGAATATGGTGTGCAGAAAAGTCGAAGAATGCATTGACCGACACGGCGTGGAGAAATTTCAGAACTCTTGCGGCCTGTCGAAAGGAAATTTTATGGAATTATTAACGAGCTGCCTACAATCCACCATCATCAGTCATAAGGGCAGTTTCTACATTCAGCGGGAGGGGATATGCATCGGGTCTTGTCTCGCCCCAATTCTGAGTGACTTGTTTCTGGCGCGTATTGACAGAAGTCTTATGACTGTTATTCAAGTGACAAGCATCATTAAGGTGTTCCGTTATGTAGATGACTATCTGATTCTTTATAAAGAAGACGAGACAGCACCACAGCAACAGCATGTTGGCCAAATAATTGACGTTTTCAAAGAACTAAAAGCACTAGAAATAACGAGCGAACTCCCAGAAAACAATGTTCTGCGATTCCTTGACTTGACGCTAACCTTTTAGACAGTCATGTTTGTTGGCGGTACGGACCACGAAGCAAAAAGGGACTGCTTCCTTACACCTCAGCCCACTCCAAGATCATCAAACGGGGAATAGTGAAAGCAGCAATGAAAGCCGCATTGACAAAGTCTTGCCACCATGATGTACAAGCTAGTTTCGACGCCCAAATTTGTCGGCTGGAAGCAGCAGGTTACCCGACGCAGCTACTGTCTAGTGTCGCAGAAGGAGTACTGCAAGAACTTAGAGGCAGGAAAAAGATCAAGGCCACATCGCAAGAAAGGAAGCCGTATGCAGTAATTCCGTACATTCATGGCTTTTCACACAACCTCAAGAAGATAGGCGAAAACGTTGGCGTAAAAGTGCTGATCTCAGCACCTAACAAGTTAATGAGCATGTGTGCCAAGGTAAAGAGTGAGCGAGCGGGAAGGAAGGAAGCAGTGCCAAAAGAAGCACAAGAACATGCACGTGAAATGTACAAAAAACGTCGTCTATCAAATACCACTGTCATGCGGGCACACATACATCGGCCAAACAGGGCGCTGTTTAAATGAACGGCTGCAAGAGCATAAAAGATCTTTGAAAGGCGCCATCAGCAGTGAACTGGCAAAATATTGCCGAGAGCATGAATGTGCTCCCCAACTTGGCAACACCACAATCATATCTACCTACCCAGACCAAGGGACGAGAGAAATTGAAGAAGCCATCAACATTCGGCAAAATGGTGAAGAGTGCGTCAGCATCCCTTCTTTTTCACTTCGCGACAGCGAAATTAATTATCTGTGTATGAATATATAATCTCATGAGACGTGGTTTCTTGTCTATCCCGCCTTCCCGCCTTCCCTCTTTCGCTTTTTCTGCTTCTTTTGCATGAACGAGAGGTATTTAACCGGTGAATGTGCAATAACACTTGGTTGATAGTCAGCGTCGTGTCCCTCTCTCTGCTTCATCCCCTTTAGCGCTGTTTTTAGCCTCAGATATTTGTGTTGTTTGGCACCCCCCAACTTCAAATTTAACCGACATGCTTGAGCGTATTCAGAACTTTGCCGCTCGGTTTGTCTCCAGTAATTACAATTTTAGCAGCAGTGCTACTAACATTAAGCTAACGCTGGGATGGGAGCTGTTACGGAAACTCCGTACGAACTCCCAGTTAGAAATGTATAAAATCTTTCACCAAAACATAAAAATAGATAAAGAAATTATTTGCTTCCACCGCATTTCATGCCCAACAGACTTTACCACGGATGGAAGAATAAAGAAATTAAATGCAAAACTAACACTTATCAAAATGAATTTTTTCTATCTACCACTCATGGCTGGAATCGCTTGCCCCATGAAATTGTTGATTGCCGTTCCGAACCTATGTTCCGCGCGTCGCTGTCGGATGTATGACTGCGCAGTTGACTTTTTTTTTGTCATGTCTTGTTGTTTCTTCGTAGTCATTCATTTTGTACTTACTGTGTCATGCCTTGTTGTATAACCACTGAACCAGCCACGGTGGTTCAGTGGTTATGGTGCACGGCTGTTGACCCGAAAGACGTGGGTTCAATCCCGGCCGCGGCGGCTGAATTTCTATGGAGGCGAAATTCTAGAGGCCCGTTTACTGTGCGATGTCAGTGCACGTTAAAGAGCCCCAGGTGGCCGAAATTTCCTCAGCCCTTCACTACGGCGTCCCTCATAGCCTGAGTCGCTGTGGGACGTTGAACCCAATAAACCAAAACTTGTACAGGGATAAAGTTACGATTGGTCGCGGAGAAAGAGTGCCTAAAAGCGAGCTTAGACAAAAACGAGAAAAAAGATTAGGAGTAACTATAAATGTCGTAATCTAATTCCCAGGATCGTTAAATTTCATCATATTTGTAGCTGAGACCCTCGATCACTTTTGCTTTTCCTTAATTTTGCTTCGTGGAGATAACTTTTTATTTGCGTCTTTTTATTTTGCAGCATCAGGAGACCGAAAGGAAGAATAACAGATGCGCTGTTGATAGCCTGTCCGGCAAGTTATTCTGCTTGCAGACCAGGCTTCATCTCTGTGTGTTTGAAAACAAGTGGCCTACCTCTGTTACCGTTCTTGAAATAACACACGCCACCACGCAAATCAATCTTCACTTTCGGTGTGCTGCGAAAACATCCAATGTTTTCCAAACGTATTGAGTCACTGCTGTGATCGTTTTCCTTGATAAACACAAAACAGAAATAGATATAGACCATAAGAAAAAGTTATAAGAACTGAGAAGCCCATATCAAAAAGTCCAAAATAAGTGTTTATTTATCGGCAAGTATTTATTTAGTTTCTCAAGGTGGACAAGCGGTTGCAGCTTTGGCTCTAACCGTGTTGTGCTGTTAACAAGAAGCAATATTTTTGTGGTCGTTCATTAAAATTTTATCAAAATTTCAATGAAACAAATTTTAAATAATAAAGTGGATCAAAAATATTGCTCTTTAAACGTTCCTTCTTTTGCTTATTTTATGCCTAGACAGACTAAGAAAGATATCCAAAATATTTCTCTCCCCTTGCACAATTTGTCTGTCTGCCTTAATAAAGTTGACTCAATAATATATTTGTTACCAGCGAGAAGTCGCTAATTTGATATTCTTTACTTAATAATGTATTGCAAAACTTTTTGTTGAATATCTGAGTTCTTTTCTTTGAAAACTCGAAGATGTAAAGCAAATCTACTCCGCTTAAGTGCGCAAGAAATGATTAGTTAAAGAACTTTTACACACAACACTAACAGGCTCCAGTCTCACGGTATGGAATATTTGGTGTAGAAAATGTCCTGCACAGTTAATTAAACGATTCATGTATCTAAATACAAAAGTTTCCATAAGCATTAGTTGCGCGAACGCCAGAGTCAACCACTTCATGAGAACATTTTTTCCGCTTCGAAAGTTATTTTGCAAATTAGAACAGTACTACCTTCTTTGTAATCCTCTTGCAAAGACCCATGTAGATAACAGCCAAATATAACACATCGGCCAGCTAATTACTTCATGATCTGATCGATAATCGACCGGCAAAACATTATTTAAATGAATCCCACTGCTGGTAAACACGTTGATACTTCACACTAGGCTACGGGCGGTAGTCACGACACCACTCTTTTCATGAAGTCAGCAGAGGCACGAGTAGAGGGGTTCAATACGAATGTGAACAATGGTATTCCTGCCAAGGTAACGAATAGAAAGTGAACATGAGCGTGGAATGGAATGAAATGAGCTGAGAATTGATGGTTCGTTTATTTAACTCAGTACAATACTGGGGATTGTAAACGAAGCAGGAGATGCGAGGTCCAACGGGCGCAGAGTAATTTGGAAGTTTGATTACTAGGATGTCTGTAAATAGGACAGGTAGGGTAATGTTGCTGTCAATGCGGGAATTACTTCTCCTGCGATACACGTATCCAAGCTAAGGATCTAAACTGAGAATACTTGCGAGCTGCCAAAGTGCCATTTTTTTTCCTCCTTCATGCCAGTGATAGCGCATCCTAAAAGTCTTTCCTTGTAGAATGCGCACCGTGGCAAATTTTATTTAAGTTATCAAAGTTGTCTGTCGATGTCTGGCCAATTTCTTGCGCAATGTGTCAGTAAAGATTGTCAGGAGCTTATTCTTGACTTCTCGTGTGTTCCTGCCACATATGCAGTGGAGTTTGCCTAATGAGAAAAAGGTTCGGTTTAGGTTCACCGTTTTATACACAATATGGAACAGAAAAACAACATGAGTGGGTGGTGCTGCAGAAAGCAGGCCTGGTTTGCTCAAAAAACCGCTCTGCGGCAATGCAAGTTAAGCAAATTTCACTCAAAGGAGGCAGAACGCGCGCTTTTCGGTGTGTATTCGAATGGAGGACCGGCCCTTAAGAGCGGCGGCATTAGGGGCGGCGACGGCGACACAAAGGGGGACAGGCGTCCATTGAATACACGGGATCACCTATTTCTCGCACTGTCAATTGCGCAGTACTTAAATATTACGTCGAATGTTCAAGTCAAAGGAAGTATGTCTTTGGCTAACCTACTCAACAGCAGCCATAAGATCAGGCAAGATCCTTCACGCGACGTGGAATTAGCACTCGCGGTAATGCAGAACGTACTCCCTCCGCAGCTATGGATGACGGTGGCGCTGGTGAACACTCTCATTCTTGGGTTTCAAGCATACATACGAGTAGATACCCCCAAAGCAGAAGATTGGGCAGCCGTCGCCGTAGCCCAGTTCGCAGAGAACCGGACACGTAATTCGGAGGTCGTGGGTTGGGATCTCACCGACGGCATGGTTGTTTTTTCTTCAGCTTTATAACTAACTGTCTTTAAGAGTCAGATTAATCACAGTGTTATAATTAACTGTGTTTAAGAGGCAGGTTAATCACCGTGTTATTGCCCGAGTGATCAACACCATAAATTAAAAAAAAGAAACAGTCACCTATGCAGCTTGGTTTCGGTGGCTGTTGGATTCCTTCATGTGCATGTGAAACGAGCCCCTCATTTCTCTTCCCTTGACCGCTAACCGTTTACCGGTAATAATTCAGTCTTTTAGTAAGCCAATTAGATACGTCATGTTTGCGATGTTTTCCAGAGTTAATTGTCAATATACGATAACAAGCGTTTCAACTGGTATGTATTTTCACGAAAACAGTGTTCACATTTTGGAACGCGGGGAAGTAAAAGGTAATAACGACCGCTTGCTGTTAATAAAACCTATGCAATTGTCACCTACGGCCCGGTTTCCGGCCTGTTACTTGCCTACCTTGTTAATAAATTCCGCATCAGTGCAGTAGAGTGTTTTTTTACTGTGCTCATTGCCCATACAACTCCTTCAATATGGTTTGGTCAATCTGTTCATCATCGTTCTGTGTAGCCGAGTAGCTCCGCAAAATCTTAAGTTTGTACCTCTAATTAGGAAGTATTGCAATAAATGACACCTTCTCTAAAATGTTATAAATTTTATCCATGTGTCCAGCTATATTCCTTTTGATTAGGAAACCCACACCTATTTCTTGCTTTTCCTCTGCACCACAACAGCATAGAACATGCCATTCAGCACTGTATATGCTTTATCTCTCCTAACTTCATTAAGTGCTGTGACGTCCCATAAAAATCGTCGCTACTATCCCGAAGAGTACTGCTAGTCTCGCCGCTCTGAGTAGCATTCTAGCGTTAAATGTTTCGAGCTTCAGATTCCAAAGGAAGCCAGCTCGGCGCCAGAGCTTTAGCACTATCCCCTGCGTCACGGAGCTAATGGCCGCCTTGTTCAGTTGCTCACAGCCGCTGGAGACACAGGGCCGCATTTTGTTTAGCTTCTTCGCGCAGGAGATGGTTTCCGAGTAGTACACCAAGGTGTCCGAATGCTGTCCCGCTGAGGGAGTGCTTTGTCAGCTGAGCTAGCCACAGTGAGACTTCCGAAGGCCTGCAATAATCAGTGCCATTGGCACACGTAGTTTTCCTGTTCGGTGGAAAATCGCGCGGCTCTGGGATTCGAGTCGGGGTCCACTGCCACGCTGAGCTGCGGTTCAACTTCTCTGGCGTCGCTGCATGTTTCATATCCATAACACACTTTGTCATTATCTCCCCCCGAAAATCCCGCTGTGACCGTACTCTCATATGCTGGGAAACTACGCTGTGCGGATGGAGCCATGCTTGGTCGTCCTGTGTGGCCGCCCATGCAAATTTTCAATGGAAAATGTGAGATGCGTAACAAAAGTAAAGGAGTTTTGTTTCATAACTCTCCGCGTTATCCACTAATTAACTTTTTCTAAACATGTGCGCCAATATTTCACTTGACTACTGTGATAACGTAAAGATACCGGCAAGCATCATCAATCTGCATGAATGATAACATCGACACTGGCAATGACTGAAAAGGAAGTACGCACCTGAGGGGATGTAAAATATGAATGACGGCCACTTGAGCGATACTGAAGAGATTGTCGCTTGAGCCGAGGTCCCACTTGGCGGCGACTGAAATCTCTTCTTCAGTGCACGGAGTAGAAAATACAACGTGTGTCCCTCTTTTAGCTTTTTGGTAACAATGTTGTGCGTCTTTAGAAAAAGAGTCTATTCCGGAGCAACCTGAGAAAGCCTGTATTATTGAGTCGACAACGCTTAACAGCTCCCCATCGGACAGTGTGTAAAGCATGACATTCGACCAGTCTTCTATCAAACAAGGCGCCAGGACACAGTTCCTCATATAGGGCTTCAGCTCAGGGAAAGTCTTAATATTGTGTGATACCGCTGGTACAGCGCGAATGGCGGTGATGGTTGTCTGTAGGTAATTGGATAGACACATCATACCGAGGGCCCAGAACGCCACAGCGACACTTCGGTAAGCAGTTGCATTGGAGGGAGAGATCGCCGGTGCCCTGCCCAGAAACGTGCTGAGAAGGAACAAGAGGAATCCTGGCTGGTGTGGACGGGTCTCTCGGATAAGCAGCCAGTGCCACCGAGCGCGCAAAAAGAGGACCACCAGAGTCCCAAAAGCAACGAAGGAGAGGAGGAGCCAAAGCAGCGATTGCCAGGAGTCAATAAAGGTTATATCCACACCTCTGTGGCGGCGTGTAAAAAAACAAAAACGTGCGTGAGAATAGTAGGTGTAGTGAAATATGTACCCGTAGCGTAAGAAAGTGCTTTGCACCGGATGAACTATAAAATCTAGACCCTTCGTGTGCAATGCTTCTAAGGACCCCTCTTTTATGATAACAACTGTATTGTTCAAAGTTCTATAAGCATCAATCAATGCCAATGCGTGAGGGCCTTTAGTACATTCACTTTGCTTTTGGGACTCTGTCCTGAAGGGATTGATAGATGCTCGGTACGTCTGCCCTTTTGGCAATATCTTTTCTGCGGCCCGGTCCCGAGCGAAAAACCTCAATGCTGGGACAACATTCCGGAACACACACCTGCGAAACTGGTCTTGGGGCGCACTGATGGTCCGAGGTCCAACGCTAAAAACTTGACATAGACGAGGTGAAAACGGACGCAGAGTTTCTTCATGGTGAGACTCAGAAGAAACAAACAAGTTGGTGCCTGGTGCTCGAGATAATTTCATAACCCGTTGTTGGTATTCTTTGCGCATTTTAGAAAAGTATGGTACATATACTAGTCTCAGCGGGGCCAAAAAAGGAAGCTCTTTGATTACTACTGGGCCGCAGTTGTAACTAAAATACAAGTAAGGCTCACACTCAATTCTGCGGTATTTCAAAGCTAGGAACTTAAGGGGAATCGGCCACTCATTCACGTTCGCGTGAATCCATTCAACCTGTTCAGCAGAGTATAACAAGATTGGCAGGGACCAAGAGTAGTTCGACGCCGCCATGGACTTCAGCATCGTCGCATATTGTTGAGTGGAGATCGGAGAGAGTAAAGAGGACATTAGCAGGACTTGAGCATTCAGTAGAAACTGCCAAAATCCGCTTTTCCAAGCGGTACTTTCAAAAGTGCGTTCAATGCGCATTCGCCGGCTCCTTAGCACCATTGTGAGAGGAAGAGAATTTTTTTATGTGCAATGTAAGCTGATCCTGCGAGTGCAAATTTTGCGACGTATATATTCAAGACGAAGGCGAACGCCTAATTACCAGCCTCTGCTACATCCTAACACGGGCTTTTCCCAAGGTCCTTAAAAACAACGGAATCCAGGCTGTTTTCTCTAGTTAATCTTATACATTTATATAAGTCTAGAATTTTTGATTTTCCCCACGTTTTCTACAACCTATGAACGCGAGCAGCACTTTGTTCGCACGAAACGTCGGCCTGCGACTCAGCACTGATCCGTGCAAAAATCTCTCACAACGTCGCTTGGAAAGCGCGCTTTTGAGCAGTTAAACGATAGCTGCTGATAATTTCTAATGGAATGCGCACAACTGCGCTATGCTTGCGTTCTGACTACTTCTCTAAGTCGTCGTTATGCAGTTTTTGCTGCGCAGCTGACGCATGGCAGATCTAACGATGCGCCGTACCGCTGTTGTCCTGAGGTGCTGTCACTGCCGCTCTGGCTTTGGGGCGCGTGAATCGATTTCGCCATGGCAGACCAATCATTTCTCACTTAATGGTCCCCATCATCATTGTTGTCGCTTAAGGAGGCGTTGTTTTTATTTTACAAAGTGGCTCATCTTTTATATTTCCTTCCAGGCCTTCCTCGGCAGCTTGTGCTATTTGGAGGGCTTTGAGGTTATTTATTCGCAATTTCGATGAATGAGGGTTCTTCTCAAGGGAACGCAATTTCGTGCAGAATTGCACCTAGAGAGCTCACCAGAAAGTGCTCGGAGACTTCGGATGCTTCGAGAGATGTCTTCACGGGGCACCACTCTATATCGATTTGGCATAAGACGCTTTTCCCAACAAGAGGGAAATTTCGCGAAAGTCGCTCGTGTTCCAAAACACTTTTTTTTACGCCGTCGTGTTTTTGTTGCTTTGAAACTTTCAATTTCATTTTCACTTCTCGGACTAATAATTGCTGTTTATAGATTGAATCGCCATACCGATTATCACTCTTGTTCATTTAAAAGGAAAGGTTTCTAGAAAATGAATTTGATACCACCACCCCATTGAGCCAAATATATGTCCCCGCATATTTAAGCTGTTGCTGTTGTTGCTTACTTTAAAACAGTCGCTTTTGTTCAGCAACATTTTTCTCTCAGGGGCTTCATACAGGAAATAAAACATACCGCGAAATATGATAACAACCATGAGACTGCTCTCTGCCACCGTCATAATGTACCGCCTTTGACTATTATTTGAACGACAACAGCGTGTAGGCTAACCATGTCGAATTAAAGGCTGACGCCGCTGTTAGCATTGGTCTGAGGATGCGTCAGCACATTCGTTAGGAACACGAAAAGCGCATGCTGTGCTGTGCGAGAAGTTTCAGGCAGGCTACCGAAAGGTAATTCAGACGAGGTTTTTATTCCGTCATCACATGGGCAAAAGGAAGCAAAGCATCCAGGAAATGTGCTTACAACAAAGTAGCGTTTTCTTTATTCATTTCTTTAATTTGAGCAACTCGTTGAAGAGAGCGGTGAAAGACCCATCTGCTACATTGTGTGTACTGTCACGGAGGGAATAAGACTGACCCCGCATCCTTTTTCGAAATCCTTTTCGGCGATGCCTGACGGAAATTGGAATATTTCCTGACTCTGCGCAACACCCATTCTATTCGCTAGGTAATACGGACGTCAGAATAGTATTATCGCTCCAGCGGATTTAATTTCTTTATGTCTGCGAATGTACCCTCTTTGACAAAAGTAACCGAGCAACAGGTTTTTGCTTCTTCATTGATAACGAACCCTTTAAAGCACCCCCGAAAGACCTAAATGTGTTGAAACGTATGGGCAAGGGCTCACCTTACTTAACACAGAATCATAGCTTAAGGCCTACCATAAGTGCTTCGCTACGGGGCTAACAAACAAACCATATGTGCCCGGTTACTTTTGGCAAAGACTGTACGTGCTTGCCATTTTGAAACTGAGTGGTGGGTGCAAAAATACGGCAAAGAGACAAGCAATCTCCACGAAAGTAGCCTTACAACACAAAGCACATCCTGACACCCAAGTGCCGTAATTTCCGGACTATGGTGCGCGGACTACATATATTTAAAAGCTGAAGTTTTGCGTCATATCTATGAGCGCGGACTATAAATGACTATTTTTTCAGATCGTTTGTCAGAGATGGAGAAGCTCACCTGTGGCTATGAAAGAAAATAAAACGCGCACCGAATGGGCGTCTGCGAAATCTTACCGCGCTAGATAACATATGGAGTTCAGCTCCGATATGCAACCAACTTCGATATGCAAGCAAATGCTGTCACGGTAGCCACGAGTGGCTGCTTTCCAGTGTTTGTATTTGTCAGCACAAGCGCACAAGGTGTAGAATATTGATAAATATAAATTTGCGGACGTATAAAATCAGACTTATCGCATGGGCTGGCATAGTCAGAACACTGAAGGCCCCGGAAAAGTGATTGCCGCGTGTTCTGGGCCTATAATCGATATTGTCTAATAAAACGCGCACTCTCACTTCTTGGTATTAAAATCCTGACTTACCCATTGTACACTGCTTGCGGACAATATAAAAAATAATTTTCAAACGAAAATTCATCCCCTGCGGATTATACACCGGATGCGAATGCTGAGAACCAAGCCATGAAGAGGTTGGCTGCTCCTAAGACAGCGTATATTTTGGTTTGGATGAACGTGTCTCTTCCCAACCAATGTTTTAAATGAACCCTAATGGGCAGCAGTTTTTTTTGTGTGTGTGCTTCGCTGCACACGCTGTCATCCAGATTTAGAGAACTAAATTTCCACGTCAGCGGTTCTACAGCGAATATCGTCCCACTTCTCCACGGCATGTGCACCCCTGACGGCGGAGAACGCGATACCCTGTTGAAGAGGAGCTCTAAAACAATGCAGCACATGATGCCGAACAGCCAACAATATACACAGCGTAGTACAGGTGAAATTGCTCCTTTCCTTCTTCTCGATCATGTTTGTGATGAATTACAGCTTGTCGGAAGCGTCCACCGAGGCCTTGTTCGGCGATGATTAGGATAAGCAGGCGTTGTTGATATCTGTGAGAAAGCAATAAGACGTTAAGCAGTACACAATCCAGACTGGGAGAAGGTGCACAATCAAGGCTTAACCAACAGAGTCTCCACCTTTGGCAATAGGCCTGATAAGAGCCAGGAAGCTGCGTCGAAATTTAGAGGCGGAGAGACAAAATTATTTCTGTCCTAAGTTAGCAGTGTGCTGTCAGATTCCGGCCGTGAGACGCTGATGCGAGCAAAAATTGGCGTGGACTGCTTATTTCACCTTTGCGACGCGTACGGTGTCTTTATAAACAGTTATTTTTGTTTCGCCCGCTTTTTCTTGCAGCTCTGGCAGCAGCTTAAAGTTTGTATTAAGGAGCCGTATGAGATCGCAGAAGTCGCAAAATGTTTAACATGTTTTCAGTTGGAGTTGGCCCTTGCCGTGCACCTAGCTTTTCGAGACTGACACAGAGATTGGTCGAGAAGACTGAAAACGAAACGTAATCATATCGCAGCTTTGGAGACATGGCTGCTGTAAAGAAGCGCTGATACAGGCTCCAATATCTAGACATTTCAAGTTGCATGACGCGCAGCTTGGATCAGACCCTTCTAATCGATCCTAGAGAGAGAGAGAGAGAGAGAGAGAAAAGGACGGAAAGGCAGGGATGTTAACCAGGCGATGCCCAGTTGGCTACCCTACACTTGGGGAGGGGAACAAAGGGGAAAAAAGGAAAAAGAGCAGCAAGGAAATGAGTTTTCTAAGTGCGCGCACTGAAAACTTAAAGATTATAGGCGGGAATGCAACCCGCCTATGACTCCTCCTTGCCACTAATTCGGTTTGTACAGTGCAGTGTAAATGCGGGATATTTTGTGTGATCACCTTTTGTAATTTATTTGCGCCGTAACGACTCAGTATAACCAGCGGGCTACTCCGAACCTTGTCTATCCTACGAAATCTAAAAGGCCCGGTATTTCGCTGATGCTGGAAGGACAATGTTTTATGACTCCTCCTTGCCACTAATTCGGTTTGTACAGTGCAGTGTAAATGCGGGATATTTTGTGTGATCACCTTTTGTAATTTATTTGCGCCGTAACGACTCAGTATAACCAGCGGGCTACTCCGAACCTTGTCTATCCTACGAAATCTAAAAGGCCCGGTATTTCGCTGATGCTGGAAGGACAATGTTTTATGACTCCTCCTTGCCACTAATTCGGTTTGTACAGTGCAGTGTAAATGCGGGATATTTTGTGTGATCACCTTTTGTAATTTATTTGCGCCGTAACGACTCAGTATAACCAGCGGGCTACTCCGAACCTTGTCTATCCTACGAAATCTAAAAGGCCCGGTATTTCGCTGATGCTGGAAGGACAATGTTTTATGACTCCTCCTTGCCACTAATTCGGTTTGTACAGTGCAGTGTAAATGCGGGATATTTTGTGTGATCAACTTTTGTAATTTATTTGCGCCGTAACGACTCAGTATAACCAGCGGGCTACTCCGAACCTTGTCTATCCTAGGAAATCTAAAAGGCCTGGTATTTCGCTGATGCTGGAAGGACAATGTTTTATGACTACTCCTTGCCACTAATTCGGTTTTTACAGTGCAGTGTAAATGCGGGATATTTTGTGTGATCACCTTTTGTAATTTATTTGCGCCGTAACGACTCAGTATAACCAGCGGGCTACTCCGAACCTTGTCTATCCTAGGAAATCTAAAAGGCCCGGTATTTCGCTGATGCTGGAAGGACAATGTTTTATGACTCCTCCTTGCCACTAATTCGGTTTGTACAGTGCAGTGTAAATGCGGGATATTTTGTGTGATCACCTTTTGTAATTTATTTGCGCCGTAATGACTCAGTATAACCAGCGGGCTACTCCGAATCTTGTCTATCCTAGGAAATCTAAAAGGCCCGGTATTTCGCTGATGCTGGAAGGACAATGTTTTATGACTCCTCCTTGCCACTAATTCGGTTTGCACAGTGCAGTGTAAATGCGGGATATTTTGTGTGATCACCTTTTGTAATTTATTTGCGCCGTAACGACTCAGTATAACCAGCGGGCTGCTCCGAACCTTGTCTATCCTACGAAATCTAAAAGGCCCGGTATTTCGCTGATGCTGGAAGGACAATGTTTTATGACTCCTGCTTGCCACTAATTCGGTTTGTACAGTGCAGTGTAAATGCGGGATATTTTGTGTGATCACCTTTTGTAATTTATTTGCGCCGTAACGACTCAGTATAACCAGCGGGCTACTCCGAACCTTGTCTATCCTAGGAAATCTAAAAAACCCGGTATTTCGCTCATGCTGGAAGGACAATGTTTTATGACTCCTCCTTGCCACTAATTCGGTTTGCACAGTGCAGTGTAAATGCGGGATATTTTGTGTGATCACCTTTTGTAATTTATTTGCGCCGTAACGACTCAGTATAACCAGCGGGCTACTCCGAACCTTGTCTATCCTAGGAAATCTAAAAGGCCCGGTATTTCGCTGATGCTGGAAGGACAATGTTTTATGACTCCTGCTTTCCACTAATTCGGTTTGTACAGTGCAGTGTAAATGCGGGATATTTTGTGTGATCACCTTTTGTAATTTATTTGCGCCGTAACGACTCAGTATAACCAGCGGGCTACTCCGAACCTTGTCTATCCTAGGAAATCTAAAAGGCCCGGTATTTCGCTGATGCTGGAAGGACAATGTTTTATGACTCCTCCTTGCCACTAATTCGGATTGCACAGTGCAGTGTAAATGCGGGATATTTTGTGTGATCACCTTTTGTAATTTATTTGCGCCGTAACGACTCAGTATAACCAGCGGGCTACTCCGAACCTTGTCTATCCTAGGAAATCTAAAAGGCCCGGTATTTCGCTGATGCTGGAAGGACAATGTTTTATGACTCCTCCTTGCCACTAATTCGGATTGCACAGTGCAGTGTAAATGCGGGATATTTTGTGTGATCACCTTTTGTAATTTATTTGCGCCGTAACGACTCAGTAT
The DNA here is from genome assembly GCF_055824585.1 of Amblyomma mixtum. NCBI lineage: Eukaryota > Metazoa > Arthropoda > Arachnida > Ixodida > Ixodidae > Amblyomma > Amblyomma mixtum. The sequence continues at coordinate 44,663,323 of NC_143015.1, read as the reverse complement.
AACCAGCGGGCTACTCCGAACCTTGTCTATCCTAGGAAATCTAAAAGGCCCGGTATTTCGCTGATGCTGGAAGGACAATGTTTTATGACTCCTCCTTGCCACTAATTCGGATTGCACAGTGCAGTGTAAATGCGGGATATTTTGTGTGATCACCTTTTGTAATTTATTTGCGCCGTAACGACTCAGTATAACCAGCGGGCTACTCCGAACCTTGTCTATCCTAGGAAATCTAAAAGGCCCGGTATTTCGCTGATGCTGGAAGGACAATGTTTTATGACTCCTCCTTGCCACTAATTCGGATTGCACAGTGCAGTGTAAATGCGGGATATTTTGTGTGATCACCTTTTGTAATTTATTTGCGCCGTAACGACTCAGTATAACCAGCGGGCTACTCCGAACCTTGTCTATCCTAGGAAATCTAAAAGGCCCGGTATTTCGCTGATGCTGGAAGGACAATGTTTTATGACTCCTCCTTGCCACTAATTCGGATTGCACAGTGCAGTGTAAATGCGGGATATTTTGTGTGATCACCTTTTGTAATTTATTTGCGCCGTAACGACTCAGTATAACCAGCGGGCTACTCCGAACCTTGTCTATCCTAGGAAATCTAAAAGGCCCGGTATTTCGCTGATGCTGGAAGGACAATGTTTTATGACTCCTCCTTGCCACTAATTCGGATTGCACAGTGCAGTGTAAATGCGGGATATTTTGTGTGATCACCTTTTGTAATTTATTTGCGCCGTAACGACTCAGTATAACCAGCGGGCTACTCCGAACCTTGTCTATCCTAGGAAATCTAAAAGGCCCGGTATTTCGCTGATGCTGGAAGGACAATGTTTTATGACTCCTCCTTGCCACTAATTCGGATTGCACAGTGCAGTGTAAATGCGGGATATTTTGTGTGATCACCTTTTGTAATTTATTTGCGCCGTAACGACTCAGTATAACCAGCGGGCTACTCCGAACCTTGTCTATCCTAGGAAATCTAAAAGGCCCGGTATTTCGCTGATGCTGGAAGGACAATGTTTTATGACTCCTCCTTGCCACTAATTCGGATTGCACAGTGCAGTGTAAATGCGGGATATTTTGTGTGATCACCTTTTGTAATTTATTTGCGCCGTAACGACTCAGTATAACCAGCGGGCTACTCCGAACCTTGTCTATCCTAGGAAATCTAAAAGGCCCGGTATTTCGCTGATGCTGGAAGGACAATGTTTTATGACTCCTCCTTGCCACTAATTCGGATTGCACAGTGCAGTGTAAATGCGGGATATTTTGTGTGATCACCTTTTGTAATTTATTTGCGCCGTAACGACTCAGTATAACCAGCGGGCTACTCCGAACCTTGTCTATCCTAGGAAATCTAAAAGGCCCGGTATTTCGCTGATGCTGGAAGGACAATGTTTTATGACTCCTCCTTGCCACTAATTCGGATTGCACAGTGCAGTGTAAATGCGGGATATTTTGTGTGATCACCTTTTGTAATTTATTTGCGCCGTAACGACTCAGTATAACCAGCGGGCTACTCCGAACCTTGTCTATCCTAGGAAATCTAAAAGGCCCGGTATTTCGCTGATGCTGGAAGGACAATGTTTTATGACTCCTCCTTGCCACTAATTCGGATTGCACAGTGCAGTGTAAATGCGGGATATTTTGTGTGATCACCTTTTGTAATTTATTTGCGCCGTAACGACTCAGTATAACCAGCGGGCTACTCCGAACCTTGTCTATCCTAGGAAATCTAAAAGGCCCGGTATTTCGCTGATGCTGGAAGGACAATGTTTTATGACTCCTCCTTGCCACTAATTCGGATTGCACAGTGCAGTGTAAATGCGGGATATTTTGTGTGATCACCTTTTGTAATTTATTTGCGCCGTAACGACTCAGTATAACCAGCGGGCTACTCCGAACCTTGTCTATCCTAGGAAATCTAAAAGGCCCGGTATTTCGCTGATGCTGGAAGGACAATGTTTTATGACTCCTCCTTGCCACTAATTCGGATTGCACAGTGCAGTGTAAATGCGGGATATTTTGTGTGATCACCTTTTGTAATTTATTTGCGCCGTAACGACTCAGTATAACCAGCGGGCTACTCCGAACCTTGTCTATCCTAGGAAATCTAAAAGGCCCGGTATTTCGCTGATGCTGGAAGGACAATGTTTTATGACTCCTCCTTGCCACTAATTCGGATTGCACAGTGCAGTGTAAATGCGGGATATTTTGTGTGATCACCTTTTGTAATTTATTTGCGCCGTAACGACTCAGTATAACCAGCGGGCTACTCCGAACCTTGTCTATCCTAGGAAATCTAAAAGGCCCGGTATTTCGCTGATGCTGGAAGGACAATGTTTTATGACTCCTCCTTGCCACTAATTCGGATTGCACAGTGCAGTGTAAATGCGGGATATTTTGTGTGATCACCTTTTGTAATTTATTTGCGCCGTAACGACTCAGTATAACCAGCGGGCTACTCCGAACCTTGTCTATCCTAGGAAATCTAAAAGGCCCGGTATTTCGCTGATGCTGGAAGGACAATGTTTTATGACTCCTCCTTGCCACTAATTCGGTTTGTACAGTGCAGTGTAAATGCGGGATATTTTGTGTGATCACCTTTTGTAATTTATTTACGCCGTAACGACTCAGTATAACCAGCGGGCTACTCCGAACCTTGTCTATCCTAGGAAATCTAAAAGGCCCGGTATTTCGCTGATGCTGGAAGGACAATGTTTTATGACTCCTTCTTGCCACTAATTCGGTTTGTACAGTGCAGTGTAAATGCGGGATATTTTGTGTGATCACCTTTTGTAATTTATTTGCGCCGTAACGACTCAGTATAACCAGCGGGCTACTCCGAACCTTGTCTATCCTAGGAAATCTAAAAGGCCCGGTATTTCGCTGATGCTGGAAGGACAATGTTTTATGACTCCTCCTTGCCACTAATTCGATTTGCACAGTGCAGTGTAAATGCGGGATATTTTGTGTGATCACCTTTTGTAATTTATTTGCGCCGTAACGACTCAGTATAACCAGCGGGCTGCTCCGAACCTTGTCTATCCTACGAAATCTAAAAGGCCCGGTATTTCGCTGATGCTGGAAGGACAATGTTTTATGACTCCTGCTTGCCACTAATTCGGTTTGTACAGTGCAGTGTAAATGCGGGATATTTTGTGTGATCACCTTTTGTAATTTATTTGCGCCGTAACGACTCAGTATAACCAGCGGGCTACTCCGAACCTTGTCTATCCTAGGAAATCTAAAAGGCCCGGTATTTCGCTGATGCTGGAAGGACAATGTTTTATGACTCCTCCTTGCCACTAATTCGGTTTGCACAGTGCAGTGTAAATGCGGGATATTTTGTGTGATCACCTTTTGTAATTTATTTGCGCCGTAACGACTCAGTATAACCAGCGGGCTGCTCCGAACCTTGTCTATCCTACGAAATCTAAAAGGCCCGGTATTTCGCTGATGCTGGAAGGACAATGTTTTATGACTCCTGCTTGCCACTAATTCGGTTTGTACAGTGCAGTGTAAATGCGGGATATTTTGTGTGATCACCTTTTGTAATTTATTTGCGCCGTAACGACTCAGTATAACCAGCGGGCTACTCCGAACCTTGTCTATCCTAGGAAATCTAAAAGGCCCGGTATTTCGCTGATGCTGGAAGGACAATGTTTTATGACTCCTCCTTGCCACTAATTCGGTTTGCACAGTGCAGTGTAAATGCGGGATATTTTGTGTGATCACCTTTTGTAATTTATTTGCGCCGTAACGACTCAGTATAACCAGCGGGCTACTCCGAACCTTGTCTATCCTAGGAAATCTAAAAGGCCCGGTATTTCGCTGATGCTGGAAGGACAATGTTTTATGACTCCTGCTTTCCACTAATTCGGTTTGTACAGTGCAGTGTAAATGCGGGATATTTTGTGTGATCACCTTTTGTAATTTATTTGCGCCGTAACGACTCAGTATAACCAGCGGGCTACTCCGAACCTTGTCTATCCTAGGAAATCTAAAAGGCCCGGTATTTCGCTGATGCTGGAAGGACAATGTTTTATGACTCCTCCTTGCCACTAATTCGGATTGCACAGTGCAGTGTAAATGCGGGATATTTTGTGTGATCACCTTTTGTAATTTATTTGCGCCGTAACGACTCAGTATAACCAGCGGGCTACTCCGAACCTTGTCTATCCTAGGAAATCTAAAAGGCCCGGTATTTCGCTGATGCTGGAAGGACAATGTTTTATGACTCCTCCTTGCCACTAATTCGGTTTGCACAGTGCAGTGTAAATGCGGGATATTTTGTGTGATCACCTTTTGTAATTTATTTGCGCCGTAACGACTCAGTATAACCAGCGGGCTGCTCCGAACCTTGTCTATCCTACGAAATCTAAAAAGCCCGGTATTTCGCTGATGCTGGAAGGACAATGTTTTATGACTCCTGCTTGCCACTAATTCGGTTTGTACAGTGCAGTGTAAATGCGGGATATTTTGTGTGATCACCTTTTGTAATTTATTTGCGCCGTAACGACTCAGTATAACCAGCGGGCTACTCCGAACCTTGTCTATCCTAGGAAATCTAAAAGGCCCGGTATTTCGCTGATGCTGGAAGGACAATGTTTTATGACTCCTCCTTGCCACTAATTCGGTTTGCACAGTGCAGTGTAAATGCGGGATATTTTGTGTGATCACCTTTTGTAATTTATTTGCGCCGTAACGACTCAGTATAACCAGCGGGCTACTCCGAACCTTGTCTATCCTAGGAAATCTAAAAGGCCCGGTATTTCGCTGATGCTGGAAGGACAATGTTTTATGACTCCTCCTTGCCACTAATTCGGTTTGCACAGTGCAGTGTAAATGCGGGATATTTTGTGTGATCACCTTTTGTAATTTATTTGCGCCGTAACGACTCAGTATAACCAGCGGGCTACTCCGAACCTTGTCTATCCTAGGAAATCTAAAAGGCCCGATATTTCGCTGATGCTGGAAGGACAATGTTTTATGACTCCTCCTTGCCACTAATTCGGTTTGCACAGTGCAGTGTAAATGCGGGATATTTTGTGTGATCACCTTTTGTAATTTATTTGCGCCGTAACGACTCAGTATAACCAGCGGGCTGCTCCGAACCTTGTCTATCCTACGAAATCTAAAAGGCCCGGTATTTCCCTGATGCTGGAAGGACAATGTTTTATGACTCCTGCTTGCAACTAATTCGGTTTGTACAGTGCAGTGTAAATGCGGGATGTTTTGTGTGATCACCTTTTGTAATTTATTTGCGCCGTAACGACTCAGTATAACCAGCGGGCTACTCCGAACCTTGTCTATCCTAGGAAATCTAAAAGGCCCGGTATTTCGCTGATGCTGGAAGGACAATGTTTTATGGCTCCTCCTTGCCACTAATTCGGTTTGCACAGTGCAGTGTAAATGCGGGATATTTTGTGTGATCACCTTTTGTAATTTATTTGCGCCGTAACGACTCAGTATAACCAGCGGGCTACTCCGAACCTTGTCTATCCTAGGAAATCTAAAAGGCCCGATATTTCGCTGATGCTGGAAGGACAATGTTTTATGACTCCTCCTTGGCACTAATTCGGTTTGCACAGTGCAGTGTAAATGCGGGATATTTTGTGTGATCACCTTTTGTAATTTATTTGCGCCGTAACGACTCAGTATAACCAGCGGGCTGCTCCGAACCTTGTCTATCCTAGGAAATCTAAAAGGCCCGGTATTTCGCTGATGCTGGAAGGACAATGTTTTATGACTCCTCCTTGCCACTAATTCGGTTTGCACAGTGCAGTGTAAATGCGGGATATTTTGTGTGATCACCTTTTGTAATTTATTTGCGCCGTAACGACTCAGTATAACCAGCGGGCTGCTCCGAACCTTGTCTATCCTACGAAATCTAAAAGGCCCGGTATTTCGCTGATGCTGGAAGGACAATGTTTTATGACTCCTGCTTGCCACTAATTCGGTTTGTACAGTGCAGTGTAAATGCGGGATATTTTGTGTGATCACCTTTTGTAATTTATTTGCGCCGTAACGACTCAGTATAACCAGCGGGCTACTCCGAACCTTGTCTATCCTAGGAAATCTAAAAGGCCCGGTATTTCGCTGATGCTGGAAGGACAATGTTTTATGACTCCTCCTTGCCACTAATTCGGTTTGCACAGTGCAGTGTAAATGCGGGATATTTTGTGTGATCACCTTTTGTAATTTATTTGCGCCGTAACGACTCAGTATAACCAGCGGGCTACTCCGAACCTTGTCTATCCTAGGAAATCTAAAAGGCCCGGTATTTCGCTGATGCTGGAAGGACAATGTTTTATGACTCCTGCTTTCCACTAATTCCGTTTGTACAGTGCAGTGTAAATGCGGGATATTTTGTGTGATCACCTTTTGTAATTTATTTGCGCCGTAACGACTCAGTATAACCAGCGGGCTACTCCGAACCTTGTCTATCCTAGGAAATCTAAAAGGCCCGGTATTTCGCTGATGCTGGAAGGACAATGTTTTATGACTCCTCCTTGCCACTAATTCGGATTGCACAGTGCAGTGTAAATGCGGGATATTTTGTGTGATCACCTTTTGTAATTTATTTGCGCCGTAACGACTCAGTATAACCAGCGGGCTACTCCGAACCTTGTCTATCCTAGGAAATCTAAAAGGCCCGGTATTTCGCTGATGCTGGAAGGACAATGTTTTATGACTCCTCCTTGCCACTAATTCGGTGTGTACAGTGCAGTGTAAATGCGGGATATTTTGTGTGATCACCTTTTGTAATTTATTTGCGCCGTAACGACTCAGTATAACCAGCGGGCTACTCCGAACCTTATCTATCCTAGGAAATCTAAAAGGCCCGGTATTTCGCTGATGCTGGAAGGACAATGTTTTATGACTCCTCCTTGCCACTAATTCGGTTTGTACAGTGCAGTGTAAATGCGGGATATTTTGTGTGATCACCTTTTGTAATTTATTTGCGCCGTAACGACTCAGTATAACCAGCGGGCTACTCCGAATCTTGTCTATCCTAGGAAATCTAAAAGGCCCGGTATTTCGCTGATGCTGGAAGGACAATGTTTTATGACTCCTCCTTGCCACTAATTCGGTTTGCACAGTGCAGTGTAAATGCGGGATATTTTGTGTGATCACCTTTTGTAATTTATTTGCGCCGTAACGACTCAGTATAACCAGCGGGCTGCTCCGAACCTTGTCTATCCTACGAAATCTAAAAGGCCCGGTATTTCGCTGATGCTGGAAGGACAATGTTTTATGACTCCTGCTTGCCACTAATTCGGTTTGTACAGTGCAGTGTAAATGCGGGATATTTTGTGTGATCACCTTTTGTAATTTATTTGCGCCGTAACGACTCAGTATAACCAGCGGGCTACTCCGAACCTTGTCTATCCTAGGAAATCTAAAAGGCCCGGTATTTCGCTGATGCTGGAAGGACAATGTTTTATGACTCCTCCTTGCCACTAATTCGGTTTGCACAGTGCAGTGTAAATGCGGGATATTTTGTGTGATCACCTTTTGTAATTTATTTGCGCCGTAACGACTCAGTATAACCAGCGGGCTACTCCGAACCTTGTCTATCCTAGGAAATCTAAAAGGCCCGGTATTTCGCTGATGCTGGAAGGACAATGTTTTATGACTCCTGCTTTCCACTAATTCGGTTTGTACAGTGCAGTGTAAATGCGGGATATTTTGTGTGATCACCTTTTGTAATTTATTTGCGCCGTAACGACTCAGTATAACCAGCGGGCTACTCCGAACCTTGTCTATCCTAGGAAATCTAAAAGGCCCGGTATTTCGCTGATGCTGGAAGGACAATGTTTTATGACTCCTCCTTGCCACTAATTCGGTTTGCACAGTGCAGTGTAAATGCGGGATATTTTGTGTGATCACCTTTTGTAATTTATTTGCGCCGTAACGACTCAGTATAACCAGCGGGCTACTCCGAACCTTGTCTATCCTAGGAAATCTAAAAGTCCCGGTATTTCGCTGATGCTGGAAGGACAATGTTTTATGACTCCTCCTTGCCACTAATTCGGTTTGTACAGTGCAGTGTAAATGCGGGATATTTTGTGTGATCACCTTTTGTAATTTATTTGCGCCGTAACGACTCAGTATAACCAGCGGGCTACTCCGAACCTTGTCTATCCTAGGAAATCTAAAAGGCCCGGTATTTCGCTGATGCTGGAAGGACAATGTTTTATGACTCCTCCTTGCCACTAATTCGGTTTGTACAGTGCAGTGTAAATGCGGGATATTTTGTGTGATCACCTTTTGTAATTTATTTGCGCCGTAACGACTCAGTATAACCAGCGGGCTACTCCGAACCTTGTCTATCCTAGGAAATCTAAAAGGCCCGGTATTTCGCTGATGCTGGAAGGACAATGTTTTATGACTCCTCCTTGCCACTAATTCGGTTTGCACAGTGCAGTGTAAATGCGGGATATTTTGTGTGATCACCTTTTGTAATTTATTTGCGCCGTAACGACTCAGTATAACCAGCGGGCTACTCCGAACCTTGTCTATCCTAGGAAATCTAAAAGGCCCGGTATTTCGCTGATGCTGGAAGGACAATGTTTTATGACTCCTCCTTGCCACTAATTCGGTTTGCACAGTGCAGTGTAAATGCGGGATATTTTGTGTGATCACCTTTTGTAATTTATTTGCGCCGTAACGACTCAGTATAACCAGCGGGCTACTCCGAACCTTGTCTATCCTAGGAAATCTAAAAGGCCCGGTATTTCGCTGATGCTGGAAGGACAATGTTTTATGACTCCTCCTTGCCACTAATTCGGTTTGCACAGTGCAGTGTAAATGCGGGATATTTTGTGTGATCACCTTTTGTAATTTATTTGCGCCGTAACGACTCAGTATAACCAGCGGGCTACTCCGAACCTTGTCTATCCTAGGAAATCTAAAAGGCCCGGTATTTCGCTGATGCTGGAAGGACAATGTTTTATGACTCCTCCTTGCCACTAATTCGGTTTGCACAGTGCAGTGTAAATGCGGGATATTTTGTGTGATCCCCTTGTGTAATTTATTTGCGCCGTAACGACTCAGTATAACCAGCGGGCTACTCCGAACCTTGTCTATCCTAGGAAATCTAAAAGGCCCGGTATTTCGCTGATGCTGGAAGGACAATGTTTTATGACTCCTCCTTGCCACTAATTCGGTTTGTACAGTGCAGTGTAAATGCGGGATATTTTGTGTGATCACCTTTTGTAATTTATTTGCGCCGTAACGACTCAGTATAACCAGCGGGCTACTCCGAACCTTGTCTATCCTAGGAAATCTAAAAGGCCCGGTATTTCGCTGATGCTGGAAGGACAATGTTTTATGACTCCTCCTTGCCACTAATTCGGTTTGCACAGTGCAGTGTAAATGCGGGATATTTTGTGTGATCACCTTTTGTAATTTATTTGCGCCGTAACGACTCAGTATAACCAGCGGGCTACTCCGAACCTTGTCTATCCTAGGAAATCTAAAAGGCCCGGTATTTCGCTGATGCTGGAAGGACAATGTTTTATGACTCCTCCTTGCCACTAATTCGGTTTGCACAGTGCAGTGTAAATGCGGGATATTTTGTGTGATCCCCTTGTGTAATTTATTTGCGCCGTAACGACTCAGTATAACCAGCGGGCTACTCCGAACCTTGTCTATCCTAGGAAATCTAAAAGGCCCGGTATTTCGCTGATGCTGGAAGGACAATGTTTTATGACTCCTCCTTGCCACTAATTCGGTTTGCACAGTGCAGTGTAAATGCGGGATATTTTGTGTGATCCCCTTGTGTAATTTATTTGCGCCGTAACGACTCAGTATAACCAGCGGGCTACTCCGAACCTTGTCTATCCTAGGAAATCTAAAAGGCCCGGTATTTCGCTGATGCTGGAAGGACAATGTTTTATGACTCCTCCTTGCCACTAATTCGGTTTGTACAGTGCAGTGTAAATGCGGGATATTTTGTGTGATCACCTTTTGTAATTTATTTGCGCCGTAACGACTCAGTATAACCAGCGGGCTACTCCGAACCTTGTCTATCCTAGGAAATCTAAAAGGCCCGGTATTTCGCTGATGCTGGAAGGACAATGTTTTATGACTCCTCCTTGCCACTAATTCGGTTTGCACAGTGCAGTGTAAATGCGGGATATTTTGTGTGATCACCTTTTTGTAATTTATTTGCGCCGTAACGACTCAGTATAACCAGCGGGCTACTCCGAACCTTGTCTATCCTAGGAAATCTAAAAGGCCCGGTATTTCGCTGATGCTGGAAGGACAATGTTTTATGACTCCTCCTTGCCACTAATTCGGTTTGCACAGTGCAGTGTAAATGCGGGATATTTTGTGTGATCCCCTTGTGTAATTTATTTGCGCCGTAACGACTCAGTATAACCAGCGGGCTACTCCGAACCTTGTCTATCCTAGGAAATCTAAAAGGCCCGGTATTTCGCTGATGCTGGAAGGACAATGTTTTATGACTCCTCCTTGCCACTAATTCGGTTTGCACAGTGCAGTGTAAATGCGGGATATTTTGTGTGATCCCCTTGTGTAATTTATTTGCGCCGTAACGACTCAGTATAACCAGCGGGCTACTCCGAACCTTGTCTATCCTAGGAAATCTAAAAGGCCCGGTATTTCGCTGATGCTGGAAGGACAATGTTTTATGACTCCTCCTTGCCACTAATTCGGTTTGCACAGTGCAGTGTAAATGCGGGATATTTTGTGTGATCCCCTTTTGTAATTTATTTGCGCCGTAACGACTCAGTATAACCAGCGGGCTACTCCGAACCTTGTCTATCCTAGGAAATCTAAAAGGCCCGGTATTTCGCTGATGCTGGAAGGACAATGTTTTATGACTCCTCCTTGCCACTAATTCGGTTTGCACAGTGCAGTGTAAATGCGGGATATTTTGTGTGATCCCCTTGTGTAATTTATTTGCGCCGTAACGACTCAGTATAACCAGCGGGCTACTCCGAACCTTGTCTATCCTAGGAAATCTAAAAGGCCCGGTATTTCGCTGATGCTGGAAGGACAATGTTTTATGACTCCTCCTTGCCACTAATTCGGTTTGCACAGTGCAGTGTAAATGCGGGATATTTTGTGTGATCCCCTTTTGTAATTTATTTGCGCCGTAACGACTCAGTATAACCAGCGGGCTACTCCGAACCTTGTCTATCCTAGGAAATCTAAAAGGCCCGGTATTTCGCTGATGCTGGAAGGACAATGTTTTATGACTCCTCCTTGCCACTAATTCGGTTTGCACAGTGCAGTGTAAATGCGGGATATTTTGTGTGATCCCCTTGTGTAATTTATTTGCGCCGTAACGACTCAGTATAACCAGCGGGCTACTCCGAACCTTGTCTATCCTAGGAAATCTAAAAGGCCCGGTATTTCGCTGATGCTGGAAGGACAATGTTTTATGACTCCTCCTTGCCACTAATTCGGTTTGTACAGTGCAGTGTAAATGCGGGATATTTTGTGTGATCACCTTTTGTAATTTATTTGCGCCGTAACGACTCAGTATAACCAGCGGGCTACTCCGAACCTTGTCTATCCTAGGAAATCTAAAAGGCCCGGTATTTCGCTGATGCTGGAAGGACAATGTTTTATGACTCCTCCTTGCCACTAATTCGGTTTGCACAGTGCAGTGTAAATGCGGGATATTTTGTGTGATCACCTTTTGTAATTTATTTGCGCCGTAACGACTCAGTATAACCAGCGGGCTACTCCGAACCTTGTCTATCCTAGGAAATCTAAAAGGCCCGGTATTTCGCTGATGCTGGAAGGACAATGTTTTATGACTCCTCCTTGCCACTAATTCGGTTTGCACAGTGCAGTGTAAATGCGGGATATTTTGTGTGATCCCCTTGTGTAATTTATTTGCGCCGTAACGACTCAGTATAACCAGCGGGCTACTCCGAACCTTGTCTATCCTAGGAAATCTAAAAGGCCCGGTATTTCGCTGATGCTGGAAGGACAATGTTTTATGACTCCTCCTTGCCACTAATTCGGTTTGCACAGTGCAGTGTAAATGCGGGATATTTTGTGTGATCCCCTTGTGTAATTTATTTGCGCCGTAACGACTCAGTATAACCAGCGGGCTACTCCGAACCTTGTCTATCCTAGGAAATCTAAAAGGCCCGGTATTTCGCTGATGCTGGAAGGACAATGTTTTATGACTCCTCCTTGCCACTAATTCGGTTTGTACAGTGCAGTGTAAATGCGGGATATTTTGTGTGATCACCTTTTGTAATTTATTTGCGCCGTAACGACTCAGTATAACCAGCGGGCTACTCCGAACCTTGTCTATCCTAGGAAATCTAAAAGGCCCGGTATTTCGCTGATGCTGGAAGGACAATGTTTTATGACTCCTCCTTGCCACTAATTCGGTTTGCACAGTGCAGTGTAAATGCGGGATATTTTGTGTGATCACCTTTTGTAATTTATTTGCGCCGTAACGACTCAGTATAACCAGCGGGCTACTCCGAACCTTGTCTATCCTAGGAAATCTAAAAGGCCCGGTATTTCGCTGATGCTGGAAGGACAATGTTTTATGACTCCTCCTTGCCACTAATTCGGTTTGCACAGTGCAGTGTAAATGCGGGATATTTTGTGTGATCCCCTTGTGTAATTTATTTGCGCCGTAACGACTCAGTATAACCAGCGGGCTACTCCGAACCTTGTCTATCCTAGGAAATCTAAAAGGCCCGGTATTTCGCTGATGCTGGAAGGACAATGTTTTATGACTCCTCCTTGCCACTAATTCGGTTTGTACAGTGCAGTGTAAATGCGGGATATTTTGTGTGATCACCTTTTGTAATTTATTTGCGCCGTAACGACTCAGTATAACCAGCGGGCTACTCCGAACCTTGTCTATCCCTGCGCTGCAGCCCTTATACAAGAATTGTTAACAGGCAAGCGTGCAAAGTAAATAAAAAGGCAGAAGCACTGTGCCAGCGACTGCACTTTGTGGGGAAATGTACATGTTCTGAAAAAAAAGAGGAAGTGTAAAATATCTCATGTTTCGCACAGATGATGTCACATTTAACTTAGAAGCACTCAGAATGAGAAAACTATCTTCGTAGATGGACAGTACTTCGAGACTTGGACTCAGTAGGTACCGCACAAAATAACTTATGATCAAAATTACATTTGTGGCAACTGAAGAGCGGAAATCATGGTCCCACTCATCGAAGAGATCGCCCTATTTCATTCTTGTAAACACAGAGCGAGACATCGCTATAATACTGTAGCGGATAAAATGGGTTTTATACAGGTGAAGGCTGGACGGAACACAGCTGGCCGGAAACGGCTCAGGGCCCATATCAGTCTGCGCACGCCTCCCTCTTCTTCCTCCAAGTCCTGAGTCAGCCACTACGCGGCGTCACAATTTCGCCGGGGGCAGACGATTCTCGTCCTCGAGAAAGTCAAACAGATCGACGCTTGCAGCGCTTTAAGCGGGCCACATGAACGACATGTGTCTTGCGGGAACGGCGTTTATCCGTCGTCACCTTGGCGATTACGTAATTCACGTCATTCAATCGGTCCATTACGACGAAGGGACCAGCGTACTTATACAGAAACTTCTGATATAATCCTCGCCTGCGGGTTGGCGTCCAAAGCCAGACAAAGTCTCCAGGAGAATAAGTGACTGCACGATGATGTAGGTCGTAGTACTCTTTTGAGCGGCGTTGAGAGGCCAGGGTACGTAAACGGGCTATACGACGGGCTTCTTCGGCACGGCAGAGTATCTGGGCAACGGACGCGTTGTCGTTGAGGGAAAACGGGAAGATGGTATCGAGGAAAACGCGGGGAGTTCGGGCATACAGCAGATAGAAGGGAGAATACCCGGTGTCCTCATGATCGGCCGTGTTATAAGCGTACGTCACATATGGCAGCACAGCGTCCCAGTTGCGAGGGTCAGACGAGACGTACACAGACAACATAATTGTCAGAGTGCGATTGGTGCACTCGGTAAGACCGTTGGTCTGCCAGTGGTGCGGTGTAGAGTGCCGGTAGTCTGATCCACAAAGCCGGAGTACTTCTTCCACGACATGAGCAGTAAATTGCCGTCCACGATCACTTATTATAACACGGGGTGCGCTGTGGCGAAGAATAACAAAGTGGAGAAGAAAGACGAAACATCATCAGCCTTGGCGGTAGTGAGAGCAGTGGTTTCGGCGTATTGGGTAAGATAGTCGACGCATACAATCACCCAACGGCGTCCCTCGGAAGACTTTGGGAAAGGACCAAGCAGGTGAATTCCGATCTTTTCAAAAGGGGAAGTGGGTGGCTTGACGGGATCCAAAGGACCGGCCGTCGTGGTGGTTCGCGCCTTAAGGCGTTGGCATGGTTAACATGTCGCAACGTACTGCTTGGTGGTCTTATAAACCTGCGGCCAATAAAAAACGCTGGCGAATTCGATGGAGGGTTCGAGAGAAGCCTAGATGGCCAGATGTCATGTCATCGTGCATTGAGTGCAAGACTTGCGACCGGTGAATTTTCGGGACGACCAAAAGCAGGGCAGCACCATCGACAGAGTAGTTCTTCTTGAACAAAATACCATCTTTGATAATAAATGACACGAGATGGACATTCCGAGGGACAGTTTTACCTCTTTGTCAAGCGGTGGCTGAACACAGAACTACTCGCCAATTTTAGATAAGGGGTGGCATAGAGTATCCTGCTTAGCGCAAAGGCCTGCACTAGTCGGCATAAATCTCTTTCCCTCAACTCTTGTCTTAGATTAGCTATGCGGCGGATTAATCGCGCCGTCGCTTCTACTGTGCGTTTTAGCTTAATGAGTATGTCAGTATTCTTTCCATTTGGTTGTAAGTAAAACCCCAGTATTCTCATGGTTTGTACCTCTTTGACGGATCGTCCATTGATATAGACGTTTATTTGCGGGGGGGGGGGGGGGGAGTCGTAGTAGTCCTACCTCTTCGTTTATGGCGGATCACAGAGTTCAGATTTTTGCTCTGAACAAGTGAGGCCGGATTCCCATGCGCATGCCTCAATGATGTCCAGTGCTTCTTGGAGTGTGTCTTCTATGTAGCCTTCGCATCCTTTTTCTTACCCAAAGTGTGATGTCGTCTGCATAGAACGTGTGATGTAGGTCTGGTATTTGTGCCAATTTGGGGGAATTTTGATGAGGGCGAGGTTAAAAAGGTAAGGGGACAGGACAGAGCCCTGTGGTGTTCCTTTACTTCCTAGTGTGACTGGGGCAGACTCTATTGTTCCGAGCGTTATCACTGCTGTGCTGTTAGTGAGGAAGGATCGGATGTAGTTGTACGTCCTTCCTCCGGGGATGATTTCTGACAGGTCTGACAAAATGGCTTCGTGGGTGACGTTGTCGAAAGCTTTAATAAGGACTAAACCCAAGACTTCTTTCGTTCCTGCTCCCACGTCAGCTTCAATTACGTCCTTGTTAAGCTGCAAGAGCATGTCCTGGGCAGATAGTTGGGCCCTGAATCCTAACATTGTAGCACACACTAGTATAAACTAGTAGCACAATCGTAACTAGCGCGTTTGTCAGCAAGGCGGGATGTTTGATCATTACAGCGTTTAGCTTGTCTCAAATACTTTCAGTGCACGACTTAGAAAGAGAAACTGGGAATAGCCTGCTCGTAGAAAGGATGGTAGTCACTGCCGTTCTGTCGCAGTCGCTATGAGGGCGATCAATTTAGAGTAACCCCACTCAGATAACTTGCTACACCGTAGTTGATATTTCCATGAACACCGAACAAAACCAATCGAATTGCATTCATCTTTCGTCCTCGTATTTTTCACTGCCGCCGTTTTACATCGCCTTACCAGGACGATTTATTTATTTCTTTTTCGTCCGCCACCACAAAATAATCCGTCTTATATTTGCACTGTGTGGACGCTTAAAGGTCGACTGAAGGCAAGAGTTTCCAAAATAGCTTGCAGGTGTCGCATTCTTCCTTCTTTTTCTTGGACTGCAGCTGCATTTTCAGCATTTATGGCGCCATCATTGGCTTATTGGTCCACAGCCGATGTTTCACCGCCCCATTCTCAAAAACATTATCGACCTACGCGCGGTTAATACAGTGCGTGATATGCTCAAGAGTAACATTGAATGTGAACTTGTGGATGTGTACGGCGCAATGAGAATTCTTTTGTAACCACATTAACAAAGTTTCTGTGAATCCTCTGGTTCTTTTACAAGCATTTGGTCAATATCTGGAGGCTCTCGGCGGCACAGCTGAGCATACAGTCCATTTCCACCACTCTGCGTGCATCTAAAAATGACACGGCGCAAAGACTGCTTTATTAGGCTGCAGGCTCATCCGCTGCAAGTTTTGTCTACTGAAACTTCGCTGAAGTTTTCCCGTTAACACAAGAATTTTCAAGGAACGAAATTGACAGCAGGGATTGGATTTTATTGCAGGGCCCCTGTACATAGTCAGACACACAAGGTGACAAACAAACTAGGGTACATGGTGGCAAACATTTCCCACGCAGCCCAACGGCATTCAACATGCTACGTGTGAACACAAGCGCTGACAAATTTTTAGCAATTCGCGATTTTTTGTATTTTCGCAATCTCCTGCGATTCACTTAGTTTTATTAGCAAAAAAGACAACAGTGTGCAGATGATTGAGAGCAAAAATTAACGCTTTCTTTTTTTACTGAAGCGATTGTGTAGCAAGTTGACCATACCCCTCGTGTGCTAAAGGTACTGGTTTCGAATCTGAGCGCCGTCCTCTACGATGTGGGTTTCAAATCTATGCAAGCTTCTCGCTCTCGCGCTCCATTTTTACTAATGTGAAATCATTAGGAGCAATGTATTTGGCGAGGCCGTTAATTCTAGTGCTGGTGCCATGGGTTGGGGATTTAACGTCGATATTCTATCCTTATCATGTCCTAGATTTTTTCTGCTAACAATATTTTAATGCATACGCAAATAAAATAGGGCATTTAGATTTTTAATCTTCATTAAGTGTCAAATCTGCTCATTTCGAAGCGTATATAGACGGGTGTGCGTCACCTAAATAGTTCCGTCACCGGCGCATTTTTGTCATCATGGTATTCCTTGAAGAGAAATGGTATATGTACAGTAATTATCCGCAAAGAACACAGCAGTCTACTCTAAGCTAGCCCAAGCACACCAAAGACACATGAACAACACACATACACGAGCACACACTAAAATGGATGGAAGTGTGATAACTCTATGAAAAGGGTGTAGCAGTCAGGTGCGTCATCAGTTTTGTGATAGACATCTCTGAGGTTCCCAGTTATGGGCTAAAGTGCGGATTTGACGAGTCCAAAGGCACGGCTAGTAATGGCGATCCGTTAAAGGTTCTATTTAAGCTGTGGAGTTCAAAAATAAACATGTCTAGTCGTAGAGGAGTATAGCGTAGTGTAGGGTTTTTCGTGATCAAAACTAAAGTGCCTCTTTCACGTCGCCTAAAAACCTTCCCCGGAGTGGGGAGCATTTTTATTCTGACATTCTTGATGTTATCGGAAGCATAAGAGGGTTCTCGCCCAGCTTCCGCCCTCACCGTTCGATCAGGTTCCTACGTGGCACCCGGGGTAATGCAGGGAGTACTAAGACCGCCCCTACGAACGCGCGTGGCGCTGATGAACACTCTCATGATTCATTATGCTACTCATAAGTACTCCCGAAAGCTGAAGATTGGACAGCCGTCTCTGTAGCTCATTTGGTAGAGCACCGGACGCAAAATTCGGGGGTCGTGGGTTGAAAATCCTACGGTGGCATGTGTTTTTTTCCTCTGCTCTCTAATGAATTCCCTTTAAAATAAGCGCCCTATTAAGCTATTAAGCTATTAAGCATTATATTAAGCCCTATTAAGCTATTAAGCATATAAGTAATTTTTTGGATGTATCAAGTTCTAAAAGGCAATATCAGCGCCTGTAACTTCTGGACGAAAGTGTTTGCGCATGGCGACAAAGGAATTTGGGAGGCTCGTAATAGAACGTCATGTGAAGGGGTGACAAAGTGCAGGGTGTGTCAAAATTTTGAAGGCCACAGGGTTTGGTTTTCACCTGCATAATCTGCCATTTAAGACGCCTGTGAAGATACCACCGCATTTATATGTTAGAATAGTACTTTTCCGGCTATCTACAATATATTTTTAGCTTCGGACGTATGGAAGCTGTCTTAATACACGACTCGAAAACAGGTGGGAAAAGCAGAGAAGTAAATGCGTTATGGAATATTTTTCGTGGCACAGGAGGCCAACAAAGGAACCAGTCGGAAGTTCACAGCAAAATACACCTAATTCATAAACGCGCACATATAAAGAAGGTCAGATAATTTAGAGAAAATATTACGGGTGCAAAAGCATTAGCTCAATACCTGCAAGGACGCACAGACAATCAGCAGTGAACTGTATCGGAAGAACATAAAACTTGTAAGCAATCCGCGGCATCAGGAGTGGAATAAACACGGGCGAGCATGTGAGAAGAGGCCGGATCGTAGGGCATCATGGCTGGGCGGCAAGCTAGGATGCAGAAGACTGGCCAGGTTCTCTGAAACTACCAAGCGTCCACCAGCTGCGGCGGTTGCTAGGCAACGGCCCAAGGTCGGTCTCTGTGCCTCCTCTGAGCACCGCCACAGCGAAATCGCAAGTTCGTGGCCAATGTAGCTTTCGCTACAAAATGGTCACTCGAAACATCCATCCCGTGTCGTGTCCGGCTTGAGCAGCGGCCTAGGTGCGTTGTTGAATGTGCGGATGCTATAAAAGGGGCTGATGAGGTGTCTGTCAAAAATGGTGCTTTGCGCCTTTGGTTAATTTCCTGCAGTCTGAAAAGTTGAGGGTGCTGTTTTCTGACAAAGATTGCTTTTTTGTTATTCTGCCGGAAAAATTGTTGAATGAGAAAGACAGAGAAGCCATCACAACATCTTCAAAGTATTTCCTCCCAAAGTTAATAGGCAAAAGCGTGAATCCAAGCGGCTACTGGGATATTTGAATCTAGAAACGGTTCACTCTTGTGTTATGAATGCAAAAGAAAACAGTCTGGAAGTATTTTTTTTTTCTTGTAAAAACCATAAGCTTGACGTTCCATTTCACTGTATCGATAAGGAGCGAGCGACATGGAAATATGCAGTTTCGAGTTTTTGCAAAAAATCATCGTAAACATCATCATCTGCCTGACAACGCCCACTGCAGGGCAAAGGCCGCTTTCATGTCTCTCCAATTAACCCTGTCCATCGCCAGTTGTGGCCACAGTATTCCCGAAAATTTCCCAATCTCATCCGCCCTCCTAACTTTCTGCCGCCCCCTGCTACGCTTGCCTTTTGTTGGAATCCACTGCGTTACCCTTAAGGACCAGCGGTTATATTGGATTCGCATTACATGCCCTGCCCACGCCCACTTCTTCCCCTTGATTTCAACTAGGATGACATTAACCCGTGTTTGTCCCTCGCCCACTCCACCCGCTACCGCTCTCTTAACGTTACACCTATCATTTTTTCTTTCCATAGCTCGCTGCGTTGTCCTTAACTTAAGCTGAACCCTCTTCGTTAGCCTCCACGTTTCTTCCCCATAGTTGAATGCCGGTAAGATACAGCTGTTGTATACTTTTCTCTTGAGGGATATGTGTAAACTGCCATTCATGATCTCAGAAAACCTGCCATATGCGCTCCGCCCCATTCTTATTCTTCTAGTTATTTCCCTCTCATGACCCGGAACAGCGGCCACTACCTGCCCTCGATAGACATATTCTGTTACTGCTTCCAGCACCGCGCCATCAACTGCGAACTGCTGTTCTCTTGCTAGGCTGTTGAATATTACTTTGGTTTTCTGCATGTTCGTTTCTAGCCCCACCGTTCTTCTCTGCCTCTCTAATTAATTCATTATGTTGGCAGTTCATGTTCTGAGTGACTTAGCAAGGCAATGTAATCAGTGAATCGTAGATTACTCAGGTATTCTTCATTAACTCTTATTCGCAACTGTTCCCACTTCAGGCCCTGGAATACCTCCTGTAAACAGGCAGTGAACAGCACAGGCTTCCTGCAGGACACCTTTCCTTATATGGTAGCCGTGCAATAGTTAAAAATATCTTCAAATATTTTCACATAACACTCTTCTACACCCTGATTCCGCAATGTCTGCATGACCATTGAGGTTTCTACTGAGTCGAATGCTTTCTCGTAATCAATGAACGCTCTACACAGGGGCTGGTTATATTCTACGCATTTCTCTATCACCTTATTGATAGCGTGATAATGGTCTCTTGTCGAGTATCCTTTACGAAAGCCTGCCTGACCATTTGGTTGATTGAAGTCTAAGGTTTTCCTGACCCTATTAGCGACTACCTTAGTAAATACCTTGTAGGCAACAGACAATAAGCTGATCGGTCTGTAATTCTTCAAGTCCTTGACGTCTCCTTTCTTGTTAACTAAGATAACGTTAGCGTTTTTCTAAGCTCTAGGTACGCTCGAGGTCCCAAGGCATTGCGTATATACAGGGTGGCTAGTTTTTCGAGCGTCAATTTCTCCTCCATCCTTCAACAAATCAGCTCTTATCTGATCCTCAACAGCTGTTTTACCCTTTTGCATTGCTCCTCAGGCTTTCTTTACTTCCTCCTTCGTTACTGGCGGGATGTCACTTTGTTCTGTACCGTCTCTCTTAGTAACATTCTGATTGCAGTCGCTACTGTATAGATTTGTGTAGCACTCTTCGGCTACTTAAACTGGTTTATCCATATTGCTAATGACATGGCCCTCTTTGTCCCTTATCGCATAGATCTGGCTTTTACCTATTCCCAGTTTTCTCTTCACTGCTTTAAGGCTACCTGCGCTCTTTAGAACATGCTCGATTTTCTCCATGTTAAACTTCCTGATGTCGGCTACCTCGCGCTTATTTATTAACTTCGACAGGTCTATGAGTTCTATTCTGTCTATGGAGTTAGACGTCCTCATGCTTTGCCGCTTCTTAATTAGATCTTTAGCCTCCTGGGATAGCTTCTCTGTATCCTGTCGAACCATTCTACCGCCTACTTCTTCGGCGCACTCGGCAATGATATCTGTGAGACGATCGCTCACTGTTACCTCATTACGGCCGTCATCGTCAGTTAAAGCGGAAAATATGTTCTGCAGCAAAATCCTGAATTCCTCTACTTACCCTCTTAATGCTAATTCGTTAATAGACTTCCGATTAACTAGTTTCCTCCGTTCCCTTTTGAAATCTAAGGTAATACGAGACCTTACCATTCTGTGGTCGCTACAACAGACCTTTCCAAGGACCTCCATATCCTCTACGATGCCAGGGTGAGCGCACAGTATGAAGTATATTTCATTTATAGTCTCACCATTGGAGCTCTTCCACGTCCACTTCCTGTTGGGTCGTTTGCGGAAGAAGGTATTCAGTATCTATAAATTATTTCTATCTGCCAGCTCTACTAATAACTCACACTGAAAACTGCGCAAGAAACGAAGACACAGAACGAGAAAGCACGACACGGGCGCAGACTATCAACTGTCGTGCCGTGTCGTGCCTTCTCATTCTGTGTCTTCGTTTTTTGCGCAGTTTTCAGTAGGAATTCCATCCAACTAGCCCAGTTTACCGTTCTTATTAATAACTCAGCCCTGCTATTCGTAGAACCTATGCCATAGTCACCTACCGCCTTGTCTCCAGCCGTCTTTTTACCTACCTTTGCATTAAAGTCGCCCATCAGTAGAGTGTACTGTGATTTTACTTTGGTCATCGCCGATTCCACGTCTTCATAGAAGGTTTCAACGATCGGGTCACCATGGCTTGATGTAGGCGCGTAGGCCAGCACCACCTTCAGCTTATACCTCTTATTAAACCTAATTACGATAGTTGCCACCCTCTCGTTCATACTATAAAACTGCTCTATGTTGCCAGCTATATCCTGATTAATGAGGAATCCCACACCTAGTTCTCGTCTGTCTGCTAATCCACGATGGCACAGTACGTTCCCGCCCTTTAGTACTGTATACGCCTCATCTGTCCTCCTAACCTCACTAAGCACTATGACATCCTAATTACTACCCGCTAATTCCTCCAACAGCACTGCTAAACTAGTCTCACTGTATAAGGTTCTTGCGTTAAACGTTGCTAGGTTCAGCTTCCAATGGCGGACTGTCCGCAGCCAATGATTCTTTGCACCCTCCGCTGCGTCACAGGGCACAGAAAGCGATCGAAAACACACCAGAAATAAGAGAATCGTAGAGTAGAAATTATTGTCGCTTTGAGTATTTGGGCCAAATGCTAATTAGGTGAGCGAACAGTTCGGTTTTCTCTTCGGTTCCGGTGTTCAGATCCAGTATTTGTGGATGGCAGTTCGGATAGCGATAATTGGTTAATGTTCATACAAGCGGAAATGGTCATTCTCTCCATTCAAAGATTTTTTGGAGTCTTCCCACTATTCCTGGCGCAGTGGTGCAGCGGTCAAGCTAAGATACGCCATTGTTCTTCTATGGCAGGTGCTGCCATGGTGGGACTTGGGTTGCTTGGGTTAGGGTGCGACCCAAGTTGCTGTTCCTGACCAGCCTCTTACGATTGAATGAGCTGCCACTTGACACCGGCTTCAGACAGACGCAGACAGACAAACAAACTTCAAGTGACAAAGCAAAGCGCCGGGTTTCCAAGCAGGCGACACTGTTTCTCGATGGGAAGCCAGCCCCAACAGAGCAGCCATGGAAGTTGGGCCAAATATAATGATGCCAATATATCAGCGTGTAAAACCTTCACAACTAAAATCGCAAAGTGCTGGATTCACCCGAGCTCCAATAAGCACAGCGCTTCTACGAATGAGTAGTGGCTGAGGACAAACTGAAGCGCTTTACGATATGAACCACGGCCAGCGAAGATCTGTCGAGGGCGACTGGAAATAATTCTCCTGCCATTGCGATGCTCACAATGTGAAATTTTGGGCCAGCTCTTTAGATGTTTTTATTTTACAGTGCATTGAGGTAAGGACTTTGTGTGGCTCTGCGGCCCCTTTTTCTTCATTTAAACTGCGCGCGCTCTCTTCCAGTCATTTAGGTGGGTACGGGAGCAGCGCAACTGCGCGTGACACAACTGCTGCTCGCGTGATGTGGCACGTGATCATTGTGCGGTGACTTGACAAGGGCAGCGAAAGCAGCGCCTCAGGGGGGATTTCAAACAAAGCGCTGCTGGGGCGCGGTCATCCTTTCGGCGGCCAGCACAAGCCGTTGCGGTGTGCTACTCGGACGACGGGGTGGCACCTTACCAGAAAGAAAGAAGCGGCCTCTCCGAAGATGGAATAGTTGTTCGGCGTGAGTGGCTGCTAAGCGAGCAGCCTGCTTTCTTATGCCGCATCGACCTCCCCCTATCTTTCATATTGGTCCCATTAGGACCTCAGTATTGTTTTGCAGCGCTCGTGTCTTACCGCCTGCTTTGTTGGAGATCAAGCATTGCGCTCTCGAGAGCCTACACTGCATGCTCTGCTCCGCCGCTACGTTCCCTGTTGTGCCTCGCTGAAAACGTTGCTTTGGCCCGGAATAAACTGGTATCTTTTATGCTTAACGTGGGTGTGTCACTCGTCGGGTGAGACTGTTGCTCGCCAACCCACTTCCCTAGAAGCGAGGCCTTCAAGTTTGAGAGATCCGTGTATGTATGTACATAGTAACCACTCCTTTCCACATAGTATTTCCTAAAACACTCCACTGCCAGTCCTTGTCATAAAGGAAGCCTTGCGTCGTTGTCATAAAGGAAGCCTTGAAGCCTTACGTTGGAACAACTATGACCAACCCTCTTCTATTCTTCACTCAGGTGCTGCTGCTTTGTTCTGCTCCGGCGCAGGCCAGCGACGAACTTACGGTGAAGCGAAGCCAACCAGCCTACTGAAAGCTCGACAATTTTTACCAACGTGCGCTTTCTCCCGCCGATTTGCCGGTGGTCGATGGATTCACTTGGACAGCGCAAGTGACAGGGACATCAACGGAAGGGGCGTCTTTTTCGGGACTGCATTTTCATCGCATCGCCAGTGGGCTTGGCGGCACTGGAACAACTATGACCAACCCTCTTCTATTCTTCACTCAGGTTAGTGAAAAGCGTTTTGTAGATTTTGTCAGAGACGACTATCGTGGTCTACTAGTGCTGCCGAGCCCACAGGCAATTTGTGTTTTGATTGTTGATTGTTGGAATACAGTGGCACTGTTGTTAATGTGTAGCGGGGATATAGAAACGAATCCTGGCCCAACGCAGAAAGAATTGTTCGAGCAGTTACTCGAGGGTCAGTCTACCTTGCGAAGCGACATGAACCACTTAAAAGAACAAGTAAACAATATGGAAAAATTGTTCAGTGGCTTCCAATTGACGCTTACTCGATTGGAGAAACGACTTGGTGACACTACACAGTTTTCGGACACCACTGAACAATTTCAAACCAGCCTGCAGTCTATTGAAAAAGTCATGACTTTTCAAACTAGAAAACTGACAGACCTAGAGGACAGTAGTCGGCGCTCGAATCTAGTCATTTACGGGGTTGCTGAAAGCCCTGATGAGACGGAGCAGTCATTAAGAGAAAAGATAGTTAAAGAAATCTTCACTAATAAACTTAATGTGGAGGTCAAGTCTATTGGGCGCATTCACAGGCTCGGAAAGCAAACTGGGAAGAGACCAGTCATCATATATCTCCAAAATTTTGCTGAAAAGAAATCAATACAAGAAAACGTGAAGAAACTAAAAGGGTCCGGCTTCTTCATACAAAATGATTATTCCCGTTCAACCCTAAAGAAACGGAAGCTATTGTGGGAAAGTGCAAAGGCAGAAAGGGATGCTAAAATGAAGGTTTTTCTCGTGCATGATAGGCTGAGGATCGAAAAAGATGTTTTCGTTTGGGATGAAACGCAAAACAGACGCATTAAAGTTATGGCTGGTCACTCTGCAGAAACTGAGGGAATGGAATCATCCACTGTGGAATCATCCACTGTGGACTCACCCGCGGTGGAATCAACCGCTGTGGAATCACCCACTGTGGAATCTCAGGCGTGACGTCGCTCTCACACACAAAAGAAGCACGTGCGTTTGCTAAACATAAATGCTCGAAGTGTCATTAATAAAACAGACAGCCTTGAAATAGTTTTACTCCAATACGATCCTCACATCGCTGTAATAACAGAAACTTGGCTTCGCAGTGAAATATTAGACGACGAAGTTTTTCCTCCCACATATCAGTTATTCCGAAACGACAGGTCATCTAGGGGAGGTGGTGGCCGTGCTAGTCAAAAATCAAATAGATGGTTTTATTCTGGACGTTGTCGCTGACCTTGAATGCTTGTGCCTAAAGCTGACATGTTGGGGTTATAGCTTAGTTCTGTACGCAATCTACAGGCCTCCTGATTCCCCACCGAGCTACTTAAGCAAACTGCAGATACATATGTCACAATTCCAAAAGAGCCGAATTCTTCTAATTGAGGATTTCAATTTACCTGGCGTCAACTGGGAGCTGTTTCAAACATGTTCGCACCATAACCAAAGCATTGATGTCATGATTGATATAATGCTAGCGCATGATTTGATTCAGGTGGTAGATAAGCCAACACGCGTACATGGTTCGAGCAGTTCTGTTCTAGATTTGGTATTCATAAAACGTGATATCGCTGAATATTCTGTACAAGTTGAGCAGGGGCTCTCTGATCATTATTTAGTAGATGTTAGCTTTCCTCTTTTATCGCCTAAGAAACATCAAAATTCTTCGATTGGGACTTTCAAAGATTACTCCCGTGCCAATGACGCATGCATAGTAGATTATATGGAAAACTGCCTGACTGATTTCGGTGACACTGACGCCTGCATCTTGTGGGACCATTTTAAGCGCATGTGCCACTACTGCATTGATAACTTTGTGCCGAGCAAACGTAAGAAAGTTAACAAACAGACTCCATGGATGACGCGTGACATCATACACCTGAAGCGCAAAATCAAACGATTAAAAAAGCAGCGAGTGCAACCTGGCATAATCAAGAAACTACAGGAGAACCTTTCACAGTCAGTCCGCGATTCAAAAAGTTACTATTTCAGTACGTCTCTACCAAACTTTATAAAGAACGCACCAGAAAAGTTCTGGAATTACATAACCGGAAAAAAGGCTGTTGTGTCACAGATATCAGTCAACAGTTCCATAATCACAGACCAGAGAGCCATTGCGCAGCATTTTAATACATATTTTCAAAGCGTGTTTTCGAATTCCAGTCCATGTACCCCAATAGTCGCACAGTTTCATGACACCGAAGTCAATTTTGTTTCTTATGCTGGGATATTTTCTATGCTACTGAACTTGAAAACCAAAAAAGCATGTGGCCCTGATAACATTCCTAACATTTTTCTGCGAAGATATGCCGAATCGGTTGCAAAGTTTTTGTATGTACTGTTTCAAGCATCCTTGCGAACTGGGAAATTGCCTGTTGACTGGAAGACCGCCCGAATCATCCCTGTACCTAAGAAAGGAGATCGTTTAATGCTGTCAAACTACCGCCCAATCTCCCTTATTTCATCTTGTTGTAAATTAATTGAACACGTCATTGCTGATCGCATAAATGAATTCCTAAATCGGCACTCCATTTTATCCAAATTTCAGCATGGTTTTCGTAAAGGATATTCAACAGTAACCCAATTAGTAACAATTGTTCACTCCATTGCATTAAGCTTAGACAATAATGGCCAAGTTGACCTAATATTTTTAGATTTTAGCAAGGCTTTTGACAAAGCCCCTCATGATAAATTAATTCTAAAGCTTAAATCTATTGGCCTTCCTGAGATATTAGTTACCTGGATTTCAAACTATTTAACTAACCGTAAGCAGTATGTCTCGATTGATGGAGAGGAATCGGGCGCTCTTTCAGTCACTTCTGGAGTGCCTCAGGGGAGCGTACTTGGGCCTTTATTGTTCTTACTATATATTAATGACATCGTCGACACAACTGTTCCGGGCGTTGAGATTCGATTGTTTGCGGATGACTACTTGCTGTAGAGATATTACATGTTCAAATAACCAGATTGACCTAAACACTTCTCTAACATCCTTACCTGGTGCCAGAAATGGGACATGGCTTTAAACAAAGAAAAAACTAACTTCCTTCGCGTGACACGTAAAAAAAATATTTTTGAGCACAGGTACCATCTCGGACAAACACCACTAAAGGAAGTTTCCAGTTTTAAATACCTGGGTGTAACATTAACTAACAATCTGTCCTGGAATTCACATGTGGAAAATATCTGTTCGTCCGCCTTTCGCAAACTCTATTTTTTAAGAAATAAACTTTCCAAAGCTCCCCCTCAGGTTAAACTTCTCGCGTTTAACTCACTAATCAGGCCTAAGCTCGAATATGCATGCGTGGTGTGGGATCCTTATACTAATACTAATATTAAGAAAATTGAAAGAATCCAAAGAAAAGCCATAAGATTTATTTATTCTAAATTTTCACCTTTTGATTCTCCGTCTGAGCTAATGAAATCTAACCGTATCCAACCTCTTGAGGTAAGAAGAAAAAATATTCGACGAGAATTTCTTTCCTTGCTCATAAATAACAAACTGGCTCTTGATCCTGCACCCTATTTATCGTTTTTAGCTACACGCATCACACGTCACCATCATCCCGGTTCACTTACCCCGTACTTTGCTAGAACTGACACTTTTAAATTTTCCTTTTTCCCGCGTACCATCAGTGAGTGGAATTCTCTGACATGATAAAATGTAAGCGCATAGTCATCCTGCATGCTTTTTTTTTATTTTTAGTTTTTCTTTCTATTTTACTTGTTATTTCTTTTTATTTTACTTGTTACCCGTGTATCTGTGTTATCTTGTTCTGCTTGGATCTGTAAGATGATCTGCAGTATGAAATAAATAAATAAAATATGTTGACTTGCTGCACAAGCGCCTGCTTCACAGCAGCCGTCCCAAACGGAACGTAGCATGGCGCGACTGTCTAGCTGATCGGGAGTTCGCGGGAGGCAGAGTGTGTGTGACACGTGGGCGAATTTCCCAACAGCCGCCTCAGACACTCTGAGGGGCTTTAACTAGCTCAACTGTCTACGCTTGCGCAGCTACTCTCAATCCGGAACCAGGCGTGTGCGCAAGATCATGCTTTATATATTAGATGAAGCAGAGTGGTGCCCCAAGCCAGCTTCAGTATAGCCTGGGGTCATTTCTCCACAAAGGCGCGCATGCAGCAAAAAAGCACGTTCACATCGTGGCTCTGCTGTCGACATTTATCGGCTTTCCATGATTGCGTGAGCTTTGGTTGTGGCACCTCCAGCGTATCAGAAATATGAGTGCGGAGTTTCGACAGCGCAGTTCATGAGAATTCATCATAGTGACATAGGAAGCCCACTCGATTCAGAACGCTTTAAAGCTGCTGACTGAATAACAAGGCAATAGCGCTCAAAACAGCAGATCGCAACAAAGAGATGACTACGTGCGTTACAAGCCTTTCAAGCGACTGTCGAACTCATTGCGATGTTTGCCGAAAATTTACCGCGCAATTCCTGCCTGGAGATGAAAAAACAGTCACAATGCCTAGATATGAGTGTGTGGTCTTCTGGAGTTCTCCAAGGCATGAGAAATGTCTTTCAAAGATGCGATACCTGTTTCTGGAAACCTGGAAAATGATTCATGCTGTACTAACAAATTTAGGAACCACCCTTGTAATAGGAGAGGTTCATTAGCATTCGTTTGTATTTTAAGGCGTTGTGCTACACAGTCAATACTGGTTATTAATTACTTGTTGACCTTGGACAGCTTCTACCGCATTAACAGGCTCAAATGGTCACACACGGTGCAGAGTATAATTTCTGAGCAGCGGCAGGCCACTGCAGGGCAGTGCCAGTAGCTTTTGATTTCAACTGAGAAATCTGGCTATTCACACGAGCTTTGACGTTTCAGCTACCTAGCCATATAAACGGCACCGATTAACGTAAGAGAATCAGACAAAAGCGGGCAACAAAACGGTAGCGTCCGTGCCACACAAGCATACAAGCGCAACAAAAAATGCATGCGATATGCACACTATTCAAAACCCGTCGAGAGGGTGGCAATGCGAAAACGTTCTGAACGCGCGTATCTACGCAGCCAGTCGGGAGACAATGCCCGTGTCACTTCTAGTGCTTAAAACCAGTTGCTTGGCGAGATGGCGTTGCATGCTTACGTCCCCCCCCCCCCCCCCCCCCCCCCCCCACTTGTTCGTCTTCGCGCTGTGTGAATGTATTCTAGTGCGACAGGCCCTTTGGAAGACATGGAGCCTGCACGGGAGGTTCCGGCGCCGAGTCTCTCTTGTGGGGTCTCCTGCCGCGAGGCCCGCCCGCGGGACCCCTCGCCATCGGGTCGAGCGTGTCTTGCATGGCGCGCACGCCGCTTGAGGTTACACCTATCCTCGGGGAGTGCGCCGCATCCACCGCCGCCGCTACACCGGCGTCGACATCGGGCAGATGCTGCTCCGCGGCCATGTTCACCAGCGCCATCGAGATGGACATAGTGGCGACCGGGAAGTCTTTGCATTCGTTCGAGATGTAGTGGAATGAAATCTCTCCGCAGCTGCCGGCCAGACGACCCACGGCGATTGCAAACGCGAGACCAGTGCAGCGGGCCGTGGTCGGGTACGCGGCGACGGCGAGGGAGGTCCCCAAGGATGTGGTCAGGCTTCTCGTGAGCCGCAGCGCGACGACCACAACGTTTCCGGTCAGCGCGGTCTGCATGCTGCAAGCGGCGGCCAGGAACAGCGAAATCACGCTGAATACGAGCGCTGTGCCAACCATGACTCGCCGCAGGCCGACGTAGCGGATGGCCGGACACAGCATGACATGCACAGGCCCCAGCAATAGAATTCCCGCGATCTCGGCAGCCGGATGCAGGGGGAAGATGTCGCTCAGGTTGGCCTGGCTGTAGGAGAAGTTGATAGCCGCCCAGAAACACGAGATGACCAGCGTGCGTCGACGCAACTCGGCCGAGAAGATGGAGTGCTCGCTCCGGCCAGCGGCTACCTCGGCGTTTCCGCCCCGGTGACTGTGGCTCATTGAAGCCCGGCAGCTCTCCTGGGGGACGCCTTGCATGCGTGATGCATCCAGGGCCAGTCGCTCGGCGTCCTTGGTTCTCCACGTGGCCGAGAGCCACGGGTAGGACTCGTCCATTGTGTACAACGTAACGACCAGGAGCGATGTGGGCACCACGACCAAAAGGGAGACGATCTTCCAGGTTAGCTTGAACACGGAGACCACGGCGAATGGGACGACCGCGAAGGTCTGCGTAAAGTTCAAAGGACTCCGTTCGGGTCTTATGTTTTACAGGTGCCCGCAAACGCAGACATCAAATGTTTGCTAACATCCAATTCAAACGTCCACTGAGCTAGTCGCAGTCGAATTGAGTGGGGATAGACCGCTGCCGCAAATTAGTTTTCATATGTCATTAAAGAGGTCATGGAACCATTTTACAGACTCAAGCTGTTTATAGAATTTTGTTCGCTGTGCATCTGGGAACAACTAGGTATAATATGAGCTCATTTGGTGCAGCCAGTAATATGCAATTGAATTTCCTCACAACCAGCAGAATGTTTAGAGCGCGAATAAGATTATAGTTTTATTCGCAATCTAGACCCTCCGCTGCATTTGAGGGAACGAGAGCCTCAAAACTGGATGACTTTTCGGTTGGCCAGCTCAACCACGTCCTTAGAGAAAAACATGAACTCCGGCTAAAAATGTGCTTCCAGCTAGCGTTCGTGCCCTTCTCTTGCAAGCGCAGTGGACCCACAGGGTCTGTTCTAAAAGTAGTAGGACTGGTTTTTTCCTGGGCGAACGGACGGACGAGATGTGGTCTGCGCGTGCAGGATCGTTGAAGGGGGATATTGGGAATGCTGGGGAAAATCGGCAGTCGGCTCTCGGCCGTTGAAGAGAGGAGGTCGCTTGTACTGTGAACCAGTGTCGAAACGTCTCGTCACGCAGAATCGTCGAGCGTTTACTGAATCAGCGATACGCGATCAAATTTTGAGTAAATCTTGGCAAAACGGGCAAAGAGACTCACAACATGATTAAGGAGGCCTACGGTGACGCTTCCATGGGTAGATCAGGTGTTTTTTGAGTGGCACAAGCTTTTCCGAGAAGGTAAGGAAAGAGTGGAGGCAGACGACCGCTTCAGACGCCCTTCGACCAGCAAGACCAACGAAAATGTGTAGCGATGGAAACATTTACTTAACAGTTATCGTAGAATGAGTATCAGAATGATTGCTGATGATTTGAGCATTCCTCAAACCCAAGTTTTTGAGATCGTGACAGAAAACTTATCTGTGAGGAAAGCGTGCGCGAAGTTGGTGTCGGGAGTGTTGTCAGAGGAGGAAAAGGCCAACCGGTAGGATCTTCTTCATCATCTGAATGAGGACCCCGATTTTTTGCCCAGCACAAGGCGGCAACGCTGCCTCAGCCCCCCTACAGCCTCGCCTTGGCCCCGCCAGACTTTTTTCTATTCCCGAGAATAAAATCGACGCTCCAGGGGAAACATCACGGATCGGTAGAGGTGGTTTAACAGGCCGTGACGAGGGAGCTAAACAACATTCCGGTCCAGGCGTTCCTGGAGGTGTACAAAAGCTGTAAAACTCATTAGCAGCAGCGTGTTTGTACTATTCTCTTGAATAAATTTTGTTTAAAAAAATGAGTCCTACTACTTTCAGAGCAGACCATGTATATTACACAAGTGCTCTCTTTCCAGACACGAAACAATTTTGCACTGTTAAGAGCACTGTTGAGCAGATCTACAAAAGTGAACATCAAGATACAATTTCAGTTTCAATTTTTACGTCTAATTGAAAATATCACGGATATAAATGACCTATTTACTACTTCTAAACGTATTAGGATGCAATCATGCTTTCTTCTTCATCCAGGAATTGTTGGAGACGTAACTGTATGCTTTGAGTTAGTTTTTTTTTCATTTTTATCCATTCATGGTTGTTGCCGACTGTGTTCATTTTCTGTCTGTTCTAAATTATTATCAACAAATTGTCATTTTCAAGAGACATATTCTGGGGTTATACATGCATTTCTGCATATTTTTATCACCAATGAGCGGAGAGTGAGGTTACCATAATGTCAAGACTGCTCGAACAGCAAAGTGGCCACAACTATGATAAGAAACACCGTCAGCTTTCAGTTATTTTTGCGTAGCGCTATCCACGCCTTCACAAGTTTTAAACAAATATAGGTTCAGAACCGGTTTTGAGTGTTATCGACACTTCCATAAATTTGGCCCCGTTATCAGGTTTGCTTTCTGGACCCTCTCGCCGTTCGCAGCAGCCGACGCTCGGCCGGGCTGCCACCCGCATTTCCCATTATGGCTAGCCGCAACGGCAACTATCCACCACCTGCCAGCCCGTCTGAGCCGGGTCCACCATTGAGAAGGGACAGCTCCAAACAGGTCCGATTCTGGCCGCCTCAGCGCGAGCCCCGCATGTTTTCTGGCGCTGCGGACAAGTACGTCGAGGAGCGGCTGAAGCACTACCAGCGTGTGAGCAGATATAACCGCTGGGACAAGTCGATGCAGCTCATGAATATTCGTTTCTTTCTTGCGGGTACCGCACTTTTATGGTTCGAGAACCATGAGGACGCACTGGCTACATGGGACAGTTTTGGGGACGAGCTCAAGCAGTGTTTCGAGGACACGATGTCGAAAAAGAAAAAAAAGCCGAATAAACACTTATTCAACGAGCGCAGCGACCTAATGAGACTTGTACAACGTACATTGAGGAAGTGTTAAAGGTGTACTCCACTGTGAACCGCACCATGACTGAAGGCTAAAAAGTCGGCAACCTCCTGATGGGTATCACCGAAGACGTCTATCATTTCTTCATCACGAAGGATGACCTCGCCATTTCGTCTGACTTCATTCGTCATTGCCGTACGTTTGAGACCCTAAAGGCCCGCCACATTTCCCCCAAGTTTGGCCGTGTTTCCAAAGTACCCATCGCCGCCGGCGTGGAGTTCGCTGGCAGTGACCACCTTGCTTTCTTCGTCCGATGCATCGTCCACGAAGAGCTGAGCCAGCAATTTCAACGCCCCGGCGATGATCCCGTATACAAAGCATGCTCGGCTCCAGGTCCCACTCCCCGAACCACAAGTCTCCTGGGCCAGACAGGCCTACCCCTGTCCCAGCCAAGGTCGCGTCTCAACCTCTAGCGCACCGGTTCTCCCGCCGCTCCGAGGAAGAGCACTGTTCTGCACCTCGGATCTCCTACCAGCCTCCGAGCGACTTCCCCGTTTCCTACGCTCCACGTTCGGCGCCAATTTGCTACCGTTGTGGTCGTCCTGGGCACATTTCCTGTTACTGTCGGCGTCGTGACCAACCACACCGATTCTTCGCACAATTGTCGGCCCAGCCGTTCACTGGCTTTCCGTGGCCCCAGTCCTGGAATCCACCTCGTGACTGGCAGCCACGCCAAGGCCGACTCTTCCGCGCCGATTCTCCCGTTCCCGACCGCGGCCTCACACAACCGCCCCCGCGACGTGGCCATACGCCATCGCCTCGACGTCGTTCTGCCCCACCACCGCCGGAAAACTAGCTCCTGC
Source organism: Amblyomma mixtum (assembly GCF_055824585.1). Lineage (NCBI taxonomy): Eukaryota > Metazoa > Arthropoda > Arachnida > Ixodida > Ixodidae > Amblyomma > Amblyomma mixtum. Next base: position 44,629,790 of record NC_143015.1, on the reverse strand, counting down.
GGACTATAGAGGTGAGGTCGCGGAACGGTCGTCATCAACAATTCCTCTGACTGTCGTTATGTTGAAGAACAAAGTGTCTGTGTGTTTTGGTGGCTTAAACACTCTTTCCTTAGTGGACACCGGTGCCGCTGTGTCGGTGATGAGCCTTTCTTTCAAAAAGCGCCTTGGACACAAAGTGGTTTGCTTGGGACCAGAGTGCTAGTTTTCGTGGTGTTGGGGGTGAAACTTTGCGCTCTGTTGGCATCTGCTTAGTATCAGTCGCCGTTGATAGAGAGAAATGTCGAGCAAAATTCGTTGTATTACTCCATGCCACGCATGATTTCATATTAGGTATTGATTTTTTACGTGAATGCGGGGCCACTTTGGATTGCGGAGCTGGAGAAATTTCTCTATAGCGCAATATGCAGTCTGCTTTTGAGCAGGACTCACCCGACCGCAGTGATGGTGGTTTGGTTTATGGGGTTTAACGTCCCAAAGCGACTAAGGCTATGAGAGACGCCGTAGTGAAGGGCTCCGGAAATTTCGACCACCTGGGGTTCTTTAACGTGCACTGACATCGCACAGTACACGGGCCACTAGAATTTCTCCTCCAAAGAAATTCAACCGCCGCGGCCGGGATCGAACCCGCGTCTTTCGGGCCAGCAGCCGAGCACCATAACCACTGAGCCACCGTAGCGGCAGCGCAGTGATGGTGCCTTTAGTATTGCGCAAGATGTGCTTTTACCAGCCATGGCAGCAATGTTCGTCCCTGTTCACTCTTCGGACAACCGCACGGACACCTGCCACCTGCTTGTTGAGCCAGATGTGCACAACGCCTCGAAACAATGTTCTGGTGACCCGGGCCATTGTTGCCGTAGTCGACGGTTGCGCACAACTATGGACAGTGAATGCTTCGTCACAACCTGTTTTGGTCCCATCGGGGCTTAAACTCGCTCGGTTTCATGCTTATGACATCCTTACTATCCGATCCGTGTCTGAGTGCGAGCCTTCCAGTCGAGCAGCAGACTTTTCCGTGAACATCATGCGCATGATCAGCAAGTCGCTTCCGTCGTCCGAACGGCTCGTTTTAGAGACTGTTTTTACCCAGTATGCGTCTGTATTTTATTTCGCTCAGCGAGCCATTCCACCTTAGCTGCCAGTTTCTCGCACGCAGCATCACATTAACAGCGGTACCGCTCATCCGACCAGACAGAAGCCTTATCGTGCGTCCCAGGCTGAACGAAAGCTCATCAACGAGCCAGTGCAAAATATGCCACAAAAAGACGTCATCCGAGAGTCGTCAAGTTCATGGACTGCTCCTGTTATACTGATACGCAAGAAGGATAACTTCTGGCGGTTTTTCAGACTACCGTCGGTTAAATGCTGTGACGAAGAAGGACGTCTACCCGCTCCCGCGTATTGAAACTGCCATGGACTGTCTTCAATCTGCGTCGTACTTCTCATCGGTTGACCTGCGCTCTGGGTGTCGGCAGATCCGCATGCATCGGACAGGGAGAAGGCAGCTTTTATTACGGCCAATGAACTGTATGAATTTAATGTCATGCCGTTTGGGTTGTGCAATACCCCCGCTACTTTTGAGCGATTTATAGACACAATATTGAATGGGCTTAAGTGGGAGGTCTGTATGTGTTACCTCGACGATGTTATTTATGCAAAGACCTTTCGCGAGCATAACGAAAGACTAGGTATGGTGATGGCTTGCTTCTCAAGAGTTGGACTGGTCTGTAACTCCAAGAAGTGCCCTTTTGGTGAACGGCAAACCCTTGTCCTCGGGCATGGTGGTTTGTATATAGCACCATTTGTTAATATTTAGCATTACAATAACATTTATTAGTCAGCATTAGAATAATGTTTCCTTTGTATGTTAAACAAGCGCCGCCTCTATTTTTTTTATTGTCCTCCAGGTACGGCTGACTCGATCAGCCAAGACTTTTTCCTGCCCTCCTTTCCTACTAGCTCAATACAAGCGCAGCGATTCTTGCAGATACTTTTTATGCCAGAAAATTTTGCAGGACGAATTGGTTCATGATTGTAAAACAGACACAACGGAGCAACAGTGACGGTCATAGAAAGGTTTGTCGAAAAGTGACGCTTCTCCCTAACTCTGTCGTTGATGGCTTATGTAGCACTGTTCTGTCCGCTTACGACTATAGTTTCACGTAAAGATAGTGTGCAGATGGAGCACAAAATTTAGCGATCACGCGCTGTCGGGTGCCTGAGGTGCGCGAATAAGGAAGAGAGCGTGTCACCTGCGCGAGTGCAAGAGTGGGGAAGCAGTAGAGTGTGCGGCGGCCCGCCGGCGTCGCCTCGTACAGCACCACGAAGGCCACCGCCATGACGGAGATGATGGACGCCGACACCACTGTGCGCAGCGCCACGTAGAACTGGAAGGAGCCGGTCACACTGCTCGCGAGGCGAGTGATGAGCAGCGCCGGAATGGAGATGTAGACCCTGCGGCCCACGCGGTCTGCCACCAGGAGCCCCATCATGGGCAGCCACAGCACCGAGGCGAGGAAGGTGGTGTACAGAGCCAGGTCCAGCAGCCGGTGGCACACCAGCTGCCACTCGCCCACGATGTTGTCGCCGTACTCGCTCAGGCCGAAGTCCCAGGAGTCGCACGACAACGTCTCGGAGCACCCGTCCGGTGGGTGGCGCCTGCACGTCCGATGCGCCGGTCACCTACTGCGTAGCACTTCCCTAGAACACACGCACGGCTTACTTTGTTCATGTCCAGGAAATCAAGCATCAGACATTTGTTAAAGATTCCAAGACAGATTAAAGATTCAGAGCATAATTGGCGGACTGTCATACGAACCGATGCGGGGAAGCTGCGACAGCAGGGAGCTTTTACCTTTCGCTTACATTGGCCGCTTTCCCATTGCGTCTTTGACTTCACCGTCACTTTTTCGTTGCGCTGCTGCGTGAGTCAAGCCAGTAGTGGTGTATGAGTAAGTGGGTGTTCGGCTCCTGTCACGGGTTTCTAGTGATTGGAGACTTCTGGAGGATGGAAGTGGGTGTGTGTGAGTGGATGGTAGGCTTCTTTCATAGGTTTCTGGTGACCCTGTGGAAAGTGGAGATGAGTGGGGGACTCCTCTCATGGGTGGTAGATGTGGACCCTTGATTCGCCTGAGATCATCTCAGCAAAGCCGTGGTCCAGAGGCCCTGTTTCTAAAGGCTGCTGCTGTGGTATGACAAGGAGGTACGGGCTTCGAGAAGAGCAGCTTACAAGGCGTTAATTTTACGTACAGTTAGAAGAGCAGAAAGCTGGGCAAGTTGGTTGATATGCAAATTTTTTTCGGTATGCAGTTTACGTACAGTATTTACAGGATTACGCAATATACAATTAGGAATCACAAGGTGGAAGCAAACATGCTGTGCGGCCGCTTAAGTGAGTTTGGCCGTCCCTATATCTCTAGACAGGGAATATCACTACATTATTCATGTCCAATCAAGTGGCCACTCTTGAAGTCTTGAGGTTCCACCCACCGCAGCAGGCGGCACCGTGCTCTCTCGCTGCTCTTCCAAGGGCGAGGATCCACACTCCCGGTAGCAATGTCTATTTGTCGCTGCCTCCGAGCAACACCAGTGGCAATGGGGAGAAATGGATAGCGTGTCCTGGTCGCATTGGTCGTTGACCAGGATTAACTGGAAGTACCTTGTGCAGCAAGGCTGCTGACTTCGCGCCTAGGTCGTTCTTGAAGAAGTAAGGGGACTGCCACCGTCGTTAGTCGCTTCAGGGAAAAGGAAATGTCGGATTCTAACACCATGCCAGTGGGAAGTTATTCCACATGAGAAGAGATTCTTCCCCCACCAAGCAAAGAGCCCCCGAGTGGTCACACAGCGCAGCATCCGCCTCGAAAACTTGTAATCAGTGAACTCTTTCTCCAGCAGACAAAGGAAGACTCTTCCGTTGCTGACGCCGTCGCCGCGGCGCTGTTGAGGATGGTGGTTGCTTCATTCCTTTGCTGTCGTATACTGACGGCTGAATTTTGCAGAATGGCACCACTACTGATGTCACAGTAAATCACGATGTCATTTTCGTTGTTATCCACAATATTCTCGCTCCGTGCGCTGCACTTTGTTGAGCGCGAGTGGCGCCATCTGGTTAATAGGGGCGGCAAAAGGTGGGCGCCTCTCTCCCATTCAGTTTGCGTGCAGTCAGCGAGGCGAGCGGCGGGGTGCTTCAATAGAAGGCGAATATGAATATAGTTGATTATCGGTGGCTCGACCCACTGCTGTGTTTACTAATGTCATAAAACCTATAAAAACACTGCAGGCAAGCTACCGAAGGTGTAGTTTTACCCTTTTCCTTGGAGATTAGAAATACTTCATTGAGGAACTACATTCATGAGTGCGAACTAGGAAGAGTTTATACATTGCGAGGGGTGTTTTGAATGTGCCATCACTTGTATGAGTTGGTGCCTTCTTCTAGAGGGAAGGAAGGAATGCGCTCACTGCGTCACAGGCAGTGGTTTATGGTGGAGTTCTTGGAGCTAGCATCTGAAGTTTTTGCTCGTCTGTTATGCCTCTCTGTGGTTGAGCGTGTCAACTTCGTCTTTTTCTTTTTTTTGCGGACGTGTGTGCGCTGTGGGTGCACGTGGTACACCTGACAGTGCTTATCTCATTTTAAAGCAAACGCTTTACTGTCGTAGCCGGCGCAAAGGGCAACGGGAGGCCACATTTCAACTTCAAGTGGAGGAGCGGTCCGATGTGTCTGTCATGTGACTAAAGACGTAGTTCGCCGCAGCTGCAGCCGCGCGCCCGCCGCCGCCGCTGCACCGACCGTCGTCTTGCCAGCTGTGGTCACGTAACCAGCCAAATGTCTCCATTTGAAAAGGCGAAGGCGTCGCTCTCGCGTGCCTGGCTGGCCGTTTATCGCTATGGACGAAGCAAGTCAGCCAGCCGGAGCCGACGTCCTCGAGAGTGGATCCGGCCGACAATGTACGGTTGACATTGCCAACCGAGCTAGGGATAGCAATCGATAATGAGCGTAAACGCGCTAAACGGCCTGCTTAAAACAATGAAGAGCGGGAGCTTCGAAAGCAAAGAAAAACCGAATGACCCGCCCTGGGACAGTGGACACCTCAGTCGCGCTTTAAGCTACGTGGCGGTAGTGACAGATGTGCGCTGCATGCGTTGGCATTGACAACGTTCTGGCAGAAAAGGGGCACTGCAGTGATAGGTCCGCCATGGTCCTGTTTGATTCCGGAGTACCCGGGTTCGAACCCGACCGCCGTCGGCGTTCGTTGGCGTCGTCGTTAACGACGCTCTAGACTCCGATGATTTTGAAGAAAGGAGGAGCCCATAACTGGCTCCCTGGGTCAGGGAGCCAGTAGACGAAAGCGGTTAAGTTCCACGTGAAAGCGGAAGTAAATGCCATTTTTCAGAAAGGCGAAGAACTCCCACAGTCAGCGCTTTGGTTCGCTTATTTACTGGTAAGTTTAATGCAAACTTGCGACGGAATTTGTTCCAATGATACCCAAACATTAGGCTGAAATATATTCTAAACGATGTATTTTTATACGTTGTTCACTGGGATATACGGAATGAAACAGAACTATTTTTGAAGTTTTTGCTCTTCGGCGAAAAATAATGTCTTCAGAGAGGCATGTCACGCAAATCGCATTGGTTTCATGCCCCTGGTTTCTATAGCTGGTTTCCTGGGTATTTGTATTACACACTACGATACTGCAATCATATACGTTCATGCTGGCACTACATATTCCGCAACGCTATACGGCCGTCTCTGCACGCTTTGGCAGTACTGCACGGAACTACCGAGATGAAGCATGCAAAACGGATATGCGGCCGTGCCTGACGCAGTGGCTGCCGTCCTCCGCGCGTGGGATGGCCATCTCCTTCCATTCGGCTGCGCTGAGGTTGGCGGACTCGGGCGGCTGCCGGCACCCGTGGTCCACCACATGAGCCGTGAGGCGCACGCTGAATGGGTGGCACAGGAAAGCGACGGCCGACAGCGTGCTGTTGAAGAGGGCCAGCAGCTGGTACGGGCCCTCGCCGGACGGCACCGCAGGACGGCACCGCCGGCTCCTCCTCGCCAGTCGCTTCCTGTCCGAAGGCCAGCGCCGGATGGCCCAGCGCACGAAGGCCCGGATGTTTCATCGCGGCCGCGCCTACCTGTCTGCTCCCTGATGCGGACGGCGGAGGTGCCGCGCAAGCCTTCATCTCTCAAGCCTCCCAGCTTCTTCTTCGCCCATATATCGAGCTTGCGCGAGCGATGAGGCGCACGTGAACGGGTTCTTGGGACAAGAACCTCTGGCGGAGAATCCTCAGCGCAAAAGAAACAAAACAAAAACAACAAAAGAGGGGCAACGAAATTCCATACTTGAAAATTGTGTGAAACGGAACAAAAGCTTCGTCACCGTTTGCTCATTTTTCCTCATTGCTTTTCACTCGCAACTAATCAATCAATAGTTTTAGCCCCTACCACTCCCTCTGTGTCCTCGTTAACTAACATGCACGCCTCCGATGGCACTGGGCATGGCTGAGAATGAGTAAATATAGGGGTCAGAGCGATATCAAAGAGAGAGTTAAAGATTAATTTTTATTAGTGCACCTCGGTGCGCGTGAGGCATCGTAATTTTGAACGAAGTGTTAAGTGCCGTCTTATTAGGACGATAAGCTCTAAAAGCGAATTTAAGTTTAAGAGAAAACGAGAGAAAGAAAAAATCAGGCGTTTATCCAAATGGCGTTGACGCGAAATGATCGGGTAATTAAATGACCCTATACGCAGGGTGTTCCATCTAAGATATTACATAATATTTAACCTTTTTTAGGTAGAAGAGGGCTTTTCACAGCATAGCAGTGTCAGCGGTGTAGTACATCAAAAAAATTCAGGGGGCACTTTGTTGACCTAAAGTACGGTGAGGTGAAAGCCTTAAGTTCAGTCTTGCTGCTTAAGCCACTGATGTGTGGTTAAGATGTTAAGCTTCGCCTCCAAGAGTGGAACGTGACAGCGTCTTGCAACGCTGCCAGGGAGTGCACAGAACTCCATCGCCCATTCGTCTCTACGCCTTGCTCGCCGGTAAATTGTTTTTTGAGGAAAGGAAATTATCTGTCTCGCATATCTCGGTGGACACCTGAACCTCGCCGTAAGGGAAGGGGGAAGATAGGAGTGAACGAAGACGCCGTATTAGCTAGACGCGTCCTTGTACAACTTCAGGGGAAGGATGGCATCACCAATGCCATGATAAGGAATCTGGATGACAATTCAATCAAAAGATTCACGGAATTCGTCAATAAACACTGGGAACAGGGGACCCTCCCGGACGACTGGCGACATGCGGAAATAGTAATGATTCCGAAGTCCGGAAAGACTCCAAACCTGGAAAATCTTAGACCCATTTCCTTAACATCATGCTTGGGAAAATTGTACGAGAAAGTTCTGCATCACAGGTTGCAGACCCACCTTGAGGACAACGAACTCATGCCGCACACTATGTTTGGATTTCGAAAATACCTACAACACAAGACGTTCTCCTGCAGATCAAGGAGGAGGTGCTTACAACCGTCCCAAAATATGGAGAAAACATCTTGTTCGCTCTCGATCTTAAAGCGGCCTTCGACAACGTCAGTCACAGGGCTGTGCTGGAGGGGCTCAGCAAACTGGGTTGCGGGCTGAGAATATTCAACTATGTGAAAGCCTTTCTGACTCACAGAACCGCTACCATTGCAATAGGAGGCATCAGGACTGACACCTTCAACACCCCCGAAAAAGGAACACCGCAAGGCTCTGTGCTATCACCTATGCTTTTTAATATTGCAATGATTGGTTTAGCAAGGGCGCTAGAAGAAATTGAAGGAATCAGGCATGCCGTCTACGCAGATGATGTCACAATCTGGGTGACAAGGGGATCCTTAGGAGAAAAACAAGAGCTTCTTCAGCGAGCAGCAGACACGGTCAACGCATACGCCCGACACTGTGGACTTGCATGCTCCCATGAAAAATCCGAGGTGCTCAGAGTCTACAGACAAGGGTATGATCTGTAAAATTCCATAGATATCTACAGAGAGGAAACGAAGGTTCCGGAAGTATCGAAAGTTAGGATCCTCGGCATGTGGATCCAAAGCAACCGTCGTATTGATCGCACGATCAGACAGCTAGCAAATACAACAGCACAGATCACCAGGATGATTGCAAGAATTTCCAACAGAAGAAGCGGTATGAAGGAGGAAGACACATGTAGGCTAATACAGGCCCTCGTGGTCCGTAGGATCTTATACGGCGTCCCCTACCAAACACTGCTCGAGCAAGAAAAGGAGCAGTTAGAGGCAATTCTTAGAAAAGCATACAAATGCGCTCTCGGACTGCTGGTCAACACTTCGACGGAGAAATTCCTTAAACTGGGCATAAACAACATAGTACAGGAACATATCGAGGCCCACCTTCTCGCGCAGAAAACAAGACTGATGCTGTCCGAAACAGGCAGAAACAGGCTGCGGTTGCTGGGCATGAGGGATGCTTTGAAAGAAATCGATAGCAAAGCGAGCGTTCCAAATGAAATCAGGAGGATCATTGAGATCAGTCCGATTCCAAAAAACATGCATCCAGATATACATCAGGCGAGAAGAAAGGCAAGATCCGAATTCCACGAAAGAAGCTTCGCCGGGGCAAAAGACGTATTATACATTGACGCAACAACATACAGACACCAATACGGCTCGGTAGCCAGCGTGTGGTAGAAATCAACTGCGCTTCGATAAAAACCAACAACATCCTCGAGGCTGAGGAAGCAGCAGTTGCACTCGTCATCACCCAGCAGAGTGACGAGCACCATGCACACATCATTACAGACACGCAAGAGGCGTGCAGAAGATACAGCAGTGGACGCATATCTACTGCAGCCATTCACATACTCAAGGCGAGGACAATCACCTTTACGAGATGCTTCATCACGTGGACACCAGACCATGAGGCTGTCAAAGGGAACCAACGTGCGGACGCCACCGCCCGAGCATACGCCAACCGGGAGGCGCGCACCGAAGGGGAACTGGACGCAGTCACTAGACACTATGGAGCCATCTTAGAACACCAACGAGCCCTCCGGAGGACCTACCCTCCTCTCCACAAAGACCTTAGTAGAGAGCAGTCGATTGCCTGGAGACAACTGCAGACTAATACATACCCCAATCTGAGTTTACTCAGCAAAATCTGTCCTTCCACATATGACAACAAATGCCCGCTATGTGGTGAACACCCAACGCTTTACCACGTTACATGGGCCTGTCAGAAAATGCAGGCAGCAAGCTACTTCTTACACCGTGACCTACGCTGCGAGAAAGAACCGTTGTACAATAGTTTTTCTTTCTTTATTTCATTCATTCATTCATTCATTCATTCCAAACCACTGAGCTCGCATGGCGGAGTGGTAAGCGTGTCTCGCACTGCCGAGACCTTGGTTCGTTTCACCAACTCGACCAATTCCCTACTCGGTTTTATTTATCTGGTCTGACTAGAAAGGTTAATTAGGCTAATTTGTCTTTACTATTGTTCTAATGCTATCCATCATGTCCTGTCACTCACCTTTCAAGTGATGGAGCTCTCTAGAATGTTCGACACAATGTCTACGAAACGTCTAGAAACGTCTAACCAATTTGATGGTGATGATAGTTAAGCATGACTTGCACATTTCGTGATAAAGTTAATTTATGATTAGTGATAGTTAACATTACCATAACTAGTACACTGATTAATTAGTCTTAGTTAAGGTACAGGTGCAGTGCACAGTCCTACATGCCACAATTACCAATTATTCATTTAGTGAGTAAGTACAATGATATAATCGTGAAATCACTTTATATCATGTTCCGATGTCTTTCGATTGCACGCGATTAAGTATCGATTGGCTATTGATTGGCATATGCCCATATAAGGCATGCATCCGAAACGCGGACGCATTTGCTAACCCGTCTTGGTCACGACAGTATGAGGCATTAAAGGCTTTCGCCTTAATATCGAAAACGACCCAGATTCCCACATTGAAAAGAACCGTCTCACGTGCAGCGGGTGCTCGCCCTTTTTCGACACAGCAATAGTACTGTATAAACACAGGGATAAGACCACGCGATAAGTTATGGAATCATACCATATCACTGAAAACCCAGGCAAGTGCCTCAGCAACGACACTGTAGTTCTTACAGATAATGAGCTCGCATTCCTGGACACCAGCTGAGGGCGCAGTGGATTGTACACTGTTTTCCAGCTGTGGCTATATTCTTTCTTCCTCTTCCTTACACGAAGTTTTTCCAGACGCTTATGTGTATAAATTGCATTTGAAGTCAAATATTGTTGGTCGAGCGTCAGCGACCGTTTTGTCGTATTCACTGTTGTCCCCGTCTTCTTGGCGCTGTTGTTTCATAATGAACCGCAAGCAGCGACCGCCATGGATATTATGGTACGGGAAGATGTGCAACAGGCACTTGGCACCCCGACTACGATGGACTTCCGCCACAGCGGTGCGCAGCGAAAGGCGTCTTGCCGCTCTGCGCCAGGAGCCCTATGCCAAAGACCCTACGATGATAGTCTCCAAATTTGACCCAGGTCACTAGCCACAAGTAACAACTCAAATCATCAGTCTAGAAGCAGCCAAACCATAGTAGATGGAAGATCTTTCGACCATTCGTTGTAACATAGTTAAACCGCGGTTAACTTTTTTTCCTTTGTTACTGCCCTAACACTTTTTTTTTACTGCGGACAAGAAACCGAAATAGAAAAAAAAGCATACGTAGACTAGTTGGTAGCGTGCCTGGCTGGCGACTGAAGGGTCAATGCCTCGAATCCGGTCTCAAATTTATGGAAACTTTTATTTGTGTGAAATCAATTACTTTATGCAGTTATGTCGTTTGAGAGATGCGCCGATTTTATTGTACATAACATTCCTCTTCAAACAATTTCCATTCCATGCATTCATGCGGGACGCGTGCTTTTCTACAGAACGCGCGCAGCCAGTATGGCACTGGGTTTTCCGCTGAACGGGGAGCCTTAATGCTGTCGCGTTAGAAAAAAACAGATCTTCGTACGCTTAACAGTAACCACGAATCGACTTCTGCCTTTCCTGGCTAGCAGACTGCGTGCAAAGGCGGCATTCTTGCTCCTCTTCGCACGCTGGTGAGCACAGCATTTCGTTTCGCGGCAGGGACGTAGGTGGCGCGTCGGATTGGCGTTTTCATTTGCGCAAGAAATGTTGCGAAATGGAGAGACCATGCACAACGTCGCGTAGGCGACGAAGGGGAGCATAGAGAGAAGGTTCAGCGCAGCGCTGAGCGCCGGTGGACGTTTGTGGAGCACAACAGCGCTTACCGAATATTTGTGGAGCGCCAGAGTCGCCGCTCCTGCACATCGTATACTCCCTCCACTGAAGACAGTTCAATGGTAGCCACCGCGGTGGCTCAGTGGTTATGGTGCTCGGCTGCTGACCCGAAAGACGCGGGTTCGATCCCACCCACGGAGGTCGAATTTCTTTAGAGGAGAAATTCTAGAGGCCCGTGTACTGTGCGATGTCAGTGCACGTGGAAGAACCCCAGGTGGTCGAAATTTCCGGAGCCCTCCACTACGGCATCTCTCATAGCCTCAGTCGCTTTGGGACGTTAAACCCCATAAACCAAACCAGTTCAATGGTGTTTTCGACTAAGAGCGCAATGGATTTAGTGCAGCAAAAGATGGCAGTTCGCAGATTTAAAGCTTTTCGCGTTATAGCATGCCCTTCCTACCTGCATCGCTTAAGAGTGTCCTAAACATATGCGCACATTGTCTGTCTACCTTCTCACTAGCACGGAACCCGTACACGATTGTACGCATTCTATCTGCTGCCTTCAGAATGGCATGTACCGCTGCCTGCGTCATTGTTTCTATTCCTGTTGTCACCCTAGTGAAAACATTCCAATGGTCATTCTCATAAAGGTGTTTCAGTGCGAAGGCAGTCATACGCTCACCAACACCGACAAAGTATCTTGTCACCGTACGTACGTGTTCAGCGTACGATCTTATGCTGTTGCCTAGTAACAAGAGTAAGTACCCGAGTTTACCTGAATTGATTGGGTAAGTTCGGAGGAGCGTCGCGCCGAAACAGCCACCTGTCAGTACGACAGAAACAGCCACCTGTCAGTGCAGTGGCGCATCTCCTAACCGCTGCGCCACTGCGCTGGTAGTATAAGAGGACTCACCGCCATCTGTGAATCCTAAATAGAGAATGAACTATTCTACAGGCATGGGCATTATTAACCCGCTATTGATACCACGTCATACCCTTAAGGCGGCGGGAGCTTAAGTGACCCCTCCAGTTGAAGAACGAACACCTGCTTTCGCACGTTTACTTGGCCTAACTACGTTAACCCATACCAATTTTTATTTGCGACCTTTACGGAACATACGCAGTTCATGAGTACTTATGCGGACAACACTTTAAGGTGTGGCTACATGCAGACGCCATTAGCACCTTTGCGTTATGCGGGAACCATAGACCATGCAATCAATTGAAAACCATGCGGAAGAGTAACAAAGTGCTCAGATTCCGAAAATCTCTGCTCATTTATGTGCGCGTGGCTCAGACGAAAACGTTTCGATAGTGTAATGCATTACACTATGCATTACACTAACACATGTGTTAGTTATTCCAGAATGCCGGTTGTGCAGTATACCTACCAAACGCTATGCCTTCTAATCAACGCGTTAAACTTAGGTTCTTTTGCGTCTGTTTCTGCTCAGAAGCAAGAAATGGGCATTGGGACATCAACGGGTGCTCACTACCGGGCGCATCCGCCGACTTGTTACCCGGGATGGCCCCTCATGCTTAATGGAGAAACTGCTCAGTTCAATGCCGCGGTGTTTTTAAGAATGAAATGCTTTTAGCTACCGTTGTCGGCGGTGTGCTGACGTCACGCCGAGACCGAGAGCCAACATCCGGGCACTGAATTCCACTCATCCGGGCACTGAAACGAGAGCATCCGGGCGCCGTACGAGATTCTCTCTAAGAGAGAGGGCCGCGCTTTCGCGCCGTCCCCAAGGATGGCGCCGCGGTCCCACACTCACGCATGTAAAAGACGGGCGCTGGGCCTTCAGCTCATGAAGGTTCCTCCTTTGGCAGGCAGATGTATACACACTCGCGGAGTATACACACTCGCGGAGATACAATCTTGTCAGGCCTGCGTCTCGTCGTGTCCGCGTACGCTTCTGCATCGCCCTGCATTTCATTGCCGCCACCGTCACAGCTGCTTAAGCCGAGCAATCGAGTCTGATGAAAGATGTAGGAAGCGTCTTGCGGAAAGCGGTCGCTTTGCGAGTGATACACCACAGCAGAAGACTGCTCGCCCCTGCCGACAACGCCATGATTATGCGGCCGCTCCCGAAAGCTACAAGGCCGCCACGGTTCGCGGCTGCCTACCTAAGCCCACACTATTGCAGGCGATCGCTTCGACGCATCAAGAAGAATGTGGTGTGGTGTGTTGAACACTAGACCCATTTCAAGACTTTGACTAGTGCCATCTACAACCAATGTGTTATGCCCGTAAACATTTCATGCTTACTCTACTCTTGGTTACGAGAGGGGCAGAGATTTTTTTCTTACAGAAATATATTTATTCATGTTCTCAATCATCGCCACCACACAAGTGCGGAAATATACAAACCCAAACAATTTTGTCCCCAACAAGCGTTACAGAATCGACTCCAAGAGATAAGTCAGCGTACTGAGAAAGAAACTGCAATGCTTTGTACGAGGGGAACCATAGAACTTATCAAGACAGCCCTTTCGGAAGAGGCTGCCACAACCATAAAGCTCTTGTCGTGAAAGCGCGAATCATGACAGCAAATACCATTTTAAGCGAATCTGGTCATTTTAAACATAACCGTAACTAATAAGATCTGCGACACAAAGCGACTCATTAAAGCAACAAGGTTCGTTGCTTGATGCCGTTGGCCTTTCGAAGAATTGCAGCGAGCGGAAAGGCTTGACCTCAAGCACCACTTCTTCGCCATCTAACGGATGTAGAAAGAGAAGTTTATTTTTTTCTAATGTCAACAAAAATACAAAAAAACTGCTGAACTCAAGGCTCTGATTAGTCAAGCACATGCGCAGTGACGCAGCACTAACGGATGTACGACGCTCACCTTGAATGTATGCTCAAATGGCCACGTCAGATACTCGTCCATGGCACCTTTATGCAAGCACATGGAAGCATGCAGTTTCACAGTATCCCCATCCTTTTCAAAGTCGACACCAGGTGAGATGCAGTAACCGCGTAGGTACACCCTCTCACTTTCAAAGTCACTTCGCCCTTCTTTCATAGCGATCTCATAGTGTGATTTATCATTTTTGCAAAAAACTCGCAGTGTGCAACGCTGATTTGCACATGTCTTAGACTTGTGCTGACGCGCTTCAGTGCCTTCCGGCTACTTCGATTCGTTGAAGTTTTAACTTTTTGGATTGCAGTTTTTACCTCTGATAAGCTCCTTTGTGTTCGATTCGTCATGTTAGGAAATTCAGCCTTGGCTGTTTCGTGTAATCTGCTCACACATCCGGACAGGTCAGTTGCAGCGATGCTTGTTGTGATATGTGTCTTCACTTCTTCGTTAGATGCCTCGATTACACGAATAGCTCGAGTCAAACTGTCTCGATTTTGATTTGCTCCAGTCGCCACTTCTTGCCTCACGGTTTCCTTCAAGCCATTTATGGCGCCAGAGATTTCGTTGAGTCGATCACCATGCGAGCGGAATTCATCGAACATTCGCGCCAGCAATTTTTTTTAGGGTTTATTTATTTTTATTTTATTTATTTTACCCTCAGGGCAAAGCATTACAGAGGGGAGTGGGTAATACATAACACTGAAAATAAAAACAACAGCAGAGAAGAATAAATTGTCAAAACATAGGTAAGTTAGAATAAGTGATAAACACAATATATCATTCAACAGAAGCGGTAACAGCAGTCCGAAACAATACAGGGTCAGGAATTGTGGCGACTGAAGAAGGAAGGTGGTTCCAGTCATATGACGTGTGAGGAATAAAAGAATCCGAGAATGTTTGTTTTGCATATAGAAATGCCTACCTTATGTATGTGATCTGTGCGGCGTGAAATATATGAAGGGGGAAGAAGTAACTCGCAGCGAATGGACTCATGATGAAATACTTTGTGAAAAAGACACAAGCGTGCAATTTTGCGTCGTGATGCAAGTGAAGTTAGGCCCAATGTAGTTTTCATAGCCGTTACGCTTGACGTACGCCGGAAGTCAGAGAGAATAAAGCGCGCTGATTTGTGTTGTACATTTCCAGTTGGTCGATCAAACTCTTAACGCCAGGGTCCCAGACTGATGACGCATATTCTAGTTGTGAACGTACGAGTGTGGTATAGAGTAGAAGTTTGATGTTAGTTGGCGCTGTGTGAAAGTTACGCCTCAGATATCCCAGCATGCGATTAGCTTTGTTAGTGATGTGCTCAATGTGCGCATGCCAGCTAAGGTTAGACGTAATATGAATTCCGAGGTACTCATATTTTTTAACTGAATTAAGTAGCACACTGCACACCATTAAGAGTATATACGGGAAGATCACTATTAACGCGAGAAATGCGCGTAAGTTTGCACTTTTCAGCATTCGAAGTCATATTCCAAGTTTTGCACCATGTTGAGATAGTGTTAAGGTCAGATTGAATCATGTGCTTGTCGTTATCATTTGTTATTTCCCGAAAGAGGACGCAGTCATCGGCAAAAAGATGTACAGAAGAAGAAAGATGCTGGGTAAGTCGTTGATGAATATAAGAAAAAGCAGGGGACCCAAGACGGTGCATTGGGGAACCCCGGAAAGAACAGGGTGAACGGCGGAATTAACATTATTGACGGCAACAAACTGCTTTCGATGAGTAAGGAAAACTTCGAGCCATTTTAAAATGTTAGTGTCTAAACCTACCATGCGCAGTTTTAGTAACAAAAGATGATGGGAAACCTTATCAAATGCCTTCGCGAAATCTAGGAAGATGCAGTCGGCGATCGAGTGGCGGTCTAAAATTGCGTGAAGTTTGTGTGTGAATAAGAGTAGCTGTGTTTTGCAAGAATAGGTCTTCCTAAAACCGTGCTGAGAAGGATGAAAAAACGAGTTTGATTCAAGGAAAGTGACAATATGTGAAAAGAGTATGTGCTCTAAGATTTTACATGGGATGCTGGTAATAGATATGAGCCGGTAGTTAAGAGGCGAGTGTTTATTACCAGATTTATACACAGGGACCACCTTACCAATCTTTCAATCAGCCGGTAGTTCACCTTTCTCCAATGATTGCTGAAATATTTTAGTTAAGGCGAGCGATGAGTACATTTCAGTGCTTTTCAGGAACTTTGTAGTAATGCAATCAACACCAGCACTGGATGATATCTTAAGGTTGTCAATCATGGAGGAAGGAAAAAGAGAGGAGAGGCCGTCACGTGACATTTTGTGAAGCCGGAAACCAGCTCGGCGCCATCTTGTCCGGGCTGACGTCATCGCATAAGTCCCGCCCTCGACTACTGCGCGCGCGTTTCAAAGCCAACGAAGGAGCGTGCTACCGCAGGGGCACAGATCCTCGCGCTGGTGGCGCTTGGCTGCTTACCGGCCGGTTTAGGGCGCCCTATGCCGGTGTTCGTCAGCGGAAAAGTTAATAAAGCGGAAATACCCGTGTGAGACAGGCGGCTACTTTCAGTTCCTGCTTCGTACTGCGTCGTCTCCGCGCCGTCTCCAACTGCTCGGCCCTGGTCACAATTAGTAGCAGCCGAGAAAAATACTTATCTCAGCTCTTGCAAGCGCGGGAAGTGACCTTCGCTTTCAATCACTGCGGTGGCCCATCTTGCGGTGGTTATCTGCGGTGGCCCTCCTTTGGCAACGCCCGTCCCTGGGACTCTGAAGTTGAAGGCTGCATTCGATGAAACTAGTATACTTGCTTGTTTAGCTCAGCGCTCGAAATTAGCCTTCACCGGGTGAGGTGAAGGACACGCGAGAAACGTGGGCCCCTCGTCGCGCGAAACCACACGACGGCCACCGATGCCCGGGAAGGGCATTCGTCCGGTATCGAAAATCTGCTCCCTGTTCCTCAACTCTTGTAAGCACGGGAAGTGACCGTCGCTTTCAATTACTGCGGTGGGCGAAGGACAACTAAGCACACGCGAGAAACGCGGGCCCCTAGCCGCTCGAATTCCACACGAGCAGTGGTGTAGCCAGAAATTTTGTTCGAGGGGGGCACATGTTTTATTTATTTATTGGAAACGAAAATAATGGAAACGAAAATAAATGTGGAAACGAAATGTGGAAACGAAAATAAGAGTGCCCATTTATTCTTCGCCGTCGCACGGCGTATGGCACTCCTTTTAATTCTAGGCACAGTTCACCCCATTATTAACAGACCTTTTTAAGTCAGTTTACTTTTTAATCCTTTGCATTCTCCTCAAATGAAGGTATCGCGAAAATAAAAAGTGCTTTTTTTTTAAAGGACCTGCAGCCGAGCGCAGGTTTGCGTATGGGGTTGAAGTTTTGACAAATGTCATTTGTTTGCAATTGATGACTTTGTTATAGAGCAGAAGCTTTTGTGTTGTTGTATATGATGTGAAGATATTGTAAATAGCCACGTTTTTTCGTGCGAGTTGTTTTTTGTGAGAAAATAAATGTTTTTTACAAATGAAGTTCTCGGCATCCTGTGTGCATTCGTATCTTTATGTAGATATTGCAGTGAACAAAACTAACCCTTCGCCTTTATTAAAGAAAAAAATCTCTAAGGTATTGTTTAAGCGCAGGGTCTCTTTCTTTTCATTTTTACCGGCGGCGTATAACAGGGGCGTGCAAGCATGCAAAGCGAGCGCAGCGGCTTCCTTTAAAATATCGCCCTCCACCGATGTCATGGCCCCCGCTGCTCACACAAGCGCAATCGCGAAAAACGAAAATAGTTACACTAACACCAGTGACGATCACTAGAGCGTTGCAAGAGCACGCCTAATAGCAACGAGGTTTCACTGCCGATGGAAACGGGAGCGCGAATGGCACACGCACGCTGCACGCACAGGACGCGAAACGTCCGCGCAATACGCCGACGACCTCTCTAGCGCACGGCGTATTGAATCACTGGTAAACGAACAGCGCGAGTGCTCCTCAGTAAGCAGCGGCGGTCTCCCGACGGCTCCGAGCAGTGACGCAGTTGACGAAATGCCCGTGCGATCGTGGTCGAGCACGTTGAAATCAATGCACGCAACAACGAGAGTTTTGCAGCGAATTCCGCCTGAGATATGAGTGAACGGCGCCAACGTAAGCTTGTGAGCACGATCAAAAACAAACTCGAGCAGTTGAGAAAAGTACGCCGCACCGCAACTGCTACGCCGCGGTCGTCTGCTACCGCCCGGCTTGCAAGCAGCAACTACGACGCCGTTGCTAAGCTGCCCGGACTAGGTGGCCTCCCGATCGCGAAAAAAACCACGTGATTTCCTCCACATTTTTCTCCCATGGTGTTGTGTGGAAAGGGCCTCTCCTCTCTTTTTCCTTCCTCCATGTTGTCAATTATTTTAACTATACCATCAGGATGAATGACCACAGGGTACATTGGGAGGAAGTTGTTATGATACAGTTGGGGGAAATCCGTAGTTACACCACTTGAAAAAAAGCTCGAAAACACATCATTCAGTACATTTGCACAGTCAGTATCTGATATAGGTTCGTCACTTGAATTCGTTAGTATTATTCTAGATGTTTCAGAAGGGTTAATGACGCTCCAAAATTTTCTTGGGTTATTGAGCAACATACTCGGCAGAGTGCTATTCAGGTAATTTGCTTTAGCGTTCTTTAATGCAGAATTGTAAGTATAAGCTGCAGAGCGATAACGGGACCAATGATGTTCAGTGCGTGATTTTTTAGCTGATCGGAAAAAGCGTTTCTTACGGTTACACAAGCGCTTAAGATGCGTGTTATACCATGGCGCATGCAGGTGATAAGATATTACGCGAGTAGGTATGAAGCGGCTGGTGAGATCTAAAACTTTGTTCTTGAATAAAAGCCAGTTTGCGTTCACTGATCGCGAGTCGAATTCGTCGAAAAAGGTGGCCAGGAAAGAACCTAGTTCATTATTAATTTTGTTGAAGTCAGCGTGGTGATACATGCGTATTATCTTAGTGTGACTCGGAGTTTTTTGTATAGGAATGTTCACAGAAAAAATGAGCAACGAATGGTCGCTTAACTGGGGCATGTAGGTTATTTCTGGACACAGTTCTGGGCATGTTGTTAGTACAAGGTTTAATGTACTTGCTGTAACTTCAGTAATTCTTGTAGGCTGAGTAACATTTTGGGTAAGATTAAACAGTGAGCATAAGTTAGTGAATTGCGTGCATAGTGTCGAAGAGGAGGATGGCTGCACCGAGGACCAGTCGATGCCCGGAAAGTTAAAATCACCCAACAGAAAGATAGATGACGAAGGGTAACGCGTTACGATGACATTAATGGTATCATGAAGCTCTGCAAGAAATGTAGGAGCTGCATTAGGCGGTCGATAGCATGCGCCTAAAATTATTCTGCGGTAGCCTAGTTGAACAGATACCCATATAATTTCGATGCTTGATGTTATGTGAAGAGAATATGACTCAACGATAGAAGTTGAATTGATTAGATGAATCGAATATCTCACAGTCACGTATGTATTCATGCAGCCAAGTTTCAGTTAGGACGACGATGTCAGCGTAACACGCACTTATGGCAGAGGAGAGTTCCGTACGCCTTTTTATGGCTCCTCGGATATAAGTAAATAACACTGATGTTTGAGCTGCGTTTACATAACGGTCAAGATGCAGCGGGGAGAGACGAAGGCGTGTGCTGGGTTATCGGCTTGGTGCGTTCTGCGGTAATCTCAAATGTTTTATCGTTTACAGGGTCATACATGTAGGATCTGTTGTTCACGACCATTTTGTTGTATTTTAGCTTAAAAGATGGAGAGCCGGGCGGTGATTTGGAGAAGCCAATCAGTTTTTTGCGTGCTTGGCGTGTGGCAAACGAGTAATCTTCTGTCACTTGAATGTCGTCTTCTTTGATGTCTTTTTGCATTTCAGAATTTTTTCTCTGGTTTTGAAGCTGTTGAACTTCACAATCACCCGACGGCATCCAGAATCAGAATACCGCCCTAAGCGATGAGCCCTATCAATGTCATTCGGCGAGAGTGCTGGGTCAAGGTATTTTGACAGGACGTTTAGAAGTTTTTTTTTCCGTTTCGTTCTATGTTTCATGGTCATTGTCATCGGCAATACCATGAAACACCAAATTATTTCTTCGGCTCTGGTCTTCTAATTCATGAATTCGTGCCTGCAGCAGTTTATTTTGTTTGCGAATGTCAAGAGCAGTACATTCGAAATCCTGCTTTACTTCGTCAATTGCTTCCAGTGAGTGTTCAACTGTTGTAAGTCTAGAATTTATATTCGCGAGGGCTGAATCAATATTCTGCTGTCCGCGCCGTAGTTCTTCCATCGTTTTCTTTTTTTTTAACGTCTTTATTTCTGCATTTAGTAGGCCGATACCTTGCGGCAGAACTAAGGTGCTTCATGGAGGTTGTGGTGGGGAGTGGTTAAGGGTGGGGGTGAGTATGGGGGTGGGAGTGAAGGTCGGAGTGCGGGTTGGGGACTGGTGTCCGCTTCTTCCTCTAGGTAGTGTCGTCCCGAGGTCGGCTCCGCGAAGTGATGGCCTGGCCCTTCATCTTCCTTGAAGTAGGAAAGAAAAGTTTGCCAGAGCCGGAGTGCGTCTGATGGCCCGATGTGCGATGGCGGATCGACCCATTCCTGCAGGGTTCCAGGTCGAAGCCCGCCCAGGGACTTGAGTGCTCTTTCCCGTACTGCGTCAAAGGTAGGGCAGCTCCACAGGAGATGTTCGGCCGTGCTTCTGGCAGGGCACGTCGGGCACTGAGGAGTCGGGTATGAGCGCGGGTTTATGAGGTGCAACTTCGCTGGTGATAGAAGCTGGCCGGTCTGGGCTCGGCGAAGGAGCACTGCCTCCACTCTCCTTAATGCGCTATGTGGACGGCGATATAGTTGCTCAGGGTTGGCTAAGTTCTGCAGTATGCTGCGACGATAGCGTTGTGCGCGATGCCATGTCTCCGCCCTATCCATATGGGGCGATGGCGGGTGCGCAACGTCATCAGGGGGCCAAGAAGCGGAAACGAATGTGGATCCAGGCAAAGGTGCGGAAAGAGCTGCTGCGCGCGCTGCCTGGTGTGCCTTTTCGTTTCCAGTGATTCCTTCGTGTGCAGGAATCCATTTGATAATGACAGTGTAGCCCTCCTCTCGCAGGCGACGGGCTTCTGTTCGAATAGTGTTGAGAACGGCATAGTCAGCTCCCCCTGCGCGGCAGGCGGCGTACGCTGCTTGTGAATCTGTGTAAACATGGTAGGTGCAAGGAGCCGGATCTTGTCTTTCTACTATTCGAGTAATGGCAAGTCGTATGGCCATGAGTTCGAGATTGGTGAGGGTGTGTTCCTCGGAAAGCCGTTGAACTACAGAGGTATCTGACACAGAATCGTGACAAGCTATAGCGGCGCAATGTTGAAACTGAGCGGCGTCTGTGTATAGTTGAATGGCTCCTTCCTGGGCTAACTTGTATGATGTCTTCTCGTGCCGTTTGGCGGCAGCTTTGCGCCTTTGAGGATTAGCCGAACTCATATTCTTTGGTAGTGGCATACCATCTACTAAGTCGATCAATTCCCATGGCGGGGCAGCGGACGAAAGTGGCTCTAAGTTGTCAACGTTGTAGCCTAATGCCCGCAGGATCTGTCGGCCAGCCGCCGTTGTGGAGAGACGGACTCGCTGGGCTAGCGATTGCTGCTCTGCCAGATCCTGTAGGGCATTGATTTTGCTGCATGCGTGTAGGTTCACTACTGGGCAGTACTGCGGCAGACCAGTAACCAGGCGCATCGCCTTGCGATTGATTCGCTCAAGCTGAAGGCGTTGGGTTGCGCTAAGCCGCATGTACGAATATGCGTACAGGATTTTTGATGCTATGAGTGCCAGGGTAATCTGACGGAGCCCCACCTCCTTGATTCCCCATCCACGCGCAGAGACGCGGCGCATAAGGTGTAAAGCCTGATGACAGCTATGCATCGTGTTATGAAGCCAGCTTTTGGCTCCTCCATCCTCGTCAATAAGCATGCCGAGTATACGGATTGTTTGTTTCCGGCAGATTACTGAGTGCCCTAAATGAAGAGAGATAAGTTTGCGTTCGGCCTCGGCTCGTACCCGCGAACCATTTAAGACAACCACATACTCGGTTTTTTCGGGAGAGGTTTCCATTCCACACTTGATGTATTCATGGACGGCATTAAGGCCTGTTTGTAGGGCTAGTTCTTGCTCTGCAGGGGACCCTGGATTAGTCCACAACGTTATATCGTCCGCATACACGGCAAAATTAAGACCGGGTATCGACGACAGCATTGGCGGGAGACCTGACATAGCAATGTTAAAGAGAGCCGGTGATATGACAGCGCCTTGGGGGACACCTGTTTGGTTATGTTGCCATTCACCCTGAGTATCTCCAACCATTACTGAGAAAGTTCTTTCTGCAAGAAAGGCTTTCACGAAGCGGTAGAGGTTGCCGCCTATCCCCACTTCCTGTAGCCGGCGAAGTATGGTCGAGTGGGGCACGGAATCCAACGCCTTTTTGACGTCTACCCCAACAACCACTCGGAGCTGTGCGCTGCTAGGGTATCCGGGAACGTCGTTATAAAGGCTTCTGAGAATGTCTTGGGCACAGAGCCCTCGACGAAAACCTACCTGCATAGGAGACAGGACGTTGTACTTGTCTAAGTACCATTCAAGTCTTCTTAGAGCCATACGTTCCATGACCTTACAAAGGTTGGACGTCAGCGATATTGGCCTGAGGTCTTGTAATGTTCGGCTTGGCTTGCCAGGTTTTGGAATTGGTATTACCACTGACTTCTTCCAGGCAAGAGGAAGATCACCGTTGGCCTAGTACTTGTTCATCTATTTCAAGAGGGCAACTTTATGTGACTTGGGAAGGTTCAGAAGTGTTGAGTAGCGTATATCATCCGGCCCTGGGGCGCTATTGTGATTGGAGTCATACAGAGCTGCCTCCAGTTCGTGTAATGTGAACGGAACGTCGTAATCGTTTGATGTACCTGATACGGGGTCCGCAGGCAAGACATCTGCATTTTCAGGTTGGGGAAAAAATACCTTCCCTGCTTGCATAGCTAACTTCGCCGGGGAGACATTAAATTTCAAGGCCATGCATTGGGCAGGGGAAATTGGCTTCTTGCGTCCAAGGATAGCTCGAAATATGTGCCAGGCCTTCGATAAGTTAGCTGCTCCATTGAGTGAGTGGCACAGCAGCTGCCAGTCTTGGAGAGCGAGCTGCAGAGTGTACTTCTCAACTTCTTGACTGATGCGAGTGAGAGCACGCCTCCGATGGGGTGTCCGGCCTGATCGGCGATACGCCTTGAGAGCCCGAAGCCTACGATTCCACAGATTCGAAAGGTGGGAATCCGGCTTTGGGGCATCAAACTTGACTGAAAGCTTCGTTGTAGCTTTCTTCTTGGCATCGCTGATCTGAGTAATGAGCTCGTCTAATCCTATGGGAGCGTTCACCGTACCGAGCATTCTACGAAAATCGTCCCATGAGACGTGCTCCTCTATTCGACGGCGTTGTTGCCGCTGTAATGACTTTCGCCCTCGAGGAGCCCATGAGACCACCACGGGATAATGATCACTGCCCATGACATCATCAGCCCTCGACCATAGGATCTCACTGGGATGAGACACTAGTGTCAAGTCTGGGGAAGTGTCTTGTTGACCTTTGTGCTGGCCAAGGCGAGTAGGTAGCGTTAGGTCGTTGGCTATGGTCAGTTTCGCTCTGACAATTTGCTGCCAAAGGTGCCTTCCCCTAGCATCTGAGTGATGATATCCCCAGCTGCTGTGCATGGCGTTAAAATCACCCCCAACTACAACGCGATCCTGGGGATATATCCTTAAGAAGTGTTCTACAAAAGACATATCTACTCGATATGTCGTAGTACCGAATGATCGCGCATAGATTGAAAAAACTAAGGCTTGTTGGTCACCATCTAAGCTAAGGCGTACTCCCGCTACCTCCTGCGTCTGCGTGCACCACGCGGAAGTATCTAGTTCAGTGCGGGCCGTGCGCGACAGAACAACAACGCATGCCTGCCCATTGGCTATTGGAAGCGCAGATCGCGATCCTGGCCCGGGACGCCGGTGCTCTATGGAAGGGGTGCAGTAAGGTTTGTACCCTATTAGATTGGGCTTATTAATGCCAGTCTCCTGAAGCAGGACAGCTAGAGGAGGCGTTGGCGTGATGGACAGTCTCCTCTGAAGTTCCGCTTGTTTGCGACGGATTCCCCGGCAGTTCCATTGCAAGAACCATATAGGAGAGTCCGAAGCAAAAATGTCATGTGGTTTCGCGCTAATTCCTGCCATTATTAAACTGAAAGGTACGCGGAAGTGAAGATGATGTGTGCCCAATTTCGGGCTCTTGATTCGGAGAAACCTGTGACATTCCCAAGAGTGGGAGCATACGCTTGAACACCTCGGCAGTGACCAGTTCGATAATGCGCGTGAGCTGGTTTTCATCTAAGTGTAGCGTACGCGAACTATCTTTTGCAAGATTCGTTTGCGCGTCGCGTTCGTTGCGTATCACGGAGTGTTTCAGCGTAAACCCGATGAATGCGCGCTTGCTTTGGTGCCGTCGCGGTATGCTCAAAAACTGCGGTTAGAGATGAGGTGGCATTCCTTTGACTATTGCTCTCAGATTGTGTGGAGGGCTTGTGCGCGCCTTGCCGTTTACTTTTATCCCAAGCGACCACAGATATCCGTCGGACGTACGAGCTAGATCCGAACGTCCTTTGCCGAGATCGGACGTCCATCGGACGTACGAACACAATCCGATTTCGGATATCCGTATTCGTACATCCGCCGGACGTACGGACAGTGTCCACTTTTGTATATCCGCATGAGAGACGAGGTGGACGTCCGAAGGATGTAAGGTCGAGTATTTTCCCAGGCCATGAGTATGGACGTTTTTTATTTCACAGAAAATTCGAGTCTTTCGTGTATGTATACTGTTTTATTTGCATCAGTTGGAGGGTTTGACGCGAAGACGTTTGTAAATTGGTACGATTCCATTCCTACCTGCAGTGCAAGAGCCGCCAACGAGCTAAATTTATCTAAGAGGAGAAGCAGGTGTTGCAGAATTTTGCAAGAACTCAATGAATAGTTTTATATTTATAAAACTTCTCCGAATTAGAGGAGTTGCGCGACATGTCCACTGTTTTGCTAGCTAAACTTGCCATTGAAACCATTCGTAAGCATCAAAACTCCCGTGCATTCTGCTATCACCATCATCATAGATGTCAGTTCGCGGTCTGACAAATCCAATCCATCAGTACGGCTCCGTAGCCATGTCCGTAGCGCTGTTGTTGGTATGTCGCGCAGTGTTGTCGCGCAGATCTTTATAGCCCTGTTATTATAAAATATGGCTTTGTTCGGTCTGTGGACGAAAGTTGTATGTAACTTAAGCAATTCGAAAGATACGGGAAGCGCCTGAAGCTCTTCTGGAACACCGGAATCCCGTACTGCGTCGACCTTGGTGTAAAGAAGGCTTAGTGCACATGTGATTGCCTACGAAGGTATGTATCCAGTACACTTCTTGGAACTTGCTTCTAGGACAATGCAGCATGCTCATATAACATTCGTTCACAGGACAGTGGGAGCAGTAAGCGCGAGGAGATGGCTTCCACAAGTGTGTGCTGTTCTCACACTTTCGGGAGCCTACATCACACAGCTGCGGGAGCCCTCAACTCGCGCGACTAATTCCCACTCCTCTTCAAAGTTGTGGGACGGAGTGTTTTCGCATCTTGTTAATTTTTAAGGCATCGCTATGTTCACTGTGCCTATATAAAGAGTGACAACGCGCGAAAGGCAGACCATAGGAAGCACGTGTAGTTCGCAGCGCAACGGAAGGTTTGCGGCTTTTTGTGCACAGTCGCGTACAGTGCTGCGCAGGTTAGTGCCCTAAGGCCCAGCTGTTATTGCCTTATACTTATTGAGGTGTTTGTTAAAGTGCATTGTCTGTTATACTTGCAGCATTAAACACTTCTATTAATTGGTTCCAATGTTTTTACTTGGGCTACTGCATTGTGCCATTTGTTTCACATGACTGATGTTTGCCGCGTTCTTTTTATTTCAGAAATCCTGTGGGTGGGAAGATTACGGATGTGTGTCCCAAGCTTGCCACATTTGAAGAGTCACATTTAAGTAATTTTCCGAATGTAACCAATTGCTCTGCTGATGTATCATCAACCACAATAAAATATGCGTGCTATGCATCAAATTGTTTTTGGTTTTATTGCATCGAGCGGAGTGAAAAAAGCACGCATGCACCATATATGCGAATATTCGAGAAAGATCCGCCAATGGACGTACTCAACTGGACGTCCGTCGGCGGGCGAACCGTATACCTTTGGCCACCTTTCGGACGGCCGACGGACGTCTACCGGCTGTTTGCGGATGTTCAGCGGACGTACAGAACATCCGAAATAGACCTCTGTCGGCCGTCCGAAGGATATCGGTGGTTGCTTGGGATGTTCGCTGTCTCGTGTCTTCTGCTTCGGCTGACTTTGTAGTGGAGGGAAGTCCTGATTAACAAGCCCAATTGACTCCGAGGCTGATTGCTGTGTACTGACAGGGCTCTTGTGCGCCGTCGTCGACACCGTTTGGTTACCACGTAGAATCTCGGCTTGTTGTTTGCGTTCTTTTCGTCGCGATACTCGGATACGACGGAAAATGCCATTCCTCAAGGTTTTTGTGGCCTGCCGCCGAGCAGGGCACTTTGGGTCCGTGGCTACGTGGGGACCTCTGCAATTGCGGCATAGTGGTTCCGTCGGACAAACCTCGAGGTTTCCATGTGCAAGGCGACCGCAGTACGAGCATCGACGTTGGTCGACTAGTGGACACGAAATTGCCCTGTGTCCGATTTTGTGACAGGTCTCACATATGATAGACTTCGGGTGATAAGGTGTCACCGGAAGCAGTATGCTGTACAGATGAATTTTTCGGGGAAGTCTCGAGCCCTCAAACGTGATTAGAGCTGCTCCGTTCTTGCCCATAGGCCTGGCGTTTATTATCCTGCACGAGTAGCACGTGAGGTTTGCCATGAGCTGTTCGCTTGTTAACCCGTTGGCACGATAAATGACCCCGCAGATCTGGCCGGGGCGTATGGTTTCATAAGCTTGGATAGGTGTCTCCTTTCCAGAAATTAGGAGAGACTGCAGTCCAATCAGATGGTCTCTGGCATGCATATGCGATATGTCGACAGCAAACTGATTGCTTCGTTCAAGAGGCCGTACTTGAAAGCCAGAGTGAAAATGAATTTTCCGAAGCTCATTAGCAACAGCTTCGTGCAGCCAGTGTGCGGGGAGTGTCCCTAGTTGTCCAGGTGAGGTTAGCTTAATTATCACAGTGTATTTAACACTGATTGGATCGGTGGCTGCGGCCTTGTTCTTTCGCCTAACAGGCTGCCAATCATCTTCTTCAGTATGATCATTATCAGCCAATTGATCGATTCTGCCCATAGGGGTGACTATGGACGCTGAGGCACAGCCTAGCGATCGATAATGCGCATCCGTGAAGCGAGCATTTATAGCTATCTGCGAGTGGGCATGTTTTACGCCGTGTCGTTTGTTCTCAAAGCGAGTGCTTTCTTGAGCCATCCGCGAGGTGCCTGACCCCATCCTAGGTTGCTTGGCAAATTTCGAAAACGGAAAAGTGCAAGATCCTACCTCGGAAGGGGCGCTTCCCGGCTTGTTTTCCGTGGAAAGAACAGAGAATGGGTTGGAGACAGGTATCGTCGCAACCACTTGAATGGCTTCGTCATCTGCCATGCTTTCGTCGGCGCCGAGCACGGCGTCAGGTTGGGCCGCGTTATCTGTGCCGCTGCAAAACGATGTTACCGCGGCGTCTTGCCGAGGCTGCTGCGAAGCCATGTTGGCGGCTTCGGCGGTAGGCGTATCCGATGCATCCGGATGGTTTCCTGGGGTAGTCGTTGACGCGGAAGCGTTGAAACCGTCGTCCACAGGTGGAGAGGAACACGATGGGGGTGGCCCATTCATTTTTGGGAGCCTAGCCCAAAAACGTCCGGGCCAAAAAGCTTCAAAAAGTCGGAGCGATGCGAACGTGCGTCTGTTCGAGACGGCTGCTTGCAGCGCCACCTCGTTTTCTTTATATCTTCGTTACTGGCTGAAAGCGCGACTGACCGTGTCTGCAGTTCCTTCAAGATACGAAGCATTTCCATGTTTTGTTCCGATTGTGTTAATATGACATTAGCTGTAGGATTACTCTCCTCGCTCGAGGCGTCTGTGCTCGAATCACCGGTTATTATTTTGGTACGCGTGTGAAAAGGACCTGGGTTTACTTCCACATCTCCCGACAATAGCAAAAGACAGCTGTTGAAGCATTCAGTCAACACGCTCAAAAACACCCGTGGGCACGGGAGCAGCAGTAAGCATCGGTTGTCACTTTTCTCAGCATACAAAGGAATGCAATTACGCACCTGGATGGCAAACAAAGGCGGTCTGTCAGCCATTGTGGCCGCAACGCTGCTCTCGAGCCCACTGAAGCGGTCCCACGGACACCCGCGCCTAAATTCTAGTACACTCTACCTAAATACTGGCGTTGAACTTGCTGTCGATGACGATGCCACAGCCCAGGAGTGATAAGGACTGTTCACAAATCTTGAGGGCGCCACCTGATGAACGAACATAGGCAGTTCCCAGGAAGCAAGCTGCGTCACTTGGTGCCGAGAAGCACCGTCACCGGCAGGACGGCACATAGAGCTAATATACCTCTCCCGCCTGTTCGCGAAGGTCTGCTCTGCAGGCAGCCAGAAAGGCTGTCTCGCTCTCGCCTACATATGGTCCATCGCTTTTGGGTGCAAGATGAGTCTTCGATTTGCACAAGCCCGATTTCATGTGCATGACGATTTCGCAGCAAAGAGCCATGTTGGAGCACCTGGGACAGCAGACAGAGTGGTGTGCACATTCACCGCGGAAATGTTGGGCGACCGCTGAAGCAGCCACCGTATACTGGCAGCCACTTCCTTCGTTACAGCACATGACCTGAAAATACAACGAAAGTATTAATAGATGATAGTAAAAGTTAGAAGGAATTACGTAGTCAAATGGCTTTGTTAAATATTGAGTGCCCCTTAGATTTAATTTAACCTCTGCAATAAATAATCGCTGTGCAGGGCATTTTAACTGTTTTCTTTGGAACCTGTTTTTATGCTCTTTTCTTTCCACTGGGAACGCGTCGTGTTATTTCCCTTATTATTAAATTTCAGAAGAAGCACTAACAAATCTACTGGCTTGGTAACTTTGGGTAACGGGCTCAAGGTTTTCAAACCGGCTTTGAAAGTGAAACTACAGCGGCTCAGCCTATGCAAAAATTGTGGCCTGTCTCTTCGAAAAGAGTACGTACCAACCTTTCTTTTCCACCCCAAGAGTCAACATTTCAGAACAGCTGAAAGTTGCTACCAAGCACACTCCTTCAATCAGTCTCGGTTACCTAAGGCGGTTTTTTTCCTCTAATTTAGTGGCGCGTTCGACCACCTTCTACCGTTAGTGTGCCGCAGCAAGATGCTGCTTTTGTCGATGACACGAGAGCACCTTTACTCCGGCGCTGAAATTAGGTTGTGTTCTAGACTGATTCCAGTCTCTAGAATGACTCAGGTTGGTAGACCGGTTACGTGCACTCGTATACTGCCGTCAAGCAAGGGACACGTAGAACGATCATAATACACGCGGATAATGACCAGGGAGAAAGATGATGCTAATGAATAGTGACTTTCTATTTCGTCTGTGAGGTATCGGTGCTGCCACCTGTGCTTTCATAATTATTACTAGCGCTGAAAGTATCGTGGAGTATCAAGGTGCGTGGTGAACGTACTCACAGGAGTTATGCTAACCCTTGGACATAATTTTCAGCGAATGTGGTATCTGTCCCATTCCCGCATTCCCATTCCCCAAATTCCGGACAAGGGCATTCACCAATGGGTTATAATTTATGAATGATTTTTTTTTATTTTTGGAAGAGTTGACTATAGAGATATAATATATCCGCAGATCTTCTCTGCTTTATTATTTTTTTTTTGCTGTTAGCCTTATTGTTATCGTCAAGAACAATCCCCACTGGTTTTCTATGGCAGTCTTAACTACTCGGTGCGGGCGATAAGGAAACTTCAGAAGAAAGATTTCGTTACGCATTTGTAGAATGGACCGTTACCTTCTATATATCGAGTACAGTACCTTGCAATATTCCAGTATTCAAAATTGATGTCCAGGAATCCTGGAAGTGACAAGCGTAAGCTCCCCGAAGTCATTAATAATTGCTTGTTGCTCAGCTGTGGCGTTGCGTTCTCTGTAACATGCTTCACCGGAATTTTAAAAAGTACACTGACTCCACTCTCTCCAACCTAAGATTTTCGGCCGTAATTAGAGGCTCTAGTATTTTGCGTGAACTTTTCGTGCTATTCGTACTGTCCCGCATGTACTGCTAAGACTGTTCGGCTAATACTGTTCTCCGCACAGCGCGTTTGGGTGCTGAAGGTATCTTGAAGGTATGTGGTCAGTTTTGTACCAGAAGGTCCTTTCCCTACGCATATGTGTCTACCGAAATTATATGCAGGGAAGTGAGGCTACTGATGGCGTGAGAATGTAAAACTGTAGCCGAATGCAAGGTTTTTATTTAAGTTGTGAGGTTAATGAGCAAAGCTCAATTTTTTCCATCGAATGACGGCAAAAAAAATTACACCGCTGGCCGAGTGGACTGAAGCCTAGAACCGACGCGAATTTAGATGCGCGCCATTTGAGGGTGCAGACAGTGGTTTCATTCTGCTGAACGCGATATACTGACACTGCTCGGTGCTTTATTCAGCCAATCATCGACCACAGCATACAATGAAACTTCATGAATTAAGC
Source organism: Amblyomma mixtum (assembly GCF_055824585.1). Lineage (NCBI taxonomy): Eukaryota > Metazoa > Arthropoda > Arachnida > Ixodida > Ixodidae > Amblyomma > Amblyomma mixtum. The sequence continues at coordinate 44,598,801 of NC_143015.1, read as the reverse complement.
GCCCCCCGCTCATACCCTGCAAGAAAAAATCATATTAGCGGCACTTCACTTGTGAACCAAGGCTCATCTGCGCACTCAGCACCGCACACATCTACACCATCAGTAAAACAATTATGGTGTTGTTCTTCGGTTTGTTTTGTTCACTCTTGTTCTTTCCTTCTTCACTCGTTGTTGCTTGTAGTTTCTTCTTTCTTCTTAGTAGGTCCCGTTTCCCTGCTTCGCCCAATGAACCTCTCGATTCCGCCGGATTAACTGAGAACACTTATTTAATTAACACTAGATTACAGCAAAAATGTACAGTACAGTTATAATGATGACAGCAGCATTGAAAAGAATAACTGAGCTGGGTCGCCCCTGGACTTAAGACAATCCGTCGTCCTAAGCGAGCATGCGGGAGGAAGTCCGTCTCCTACCCAGCTCCGACCTCAACTGCCGCCCGCTCAGAGCTCGCGGCCGTGGCTGGGCTTCCACAAAAACATGCATTCGTTCAGCGCTCTCATATTACCAAGGACGCTTTCCCCCGGTTTCGGGGAATCCATTTACCGCGGACGGGGCTGGGGCGCCGGCGCGTCTGGGCCTTGGTCCGTCCCCGCGGAGAAGCGCAAATTTACGACCGGTGGCTGCGACATACGGCAAAGAAAAACAACGCAAACCCAGGCACCTAACAGATGTGCGAGGTGTGGTCTGTCGAAGGCGTCCGGAGCCCCGCACATGCGCGAAGCGGCGCCGTCTACGGGGACACACGACGCCTTACATGTCGGTGCTAGAACGAGACCCAACTAAACCAGTTGCACACTCAATGCTCACTCCACGCAAAGTGCGAGTTCACCCGCGGAAACAAACACCTCAAATGCGGGTGATGAACGCGCGGTCTGTCCAGGGGGCCCGCTCCGCACGACAAACAACAGACAAACAAAAGGTCCGCCCCCGAAGGCCCGCGGCACCCCGCCGACACGGCTCGGGGGTACCGCTGTACGAAACAGAACTCGAAACAGCATACAAAAGGCAAAAGTTTCCTCCCCGCCCGGGACGCCCGGCATCCCGGCGAAGCGGCTCGGGGCGTAACTGTATAAAAAAAACACAAGCAAAAGAAACGCGTACAAGCGGGTGCAAGCGACGACCTTACACGCCCCTTCTAAGATCGTTGCAACAACCTCACTCGTTGTTGCACACGATATGTAACATAATTAAAGGTCGTCGTCAGCACTACCCCAATGCTCAGAATGCAACTGTTTCAAAAAAACTATGCGGTGCCGTGTTACGTGATACAAAAAGGTAGTCGCCACATGCAAGGCATATACCATGGCACCGTGCAGATGCATCTTACATGACAACAACCACTGAAGTGGTCCCTATACCAGCCCTCGGAAACCACAGGTGGCGATGGCGGCTCTTGTTTTTGGTTCCAGTCACCACAGGCAAAGCATCTGCCAGGCTTTGGTCCAATCGCTGCGCCTCGCAGGATACCCGATTCTGGGGCGGTCTCGTTTCCTCGGCGAGCGTCTCGTTTACCGCTACGCGTACCTCATCTGTACTCAGATCTGTCTCGATGTTCTCCGACGACGGAGACTCTTCGACCTGCCAGCTGCCTGCATCTAAGGTGTTCGCCACCTTGCTTCTATTGTCGGGCATTCTGCAAGCGCTGCTTCGTGTCCGTTCAAGCAGGTGCCAAGCCCCTTTGGAGAGCAAGCAGTCTGCGTCTTTCGACGCCAGCTCCTTCGTTACGGCGCATAGCAGCTGTGCAGCTCCTCTCACCTGCCGACTGTCACCTGCTGTTAAGACAAGTGGTACTCGAGCTAGTTTTGCTACTACTTTAGCACCAAACGCGGCAACAAGTGTGATGTTGCCAACATCCTCCGTCAGGTTGCTAGGTATAGCGCCCTCTTTGATCACTGTGATTTCGGCGCCCGTGTCGATTAGCGCTCTCACGACCACGTCGCCGCATTTCAAGTCAACGTACTTTGGCGAATTTAGTTCTTCTGTCCTGGGTGTCTCCGCACCGGACTGAACATCAACATTAGCTCTCTGCTCGGCAATATCCGTAGCTCCGCCGCTACAGCTGCCAGCGACGTTATAATCAGCCTGCGCTACCCTGTTTACGCTTTTCTTGTGGGTGTTACCAGTGGCCTGGTTTTTAGGGCACGACCGCGCAAAGTGTGGGCCACTGCAAATAAAGCACGCCGGAGACCTCGAAGGAGGCGGTTTTTCCCGCGAAGCTAAGGTCGCCTTTTTCGAAGATGCTGGCTGGTGGGCGCCTGAGGGGCTTTTGGCCGCGAATATTTGCCTCTTCCCCGAGCCTTTCCCCTCGCAATCCTCGAAAGCCTCCACCAGCTTCGCTATCTCGTGAGGCTTTACCCAGCTATCTCCTTCCTCACGCTTGACATATTTGTATGCCTCGGTGCTCAACGCCTGCTTTATCTGATCTGCCACGTTTAGGGCAGCGAGGTCCTCGAGAGTCTTAATTCCCCGCGCCGACATGTAAAAGGCGTGGTAGCTCTCAATTCGCGAAGCAAAGTGTTGCCAAGTCTCGTTTGGCGCCGGCAGCGCACTACGGAACTGCCTGAGGTAGTCACCTGGGGACAGTCGGAGCTCGGACAGAACGGTCTGTTTTACCCGATCGTAGCTGTCGAGCTCTTCGGTAGAGAGCTTGGAGAAAAGGTGTGGGATCCGCCCACTTACAAGAGGCAAAAGTAAGTGGCTCTTAACCTCGTCCGGCACCTTATATGAGCGAAAAATGCCCTCGATCCCCTCAAGCCATACCGGCACTTCTGGATCTTTTGGAATCTGGGTGAGCAAACTCTTTAGACGCTTAGCAAAATATGCAAGCGTCTCTTCGCGCGTTTGCCGCCCGCCCGCTTGCGAGCCCTGTGCTGAACCGGTTTGCAGCTCCAACTGCCGGGTTCTCTCTCGCTCGATAAGCAGCGTAGTTTTTCTCAACTCCAATTCCATCTCCATCTCCAGCCGCCGCATGGCCACATCCGAATCTGATGAATTACCTGCCCCCTTCGCTACTCCCATCACACTTTCTGTCCCCGTCAACTGATCTATGCTAGACTCTGTGGTGTTACTACCACTTTCATCTGTATTCATTTTTGCAACCACTGCACCGCTACGTAGGATCATACAAAGGACCTGTGACTCGCCTTAACGCCTCAACTCCGCGTCAGTGGGTTCCGAGGACCAGCAGAAAGACCACTCACCTTCCTACAGGAATTGCATGCCCTGTCGTCCCCGAGACACCCGCATCTGTTGATCTTGCGTCTCTCCCTCCGGTCGAATTTAGGCACAGTCTCCGTCCCTTGCCGCCCGTAGCTCTCGCTGCTCTCTGTTGTCGCTCTCGATGTGAGGCAGGGCGAACGCGAAAGCACACCGCTAGTCCGTCAGCGGCTGATGTGCCTCTTGTGGTTTAATGGCACCGCTGGCTCAATCCGTTGTCCGTCGAGCCGGAACTCTGCGGCTGCTGTAGCGCTAGTCCGTCAGCGCTATGTGTCGGTCCGTTGACACACCCAGAGCCGGTTGTTCCGCCCGTCGACCGCTGCGCTGGGAGTCGATGGCTCCTGCGTCGTCAGTCGCTCAGCGCTGATCTGTTTTTCCCTTGAGCCTTGAAGCGCTCAGCACCGCTGGCTCGGTCCGTTGGCCGCAGTGCTGGACGCCTCTTGTTGCTGCGTCGCTAGTAGTTCAGCAGTCCATGTGCCGGTCCGTCGGCACGGCAAGCACAGCTGGCTCGGTCCATTGGCCACTATGCTGTGATAATTCTTCAGCTGCTGTCCTCTTTCCGGCGGAGACGTTTCTCAGGCACGGTCCGTCGGCACGATCGTCTTCGTCCTCGAAAGGCCTGATGTTCGCCGAAGTCTGACAGGAAACGGCGATCCTGTCGCAGGCTGCGCCAGTAAAACAATTATGGTGTTGTTCTTCGGTTTGTTTTGTTCACTCTTGTTCTTTCCTTCTTCACTCGTTGTTGCTTGTAGTTTCTTCTTTCTTCTTAGTAGGTCCCGTTTCCCTGCTTCGCCCAATGAACCTCTCGATTCCGCCGGATTAACTGAGAACACTTATTTAATTAACACTAGATTACAGCAAAAATGTACAGTACAGTTATAATGATGACAGCAGCATTGAAAAGAATAACTGAGCTGGGTCGCCCCTGGACTTAAGACAATCCGTCGTCCTAAGCGAGCATGCGGGAGGAAGTCCGTCTCCTACCCAGCTCCGACCTCAACTGCCGCCCGCTCAGAGCTCGCGGCCGTGGCTGGGCTTCCACAAAAACATGCATTCGTTCAGCGCTCTCATATTACCAAGGACGCTTTCCCCCGGTTTCGGGGAATCCATTTACCGCGGACGGGGCTGGGGCGCCGGCGCGTCTGGGCCTTGGTCCGTCCCCGCGGAGAAGCGCAAATTTACGACCGGTGGCTGCGACATACGGCAAAGAAAAACAACGCAAACCCAGGCACCTAACAGATGTGCGAGGTGTGGTCTGTCGAAGGCGTCCGGAGCCCCGCACATGCGCGAAGCGGCGCCGTCTACGGGGACACACGACGCCTTACATGTCGGTGCTAGAACGAGACCCAACTAAACCAGTTGCACACTCAATGCTCACTCCACGCAAAGTGCGAGTTCACCCGCGGAAACAAACACCTCAAATGCGGGTGATGAACGCGCGGTCTGTCCAGGGGGCCCGCTCCGCACGACAAACAACAGACAAACAAAAGGTCCGCCCCCGAAGGCCCGCGGCACCCCGCCGACACGGCTCGGGGGTACCGCTGTACGAAACAGAACTCGAAACAGCATACAAAAGGCAAAAGTTTCCTCCCCGCCCGGGACGCCCGGCATCCCGGCGAAGCGGCTCGGGGCGTAACTGTATAAAAAAAACACAAGCAAAAGAAACGCGTACAAGCGGGTGCAAGCGACGACCTTACACCATCGGAGCGCAGAAGACCCATTATTGACTGTTCTCGTATTGTGGCAACCGCACCCTTATGGTGCAGACTATCCTGGCCAACACTTTCAACCTGGATCTGAGCTTGTAGCATTCCTTTATCGAGCATACAGGTAACACATGAGCAAGAGGACTGCCACTGCTACTTTCCATGGCGGCTTACGTCTTTCGATCCTGAAGAGCTCGTCAGCAGGGAAGCCCCTATAGATGATGTCTTCGTCCTGGCACTCGGAGCAGTCTAGTGGGCATACGTGGGTGGTGGTGAAAACTTTTTAATAAACAAAAGGAGAGTTTGTAGACTTTACATAGGTGGAGTCCTTAGTCCGGGACCCCGCTGGACGAGGCCGCTACTCGCGCCAGTTGGACTAGAGCCCTTTGAGACTCCTGCACCGAGCAGTTGAGCACGGCTGCCTCCCATGCCTCTCGGCAAGGGGAAGGATTGGGGGAAGGGAAGGATTCTTCTGATAGGCCAAAACCATGTGGAAGGTATCGGATACTTCCCCACAGTGAGGGCAGCGCCCATCAATTTTGGGGTCGAAATGTTTCACTATTGCAGGACACAACGGAGGGTTGGTCTGCAATCGCCTCAGAGTTGGCTCATCAGCTTCACTCAGGCCCTTAGCAGGGACCGGGAAAAGACGATGGCGTTCGCAATAGTCATCCAGAATTTCTCTGAACCGCAGAAGCGGTTGCACAGTCTCCGAGCCGGAAGAGCCTGGATGAGGTGCCCGGTAGGTAAGCGCTCGGGCAGCCGCGTCCGCAGCCTCATTACTTCAACGCCCTGATGGCCCGGAGTCCAAACTGTGCGTTTGGGCGAAGGGTCCGATTCCCTAACTGCGCGCTTTAATATACTGCAGGCTAAAGGTGAAATCTCGCGAGCCAGGTAATGTTGACAGGCTCGACGCGAATCTGTCACGATTACCTTCGAATTCAAGTCCGACCTTCTGCAGCGCACTGCTGGTAGCAGGACTCGCACAGCGTGTGGGTGCACGGAAGCAACGCGGCCATCGGGCGCACCAATCCGCACGCACTGCAAACTCTGTTCGGAGGAAGCGGTTTGAGGAAGCGCAGGGGCCTCCAGTCCAATTCCGCGGAAAATCCGACAAGTGTATACTGCATGCTTCCAGGAGGCGTCTTCAGAACATGCACGCTCGCTTCACTTCGAGTTGTAGAAACTGCTTTGTCCGCCCTGTGAAGAGGCGCTCCTCTTTCAATGCGTCACCAAGGCTACAATCGCAAAGATATCTGCCGCCTCTTAGTGGTGCGCAGTCACAGCGTGTGGTGAAATAATCACATCTAGAGCGCATGGCGCATTGTTTTTTTTTTTCGTGTATGTTGAAACGACTTTCAGGCAAACTGAAAGCCCGTGCTGTTTCTGCTATTGTAAAATAAAATGCGGAGCACATCTTCGTGACACAGCATTAGCACCGAAATTTACGGAATTGTAATTATGTATGCTGCAAGATCCGGGCATATATTGGGAAACTGAACCAGGCGGAACAAAGTTCGATATGCAGATAACAATATTCCAGTCGAAATTTTCTTTTTTCCCACGCATTCCGACGCATTATTGGGTATTTTAGTTTTAACACATTTTATTGAAATGCTCGTGCACCTTCCAAACCGTCACTTATTTGTCCGATCTGTTTTCGCTTTTAACACGACAGCGCTAAGGGTGCCGTTGAGCGAAGAGCCCGGCGGCGGGTGGGAAAGTGCGATTTGGTCGAAAAGTAGTGACGTCAGACGGGGAACGGCGGGTTTCAAAAGTGAATAAAACATCACATAAATAGGGATTATAAGGCAGCAACGAGCCTAAAACGTCATTATGAAAAGTAAGAATCTAAAGTAAATAATTTCACAAAGAAGAAAATTGTGAAGAGATGGGAACCAAAGCAGAGGGCCTTGGATCACGGGTCAGATATGCTACCTCTAATCCACCGAGGAACGTTTGCTCTAGTTGGTTAATGCTTTGTAGCGAGAGCTACACTACGCCAGCCCCTATTGAGCTCCGTGGCGGCGCCGTTGGTCACGTGGTTGGTCATGTGGGTTGGTCACGTGGTGCGGAGCAGCTGCTGCTGCGGGCGGCGCGGCGCGCCGGCGAAACCGAGCTGCAACAGCTGTGCGCATGCGCCGTGTCGACCGGGGGTTGGGGGGGAGAAGTGGAGAGGTGTCGCAGCTGTATAAGTAGGTGGCTCGGCGGAGCCGCCGATGCGAAGATGGAGAGCGGAGGAGAGGAAGAGCTGAGCTCGGCGGCTCTGAAAGAGGCGGCTCTGAAAGAAGCCCGGGGCTCGGCGTTGGAACGAAACCAAGAGGAGGCGGCGAGCCGAGGAGACGGAGGAAGAGCGTGCGATACGCCTCGACAAGCGGCGTAAGAACGACGCGGTTCGGAAGGCGCGCCTAGCCGCCGATATTGAAACCACTCCAGCTCTCGCATCACTACAGGTTTAACCAGAGCTAAACCACAGCCAATTTTATATGCCTTGTCGGACAGTGCCCTTATCTGCGAAGTGATATGCAAAGGGACCCCTGGCTGCTGAAGGGAGCCAATAACCTTATTGCGTCATATCCTCAAGGCGAAGCATAAGTGCCCCCCCCCCCCCCATTTTTATCGTAGGTTTTGCTGTTTTGAGCATCTTTGTAGTAAGCTGGAATCATTTGTTTTCTACTTAAAATTTAGTTCCGTCTTCAAGGCTACGGTTGCAAAGGTATCTGCCGCCTCTCGGGTATGCGTTGTCACCGCATGTAGTGAAATATTCACATATATAGCGCATTTCGTGTCGCTTTTTTGCGTTTGTTTTTAAACGACTTTCAGGCAAACTGAAAGCCATACCGAGACTTTCGGCTACCACTTCGTAAATATTGGGACATTCCTGTTTTTTTTTTTTAGAAATGAGCCAAAAATGGGTATCATAGGGTTGTTGTCTAAATAACCACCGAGTACGATGGTTGAGACTGCTAAAAACAGTATAGTGGCTTTATGCAGTGTAAAACTTAAATTGACATTTTTTTATTTTTCACGGATTGCGAGCAGGGGATACGCCAGCGAGGTGTTGGCTCCAGTGATATTTTTCAACTTCTTGCTTTTCTTCAAATTGAAATCAGTCTAAAAAATAGAAGCTATGGGACGCGTATGTACAGCATGTACTGCAAATGGCGATAATGCCTAAATATGCCCATTTTACGTAGAGTTCTTACATTAGAGCAGGGGTTCTCAAACTGGGCTCCGCGGAACACAGGGGTTCCGCGGGCTGTCTTCTTGTGTTCCGCGAGAACCCTCACCGGCCCTGACCCGGCAGCTGATATGAGACTGGCTCTGAGTTCTACTGAGCCACGCTTTGACTTGCTCTTAAAAGGGAAGCAGTACCACCCATCACACATCACATTAGTATTTGTATTAATCTGTGCAATAAACATTTAACCCCTGCAACTTTCCCTTTGCAAAAATGCACTCGACAACATTGCTGGTAAGTGAAAGCGGGGGGGGGGGGGGGGGGGTCCCTGGAACTTACTGAAGGCTTTTGGGGTTCCTCCAAGCAAAAAAGTTTGGGAACCCCTGCATTAGAGCAACAGTAAACCTGTTACATGCACCGGCATAACTATGACCGGGCTAAATGGAAGGTCACCACTGCATCAGAACGCTGCCAGTTCAAAGCCGTGCAATATGTAACCTAATCGACGGACAACGGGCACACGAACGCCTTGCCATAAAGAAGTGTGGGCAGTTAAGAAAAATAATAAAACTAGTACTGCCCAGCCCGCACCACCTAGGGTCACGTCTGGACAGGCTGATCAAAGCAACACCCAGTCTACAGCAGCCGCATAGCTCCCGCCACTTCTCGGCCACTGAAGTAACAAGTACGTAGCACGGCTTTTAAATCCGCATGAGAAAGACTCGACCAATGGCTGCATCATCAAGGCCGTGCACGTTGGGAGTAGGTTAACATGACACAAAGTGACGGTGGCGCACAAACGACTGGGTCAGAAGGAACCGGGACCTGTGAGACGTACACCACAAAAAAAAAACGCCTCCGCTGCAGAAGAGCAATCACATTGCCGTGCTCCTGCCCCTCACGATGTTGAGCACAGTAAGTCCTCCAAAAACCGAGACAACGAGTCCAGCACCTGATCGAGGGATCGCGACATTATGCATCCCAGTGGGCACTGAAACTTCCATGCACGTCCTGTGGATGTTTAGGACGTCCATACGACGTCCGAGGGAATTTCAGTGTCCACTGGGCATGAGTTCTGCAGCACGACAATGATCCGTCGCACACGTCGCTCGCTGCCACGGAGTTTTACAGGACAAGGCATAGTGACGCTTCCCAGCCACCATACAGCCCCGACCTCTGTCCTTGCGACTTCTTCCTGTTTCCGAGGATGAAACACGAATTGAATGTGCACTAATACAACACCGTGGAAGAACTCCAAAATGTCACAACGAAGGTGGTCAACGATATTCCAGGACTTCCCCGACGCCTGCAAACACCGGGAAACTCGCCGGGCTCGCTGTGTCGATCTCCAAGGTGCCTCTTTTGAGAAATACTAGGTGTGTTGAAAGGTTCTGTCAAATAAAGTGTGCTTTCATGCTCAGCCTCCTTACTTTCACAGACACTGTAGTTTTTGATATGAATACTCACGCTTCTCTACGACTGTCTTTGCGCTCCGCGCACGCTCCAGCAAGCTAACAAATACATACCTCCAACGTCAGATTTCTGCAATAAGTAGATAAGTAGATGGATAGATTATCATTGGCACGTCCATTAATCTGGAGGCGTTGCAATCTACCTTACGATATTTAGTGAGCGTGCTGACTCTGTTGTGTCAATTTCCCTCTCTCTCCAGCTAACTACTGTCCCATTTTTGCAGTTATATAAGAGTGCTTGATATTAGACAGATTAATTGTCGCAGCCCTACACCTCAATATAAGTACTCGGTAAAAATGCGATATTGTTCACGGCGTCCTGTATTACTGTGATAGACATTCACAATATTAAAGGAGTTACCTCTTTAATGTTTGACTATATAAAACGAGCCAGAGGCCCCAGAAATTATTCAGCTTTTAATTTCGTCTGATGGTTAGCTTCTGTTTTAGCTAACAGAAAAGCTATAACAGCAAAATAGTTATCGCCTTACGGTCATAGTTATCGTAGTTGGCGCATTTATCGTGGGACAGTGCAAAAACTCGATAAATACTGCCCTTCCCCGGTGTGATGGCTCGGAGTTCAGTTATTAGGCTACATTTTGATTAATGCCTAATGGGAAAAAGCAACATGTGCTGCTTGCTTTTTGTGTCGTCGGTTCCTTGCTTGGAGGAAGGAAAATTTTCCTTCCTCCATGGTTCCTAAACAGCTACAAGAAATCTTATGTTCGATGCTTCATTTTTGGTTTTAATGGACGAGTTGTGTAGACAGTGAAAAATTTGGGCTCAGGCGGGTGATATGTTCACGGGAGTCCAATTCGTGAACGAAAAGGCGATTATGTATTATTTATTTTTATACCGCAGCTGGGTGCCGAAACCGAAACAATATGAGAGAAGAAATTGAATTGAATTTTTTGGTGGATTGAGCATACTCCACTTGGTGATCCATGTATACGCTGTTGTCTAAAGAAGTTTAGGAAATCAGAAGCATGCAACGCAAATTTTCTATATGCACCCCCGAGTAACCGAATTTACTTGGAGCCCTTGGCTACCATGATTCTTTCTCTCGCCTTTTTTTTTTCGCCCTCATTTTCGCCCTTTCCCTCAGGGCGCACTTCGCGCGTACAGTGCTCTAGAATATTCTATGGCGCGTGCACCCTTGACCCACCCTGGCCTTTTCTCTCCTGAAAACAGTTCCCTGTGCTTTTAGCCAACGTTCCTAGACAGTTTCAGTTTCGCAGCTCCGCTCGGAAGGTGGCTAAAGTGGCGGTCACGGGAACTAGTGGCGCTGCAGTCGAGCTTTTCTACATCGTCTGCTGTCGCGGGAGTTTCGCTCGCTGCAGCTACGACTGGCTAGACAGATTCGGATTTTCAAGCTGGTTTTTCGTGTGATAGTGCTGTTAGTTTTGTTAAAACGTGTTTGTGGTGAAATATGTGCACTTGGTGACTTCAAGCGAGAGGTACACATGCCATCCTGCTTTGCGCCCGGCTGCACAAGTGGCAACAGAAACGATGCCACCGGTCATCATTTTTTCCAACCGCCTCGCGATGCAAGCGAATTTAAAAGGTGGGAGCAGATGTTGCATGGCAAGGACAGACGGCTCTCTCACACGTCTAAGATATTTGAGCGTCATTTTGAGCATGACGATATTATCAAGGAGTACAAGCACGTTGTGAATAGGCAGGAGGTCCGAATTCCCCGCGGGAACTGGGCGCTAGTGCGCGGTGCCGTCCCTCGACTCTTTCCCGGCCTGCCAGACCGATTCTCAAAGCCAAAAATTGTGAAATTCAGACGGAAGTCACCAAAAACCCGTGCTGTCATGCAGACTGATAAGTGTGAAGATTCTTGCAGCGACAGTACGTCCTCTTCAGGCGATCCTTGCGTAGAGGCAGTCAGCCCGAATGAGCTGATGCCTCTTTCCCGCTCAGCGGAAACCAGTACTACGTCGACTGCACTGACGATTGGTGACCTGGTGACTGCGACTCTACCATATACTGAGTGGCAACATGATTCTATAGAGGACGAAATAACTGGGAAGGTGTGTGCAGTTCTCTACTGCAGAAAGCTATAGCGGCAAGCCGTCTAGTCATTCCCAAGGCGTGGAAGATGGTAGCTGCTTCGTGAACGGCTACAACAAGCTGCACAAGCAGCTTTTAAAAACTGTAGCTTCTGTCACTGACCTTGAGAACATTCTGCTGGAAACAGATGGCTTAAATATCTGTGCAGGAGTAAATACAAACCTTCATGAACAGCCGACGAAGTCGGAAGCTGTTCATCACAAACACTGTTATGTTTTTTTCGAAACAGCTAATCTGTGCGCGTTGCTTGCGTTTTCGAAGACAGTTTCGAGCGAGGAAGAAAACGTCAGCACCTAAGAAGGGCCAGAAGCTGCAGAACTTGAAGAGGAAAGCTTTTCGAGCAACTGCCGCGCGGGAGAAAAAACAGAGCGATGTTGTGGCACTGAAAGCAGCGCTCTCAAAGCTTACAGATCAAGGAATTGAAAAACACTGGTTGATCTCCCACCTTTGCAGCGCCTGCGTTCATGACATCCTTAAAGCAGCTGAAATCGATCATACAGTTCAGCTAGAGTTCAGCATAAGCTCTTTTTCGAGTGAAAGTGATGACTTGGGCGAGCATGGATACGAAAGAGCTGGACCACAAGAAATGGTTGTTTATTATTTAGCGGGATATGTGCATAAGAAGATAGCTAAGGCAGTGCATTGTAAGGATTGCCAGGTCACGCTGACGACTGCTCCTGGACACGCCAGCCCAAGTGATGTTGTTCAGAGGCACTTGACTGACCTGAGGTCGTTCAAGCCAGCTGGATGCCTTCGCGAGCCGTCGCTAAGGCTGTACGCAGTCATAAATTAAATATGAGAGAGAGAGCATTGTTCACAAAGCCCTTGAGAAACGCATTGTATTTGGCGACCTGTCCTGGGTGGTACTAGACAAGCATGAAGAGTCCTCTGTGCCTGCAGTCGGTTGTCATGCTCACTGCCAGGAAGTCTTAGTGTTCCCGGAGACTGTGATAGGGCCCGATTGATTAGATTGGGCGATACTGATAAAGCGAGCCTGTTACTTAAGCCGCCATGTTTTATTCTTCTCATAGTGACCAACAGAGTGCTAACATTCGGTTAGATGCCGATTACAAACACTACAGAAGTCACTCCTAAAGTGATCAAGTTTTACGTCATCATGAGGATGCACTTTTTTCCAGGAAAATGAACTCTGAAATGCTGGTAACTGCTTAAGTGCAGTCAGCGAGAAAGAGAGCAAAACTGCTTTAAGCACCATTAATGGAACGCTTTTTACAAAGCAAGACGTTTTTTTTTCTCTTTCCATGGAAGCGTTTGACATTTAAAATAATTTTCTCCTCAAGAGATCGATAAATTGTTTTTAAAAATGGCGCAGTTTAACGAACGATGTGCCGTAAAAGAGCTGTACAATGAAACATTTAAACAAGTTTGTCTTACCTTATTCAGATCACGTTCAATTATTCGAACCTAATGAACACAAGAAACGGTAGATTATTTCGTTGCACAGGTTGGTGTGAAGTGCTATAACCGCCAGAGAGAACATAATATATACAATGACACACACGAGAAGGTTGGGACTATAGACACCTAAAAGGCGAAGCGCGCCGATCGTGCGTGCCTCCTTCAGATATTGTTCGCCCCAACCCCATAGGTTGTACCCTTCTGCCCTCCAAGCGGAACAGCTTTTCGACACGTACCAACAGCAGTTATGCCATATTCTTGTTTGGTCACGCAGGAAAAAAATAATTAACCTGCAGGTATGGGCGCGGCGCCAACCGTCTCTACGAGGGTGTAGCAGACGACGCGCGAGATGCGTAGAAAAGCGCGACTGCAGCGCCGTTAGTTCCAGCGACGTCCACTATAGGCACGCCATCAAGCGGCGAGTATAGGGAGCTGCGAAACTGAAACTGTCTAAGAACTTTGCTTTTAGCAGTGACAGAAAACAGCACTTAAAGTTTGAAATTTGTTCTCGTAACTAAAAAACCTACCATTGATATTTGGTATTCACAAGCCTGACTTTTCCGAACATATTTCGTTCAAACAACACTTCCTTTGAAATTGGAGAAAATTATCTTTTCACTAGCGTCACCTGGGAAGTGCTACACTATCGCTTTTCCTTGTTGTCTTGACGCGCTTGAGTCTGCTAGAAGGCCACCGCGAAGTTCGATGCAAAAGTTTGGGTTGGTGCGATCCGTAGCATAGCACATGGTAACCAGTGCTGAAGTGAGTTACGTGCGACATTTCACACGAAGCGTGTAATCGGCATCACCTGTAAGCAGTGAAAATGTTTGAGATGACTTAGAACACCACGTGGCTCAATTTCTCCAGCCTGCCGCGCACCGTCCGTTCCGACACCAGTTCGCGACTTGCGGACCTGCCGTGAGTACTTTTGTCCTCATCCCTCTACTAATCGTAGCGGTGTGAGATGATTTTAGAAGAAAAAGTTCAGCGTATTACTTTCGAAAGTGAGCTTTTGGCAGTTAGGAGTCTCGTATGTCGTAGCAGGCAAGTGCGCAGCCGGCTTACCGGTGCTGTCGATGCCTTTGTTGTGACATTCTTCGCATGCGATCACGCAGCACGAAATTGTTGATTAAATAATGTACTTCATACTTCTTGTGTACTTTTATAGTTTCGTACTTCGCACTTTTATAGCTTGAGCAGGAGCAGGCCATCAGTGCCCGCGCTTGCATTTCAATTTGGTTTGCTTTGTGGGGGTTTGATGTCCCAAGGCGACTCGGGCTATGAGGGACGCCGTTTTAAAGGAGCGGTCCGGAAAATTTCGACCACCTGTGGTTCTCTAACGTGAACTGACATCGCACAGTACACTGGTTTCTACCATCTCGCCTCCATCGAAATGTGACCACTGCGGCCGGGATTGATCCCGCGATTATGTTTTTATCGAACCCACGTGCACAAGTGTTATGCAGCCAAACTATCTCAACATTATGGTCGAGGCAGCCGTACTAGAAACTGTTTAGTTCACGGACGCTGCAAGTGGATGGGACGAAACGGAGCACCTGTCAGGGTGGGCCTACGACCAAGTGCTGTAATACTAAGCATTCAATGTAGCTGATTGCACTATGCGCGGGCGTGAAGGCCCGTAAACACGCAGTTAAAACTCGTTGCCCTTCTAAAATGCGCCAAGAAAATGTTACCTTTCATGTTTGCTATCGTCTTTGAGCGAGCGCTCGTAAATATGCATGTGCTTGTGTACTTTGTGTAGAGACACTGGCAGTTCAATCTACGAGGTCTCCCAGATTCACCTTGTGCTTGATGGTGAGTTTCCTTCTACAACTGCCGACTGACGACACAAATGGCAAAAAATGTGACTTCCCTCTTCAGCTGTGAGCAACATCATTTCAACTTCCCAAACTGGCAGTAGTTTCTGCTCACAGGACCAGTTGCATTTCACATAGATCAAAACTCCTCCACCCTTTTTGTCTTCTCGGCATAGACTGCATTGTTGGAAATTATCTTTTTGATATATATTTTCTGTACTACCGCTAGCATTTGTTTCTGTTAAGATAATAATGTCCAATGCAGAGACATTTTTCCAAATATATCTTAAGAAGATCTTGATGTTTTCGTAGTCTTCAAGGCAAGTGTTTGTTCTCTCGTAGTGTTTGTTTGGCCCTTGGTTCTTCTTTGATAATGTAATCATGAGTACCTTCCAATCTTCTATGGAGAGTTGCTCCTTATCCAGACTATCTAATGTTGGCTAAGTTGTCCTCAATCTCTATTCTGATTACACTTATTCCTTCTTGTTTTTAATAGAAGTTCCCGTTCAAGCCCATACAAATTTGTAGCCTTTCTCTCCAGCCAACTTCTCTGCCATGCATAACAGCTTTTTGTAATGAGACGCTAGATTCTCATTGATGTATGTATGCTTTCTCTTTTTTAAGAGTCATTTTCTTGATCTGTATGTCGCGAATTTGTGAGGTAGAAAATATAAGTATCAGAGGCTCCTACCCTTCTTCACATCTCAGTCTGTTTCCTGTCTCTGTGTGCTATGTGGCTGTGCCAGTCCAAGTCTTCTGGCTAGGAATTTATTTTTTTTTATTTTTATTTATTTGAACATACTGTTAGTCCCTTCTTGGGACTGTTACAGGAGTGGATTCATAAATAACAAGATGCAAGTTAACAACACAATAAAACAAAAGCCAGCAATCAGGTTTAAAAGACAAGAAATCAGCATTCATATGCGGAATCACATCAAATGAAAAACAGAAAACGGAAGAAAGCCAACTCTGGCCTTCAAAACATGTGTTCAAACACGTATCAAAGTATTCATTAATACAATCATACATTTGGTACATAATCGAGTGAGCAAAAAAAAAAAAGCAACATAAAACCAATACAGACTATGGATGGTCATCAATTCTGGCTTGATGACAAAACTGATTGTATCATATCATAGAGATTTATTATTGTTATTATTATTTTTTTCAGATATTTCATGCGCTACAGAATTTATTTTTTAGCATTCCGGTAGACTTACTACCCGTGCTTTAATTTGGCACATTTCAGACCGTTGTGCCTCTAATTGTGCAACCACCCATTTCTCGTGGTTGTACAACCAGCTGGGGCAGGGGAAACCTGAGCTGCTATTCAGCTGCGGTGTTTGTTTGCTTTGTTTTCTACATGGGGGAGTGAAAGTGAAAACACAACGGTGACGGAACTCCATGAGATATGCTCGGTGCATCCTTCCTAATATACTGACCTGTTTGCCCATGCAGTTTTGGCTTTTTCGAGAGAAAAGCCACAAGGAATCGCTCTTCACACCCACGGTGACAGGCCATCTGGGCGAGCAAGCTGGTATGTGTGCGCCATTTTATCAGTCTCTGTCGGAAGTCACTATTGTGGTGCAACTTTGCGCGTAGCTTCTGCGTGCTTGTAAGGAGATAGCGCCACCCAGCGTCGTTTGTGAGGAGAAGAAGAAAAAGCACGAGGAGCGCGTGCGGAGGGGAACGCCGGGACAGGTAGAAGAGGATTACGTGGCAGAGAAGAGAAGAGCGCGGTGGGCGACGGACGTGGACGAGTTCTGCTGGCTCCCCGAGTTACCGGGCTTGGGCCTCAGCCGCAGACGTCCGGGCCACCAGACCCGGACATCCGTCGTCGAGAGCCTCAACCACCAGGCCCAGGCGCCACTCTTCTCCGTACATCCGTCAGCTGCTCCACACGGGCCGCCTCTGGCGCCTACATGGCGTACCCGGGCTACCAGACCTGGGAACCGTGCTGGGAGCCCACAGACGCTGACGCTGCGGTAGCGTTGAAGGCCAACGTGGAAAACGCCGGCAACAGTGCATCGACACTGGAACGCTCAGAGACTGCCTCACTGCCCGACACCCAGCCAGTCCTCCCCGCTCGATGCTCGTATGAGAGACAAGCAGCAAAGCTCTCAAAGCAGCAAGCTTCTTTCACTTGATGGTGATCATTCTCACGTGACTACGTTGAAGCATGAAAGCTGTATTTGCTAGTTGCTCCTGTTGTGAAGTTAACCTATGCCTAAGCTTGCGCTGGTAAGCATGGAATAAAACTCGTTCAATGCGTCAGCAAAGAATGAGCTGACACATTAGTTGCTTTTCTTTTATTTCCTTTCCTCATTTTCTTTGTGACTGAAGTTTTGATGCAATAACCGTAAAGGAACCAACCACTTATTAAAAGTTATCAAGAGATTGTCAGAAATGTAAAGATCGAGCCTCATATTGAAAGGTTTGAGCACTGTAGTATCAGAGAGAAATGAGGATTTATAAATATAATTTGGCATTGAAAATCTCATAAAAAGCCTTCTTGTGGTGAAACACGCAATTACGGTGTAGTCTACCACGTGACCACATCTAGGTAAAATATCGCTTAGTTGTTCAAGTGCACAGTGAACTGCTATGGAAAGAAAAATTATAGGTGTAACATTAGATTGGAAGTGGGCGCAGTGGGTGAGAGAACAAACGCACGTTAATGATATCCTAGTTGAAATCAAGAGGAAGAAATGGGCTTGGGCAGGGCATGCAATGCGAAGGCAAGATAACCGCTGGTCCTTAAGGGTAACGGAGTGGATTCCAAGAGAAGGTAAGCGTAGCAGGGTACGGCAGAAAGTTAGGCGGGCTGATGAGGTTAAGAAGTTTTTGGAGATATGGTATCCGCACCTGGCAAAGGACAGGGTTAGCCGGAGAGACATGGGAAAGGCCTTTGCCCTGCAGTGGGCGTAGTCAGGCTGATGATGATGATGAGAGTGATTTTTCTTTCTGGAGTGTTCGTTGTGTTTTATTATAGTTAGCTCTCTCTCCACTGTTCCCTTCAATGAAAAGTAACACTCCCTTCACATCATTGGCCATGCACTTTTAGCTTGTGTATATAGATGGTGTATATAGATGGCGCCACAGTGTTTTGAATTTCTTGGGTGGAGAGGCAGCCGTGGTCTACTAAAACTTTCGCCAACGAGGCATACATCACTGTGCTGTATGAGCTTTGGGTGTGGCAACTAAAATGGACGCTACTCTATCTAAAAATATCTTATTACTGTTCGGCAGGTGAAATTTAGATTCATTTTTGGTTGACTTCCACGTCCTTGCTCGGCCGAAGTGGGGAAATGGCAAGCTACCACAAAGTTCTCAGGGGGCATCACTTTTGGGGTTCGCTTCTTTGCCCTGTCAGAAAGAGGCATGCTTGTCCATGCACTGGCGTGCATGCGCACGCCAGTGCGCATGCCCAGTGTGGGAAAGCCAACTTAGAAGAACAGTGCGTGTTTAAGATTTGATGAAAGGAACTGCGATACTTCGTTTGCCTTCAGTGTTGACGGCCATCAATTTTGCTATGTAATCTTGTGCCGTAAGACAAACATTAAAAAACTCATGAGTTTTATCTCTTTATTTTTAAAACTGCACTCTGTCACGGACAGAACACCTGTCTTGCTACACAAACTACCTGCGCAGACTACCAGCACTGACGCATCGTTCCCGACTTAAAAAATTATGTCTATTGGCTTTAGAAACACCTGGTATATAGATATGGGGGTGCAGCTGTTTAGTTTAGTTGATAGAGCACATTGCGCGAGATGCAAAGATCAGTGGTTGGGATCTTTCCAGCGGCATGTGGTTGTTTTTTTATGCTACTTTGTTTTAAATAGTATTTCCCTTTGAAAAATACTTACAGCAGTTGATATCCCACTGATCAGCGATACAAAAAAGCATACCCTTATGCTCTCCTTGGTTTTATGTGGCTGTAATGTGCGCCAAACGCTCACTTTTTGCAGCAAAACGCACCTTTGGCTGTTCCAAAAGCTGCTGCAAAGTGATTTCGGCCAATCACGTCACAGTGCACGAAGAGAGAATGCATTTAAAAATGTGTAGCACTAGAACTTAGCAAGCCAATAAATTAGGAAAAGTGAAACTATAAGATGGTGATTGCTGCCATCCTAGAGTTTCCTACCTTATTAGTAGCTGTGAGCCACAGTGTGCACATTTGAGTATTCCTTTGTGTTTTCCTTTTTCCTTGCTCTAATCTGGCCACCACCTTGCAGGTTGAGGGCAGCAAAACCCCATCTGCTCCTCTTCTGTCGTGGCGAGCACAGCCCAAGCAGTGGCCAGTTCCCCTGGGGGCTCAGTGCATGGCCCCCCACTCGGGCTCTTCAAGCAGGGCACCTCAAGGACGACTGCCTCAACTGCTGCAACAAGTAGGTTCCCTAGGGAGGTGACCACATTTTGCAATGCACCTTCGGTGAGTACAGGTTTCTGATCTTTGCATGTAGAGGTCTGCTGTTAGTCAGAGCTACGTACCACAGGACCTCTGTAGCTCAAGCATTCAGCTGCTAAGCACGTCATCACCCGTTTGATCCTGGTTGGGGCAGCTCAGTTTTTATGAATACGAAATGCACTGGATGAGATGTGCGGCTCGCAGGTCACTTTTCAAGTGGACTGCATGGTGCAGAAACGAATGGGAAGGCAACATGAATGACATGACTGGTATCTGTTCCTTTGTTCATACAGACATACGACAATGTTTAGGAGGCCATCATCATGTCACATCAATGCAGCCTGCATATGAACCCAGCTGTATTATGCAGAGGCATCTACTTAACTATTTCAATATAGCCATAGATTGCCGCATCTTGAAGGGCACTGAATGTGCGACTGTCCCCATCGCATAACATGGTTGTGTAGCGCATGTTGTGGCGCTGCAGAGACCTTTCAAATAGAAGTTTGCCTGCCTCTACCTCCATTTGACCAGCCTTGCAGTTGGTGTTTTTTTGGCACTGGTGGCGCGATTTCCAAAGTTCGTAGCGGTCAGTGTTTGGCTTGGGACCAGTTTTGCAGCCCAGACAAAAGTTTGACAGCACCACATAATCAAGCACATACATAACCAGTGAAGAGTTACACCACGGCATCGACGCCTATATGTGATGAGTGCCCGCACGTCATCCATGTGCCGTCGTAGCACACGGCAATGTTCCCCCTGTGCCCAAAACACAAGTCATCGTATATTTTCGCTACTGCCTGCACGGCCTGTGCCATAGCGGCCGTGGATGCTCGGGTAGCAGCAGGTTGCAGAGTGTTCTTCAGATGCCGTGGAAACGTCTTGTTATGCATCCTGTGCCGCGACAACCCCATCGCTGACAAGATATCATTCATTGCTGTCTGGCCGTTACTGGTCGACACCATTGCTCGACTAGCCAGAACATTGAGCTCGAAAGGATTGCATCTTTTCTCGCCGTCAACCCTCCGTGAGTTCCACTCGGCCGCAATCTCACTGCAGTTGTCACACAGCACGATCAGTTTCACGGTGATCAGTTTCTGGTCGCTGGTAATTAACCTCACGCATCCGCGACACGTTTTGCACCGCACTGAATCCAGAAGGATGTTCACAATGCTGAGGTCAATTGCCGCATAGGAGGCTGTGCCGTCTGTGTCCGATTCTGTGGACGCATCAAGCCGTCGCCGGGGTCGATGCCAGTCGATCGAGCGTAGCCTGCTCACGGGCACTCACTTGTGTTATGTCACTGTTAGTGACAGGCGCGGTGTGAATTCGTACACAACTGCTGTCGGCACGAAGAACGGCGCCGTTATCCAGCTGAATCGGAGAAGCATCGCCGCCTGCAGCGGGATCGTCACACAATCCCGTAGCACTGGCACTTGCTTGTTGCACAGTATGCAACAATGTCGCATTATCAACGCATCTCTTCGGTTTCTTTCGCCCAAACTTTGCACAGAGTGGTACTTCTTTGCGTCTCCTGGCATGGTTCTCGCGTTGCACTAGTGTGGTCGGCTGAAAGACAAAATGGCGCCGCCGGGCGTTCGCATTTCTGGGCTAGCTTGCCGGAACCAACCAGGCGACGCCATTTTTATCACGTGCCTTAAGGGGGGAGGCTACCCTTGAGCATCAACTTTTTTATTTCTTGGGACATCTCGATGAAATTTTCAGGGTAAGCTTGTAGCACAAACATTTGAAGAACTACCAAGTTTCATGGAGCTGTGCCCTCTGGTTCTCAAGTTATAGGAGTATATCAAGGTAGTTTTCATGGGTTCCTTGGGACATGCCTGGAGAATCTGCAAAATGTGCTGGAACTTTGAAATTCAGCATAGTCATTCCTGGATAGGTACCCCAGGGCAAGACAAGGCCCTTTTTGTAAATTTCTTTGCTGAAAAATTTTAGCACAGCCCTGAATTTAGTGTTACTTATTAGACCTTCATTAACCAAATTTTAATTGTTTATTACAAATTCCAGAGACAATATCTTAAAAAAAAAAAATGGGCTTGTCTTGCCCTCAGAAATTTATTCAGGTATGGTGCAAGAGAAACCCCATGAAATTCTGATAAGTGGTTCCCAAGATATGGCTTTCCCTAGCAGCCACGCCAGGCAAAATATTGATTCCGAGAAAATGGCCTTAGAAGATTGAGAGAACACCAACTTTTTTGTTTCTAGAGATATCTTGATGAAATTTTCAGGGTAGGCTCACAGCATAAGCACCTGAAGAATTACTAAGTTTCATAGAGTTCTGCCCTCTGGTTCTGAAGTTACAGGAGTATATCGAGGTGGTTTACTTTGGTTCTTTGGGACAGGCCAGGAGAATTTGCAGAATGTGTTGTAACTATGCAGCTAATTTATGATAATTCCTGGATAGGCACCTCAGGCAACAACAAGGCCCTTCAAAATTTCTTTGGTAAAAAAATTTAGTACAGCACTGAATTTAATTACTACTTAGATATGCACTAATCAACCAAATTTTATTTATCAACAATTCCAAACACAATATCTTCAATAAATTGGCTTTTCTTGCCCCCCATAATTTATATATGTATAGGGTAAAAAGAAGACCACACAGAAATCCGATGAGTGGTTTCTGAGATATGCTGGGATGAGCAGCCATACAAGGAAAAAAATAAATAATTCAGAGAAAATGGCCCTCGAAAGTTGACATTTCCAGGTTTAAAACGATCCTGCTGAATAGCTGGAGCTGTCTTTCTTTTTTTTTGCCGCCTCTGAGTTGTCACTTCATTCTGTTCCTCAGCCTTGTCAGTGCATGTTAAAGGGAAGCTGAAGAGATTTTCGAATTCATTAAGATGCTCACTTATGGATGTGGGAACCTTAAAAATCATGCGGCTAAAATTTTTTTGCAGATTAATCACTTAGGAGCGACGTAATCGCCGTTTAAAATTGCGCGGTAGCTCCGCCCCCCACCGTCCGACGAGCGCAGCAGATGACCCTGACGATGCGAGCCGAAACCGGAAACCGTGGGGTGGTGACGTAAACATTGGTGTTCCGTCGCCACGCAGCCTCCGCGACCGTGCTTGTTTCTGCGTGCGTGCCATCGTAAGCTGCTTCGATCTGCCGTGTGTTCCTGTATTTGTGCTTTTTTATGTTTGTGGTGACGTACAGAAACGTGGGCAGCATCGAGTGAAGCGGTGGACCATCATGCCGGCGTTCTGCGCAGCCTTCGGCTGCACTAACACCAGCGACCGCGACGATGTGGTCTTTCATAATTTCCCGAAGAATAAGAAAGCTTTCCGCGAGGTGGGTCGCTGCTGTGAAGCGAAGGGATTTCAAGCCCTAAAAGACTACAGTGCTATGCTCTGACCACTTTCGTGAAGAAGACTATAACCATAGCCTGTCGATAATGCGTTCATTGGGCCTGTCAACAAAGTCAGCTGGACTGAAACCCGGCGCAATACCGTCTGTCTTCGCGCACAGGAGCTCGTCACCACCACCGAGGCCAGCTTTCGCGAAAAGGAGGAAGCTCGAGATAAGAATTTGTGTATTAACTCTATGAGAATTTGACTGCGCGAACCGGTGTTCTGTGTAGTGTATGGCGCGTAATTTCGTGGATGCAAGACTTTCGGTAGTAGTGAGATGAACGGCGCTGGAATGAGAATGTCAGGACGGCAGCAAACTGCAGCTTACAAAATAAGTGCTTAGCTGTTATGCTTGCAGGCATGCATCATGCATCTCGTACAGCATTACTCATATCAGAGCTCGGCCCTGAATTTTTTGGCTGAATAAAAATCGTTAAACAGCTACTAATACTGCAAGAGGTGGAGCGACGCGAAGTGCGCCTCACAACCGGAGACTGCGCGCCGCGCGTGAGCAGAGAACTTCGTTCGGTAAGCGAGCACGTGAAAAGACGTTATATGCAGACTCTTTACTCAGTTATGTTGGAGCTCAGATATTCTAGGATTCATGCGTAGCCCTCAGTGGCGAGAACATAGGGAGTAGTACGCGGCACATTTTTCTTCGTGGTCGGAGCGCCGAGAAAACTGTTTGCAGATGTTTCTGGTATACGGGCGCGCGGCGTTTCGTTTTCAATTTGCTTTCGCCTGGGGCCTGGCTGATAGCAGCCTCGTCAGCGCCCAATGTGCGCAGTCATGGCGCTTGCAGTCCGGCCCCAAAGCGTACACTTTTTTTTTGAGCAATCTATGTCGGACGTGGCCGCTGGTTCTGTGTTAGCGCTTGAAGTTGCCTGTCAGGGTTTTTAGAGAGATCTTTTTTTGCTTGGCTACAGTACTTGCAGGAGGTGCTCCAAATCTGCAAATACAACATAACATGAAATACAACATAATATGAAAATAAAAATTTAATTAAGATATGCAGTTTAGTGAGCTAATGGAAGCCTTCTGCCTATTACTGGTGTCTGCCGTATCCCCCAATATAGCCCCAGGGATAAAATTAATACAAGGTTAGTTACCCATTTTTTAAAATAAATTTTGGACCTTCTAAAGGAACACCTGGTATATAATAAATGATCTCACTTCGCACGGAGCTCGCCAATCAACAAAATGCTTTATGAAATAAACCAGCAGATTTTACTCATACTGAAGCACACTTTTGTTCTGTTTGGAACAATAACATCATGTGGCTTAAGCCTTTCAGTTTCTTGCCGAACTGCTGCAAGATCAAGACTGCGCACCAGACGATAGGGCAAATGAAGAGTGCATGGAAAATGACATCACACCTGGAGGCTGCACACCACCCAGGCAGTCAAAAATCCACACCAAACAGCAGTACAAATCAGGACTGTGCAACAAGTCGAATGCCACTGGCAGACGCTGCTGAGGACCCTGCATCGAACTTTTCTAAAAGTGATGACAAGGCTAACAAGTCTGTTCAAGTTCTAATGCAGCCAATACCAGTAAAGTGCTCTGCCAGGAATACCTTTATAATAACACATGTAGTCGTAAAAAATTGCCGAGTGCAGCATGGCTTCATACATTAATAATAATATTATATAATTGTGCGCCACGTGTGCTACAGCCAGCCTTGCGATTCGGCCTGCTCGGTTGCAGCACGAGGCCATCGAGTTAGTGAAAAAAATCACTGAGAACAGCACGATAAAGGCGGCCGCAAACGGATGGAGATATTCCTACAAGGGCTTGCAGTATGAAGCAACTCGCCTAAACAAGGATTTCAATTTACTGCCAGATCCCATCTTGGCACGCAGAACGGAAGGCGCACGTTTGTCACCTCGACGAGTTCTGCCGCAAAGCGCCGCGAACTTCTGTCTTTCGCGTGTGTTATGAACCGAGCCGGCACGCAGCGACCATGAAGCGATGCCAGCATAAAATTTGCGTGCAAAAAGAGCTTGATAACTTCTTGCGCTTGTCAATGGTCTGTGTGGATTACAAGCAGATTTGCGGCAGCACCGACAAGTGGCAAGACAACAATGCCGACGATCGCATCCCGCTTACATTGCATTAGGAAAATTTCGTGGAGCAGTGCTATACTACATTTGCTCGCTTCAAAATTAATTTATTGTATCTCTGAATGAAGTTTGGCTAGAAAAGTATGCTTACCAATGGACATTTCCAACAAGTGGAGATGCTGACACTTCGCTTTCTTGCAAGCCAAAAGCACCGCTTGCGCCAGCATCGTTGCTTCCTTGGAGCGGTTTGCTCTTTGCGATGGGTTCGTACATGTAGGGGATGACGCCAAGATCCTCCTGGTAATCTTCGATGTGTTCCATCGTGATATAAGCATCAAACCAACAACCGAAACACCGCGCGCCGTGCTTCATGTACTAAATCGGCGGCGACCGAGCCGGGCTCACCGAGCCAACGCCAGTGTTTACGTCACGAGGCGCCCAGCCAATCACAGGCGGCAACGAGGCGCGCGAGCTGGCCCGAGGCTGCTGCGGCACTTTTCGCCAAAATAAAATAGGTTTGCGCTTTCCTTTGCCTAATTTCGATGAGAAATTCGAATTCCGAGGATGGAAAACTGTAAAGTGCATCTCTTCACTCAATTTTTTTGGGAAACCTTTCAGCATCCCTTTAAAGAACCCCCAGGTGGTCGAAATTTCCAGAGCCCTTCACTACGGCGTCCCTCAAAGCCAGAGTTGCTTTGGGATGTTAAACCCCCATAAAGCAAACCTCAAGAACCTGGAATGCCTTAATGTGCTAGACAGCCCAAAACATGGCTTAGAAGCAAACCCCTTGGGCCATGTATTCCTTAAAAAGGGTGTAGATGTATGCATTTAACTACAGGTAGCAAATATGGTTGTACCGATGAAGTACATCCATTCTACCACTGGCGTGCAAATCTGACAATCAAGGAAGGAGCTCTGAAAAATAAATTTTTTTCAGCCGCGGTAAAGTCTGTGTTATGTACTTGTCATCAAAAGGCACTTCAACAATAACGTCATTTTCAACGCTCCATACATAAAAAAAAACATACCCGGGTCTTTGTACAAAACATCTGAAACTGGACCTGGCTGTAATAGCCATTTGGCCCACTGTCTTGGAGCTCAAGTTCTGCCTCTTTGTTGAGACGTACATCATACTTGCCACTGCTGATTAGTGGTACGCAGTCATTCATGTTGGGACATTTGATTTCAAGAATGGCATCCATCCCTTCAATAACTCCATCAGGACTGGCAGAAAGCCACGGCACAGCTCAGTGTTCACCACAGTCCCTGTTTGTTTTACAGTCAGCCCAGTCTTTTCTGAAAACTGTTTACGGGCAACAGGCTCCATCTGCTTGCCATACTTGGTGGCAGCATTGCCAGAAAAACTGGGCGGAAGCATCCTCATTGCTGCCTTCTCGCATCCTGTGCTTTCCCTTTTCGGAACTTTGCCGACATTGGACGCAGTTAAACGCAGCTTGCGGGAACAAAACCACAGCGGCATTGCTTGTGTAGCAGTTTCTGCCTGTAGCACCTCAGCACCACATACTTTTTATAGAAATCATTGCACACCGTGCAGCTTTCGCTACCGTGATCCCCGTGTTCAATTCCATCACTGGCTGGTGGTGGAGGCACTTGCTGCTGTACTTGTGGATGAAATGTCTCCTCGTACAGAAGAGTGCCTGCATAAAATACAAGACATCACAAATCAATTACATGCAACTAGAGAGGGAGAGAATAAACTTTATCTATAGTCTTTAAAGAGGAAGGCTCTCTTCTGGCGTAGGCGGGCTACGTACTGTCGCTTGGTGGCCTTGATCTCTTGGATCTCAGCGACCTGATCAGCTCGCTCTGTGAGCAACTTTTGCTGCCACAGGTCCGAGCTGCACAGCGCGGTCTCCCACTGCTCCTCTGTGGTTATTCCGCTTAAAGGGTTTTTACTGCAGGCTCACATGATGTCGTTCAGGTTAGCATACTCTCCGCAGCTTTTTCGTTCTGCAGGGTATATATCTGGGTGAATTTTGGCTAGCGTTGCGGGACATGGGAATGTGTGCGTTTGGAGCTGCCTGAGAGGGGTTGCTTGCTCTTGCGTGAGCGTGGGGTTGGGAGGGGGATATACCAGTCTGCTGCTTTGATAGAAAGTCTTGATTTCCCTAAAAGTGAGCAGATGGTCCCTCGCTGAGCTGGCCCCGTTGTTTGAGAACGCATCTGGTCCTGCCCGGATAGTTAGTTCTCGGGCTATGTTGTTGACCTTTTCGTTCCGTGGGAGGCCTGAATGTGCGGGGGCCCATATTATTTTGACTCGAGTTTCTAGGCGGTATTTGCTAATTAGTTTTGCGGCTGGGGAATGTACTCTGCCTTTTATGAAGTTATTTATCGCAGTTTTTGAGTCGCTTATTAGGCTCTTTTCCGGCGAGACTTTTATGCACATGGCATATGCTATTGCTACTTCTTCTGCTTCTTCCGGACTTTTCGCTGGTATGGTCGCAGCTGCTATGCATTCTCCTTTGTGGTCAGCTGTAGCCACAACATATGCCTCTTTGTGCCTGTACTCGGCAGCGTCGACCTACAGCGCTAACCTGTCGTCTTTAAGTTTATTGTGCATATTTGCTGCACGGGCTTTCCTTCTGCTGATGTGAGAGGGATGCATGTTTTTTGGAAGGGGTGGTATTATAATACGTTCCCTTATTTCCCCATCGAGATCTATGATTTGAGGTGAGTTCGGCCTGCATTTCACATTGACACTTTTTAGAATTTTTCTGACGACTGCAGTTTTGGAGAGTCGTGTTATCTGCCCTGTCAAGTGCGCCTCAATGATTTCTTCCGCCGTATTTATTACGCCTAGACCCATGAGCCTAGCTGTTGGGGTGTTGGGTGGTAGCCTCAAAGCCACTTTGTGTGGCCTGCTTATTAGAGCATCTATCCTATTTCTTTCCTTTTGCGTGAGTCTGAGATATGGGAGTGCATAGCATATGCGGCTGAGCACAAAGGCTTGCACTAACATTATCGTTTCTTTTTCTTTCAGTCCTTTGTTTTTGCTGGTGACCCTCTTGATGAGCCTAGCTGTTTGGTCAACGTTGTTAGTCATATTTCTGATGAAGGCAGAGTTTTGCCTATTGCGTTGCAGTCGCTTTACCAAGATCCTGACTTCTTTGACCGTTGGTATGTCAAGGTTGTCTATCTTTAGTTTGATGTTTTGATGACTTTCCCTGGCCGAAAGGGGGGGGGTTGATGAGCAGCTCGGATTTGGAAGGAGAGCAGGCCAGTCCGGCTCTTTTAGCAACTTCGGTTACTATGTTGGCCCATGCTTGTAGCGCTGCTTCTACCTCCGCATCGCTGCCTTTCTTTATCCATAGCTTAATGTCGTCTGCATGTTAAACAGGCTCACAAAGCACATAGAGGGAAACGAGCTTCTACCAGCAACCATGGTAGGCTTCAGACCCAATCTATCTACGCAGGACGTCATGCTGCAGCTCAAAGAACACATTCTGGTCCCCAATACCCCGGCTAAAGACACCAGAGCCGTCTTAGCGTTGGATCTGACCAAAGCCTTCGACAATTTAGAACACGAAGCCATGCTAGCAGAGTTACAGGCTATCAAACCGGGCAAAAGAGCATACAACTACGTTAAAGACTTCCTCTCAAACAGGCAAGCAATCGTCAATGTGGGCGACTTAGCTACATGCAACTAGTTTCATCCTCTTGTAGATTAAGCCTTAAAACATGCCCTAAAGCTAGTTTGTGGTGAGTCAGACTGCAGAAAGGCACCTGTGTGCTGTGCAGTGTTAGTGCACATAAAATTATCTATGTGGTTGAAATTATGCAGCAGCCTACCACTTCACTTCCTCTCCACCTTGTCCCTCAAGGCATAGGTCAAGGAACCAGTTTGAGTGTCCTTTCCCGATAATTTTTTAGTGGAGCAACTCTTGAGGCGTAATTCACATCAATTTTAGATACTGTTCTTATGGCGCTTTATACCCCTTAGCCTTCAGTGGGGTGAATGTTTTTCCTGCTGTATTACGTGATCATGAAACTACAGGATACATTTTATTTACATACCAGTTCTCAAAAAAGCACTCTTGTTTTCATACAACAGACAAAGCTGTCGAGACCTCAACCAGCAACTATTACAAAATTTGTCATGCAGAGTTCAGTTTCTATGACGGCCAGAGATATCAAAAGAAGAACAAGAAAGGACAAATGCTTGCACTTGCGCTTTTTGGTACCACTCAGCAGTGCTCGAGCTTTTTAATTGCAAGGTCGTGTAGAGACAAGTCAGATACTGACAATAAATTTAGAAAGTGTTAAAGCTATTTAGGATATTGTCAATTCTAATTACCTGGGGTGTCAAACAGGTAGGGGAACGGTGACTCCGCATGAAATTTGCGGATCTCTTCCCGGGTCATTGGCATAAATTATGGTCGTTGGCGCTTTGAGGGAGGATCATCTACAACCTGTCTTTGCACCTTGAAAGTTATGTCATCAAGCATGGCTGGTTGGACGTTGCGTTTTGTGCCACTGTTCCACAATGCAGCCCTGTCAGTGCAAGATGTTGTGGTTAAGCCTTTCGAAACAGCCATTTCGTTTTTCCACAATACTGCACCGACATGGCTGCATGCTTTCCCTTTTCTTGCCATGCAAGTACAACCAGCCGTTACGATTTCACCTTCTTGTTTCACACACGCCCAAGTAGTACTTGGTGTTGCACTCACAGCTTGAGATGGGCTTACTGTGCCTTTCACGTAACACAGATCACTGGATGTCTTGTGTGTAACAACTTTCCCCACCCATCCACTCTGACGGTAGTTGTATGACTCAAGAGACTGAGAGTTCTTCATCTGTTGCAAATCGCATGCTTTCGAGTCCACAAGATAGAAGATGATGTCTGCAGCATTCACACATGGCCAGTCACGAATGTCCTCTGACCACGCAGTGACTGCATCAGGGTGACTGTATGTGCGGTTGTCTGAAACAACAACAAAAAAAATGCCTCCAATGTTAATCAGTTTCAATCTTTCATACAAAAACACATAGAAAAATACTCATAAGTGAAGCAAATTTGGGTGTAAGTTGGCCTGCATGCACACACACAGAAAACACAAAATTGAGTATTGAATGTAGCAGGGCAGATTGCATATGCGATGGCAATAACATTTAAGAATCTCATCTGCCTGCTGTTAAAAGTGTCGGTAATTCATGCCTTGTAAGGAAGGAACAGAATACGCGCCAGATTATTGTACTCGACAGTTTCCCTGGATTTGGCAGTTTATTCTGAGTGAACGCGTATGCTGACCTGGCAGCGGTAGTCGGGAGGTCAGGTTCAGCCGCGACGTACGCGCAAACACTGATCTGAATGCATTTCCGCGTGCTATCTTCACGTAACTTAAGAAGGGACGGCCGAAAACATTAAGCGTGTTTTAGATGTGTTTGTAGCCTACACGAAGTACAGTATGGTCCGCTGTTAAAGGGAAACAGCGATCGTGTGGCCTCCGCGCTTTGCTTTAGACGGCAGAGCGTCACACATAG
This sequence comes from Amblyomma mixtum, assembly GCF_055824585.1. Classification (NCBI taxonomy): domain Eukaryota; kingdom Metazoa; phylum Arthropoda; class Arachnida; order Ixodida; family Ixodidae; genus Amblyomma; species Amblyomma mixtum. Next base: position 44,568,564 of record NC_143015.1, on the reverse strand, counting down.
TCGGTGAATCTGGATCCCAACTGCACTGTGCGAGCATGATCATAGATCCCAGTAGCTCCTTGCGGTGCATATCGTGCAGTGACACAATGCTTCTTAAGCCAGATGTTACTGATTCAAAGAAAACTGCGCGAACAAGACAGACATGAACGGTGAAGAGGCAAACAAAAGCGTAGCTCCCTTCACCGTCCATGTCTCGTTCGCGCAGTTCTTTCTTTGAATCTGTTATGAACAAACTAGCCCCACAAGTTCTCCGTCGTTACTGCCTGGCAGGAATTTACACAGCCACGACCCTCGATGCACTATCCGCATGTCAAAAACGGTACCACTGTACAGAACGGTGTTGATTGTATTCAACGTCAATGCCGCACACGTAGCAATCGTTGGATGGCTTAAACCATGACTTACCTCCGATATCGACGGGTGCCTCGGAGTCCGGCGGCAAGCCGACACTGGCTGAGGCCGACGCCATCCGGCAGCCGCGCGGACGGATTCGCAGCCTCAGGCGCCCACAACAAGAAAGTGTTGGCCTCGAAGCGTAAGCCGACACCTCTCAACACTGGTGGGTCTAGCACTGAAGCTAAACAGCGACGCTGCGGAGAAAGACGACACAGGGAAACGCAGATGCAGACCGCAACAGCAGCGCTGAGCCAACGCTTGCCGGCGCCGACGCAATCCGGCAGTCGCACGGACGCTGGTAGCCAGAAAGTGTCTCTTGACGTGTAGGCGATGGTTCTCGACACTGGTGAGGCTAGCACAAAAGTTGCAAGACGACGCTGTGAACACGGAAGATGCAGAGGAACAGCAATACAGTAACAACAGCAGCGCTGAGCCGGCTGTTGGCGCTGAGCCAGGCTGAGCAATGACAGTCCAACATGGTGCCACCGCCAAGCAGACGCTAGGCGGCGCCAGTAGTCCAAATATGGCGGCTCCCTTGAGCGCCTCATTGCAAAGGTCTATACTTTTACACAGGATTTTCAACGGGATAATCTGTGCCAATAATTCACAATATCCGGGCTCGGACATACAACCGATACCATACCGCGTTCTTAAATGATGCCCAATCGATACGGTCAGGATGGATGCTGTTGTTGGACAGGTCAAAATGGGGGTAAAAAAGACATGTGCCTGGGTTTTTTTTATTGATCCAATTACTCCGTATGCTTTTCAAAAGGTGTACCGCATCAGCCACATAAAAAAGTGGTTGTGAAGGGTCTGCAGGATGTGGGTAAAGAATTCTTAATTTTTATGGTTTTGAAAACATCATCATAGTTTTTCTGCTCAGTGAATTGTTGTTGGAGACAGCTGGCAAAACCTTGTAGCCTATATGCTCCAAGCGTAGAATAACCTTCTTCAAAATGTCATGCAGCTGGTCAGCAGTCATTGTTTTCACAGGAACAATGTGTGCCACTTCTTTAAAACAACTGAGAAGACTCTGAATCATGAATACACGTGCTGATGTTGCAGCATCACTAGAATTGACTGCAGCACCACAAATGTTTCCGCCTTTATAATCTAGCCAAGGTTTAATGTGTATTTTGTCTAGCATCAAGATGGCGTGGTGCTCGTGGGGCTTCAGCTGCTTGAATCTCTGCGCCTTCGGGAGACATTTGGAATGAGGAGCAAACCTTCCTTATAGTGCTCGGATGGGGCAAGGTCAGTGTGCTCGACCTCTGAAGAACTTATAAGCATGAGCTGATATTGTGTACAGAATGCACGCAGACACCATCAGCTGTGCATTGTACTGAATGCGACTTGTACTAAGCAGCAATAACTGATCTTTTAATAGTTTTACAGTCTCTTTTTTTTTTGATGTGCAATACTAATCTCCATCTTCTCAAGAAGCGCACTTATAGCAGTGAATAAGTGCTCACAGCTTTGGTTTTCAGCGGCCTGGTTTTCAGTGGATAACAAGCAAAGATTTTCCAAAATCAACAGCAGTGAATGTACATCATGAACCTTTTCGGGTACAACACTGCTATCAAGCCTCGTGTAGAAGCTCCTTGAAAACATGTGCAAAGGCGGAGATCATCAAACACTGTAGAAGCTCTCAGGCAAGGTCCACTTCTGTCCACTATGTTCAAAAACATTGTACACTTTCTCTCATAGATTACAGTCCAGGGCTCTGGCACTGATTGCGCTAGAAGGCATGTTTTCATTTCTTCGAGCGTTGAAAAACAAATTTTTCTTCTCGGCTGCGAACGAAGCAAGAGAGTCTTCAAGCGCACGAGAGAGATGATAAGCTTCCTCCCTGCTCCTTTTGACATCGGGCGCCTCTCTCAACGTCTGCTGCGCCTTCGAAAAATACGAAGGGCAGCCCGGAAATATAGTGGGTACTGAACCACGGCGTAAACGCGGCACCGGCAATGACACCTCAATCACCTTCCCAGTCGTTGAATCAGTGTACGCTGTCTTTTGCTCGATGCATTTCAAGTCGAAATGATCAGCGCACACCTGCATAGAAAAAATCTGGGTTTCAGAAATACATTCGTCTTGGATACAGAAAAGCAGCGGCTAGCTATTTTTAAGGCGATGTCAGCGATGTGATAAATTCACAGCACGTCCGACTGTTTGCAGACTGCACGCACAAGCATGACATTCTCCAACAAACAGTGCGTGTAGAAGAAGAACAGCCGCATAAATACTGATGAAAGAGTTTTACCTTGGTGTACGCACTTGGCGTGAAGTCTTCTCGAGGAATGGCACGCATCCAGTTTTTTAGCGTGCACTCATCTTCGGGGAACGTAAACACTTGCACCTTTTTCCCAGTAACGTAATTGCCGGTGCATTCCGGCACACAGCACTTGTTCGGCATCGTCCATGCCGTTGAGGACACGACGATGCGAACAATTATCCACCTCAGCTGCCGCCGCCGTAGCACAAAACACAAAATAAGGAACCACGTTTTCAGCGACAGCGGCGAAGCTTAACAGCCGGACGAACACGCTGCGGAGGAAGCAAGCAGAGTGATGGCGCTGCGCTGCTGGGCAGGCCGGTGGGCAGGCTGCTGGGCAGGCTGGTCTAGGCCGGTGGCTAGTGACGTCAGAGGTTGAGGTGCAGGCCTTGAAAAGTACAGGAGGCGTTGCTTGAATGCACCCATTGCTTGCATTCAAATCATTGCAGCCTAGGATGCAAGCAAAATCGCATGTTTTTTGCTGCGAGAGAGCACTGCTGATAGGAATGTTTCGTGCTCTCATATTCATAAACCAAGTGAATACAGTTGAATCCCTTTGTAAGGTACATGCACCAGGGAGCATTTTGTGCCTCATATATGAGAGGTCTCTTATTAGCAGGGTAGCATGTTTTCATTTTGTAACCAGCCCATATTTCGTATGTAGGCACCCTGCGGCTAAAGAATGCAAAAAGAAGGCCATAGCATGTAGTGAAAGCTTTATTACATCATTTGCAAGAGCATTTACTTGATGGGCCCCCACACACTTCATGACCACACCCCACAGCTTTCTCACATTCTTTTGTTGCTGAAATAATTGTCAATGCTGGTCTGCTTGAGAGCTGTGTTCACACTGTTCTTCAGTACTGCTTATTACAGCTTGGAAACTAAGCCAAGAGCTTCATGGCCGCTAGGCCAAAGCTGTATGTGTTGGCAAACTTCGCCAAGTACACTCATGACCTCACCAGAATTCCGTGGTGGTACTCTATCAATGTCATCGTCGGACTCGTCCGTGGTACTGCCCTCCTCTTTTTCTTCTTGCACCATCCTCACTATGTTGTCATCAGTGAGTTCCTCAGCAATAGGAAGATTATCATCTGCTTCAACAAACCCCTGAAATGTGCCGCATTCTCAGAATTTACTTTAAATTACGGACCAAGTTTCTGGCTGGTTTGCATTCATCACCTCTTCTTCTGCTGGGTCTTCACTGATGCCTTCCTGCTCGAGATGAAAAACCTGCTTTTCTGAAGCATCCTTTCACAGTGACGTCCTCAATAGCATTCCATGAGCCAGTCAGCATTTCAATTGCTGTCCTGATGTTGATTGTTGTGTCATGCTTCTGCAGCATGTCAAACAATAGCCATTCAACTAGTCGTTTTCTGTATTTGGCTTTGGCAGCTCTGATGACACCCTGATCGAGAGGTTGCAATATGGCAGCTTTGATCACACCCTGATCGAGAGGTTGCAATATGGCAGCTTTGATCACACCCTGATCGAGAGGTTGCAATATGGCAGCTTTGATCACACCCTGATCGAGAGGTTGCAATATGGCAGCTTTGATGACACCCTGATCGAGAGGTTGCAATATGGCAGCTTTGATGACACCCTGATCGAGAGGTTGCAATATGGCAGCTTTGATGACACCCTGATCGAGAGGTTGCAATATGGCAGCTTTGATGACACCCTGATCGAGAGGTTGCAATATGGCAGCTTTGATCACGCCCTGATCGAGAGGTTGCAATATGGCAGCTTTGATCACACCCTGATCGAGAGGTTGCAATATGGCAGCTTTGATCACGCCCTGATCGAGAGGTTGCAATATGGCAGCTTTGATCACGCCCTGATCGAGAGGTTGCAATATGGCAGCTTTGATGACACCCTGATCGAGAGGTTGCAATATGGCAGCTTTGATCACGCCCTGATCGAGAGGTTGCAATATGGCAGCTTTGATCACACCCTGATCGAGAGGTTGCAATATGGCAGCTTTGATCACACCCTGATCGAGAGGTTGCAATATGGCAGCTTTGATGACACCCTGATCAGCGCCTCCTCTATTTTTAGATGCCGGTCAGATCGTGCGCCGAACAATGAGAGCTTGCGAGACGCCGCGCTTCGCACCGTTGCCGCAGTGTGGCGCCACCAGTTGTATCGCCGGCCAACCCCTGGATGACCGGCCCAGCACCCGCGCTGCACGCTTGCTGTGCAGGTTACTGAATCGGCTGAATTCCCACGCTACGTTTTGGTTTATCGAATACAAAAACTTTGCATTACTCTTATATGTCGCAAGCAGGCGGATTTTACGACTGGGTTTAAACTGGCTCATTCACTAGCTCTGCCGTTGTTTTTCACAAAAAGCTATGCAACGCGCTTTCGTTTAGTATATGCCACTTTATCCTGAGCAATGAATGCTTTTATGTTTCTCAGCTTCATGAATGACAAATGATGACGACACAAATACAAGGCAGGGAGATTATATTTTCGGTACAGTTGACAAAATCACATAACATTAGAAATGACAAAAGCAACACGACGTCCACTCCTTACAGTTTGAGCACCTTACGCGACAATGGCTTTTTCGCGTACATTTTTGCCACAGAGTTCGTGTCTGTGATGTTCACGGCGTGATTGCTCAGCAGCGGCTTAATAAACTTGCGGCATAAAAGCTGTAAAAACTGTTTCCTGTGAGCCATGTCTTCGTTCTTGCATTTCAAGATTGGAAGGTCCATCAGAATGTTGACAGCACGCTCCACACTAGTTTCCAGTGGTTTTTCAATTGCTTTCCTGTAATCAAGCACAATGTCCACAAACCTCTTGAGGCTTATCAAAACAGAAACTAGCTCTTTGGTCGGGTACTTCAGTCCTCCCCTGTCTTGGTAAGCAATGAGGCCATCCACAGGAGCATTTCCTTTAGGCTTCTCAACAATTTCATTGCAGCCTTCGCAGCACCGCTTCTCTGCCACAACACGGGCCAAATATCCTCCTATCAGAGCTAAGCTGGCAATCTCTGGATTGGGAAGCCATTGATTCTGCCTAACACACACCTCTTGCAGCCTATTTTCTGCTGCCAGTGGAAAAAACTTCTTGTCTGGGTGGTTAGCGTTCAGGGTGCTGGGGCTTGAAATTGCTGTGGCAGCACAGAATGATGTTGAAGCATTTACATTGCTTTGCAATGATGAAGAAACGATGCCGCTCTTCAATATTTTTTCAAGGCCAGATAGCGCACTTCTTACGTCCATAGCGTCGTTGCACCCTGCTGTTCTCCGAAGAAATCCAAATAGTGCCTCAATTGGGTCACTAGAGAATTTTCGTGTTAGCACAAAGATGAATTTTTTTTCATTGAGCAGGAACCTGATGCACATGACATTTGAGGTTGTGGTAAGCATCAGTGCGTGGTAAGTCTCTTTGCTCAAGAAGCTATCAGGGTGACTTTCATCCTTTAGCCTTTTCAGATAGTCCAGGAAGGTTTTCTCCAGCCATTCCAACCTAGAGTCATTTGGATCAGTGAAGTGCCGAGTGTCAGGATCATTCTTATGGATATGTTGCTGCGTGTTACTAACATCCATTAGAACAAACCACTTGTGCATCGCAACCATAAATTCCACAGTTGGGCCAACTGTTGCGAACTCAATGTCGCAAGTGTGGCCTGCCTGATCCTTCATGTACTGCAGTGCAGCTGTGACAGGGGGCGAAAAGATCTGTGCGGCATGTCTGACGCTCATTTTTTCTATATTTGTGGGGTACAAATGTTTGCGGGTCAGAAACCTCATTGGTTTCACTGTTGACCCCTTCTGCATCTTGTAGAGCTCCTTTAAGGGAGCTGATGAGATCTCTTTGTGTCCACCCATGGACTTCGCAAGAAACTGAGACCTCACATTTTTCAAGATGTGGCACTGATCAAATGCCATGAAAAGGCGCCTGGAAGAATTTGCTGGATGTGGTGCTGATGTGCTTTGCTGTCCCTTACACAAAATTTCCATTGCCGAGACATTTGTTTTGTGATTATCAGTCACAAGGCGGACAATTTCGAAACCCAATAGTTCAGTCTTTTTTACAACATGGATGATGGTTGCAGCAAGGTCAGGTCCTGTGCAGCACTTGGTGAAAAAATACCCAACCGATATCTTAAGATGTGCAGCCAGGCCACAAATAAGAAAGCATAGCAGCGAGTTTGTGAGGTAATCATCTCGATCACTAGGCACCAGGTGTTCTAAATCAGGGCTCATATTAACATCACCTATAAAAGCGTCTCGCTGCTTATTATATTCCAGCTTTTGCTTTATGTGCATCTCGTCAACAATTAGGCTGCACACTTTTGATTGATCCGCAGGTAAGCTCTCAATCTCTGTTTGAAGTCGCAAACGGACCAAAGGGCTGAAACCAACCTCACCAGTTGATGTTCCTATATACTTGTTCAAGGTATTTCGGCACGGCAAGCGTAGCAGCCCTTCAGAGCGAGTATACTCGTACGCCTTGGTTGATAAGTTTCTGAGGACTATACAGTACCTGACAGTAGTTTCTCCCCACGTTGCCCTCTTCTTGGTGTAATTCTTTACTTGGTCTACTATGAATGCAGCCTTCACGCTCTTTTGCTCAGCGTCAGCCGCAACACCAAGGAAGGTACTAACGTTGCTATCTTCTTTCAGTTTCCGCAGTTCTTCTTTGTAGCGGTCTACCGTACGCTTCAGTCTGGCGACCTGAAGACGAAGTGCACGCTCCTTTTCTCTGCACTTCCTGTGGTGAAGGAAACTGCAAGAGCTGGTTCGAGATGTTTCTGTTTGCACTCCAAACGCTCTTCTTGCAAATGCAACCGGTTCGGCATGAGCCGCCGTGGTATTCACCCGCTCTTCTTCGGAAATTGTACGACTTGTACTTTGCGCAGAAGCCGCAGGCAATGGACGGTTACCTGGAACCATGTCGCAGAGTGGTTCGGTAGCTGGTGCCACAACCGCAGTGCAACAGTCATCGTGCTCCGCAATGTTGTCAGTCGGTCCTGGGTCACCTGCCTCCGCTGAAATTGTTGCTTTTCGTCTCTTATTTGCACTGCTGTCATTGATGTCCAGCACCGGTGCGCGCTTGCGGCTACTAGGATTGATGCGTACATTAACAGCGGCATAACTTTCCTGTTCTTTCTCTCCATCTTTTGGTCAAATCTCATCAACCATTTGTTGAAAATATCAGCTGTCATCCAAGCAGCCTTGTTCGCTGTGTACTCAACATCCATGGTGTAGTTTTTCAAGCAGCGCGGGTTTTTCGACTTCCCAATAACTAAAATTTTCTCCTTTTCAGACCCATCCATATTTGTGCAGAACATGGCTGTAATGCGGTCATTGGAGTTCTTACCACCGCTGCACTCTTGGTTTGCAAAGGCAAACGTTTTTCCAGGGAGCATTTTAAAAAATATGCCCGACTCGTCAAGGTTGAAAATATCGCAGGCCTGCCATCCTCTTAATAAAGTTGGCAACATCTCGTTTTTCCATTCCGTTACGGCATTTTCGTCTGCAGCCTTGCTTTTGCCGCAAACAGCTTTATAGCTGATAGCATGACGCCGCTTAAACCTGTCGAACCAGCCTTGACTGGCCTCAAACTCAACACCGAGGCTGAATGCTAGCTGCCCAGCTCTGCTTTGAATTAAAGGGCCGCTGAGAGGGATGTTCCTGCTTCGCGCGTCCTGAACCCAAAGAAGAAGCGCTTTTTCTAGTTCAGGATGGGCGGACTCACGCAGTTTGGATCGGCTTGCTCCTGTGGGTGCTTCTCTGGTGATTTTTTCTCGCTGGGTCCAAATTCTGTTTATCGTCTTTCTTGACAAGCCAGACTTCCTGGCAACATCTGTCTGCTTTGTGCCGCAATTGAAGTCTGCGATGATTTCCATTTTTTTCGCAGCTATAAGGTTTGCACGGCGCTTGACGGTGCTGTCGGTCATACTGACCGGGCCCACGGCAACAACCAAGCTACATAGTTACGGTGAATGATGGACAGTGGCAGCGACGATAAGCTTTGGCCACTTAGATTGCAAAGCAGCTTCGTGAAGTGGCGACGTCGCACCGCAGAGACATTTGGGTCGCACCGCAGAGACATTTGGGGCTAGGGCGGCTAGGGTTAACACCGGTGACCGCAGTCCGTTGCAATGAGGCAGGGGGATGTGGAAGCTGCTGCTTGCCCTCCTAGTGTCACGACTTGAAAAGGGTACAGGTGCCATAAAAAAAAAAATTCAAGGATTTTCAAGGACCTGCTATGGAGCTGTATTTCAAACTTCTGGGACACAATCATTTTCACAAAATCAAATGCTAGGGTTTCAAGGGTTTGTGTGCACCACTAATAATAATAATAATGTATACAGAAGTGTACACAAAGAATACATTAGATGCGAAGAACATACAAGGCAATATACACATGGGAAACAGTATACAAGAGATAAGACTGTGTACAGGCATCGTCTGTGATACTGGTTTTGGATGACAAATGCAAGAAATGATAACGTGTTGTGAGAGTATATCCCATCAGTGCCGCTCAAACTCCATAATGCATATACATATTGTAACTTAAGAGGGGACACCCCTCTTAAAACTTTTTCCCATATTTATGGGTGGATCTGATGGAAACTTGCACTGTTCATATATTTTTGCATGCTGATTTCAAATATCTGATTAGTTTTCTTGTAGATGAAATAGTTTTCAAAATATTACCTAATTCATGTTCTTCGTTTGGAGGTGAGTTAATTACTTAACACTTTATGGCACGATTAGAATAGACCTGCCAGAGTGATCTAGACGGATCATAGAGTGCCGCTAGCCATGAATTAACGTGCTAGAAGAATTTGAACCGAAGTTAAACTAAGTCAAACTTTTATGACTAAAAGCCCATGTTGGCACCTAAGATTGATAATTAATTCTGTAAATGTTGCCGCATAATAACTGTACATATTTTGGTCCTATTGCACTGTCCAAGAGTTTTTCTTTCTAACAAGACAAGGATGAGAGCTATAGCACAGATAGCTTCCTCCAAAATTGCAGCACCCTTAAACTTGCAGTTTTGAGAAAACGAGGAAAAACATTTCACATTATGTAGGTGTAAACATTATCAATGATTGATATGTCAACAAGATCAAAAACAGATGGAAAGTGATCTAAAGCAAAAATGAATGGCCTATGCCAATTTTGAGCCAAAGTTATGCAGTAGGAAACGTTTGAAAGGAAAGGTCTATTTGGGTACCTAAGACAAGATAACCTTCTCAATAAATTTTCCTTTGTGGTCACTGCATTTGCCTTGGTTCCATGAGACTCGGCAGGATTCCCTTTCTAGAAAAAAAAAATATAGCAATAGCAAGAACAGGACCGGAGATATTGATCTTTCAAAAATGCAACACCACCAAAATTGGGGGATTGTCAGAAGCACTCAAGCCTCACAGCATATTTAATCAGGAACGACAACCCCAAAGACCTCATGCTTTCAACATGCACCAGGAGCATAGTCGGGGTGCATGCTGTCGCGGTGTTTTCTTTTTCCTGTTTTAGCAGCGCCAAGCGAAGCCGGCCGCTTCTTTGGAAGAACGTGCGCTACGGCGTAAGTCCTTTTCTTCAGCTTTCCTGGAGCCAGTTGCTGTCACGTTTACACTGCATTCTTGCAGAATTGCTGCTGCTGCATGCTTGCAGCCGGCATTGAAGCGCAGCACAGCTTCCGCTGTGGCTGCTTCCACAGCAAGCAGTGACGCGTGCCGCTCTTTGTGGATCAAGGTCCAGATGACCGAGTGGAAGCTTTCGTTCGAGTTCTTTGTCTTTCCCCGAATGCACCTCTGCAGCAGGTTCTTCTCTGATAAGCGACTATAAACAGGCAAAAGAGCTTCAGCCACATCGCTTGGCAGACTGTAATTGTGCTTGGGTGCAGGCTCCTCTTTCGCTTTTGCAGCGCTGTGGCGGCACCAAGACTTCTCACCAGTAGGACACAAACTGTGATCGGGGCAGTCATCAGTAGATGTGATGTGGCAATATGTCGCCATCACAGCTCGCTGCATGGCATCCACATCACCTACATTTGATCTCAGCGCTCGGCCATAATATACTGCCAGCTTGTCAACCAGATCAACTGTGAGCCTTCCTCTGCCACCCTCGTGCCTCTGCGAGAGCTTGCGCAAAGCTGCTCCCATATGCTTGTGCACATGGTTTATGCAATCCTCTTTAACTATTTCAGTATAGCCATAGATTGCCGCATCCTGAAGGGCATTGAATGTGCGACTGTCCCCATCGCATAACATGGTCGTGTAGCACATGTTGTGGTGCTGCAGAGACCGTTCAGATAGAAGTTTGCCTGCCTCTACCTCCATTTGGCCAGCCTTGCAGTTGGTGTTTTTTTGGCACTGGTGGCACAATGTCCAAAGTTCGTAGCGGTCAGTGTTCGGCTTGGGACCAGTGTCGCAGCCCAGACAAAAGTTTGACAGCACCACATAATCAAGCACATAACCAGTGAAGAGTTCCACCACGGCACCGACGCCTATATGTGATGAGTGCCCGCGCGTCATCCACGTGTCGTCGTAGCACACGGCAATGTTCACCCTGTGCCCAAAACACAAGTCATCGTATATTTTCGCCACTGCCTGCGCGGCCTGTGCCATAGCGGCCGTGGATGCTCGGGTGGCAGCAGGTTGCAGAGTGTTCTTCAGATGCCGTTGAAACGTCTTGTTATGCATCCCGCGCCGCGACAACCCCATCGCCGAAAAGATATTCATTGCTGTCTGGCTATTACCGGTTGACACCATTGCTCGATTAGCCAGAACATTGAGCTTGAAAGCATTGCATCTTTTCTGGCCGTCAACCCTGCATGAGTTCCACTCGGCCGCAATCTCACTGCAGTTGTCACACAGCACGATCAGTTTCACGGTGAGGCCATAGCTCTGGTCGCTGGTAATTAACCTCACGCATCCGCGACACGTTTTGCACTGCATGAAGGTTGAAGATGTTGAAGATGTCGAGGTTGAAGATGTCTTTGTCCGCGTCAGCCTTTTTCAGCTCGGCGAGGCGGTGGTTGCGCCAGGTGTCTGCAGCTCCTTCGTCGACGCTTTCGCCGTGGATAGGCTTCGAGGCCACGTTATTTTGCTTCTTAAATCGTTCAAACCAGCCATTGCTGCAGCTGAATTTTTTCCGGCCTAATCTCCTGTTATGTATCCTCATCCCCCCTGCAATAATGCCTTCGGGCGTTGCAGGTATTTCCAATAAATAAATGAAGTCTGTGTGGCCCATCTGCAATGCCAGGAGCGTCTGCCTTCTCCATCATCATTTGGGTCGTTACGGGAAGGTTGGCTGCCCTGACATTCTGGAGCCACTACATGAGTGCTGCTTCGACGTCCAGGAATTTCGAGGCTAGAATCCACTTCCGCTTGCTAGAGAAGCTTTGCTCGAAGCCATCCAAGACCTTCTGCTTGTTCTTCAGTACTGTCGATAGCGTTGACAATGGAATGCCGAATTTTTTGGCGATGCTTGTTTTGGACCTAACTGCTTTGTCCACTTTCTTGATTAAGGAGACTTTTTTTTCTCCAGCGTCAGGGATTTGCACTGCTAGGGGCAAGACATCGTCGTCCGTTGCGCACACCGCACACAAACACACACACAACAACATTGAAGTTGACGCGTAGCTCGACAAAACAACCGCTAGACTGCTAGTGCACACATGCGAAGGGCAGCGGACTGGACAGACCACCCGATAAGGCCCATGAGGCTTTCCTCGCGCGCAAGAGGTGCGCACATGACTTCTCCCAATGTTGCTTGACGCGGTTGACGGAAAACCGCTGCGTCCGCGGGAATTTCGGCACTTAGCAGAAACCAAGCGCTCGCTTGGAGCCCGTTTCACCTTTTGGGAATGGCCTTTGCCTTCAATCCTCCCGGTCAAAATTTCGAGATATCCATACTACGCCCGAAAAATACTTCGAGATAAAGGGTAGCAAATACATAGCACGTATGGGGAGGTGAAGGCGCGGTGTAGAAAACTTTCGACTGAACCGATATTTCGAGATATAAGAGTTCGAGTTAACGAGGGTTCACTGTAGTGCTGTACCCTCACTGACATTGATGGTGCTGCTGCTGTTGTGCGCGCCTGGAGACTTCCTCCTTTGCCACTGCCAGGAAACCTCACCAACTGTCCTCCAAAAGAATGCCGTGAACAGGTCCCTGGCAGCGGCGGCAGCGGCGTGATGGTTCCTAGCACGCGTTGAGGCTAGCTGGAAGTAGAGAGGCTCGGAATTGTCCCCCTGTGCTCCCGAATGCCTTGCCGCCAGCGTCCTGGCACAACATTCCCAGAAGTGTCCTCCCTGTCAATGAAATTTTGAGATCTTGGGTTCCGGATGGCAAGGAAGTTGTGAAGGACGCAGGCAGCCTTCACAAGATAATCCGCATTCTTGGCAAGCAGGGGGACGGCACGCAGCAAAATTCGCCACCTGGTTGCAGTTATACCGAAGGCATTTTCAGCGCATCGTCTGGAAAAGAAATGCAAAACATGAAGCTTCGTCAGCTAAGAAAGGTTGCACTTTACGCAAAGAATTGATTATGCAACACCAGCTGGGAGCTCCAGACAGCAAGCTGTTTGGCAATAAAATATGTCAAAATGACATATCAGGTTTAATTAGTGCTTTTTAGGCATTATCACGGCTTGTGAAATAGCACCAGATCGTACCCTGCTCAGCTTAATCTGCCATTGAAGACCCTTTTCTGATCCTCTAGGTGCCTTGAGGGGTAGGGGTGCATGAAATCTTTTCTCAGTTGAAATGCCTCGTCCCCCACGAAGGCATATGGGGCTGTCACACTCGTCCTGGGCAGTGTCCCAAGTTGATGGATGTCTAGACTTCCGTCTGTGAAGGCACGGCCAAAATCGCACTTCTTGAAGGTGCCTCCATCGCTTAGACGGCGGCCCTCCGCATTCACGTCTACTAGTACATACTTGCATTCGCTATCGACAGTAGCCATGAGGATAACTGAGTATGTTCCGATGTTCCCTGAAATTGAAGGTATAGCAGTGACAATTAGTACAGGCAGTGTCACATAAGTCTCAAATGCTCCTAGGTCGACATGGCCAGGGCATGAGTGCATTCTATGTGAATGGTAGCACCACTTGTTCGCTTAACCCAACATTGAACTCGCTGCCAAAAAGGCAAGGAGGTGAAGCTGTATCTAGTCTGCACTGGACTGACACCTGCGATATTCAGGCAGTCTAAGGTTTAATGAGACGCACTGACATGGTATAGACCCGAGGTTGAAGTTGAAGTTTATTTCTCACTCTCAGTGGTACAGTTATCACTGGGAGAGAGAGGACGCAGGGAAAAAAGCTGCTTGAATGCAGCTTGAGAGGCAGCCTGCCACCGACTAGTAAAAATTTGCCATTATTCACGCTCCAAAACAGGAGAAATTCAGGCACAGTAAATATCCCACAAATACACGTACGTACGTGCACTTTATTAGTGTCCCGCCGACCAGAAGTCGGTCATCTTCAGTTGCCGCCGTGGCGGCGACAACAGCAGTCTCAAAATTGGCGAGACTGGGGGCAAGTTTTTCCACGAGGCCCCTCTTCTTGGCGAACGCCCTCATTACCGCCAATGCTTGTGAAGCTTCTGCTACAGTGGGGCTAAAATCTTCTGTTGGCAATTCGTCGCCGTTGTCCTCATTCTCAGCGTCTTCCTCACCGCCTTGGGCTGGTGCAACTGCGGCGACAATCTCGCTGTCCGACCAGCATGGAGTGGTTGCAACCTCGCTGTCGATCTTGCAGAACATTTCGAAGTCCACCGTCTCCGCACCACCCTGTCGCTCCAGCACCTTCGTTAGTAGGGTGTCGCAGTTATTGGCGGGATCGCAGACTTCGGAATCGCTTGCGTGCACTATGAATTTTGCCCGCACGAAGCAATTCTGTATTGTCACAGGGTCAACCTGCTGCCACGAGAACGCTAGGAGGCGCACCTCACCTAGCAGATCAATTAGGTACATCTTCCCGCTTTCCATGGCCGGGAGCATTCTGCGTAGGAGGTTTTTCCTGTAGTGGTGCTTGGCCGAACGAATGATGCCTTGGTCGAGAGGCTGCGCAAGTGCTGTGGTGTTGGATGGCAAGAAGAAGAGCTTATTGCGCCCAAGTTTTTTTAACTCAGAATGGCAGGATGTGTTGTCAAGCACGAGCAGGATTTTTCTTTTTCTGCCATGAAACGCCGATCCAAAAGCCGGATGTACTCTTCAATGAGCTTGGCTGTCATCCACGCTTTCTGGTTGCTCCTGTAAATAACGCCCGAGGGCAATCGACTGCCTATGAAGCACCTTGGATTGGCGTACCTTCCAATGACGAGGAGTGACAGCTTCTGGCTCCCTGTCATGTTGACCGCAAAAGCACCTGATACTCTTTCTTTTGCAAGCTTGCCACCGGTGCAGTTTTCCCCCTTGAACGCCAGCGTCCTGTTGGGCAGAAGTCAGTAAAAAAGCGCCGACTCGTCCAAGTTGAAAACATCTTCCGCGGCCTAGCTGGTCAACTCTTTTTGCAGTAACCCATTTTGCCATTCTTTGGCACCCTCTTTGTCCATGTGTGCTGCCTCTCCACACACCACCTTCGAACTTATGCGATAGCATACTTTAAAACGGGCCAACCGACTGTTACTGCAAGAAAAATCTTTGTAGTTGAGCTGGCGAGGATGCGGCCCCGCATCCTCGCCCTTGTCCGCCGCTCAAGTGCAGTGGGCGTGTGTGACGGATTTTTCAAAGAGGTACGTTCGACATGAACTGCATATTTCCTAATAGAAGGCGTAATTAGAGAAGTGATTTCCCGTACAGACAGCCGCTGCTGGTACCCCTTGGAGTAAACGAGCTGCTTGTTACACAAAAGAAAAAGTGCACTCTGGATCATTGCACTCACCTGTGTTCAGCGGCCACGACGGCTGTGTCGTGATGGCAGTTATACACTTGTTTTTACCACAACTGTTGGCCCCTCTGTATTTAAAAGCTTTGCGAGCTCCCGCCACAACAGCTCTTTACTTGCTTTCGTAATTTCTGGCGTCAAAACTGATGAGCCTTTCACGAGGCACGGGTGTTGCTCCATGAACTCCACAAGCAAAGTATGCTGTCGCTGCAAAACATGGGGGCCATTCGGCCGGTGAGTTGCTGCTTGCGCCATTGGGAGTCTTCTTGTTAGAAACGGAACTTCAACATGCGCCAAAGAACACATGGTTTCCCAGATGGCACACAGTGGGAGCGTGCATATGACACCTTCTACCAACACAAAAGGGAAACGTACCAAAAGAAACGTCAAAATAGTTGTTTACTGCGCTCTTTTGCACGTATTGCAACTTCTTATTAAATAATATGTATTACCATTTATTTGTTGGATTTGATTTATTTTTAACCCTTTACTGACGAGACAATAAAATATTTGAAAAAATCGTTTATTTTTTCTATATCTGCACTTATTACAGCATGACAAAGCATAATTTCTAATCACAAAAAAAATTGCTGCATATATCAACTGATGTACAGCTTTGTTGCCTGTGGGCAACAGTAGGCATGAGTCCTTAAGTAGGCCTCATTCCATGATTCTTACGGGTTAGTGTGGAACTTGTATATGCTCTCTTTTTCTGGAGTGAAACAAAGCTGTACATTACACTTTCTGCACATTACACATGTGATACCTGTGCCGTTGGGGTATTTGCATTGACCTTTATTTGGAGACAACATTGGGAGGTGATCAATAGTGTCCAGCCTAATCTCCTTGCAGGGCACAAGAGCTGCTGGCACATGCCGCTTCTTCGCTTGTAGTTCATTTTCAACTGTTGATGGGCCCAATGGTCGCCGTCTAGAAGGTGTTGCAACCTTTCCCTGCTGTTTCAAAACGCACGCAATCTCTGCTTTGAAAGACAATAGGGTCATTTGCTGGTTGCGTGGCACATTAGCCGCGGTGGCATCTCGGCGGTACTGTAGCCAGCAGTTGACGATTACGACATTCAATAAATGGAAGAACAGCCGCCTGTACCACTTTTTGGATCTCAAGTGGATGCAGTACACCGTCCATGCTTTCATTGTAGACACCTACAAGGATGAGGTATGCTCACCGTCGTTCGGGTCTTCGTGTCAAAGCGCTTCACAGTATTCTCTGGTGCGGCTGATGCAAGTGTGGGCAGGAGCGTCACGGGACGGTTGTCGAACCACTTCACAACCCTCCGAGTCGCTCCTTCAAATGTCGTTTCCATCTTGACGGAAGAGCCATGCCCTTTCTTTTTGAGCTCTTTGTCAGATGGAAGTTTGCATCCTTTCAGGCGACCTTCACGTACTGTGCCTACAGAACTGATCCCAACCTTTTTGAGGATTACCTGTAAGTCCACACTGCAAAACCAGTTGTCAAAATACAGGATGTAGTCTAGACCGCAAGGCACGTCGCTCGCCATTCTGAGAACGATGTTGCCGCTGGTGCCGATGTCTGGAAAACCCAGCTGCAGAAAAATTTAGCCTGTGTAGACTTCAAAGTTGTACATTATGCTACACTCGTCGCATAGAAGAAATAGCTTATAACCATTTTTTTTTTCTTGTTTGGCAAGTTTGGCAAGGAACCAGTTGTTCATCAACACATAGTTTTTGAGACGACCTCGTGGTGGACGACAGCTTGAATGAGTGATATTGTGGTGAGGGTGTTGTCCGACAAGGGCGCGTTGGTCATAACAGGAGCCAGGGCCTCCATTTCACGGCGCACGATGTGAGTCACATTGTCTGGGTTTGAAGGCTGCCTCAGTGTCGGCAGATCCTCGCATGTGGAACTAGCAGCTGTTTTAGGCAGGCGGTCAAAGCGGTGTGCAATGCGCCGGTGCTTGGCCTGCTCGTAGCGTCGACGTACCTGCAGAACGGAGTCAACCGTGGAGCAGTCCCAGCATAGTAGGAGATGGAAGGCATCATCGGCAATGCCTTTGAGTATGTGGCCTATCTTATTGTCTTCGGTTATGTTGTTATCAACCTTCCGGCACAGTGCCAAGACGTCTTGGATGTAGGTGATGTATGATTCAGTGGCCATTTGGGCGCGAGCTGCAAGTTCTTTTTTGGCAGCAAGCTGATGGCCTACTGGCTTCCCCAACAGGTCGTGGAGCTTCTATTTGCAGACATCTCATGTGGCAATTTCTTCTTCGTGGGATTGGAACCAGACGCTTGCGGTGCCGGCAAGATAAAAAATCACATTGGCCACCATCAGCGTGGCGTCCCACCTGTTGTGCTGGCTAACACGCTTATAAAGTGAGAGCCAGTCCTCGCCATCCACGTCATCTGTACCGCAGAATGTGCCCGGGTCGCGAGGGTGGGCTATGACGACAGTTGGCGTGGCAGGCGCAGACGGGGTGGGGGGGGGGGGGCCGCGACGGGTCCATTGCGACGGGTCTGAGGTTATGGCCGCTCCGAAGATCCAGCGTGTAGTCGGCTCGAACCCCCGACCTCCACCAAGAGATGTTAAGGGGAAGCCTGTATTGACGACTGCGCTGCGATGGCCAGCACTCAGCTCAGAGACTCCAGGGGCTCAGCTTCACACTGTCAGCATCGCCGTTTTCCAGTGCACCGCCACTTTGTCGTTCACGATTCATTCACGAGTCGAGTCCACTGATACGGTAACCAGTTCACTGGTAACAATATATATATATATATATATGCAGCAGGTCTTATCGTTCAATGGGCCAGGTAGACTTGTAGAACGGGTCACAACTTTGCAATAATCTTCATTTAATACCAACAGTTTCGAACGGAGGACAGTCCTTCCTCAGGGTATACACACGAATATATATAGTTGCAGCAGGTCTTATCGTTCAATGGGCCAGGTAGACTTGTAGAAGAAGGGGTCACAACTTTGCAATAATCTTCATTTAATACCAACAGTTTCGAACGGAGGACAGTCCTTCCTCAGGGTATACACACGAATGAACACAATTTCTCATTTTCCAGGGACCGTACGCAAAGGGAGAGGTGAAACCACTCTCCCTCCCGTTAGAGGAAAGAGACCCAAAGTCAGCATAAGACGCGAGTGCTCCAGTCCTTTTGGGGGAAGAGGGGGAGGTTTGCGAAGGCCAGGGAAGGGGAAAAAAACATTTATACATAAAAAATATAAAAATAAAGAAAAAGTAACATTGAAAAATATCTGCTCATTGAAGCATGCAATGCCAGCACTCTGGAACATCCACAGAACTTGAGTTGGACTTGAGCCGATGAATAAGATCGGGGCAGCTAGAACAACCTTGCGTATTGCTAAGAGTTTCTTCTCTTTTTCTTCTCTTTTTGGCTGCTTTTAGGCTACCTCCCCTTTTTACTGCTTGATCCTCTTCATATCATATTTCCTTGTGCTGTTTGTACATTTTCAGTGTGTTAAATAAAAGACATTGTTATTGAGGAACTGATGACAGTGTTCATAATTATTCACAGAAGTGTTCTGAGACAAATATGTCCAACTTTCCTTGCGCCGATGAATGAAGAGCTGCATTTGGCACTTCATTGCCTCCAACAGGTGTTGCCTGATCTCTATGTCAAGTGAAAGCAGCTTGCGCTGCATTTTGGTTTTCATTCGCTGCTCGGCTAGCTGGCTCCTGCGGATTTGTACGTCGAGGTGGTGCAGCTCTTCCTTGCGCCGATCCTCTGCTTCGATGGCCTTTATTCTGGTGGCTACTTTGGGACCCAATGTCCGCTCCACCGTAGCAATAGAAAGGCCACCTGCCGTCAAGGGGGCACTGCAGGCTGGTGTGATGTCCTTAGACATGCTCTGACTTGTCGGCATGACCACGGTTGGTCTGCCTGCAGCTTTAACAGGAGTCCCTGCAGTGAGGCTTTAGAAAACTTTGGAAAGCTCTCAAGCTTTGGAAATGTCAGAGTTCATTTTTCTCAAATCTGCTCAGAAGAGAACTCAAAGCCAACTTGCGATGACCGGAACAATGAGTCCACATTGCAAGGGATGTACGGCTGCAGTAATGAGCCATAAATGCGTGTGCTAAGTATGAAAAGCGAACACACTTTTCAGTCACTGCGTTACTCTTTATTGAAGCCAGTGCACACACCCACGCAAAAAAAAATTAAAGACCAGGAAATTAATGATAGTAGCCAGAGAGGAGATAGGTCCACTGGTTTGGCTGACATTAAAACGGTATGCAGTTGGATTGCGGGAAAGTGTCGGGGAGCAACCTGTTGTGTGAAACAAAAATTGTTTCAGCCCTGGGCCTTGTTCACAATGGATGCATTGATGAGAAAGTTGCTCTGATGTGAATGGCAATGAAGAGCTCGCTACGTGTTCTCAAGATCACTTTTCTTGTAACAAGGATGCCAGCTAGTCGGTTACATGGGGAAGTCATGTCCAGCTCTGTTCAGCAGCCTGCACAAGTGAAAAATATTAGGTGAGCCAAAAGCACAGTCAGTTAGGTGCACGTAGAATGGCCAACGAGGAGTTGGAAGCAAATAAGACCAGGCAATGGCAAAGAGCGACAGCACAGGCAAGAGAATAAGCTCACTGAAAACTTAGATGCATATGCTGTCTTTGTGAACGGCATTTGAGCAGAGTGCTACGGGTCACCTTAAATTCAAGAAGTCGCTGTGGAGGTTCCTAACAGAAGCAAAATTCAAACAGCCTGCATGGACACAGAAAGCCAAGCATTCAATAGCAAGTGCACTGCTTTACTGTGATGCACACTGTACTCGCAGAACCTCCTGAGCTGTATCTTGCAAACGGGCTTTCTCTTACCTGCATGATGTGGCTGAATCAAAAGTGGTCGATGGTTGACATCTTGCACCACCGCACGAATACATAGCAGAGATGCTGCTGTCTTGGTAATATCTGCATCACTTCAATATACACCAGAGATGGGTTAAATCTTGGACCTCACCTTGATAGCCACACAGGGCACATCTGAAAGACAAGACAAATAAAACTGCGTGTGCATAAGGTTCCTGACAATGCATTGCCAAAGAGGTCCTTTCTAATCTGTACGATGAAGCTCAAACAGTGGGCAAGAGATTACTTACACCCTGCACAAGAAGCAGTGGCTCTCTACTGAAATGCATGAATAATTAGTGCTAGTTCCATTCATTGTTTCCTTAGCTCTTGTTAAGACCTGTGCTGCATCCAAGCGTGAGGTCTCTGGACTGGTAACCCAACAACGGGGGCGCTCTCAGAGTGCCTCAGAGACTCGGTGCTGTGGATGCCAGCTGTGGTACTTTTACATAGAGGCACCGTCTCATCTTGTCTTTAACAGTGTCCTTTCTGGTGTGGCATCTGGCAGGAGAACGGAAAACAGTGCGCTGCTCTGCTGGTCAGTTTAGTCAGAATTTTCAATCTGAGTTTATTTTTTTGTAGCCTTCAGGTCTTCTTCTGTCTCATGATGAAACATTGTAGTGAAATGTGCGGTATAAAGTTGGAAAAGGAGGTCTTTTTTATGAATGGCCATCGAAAAATCATGAGCTGATCGCGCTTCTGATAGTTCTATTGCTTCGCAAATTCCGCGGGTTTCCAATGATGGAGCTCCGCTATCTTATTTATTTACACATACTGCCAATTCCATTCGGGATTATTGTGGAAAAGGCACATATGATTGTCAGGAACATATAACACATTGGAACGAGCCGGGTTTGGCAACATTTTGGTGTTAACAATTTGTAGTGGTTTGGATAAGAGGGTAATAAAGCGCGAAAAGAAAGAATGTGTTTACTAATACACTTATTCATATTATTTGTACCATGGAGACGAGAGATCAAAACTCCAATTGGTTGCTATCTCACAAATCTCTGACGAAAAGCAGACAGATATGAGGCAAACAGGCAAACAAAACTTTAAAGTTGGCTTTCCCAGCTTTCACTTTTTTTGCCATTGCTGTCACTTATCCTTTCGGCATTTCATAACAAATGGCAGTAAAATTACTGTTTTTTGTGCATGAATCCTGAATTCTTAGGGCAGTAATGCTCTTGATTTTTCTATGAACACATGCAATAGTTTTTCAAAGTTATTTTTGTTAGAAATATAAATATGCACGCTGGAATTTAACTTCTCCATGAGCACTGGAAATCTAAAGAAAAACGAAGCCTTATTACACACATTAACATGCCGACATAAAGTACTCGTGAATTTAATTCTGAAACATTTTACGCCCTGGGATGACTTTAAAATGGTGTTAATTGTAATTACTCAATAACTATGCCATCTAGCTTAAAATTAAATGAGGTTAGGTTAGGTTATGATGCCGCTCGTGATGGGTCCTCACGGAAGTCGAGGACGGCGGAACGCATTTGTGGAACGGACCGCTGGAGGCAGCCCTGCTGGAACGCGGCGGGCGTCCTCTTTGGATCTGGTTGTCGCCCTGAAGCGCAACTCCAGACCTCTTCAGAGGGCGGCTGCTCCTCATTGAGGCGTCTTGAACAAGTCCTGACTGCTAAACAGAAACATCTCTGTCCACGTCAAGTCTTCTGTGGGCGCCTTGTTCTTTTTCCGTCACATGCAGCCCCATGCCACGCGGTGGCACTTAGTCTTCTTTTCTCCATGCTCCTCTGTCGGGATCGTCATTGTCGTCGCGATGTGTGCTTTATGGCGTCACTTATTTGAAAACGAAGCCAAGTCAACCAAGCAGAATGCTACCGCATGACCGCCAAAGGCCGTTCGATTTGGTGCTGTTTTTTATTTTTATCCGTCTACATTCTGGTCGGGGCGAAAGTCCTGAATGAACGAAGATGAGGCTCACTGGTTGAGTGGTAGACAAGAGACCGTTTTTGAAGCAAAAGGCACAAAAAAAAATGAGATGTAAGGTCTCCTCGATTTGGCTTGCACTGGCTGCACTAGTTCTGAAAAGTGCCGCACCGGCGCCAAGCGGTGCTGCAAGCATGCAGCGCCGCTTCAGGAAGTTTAGGTGCAGCCACAGCCAAAACGAAGATGCAAGTGCAGGCCGGAATGCCTGAAACCTGTAGGCCTAGCAGGTCTGTTAGTTCTTTGTCTACGTTTGCGACTTGCGCAATGCGTATGCAAGTGTTGCTAGTCAAAGAATGACCGTGATGGTGCTGGCGTTCTTTGAAGCTGCCATGGAACTGCTAGACTCTGACAGTGACGACGATTTTGACAACCGTTATAGCAACAGCGACGAGGAGTTCGGCGATGTCTGCATTTCGGTTGCCTGCGCATTGGTGCGTGAAGATGCCAATTGTGTGCCTGGCTACACGGACGTTGTCAATAGGTACCACGAGTACAATTTTAAAAGGCTCTTCAGGCTATCCAGGGAGACGTTTGACTAGATCAGTGGTAAATTCAGGGTTTCGGCCTTCTGTCCAAGCGCAGTGCAAGGCTGTCAACAAATATCTGCCGAAAAAACGTGCACTGGTGTACATCGGGTCACAAATGTCAGTGTACGCCATAGGCGACAAGTTCAATGTTACTGAGTCATCCGTGCACGCTTGCGTGGCACAGGTCATTCACTTCCTGCACGCTATTAGCAGTGAAGTGCTATGCTGGCCCAGTAGCGCAGAGATGAACCGCATCAAGGCCGGTTTCCTCCCCAAGAGCGGTGGCAAGGCCCCAAAGAACGCCATCGGCTGCATAGGCGGGTCGCACATCCAGATCCTAACCCCCAACGAATCGGCGCAGTCGTACTTCAATCGCGAGAAGTGACCATCCATCATCCTACAGAGAATATGTGACGTCAGGAACAAGTTCCTGAATGTTTTCATCGGCTTTCCAGGATCAGTGCACGACGCTCGCGTATTAAGGGAAAGCCCGTTTTTCGCATGTGCAGCCTTGGAATGCGGTGAAAACTACATTCTCGGAGACAGTGCATACACCTTGATGCCTTGGTTAATGACACCGTTCAGGAACAATGAGGGCTCTTTTCCATCATGGAAAAGAAACTTGAATAGGTGACACAGTCAACTAAGAGTGTCAATCAAAAACACTTTTGGGACGCTGAAACAGCGATTCAGGAGATTGTATCATGTGGATGCCAACAGTATTGCGCAGAGCTGCTATATTGTCATGGTCGCATGTGTGCTGCACAGCCTATGCAACGACGAGATGGACTTTCTCCTGGAGATGACGTCATTGCCGCAGGAAGAAGATATGGGCAACGACGACTCTGAAGGGGGCCTTGACTGCAGCTGGCCTGACTGCAGCCGGTCTCTCAGAGAGTTCATTGCTAGACTGATATCTTAAGCTCAGTGACAGGTCATAATATTTTGCCCCATATGAGGAATGTTTTCGAAATGAAAGTTGAGTGCAATGCTGTTGTAACAGGTTTATTGTTGACCAGATGTACCTTGCTGCTTAGCAAATAAATCAACTAGGCGGTCAAACCGACCCATGCGTTCTTCATGCCGCTTGGCCTTGGCATCTTCCCACCTCTTTCGAGCTTCAAATTGCTCAACTCTCACCTGCTCTTGTCTTTTTTTTGCCTCCCCAATTTTTTCCATAGCTTCTAAGAGGGGAGCAAGCTGAGAGTGGCTGTTCTGTTTCCTCTTCGGTGCTCTGTCACCCTCAGTTGGTGCTGGCGGGTGCTCGGGCAGTTCATCTGTTGTGCTTCCCCTGTTCAAAATGTACACATCATTTCCTGGGTTTTGTACGAACTACATGTAATTCTCCCTCACCCTGAGTTTCTACTTGGGGGAATTGTTGCCCCAGGCTCCGACAGCAATGTGGGGTTCACACTGTGCTGTATCTCGAGTATGTCAGCCTGTGTGATGCACAAATGATTAAACCACTGAACTGGTCACGAAACAATTGCAACTTACTGCTCGTGTTCACAGCTGACACGGTGGCGCCCAGATGAACTGTTATCCTTTTTTGACCTTTTATGTGCTCGGTCCAGCGATTTTTATTTATTTTGGACTTGAGTGGCAGTGAGGTTGCAGTTAACTTGTTCACAAGTTCCGAAAGTTTTAGCCATAAAAGTTTTATCGTTCTAAACATAAAAAGAGAGCATAGTTTAGAGCAAAGCACGTGATTCAACTTTTTCCCAGTAGCTTTTGCCGTGTCTTGCATGCGAGGGCGGCACAGTGTTTCTTTAGTATTTTTATACTGCAAGTTCGCTGCTGTCAGGTATTCTATAATCAGAATATTTGCATTTCGGCTACCACACACTGCAAGCACTCAGTGTGGGATGAAAAGTCTTCTACTAAGCTTCAAGGCACACACTGCCGGTTAATCGGGAAAACATTGCAGCAACATTGAGACTAGAAATCTGAGAAACTGTGCCCAGTGCCACTGTACTTTTCTCTGTTGCACAAACTGTTATTTTGAACATGAACGATATCATACCTGAGGGCTCTAGTTTTTCCAACCAAGTCCTTCATATCCGAGTATTTGGAGATGAAGAACTTAGTTTTTCGACTACCCCATGGTTCTGCATCTTCAGCGGATACTGTTTGACAAAGAGGGGCTAGCGGGCGCCCATCGTCACTGTCGGTGGCGAAAACTGGCGTCGGAGGCTGCGCTGGAGGGGGCAAGTCCTCATCGCTAGCCGCGAACCACAACAGGTCGCTGTGGGTACACCAGTAATCCCTTCGGTTCTCGAGCTTGTGAAAACCCATTTTTATTATCATACCTAGAAACACACGCATCTCTTCGACTGTTGTGTCTTGGCACCCTTTTAACTTTTCTTGTTTTGCAAGCCAGTTGGTTTCGCGCACAAGAATTTCCTTAGCTTCACCGAACAGTGCCTAAAAAATCTGCAGAGGTGTGTAGGTCTCGGGGAGCTTCAATGATGCTGGCGGAAGTGACGAAAACTTCGGAATGTTTTTTTTCATGCGGGAGAGAGCGTATGCCCCAATCTTCATCATCACTTTCATGTTCTGCAATGCTATCGCTGCTCGAGTGGGAATCTGAGGAGTTGATGCAAGGTGCGATGCTGTCGCCTACATCTTTCGTTCGGGTAACAACTGCTGCTGGCTCATCAACATCATCAACTCATCAACATCAACTCATCAACACCATCATCTTCTTCACTATCCTTCAAGTGGTCTACGTCGTTAAGAAGTGAAAAAAAACAGATCTAAAGCCTCTTCTGCAGTCAGATGTCCTGCCATCTGGAGACAGAAAAAAGATAGGGAAACTGACTTGAGTTTCCGTGCAGAGCCCATAGGGAAATATGTTCCCACATGACAGGCCTGATTCACACCACATTTTTCTCACATGACAGCTTGAGCAAGGCTCTAAAACACTATTATACGTTAAAGGAGACTTCAATATATCGATTGTATATAATTTGCTTACTTGACTGGCAGCAGGGGACACAGCATCCATAATTTGTTCTCTCTGTGGCGATTGATGTGCACAAGAGCACTCGGAATGAAAAAAAGGCGCCAAGTTCCAGAAAACATGGCGTGGCACCTAGCGGGGTGCGAAAAAAATTGTTACTTTTTTGTAGTTATGTTTCCGAGGCCTTACACTAGGTGGGCTCCAGGAGGTCCTTAATTGTAAAGCCTTTATCTGCCATAACGACATCCCCCTTATCAAATGGCATGGAGAGAAATCCACTTCTCTTTACAAGCTCCTTGTCTGAGACGCATCCTGTGACCAGCGGCGAAACAAATGTCAGTGTACCAGCTGGGGTAACACCAATCAAGCCCTTAAATGTGTTGCTTGATTTGTAGTTAGAAAAAGTTTCTGACTGCAACACTAAAGAGCTTGGTACTTCACACTTGATTTCTGTGGCATCTATAATTATTGCAGTCTTGGGGCACTTCAGCTTGAATTCTTGAGGCATGTAGTGGTCAACCACTTCTCTCGATGCCCACAAAGGCATGTCTCCTAGCTGCATGAACAAAAAAGTTGATCCGCTTGTTAAATATGCGGCTCACTGTACTCTGGTGGATGTTGAAGCGGTGACCGATGTCCGTCTGAAACAATCCCAGTCTCAAGGTCACAGGAACTAAAAATAACTCGTTCTCAGTGCTCAGAATAGCAGGGTGGCCAACTTATTTTTTTCTGGTTGCATGTGCTATCGTCGTGCTGCATGGTATTGGCCTTCAAATAACACAGCAACTTCTGCAACACATCGTACGATGGCAAGCCAGTATAAAATCGTGTCTTTGTCATTGCATTTGAATTTTTCAAGTGAAAACTGTGCTAAGGAATCCTCCAGGTAGGCACAGTGCTTTTGGAGAACACCAATTCTTCTCTCCAATGCTGCATTTTTTCTTTTGCTTCCTGCAGTTCTTGATGCAGTGGAAGCATTTCAATCTCTTTTTCATTGTTAATGTCGTGGATGAGTCCAGGAGTGGCGCAGGCGTCATCCATTGAAGACTGCTCAGAGTCTGTCCCAGTTTCTAGTACTGGAGACAAGGTCTGGTGATCGCACTGAGAGAGCAGGAAAATTCTTTTGCTTGGCTGGGGCTGAACGAGGTTTTGGTGGCTTCCTTTGCTTCTGAGGCTTCTTGAACGCAAAAACTGATTGCACTGCATTGTCATGCAATATTCGATGTCCACTGGCAACATTCTTCACGAGATCCTCTTCTGCAACGCGACGATCCTCAGTGCATTGATGGCGGTCATGTGAACTTGCGCTGGCCGAGTGTAGCTCTCTGGTAAAAGCAGTCGCGGCCACCTACATCTGGATTTAGTCCTTTTGCAAATCATGTTCTTGAGATGCACTTCAGTAGCTGAACCCTGGCCATATAGTCGATGATATCCGATTCATCGAAGTATCAAATGCGTGAAGCAATAAAATTTTCGCACTCGCTTTTAAGTGAAGAGCTTAGCGCATTTTAAAGTGCCACAACTTGTTTCATTTAGACCTGCCTGTAAAAATTGTTACATATGCTCAACAGCATGTATGATGCAATGTAAAGTGAGCGCAGTAACCAAATCAAGGGCAACTTTCATTCAGTGCTCTTGTAGACACTCCTTTGTATGTGAAAAGGCTGTGAAATCCATCTACAGACCATTGTAACACAGCATGGGCGGTATATTTCATTTGCCTTGGCACCGAACACAATTTACAATCTTTTGAAACAGGCTGTATTAGATACCATCGTAGAATTTAAGTACGTCGTTGATCAAAAGTGCGCCTACAGGACGAGAACCGAGCGACAACAAATTGACGCAAGGTAATGAGAAAAAAGAATGAGGAATGGATATAGCTTCCTGCTTACCTTTTTTTCTTCGGCATCTTTATTTCCACTTTGTATGCAGCACAAAACACAGCAGTATGTCGGCATTATCGGTGACAATGAGTGCGGGCCGTGACGCCTCCACTGCTCTGTTCAGCTACCCTTAAACATGGCGGAAGCATGCGCGGCGGCCACTAGATGGCAGCACTTTTGCATAAGGTCTATTGGCAGTGATGACCTTCAGGGTGTCGCCGTTCTCCTTCTCAATCACTAAAAGTCTAGTTTCTCTAGTCAATATCCAAAAGAGGCCAAATAGCCATGGGCTGCGGTCCTCTATGCCACCATATTTTCTATTGAACCTACTTGGAACATCATCCCCAGAACGCAACCGACACCGTTTGCCTTGCATCTTCGACTGCAAAAGAGGGACTCATCGACCTCAACTTCTTCCCGGGACTGTCCATGCGTCACCTCTGTGGCAGGTCCTTGGCCACAACTTCACGAATGAAGTTGGTCCATTCTGTGCAGGCCTCCGGTGCAAGCTTAAAATACCGCTGGTTCCACTCTGCAGCTATCGCTGCATTCATTCTTTTGGCTGTTGCATACATGAGCCAAAAGATTTCAGGCTTCATCACCTTCACATTGGGCCAGTCGGCGGTGTCCCTGCCTGCCCGAAAGGAACACAAAGTATTTAGACGATGCTGGGGTTGCCCGAAAGGAACAAGAAAAGTATTTAGATGATGCGGGGGCAGGAGCTGAATATCACAATAGAAGAATCATGCTGTTTCAAGCAGCAGGATTCAAGCGCTCTGCATGCTGACCTCACCATGCATCCAGGAAGCATTGCGGCCACACGCTCAAGTGTTCCTAGTCATACTGAGCACGACTGTACCCCACAGTGTCTAACCAGCTTAATGCGTTCCACAGCTATTTCAGTTTAAACTTGCTGGAATGCACTGAAAACACTTACAAACCTTCACCATGCGATCCTAATGCGGCCGCATGTAACCAAATCAGGAACAAATCGATGCTGGCTTTGTGCTGAGCTCTCAGGGCAGTACTTACAAATGAGGACATCGACACGCACTGGGTCCAGTGCCTCTTTGGGTGGGGCGCCCTTATTTACGTTGCACCCTTTGCCATACAGAGACTTGCCCTCAATCTCCTCTTTTGTAAACAAGACACGCATCAGTGCCCTCGCGAACTTTGTCGGGGCACCACGACAGTGCGAGTGGAGTCTTTGTAGAGTGGCCTTTTCCACCATCACCCCACTGCCGATGTTCACCTGCACAATAAAGAAATCGAGATAAGAAACCTGGGATGACCTTATGGTTCCTTCCAACCTATATGATAGCCACGAGGCAAGTAGTGTGCAAGCTGCGATTTAAAAGCGGGTGGAGAGAAAATTAAAGATGAACAGCTGCACAGCCAACAAGTAGTTTTTATTTGTACATAAGTATACTTCTAAAATGCAATCTCATGAGAATGTGCCTACTGTTAAGAAGGCTGATAGTCCCATCTCTCGTACCAAATCCATAAAAACAACTACTGTGCCTTAAAAATCGGTAAATTATTTCGCAGGATGCTAGATGTCTAGTAGAGGCACTGCTCTTCACCTTTGAAAAATGACGTCCCTAAGCTTATTCTCAGAAAATTTTGCCCTGCGCCTTTGAGAATAAAAGTTTTGACAAGAAAAGATAATCACTTGCATGGCCGGAACACTGTGTGATAAAATTTTTAGCTAGAGAAAATGCTCTCAAACTCGTATTTTAGCGCCCTCTCCAGAAGCTCACTCTATGTGCGACAACACAAGAGAATTTTTTTGTGCACTTCCCATTGCAAAAAAAAAAAAAAAATGCGAAGCAAGGGGGAGGCTGAACAACACAGCTTGTCATACCAAAATGTCTATGTACGCCATCTGTCAGTCAAACCTGTCCGAGCTTGCACATCTTACCACTGCATTAACAGGCTTCTGCTGTTGCTCTGTACACGAAACACTGGACAGGAAGGAACCATTCAGTTTTGTAGTCAAGCTAGCTTTTGTTTTGCTCATTGTGCATACGACACAGCGTGCATACATGGGACCCAATCGGTTCTGTGAATTTTCGTCGTGCCCATTATCGAGAAAGCAGTTCCATATTAACAAGGTGCAAATATGTCAGAACAGATTGGTCCTCATAAAGATTGTCCACATTTCGATTCATCCATATTGAAAGGGCATGACTATATATCAGACAAGGCAATACAGCCATGCCTCGTTAATATGGACATATTGGTTCCTGAGACAAATTGTTTGTAAAGCAAGTCATGCGTAATAATGTCCTGTGAAGAAAAAATTCTGAAAAAGAAAGCTAATTAAGGTCTGCTTCAGTGTATAGTGGTGGGCAGTGAAGTTGAAATTAGACAATCTGGGGCATTATTCTGGTAGCCATTTTTCTTTTACATAATGCGGTGCAGTCTGAAGCATCTAGTGGTCCATTAGACAAGTGATGGCGTCACACTATGAGATGGCACATCTCCTGCTATGACTGTTCACATACCATGAATCGCTAGTGCATATGTGTACTAGGTGGGCTGACAGCTGTTTAATGCAGCAGAGAAGGGTTACTACTAAACGTCGACATTAATGGGTAGATTTACCTTCGGTTTCTTTTTGAAGGCGGCTCTTCACCTGCACTGCCACGGCTGGTCGAGGCGCCGGCACTTTTCACGGCCCGCGAACATCGCCGTTCCATCATTTTCAGCGTGCCTGCGTTATTTTACCAGAAGAAATAAATTCAGAGCATTCGTGGTGCCTAGCAATAACGGTTGGCAACGCTTGCGCTTACCGAAATCGAGCAGCTCTGCTGTAGCTGGTGGCTCCCCAGCTTTCCAGTTCACGCTGACATGCGTGCCACGCAGCTCCTCAATTGCATTCTTTTCACTCATGAGGCGGAAGCCGACACTGACATCGACTATGGAACGTACGGGATAAACGTCCCATGATTCTTCAGTGGTCCACTTAATAAGGATGTACGACATGGCGAAAAAGAAGAGGAACACAGCGGAGCGGAATAAGCACACGTACGACACGCTTCCCGCCCGAACCGTAAACACGTGCTAACAGGCTATGATACGTACCTGCGATTCATCGTAACACGAACACCGCAACTTTTACATTTCATTTCAAACAATGTACTTTATTTCAATTTCTGAGTTTTAGTGAAGAATAAATGAACGTTCAACAGAACAGTAGTCGCTGGCCACGGCACAACCCACGCTTTTTCGGCTCGGACTGGATCACGTTTAGTTTCGATACAGCACCACAGCACTCTTGTACCGTGATAAAGTTTGCACCTTGCCTGCTCGAACAACTCTTTCTTTTTAACAGTACATCTTATTTAATCTTGGCTTGCATTCCTCTGTATTGAGGCTACATTTGATAGCTACTGATGCTGCTTCTAGCAGCTGCTTGGCAGTTTTTTTTTTTCAGGGGGTTACTATTACACGTCGGTAAATTTGCCTGTGGGACAAGATTTGACCATATTGGCTCTTTTGAATCACCTTGGTTCTAAGGTCAGTCGTCATCCTCGAGAGATACTCCGTCAATCGCTTGGATGTAACTGCATAGTTGATAGTTGATGACCGGTTCCGTGATGTCCAGGTGGTCTGCACTTCACACCTCTGCAAGTTCCCGACGACCAGGTCAAAGTCCTCCACCACACTTAACAGCCCCTGTCCATTCGTATCAGTGTACCCGTCTAGGTCATCAAGATGAGCATTGAAGTCTCCCAATAACAGCAAGTGGTAGTTTTGCTAGAGACAGCGGATGTCTTCTCTCAAACGCGCCCAGAGGGTATCATTATGTGTTTTGGTAGCTGATCCTGTCCACATGTAGACCACACCTACCGCAACTTGCTTGGAGCCTAACCTGCTGGTTACCCACAGGTGTTCTCTGCACTCGGGTCTCACTCTCTCCCATCCTTGCTTTGGTGGAATCACGACTCTGATTCTGCCTCCGTTCCGCTCCCCACATGTCCTACTACATCAGCCGAGACGCAGCGCTGGAAGATGACCGCGGAGAATAAGCCAGCCCTGAGTACGTATTGCGCTCGGAAGACGGAGGTCAAGCAGGAGAAATTCTATAACTCCATAGGAAGTTCACTGCTTTTCAGGCGCGCGCTGGGGTGCTACAAACAAGGCTTTGGTGGGCTAAATGCAGGGGTCAAAACGCAGCCAAAGCGGACGTGGCGTGTGTGGTGTGCCAACAAGGGGAAGAGACTGCCGAACACATAGTTCTGACCTGTTCGGTGCTTCAGCCACACAACATCCGGTTGGAACCCTTTTTGCGCAGGCCCTTGGTTTCCCGCCGCTCAGGCCACTGGATGGTAATTCGACTGTTATTGAAACAGCGGATACCGGAGGGACAGATGCTGTGGTTGGTGCAGTGGAAACAACCAAACGTCGATTGGCATTGTGGAGAGAAATCTCCATGAAGACGAGGAAGACTACAAAATAGGCTCGGACACTTTCGGAGGTTTCTCTGTAAGGACCGCCCAATACGAAGGGAAAGCCACATATCCAAATTCAAAATCAGTGCCTCCATTGTTCCCGATGCCTTAGCCGATGCTCTGCTTGAGCCGCACTTTTATGGGTCCGTCGTCTTGCTGCGCAAGCGTGGCGTCTGGGATCACCATGTTTTGCGCTGTAGCAGAGCAAAACCATAGGGGCCCAGTCTGGGTCCGTCTCCTCCCACAGTTTTGATGGTCTGCCTACAAATGCAAGAGACATTTGTTTTGAAATGAGATGTTCCGCTATGCTCGTACGTCGTGCAGCTAAATAAACATTGTGCATATGCGACAGTTTACCTTTTAACCCATTGGCTTCAGCGCCCTCCGCGGCGTTTCCTGCTTGGTATTCCGTGCGGCAATAGCAACGCGCGTTGGGCACTCGAGCCGCTCTTTAAAAAAAGCGATAAATTCCGCTGCACACCTCGTAGAAAGACAAAATTTACTTTATTCTGTTTGGAAGGGCTCGCTGCATCATCCTGTCTAATATGACTTGCGTGTATGGAAAGCTTTGAAGCACACAGGCTTGTGAAGTGCAACTTCACATTTTTCACATTCCCACCGGCTCTCCGACTTTTTCCCGTGTGTCTTGCAAACTATGCATAGCCTTGATCGATTCTGTTTTATTTTGTTTGGTGGGATTTGGCGAGGAAAATGAGCCCACTCGGAAGCCTGCAGCCGCATTGGTGTAGCCGCGACTGGCGGTTTACGTCGACCATGGTATTGGGGCAAAACAGCCGCTTCGAGAATCTCCTCTGCGAGGTTCACTTTTCAGTCTGTGTAGTGGAGCCGCTTGCCTGATGTTTTGGCAAATAAGACGTAGCTGTTATAAACTGCGATGTCCATAATATAAAAGATTTTCTTGTAGCCTTTGGCGTATCTTCGCATAATTGGAAAGGAAGCCAGTTGTTGGTCCTCGCGATCCACTCCGCCCATGCCTCGGTTGTAATCGATTACAACTTGCGGCTTCAGAACTGGCAAGCCATTCTTGCGACCCTTTTTTCTGGTATCAGTGAGACCAGTTGAACTGTGGCAGGCTGACAGCATTGTGACCTGCTTTTTGTCCTGCCAAGTGAGGGCCTTGTATTCGCCTTTTTGCAGCTTCGCCTTGAAATCCTTCGGCATGTTCTTTCGGTGAAGGCGGACTGTGCCGACCGCATTCGAACCAGCTTCCTTTAGGTGGCGAAATAGCAATGGCGAAGAATACCAGTTGTCCATAAACACTGAGTGGCCATCGGGCAGACGTTTTTCTAGAAGGTCGATTACAACCGCCTCACTGCACAACAATCCAGCGGTAACTGGAGTCTTCTCACTTTTTCCTGTGTAAATCGAGAATTTGAGGCAGTAGTCGCTTGAAGATTCGCACAGTTTGTGGAACTTAAGTCCAAATCTTGCCTGTTTCGAGGGGTTAAACTGGACGTAGGACAGCCGGCCACGAAACTTCATAAGGCTTTCATCAACTGCAAGACACTCTTCGGGATCATATGCTGCATCAATGCATTTCAGTACGTGGTCGAGCACAGGGCGCAACATCCACAGCTTATCTCCACTCTGAGGGAGAGAGTTGTCGCAGAAATGCAGATATTTTGAGAGTGCCCAAAAACGGTGCCTCGACATCACAGGAGCAAAAAATGGTGTGCTTATAACAGCTCTTGTTGACCAGTAAGACTGAATCCTGCTCTTTTTTACTTGGCTCATCAGCACACACAAAGCGAAGTAAGCTTTAATTTCATCCGGTGTTGTTTCATGCCAACTGGGATCGGGATGCAAACGCTGTTTCTCGCATGCAAAGGCATTTGTGTGT
This sequence comes from Amblyomma mixtum, assembly GCF_055824585.1. Classification (NCBI taxonomy): domain Eukaryota; kingdom Metazoa; phylum Arthropoda; class Arachnida; order Ixodida; family Ixodidae; genus Amblyomma; species Amblyomma mixtum. The sequence continues at coordinate 44,534,517 of NC_143015.1, read as the reverse complement.
AATGCGATGGTGCTCCAAATCTCGTCTCCGAGGAGAGCGTTGAACATTGCCAGAGCACTGGGATTTGCACCTACTTGTAGCTGGATGGCTCGTTTGATGCCTGGTTGTCGATAAAAGGTGTTCTTCACAACCTTTTCCACTGTGTCATCCACTTCCCATTGCCAGTCTTCTAGTTTTCGCGCCTTCGGAGATGGTGGCCGAGAGTCGCACGGATCTTGCGCTAAACACAAGTTATCGTCATTGTCGCTGTCACTGTCCGTAATCCGGTCACTTACGTCATCTGACACAGCATCCTCTTCATCGCAGTTGTCACTCTCGTCATCACTCTCGAACACAAGATTGAGAATTTCTTCCGCCGTCAAAGCACGCTTTCTCTGCGACGCCATGTTTGAAAAGAGGCGGGATTGCGAACTTTTTGTCGATAAAAACAACAAAACTGACCTCAGACAGTGGACAACTATGTCCATCTGGTGGAAAACACATGAACCAATCACTACACAAGTTGTGCTGTGCTGCCATCTATTGAATAAACCCAAAACAAACCATACTCTGAGCGGCCGGCGATTCGCCGGCCAAAGTGACTTTGGCCTCAGCCGGTGCGGCCGGCGGATCGCCGGCCGCGGAAGCCAATGGGTTAAGAAGTGGGTGCCGCAAACATGTACGAGGGGGTACCCAAAAGAAACCGGACTAAATTTTTTGGTCGGCAAAGCTTCTGTGGTACCGCGTTTTGCCACTAGGCGCGCATAGAACGAACATTCCAGAGTCAGTAAGCCGAGTGCCGTCGTTGAAGGAGGTCAAACTAGTTTAGGCAGAGTTTTAGAGTGACGACTGTTTTGTGTGAATGTCGTTTTTGCAATGGCTGATTTTCGTGAACAGCTTGCGCCGGTGAAATTCTGATTTTTGCTCGGAAACAGTTGAATGGAAACTTGAAATATTAAGAAAGACGTACAAGGATGATGCTATGGGGACAACTCAAGTGTTCCTGAATCGAATCCTGAATCAAAGCAACAATCATGCCAATGGAAAACTTCAAATGTCCAGTCGTTGTGGTGTGTACACTCTTCTTGTCCGTCGTCTTGTGTGACTGGTTTTTTTCCGTTTACAATGTACCAACTGGCCCGCATTTCAACCCTTCTTCAAATTCACCTCGCCTCAAGAAAGCTCGTCAGGTGAACCCAAACCTCAAAACAATGCTGATTTGTTTTTTCGACGTGAGAGTAGTCGTTCATTGAGAATTTGTTCCACAGGGTCAGATAGTTAGCCAGGCTGTCTACTTGGATGTTTTGAAAAGATTGGGCAGCAGTGTGCGGTGGAAGCGGCCAGGTTTGTGGCGGTCGGGTGACTGTTTTTTCCATCATGGCAATGCCCCTGCTCACACAGCCCTGTCTCTACGACAATTTTGGACCAAAAATGGCATGACCCCTATTCCTCAACCCTCATACTCTCCCGACCTTGCCCCGTGCTACTTTCTTTGTTTCCTAGAATGAAAAAATAGGTGAATGGAAAGCGTTTCGCTGATGTTGCTGAGGTGAAGAAAAAACGACGGAGGCACTGTCAACATCACAAAAGATGAATTTAAACAATGTTTTGAAAAATGGAATGAAAGATTCGACAAGCGTATCATTGCAAGTGGGGAATACCTTGAAGGACGTTGAAGGTCTGCGCTTAAAATGTGAAAAAATAAGTTCAAACAAAAATAAGTCCGGTTTCTTTTGGGTACCCCCTCGTATGCCCATCCTATTGGTTTTGAGATTGGTGCGTTCTATCAGAGCCAGCCAAACATCCCATCACTTCATGCATAAAGCTTTCGTACGGTTGCCTTGATGCTCGATGATCTTTGGGAGACTAAAAAAGTTTGTTGATTTCGCCCAACAAGTGCAGTTGGAGCATCCAACAACAGCGCAGGTAACCATCGCGACACCGTCGAAAGTACACCATGCGCGGGAATTGCATGAACTGCACTACGGCCGCTGTGACTGCACCAACATGGCGGAGCAATATTCCAGGGTTCCAGCTACGATGTCAGTGCAAGCCATGTGTAGGGCGAAATACTTAAGAAAATACCTTGTGCCATGGCGCTCTTTGGCTGCAGATGCCCTTGCGCTATTAAAATCCGTCATCCATCCACGTTGTGAACAGGACTGCACATTCTGGTCGCAGAGATTGTGTGTACTGTGAAGGGATTACTTTTATCATGTGCCGATTCACTCAATAGTGAGACCTCTTGTGGTGTGATAACCTTTGCACTCGCACTTGTAGTGCTTTTGCATGTGTGACATCTGATTTGTGAAGAGTTGGCTATCAGTGAATTGTTCAACTTTTGGGCTTTTTCTGGCAGCTGTGGTCATATTATGAGAAGTTATGCATCCTCCTACGAAATATTTTTCAGTTTGGTTTTAGTGTACTACGTACAATGCTTAATATTAAGAACCTAACTTTCCAGCTCAACATTGTCATGTGACAACAGCCTATTTTAGCTTCACAAAACAAGTTACGTTCTTTGGTTGTTGCCACAGATGTGGAGGGCTCATGTCATACACTCATCTTGCAGCTCAGCTCTGTAGGAAGTTCTTATCTCTACCAAACACTTCTCATTGTGCCTGTCAAGTAGTTGACTGCACATGAATTCTCGTGCACAACCAGAAGCTACGCAATGAACTGATCCATTCTAATATGAGTCAAATAGTGTTTGATAATTATTACCCTCTCATGAGCTATTGCCAAGGTCAAGATAGCCTCCTTTCATATGTTAATGAAATATGACAATATGCACATGTGCTAACCCCAGTAGAATACAATAATTACCCCTTATCGTCTCCACCTTCAGCGGCGTCAGTGGCTTCTGCGGATGCACATGTGCTAACCCCAGTAGAATACAATAATTACCCCTTATCGTCTCCACCTTCAGTGGCGTCAGTGGCTTCTGCGGATGCACATGTGCTAACCCCAGTAGAATACAATAATTACCCCTTATCGTCTCCACCTTCAGCGGCGTCAGTGGCTTCTGCGGATGCACATGTGCTAACCCCAGTAGAATACAATAATTACCCCTTATCGTCTCCACCTTCAGCGGCGTCAGTGGCTTCTGCGGATGCGCATGTGCTAACCCCAGTAGAATACAATAATTACCCCTTATCGTCTCCACCTTCAGCGGCGTCAGTGGCTTCTGCGGATGCGCATGTGCTAACCCCAGTAGAATACAATAATTACCCCTTATCGTCTCCACCTTCAGCGGCGTCAGTGGCTTCTGCGGATGCACATGTGCTAACCCCAGTAGAATACAATAATTACCCCTTATCGTCTCCACCTTCAGTGGCTTCTGCGGATGCGCATGTGCTAACCCCAGTAGAATACAATAATTACCCCTTATCGTCTCCACCTTCAGCGGCATCAGTGGCTTCTGCGGATGCGCATGTGCTAACCACAGTAGAATACAATAATTACCCCTTATCGTCTCCACCTTCAGCGGCGTCAGTGGCTTCTGCGGATGCGCATGTGCTAACCCCAGTAGAATATAATAATTACCCCTTATCGTCTCCACCTTCAGCGGCGTCAGTGGCTTCTGCGGATGCGCATGTGCTAACCCCAGTAGAATACAATAATTACCCCTTATCGTCTCCACCTTCGGCGGCATCTGTGGCTTCTGCGGATGCGCATGTGCTAACCCCAGTAGAATACAATAATTACCCCTTATCGTCTCCACCTTCGACGGCATCAGTGGCTTCTGCGGATGCGCATGTGCTAACCCCAGTAGAATACAATAATTACCCCTTATCGTCTCCACCTTCGGCAGCGTCAGTGGCTTCTGCGGATGCGCATGTGCTAACCCCAGTAGAATACAATAATTACCCCTTATCGTCTCCACCTTCGGCGGCGTCAGTGGCTTCTGCGGATGCGCATGTGCTAACCCCAGTAGAATACAATAATTACCCCTTATCGTCTCCACCGTCGGCGGCATCAGTGCCTTCTGCGGATGCGCATGTGCTAACCCCAGTAGAATACAATAATTACCCCTTATCGTCTCCACCTTCGGCGGCGTCAGTGGCTTCTGCGGATGCGCATGTGCTAACCCCAGTAGAATACAATAATTACCCCTTATCGTCTCCACCTTCGGCGGCATCTGTGGCTTCTGCGGATGCGCATGTGCTAACCCCAGTAGAATACAATAATTACCCCTTATCGTCTCCACCTTCGGCGGCATCAGTGGCTTCTGCGGATGCGCATGTGCTAACCCCAGTAGAATACAATAATTACCCCTTATCGTCTCCACCTTCGGCGGCGTCAGTGGCTTCTGCGGATGCGCATGTGCTAACCCCAGTAGAATACAATAATTACCCCTTATCGTCTCCACCTTCGGCGGCGTCAGTGGCTTCTGCGGATGCGCATGTGCTAACCCCAGTAGAATACAATAATTACCCCTTATCGTCTCCACCTTCAGCGGCGTCAGTGGCTTCTGCGGATGCGCATGTGCTAACCCCAGTAGAATACAATAATTACCCCTCATCGTCTCCACCTTCAGCGGCGTCAGTGGCTTCTGCGGATGCGCTTGTGCTAACCCCAGTAGAATATAATAATTACCCTTGATCGTCTCCACCTTCAGCGGCGTCAGTGGCTTCTGCGGATGCGCATGTGCTAACCCCAGTAGAATACAATAATTACCCCTTATCGTCTCCACCTTCGGCGGCATCTGTGGCTTCTGCGGATGCGCATGTGCTAACCCCAGTAGAATACAATAATTACCCCTTATCGTCTCCACCTTCGGCGGCATCAGTGGCTTCTGCGGATGCGCATGTGCTAACCCCAGTAGAATACAATAATTACCCCTTATCGTCTCCACCTTCGGCGGCGTCAGTGGCTTCTGCGGATGCGCATGTGCTAACCCCAGTAGAATACAATAACTACCCCTTATCATCTCCACCTTCGGCGGCGTCAGTGGCTTCTGCGGATGCGCATGTGCTAACCCCAGTAGAATACAATAATTACCCCTTATCGTCTCCACCTTCGGCGGCATCAGTGGCTTCTGCGGATGCGCATGTGCTAACCCCAGTAGAATACAATAATTACCCCTTATCGTCTCCACCTTCGGCGGCATCAGTGGCTTCTGCGGATGCGCATGTGCTAACCCCAGTAGAATACAATAATTACCCCTTATCGTCTCCACCTTCGGCGGCGTCAGTGGCTTCTGCGGATGCGCATGTGCTAACCCCAGTAGAATACAATAATTACCCCTTATCGTCTCCACCTTCGGCGGCGTCAGTGGCTTCTGCGGATGCGCATGTGCTAACCCCAGTAGAATACAATAATTACCCCTTATCGTCTCCACCTTCGGCGGCATCAGTGGCTTCTGCGGATGCGCATGTGCTAACCCCAGTAGAATACAATAATTACCCCTTATCGTCTCCACCTTCGGCGGCATCAGTGGCTTCTGCGGATGCGCATGTGCTAACCCCAGTAGAATACAATAATTACCCCTTATCGTCTCCACCTTCGGCGGCATGAGTGGCTTCTGCGGATGCGCATGTGCTAACCCCAGTAGAATACAATAATTACCCCTTATCGTCTCCACCTTCGGCGGCATCAGTGGCTTCTGCGGATGCGCATGTGCTAACCCCAGTAGAATACAATAACCCCTTATCGTCTCCACCTTCGGCGGCATCAGTGGCTTCTGCGGATGCGCATGTGCTAACCCCAGTAGAATACAATAATTACCCCTTATCGTCTCCACCTTCGGCGGCATCAGTGGCTTCTGCGGATGCGCATGTGCTAACCCCAGTAGAATACAATAATTACCCCTTATCGTCTCCACCTTCGGCGGCATCAGTGGCTTCTGCGGATGCGCATGTGCTAACCCCAGTAGAATACAATAATTACCCCTTATCGTCTCCACCTTCGGCGGCATTAGTGGCTTCTGCGGATGCGCATGTGCTAACCCCAGTAGAATACAATAATTACCCCTTATCGTCTCCACCTTCGGCGGCATCAGTGGCTTCTGCGGATGCGCATGTGCTAACCCCAGTAGAATACAATAATTACCCCTTATCGTCTCCACCTTCGGCGGCATCAGTGGCTTCTGCGGATGCGCATGTGCTAACCCCAGTAGAATACAATAATTACCCCTTATCGTCTCCACCTTCGGCGGCATCAGTGGCTTCTGCGGATGCGCATGTGCTAACCCCAGTAGAATACAATAATTACCCCTTATCGTCTCCACCTTCGGCGGCATCAGTGGCTTCTGCGGATGCGCATGTGCTAACCCCAGTAGAATACAATAATTACCCCTTATCGTCTCCACCTTCGGCGGCATCAGTGGCTTCTGCGGATGCGCATGTGCTAACCCCAGTAGAATACAATAATTACCCCTTATCGTCTCCACCTTCGGCGGCATCAGTGGCTTCTGCGGATGCGCATGTGCTAACCCCAGTAGAATACAATAATTACCCCTTATCGTCTCCACCTTCGGCGGCATCAGTGGCTTCTGCGGATGCGCATGTGCTAACCCCAGTAGAATACAATAACCCCTTATCGTCTCCACCTTCGGCGGCATCAGTGGCTTCTGCGGATGCGCATGTGCTAACCCCAGTAGAATACAATAATTACCCCTTATCGTCTCCACCTTCGGCGGCATCAGTGGCTTCTGCGGATGCGCATGTGCTAACCCCAGTAGAATACAATAATTACCCCTTATCGTCTCCACCTTCGGCGGCATCAGTGGCTTCTGCGGATGCGCATGTGCTAACCCCAGTAGAATACAATAATTACCCCTTATCGTCTCCACCTTCGGCGGCGTCAGTGGCTTCTGCGGGGCCTTGTCCGCACCCTCCGCCAGGAATCTGTTGGACAGCGTTTCTGTGAAGCTGCGCTGAGCCAACACTTCTGTTGACCACAATGTGGTTGCCGCTCTTTTGACAAACAGTGAATCTTTTGGTAGTGCCATAAGGGTATCGTACGCCTCTTTCGATATTTCGTAGCCATTGGCCAGGTGTACCTGCAGGAAAAAGAAAACAAATGGCATGCCGAACTGAAAGGGACGTACATAATGTACAAATTATCATTGTTTACCGAGTGCATTCTGACTTAAAACTCAGTGTTAGCACTTGCCACAGCACCAAGGTCAAAATGATTTAGAACTTTAAAGTAACTGCAGAACATAAACGTGGACATTAACAGTGCGATGGGCATTTAGTGGCCCTTCTTAACAGCAGTGGAGTATCAAAGGTAACTGCATGCAGTGCTCGTAACTGGCTAATGCTAATCTCAATTCATGTTTGGAATGCTATCAGCAAATAATTTCAGAAAAACGGCTCTACCTTGCTGGACTTAGCCAATTAGTGTGTGCACACAGTAGCAAATGCTAAAAAAATAAGAGCACACAAAAAAATCCGTGCCGTTTGTGCTTCACACAATGTGGTGCCCCTTGTAAGAGTGTAATGGTCACAAAATTTCTATAGCAACCAGATGCCCTTCTCAAGACATGTCACAATGACTAAGCAATGCAAAAGACCAGCCTCAAAGACAAGTTACCCTTCCGACACAGAGCTGGCCTCTCATGCTTGACCCTCATGCCTCCCCTTTTGCTGTCATTGTGGGGCACGTGGCTACAGCACAGGCTCTTCTACTGCTCAGCCTGCACTGACACCTAGCATCTAATTGATGTCTTAGCTGCCAGTGCTCTTTTTAAAAGCAGCACTAAGCATGATTCAACTCCACATGGAAAAATTTTAGTGATCATTAATACTATATCGGCTACCTTTGTGGACCAAACTGGACCTGTAAAGTAACTGCACGAGCCGCAAGAAATAGCCATCTGACTGTTCAAGCCTGACCAAAAAACCCCAATATACCTGTCATTAACCCTTTGAGGGTCGAATTATTTTGAAGAAAACTTTCCCAGGTGGTCAAATTACTTTATTGCGAATCTTGAATCTTCAAAATGTATATAATCGAGAATAAATAGTAAAAAAAAATTAGGAACAGTACTTTGGTGACAGCATCACTCACAACTGGAAAATGTTCAATAGAATAGAATAGCAACGGTGATAAGCAAGCTAAGAGCAGCGCCAATAAAGATAGAAATCAACTTTCCCCGCCTCTGCAAAACAGTGCCCACAAAGAGAAAACACGTTTCGCGCGACTCCGTTGCGATCCCGCGGCGGAATCGAAACCGCGTAGGCGCGTTGCCACAGAGGGCGAGAATACCTCGCGAGCAACGGTGATAAGCAAGCTAAGAGCAGCGCCAATAAAGATAGAAATCAACTTCGGCAGCCCCTGCAAGATAGTGCTGACAAAAAGAAAACTCAAATTTCGCACGACTCCGTTGCGATCACGCGGCGAAACCAAAACTACAAAAGGGGTGTTGCCGCAGTCTGTGCCGCCGCGCTAAAGCTAGACATAAGTTCTGCTTATCTCCGTAAGAAGGCAGCACAAAATTCAAACACTTCTTGTAAGTCCTAAGAGGTGGCAGCACCCCCCAGTGAGCACGCATTGTTCTTTTGGCGCAAAATTTCAAACGGAAGATCGAAACCGTACCCGTACGGCAAAGACCTTGCGGGACAGAAAACCGCCGCCGTACATATACGGCAAAAACCTTCAAAGGGTTAAACCACCAACATAAAATGCATATAGCTTACTGAATTTTAAAAGCACTGGTTAAGCAATTACATGTAGACATGAAATTCGTTTCATGAGCATCCAGTGAATTTTCGCAGCAGGACAAATGTTGCTCGATTTCGATGGTGACCTTTTTTCCTGTTTTCCTTTCTTGAATAAAAATTTACAGGTGCAAGTGAATGCTGGTGCCGCATCTTATTGGTGCTGCTATAGCCAGTATAGACAAGTATCAACTTGCTAAACATTCTACACTGGTGAATGAATATATGTGCATGCTACCCCGCATTTCACATTTCATAAGACAGAAAATTTAGGCGCTTTCACCTTTCCACTGTCTGTCAGAGTACAAACACCCTGGACTGGTCGTGGTTCTGCTGCAGGCGGTCCAGCAGGCACTGCTGGAAGGTGTACTTCTGAAGACATCACAGATGCCTCACCTCCTTCAAAAGCCGGCATGTCTGCACGCAACGGCGGCAAAACAAACGCTTGATATTTACCTAGTAGAGATTAAAACACAATTCAGACTAGTGCAGTGGGAGCAACATTTCATACAATTTATGCTGAAATCAATGCCCTCAGCCTCGAAGCATATCAAATATAAATTAGATTATTCTTTTTTTATGCAGACATGCAATATGGAATCAATTTTATTCATATTTATGGCAAGACAGCTAGCTACCACTTAGTACTTGCGTTTAATGTGCAATGAAGAAAAGCAAAATGCAGTTATTTCTGGCGGTCAACCTCATCATCCTGCCTATGCCCAAACCAGGTTAAAAGCACTACCCATTGACCTCCAATTTAGTATTATGCCAGCTGCAGAAAACCTATAGCCCACAAATTTCCTAATCTTGTCTGCAATGTTTACCTTTCTTTTTTGGAATCTATTTCATAAGTAGTAATGGACCATTCACCACCTGTCCTCCACACCATAAGTATTGCTCATTTCTTCATGACTTAAACCAGAACATCACAGTCTTGTTTGTTCCCTCAACTCGCACTACTCTCTTTCTGTCTCTTAATGTTACGCACACTGCGCTGTCCTTCGGTTAATTTCAAGCCTTCTCAACATGGCTGCTGCCTGTACCGTTCCATCACACTATGAATTTCCCATTAACATCATGAATGATATAAAAACAACGTTCTCGTATGCTTTCTTTGGTTCCAATGACTGTTGGCTACCTTCATATTTACGTTGTAACGAGCTCCTCATTTCTATACCCTTCCCTGTTCATTCCGTCATTAGGTTATCCTTGTAGCTTGAAAAACGGGCTATAAACTTGCTGCAAACTGAAAAAATGTGCACGGTAGTAGGGTAAGGACTCCGCAACAGTGTCACTGACAATTACAGATAGTGGACATGGTTTATTGGTTTACTAGGGTTTACTGGGACCCAAAGCAACTAAGGCTATGAGAGACGCCTGTAGTGGAGGGCTCCGGAAATTTCGACCACCTGGGGTTCTTTAACGTGTACTGACATCGCACTGTACACGGGCCTCTGGAATTTCTCCTCCAAAGAAATTCGGCTGGTGCGGTCGGGATTGAACCTGCGTCTTTCGGGTCAGCGTAACCACTGAGCCACCCCGGCGGGGCACAGATAGTGGACATGATTCCAGAGTGCTGCTGATGACTTTCCATACCTTCTTAAGACAGCTGATAAGCACGCATTGTGTACTTCAGATGCGGGCAGCGTGGACCCTTCCAGTGACAGGATGGGGTGGCACTGTTGTGGTACATGTGTTACTGCCCTTGGAGGGATGTCTTCAGCGGCATTCTCAACGAGTGCAATGCTAGCCACATTGCTCACTTCAGCCTTCTGTTGACAAAAACGTTTGCAGTTTTAGACCTCCCGTTTAGCAAGTTCATTTTTCCTTGTTTCATCATACTTTCTCATCTTTTTAGGTAATTTATCTAAGCTCCACTAAGAACACGAACATATGTAGCTAAATTTCACATTTCCACTGTGATGCAGACGTTAGGATCATTAAAGACATGGAATTAGTGTAAAACTGCATTTCTACAACCAATGAGGAATATAATAAACATGCAAAATTTTCAACACTTGCTTTCCCAAAAAGAAGTCCCTTTTATAATGCACTTGTGTATTTTTAAGACACTGGAGCTTACGAGAAAAAAGTAATAACTAAGGCTGTAGCAAGTGGTATCTAGATAATGAAGTAGGCATACTGCCATACAAGACTAACCTGGAGCTGAGAGGCATTTCAGAAGCTGCTCCTGCAGCTTCATGTTTAACTGCCGCAGCTTCGAATTTTCTTTCTTGAGGGCTTCCTTTGAGTGCATTGCTTTCTCTGAGTGCCACAATGTCCTCATTGGCACTTCTTTTCGCAGCCATTCTCAACTTCTTCACCTTTTTTGTTGACTAGAATTAAAGGGTAGGCATAACCAATATAAATGCAGCAAATGTGTGTCATGTACAAGTCATCATGCACTTCGTATATAATCAGCCTACTCGCATTTGTTTGAACACTACAAGGAGTTTCACCCACTTGCCGCAAGTACATTGGGCGTTTCCTCATCCATAACACGGTACTGTTGGCCGCAAAAGTTTGCAGGATCTGCGATGCGTGGCGGGGCGAAGCAAAACAACATTGCTGCGTGATCTGCCATAACAGAGCATAGTATCCAGGCTCACGTGAACCTCAACACCACGCTCTGTGATGGCGGATGGCACAGCAATGCAGTTTTGCAGATCCTGCAAACTTTTGCGCTTGACAGTTCATGCTCCCGATACATGTTAGGAATAATAGCAATGCCAGAAGGAGTGCATATGACTGTATATATGACTGCATTAAGCCTAAGAATCTGCAGGTCTACAAATGGCAGCAAGTTCCTGTCTAGAGGTCTCCTTGAAAAGATTCAGCAGTGCTTCTATGTGACTGTAAATCTGGCATAGTCACTGTCAAGTCCTTCACGACTCTGAGCTAAAGCTGCTTCTTACTTGGTCGCTCTTTACAACAGCAACTTAAATGGTCCATCAGAGCAAACAGCTATGTCATACAATTCTTTGCATATACATTTGCAACCAGAAGAATGCACTACATCACTCATACAAGCTTTTCCTACAACTGCACGCTCTGTTTACCATGGCTGTGATTATACATGCGCCCACATGGCAACGTGTTACTTGCTCTAAGACTTGCACATGTTTCAATAATTCAACACTAGCCAACATTTCCATAAAATATATAAAAAGAGTAAACATATTCAAAATGACCAAGGCGATAGCAAAGGACCCAGCAGTGGCATCAATGGAAATTGAATATACCGTAGTTGCACCGAAGCCATAGCTGCCGCCATGTTTGAGATTAGATGCACGCCAGAAACTTGCAAACTTTTATAATCCATTTTTCATTACCTGCCCCAATCTGCATTGCAGAAGCTCTCCCTTAGACTCAATATTGTGGCGCCCATGACATCACATGAAACACATGTATACTTACTACCAACATCACAATTCCTGAACGGAACATGCAATTTCCAACACGCACATTTTCTGGTGGCCCCTGCCGCTTCAGCTTTGCACGCTGTGTCTTATCTGTTATGAATGTGTCCATTTCTTCTTTGGACTCTGAAATAAATTTGTTGAAATAAATTTGAATGGACACTTGTTTCTCGTAGTAACGACCAGGCCACACAACACTCAGGCAGCTACATCTCAGTGCTCGCACTCATATGCTTGTGTAATTACACTCGCATGCTGCAGTGTTTTTCTCAAGTGTCCACATAATTAATGTTCAGCCTCTTCGCGTTGATGAGGTAACATTTTTAAAAGCACGGAAAAGATGAGAAGACAACATGAGTGCATGGAATGCAGCACATAAATAGCTGACATTACTGTGCAGTGTATTTCATAATACTACAACACCAGATAGGCAAATACTGCAAAGCTTTACAGTGTATGTAAACACACAGAATTAAAAATAAAACAGGTCTAACCATTCTGCCCTCTCCCCGAAACCATGGCAAATTTATGGGCACGGGATTTCGGTACATCGAACATGAAACATGCAGTACACTTGGAGCGCATAAGCGGTAAAAAGAAAGTGAAAGAGGGCGAAAAACGTTCGAGAAACAGCACGCACAACGTGTGGTTGGGCTAGTCGGTGCAGATTCGACAACATGAAAGAGAAAACAGCGTTGACACAGGACATGAAGGGGCGCTCTTTGTTTTGAATCGTGTGCCCCGAGCAAATCCATGTGAGCAGACAGGCGGCATATGCCTGCCGACATGTTTTGCAGCAATAGTTCACGCACAGGGATAAAAAAAACTTTCATCAGAGTCTTCAAGACAGTTCTGCTTACCTGACATGTGAAGTATTTTGGCGTCGTAATACCCTCCGCTGGTTTTTTCGTCGCCTTCCCAGTATACGCTGTAAGTTTCCCCGGCCCTAAAATCGTGCACATCAGCCGGGCGGAACCTTTTTACATGACGTGATTTCGCGATTTTCTTTACATTGTCTTCTAAGAACTTCACGTAGACGTAATACTCCATTGATTTGTCCGGGCAGTCCCCACTGAAGATTAACGCTACCAAAACTAGACTAACCAAAACAAATGACGGAGTTCCACGTGCGAGCCTCATTGATGCGCCCATGCCGCCTAGGCTTGCTAGATGGCTCATTATTTATGCTGCTAGGGGTGGCGGTGTAATCTTGTCAGATACACAAAGAATTCCGCAAGACTTCTATCTGCGCACAAAACAGCATACTACAATATGTTCGGTCTGATTCTTTCTGTGATCTTGGGTTAACAGGTACAGTAGGACATTATCATTACCATTTTTCTTCATTATCTGGAAATGTCTAGAAAGACAAGCTGTTCACACGCGCCTGTCAGCCACCAACTCCCCGTATGTCCGCTTCACGATTTCGGGTGACAACAAACCTCAAAATAAGCTATTTAATGTATTGGACGCTTTTTCGGCGATTGCTTCTTTGCCGGCTGGCGTTTCGTGATGAAGATGGAGACGGTGGACTTTCGTCTCGGGCGCCCATTCCAGCTTGCAAAGCACTTTTTGAAAAGCATTTTTCTACAGAACAAAGCATACTCTGATATGCTACTGATGTCATCAGAGTTGGGGATGGCTTCGTTACAATTTGGTGTGTGAACAAACAGCACGGTTTAAATTCGCCAACTTCTGACGCAACCAAAACAATACAATTCTTAAAAAATGCCACATGAGGGTGGTATCACATATGTAAGGACAAAGAGGGAGTGTTGCAGCAGAATGCTAAAAAACGTCAGCCAGAAAAATTTGGAAGCAGACGTTACACCTAAACCAAGCACATGGCATAATAGCATGACACCTACTCAATACAACGTACTCAATTACCACTACTTTAACAGCTTACATTATGTGCATGTAGCAATGTTTTTGCACATCAGGAAGCCACACGTGGCCTGAAAACAGGTTTCCAAACTGAACAAGCTGCTCACTTTACATTAGTTGTCGCCACTTGTTTAGCAACACTGTGACTGCCGCATTCGATGCTTGCCTTCTGTGATGCTGCACGCTCATTCTCCTTACGTATTAAAATCAGGGTGTCTACCAAGTTGACGTTTCCAAATTCCCTGAGTTTTCCAGGTTTTCCCTGAGTGCATTTGTATACTTTAGTTTATACGAAAACAGCCTCACACAAAGCCGCCTGATGGTATCACTCTCCAGTAAGCATGTTAAAAATAAAACACACAAGTGAGAGAGTAGCAAAATGCATAACAAATCGAATATCTTCGAAAAAATGCTAAAACAAACTGCGAATCGAAATGAACATTTTCAAATACAAAATAATAGGAAGATGCATGTGGAAAGAAGTAATTTCAAATGTGAGATATTTCTATCTACTGATAGTAACCGCAATGGTGCCATTCTCTCTCAGCAAGTTTATTCAGATGAACTGCAGATTACAGAAATCTTAGTTTGTAGAAGTGAAAGAGTGACAAACCTCAATGTAACACTGAAAAGTCAACCTCAAGTTCACACTTAAGTGTTGTTTCACTGTTTTAGAGAGTTTATTTTCGTTTTGGTGAGGGACAGTTGCATCTCGGCATCAGCCAACACTTTGTTTTTTCAGCTCAAGCTCTTTCACAGAAGCGGCGGCACGCTTCCTTTCCCGTTTTTTCCTCAGTGCATCAGCCCTTTCTGCTCACGTCCTCTCCAGCTCCTCTTTCCACCGTGCGTTCGCCCCACAGACCATTTGGAGCATCCTCTTGGTCAGCTGAAAGTTGGCAACTCCTCCAGCCGCCATTACGGCGTCATACATGATTCGCTGCGTGACCAAAGATTGCTCCTTCTGATTTTCAACAAGACATTGCTTTGTTAATAGAAAATCCCCGCTCGCAGACGCATTTCCGTGCGAAAGAGAAAGAATCATTTTCACAAATGTGAAGAGTTCTTTGTTCGAACCACGGATGCCTGCCCAAAGGGCACCCAGCCGATGCGTGCTCCTATTGAAATTATTCAATGTCGTTGCGTCAAGGCTAGGGAGCATACATGCTTGTAGGACCGCATCGCCTGGTCAACTTCTGTTACCGTCATCCATTGATGCTCAGTTAGTAAAGTGCATCAGTTAGATGCCATTCCCCGAGATCGGGAATCAGTGTGCACGCGGGAACCAGAGATCATGATCACCTCGTGAGCTTGAACCTCGACGGCGACCTCTCCACGATCTTTTTTGGCGCAGCTCTTCACGAAAGTGGCGCAGTCCTTTCTGAACCCTAAGATAGCCGAATCTGAAAGTTCCGGGCCTTTCGGAGTGCATTCTTCGTAGCAAACCCAAGGTCAACCTTGGGCGTCGCAAGTACATTCGCAGTCAGGTCCATGTCCACCTTGATCAACTTCAAAGGACTGTCCACTGCCATTATTACTTTTTTCTTCACTATTCTACTTATCAGTGATCGTAGAACCTTCCTTGTCGATGCCTCCAAGCTTTTCTGTTATATAGTGATTAAACTGCTTCATTGCAGTCTCAATGTGTTCAGACTGCAGCCCCTTATTTTGGAGGTGTTTCTTGAAACAGTCTGGAAGATAAGTATAGAAGGAAGAGGTAAATCTAAAATTGTAAGCTGATTTTTTGCATGCCCTAGGCACTACAATGCTGACACTCGACCACTTCGTCAGTTCATCAAAAGAAAACAGCTCCTGAGTATCCTCAGTGTTTGCAGAAGAGTATGTCACATGGTCATTTGTTTTTCTCGTGCACAAACCCCTTACATATGCATCGCTGACCCCCCTCCCACACCCCTATATCTGCCTCGTGCGGTAGAAGCCCAACTTGTGGCCCTTTGTTCAACTGATGCTTCAGAGCCTTGAACCTTATTTCTTTTGAAGGAGTCACTCTTCAGCTACAGCAAAAGCTAGCAGCTTTTACTGTAGCCTCACCACAGGCCTTTCAGGGAGCTTTTGACAGCTGTGACACTGTCACATTTCCTCTTACCAGTCCATGTGTTTGCTTTTTCAAATGATTCCTGATGCATGTGATGATATACGGTACATCACAGATAAAGATTTTCTGCGAAGGCTCCCAGGTCAGGGTGCTCGATATAGTTTCATGGTGACATCATGTTTCCCAATATTCCGAGGTTCGTCCACATTGAACGGTTGTTTCCAGCTCCATTGCTTACAACCGCAAGCACAGGCATTATGCTTGCAAAGCTGCAGCACAGCACTCAGCATAAGCTTTGCGAGGATCCGTCCAGGTGCTGCTCCTCTTGTGGCAAAACATGCCATAGGCTGAACCCAGCCCTCAAAAAGTGGCACAAACATCAGTACCAGGGTTTTGCTTCCAGTAACATCTGTTGTCAGGTTAGCAGCTGTGATTGTGATTGGTAATCCTATTGAGGTTCCAAAAATTTGCTTGTATACCAGAAGCAGAAACGAAAGAGCTTACTGACCTCGTTGACGTTGAATGGGTGTGCAGACAGAAAATGACAGGTCATTCTTCATGAGCTCTACACAGTGTCCATAGCAAGGTTGGCTGGACTACTGATGAACAACGAACAGACACTGAAAAGCATGAGCGCCCTTTTTTGTCCAAAATGATGCCCTTCACTTCTAGGATAGAGCCGTGCAAAATCTTAATGTGTGCCACTGGCTTTCCCGCCAATTGGAGGGATATGGGAGAGACCGCTGTCTTGCTGTGGGCACAGCTAGGGCGGTGATGAAGATACTGAGGTGTGTCATGGTTTTCATATGTTTACATTTTACCATCAATCATGAGCACTTGGTCTATGAAATTTGTTACTTTTCATTACTATCTTATCATGTAACCTACTACTGTTGCTGCAGCTGCTGAATGGGGGCTGCAATATTTTAAAAAAAATAAACAATAAGCTTTTTGTACCTTTTGGAAGGCTGCCATCAAGTGCTGCCTGTCATTTTTGGCCACATTGCTCTGAACAGACGTGAGCCAGCACCATTCAGCTTGGAGCAGTGAAACTGGCACAGGAACTGTTGCGCTGTAGGCCACGTCTCACTCAAGGCGTCCTTCTCTAGCCTGGAGTTATCAGTCATGGATGATGTAGGGGCCTGCAACCAGAGGACACACTGTAAAAATGCATGTTGGCAAGAAATCCAAGCAAGATATGTAAGAAAAATGTCAATTTGTCAACAAAAATGGCATCCCTTCTAAAAACCAGATGGCGCCACACTAGACTGAAGTTATCGCTGCATTTCCGGTTGCATATGTGACAAAATGCGAAATGTCCCCTAAATATATGTTCAGTATATGTTTAGCTTGCGTGTGCCATTCTAAAACTGCCTAATGTTCCTTCAGTACTCGGTACGTAAACAGTGTCTATGCTCTTTTCCAACTATATTTGCATATGCCACGAGGAGACAAGTAGACAGCGAGGCATGGAGGAGCATATTTAACGCACTTTTCTGATTGGCTGAGGAGGTCTCTAGCTTCTATAGTGCTTAGAGGAACTTATGAGATGGAGTATAGTGTACTGCCATGGAAAAGTGTGCCAGACTTCTTTCCAAAAAAATTGCCAGAAAGTTTGTGTAAACTGGCGGCTTAATATGGAGCACAGTGTTCATTTGCTGCCATTGTCGCCTAGCTGTTCATGTTCTTTCACTATTATTAATACGATATATAAGCAGCATTACCTCAGAAATGTTTCCTGCCACTTGTTCTTATTGATTAGACAAGACCATGTACCTGTCTCCTTCCGAAGAACAGAGGGCATTGTTTCTGAGCAGGTGGAATGCTAGGCTTTAGCCCTCCTTGGTTTGAGAATTTGGCACAGCTCCAGGCTTGGTTGCAGTGAGTAGCACAGTAGCTGTGCTTTTCATGGAGTCGCATGTGCATGATGCTGTGTAGTCCCCAAAAATCATCCCTTGGGCCGAAGGTATGTTCTGAGCACGGCACATTGTCGGTGTGGTGACAACCACTGCCCCGCAGAAGAGAGGGCATTGTTCCTTGAGCAGGTGGAATGCTAGGCTGTAGCCCTCCTTGGTTTGAGAATTTGGCACAGCTCCAGGCTTGGTTGCAATGAGTAGCACAGTAGCTGTGCTTCTCGTGGAGTCGCATGTGCATGATGCTGTGTAGTCCCCAAAAATCATCCCTTGGGCCGAAGGTATGTTCTGAGCGCGGCACATTGTCGGTGTGGTGACAACCACTGCCCAGCAGAACAGAGGGCATTGTTCCTTGAGCAGGTGGAATGCTAGGCTGTAGCCCTCCTTGGTTTGAGAATTTGGCACAGCTCCAGGCTTGGTTGCAGTGAGTAGCACAGTAGCTGTGCTTCTCGTGGAGTCGCACGTGCACGATGCTGTGTAGTCCCCAAAAATCATCCCTTGTGCCGAAGGTGTGTTCTGAGCGCGGCACATTGTTGGTGTGGTGACAACCACTGCCCAGCAGAACAGAGGGCATTGTTCCTTGAGCAGGTGGAATGCTAGGCTGTAGCCTTCCTTGGTTTGAGAATTTGGCACAGCTCCAGGCTTGGTTGCAGTGAGTAGCACAGTAGCTGTGCTTCTCGTGGAGTCGCACGTGCACGATGCTGTGTAGTCCCCAAAAATCATCCCTTGTGCCGAAGGTATGTTCTGAGCGCGGCACAATGTCGGTATGGTGACAACCACTGCCCAGCAGAACAGAGGGCATTGTTCCTTGAGCAGGTGGAATGCTAGGCTGTAGCCCTCCATGGTTTGAGAATTTGGCACAGCTCCAGGCTTGGTTGCAGTGAGTAGCACAGTAGCTGTGCTTCTCGTGGAGTCGCACGCGCACGATGCTGTGTAGTCCACAAAAATTATCCCTTGTGCCGAAGGTATGTTCTGAGCGCGGCACATTGTCGGTGTGGTGACAACCACTGCCCAGCAGAACAGAGGGCATTGTTCCTTGAGCAGGTGGAATGCTAGGCTGTAGCCCTCCTTGGTTTGAGAATTTGGCACAGCTCCAGGCTTGGTTGCAGTGAGTAGCACAGTAGCTGTGCTTCTCATGGAGTCGCATGTGCACGATGCTGTGTAGTCCCCAAAAATCATCCCTTGGGCTGGAGGTATGTTCTGAGCGCGGCACATTGTCGGTGTGGTGACAACCACTGCCCAGCAGAACAGAGGGCATTGTTCCTTGAGCAGGTGGAATGCTAGGCTGTAGCCCTCCTTGGTTTGAGAATTTGGCACAGCTCCAGGCTTGGTTGCAGTGAGTAGCACAGTAGCTGTGCTTCTCGTGGAGTCGCACGTGCACGATGCTGTGTAGTCCACAAAAACAGAATAAAATTGAACTACTTGAACATCGGCGAAGAAAGTTTAGGTTAGAATTTATTTCTCTCTTATTACATAACAAACTTGGTTTGGATCCCTCATTATGGTGGCTAGAGGGGGAGCTGAGAGCAACGGCCGCCGCTGAGTGCAGCACGCGATCATGCCTGCAGCGGCGGCGCTGCTGTCGACACTCAGATCGCGCTCGCCGGCCCGCCCAATGGCCCGCCAGCGCAGCGCGCTCCGCGAGCGAGGTAGTTTTGCTTACTTTTGGCGTCGAGGGGCATGTGCTGAAGAATTTGTGACGCTGGCACACCGCAGGAATATAAAATGCTAATAGCCGACATGACCAATACATTTCACCAGGAGGATAACAATTAAGCTAAGCATTACACATAAACCTAGACGCGTGAGCCGGCACTGACGAGTAGGAGGCACTTACCAAGAATTCTTTATTTGCAGCTATTTTTTTTCCGTGAAAGGTAGCAACAAGTTGTTGCAGGACAACACCCTTGTTTCGTTCTCAGGCCGATAAATGCACACAGAGCCTTTGCAGTACAGCACGCAAGATTTTATTTCAGAGGCGGACACGTACGCGGGCAAATGCAGTCGGTAAGGGCTAACAGGTGATGCAGTAAAACAAAACAAAAAATAACATACCATGAAAGTGACAACAGACTTCACGTTACGCGCCTCAGCTTGAGGTGCCGCATTCTCTGCTTCTTTCCCTCTCGAGCCTTATTCTCAGCTTGCACCAAAAAATGCAGCCTCGTAAGAGCGTAGAACTTTACAACGCTGTTTGTTGTTTCTGTGCTGTGCTTGTCACAGCTAACGATGCTTATCCTGTTGATTGCCAAAGAGGAGATCAAATTGATCACACTGTTTGCCTTCAGCCTGTTCATACTGAAGCAGTGCGTGAAGGAGTCCTCTAACTTTACTATCAAATTCTGAAGCTCTTATTCAGACGGGTACAGTAGCCCTCCCTTGTCAACTTCTTTGGTCAGGCAAGCTACCTTGGGAAGTTCAGAGCCAGCTGGAAGGAGCAATGCTCTCGAGCACTCGTCGCGCTTTGTTTTGCTTAGCATTTTGCGAGCAACATATCCTGCGGCATAGTAAGCAAGCCGTGAGTCACTCCTTTTTAACACAGCCGCATCATGATCACTAAGTAGGTCGCATGATTCTAGTACCTCGTGAACCTCATTCAGCTGATCAAGCTTTGCATGGATTTCTCCAGGTCTCTCGCTACTTGCAGAGAGCAGGCTCTTCATCAACGAGGGCGGCACATTTCTATTTGATGGGGCCTTTGCTAGGCTACAAAATGACAAACAGTTAACTGAAAGCAGGAACTGTGTAGGCGTAGGGTGGTCATTGTTCCCTGACATTTGCCTGAGAATACAGGACAAATTTTTCAATCGATCTTGACTCATTCTAGAGGTCATTAGGTACTTGTACCCAGTGTTCGCTGTGAGGTAATCTAAGAGGGATATTGTGCTTGAAAGCGTGACGCGAAACCCTTCAGCTGTGCCTCGAGTATGAAAGCCTACCTTCCCTATTCATGCTTCCCAGGTATCTATGTAGGCTAGGAAATCTTTCACCTCGGCATGACTTTGAGAACCTAAGCGCACAGCACCACGACTGCACCTAGATATCATAGCTTCAATAAGCTTAGACATCCGCCTCACAAACGATGCTGTTGCTGCACTGGAGCCTGCACCACAGACTCGTTCAATGTCATCCTGGTACGTAAAAAGCCCTCGCAGTACCTCATCGCTGAATAGTGTAAAAGCAAAGTTGACCTTCATTTTTTCAAATTCATTCGGCTCGATGACTGCCCTTGTAACACGTGGCATTGCTCTTAGCCTCACAATGTCCCTATTGTCTGACTTCCACGCCTCTCTTATCACATCCATTCTGACATACCCTTCTGGTGTGCGAAGACCCCTCGACACAACAGAATTATGCACACACTTAACGAGATGGGGAAAGTCTGACAAAAAGTGTATGCTCTTTTTGTCATCTGCAGGGTGCTTGATCTTGCAGACTGTTTTCTTGGCAGTTCCTCGATGCCAAACGCTCGCCACATGCTCCTATTCCAGGATGCTGCATCTGTGGTAACAAAGTCAATGAACATGCCCGACTTTTCAGCTCTTATTGTGACATCGACTACAATTTTCGAAAGAATGTCTGCTTTGATGTTGCTGTGCGAACCAAAGGTGGCAAGGATCTGCTGAAAATTACCAGAAAATGGCTTAAATAATACCACGAAACCGTGGTCACAGGTTTACATGCTTTGGTCCGAGGAAGTGTATGTTCCTAGATCAACGAAGCCTTCAATAAAACCACCGCTGGTCACCTTCAGGCTTTCTGAAAGCTTCATTTCATCTATTATAATTCCACCATGTCTCTCATACTCCTCCATATTCTTGGTCTTTTCAGCAATTGGTGCGAACATATTCTCATTGAGGCCAAAAGAGCTCTTATAACCTTTCATGTACTTATGCAGGCAGCTTTTACTAGGGAGTACCATTATCTTGTGCTTCCGGATGTACTCATATAGTTTGGGGCTCCTTGTTCTCATTAAGATGCATTCCAATAACAGTGGTGGAACTGGCTTCTTGTAGCAGCTTTTGTAGCAGAAGAAATCGCAGTTTGTAGCAGCAATTTTAAGTTTTGTAGCAGGAAAAATGGCATTTTGTAGCAGTATTCGAGCTTTTGTAGCACAAAAAAAAAGCTTCGTACCAAAATTTTGATGCCACAAAACAGTTATTTTAAATAAAGAAGCATTGTTGTATTTCTGGAACAGGCATTTGCTCAGACGTTTTTAGCAACCACAGCCATGCAAGAGCAAGCTTCAATCCCAAATGCAGTTTAAAGTGCTTGCTTCCTTAAAAAGAGCCGAAAATAAGGAAAACAGGAGGTTCTCCTAAAAACACTGCCGTTTTTATTCAGAAGAGCGACATAACGAGATGCTCAACAGAACTATAAAAAATGATACCGTTCTTAAAACAAACTTTCAGGTACTATTTCTTCCCTTTACTTGATGACTCCAGCTTAGAGACAGTGCCGCTGCGAGCTTTTCCTGTCCATTCTTCAGAAGGGCTTGTCCACTCTCAACGTCTGCAAAATTTTTAGACTTTACACCTTTTGTGAAAAGCAGCTCAGCATTGGTGATCATTTTCCTGGCCAGTCTGATCTCTTCTTGTACCTTCTCTTCATTCTGACCTCTTTTCTGGGTGTCTTTGTCCTGTACATCACAGTCTTTTTTCGCTTGTTTTGCACGGGTCTCTTCTGCTGCATCCGCCTCCAACCGTTGCAGCTGACGCTTCCGTGATCCTTCCACCGCTCTGATTAATCCTTGTGTCATAGGAATGGCAGCTGGATTTCGGCCGAACCTCTGGGAATATGTCATGACAGACCGAAGCCCATTTACACTTTCTATTGAAAGGGATGATCGGTCTCTCAGCACTCGCCGATTTTCACTGAAGGCCCTCTCTAAATCAGCATTGCCGTGCGAGAGGCACAGAAGTGCTTTTACGAGTGTCGCCAACAAGGGATATTTTGGAGCCCCATCTTCGTGCCTGAGGTCGAAAATTTTTTGCCAGAAGTCATCAAGTGGTTCAGACTGTGTCTGGCTAATATCTTCTGTGGCACAGAGACTAAACTCATCCATCAGGGCGGAGACTTCGTGTGCTGCGATGACCTGTGGCAGTTCCTTGGCCAAGCTCCTCAGGTACATAGTAGACATTTCTTCTTTGATGTGGCTTGGATGTATGCATATGAGGTTCCTTAAGACAACATTTTCCAACGGCAGCCTTGAAAGAAGGTAGCCAGCTGTCTTTATATAAAAACTCCTTGTAGCAATTCGGAACTGCCGCTTTTCATTTGGAGTCCAGTCAGTAATGGCAGCTTCAGTGTCTGCACCAATTTCTATCTTTTCCCTCCAGTTTGCTGAATTCTGAACATCAACCGTCTTCAACTGTGCACCAGACTTATCGCGGTATACTTCCGCACGCAGAAAGCGACTAAGCACTTTCTTAATTAAGCTTTCCATTTCGGAAAAAAGAATGGGCACAAGGGGCTCTGTCCGCTGGAACAAACACATGAATCCTGTGAAGAGGTCAACAGAGTTGCGCAAGAAAAGTGCCTTTGGAAGAAGACTCTTGTCACTAAGGGACATTCTAAGCCGTGTATAAAGTGTACCAAGGCGAGGCTTCTGGTCAGACATAACTACAGCCTTTACTGCAGGAAACTGCTGTATGAAGCCGTCTAATGCAGGTCCAAGCGTAAGCCAGCGTGAGCTTGCATGGCGAATGAGAACGCTCTCTGGTAGACCACAAACATTTTGTTGCGCTTGCAGGCATGCACTCTGAACTGCAGAATTTTTTAAGTAATGGTAGCAGTCTAACAGAGCAGCCTCTACCTCGCTGCCAAAAACAGCTAATTCCTGTCCAAACGCATTATGTACCTTGTGTAATAAGCATTCACCAATATCTAAAATTGCTGTGTTCATTTGATCTTTCAGCTTTTCTTCAGGCTCTTCATAACGTTGGGTCCGTCACTATAGAAGCACAGCAAGTTATTGTTTGGAAGATCTTGCATGGCCTCCATTACAGAAGAAAGCAAAACATCTGAAGTTGCAGAACCCAAATAAAAAGATTTGAAGTGGCCAACAACAACTTGCTTCTGACGCTCTGAGAAGAATCTAACCAAGACGTCTAACTGTTGGCAACGCTGCTCCGGCAGTGGTGTCTCATCAATCTGTATGGTGTAGAAGGTCTTTCCCTTGTTCAACTCTTGCACTACGCTATCTTTGAAATATGGGCCTAAACCATCAATAATATATGACAATTTCTTTCTTCCACAAGAAAAGTTTTTCACAACAGCCGAGTCTGGAAACAATAGGGGGAAAACTGCAGAGGCTGTGTCTCCCCAGCTGTATGGAATGCCAGAGAGTGCTACTCCAAGGGCGAAGTAGGCATCGGCTACAGTCACGCGGTCAGCCTCAGATATTGCTGTTTTTGCAGCAAAGCAGACGTCAACTTGACTCTGAGAAGTGGTAGGTCGATGCCGCTTTCCATTGGTTCTGTGTTTTTTACAGGTCTCCAAGTGGCGCTTACTTGTAGCATGTCTCTTCACTGCAGTCACACCATGCTGCGAACAGTTTATGGTCGCATTGCAAAAAATGCAATAGGCTTGGTGTTCTTTAATTCCTCGTTTGCACCAAGTTCCAATGAGATCTCCATTGGAGTTGGTTTCTTCCAGCCACTTCGAGCTGAAAGTGCTGCTGCGGCCTATGTGAATGAAAACAAAGACATAACTCAGGAACACAACGCCTAAGAGATGATTTTAAGCACAAGCACATAAGTAAGCACATGCTTATTTATGTTAGGGCCTATTCACATTTGCAAATCACACAAGTTTTGCAACCACTCTGGTCTAAAAGCAGCAGTCGCACGCCAGTCGCTCTCTGCACGATTTTTCTGGCATGCGACTGATAGTCGCTTTCTGGTGAACCAATCAGCGATGCCCCTGCTCTAATGCACAGTTGTCCGCAGTCGCGATGTTGGCACTCGTTCCAACAGTCAATGTCTAATTGTGCAGAGGCAAAGCCACGGCATTTGGGGCAGGGAAAACGCGTGTGAGAGACTAGAAATGAAAACACACATTAGTAATACTACTCATCCTGCCCTCGCAGCACTGGAAGTAGGCGGCTAGCATATGCCCGGCCACTTGCCATGAACGAAGGCACGGGCGGATTAACCAATGTTGCCCGTACCTCTCTGCATGCGTTTGAAGTGCTTGTACGGAAGCGGTTCAAGTGAAAGCGGCCGCGACATCCTCCAGTTTGCTCAGGCCGTCATAGAACGATCGTGAAAAGCGACTAATTAGGCTACTTTACAACACAAAGCGCCAGCGCGGGAGACGCTGTCGATGCAGACGAGCCCCTCGAAAGTGCGCTCACAACGTCGTTCCCGATGGTTCTCACTTGAAACGAGAAAGCGACCGCGCAGTCGTCTTGCAAGTGTGAATGCACCATTACACACGCGAAATCGCGTGCACGAAACAGGCAAGTCAGCCTGAAAAGTACCAAGATAGTTGCAAGTTCAGGGAAGTTAGGAAAACCCATGACTTTCGGATATTACATCGAAAGGCAAATGCGTGGCACGAATTCAATAGCAAACCATACACACATGGTTTTCAAAATATGAATATTCGCACACAGCTATCCATGAGACTGGTGGCAGCTAAACATAGTAAACGGCCAGCTTCTCATAGCCTATCACCAGATCGAATCCCGGCCGAGGGGGCTGTATCCAATTAGAGTGAATGCAAAAGACGCGCCCACGTTAAACAACTCCAGGTGGTTAAATTCCAATGGCACCAATAGCTTTCTTCTTTCACTCCCTTCTCCAACAACTCTTCTACCACGCTTCTGTCAACACGCTAGCCACCTAGAGCGAATTAGAAGCCGGCGGTTTGCTTCAGTAGCTCCCACTGCAGTCACACAGACATTTTCTGCCAGATATAAGTTAGTCATAAGTTTTGTTACCTTTCAGCTTTGACAAAGACATCGAAGACGTGAAGTGTCCATCCACACAGGCAGTGCGCTGACAGTGGTCCCTTTGTTCACCTTCGGTTGCAAAGCAGCGATGGCGATGTGGCTGCCGGCAGACATCAGTTTTGGTTTCACGGAAATGAGTTTCGGTTTCGTTCTCGGCAGAGTTATTGGAGTTATTAAAGAGATATTTCGGCGCAGGCGTGGCGCAAAAGTAGGCAAAAAACCGATTTTGTAGCAGCATGTAGCAGGATTTCTCATTTGGCGCAGCAGTTCCACCACTGCAATATCCACTCTTGGCTGTACGTCATTCCCTGCGTGCTTTTTCTCTTCGACGCTTGAAAGTATGCTCCAACTTGCTGCCGCTGCTTTCCAGGTAGTCCACAGAGGCTCTTTTCCAACTTCCCAACAGAAATAGCGGCATTTTCTTCTTTTATTGTTGTCATCATTGTTTTCAGCTTAGAAACCTTTGCCTTTTCACGATGCAGCTGTAGGTTACAGCTGACAAGTTTCTTTGACGCGCTGGAAACAGGAGTCACCCTCGCCTTCCTCTTCTTATAGCAAGCTTGGTTTACCAAAAGCTTCCGCAGGTACCTGCACTGAATGCATGGCCTTTCGTCTCGTGTCACCCCTCGACAGCCCTTGCTATGCAGCTTGTTTCCGTGCAGTCTGTAATTTACTTGCCTACGACTTTGAAGCTGTTCACTTGGCGCCAAACTCTGCTCAAATCCAGGACACGCAATCATTCGATCGACCAGCTGAAGCAAGTTTTCCACACCTTGTGGGTCAAACGCGTTGACTTGTTTCAATGAAGCGCTTTGCACGAACACAGCACAGTGATAGTGTGTATCCTCCACTGAGCACTACACTAGCTTTCGAAAGCACACGCTGTCACCAGCCCGCGCACAAACACTAAATGCAAGTGACTTGGACGCTTCTGCGACAATGTTTCTCGATTAGTATTCACTCGGAAGATTTTCACCTGTCAACTTGTCCAGCTTTTCTCGGGTGCACGCGTAATGAAGAGCTGTGCCATCTGAAGCAGCGTCTTCAGCTGATGCAGCATCCGGGGTGCTCTCAGCCTCGCATGGAGTCCCGTTGCTTCCTTTTCTTCGTTTGCCGAGAACTTCTCCTCTCGATGTTCTTGAGTGCCTCTTCTCAGGCAGCCTCTTCGAAAGATATGCTGGAGTGTTGGGAAACAGCGTGGGCACTGCGTCGTCAGTCAGGCATGGCCGGCCGCGAGGTATCGTTACGGTCTTGCCATTCACAACGTGGGTATATTCGCGCACGATAAACCTTGGCTCGAAATGCAATTCACACAGCACAGATGTCTTCCCCAGGGGTCTGTTTGCACGTGGTACCGCACGCTGCCACACTTTCAGTCTTTCTTCGTCGCTCGGTGCAGCGAAAGTGGAGAGCTTCTTGCCCTTGTTTCTGACTGAGACATATCCTGACGTGCACCCAGGCGCAAAGCAATGCGTTTGGCGCTTGGCACGTTTCTCCATTGTCGCCTGTCTGCTCAGAACATATTGCTGTTACAACAGGCAACGGAATCGGAAAAAAGAACTGCAGCTAGCAACACAGCGAGAAAGCTTCGTGCAGCACAAATGCAGAGCTGATCCACGCTCACACGCAAGCTGCGCACACCAGCCGCAAATAGGCATCTAAGATGCGACGCGCACGCCACCTCTCAGTAGCATGAATGACTGCGGCAGACGCTCGCTTGCGCGGCCCGCTGTGATGATCTCACCTCCCCCTCTAGCCACCGTACCCTCATCATACTTAACGCCGGCACCAACCAGACAAACTCGTCAACACCATCCCAGTTCTCTAACCCCTATATTCGCTAGAACAGACACAAGTTTTCGTTCTTTCCACACACAATAACAGATTGGAATCAGCTAGTTAAACCATTGTCCCATGAGCTTTAACCAATTATTACTATATTGTGTTCTTTTTTGAAGTGTTGCGTTTTTTTGTGGCTTGATTGACTTGTTCACCCACCCTGCTTGGACTCAGTGTCCGCAGTATTTTGTAAATAAAAATAAAAACACTGGGACGAAGTGTGTAATGGTGCTCAACGAGGCAAAACGTGAGAAGACAAGAACAAACAAATCCAAAGTGAAATGTGACAGAAGTGAGTTTTTCAGGTGTTGAAATAGGGAGCTGCATGGAAATGACACTGCTCCCTACAGAGGTTCTGATTTCTAAGGCTGAAAAAATCCTTGAAGGCTGTGTGTTGTGTAGGAAGGAATTCCTCCACAACAAAATAGTAGTTATGGCGCTTGGTTGCTGCGCTGAAAGATGCGGGTTCGACGATGGTTGCACCATCTAATGTGGGTATGGGATTAAGTCAGGGATACAAAAATTTCAATTTAGCCATTGTTGTTTTTTTTTTCATTTTAAGTCATTCAAACTTTTCAGCTAAACTGGTGCAGAAGCTGAATGTCAGTAAGTGAACAAAGAGCTATTATACTGCAGTTTTTGTATACCTCATGTGACGTGGTGATCCCCTTTGACATCTCAAGCACCTTTCGACTGCTGAAACTGAAACAGCATGAATGAATAGATAAGGCACTGAGCGTGTGGTTATTCATTCTTATTCATTAATGCCTTACGCATCATCAGAAGGCAGAAATACACTACTAAAATTTTGATGTCTCTACCCAATAAAGCTGGTGACAGTAGACTTGCAGGGGTGGCGTTGTGATCAAGGCCTTTTGAAAACATGTACACACATACCGTGTGTCCCAAAAATAACTGATAGATTTTGAAAATCAACAGGATAGCTAAGCGGGCGAGTTGGTGATACATTATGCAAAAAACAGCGCGAACGGGGACGAAAGGAAGAATACACAGGAACAAGCGCTGACTCTCAACTAAAGTTTAATCACAGGAAACATGCTTATAAAAGGAAACAGAACACAAAAAACACCAAAACCAGAACGCATGTGGTACTGAGTGATATCCAGATATGCAACCTCACAGTCACGCAGGAGCAGGGATGGTTTGCTGACATACAATCTTGCTTTCTTTGCCATTTTGTACGCCTCGATGATTTCCCTGGTCAACTGGTTGGGGTGGTTGTACAAAATGTCAGTACAGACGGATTGAGCTAGAATTGTATTGTTTGCGGCCTTACGCTTAGGAAATCAGGGAATCTTATCCCTTCAAAATTCAAATTTACATTTTCACCAACAGGTGGTGCTGATGGCTATAAAAAAATAAAACACCTGTACGGAAATTTTGCTAGGACTGTTGCAAAAAACTAAAAAATGACATTTTCAATGTAACCACCAGATGCTGCGATGACGTGGCGCAGTCTCAGGCAAAAGTTCCCAGACACCCGTTGTAACATGTCACTTGGAATTGTCTCACATGCCGTACAGATGTGCTGCTTCAGCTCCGCAATTGTTTGTGGAGTTTGGTGGTAAACCAAATCTTTCAGGTACCGCCAATGAAAAAAGTCGCAGGGCTTCAAGTCTGGCGAATAAGGAGGACATGCCGTGCCACTTCCTGTATGCTTGTCGTAATCCAAGGCAATCACACGCTCACTAAATATAATAATGATGTCATGATTATTGCAGATTCGAGTGACACCACTCATATCATGAAAACAGTTAAAATCAAGAAAAACTACGAACAAAACTATTTCATGCACACCAAAATAAATAACAAAAATAGGAAGTCTTGCCCACAAAAAAAGTTAGAAATCCTTGCACCAGCTGGTCATGCACAGGATGAATGAGCCAGTTACTTATCCTGTTGAGCACAGGATAAGTTTACTAACTCATTCTTGGCTAAAACGAGATACCGTCTGAAACACCGCCAGCTGCATCTCGCTCCACAACCTTTTTGGAACAGTTCTCGTTTTTGCAAGAATAAAAGAACCGAAATTGTCCAGTTCATCCGGTTCCTTTTTCAGAATATCTCCAAGTTTGTCAATTTCATCATCGTATTTGTCCTTTTTGCTTTTTTTTTTTGCGGGGCTCAATGCAGCTGGGTGCTTCAGGCAGAAGCTCAACTCCTGCACTTATTGGTGGAGTTGAGCTTGGTCCAGGGCTTAAAACAGAGATAATATTTTCCCCGGTATACATCTCAGCAAAAATCTACTGGGCATTTCTTGCTGGCTCAAAGTCATCAAGACCCTCTGCTACATCCTTGGCCCCGACATTGAGGGCTAGGGGGTCCAAGTTACCGGAGGTTCTGCAGTGATGTAAAAGATGAGTGTAAACTCCACTTGCAAACAAGTAAATGATGCCTTTGCTAGTTTAAATGCACTTGAATACCATGGACAGTCTGTTTGATTTATTTCAGACAGTAAACACAAATAGAATTCATTTGGTACAATTTTTAGCATTGGTAGACTGCAAATACCATTGGTATATATTTGTGCTGTTGAAGTGAAATAAATCTGCTAAAATCATGGGAAATTGACTTACGACCTGCCCAAGGAAACACAACCGCTCATAGTAGGGCGAGGTGGTATCATCTTCTTCCACGTCGTCCACCCCAGCCCCACTCTTTCTTGCCCGGACGCGATTTTTAAACACGCGGCGGAACGTGTCCCGCAGGTATTTCCATCGGGCTTTGACCTCTGGAACTGCGAAAGCACAAAGAGCACATGCCGTTAAACCCGCCACAAGATAAAAGCCTGTACCGTATTTCTGTGAAATAGTATAATTCTAGTTCTCTATGCATGCTTTCCTTGTCAGGCAAATCTGCTACGCGGCAGCGCGCATTTTCTAGCGAACGATAACGACCGCTCGACAACAGCTAACACCACATGCATGAGACATAAATGAGCGCCTTCACTTCGTAAATATCCAGTCTGCGTACGTAAGCAGTAAGCAGACAATGAAACCAACTCAATGAAATTGTTTACAAAACTGCTCACCTGGTGCACCGACGGCTTCTGCAACTCGGCGCCAAGCCGCATCAGAGTGGCCACGATGTTTGTAGAGCCTGTGCTGCAGGTCCCAAAGGACCTGCTCGCACGATGATAATGCCATTGTTAACATACCTTCTCTTTTTAGCTTTTTAAAAGAAGCAGGCGTGCTTGAAAAACTGTAAATTTCAATCCGCTAGTTCACTTTATTAGGTGATACACTTCAGCTACTTTCTCATTCATGAGAAGAAGGCTGAGGTTTTTATTTGTCTGATTGGGAGCCTCGGGATCCTTGCCCAGGCAAGGATAGGCGCTGAGACTACCTGACCTTCTTGATGTTTTTAACATTAGCCATGTCTAAATTTCGTTTCTTCCATTATTACTAGGTAGTACAGTATTATTAGGCCATCTACACCAGCAATGATTTTTAACATTTTTGAAAATTATACAGAAAACTTATTCTATACCTTGAGCTTGGCGCATGATGGCCTTAGCTGCCTATGTGCCATAAAACCCAACACAACACAACACGATGGGGCTACGCAGGACGTGCTGTGGCTTGAAAGGGCAGGTTATCATGCCCCAGTTACAACTTAAAACCTGCCAACATTGCTTCAAGTGCCAGAAGAGGTAGGGCTGTGAAGGTGTACCGTTATTTAAAGGTGGCCAAAGATCCAGTAGCTAGTGTGCAATTGCAAAAATTTATGAAGCTATGCTATCAAGAGATGATGAAGCCGGTCACACCACCGGCTTCCTTCGCTGGACGCACACACCCAGCATTCCTTGCGCGGGATGATGTCCATGTAGGTTGGAGTAGGTGTTAGTTGAAACCGAAACCGTAACACACAACACTACACAAAGAAGACACACTCAAAGCAGCAGTGTGGACATCATTGAGGCATGCGCATGGGCATCCAGCCCAACTTGTTCAGAGCAGAAATCTGAACTCTTCGTGATACGACATAAACAAAGCGGTAGGAGAACTACAACCTCCCTCCCTGCAAATAAACGTTTATATCAATGGATGAGCCTTCAAAAAGATACAAACCAACAGAATACTTTGCTAGTATTTACAAACAAATGGAAAAAATAATGACACACTAAGCTAAAACGCACGGTAGAAGCAGCGGTGCGATTAATCCGCCGCATAGCTAATCGAAGACAAGGGGGTTAGGAAAGAGATTTCTGCTGACTAGTGAAGACCTTTGCGCTAAGCAGAATACTCTATGCCACCCCTTATCCCAAATTTGCGAAAGAAGAAAAGGACAAATTGAATAGCGTGATATGGCAGGCCTACAAAGCTGCGCTGACTCCCACTAAGTGCCTCAACCAAAAGGCTTATGAGGTTAGGAATACACAACACCTACAGTGAGCTAAAAGGAGCCCATTTAATGGCTCGAACTGCGAGATTAGCCAATTCTAGAACTGGCAGGAGTATTTTTACCAGGCTTGATAGTAACTTTAAACCTAAGAATAAAGACGCTAAAGTAGGTTTGCCCCGTGACTATAGGATGGCCGTACTAATCAAACCACTCCCCAAAAACATGCACCCCGTACACCATGAGGGTAGAGGACAAGCACGAGCCAAAGCCTTACATAACAAATACGGACAGTGCGCTGGAATACTTTATGAAGATGCGGCAGAATACAAGCATAAGAATGTCTTTGCAATTGTGGCTGTGAACGAGAATGGTGGCCACATCGTCTCGGCAACAATGAAAAAGAAATCCTCTGAAACGGCAGAAGAGGTGGCTATAGCCCTCGCCCTAGCGCATACCCAAGAGAGCATAATTCTCAGTGACTCTAAAATGGCTATTAATAATTTTGCAAGAGGGCGAATTACAAACACCTCCCTTAGAATCCTTAATGCCACCAAATTCTCACCAAATTATACTGAACTGATATGGGTCCCAGCCCATACGGGGAATCCGGGGAACAAGGCAGGTCGACTGGGCAGTGGACGAGTCTGGCTCCCTGAATTTCACGAAGGACACCATGATCACATATCACGATCTCACCAATCATTTTAAACTAGAGAGGAGAACTTTCCCCCTCTGGACAAAAGCGTGACTAAAGAACAAGAGGCTACGTGGCATCGTGTACAGACGAGATCGATATGCACCCCATCACTCCTCGCGCACATTTGTCCGGATCTATACAACCCAAACTGTAAACACTGCAGCCAACAAGGCACCTACGATCACATCCTGTGGGATTGCAAGATAGAGCCACCTCCGGGTGATCTAGTTACCGCTCCTTCTCTCAAGCGATGGTAGACCGTGCTGGCAAGCTGTGACCCCAGAACACAAGTTTTGGCAGTGGAGTGGGTTGACAAAGTCATCGAGGGCTATGTACTCTCGACCACTTAACACGACCGAAATTACTTTGGCAGGCGCTCTAAACCACCCTGCTTTAAAAATCTGAATAGAATTTCGCCACTGACCGTGAGGGGAACAGTGCAGGCAGCGCTTGTAACTTGAGGGTGCTTCCAGCTGTGGGACAGAAACTTGGATTCTGCCTGATTTCTAAATGATATGCGTGAAACAAAAACCAGCTACAGAAGGAAATTATTCATGAAAAGACATGATTGCAGCAACACTGAAGTAGAGAACGCATGGATGAGGGTTTAGGTGGATTTACTGGGATGAAGTGGTCAAGGTGGGGACACGAATTATTTCAAGACCACAAGAGAGGTGTTTGTACTGTAGTGGTATCTCATGTTGAGGCGATTCAGTGCTTCTGATATTATTCGTCTGCTTGTCGATCACATTAGAGTAAAGAGTTTAGCACCCAGCTGTAAAAAAAACGTAATGAATATCTCCTACTTCTTATGCAAACCCTTCAGACTACGAGGCATTGTTAGAGAAAGTTTAGCATTGGCCATCTTGATAGGATAAAACGAAAATTTTAAATTTATCTTTTTTTGTTCCAGACGACGTCCATGGAAACATACGCCTGCAGCTAGTGCCATCAGAGGACCCACTCGTTGGCTGCCCTTTTCCGCCACCTTGCACATGGCATGGCACTGAGTGCAACTTGCAGGGTTGTGTGAAGACATTAAGGCTGCGCAGTTCCCTCTGGAAACATGTCAGCTGGTGCCACTAGCATCTGTTGTAGTGTCATCCCCAAAAACATGTTCTTCTGTGCAGTGAAGTAGATCTTGATGACTCCCAAGGTTTGTTGCCACCTTGTCCAGAGGAACCCATGCCTTCCTCCAGCCAAGCTAACCCTCACATGCAAAAGCATGTAAGTGCATCCAGTGAACATGATGCACCTGATAGCATGACCAATCTGCAATGCATTTGGCATCTCTCCTGCTCAAGTGGCAAAGAGCAGGCTGCCTGAGAGTACCGCCGACGAGGTAGCAAAAGAGATTGTGAATTTTTTTACTGAATTCATTCAAGATACAACCACTGCAACTGACATGTCACGGCTTGGAAAATTTACGTCGAAGAATGGCAGAGGAAAGTATTGAAGAAATTTGTTTCCTTTTAAGACTTCCCGGACTGTGTTCTTAACAGAGGGAGATTTAATGGAGAAATTGAGAATGTTTCTTTTCTTGTCACCATCGGAGCTGTAGGAAAGGTTCAGACACTTTTTGAGGAAAAAGAAACAACACAACCCTCCTGCAAGTGGTGCTAACGGCAGTTACTACTTAGAACGTAGCACATTTAAAAACACCGAAAATGTAAAGGCATTGGCTCTTAGCAGTATTTCGATGAATTTGAAATTTGTAACCCTCTTGGAAGCAAACCTATCGGCACAAGTTCTTCACTGGCTATTTAACCTTTTTTAATTTCCCACCAAAGTAAAGGGCAAGTATCTTGACGTGCTTATGAAATCTTCCGCTGTTGCAAAGTTCAGTCTGCATGAGATAATGCAGCCACTGCTAACAGATCTACAACACCTGGAAACGAGCGGTGCAGACATCACCGGAAAAGTGGTGACAGGCTCCCTCCCTTCTTTTTGTGAGCTCTGACAACCTCCCTAGCTACCAAATGAGTGTTTTTCACGAATGCTTCTCTTCAGGCCTTATATGCCGGTTTTGCTTAGCAGACAACTCGGTATTAAATCACGGATGGCACTAAGCTAATTCACTTTACGAACAAGAGATGCATGCCCAGCATGTACATCTAACAAAAACCGATGCGAGACTGTCAAATGTCTGTAGAATCACAAGTGAAATCTGTTTCACCACACTGCATTCATTTGAAGTCACTAGAGGTTTCCCACCTGACATCGTGTATGACAGGTTTGAAGGGGTTATTCCTTTTGTTCTGAAGCGTGTCAGCCTACAAATCATCTGCAGTCATTTCTACTCTTCATGAGTTGAACCGAAGGCTTGCCCCATTCCCTTTGGATGGAGAAGATATGAACTGAAGGCTTGCCTCATTCCCTTTGGACGGAGAAGATAATACAGGCTTCCACCCCTTTCCCATCAAGCAATATTTGGCAATGCATCAATAAAAGGCTCCCCCCCTTCAGAGAACCTATGCTTCTTCCACTTTTTTTCTTTCTTTGTTGGTAACTGAGTCCCCAAGGAAAATACAGCATACAATTATTACCTTGGCTTAAGGTCTTTGGTACACAATGTTCTTGTACCGCAAATTACTCGCAGTGCAGTGCCATAGTTGGAAATATTAATTAAAGACTTCTATGGCTCATTTAGGCTAACATTTCCAGATGTTATGATCCCTAAAATGCACCACCTCATTCATTACCCAACGCTATTGCTCCTGTATGGCCCACTTTCATGCGATTTGAAGCGAAGCACCAGTTCTTCAAGCCGAGTGCTTGTAATAAGAACTCCAAGAGCATGACCTGCAGTTCATGTATGCCCCGAGCCAGTTGAGACAAGCCAACTCTAGATTTTCAACAACCATTTGACCACTGATATATCATAACTTACTAGTGACAGCCAAAAATAAATAACGGCTCACTTTCGATGTTGACGGCTCTCAATTTCGCAATATTACCTTAGCCCAGAATATACAGACCACTTTATTTCCTTTATTCAACGATAACTCCAAGTAGCCTGATGGCGCTACCGAAGGGGGCTAACTAGGGTGGCTTGATGTCCGCTCGCCTCCGCTTTCAGGTTGGGGACACCCTTTGTACCACCCCGTGCCGCAGGTTGTAGCTCTGCTCCCTGTGTCTCTCGTTGCCTCGGCGCCCTCCTTTCGAATTCGTTTCTCTTTTGTGAAGAATGAAGCTACTTAAAGGTGCACTAAGAGGAATCTGAACTGGTCTTTTTACCACGGGAACTCGATTTACACATTTCAAGCCTTCTTAGAAAGATGTTCTTGTGCGGCTGATTTCCCAGATTTCAACGGGATTAAACGTCCCAACTCCCGCCTTTTTTTGAACTCACCGCCAACCAACCTTTCAGCCAGAACCTTGGCGGCTTGCCGCTCTGCCAACGGCGGAGCGATACGTAGCGATCAGCGAAAGCAAAGAGCCCACGCGTATTTTTATTTCCGTGGGCCTAATTTGCAGCTATGTAGTCTCTGACGATCTGTTTATTCACGGAAACCTAAAAAACAAAGTAAAAGCGGAAGCAAAGCGGCCACGCAGTCGGACTGCCTGAAAGGCACTGCACGCGTTAGTTGACTCCTCCTGCCTTCAGCGGTGAGTTCAAAAACAAGGCGGGAGTCTGAGCATTTAATCCGATTTAAATTAGGAAAATCGGCCACACACGACATTAATTCAAAGTTTAAGAATTTTTGCGGTGCTCTCAATAGTGCAGGAATACTGATCGCTCGTCCTCTTTTCCTAACCTCAGTATATACCATTTCATGGTCCCTTTAAGTGCTGCCGAGAATAGCCTCCGACGTTTTGGAGGCAGGACTCGCCACTTGGACGAGACTGCAGCTGTTTCTTTTTTACTTTTTTACTATGAGGGCCTGAACTGCATGGTCAATGCGGTGATGGCGTGTCAGAACTCTCTACTCATCTTCATATCGGTCTTATTTGATAATCTGTGTGGCTCTCCAGAACCAGAAGGGGCCCGTGAAAGCCATTTGTTGAGCCACTTTTATCAAAACCTCCATCCATGTTTCCGTGTACCACAGCATCGTTCCTCACGTTATGTTCCTGTTTAGCTTTTTCCTTTAGGCGCCCGCTAAGTCAACTCTCATGTTACAACCGCGGTCGCGTTACATTTGAGCAAATGTGGTGTATATGGAGCAGTTGTCCCGAACTCTTATTAACATTCTCATCATTTCTTTCAGTCTCAAAAGCCAAACTCGGAGAAGGAATGGCGCTCGACTGTGTCCTGGATGGTGTAAGAGAACAAACGGACGGATCTCTCAACCGCATCCATGCGCTGACAATGCAAGATTTGTACAACATAATGAGAGACTATAATCGGCCATCCAGAGCGCCTTCATTCTGATGTTTACACCAGTGCTCACCCGGGGGTGGACAATATGGAAAAGAAAGAAGACAACCCCATCTTCTTTTTCATGCACCAGAATGTTGTGACGTCCCCGATGCCTTGGACTGGCAAGAAGCTGACCTACTTGATGTGTCCAATTTCATGATGGTGCTTATGACAGAGCCACAGCAGCAGCTCCTGAGAAACATTAGATCACACCGTGTCTTCATAGAAGGAACACATGGGAGAACCGGTAAGGACTAGAAATTGTTTGTAAGTATGAGTAGGGAGCAAAAGACACTGTCTACGTATGCACTTGGAACATGGTCTAAAAAGAGAAGACCGCTCGTAATATTCTAGTGTTGAAAAACAAATACATAGACGGGCAGGTGACCACTTAAAAACAGATGAAATGAAAAATATAAACGATTTTGTCCAACAAATCAGAGTTTGTTTGGCAACGATGAGATTCGATATATATGTGTGAATTCAATGTATAATAATGAAAGAATTTTACGAGGGAATTCATAAAAACATTATGGCTGCCAGACGAGCTCAAGCCAATTGAAACTCTCTAACAGGAGTTGGTGAGCCCTCCGAAAACAGCAAGAGTAGAGAAACAGTCTACAAGGCCATAGACAATTTTGTGGACTCTGTGCTTTGGCACTGTCAACCAGTGGCTGAAACAAAGGGCTCCCCTTCGAAATACTGACTGTATTAAGTTTTTTTGGAAAGCTACTCTTGTGATCACCGGCCTTGCTGGCCGGTATTTTCGATAAAAGCTGTACGCTGCCGTCATGCCTAGTCCACATTAATGAATCTATATAGTGGAGTGGAGTTCTCACATGGTATGAGATAAAGCAATGTTTGGGCCTGAGAAGGAGGAAAAATTAAATGCGGTGAGAGATGTTGCAACTACTGTCTTTTTACACGTATTAGCGCAGAAGATCCGTTCGGCGGAAAACCCAGCCTCGTCGTGACTGAAGAAGTCCTGATTGGTCAAGAGGGTAGTGAAGCAGAAAAGCAGTTTCACAGAGAAGAAATCAGGTGGTCAAGTGTATCGAACCACTGTGCACTAAGGAACGTTCGTTCAGGGGGATAAACGAAAGCTTTCTATGAGCATCTCACAAAACAGTAGGTGAATTACAGTACAGGAACACTTAATTAGCGTAACTAATTGGAGTGAATGACTAATATGAAGGATCTGTAATAAAGCAGTATGTGATGGAAAAGAGAGTGTCTATGCTTGCGAAAAAGTGCACCATGAGTTACCAGGCACCTTTCAACGCGCGCCGCGGTGGCTCAGCGGTTATGGTGCTCGGCTGCTGACCCAAAAGACGCGGGTTCGATCCCGGCCGCGGCGGCTAGAATTTCTTTGGAGGAGAAATTCTAGAGGCCCGTGTACTGTGCGATGTCAGTGCACGTTAAAGAACCCCAGGTGGTCGAAATTTCCGGAGCCCTCCACTACGGCGTCTCTCATAGCCTTAGTCGCTTTGGGACGTTAAAACCCCATAAACCATAAACCTTTCAATGCTATTGCATCATGCTCTTAAGGTGAACTTAAACCTCTTCCACGTTTTTTGCTGCACACCACAGAGGAAGAAATCAGTGAGAAAAGGAAAACAATAAGAAAGCGCTTGTGCAAATGCAGATATACTCATAGTGATAAACGAAAAGCGGCAACTTTCTTTTTGGGCAAAATTTAGAATGCGACTGCTAGGTAGCATTCTGTCAGGGCCCTACATTTGGTGCCCAGTGCATATGTGTTCTATAAAAACCAACCATCAAATAATAATAGCACAACTATTGTTACACCTGCTCTGAATGCTTTCATCGTTACTCTATTTCACAGGCTGTGACGTCCAGCTCGTCACCTTGCTGTGTGTCAATGAATTCGGGGCAGGGTTTCCAGTCTCCTTCTGTATAACTAGCCACGTTGACCGAAAGGTGATAAAGACATTCTTCACTTCAATCAAGAAGAAGATTGGAGCGGTAAAAGGTCACGTATTCATCAGTGACGACGCATCAGTGTTCTACAGCTGCCTGCTATGTGCCTGGCACATTGATAAAAACTGGAGGGAAGCCATCAAGAAGCACATCAAAAGGAAGTGAGCTGCAAGCGTTCACTTATAAGGTATGACTTACAAATGCGCAAGGTCAGACTAATAAGGAGGACAAGTGTCAAATGCAAACATTGGGAAATCTGACAGAAGTCACTGGCAACAGCGTCAACTTAAATACGAAACGAGCATCTTGTGATTAGAGAAATCACCTGTAGCAGGCTATGAGCCAGCTATATTATAAAAATGGGCAGCAGGCAGTGATATGCGCCTTAGCTAAGGAAACCCTGAAAAAGGCGAGAAAATGGCAGCTATGCTAATGGCCCGTCAGGGAATTTTGAATTCATAGACTGGAGGATTCAAGTTGCCCACGAGCAGAGCTATGCAGTGCAGCAGAATCCTTGCCATCGATCATATTATATGTTCACGTAACATATTTAGGTGTTGCACGGGCAACATAGGCATAGGCGTTGCATCATTTACCCTGCCAAAAGTCGCGCTATGTTTAGGCACCATCGGCCAGAAACAATACTTTGTTGAGCAGATAAATACATCAAATATTAAGACTTCCACAATCTCCTTGGTTGTTCAGGCATCACAGTATCCTTACTATGTGTACAAAGAATGAAATTTCATGCTTGATATGTGTTGAAGGGCCATTTAAGGAGGTGAAAAACCCTAGGCAACTTAAACGACACTTGGGCAGAGTCTCTTGACATTCTATTCAAGCACATGCAAAGTTGCAAGAGCTTCTGTGCTGCTGCTTGGAAAACATAACACAAAGCACATAATTACTTTGCTTTTCCTTTTCCTTGCTCCCGCATTTTCCAGGTACTACACACACAGTGATGCAAGCACTAACTGAAGAAGACTTTGAAACGCTCAAGGATGCTTTTATGACATGGTGTGGCCAAGAAGCAGAAACTACCATTGGCCTTAGATGGTTCAATTTCAGGGGTCATTACGGAAAGTGTCCATAAGTGTGGACAGCATTCTTCCGGACAACAGTGGGACAAACATAAACATGAGGCTAGAGGCACTCCACGCAGTCCTCAAATATGTCCGCCTTGATGGGAAGCCAAACTGGAGGATCGACAATTTTGTTCCTGCTCTGTTCATATTTACTCGAGACAAAATTTTCAACACCTTTTAAACTTTGCACGCAATAAGGAGAGCAAATTCTAAAAGAAAACACGACAGTGGCGCAAAATTGGGCAGTTAATTTCCCCAGTCCATCTGACAAACCACAAAACGCGAATGTCTTAAAAACGTCTTTCAACAGCTTGAAGCACCTACCAACGTCTTACGCTAGATTGATATGTTTTAGGAATGCCTGAAACTAGATGTTTGCCAAGAAAAATTTTACAGAAATCTCTCACATGACGTTTTTTCTGAGTCGTTTGAGAGACGTCCCTGTAAAGATATGTTGAGGATTTTCGGGGTCGCAGCAGAGCACCAGAGAGAGACGACCAGCGTGGCAGGCTTCTAGTTCCGAACTGCGTGTGCCGGGCGTGTGCTCCGAGCACGCGCTGTCGTTCTTTATTTTCTTTTGTCGCGGGAACGCCGATCTCAGCGCCTGCGCTTTATAGCGTTGCCGGGCGCTACAGATGCTTTGTTCAAAAATGTCAGTGAATACGTCTGAGCCAGGATAATGTGAACAAAACGCCTTTGCATGTTCAGTTAGGTACTTAAAAAACGGTAGCTGATAGCTAATGTAGCAGTGAGAAATTCATTCATGCCAAGCATTTTTGATTTGCCTTCTATTCCGGTCATTCCCTTGAGGTATATACTGCCGCAGATTACAACACCGCTTCAGTACGCATACTCTAAATTGGCTGCAATTCTTAACCTCCTTGTGCGCGGTACATAATGAAATAATTGCTCGCGGCCGTTGGGACAACGGGAATGTCCGTAAAACAGTCACTGGAGGCGTCCTTCTTCCATGCCTGCTTCATCTCACAATTACGCTCACAGTGGAGCAGAAGATGCGCGAGCGTCAGCGAGGCAATGACTTCAGCAAATGTGTCGTTCTCACGCGCTCGTGAGCCAACATCATAAGTCTGAAAGCCGATGACTTGCACTCATAGCTTCCACTCCACTGTAAATAACTAGTGTGACGGCGCGTCTTCTGGAGTCCAGTCCTCAATAGCCAAGGTAGCTGCAACAATGAATTGACAGGAAGCGACAGCTATGTTTGGATATGTCCTGACTTGGCGGCATATGGCTGCTTAATCTTAGCATTTGTTTACAGCTACACATTCTCATTCAGACATTGTAAGTAAAAATTGTTACTCTTAATGTGTTCAAAATCTTGAAAAAAGAAGGATGTTTATTTTTAGTCAAGTTTGATCACTTTTTTTTCAAAAATTTTGCCATTTGCATGCAAGGCACTGCTCCTGTAGCGCTGTCACTTTTTGGCCGAAACCATCGGTATTTTGTCCGCCTTTGTTTCTTTGTGTCCTGCAAAAAGTTTTCTTTCACTGCTTCCTGTCGTAGAACCACAAAACTGCGACAATGGAAAGGAAGAAGAAAGCCCTCCAATGCTCTGACACTGCTCAAAACGCCACATTCGGCTGTGATAGAAAGTTGTGCTGGAGGTTCGTACTTCCACTTCGAAACTGCGGAGAGCATGAAGGGCATCGTTGGTACATTTCCTAACAGAGCATAACAACCCCAGAACATTGAGCTAATGTTCTTTGTTGATGGCCTTCCACTCGTAAAAAGCTCTCAAAGCCAGTTGTGGCCAATTCTTGAGAGAGCGGAAAACATGCTGGGTACTGGTGTTTTTCTTGTTGGGTGCAGCTGTCACGGCTAAGAAAAACCCGCATCCTTAAATTATTTCCTCGGCCCGTTAGTCGCTGACCAACTTGCACTTTTGAATGAAGTGGTCAAAGTTGGCGAAACATTATGTTCAATAAATTTTCAATATTTTCAATGCATCAGCCCATGCTTTGATTTTAGCCATCAAGCTTCACTGTGGGTATTACGGATGTGGAAAATGCCAGCAGAGACGGGAGTATGTAGATGGGAGTATGGTGTTCCCAGAGACGCAGGTGCCATTGCGTACTGACTCTGACTTCACCCAGAAAATCCTGGAAGAACACCATGTTGCAGATGCTACCCGTCTCTGTGCACTGCCACTTGGCTTAGTTTCAAAATTTCCATTGCACTACATGCATTTGGTTTATATTGGAGTGACAAAAAAGCTAATATTGCTTTGGATGAGTTTCATTGGCACATCGTTTATCTTTTTCAGTCGAAAAAATCTCGGAACAGGTGTTGTTGCTGGCAGACACCCAGTGCAAAGAGTTTGCTCACAAGACACGGTCCTTGAGAGACATTGGCAGATGGAAGGCAACTGGTTTTTTTTTTGGAAATGCCCTGGATGGGTTAGCTTCTCCAGTTAATGGTAAGCCATTGCATTGTGCACAAATATCTATCTGCAGGCTATGTGACGTTTTATTTTTATGTAGGACCTCCTGGGTGGACGGTTACATTTCAGTTTGCGGTAAGCCAGTGACTTTAACTCATATTAACGTTTTCTGTGCCAGCACAGGTTTAATTATGTAAAGGACCTCCATGGCTCTACAAGTTTTTGGTAAGCCAGTGCATTTTGCACATATGTCAGTGACCTCAATGACTGCAATCTATTCTCCTTTTGGGTAAGTTGATTGAAATTTCCTTTCAGAAAGGAACCCCAAGAATGGTGGCAGAAACGTACAAGCGCAAAAAAACACGGACAGAGAAAAAGACTTGGACAACACGAGCGCTTGTGGTGTCCAAGTTTCTCTCTGTTTGTGTTTTTTTTTTGTGCTTGTACGTGTCTGCTATGAACCAAACAGCCCAAAGGTCTGTGCTCTTAAGAATGATGGATCCAGGAATTTTATGGTCAGTCAGTGCACTTAGCTTAGACACCTTTAATTCCTTTGTTGTTTTTTGTATCAGTGCAGGGTGTTTGAACGTTCTTTTCATGAAGGATCTTCAAGGCGACTGCTTGAATTGAGTTCACTGTAAGCCAGTGCATTCCACGCAGATGCCAGTGACTTGACTCACTATAAGGTTTTCTTTCTCTGCAGGGCTCCTGGAGTTCACACTGACAACCATTTGTTGGCTGGTGTGTACAATAAAAAATAACAGACTGGAGAGGCATGTTTTCTAGGTAGACTCAGCTTGTGCATTTACGGTTGAGTGTAGCCATTTCATCCTTTGTAGTTCATGCTCATTGTCTTCAATACTGCATGTGAGCTTAGTCCTCTGCTTCAAGAACAAGCTTTTTATGAATGAATCCTAAACCCAAAGAAGTATAACGGAAAGCTGGGCAGCGCATCGTGGACAACACAAAAAGACGCGAACTTGCAGTGCTCCAGCTGCGAGAGGTTATAAAAGTGACAGTAAAACTGGTTTGAAATTCAATAAGTACTAAAAGCATTCACTTCTGTATATTAACAAACGTATAAAAATCTTGCAAAATTCTAGGTATGAAGTTTTCAAGCCGTGTACAAGCGTCTCAAGTACAACTCATTTTATAGTTGCCTTTTTATGTAGAAGTTAATTAGACATCAGTTAGCTATACCTGCATTTCATGGGATGTGCCAGCATCAAACAGTGGCTAGTGCAATCGCAGTTAACCTCAACCACCAGCTATGTGGTTACTG
Organism: Amblyomma mixtum; assembly: GCF_055824585.1. Taxonomy (NCBI): domain Eukaryota; kingdom Metazoa; phylum Arthropoda; class Arachnida; order Ixodida; family Ixodidae; genus Amblyomma; species Amblyomma mixtum. Next base: position 44,490,664 of record NC_143015.1, on the reverse strand, counting down.
AAATCCATAGCGGGACCTGCAAGGAGTAGGATGCACATTCGCATGCCCTATGCGCCACGTCTGTGTCCACTATGCGACATGCTCGTGCACAGATAATGCTATGCAGAGAAATTTGTGCAAACATATGAGGAAGTGCAGAAGACAGCCCCAGGAACACACCATCACTAATTGAGATATTCCAGACAGTGCACAAAAACTGTGTAGTACGTGAAAAAAGTCGCCAAACGTTCTGGAAAATGATCCCTAAACTATTGCCAGATGTAGAATGCATGCCGCCCTTTTTCCCTTGTAAGCTGAACAGCATTATTGCTGTAGTGTATGCAATATTAATATTTCTTCTATTTAAGCTGACCACCAAAGCAAATGATATCCGAGGAAAAGTTGCTGCCAAATTTCATGTTGGTGCGAGACAAATCAGTGTTTTCAGAGGGCTAAAACTGTACAAGAGAATAATCAGTACAGTACAAATGCAAGTGGAAGGCAGTTATTTTTCATATGTTCAGAAAACATGATCGGCAGCAAACTTATTCCTTGCTCTATATATGGCAGACGGCAGGTGGCAATGAGAATGAGATGTATTACATACCTTACCCAACATCCAGGATTAGAGGTGGCAAAATTGCCCGTGCCAAGGGGGAAGCGATGTGCAAGACTGAGCAGACAAAAGGCGGGATCAAACATTCCAAAAATACTGGTCCATCAGCTGGTGAGATAATTGGGGCCATATGAGCTACCTAACTTGAATGGACCTACTACAGTTTTTACTATAGTCTAATACAACTGAAAAACAGAGTGCCAAATTACCTCAAAGGAGGCACTCCAGCCAGTGCCATCGAATCGTTCTCCCCTGACGATGTCAGCCTAGCGGGGTAGCTGATGAAAGGGGATTACCAGGGCTTAACTGTATTAACCTCAATTTCATGAAAATAGGTCTATTCCATTGCCTGGGGAGCCTCCTTTGAGGGACATCTGTCGCTTCGTTCGAGTTTTAACCAAACTGATAAAAAAAATATGGACACATGGTGAGCATCTGGCAGACGCGAAAAATGAAGCAACCACTAAATGCATACCTACCTTAAAAATGGCAGATAAGGAAAATGAAGAACTGTTTAACAATGTGGGAAAGGTAAATTTCTTACTTCTATAATTATATTCCATGCTTCAGCTCCTGTTGAGACAGCGATCACATTGCAATGTCGTCTTTCTGCCTTACTTCATCAGGACCCCACTGCACAAGAGGTGGAGGTCAGCCTGATGACGTCACTAATATTGGCTCACTGAAAGAAAAAGCAACAAAGAGCCCAGCACGCTGCCTGCTGCTGTTGAACGCTATATGTGGACACTTCGAAAAGACAGGACAGAATGAGGTCACCACATGGCTTCAGCCACTATTAGAAAAAACTGCAGAGAGGCTGAACATTGCCTCAGGGCACCTGCTGCAGTCACACGAACAAAAAAATTACCCACTGCGACAGTTAACTTCGACAAAACGCAAACGTGCAAGTGGACATGCAAAAATGGCGAAGCCATCCACAAGAGCAGAACAAGAAGGAATAGAGGAAACACTCACAGCACGACGCAGCTCGTCACTCAAGGGACCCGACCACACGCACTTCGCAAAGCCATGTCCACAATGATGTACAAAGCTGCGGAGCTACAAGCTGCTATGGCCTTGGTCTCGACGTTCACAATAAGCTCTTGCTTTACGAAGAAAACTTGACATCCTCAACTAGTCCAAACATCCAATGTCATCTGTGGACATCCTGTGGACATTGAATGGACTACTAGATGGTGATATCAGTTAGGGTATATTCAGTGGATATTATCTTTACGATATTCTGTGAACATTTGAAAATGTCCTGAACAGCTTGACAAATGCAGCATTACTTCCAAGTACCAGTGAAGTATACCTGTTTCCTTCAGATATATCCTACTTTAACCATCCAAAATGTGGTTTTGTCTGAATCAACATTGTATAACTGTAGTGTGGATGCAGTTCTCAGCCACACTGCCACACTTGGTTTGCTTTGACAAGACCTGTTGTGCTCTACTGCTGTATGGATCATGCCTGCATTCCCCGTTAATCTGTTCACGTCTTCGTGCAGCACAAGGCAAAGACGTGCCCTATGCAAATGCAAAGTACTTTATCTCGACAATGTGGCCATCATCGATGCAACAGTTGTCTGGCCTGGTGCAGGTGAACTTGAAGCTGTCTGTCTTCGCCATAGAATACTCAGGTGACTTGCACCCTTGAGGAAGCAACCCACTGTTATGAGCTGCATCGCAACTGAGCTCATTCAGTGTGCTGTCTTGCAACTCCACTTGGACGTGCTCCTTTTCAACCATTCGGTTGTACAGTTGCTGAAGAAATGTCCCTGGCTTTCGAAGCTCCCTCTTAATTTGCTCGAGACAATTTTCAAAATTGAATGCACTGTAATTGTCCAAGGAACCGAAAACATTCTCCAAGGTGCAAAAGGCAATGCACATTGAATGAAATGAACTCTTTTCCATACAATTTCCATACAATCTAGAAATTTAGAAACGAAGTGCTGCAGCAGGAGGCCTGCGTAGCAACACTGTTGAATGCAGATGTCTTTGCTCACCAGCACCGATATAGCAGCATTGAGCACAAGAAAGAGTACAGTGCTGGTGGCAAAACATCTGCAAGGACACGAGGCCCTGTGTACAGTAGAAAAAGCCTCAGCTCAGTGGCCTTCCACCGGTAAAAGTATGCAACGGGCCTTCCTTTAAGTACAAATTCTGCTGGGACATTGCTGCTAGCATCTAAAATTTCTTAAGACAGTTGTTTCCAGCAAGTTGGCCCAATGCGGACAGCCAGTGGTCCCAAAAGCCACAGCTGTGTTAGTTTTCTTGTAACACCCAAACAAATCAAATGCATATTATCAAATGGTACATTTTTGACACAATCAGTTGGCAGCTTCAGCAAAATCTATGTGCCATGGTGGTGCTCCTGATCCGTCTGTTCCCTAAATGAAGAGTCTATCCTCTCAGTTCCAGCTGCAGGAGGAAGAGCCACCTTACCACTTATGTAGTCTCCCTCTGCATTACAACGTGGACAACTAGAGTACCCTGTGTGCGATTTTGTCATCAGCACAAATGATCTTGCAGGAGCATCACAAACAAAGCTGTGTACTTTCACAGAACAGCGGGAATTCTGGACGTTCATACCATTCTCCAATACGTTAAGTAGCTCATCAACAAACTCTGACAGGTATTCATTCACATCAGAAGGTTTTGATGAACCCGCAAAAATGCCAACAAGAAATGGGGCCAGTCTTTTGCAGTTCGTTACCAAACACAATATAGGCCAAATTTGCGTGCAGGAGCTCTTAGCCATTGGAAGGCCATCAATGTTGAAAGACAGAGTTGATGGTACATTGTCCACTGTTTTCGAAGCTTCCTTAGGCCTCTCAATAACCAAAGTAACAGTACCGCCCAAGCCCCATGTTTACAATGTTAGCTCCAGGCTGTCTAGGAGTTTTCAGAAGGGCATGGGCATCACTTGACAAATCTTTGAAATAGTGGCGGTTCTTCAGTATCTTTGGAAATGAGGTAACCGCCGTTTGCTTAATCTGATGGGTCGCAGCCCAGACCTGAAGTTCTTTGGCAAAGCTGTTATCGAAACTGCCCACTCCAGTTCCTTGTGCATCGTTGAACGATCCCACAACACTATTGTCATTGGCCTCAGTAAAATCTGGAACAAGGGTGGATTCCCAATCGTCCGTCGGTGCACTTGTATGTGTCATGGCATACTCGGCTACACCAGGAACGGTCGGTGCCTGACCAGGCGCACTCGTATCGGCCACTTCTGAAGTTTCGCTCGATCCAACAAATCGACATTTGGAGGAACTGTATCCAGTCTGAAGAGTCAGTGTGTCGCACAATGCCGTAGCAACACATCTTGCTTGATACCAAACTTTTTGCTCAACTGTGGACTTGTGCTTGGCCTTCGACATAGTTTCTGCGTAAAAGGGCTTGCCTTTTGTCAAGATGTGCCAGTGGTCACCACAGTGCGCTTGCAACAGTAACACACAGGGCCATGAATACTGCTTGGTCACTACCTTGAGTCAACGATGCAAATCACATTTACCACCCGCCACACTGCTGGCCATAAAAACGCAGTCTTGCAACACACGGTTGGCGACCGGCACACTAGACAGCGAAATATTGATCCTGCAAGGTTGCTATAGAACTGGCTGGATATGCCTTTTATCTGACTAAAACTGCCGATTCATTTTTATGATTTTCCAGACCAACGCTAACATACTTTCACACCGCACTGAAGGAAAGGCGCATCGTCTCGTCCATTATATTGTTTGTTTACAATTGTCAGAGGCATGTAGGCCAGTACCTGTGTAAAATTTTGGACCCTTGTATTTTGACAATCACACAGCATGATCTGTGCAGGCGTTCTTCAGTGTACAGAGCCAGATTCTGAGACTCTTAGTGCATATAATGTGCTTGAAATCTCTTGTGAGTGTACACTTGGCTTCTCATAATTTCCAGGCACTGATGTGATGGTGCGCCGGAGTGACAATACCACCTGCTGGGCTATTCTAGTTGCAACCCCCATCATGAAGCGGGCCCAGGCACTGGATGCAGCAAGAGACATAGTCTTTATAGACTCCACGGCCTCTTGCGACAGCACAAAATGCACAGTCACGGTGGTGCTGGTGGCAACAATGGCTGGTGCTGTGCCAGTAGCAGTGCTACTTCACAATGAGCAGAGCACAGAAGGCTACGTGGCTGCATTTCAACTTCTAAAAGACACTCATTCTTTCTGCTTCGGAGGTCAGGCCGTAAGTAGGAAAAACAATAACACTGCCTTTAATTTGTGCATTGCAGAAGCTAACTTCAAGCCTTCATGTTTCCTTCCCCATTACTTCATCACCATAAAATGTGATTGTCTGCCAAGCATTGCAAGAGGTTGTAGGCCAGTGTTAGAGATGCAATTCTAGGCTGCCATATTGTTCACGAAAGCACCCCATAATGAAAAATGTAAGAGCGATATTTCAACACTGTGCTAGACAAAACCCATAACTTCGCCATATGCACGCTCAAGTTGAGTGAAGAATAGAGGGGAACAGAATGTTGCAGTTTACTAACATGTCTGTGGCACGAAAGGGAATGATATCAGTTCCTGTAAAATTGCAATGGTCATACAAACATGCAAACAGCCATTTCTCTAAAGGTAAAAAAATTCTTGTACAGACTAGAAAGAAAGCACACGTAACTTTTTGGGCCTACAGTATAAAAGTAAAAGTGCTGAAATGTTCACATTACTGGCTACCTGCGTTCTTCAGAGCACACTCAATTCTCTCCATATTAAAATTTCTTATGATGGTTACCTTGCACTTACCGTATTTACCCAATTCCAACGCGCACCTTTTTTCGGGGAAAATACGTCTCAAAATCGCATGCGCGTTGGATTCGAGTGCAAACCGAAACTCCCCCATAGCTGCCCATCGTCATCGCCATTATACGATGTGGGAGCTCACTAACTGCCGGCAAACATGGGAGCACGTTTGCTCGTCGTTTTATGCGTCGCAGGAGCCGTTTTCAATCTGTGTGGAGCTCAGCGACCATGGACCACGTTCACGACGACGCTATCCCGTGCACTGCCGCGGGCGGACGCCTCATCACTGCGTTTGTACGATCGAGATACGCGGTACGATCGAGGTACGATCGAAGAATATGTTGATAAAACAACGGTTGTCGGAAACGCGTCATTTCAGCGGTAAAGTTCCAAAAACGATGAGAGTCCTTTCTGTTTTGCGGCCGATTCTCTGACCGAGATGACATCGTCCGCAGGCGGGGCACGCCGCGCCGCTGACGAGGTCGTGCATCATGCCGATCTAACAGATAACAGCGCTTCCGCGCTCGTTTTTATGCTTGTTTTGGCCGTCGAACATCTTTATCTTTCGCTCAGATGCACTGACGAAGTCATGGATGCTCCGCAAGAAGCTTGAAGGATCCAAATGGTGCATCGCCGCTGCCGCAGTTACGCCTAGCAGCAGACGAACCTCCCGTCAACGGAGCTCTCCGCTTGCGCTTGGGGCGTCTTCCTTTATACTGATGCTTTGTCATGAACTTGCATGAAAGAAAATCTCGTTTCTCAGTCGCATCCATAGCGGAGAAAGGAGAAAAACCCGGGCAGAAGCGTTGGTTCACGTCTCGGTGGCGGCAGAACGAAGAGCGTCTGCGTCCGACCGTGCGGTGGAATGCTCGAAGCCAATGGAAGGGCTCCGATCGTACCACGTGATTTGAAGGGCCAGTCGCGACGCTCGACTCGGGCGGGAAACGATCTTTTTTTTCGTATTTTTTATCAAGAATGCGCCGCTGCCGAAGTGGCTTCTGGTAGGAGAGGGTTAGGCCTACTTCCCCGCGAAAATTCAAGAGCGGGCGACGCCGTGGAGCGAAATGCCGCGTTCCCGAAATTCGGTCAAATTCGCACTTTCGCAAGCCACCGCGAGAGCTTTAATTGCATTTTTTACTAAGTTCCCATTGGTTATCGGCTTTGATTTTTTTATACATAAAAGAAGAGGCTTGGGGGAATACAAGACGTAAGAAAATTCAAAATCGACTTTATTGGGAAAAATCGCGGTTTTTTCACCCGCAGCTCTCCTTAAAATATAAAACAGTTGCAAATTATTTTCATTCGTGGAAGCCACATGCACGTTAGAAGCGGGGCTTGTAGTTTTTTTTTTTCATTACCAATATCGGGCGCGCGTTAGAATCGGGGCTTGAATTTTTTTTTTTGGTGCCGTAAATTGGGTGCGCGTTGGAATCGGGGGCGCGTTGGAATTGGGTAAATACGGTATTGATTAGCTGATACCTCTGTAAGTTCTATTCCATACCTGGGGTTAGAGGCTTTCATGCTTCAGCGTTTCTTAATCAAATATTCCATCTCCTCAGAGAGCTTGGCAGTATGCTGTCTACCATCCTACCTTCTACTTCTACTGAACACTACGCAATGATAGATGTGAGACTATCGTTCAATGCCTGAACATTAAGGTCGTCGCCCTTAGTTATAGCTGAATATCTGTTCTGCAGTGAGACCTTTACTTTCCCTCTTAACGCTAACGCGTTAATGGGCTTCCGTCTCACTGTTTTTTCCCATCCCTTCTTCAAGCATAGGCTAAATTGAGACCTTACCATCCTGTGGCCACTACAACGCACCTTTCCGAGAACTTCCACATCCTGCACGATACCAGGATGAGCGCAGTATGAAGTCTATTTCATTTCAGATGGAATATGATCCGTAAATTATTCCTCTCTGCGAACTCTACTCATAACTCCCCCTGATATTCCCAGAAGCTATGCCATAGTCGCCTACTGCCTGGTCTCCTTTCCTACCTTGGCATTGAAGTTGGCTATCAGTACACTGCAGTGTGTTTTTATTTCGTTCTCTGCAGATTCCTCGTCTTCATAGCAGCTTTCAGTGATCTGGTCATCATGGCTAAATGTGGGTGCATACATTTGTACCACCTTCAGTTAGTACTTAAGGTTATTTACGATAGCTGGCACCCTCTTGTTAATACTATAAATTCCTCTATGTTGCCAGCTATATTCTGACTAATAAGGAACTCCACACCTAGTTCTGCTATCTCCACTAATCCACGATAGCATAGTATGTGCCCACCTTTTAGGACTGTATATGCCTCATCTGTCTTAACCTCGCTAAGCCCCACGACATCCCATTTAATGCTTGCTAGTTCCTCAAACAGCTTTGCAAGACTAGCCTCACTGGATAAGGCTAGAGTTAAGCATCAGCAGGTTCAGTTTCCAGCGGCGGCTTGTCCAGAGCAAGAGATTCTTGGCACCCTCTGTTGTGTCACAGGCCTGACCGCTGCCTTGGTCAGTTGCTGAGCTGCCGCTGGAGACTGAGGGTTAACTAGTGTATTCATACAGGAGGTTTTGACCAAGAACTACACCAGGGCGGCCAAATCCTGCTCTGGTGAGGAAGTGCACTGTCGGTTCTGGTCACCGATATCGGACCTAACCCCAGGCCTGGTTATGCAGTTCCATCGAAAAGCGGATTGGGTTATTTTTACTTAACAGCAAGCGAGCCATGGATACTGACCTTTTTCTTTATATTTTTTTAGGTTTCAACCGAAAAGTCCAACCCCTACTAGTAAGCCAGAGTCCTGAGTATGCATACGCTGTCACTTCTGCATAGTGATATTATTTGAACTGCTTTAAACTGTGGCAGAATTTTCTTGTCTGCGATCCTCATTACAACAGTCCTTTGAAAGTAGCGGATGTCCGCCAGGATTCACACTATGTGGAAATGTTTGGCAACAGATGATGTAAAGTCAGATTTCTAGAAGAAAGCTAGCCACAATATCGTTAATCAAAAACAAAGATCCAAGGATGAATCCTTGCAGGTCACGTGAAGAACAAACACTAAAAGCTATCAATTGTTCTTGGCTTGATAGGCGTGCTGAAATTGGCTATTGTTCTCGCTGCAGGCACCACACGTATTTATGACAGACAACTCCAGTGCAGGGATAGCTGCACTGCAGGAAGCATGGCCTACAGCCAGGCAGCTTCTGTGCCATTTTCATGTGGCCCAGGCAGAGTGGCGCTGGCTGACAGCTGCCTACAACCATGTTGGCAAGGACCAGAGACGGCAACTAATGTCAACATTCCAGGAGGCAAGTTTTGTCCAAACGTAGTTCTTTTTTAAAGATGAGGACTGTGTGAAATTACAGGCACAGCGTAAATGTGCATATGTGTATGTGAAAGGCACTGGCACATTTCTCACTGAAGGATTCCAAACAGGTCATGTATGCTGGCACAGAAGAGAAGCTGGAAGCTGCGAAAGCCAGGCTTGGGTCTGAATCCCACCAGGGCTACGTAGAACGGGTGAAGGAATTCCTAAAAAGGGAGGAGGAGTGGGTGCTCCTTTTCCGTGCAAACATCACCACACGGGAGCACAACACAAATAATTTCTCTGAGGCCACCATCCGTATCCTCAAAGACATCGTGCTCAGCAGAGCAGAGGCCTTCAACGCCGTTGCACTAGTGGATGCAGTGGCCGTGGTGTGGGAGAGATACTTCAAGAGCCGCATCCTCCGCCATGCTAACAGCCGTGTTGTCAATCATCACCTGGCTTACAAACGGCTCCTTTCCCGGATGCCGTCAGGAGCAGCTGACATCATACGACTAACAGGCCACAACCTCTATGCAGTGCCCAGTGCCACACGCGAAGACACAATATATGAAGTGTCAGCAGATTTTGGAATGTGCAGCTGCGCAGCAGGAAAACAAGGTGCTTTTTGCAAGCACCAGGCGCTTGTCCATGAAACTTTTGGGGGATTGTTTCCCAATGCTCCGCCCCTGAACACAGGAGACAGGCATCAATTGGGCAAGCTGGCCTTAGGCAACAAGTGCCCCCCTCGGGATTTCTTTATGCCCTTCCTGGAAGGAGAGCAGCCTCAAGAAGAGCCCGACCAGGCAAGCTGCAGTTACAAAAACCCACAGGCTTGTGCAGCAAGCCACATGCAAGACGACTGCCAGCCGTCCACATCAAGACAGCTGTCACCTACTGCGCAAGACTGTGATCAACCGCAGCTTGCCCAGGTGCATATTCCCTGTAAAGTTCCTTTTCATCCTAAATCCTTCTTTCCTCAGCAATGCCAGTGCAGGTAAAGACAACGAACATTTTTTTCTGGTTGATCTTTGCAAACTTGTAGAAAAGACACTTTTTAGAGTTCATGCTGAAAGTAACACAAGTGTAGAAATACAAATTCTAGAATTCTCTGCGATACATATTACCTTGCCAATGTTAGTTGCACATTCAATTCTGCAGCTTTCCATTCAGATGAAAGGCTATACCAGGCAAGAATGAATAAATGAGCCACAATTTTGTCTGTAAATGCTGGGAACATTTGCAACAGATCTATATATCAAGAATGTTAAACTCAGATTGTTCTGCTGACCAGGTCTTTATCGCATATGCATGAAGAGGTATGCCTTGCTACAGTGAAGTTTCATGTCCAGCAAATGAATATTCTGATTCAGCTCAGAGCTTACTACAAGGATAGCAATAGGGTGCCATGGTCATAATTGGCTACTTGTAGCAATTTCAGACAAGTTTAGTTTAGTTTATGAGGATTTAATGTCCCGAATCAACTCAGGCTATGAGGGATGTCGTAGTGAAGGGCTCCGGATATTTCAACCACCTGGGGTTCTTTAACGTGCACTGACATCGCACAGCCCACGGGCCTCTTAGAATTTCGCCTCCGTCGAAATTCGACTGCCGCAGCCGGAATTGAACCAACGTCACTTGGGTCAGCAGCCAAATGCCATAACCATTGAGACATCGCGGCGGTTAATTTGAAAGAAGTGTGCATGCAAATAATGAGAATGCTAATATATAAAAAGAAAGAAAACCAACATGGCAATCCTCAGCTGCTGCAGCCCAGCCTGCAACTAGAATTTCCATCACAGGGTAGATAATAGCTACAGAGCTTTGGACATTCGAAACGCTTAAAGTGGACAGAATCTAGTCATTCAGTTTCACAACCTTTCATGCAGGAAAGAGAAGATGTGTACCGGAGCTTGAAGTCCCAGCTGCGCCGCCTGCATGCGATGAATGAGCACAACCCTGCATATCTAGAAATCCTGCGGTGTATTGGGCGTGAGCTGGACCGCGTGCCAAATGGAAATGATGCGGCTGGGCCTATGCTTGCCTTCAAGGCAACCGCAGCAGCACGGAGGCACCGGGGACGTCAAATCCGGGTGCAGCCTACAAGTATTGCGAGACGCCGGCCAGGGTTGACAAGGGGCTCCAAAGGGGCGCCAGCTGGACGCCCACTAGGTCAACCCTGTTCCAAGAGGCCAAAAAAAAGGCCCCACTCCCTTCGGAGTAATGTGCTAGAAAATGTCCGAAGTGCAAAATTGCACTGAGGACATTTCTCTAAGATCAAATGCAACATGTCTATTTTAGATAACACACTTGATTTTGAGGGGCGTGTCATGTACCGCACGTGACACTGTGCACTTGCTTGTGATGTCAGGTGTGTGCTGCTAGCTGGAAACGCATGCATTTTAAGAAGGAATTTTGCACCACACGATTGATGCTCATGAATAATTCAGTAAAAGTACGGTGCATATAGTGCCCTTGACAGTGGCCTTATCTTGAAGTCTTCCTATTCTAAAATCTGATGCGAGTTCTCATGTGTGCTGTTCTCATAATTCTTGATTTTTTGGTTTGGTATGGTTTATTAGGGTTTAATGTCCCAAAGCGACTCAGGCTATGAGGGACGCCGTAGTGAAATTCCGACCACCTGGGGGTTCTTTAATGTGCAATGACATCGCACAGTACACGGGCCTCTGGAATTTCTCCTCCAAAGAAATTCAACCGCCGCGGCCGGGATCGAACCCGCGTCTTTCGGGTCAGCAGCCGCGCACCATAACCACTGAGCCACCGCGGCGGAAGGTGGAATGTATATATTTGTAAATAATAATAATAATGCGTTTAAAAAAAATAGTGTAACTCAATGGGACATTTTAATGTCCGCAATTTTCTTCCTTTCTTTCTTTCTTTTATTGGTGTCCATTTTTACAAAATGGAGGAGGCCGAGGTAAAAGCTGCAACAGTGCAGCTTGAGAGGCCCTCGACCCCCTACACATGTGGCAGCGCACAGAAGCACAACATGCAAAACATAACATACACAGGTAACCTGTGTACGAACCCGGAAATCGTATAAACCATGAACGTATCAACGAGGTTTTGCAGTTAATGTCAACAGCACTGACCTGTGGCTTGCTTATACACTAAGGAAATTTTCTCGCATGCATCAATTTTATGGATAGAAAGGCCAAGGTAGTATGCAATAGGGGATATTCAAAATTCCGCAAGTGCGCTTTCCCACATAATTATGTTGCCCCAAACAAGATGGCCGACTCCGCTATAAAGGAACTACGTGGGCTACAGGACAGGTGCTAAAGGTGTGGATAGAATGTAAGAAACGTACTTTGGAAGAATCAAACAAAAAACCAGTCTTTCTTGCTTTGTTTCAGCTGGAAACGCATGGTCAGCCATCTTCTTTGGGACAACATTGTTATGCGGGAAAGCGCACTTGCGGAATTTTGAATATCCCCTATACTCCTTTGAGACTTCAGCTGTGTACTTCAAAGAAAGCAATTTGTGAAGACATAGTGCTGTAACTGCAATGACAATTCAGAAATATTTACGGTTTTGGCCATAGTCAAAAGACTGAGTGCAGCAAATGGATAGAAGGTTGAAAAGGGTGCAATTAATCTGGTGCTCTAGCGTGATGCTGTAAATCTAAACTGTGTCTCTAAAAGAAAGGGTTGTTGCTGACAATGTACAACTGAGCTAATGGAAGAAAGTGCACATTTTGATGTGAAGAGCTGTGCTACGCACATCTTTTTATCATATATTATTGCATATAGGCTTTCAAAAGCTGATAACAAACAAAATCAGTTAATTACACTAACAACTGGCAAGGTTATGAGCACACAAATAATGAAACTAACACCAGGGGAGAAGAAAGCAGAAGTTGGAACATTACATTGACATTCAGTACCCCACAGATTCGCGTACCTCATTCTTTTCATTCTATTGCTCTTAACACATACTGAAATGCTGCAGTGATTAATATTTGAGAGGTACGTGTCTCCCTGCGTGATTAGTATTTTAGTTTTCTAAAGCAAGAATGGGCAGACTGAGACCAAGTACAAAAAGGTGGCCTCTCCTACACCACTGCTGCATTGTGTACAGCAGATGAGAGAGAGAGAGAAATACTTAAACAGGTTAAATCAAGGCCTTATATGTGCTCTAACTTCTAAGAGCCAACTGGGCCGCCAAGGCCAGCCATGCCGACCAGCAGGAAGGAGGGGCTTGGGGCGGTGCAGAGAACGGATGGACATCTCGTTTTCACTTGCGCTTAGAAGCTTGACACAAGAAAGGTGGTACAAGGAACATAAGACTTCAACAACTGAGCATTTATTCCACACATAGTGAAATTTAAGGAACCAATGAAGAAAGGATCTTTTGAAACTGCTGCAAAATAGTTTGGACCTGAGTTTGGTCATGGCCGTTCTAAGAAGCACAAGCCTTGTCTAAAGCGCTCGGGCGGTGCACTTCCTTGCAAACAAATCCAGATTTTGTGGCAGCCTCTAGGGTCCAGCTGCAACGCTTGCACGGAAGTAGTGCCAGATAGCCTCGTAAACAAAGCAGGCACGAAAACTTTGCCCTGTAATGAGGGGCCGCTCTCTAATTTCGGTTTTTGTTACCAAGTGCGCAGTGCTCAAGCGCTCTAGACAAGGCTGCTCACCACTGTACTGGCACCACACGTGAACAAAAATGTGAAATGACCCCCGAGAAGCGCTCAAACCAGCACAAAACCGCACAACAGAACAACAACGAGCCCACAAATACACACGGCGCACTCACAGCGACGGCAAATCCTACCGTGAATTCTACTGTGGCGCCACCTCGTGTCGGCACCGCGAAACAGAAACCTGTCGACATTCGCTGGGCCACCGCTCCCCCGTTGAGCCGGCGCGGAGTGAGCACACTACCCAATATTCTAGGTCACTGTACCACGGGTTTGCACAGACTATGGTAAAAAGATGCGCAGTTATTATCTACCGGCTGTATTTAATGAAATTCTCGATGATCTGTGTATTGCAAATAGCAAACGTAGGATGATGACTGACATAAGGAATTGGTGTGCAAATGTATTGCCTTGTGTATAGCTTGAGTTCTTTCGTATGTGCTATTTTGTGTTCACAGACTTTTTTTTTCTGTATGTTAGCATGAGTATTTAGACAAGTAATGTATGCATATGGAGGTATTTCTCCACCTGCTGCCTGAGCAGCCAACAAGCAAAATGTGCTTAGGCACATCAGAATTTATGAATGTGTACGCATACAGACGAATAAAATTTGATTTGATTTGATTTCATACCTGAAAGATTACTGAAAAGGAAGGAGATGTCAGGGGTTGGACTCTACTACAAAGTAAGCTACGATGCTGGCTGTCCAATCTTCAACTTTGGAGGGGATTTATAGAGAGAGAGAAAACTTTTATTTAATGAGGAAGGTTGCTCGAGCAACTTGGGTGGCACCCCTAGTCCAAGGCGCCACTGGCTTTAGCTGACTGACGGACTTGCTGAACCAACTTAAGTTGCTGATCCAGGGTCTCGCTGGTCAGGGCCACCTGCCACTGCTCATATGTCGGGTTGGATACAGTTAAGTGTTTTGGTTTCGTTGTGCATTCCCACGATATGTGGTAGAGCGTAGGGCAAGCTCCACACCAAGGGCATGTATTCTGATATTGAGTATGTATCGGCTGTCACAGTCGATAGAACATGACAACACGGTTGCAGGGCAAAGGAGCCTTCGTGCTTTATTGCGCGCTGGTTTTATAGCCACCACTGGAAAGAAGGGCGACCTACTCTCCCCAGAAGCCGACTGTGTGCGCATGTCCCGTGGCTTCCGGGACGATGACTTAGCTACCGATACATCCTCCTTCGTTTGGAAAAAAAAAGAAAGAAGAGGAAAAGAGAAAAGAGAAGAAAACTCTGTTACAAACAAATCTGAATGGTGTATGGCCCTCGCACAGACGCCTTGTTGACTTCACTTGCATTGGAAATTTAGGGCACCTGTACAAAGTCCTTGTTGTACGAGAGCCGCCGAGGTGGTGCTATTTGTCTTGTTGATCTCCTTAGTGCTGGTGCTGGCGAGGCAGTGCGCGGGGGATCCTGCGTTGGAGGCGCTGTGCCGAGCTGTGGCATGATAGTACGCGACTGCGGTGGACCAGTGCGGGCCGAGGTTGCCGAATTGTCCGAGCTGTTTTCGTCGTCGACGAAGTCCGGCAGCTCCCGCTCAAAGGGTTCACTGGTCGGTAGCAGGTGCCGCCGGTTGCGTCGCAGAACTCTTCCACCTTCGGTGAGTACGTCGTACGACCTGGGAAACCTGGACTGACGCAAGATCCGAGCTTTCGGTGACCACGTGTTCTGCCTCACCCGAACAACGTCACCTTTCTGCAGTGGAGCCAACGGCCGCTTGAGGCTTTCGGTCTGGCGATGCTTGTACACCTGGTAGTTGGCACTACAGCGCAAGTCCGGCAATGTGGTGCGAAGCTCGCGGCCTTGGAGGATCTCTGCAGGGGTTCGACCGCACTCTAAAGGTGTGGTCCTGTAAGCAAGAAGTCCCAACCAAAAATCTTGTTTAAGTTCGGTGGTTTTCTTTAGGATGCGCTTTACAATTTGCACACCCTTCTCCGCGAGACCATTTGATTGAGGGAATCGTGGACTCGAGGTGGTGTGTTTGAAATCATATCGCTTTGCAAAGGCAGCGAAGTCGTTACATGCGAACTGCGGACCATTGTCTGTGCATACCTCCATTGGTATGCCGTATCGTGCAAAAATGGAGCTAGTTGACTCTATGACGCTCCTCGCTGACAAGTCGTTAAGCAGTTCTACTTCGGGGAAGTTTGACAACGCATCGTATAAACACAAGTAGGATTTCCTACCATACTGGAAGATGTCGATGCCCACTCGGTACCAGGGCTTTTCAGGCACAGGACGCATTTTCAATGGCTCTCTTGGTTGGCTGTAGGCGTACTGCATACATACGCTACACTTCTTGACAAACGCCTCAATGTCCGAGTTCATTCCAGGCCAGAAAACTAGACGCCGTGCCCTGAGTTTGTTCTTATTAATGCCCATATGACCATGATGTATTTTTTCTAACATTTCCCGTTGTAAAGTAGTTGGTATTATAACCTTGCAGCCTTTTAGCAGGACGCCTCTAACTTCGGACAGTTCGCCCTCGCTTGACTTCAGCGGCCCTTCGATAGGAATACCATTACTTAGGCATTTTAGAACGGAGCTCAGATAAGGATCGTTCCTCGTCTCTACGGCCAGTCGCTTCCACGTGTCGTCGCTGACAAGTGAGCAAACCACACTTACGGCATGAACTTCCACGTCATCGCTCTGGATGCTCTTATCGTCCTCGGCGGGGGCCCTTGATAGCATGTTGGCGAGCAGAAGTTTTTTTCCTGGAACGAAGAATATTGTGATCTCATAACGCATCAGCCTAAGAAAAAACCGCTGCAGCCTTGGCGGCATATCGCCAACTGCTTTTTTGTGGATGGCAACTAATGGGCGGTGGTCTGTTTCCACAATAACCTGCCGGCCGTAGACGAAGTGGTGAAACTTTTCGCACCCGTATACGATAGCCAGTGCTTCCTTCTCTATTTGAGAGTACCGCTGCTGCGCGTCAGTGAGCACTTTGGAAGCATAAGCCACGGGTTTCCAGGAATCGCTATGACACTGCATTAAAGCTGCAGCAATCCCATTCTGTGATGCATCACAGGACACTTTTGTTGGTTTTTTTGGGGTCAAACATTGACAGGAGCGGTTGTTGGCTCATGCTATGGCATAGCAGTTTCCATTCACTCGCATGGTTATCTGTCCATTCAAAAACTGCATCTTGTCTGATTAGGCTCCTGAGAAGAGTCGTTCTTTCCGCCAGCGTGGGTAAAAATTTTGCAAAGTAGTTTGCGACCCCCAGCATTCGCAGAACTCCCGATTTGTCAGAGGGGGCGGGCATTTCCAACATACTTTTCACTAGTGAAGGGCTCGGTTTTATACCTTCTACACTGATAACGTCGCCCAAGAACTCAATTTCTTGAACGCCAACTGTGCACTTCTCACGATTAAATGTGAGACCGGCCTGCTCAGCTGCTTGCAGAGCTGACCGAAGGCGTACGTCGTGCTCCTGCCGGGAAGTGCCCCAGACTAGTATGTCGTCGACGTACACTTTCACGCCGGGAAGAGATTCAAAAACTTCATTTAGTGTTTTCTGAAACACTTCAGATGCCGACGAAATACCGAAAGGCATCCGTAAAAAACAATATCGACCGAACGGTGTTGCAAAAGTACAAATCCTGGAGGTTTCTTCGTGCAATGGGATCTGATGGAACCCCGAGTTTGCGTCAAGTCTGGAGAACACTGTTGCGCCCGCTAGCTCGGATTCTATATCTTCTCGCCTTGGCATTTCGTAGTGTTCTCGCATAATGCATTCGTTTATCTTTCTAGGGTCCATGCACACTCGGATATTGCCGTCTTTTTTGCGAACGATAACGAGAGGACTCACCCAGTCTGTGGCTTCTGTGACTTTTGTGATGATCCCAGCCTTTTCCATGCGTTCAAGTTCTAGCCGAAGCGGTTCTCGCAGAGCCAGAGGTACCCGTCTCGCTGTTTGGACAACAGGTGTGGCGCCTTCGCTCAGGGCCATGCGGTATTCGCGTCGAACACAGCCTGTGCCGCTGAACAGGTGTTGGTAATCGTGAATGACTTTATCAGAACTGTTCACTGTTACGTTGTGAACTTCCCGCGGCAGAAGACCCAGTTCTTCGCTTGCTTCAAGACCAAGGATTGCTTGATTTCCTTTGCGCACTACAAAAAAGTTGCAAACGCTCTTTCGGTTATTCAGCTCCACTTGAGTTCTGAGGACACCCATATGTTTGATAATGCCGCCGCCATACGATCTCAGGATCACACTACTCGGTATTAATGATGGCTTGGGATTCATCTTCCTGTAAAGACCGAAGGGCAACAGGTTAGCTTGGGATCCCGTGTCCACTTTCAACTTCACCAGCAAACTGTTCATGCACACTTCAACGGTCCATTCACGTCGACTGCTGACGCTGCTAACCGACACGTCGAGTACGTTAAAGTCTTCTTCGGATTCTTGCAGTGCGTCCACCTGATTATTTGCCTTGCAGCAGACCGCGAAATGGTTCCTTGCTTGACACTTTCTGCATGTACGTCCGAACGCTGGGCAGCTTCGCGGCGCATGAGTTCGGCCGCATTTTCTGCACTTGAATTGCTTTGATTGCGCTTTACCCAAAAACGGGCTTTCCTTTCGCACCAAGTCCACCGTTTGCTGCTGGCGCTCATTCCATATCTTTTGGTGTTCAGCTGCGCTCTCAGCGGCTTTGCAGATTCCTTCTGCTTTTTTGAGGGTGAGCTGGCTGTCTGCGAGCAACTTCTCTTGTACTTTGCTATCACTGGTGCCAAAAACTATTTGGTCTCTAATCATTGACTCCGTCAATGAGCCGAAATTGCATGAATGGGCTTGAGTCTTCAAATCACGCAAAAAATGTTCAAAGGGCTCACCGGAATCTTGCATCCGTTTCCTGAAGATATACCGCTCGTGGACTTCGTTCCGTTGGGCAGCACAGTATTCTTCAAACTTTTTCACCACCGTCGCATAGTCGAGCTTGTTCTCGCCATCCGCAAAGGTAAACGTGTTGTAGATTGCGATGCCTTCCTCACCTGCGATGCTCAAGAGCAGCGCGGCCTTCGCAGACTCTGGTCGAGGTTTTTCGGTTGGCTCCGATGCAGTCAAGAAGAGCTCAAACTTCTGTTTAAAGAGCTCCCAGTGCTTGCTGATGTCCCCTGTCACACGCAGCGGCTCCGGTGGCTTTAGGAATTCCATCTTGTTGGTCGGTGGCATCCCACTTCTGACACCATGTATCGGCTGTCACAGTCGATAGAACATGACAACACGGTTGCAGGGCAAAGGAGCCTTCGTGCTTTATTGCGCGCTGGTTTTATAGCCACCACTGGAAAGAAAGTCGTGAACAAAGCCCATGGTGTCGGGGAGAAATGGGAAAGGAGGTGTGACTGCAAGAGGGAGACGTCGGATTGATAGCAGGAGGGGAGCATGGCTGGGGGGAGGTTCGGGGGGGGGGGGGGTAATAGGGGACGAGCTTGTCTCGCTTTTTTTTTCTTGTTTCGGCATGCAGCCTCTGTCCGCTCCATATCCAACAATTTCGCTATTCCCCTTTGTTGGTCCGAGTTAAGCCGCTCATTTCCTTTTGTATGCCTCGCCCCATTCCAAGTTCGAAGGGATGCTTCATATGCAACTCTGGAATGTTAAGCCGATTTGTTACGCTCCCTCTCCTCTTTCCTAGTGATCTCGAACCCTATCTAATCGACCAAAATCGGTCACGTGACGTCTGTGATTCGCCGTCGTTAATGTGCCCTCAAACCCCATATGCAATACTATCGCCGGGAACTTTCACCTGGTCGGGTCGCCAAAGCTCCCTCCCATTATATCTGCCAAAATTATTCCTTTCCAATGATGCGGTCGGAGCTGGCTTCGCCTAGCCAAGCCTGAGCAGTAGGGGTGAGTCACTGGTGCACGCCTTCTGAACTGTGCGTAATCTGTGTAATCCATGAGTAAAGAGGCTGGAGAGCCTGACCGCGTCTTCTCTCTTGGGGTTCGTGCATACGGGGGCCACACGTGCTTCTGGGAGGGCGTAGATGATGCTAGTACGGCACCAAATTCATCATCATCAGCCTCACTACACCCGCTGCAGGGCAAAGGCCTCTCCCATGTCTCTCCAACTAACCCTGTCCTTTGTCAGTTGCCGCCACTGTATCCCCGCAAACTTCTTAATCTCATCCGCCCACCTAACTTTCTGCTGTCCCCTGCTACGTTTGCTTTCTCTTGGAATCCACCCCGTTACCCTTAAGGACCAGCGGTTATCCTGCCTTCGCACTGTCTCGCAGTTCGTGACCTTGTTTAGTGAGGATACGTTGCTGGTGGATGAACACGTGCAGCGGGACGGAGGTCGCTACAGGGAAAAATGTTGATTTGGATATTTTTGACCTGTTGAGTCCAACCTGCAAGAGCGGGGGCTAGTTGGTGCTTCATACTGATTAAAACACAAACGGACGCGCTTCGTCCGTTTGTGTTTTCGTGTGTCTGTGACTTTTAGCGCGAATTGATCTGTATGCCAGTATAGCAACGACAAGAGTTTCGCTTTGTGCGAGCTTTAACATTCTTTTACATTTTAGTAGTTTTCTTCCTTTAAAAACTAAAACTCGTAACGCACTCATGTTACTCATCAATAATTGAAGAAAAGAAAGGTTTCTTTAAGCCAGAGTTCAAGCGCTTCAACTTACTGTCATTGGTGCCACTGTCTTAACAGCCAAGTCCTAGTTGCATTGTTTACAGCCTGCCACTGTCTCAACAGCCAAGCTGGCCAAGTCCTAGTTGTATTGTTTGCAGACTTCGCAACGCAATGAGCGCTGCGTACTCCAGCTCACTGCGTTTCCAAAAAAAAACTTAAAGTTTTAATGAGAAGAAATAAATGAGGCCATATGTTTACAAACTGGGAAGTAGGTGAAACAAAGTAGAAGACAAAACAACTATCCTATCGGTGGTATCGAAACCCACGACCCGGAGTTTCAACACCCCCTGACTGGGGTTGGGCACTTCTCAGTAACCAAGCGCAACCTTGCCGGGTTTGCGAATTATCAACGTATCAGAGAGAGAATTCTGTTTATATTCAACTGCAGTATGTGTGAGAGGGATATTCTAATGAAAAACAAGCGACAATTTTCAATATAAACTGCATTAATTTTATTTTGCCACACATGACGAAATGAACTTTGTGACTGATAAACTATAGGTGCAGCACATGTTTCACTTGACAATCCACATGTTGTTGACGCAGGTAAATCCTGAGCCTCATTCTTACATATTCTTCAAGGAGCACCTCATACGTATTTTCTTCACGATTTGAGCAGCATCCCAGCCACGTGTTCACTGTTTCTGAAGGCACTCATTGTATTGAGAAATAGCGTTTTGAGTTTGAGGAGTGTATTTGCATCTGTAAAAGCTTTAAATTCTTCGCATTGTTTTGACACATTCGTTGCGAGTTGGCTGGAGAGAATCAAATTGTTGCTTTCTTTGACATACTTCTTGATCGGTTTAAAATGGCCGTATTGGCCTTTCTAATCCCCAACTAATTATCTTCTGCTCACCAGCTACAAGGCAACTCAGATTTGAACTTTTTCTGTCGATAGATGGCAGCTCTTGAGTACCCCAAAAAGGAGGGAAGTTCTATTTCCCCTCCAGGTGTGCAAACTACACCGCGAAACAAAAGTATTTGTTCTTCCGCGTACAAAAAGTAGAGCCCAAAACTTTGTGGCTAAAATTCCGGAGACCCAAGCACAAAAAGTTAACCCCTCTCAAGCCATTGAGCAAAGAAGGATGTGCGGGTCAGACAATGGACCATTTCCCAGTAACCCACCAAAATAGCGCTTTCGGTTTGCGTCGCCTAAGCTTCTTGCCTTCTTTTCTGCGAAAATTCTTTTACAATGGTAAGGTGGGGTTACTGGTTTCGCCTAAGCAGATAGGTGTGGTCGGTTAAAATGGCAAAAGAAGAGGCTTGGCGCATCCACAGTATATTACAGGAAAAAGGTTCATTGTGTTGAATACCTAAGTAGTCAGACCCCAAATAAATGGAAAGAAAGGAGCTTCTAGCACAAGACCTCATGGCTGGTCTTCTTCCCTTTCCCGCTTAGCCTTCCTCAAATAGCTACAGAAGGATGTCCTCGATTGTAGTGACAGCGTGCAGCTTACTTTGCCTAGTCTTGTCGAGCGTTCACAGCGCCAGACACCCATCTTCCGCTTCTCAGCACCAACAAGGCTTGAGTTTGGCTTGTTCTGACGGTGGCCATCATCTTGTGGCACTTTTGTGCGCCATACTTTTGTTCCCTGATTTGTCTCAAGGTGCTTGAATACCAGAAGGCAACAAGTCAGGAGAAAATGCCAGCAAAGAACTTCAGGTACGGGAAGCGTAAACGTGCAGGTGCACTGATTGCGAACACGAGAAAGAGGCAAGCTCCCGATAACGAACCTCCTACGTGCAAAACACTCTCCTCTCCATGGTGGCGACCTTGCCCACCCTATTGAAGGTTCTGGCGTCTCCAGAAGTCAGCGAGCACAACCCAAGGCTGGCGGACGTTGAAGCCCCCATCAAAGAATCAGAGGTGTCAGGAAGTGCCCTGTCATATTCACTGATGAGCGCAACAGAGTCGTGCGACGAAGATATTGCTAATGGGGGTTCCGCGATCACCACAGTAAAGGACGGCAGTGCAAATGCTGGAATTCAAGGGCTGCGCATTGTTAGCCTTCAGTACCTGTTGAGTAGCTTGCAAAAGACCGCCCTCCATGTTCCCTTCAACTGCGCTTTGGCGGATATGGACTGTGTGTCTGAAAAAACGCAAGGTCTACGAACCATGTTGACTCTTGTATGCAGGATGTGCCGAAGGAAGGATGTCATCGACACAGACCCGCCATCTGACGCGCAAGCTTCCAGCGGCTGCGGTGATATAAACACATCGGCGGTGTGTGGAATATTGCCAATTGGCTGTGGCTTCTTAAACCTTAAAGAACTGCTTGCGTCTATGAACATCCCAGGAATGTCATCGGACACGTACACAAGCACTTACGCACGTTTTATCAGCAACAGATACCAGCGCACCGACTCACCCACGCAGATGCAGACCGAGATTGGGCTTCATACACTAACCAGCCGTGCGCTGCTACAACGTCTGAAATTTTGTACTTTATCTTGCATAACATGATTTAAGTAAATCCTGATACCTACATTTCTTTCAATACTTGCAGAGAAACCCGTCATAAGCATCAATTCACACTCCAAGAATATTTTTGTGCCAATAATACCTACAGTTTTTCGTTTTTTCCACGAGCTGTGCGTGAGTGGAATTCTTTAGATCAGAGTGTGGTCTCGCAGTCTTCAATTGACAAGTTTGTTGAACTTGCTAGCATTTCTGTACTGTCAACAACGAGGATGTGATGTCATCACTTATGTGTCTTCCTTTTGCTTTTTATGTATAAATGTAAATCTGTGATAACGTCAGTGCATGAATGACGGTTTCCTAAGTGTTTTTTATGTGCTTGCCTCTTTTTTGTTGTAGTGTCTTCGCATACTCTTGTGTACAAACGTGTGTATGGTTCTATGAGCAAATGTATACGGGCACTTAATCCACTCCTGTAAAAATCCCTAAAAGGAATGACAGTCTCTCCAAATAAATAAATAAAAGAAAATAGAGGACGACGTTGGCAACATTATCAATCAAGCCGCCTGGGAGGAAATGAAAAGAGCGGGCGCAGAGGAGGCAAGGCTGGCAAGAGAATGCGGCGACATTGACAGTGACGGTACACCCACGATAGCAGTCACCGCAGATGGTGCGTGGTCAAAGAGATCCTACAAGAACAAATATGACGCCCCGTCAGGCGTTGTGAGTGCACGAATTTATGTAGTTGCCACAGCGGTAAAAAGCGCTGCATTTTGTACTTTAAATATTTTGCACTTGTTCCTTCGACTAATTGGAGAGATATGGAAAAGACCCGCACTTTCATAACCTAGCTGCATGAACACGGGGCTATGTACTGTTGTGATCGAAAGGGATCAAACTGCCTAGAGGTAGTTTTAAAGTAGCACTTGAGTAGCAGGCATGATAAGCTGAAATACCTATATGTTCTAGCGATTAGCAGTGCAGCCAGTATGGCAGCTTCGCGACTAATATTGGTCTTACTCTTTCAGGCTACTATCGTAGGTCACAGAACTGGAAAGGTCCTGTACCTTGGCGTGAAAAACAAGATATGCGCAATGTGTGGCCGGACTCCACAAGGTGCCACCCCGAAACAGCATCAGTGCCACAAGAACTGGCAGGGAAGCTCAAAGAGCATGGAGCAAGCTATTGTGGTGGAAGGCTTCAAGAAAAGCGTAGAGCTACATGGCATCAAATATACAAAACTTATTGCTGATGGCGATTCCAGCACTTACAGATCTATCGTAGCAGCAGCACCGTATGGCAACCAGCCGGTTGAAAAAATTGAGTGCAGGAACCACCTACTTCGAAACTATGCAGCAAAAAGAGAAATCGTTCAGAAGAAGCGGCTAGAAAAAATTCCTCCTGAATTAAAGAACTCTATTCTCCAAGCAGCTGTGCGCCTACGTCATGGAGTTGCAACAGCAATAAAAGTTAGAAGCTCTGAAGAGGCATCGTTTTCTGAAAAAATAGACCGTCTTGCTCATGACATGAAGAACGGCTCAAATCATGTGTTTGGAGACCACGCTGACTGCGATGATTACTTCTGTTCCAGAAGCAAAGCGGGAGAAGAAAATATATTTTCTCAAATAGTTCAAAAAGGCATATTTGAAGAAGTTTGTGTTGCCATGAGCAGAGTGGTTGCAAACGCGGCGAGCCCAATAATGGACGTCGATAACAATGCTGCCGAGCATTACAACTCCGTTGTGGCGAAATTTGTAGGAGGAAAGAAGGTAAACTATTCCTTGAAAATATCCTACGAGACAAGGTGTTTTTCAGCCTCCTTATCGCTCAACTGCCGAGGAACATTCCACGAAAAAATCGCGCGCAGGATTTTGGGAGGGCAGCTTGGAGGATGCACAGCATCATTTGTGAAGGCGCTAGTTTCTAGGAGGAATTCAAAGCGAAAGCTACCGAAAAAGAAGATACCAACCACTTCACGCTGTAAGCGCAGAGAAGAGGAGCGACATACTGGTGCCGATGCTGATTACGGCTTACCAGACATGGAGGCCGGTGCTTTTCAATCTACTTCCGACAACTTCCTGAAATCGCTTTTGCTATCAGCAACCAACATCGAATACCTGCAGCGAGCAACGTCGAAGCAGAGTGGATGCACTCTGTGGAAACAAGAAAGGCGAAAGAGATTGACAGCATCATTGTTTGGTGCTATTTGTTAAATGAAACCAACGAAGGGATGCGGGCGGAAAGTTGGCGACATCCTGTACAAGGAAATAAATTCTGAGGCGATTCGGAATGGAAAAGACCACGAGTGCTTAGCACTCAAGCAAATCGAAAATGCGTGCAACGTCTTGGTGAAGGAGTGCGGCCTGTTTGTTGACCAGGAGAACCCCTTTCTTGGCGCTTCCCCGGACGGACTCATTGGGGAGGACGTTCTTGTTGAAGTCAAGTGTCCGTACTCAGCGAGGGACCTTACTCCACTAGAAGGAGTTCGCGCCAAAAAATAGTGTTCTGTGAGGAAAACAAGAATGGGAGATTGCAGCTGAAGACAAAAAGTAATTACTGGTACCAAGTGCAAGGACAGCTGAATATTGCTCACCGTAAAAAGTGCTTGTTTGTGCTATGGGGACTTTAATGTACATATAAAGACAAAAATGAATTTCTTACCACTTATGCGGGAGAACCTCCCGTTCCTCTCGCTCGTAACGCCTCCCACGGCTCTGGCAACCTGGCGAAATAGTTTCACAGACCTCGTCTTTGAGAACCAGGCATTGGTGCAGCAAGTCGAGCATATATCCATTATTTCTCCGACCACAAAGCTTCCTTCATGATAATGAAGAACTGTTAGTGAAGTGTTTCTTGAAGAAGGAAAATGTGTGAAAAATAACTAGTTGTTTGTAATTGTACGCACATGTCTTGCTAAAATTTTTTGCCTCATTCTATTGGTTTGGTTTATGGGGTTTAACGTCCCAAAGCGGCTAAGGCTATGAGAGACGCCGTAGTGGAGGGTTCTTTAACGTGCACTGACATCGCACAGTACACGGGCCTCCAGAATTTCGCCTCCATCGAAATTCATCCGCCGCGGCCGGGATCGCACCCGCGTCTTTCGGGTCAGCAGCCGAACGCCGTAACCACTGAGCCACCGCGGCGGCTGTTTTTCAAGAATGTGCTAAGGGCTTGAAATTTACTCTTGAGGTTCCGGTTGAGGGTTCCTTCGAGTACCTTGATCTCAGCATTAGCTTTAATGATTGTTCAGTCTGTTGGACATATTTTCCTCGCTCTAAAAAGCCAATTCTAAGCTGTAATTTGGCCCACTCGAAAAGAATCAAGAGAAGGGTAGCTTCGAAGTGCCTAAGAGCCGTCGTTAAGAAATCTTGTGAACATAAGATCAGCTCGAGTGCTCAAGAACAGATTCTCCGCTTGCGCAGCACCGGCTTCCAAGACAGCGCTCTCATGTCGGTTGACGAGAGCCTCAATCGTTAAGGAGGTCAGGCATGAACGCAAGAAAGCAGGCTGCAGCTGTGATGGTCCCCGGGGGCGTCCTGTGTCAGTGCCCTACGCGCACAACCTGTCCCACCTCACCGAGAACGTGACAGGAAAATGCGGCGTTCATAGTTTTTTCGGCGCTGCTCAAAATGTCAAGGATATGCCGTATGGTCTACAACACTGATGAAGTTAAAGCCTGCGGAATCAAGCACGCCACGTGGTTAGTGAACTGCAAAATCGGAGTGGTGGTAAGTGCTATATAGGCCAGACAAGCCAGTGCCTGAATGAAGGATTGCGGAAGCACGGGAGAACTGTCGCAGCTCTCATCGCAGGTGGCCATTTGGCGACCCATTGCTGCAAGTGCAGAACAAAGAAAGGAGAGAAAAAGTAATTGCAGTTTAGCTCAACTAAGCGTGGTTTAGCGAAATCGTCCCGACGACGTAGACGGCTCCGGCCGACTCGCTCCGCCCATAGCGAGAACTGCAGTGTGAATGTCGCGACAGCGGCGCCAGCTCATTTTTCCAGCAAAAGGCGAGTCACGTGGTTAGTCACGTGGTCACGGCGTGCGGTTGCAGCTGCGGGGAGTGACGTGATATGTCACGTGGCTGCCCCACCTGCACCGCTCCTCCACTTGACGGTTAAATTGCGGCGCCCATGACCTTGGCTGACGAGGCCTGTAAAGCTTTCGCGTTAAGAAAAAAATAAGGAAATTTGCACCACTCTTTTTTAAACACTCGAGTGCTGAAGCCGCTCGGCAAGCAGGTAGATAGGGAGGTATTTGAGGCAGTTTGTGTTGAAAAAGCAGGAGACAAGTGCGCGAGCAACACGTCAATAGCCCTCGCAACAAAAGAAATAGCTTACTTGGCAAAAAGCACGCACTTCAACATCTTATTATGGTTTTCCTTTTCCTGCGTACCGGCGATTGAGTACTATCGCTTATAAAGAAGGGGAAAAAAATAAGCCGGGTTTCTCGAGCATGCGCGGAAGCGAATTGCGCATCTGTCTGCGACATGACAGATAAATTTTAATTGATCCGTAGCGTGTGACCCGTCGGCATATATTATTTTCGTTGTCGTTTTGCGCCAGTTACAACGTTTCAGCCACTAAAGGCATAGCGAATTGCGCATCGTTCTGCTATATATCAAATAAACTTTAATTGATCCGTAGCGTGTGGCCCGTCGGCATATTTTTTCGTTGTCCCTTGTGGTTTTGCGCCAGTTACAACGCTTCAGCGATTGAAGGCATACACGATTCGGCACTTTTTCTCTGGCCAAAAACGCGATTTAGACCGCTGTGCGTATGCTTTAAGCTTACCGCAGCTTGCAGCAAAAGCACAAGACAGCAAAATCACCATGCTTTGCTCTAAACAGCAATACGTTTGATAAAACTGTGAACGCTACACACTAGCAATGTGTGTAATGTAGTTTAGAATAAGGATTTTATTTCCTGCTAAGGACTGTCTGCTGTGGTTGCCTGGTCTTATCCACGCTCGGTTCTAAACGAAAGGTTGTAAGTTCGAATCTTGGTATTTTCATTTGTGTTCCTTTTGTGGTTATTAAGCATGTAAGTGCTGTCGGAAACTACCCCGCTCTAATATACGCTGGAAATAAGGCTTCCTTTGCAATTTTTGTATAAACAGTTGCTCCTTGGGACTAACTGTTCCGCACATTTCCTAGCAGACCAACAGTTAGTCTCGAAAAGGACTAATGGTTGTGGCAAACAGGTTAGTCTCCAAAAATACTAACCTCGTGCCCCCTTTTATTCCGTTTTTTCTTGGTCGCAGCAAGCAAGCGGTTGGTCACGTGAGGCGAGCTCGCCCTGTGACTGGCTCGCTCTATGTGGGCGGGCTCCGTCGCCGCCGCTCGACGCAAACGTAGAGCAGGACCCGGCGGCACCGGCCGCCCGATTTGGGGGGGGGGGGGGGGGGAAACGGTCCAAAACCAGCCCACTACGTCGGCTCCCGGCGTGATGGAGGCGACGGAGCAAGGGAAAAACCGGCTGTGAGAATGTGGACTAAGGCCTGATTCTCACAGCCGGTCTCCTCTACGGCGCGGCGGCGACAGAGGCGGCAACCGCGGCCGCAACGGATTTATGTTCTAACCGAAAGAGGCGCCGGACACCGGCGAGCAGTTTGGGTGGCCGCTCGCTGCTCACTGCTTTTGCTTCCTCGCTGAGCAGCGAGCAGCACTTTCTACGCGCTCGCGCCCCACGCACCTGCGCTACAGTGCACTAGAAGGGGGCAGTGGGCTTACTCACCCGCTCCTTTGACGCAGTCAGCGTCGCATCCGAGAGGTGGCGCCACAGGCAACTTCAATGGAAACTTTGCCTGGAGCTCTCATCTCCTGCTGGTTCTGTTTATTTCAGTTCAAGCCGTCGACAGACCTGTTGGCTTTAATTTTAAAACACTTGAGAGTCTTTGCATTTCTTTAGCAATCAGCGCATTTTTTTAGGCCACATGATATTTCCCACCTCAGTAACTTGCGTAAAAGTACGAGGGTAACTCCATCGGCTTGCTGCTTATCCTAACCGCGAGGCATTTTAACCAAATAAATCGTCACCGACGGATTTTGCTTTTGCAAAAAGGGCCTTAAAATGTTCCAAATTATCAAGCAACCGTTCAAAATATATATATATATATATAGTAGAAATCTTGAATTAGAGTGTCGGAGATGAAATATACCGTTTCATATCGTGTTGCACTAACCGGGAATGATTTTGTATGAAGATTATGTCTGGTAGTCCACCCGTGAATTAGAAAACAGTGCGCCCATACCTCCTAGCCAAGCTAAAAAAAAGCAGGCATGCTATGAGGTTGGTTTGCCAAAATGAAATTGCATATATAGCTTAAATATTTAATTGTTTCACCTATGTTGTTTCACATGTGACAGTATACTTCTGCATTTGTTACCAACCATGTAGTTACAATCGTGCCATGCTTGTCTACAGCAATGTAAGAGTAAATAAAATAAAGATAACAGGGATGTTTGTTGCTTACACGAAGCTTTTATTTCAATTAAGTGAAGTTCAACCCCCGGCCAATGAGTCACGCAGCACCTTATGTGCAACGGCTCAACTCGAGCTGTTTGGCCCTCGGCCGCTTTCCTGCCTTGTCGCTGTTAATTCCTTGCACATAGAAATGCATGCAGACGTGTGACAACATAAAAACTAATTATTTTTGCTGTGAGGGAAGGAGCATGGGAACTGCAACCGACCTTCTCGGAGAGCACTTCTGCATTGGAGGTAAACACGGCCGTGCAGTTTACGACATCGGCGTGACCGGGAAAACTGTTTGCTTCAGTATACTGATGACATTTCCAAATTGAAATAAAACTGATTTAAAACATCGCAATCGGAAGACGTACACGCTGGCTGGCATTTTTGACGGCTTGTTCGCGAAAGGACTTGGTGATCGAAGCTGTTTTCCTGCGTATCAACTGCGTCCTCGGTGCGAGAAGACTGCACGGCCGCAGCATTATCGAACGGGCAGTGTCGGCTTCTTAGTAAGGTAGGTCGGGAAATTAGGAAGACTGGATGGCACAGCATCGCCGCGCAGAATCGGATCCACACGTACTGCTATCCTCCCCTCTTTGCTTTGGCTTACGTGTACATAATCCTGATAACGCGGCTCGAAATGGAGCTCGCATACTGCGCTCGTGTCGTCCAGGGGCTCTGTGGAGGTTCTTCTCCCACTCTTGCCGCCTGTTTTCATCCTTCGGGACGCCAAACAAAGAAAATTTCGGTTCACCCTTGACATGAACGTAGCTCGTTTGGCACCCGGACGCGTAATAGTGTTTTTGCCGATGTCGCGGCATAGCTCAGTCCCTGCAAAAGCACACTTATATCTTCTTGCTGTGCGCGACAAAAACACTGCACAAAAAAACCCACGCGACGACGTCCACCGCAAACAAAAGCAGCGGCGCGGAGCTGAGGTAGCTGAGGGAAATGAGCGCGCGGGCCGCTGCTGCTACATTGAAGCCGACACCAGCGCCGCCGCTCGGCCTCTCGGAGAAGCACATATCGTCGACCGTGGCCTCCGCGATCGAAGCGCGCTTTTGCTCGCGCGCCGCCGCCGGAGCAGATCGCGGCGGCCACGCGTCGACGTTCGCGGAGCCACCGCTCCGCATAGCATGTGCCGGCGAGTAAGCCCACTGCCCCCTTCTAGTACACTGTACCCGCGCATCATCGCCGCCGAAGCCGCGACGCTCGCCAGCGCCATCTCTTGGTCGCAGCAAGCAAGCGGTGGGTCACGTGAAGGGAGCTCGCGCTGTGACTGGCTTGCTCTCCGCGGGGCGGGCTCCGTCGCCGCCGCTCGACGGAAACGTAGAGCAGGAGCCGGCGGCACCGGCCGCCCGATTTGGGGGGGAAAACGGGCCATAAACCGGTCCCTCCGTCGGCTGCGGGCGCGACGGAGGCGACGGAGCAAAGGAAAAACCGACTGTGCAGCTGTTGCATTCTGTGCGCCGCCGCGCTGCTTTCGTCGCTGCATGTGAACAATATGTGACGCTGTAGAAAAGAAACGTGATCAGACGCATGCAGATTTGTGGCAATGCGTCTCTGATGCATAGCGGGCCGGATGTTTACTCGGATGGCCGCATTCGTGCTGAGACATAGCAGAATCGTACTCTTATGGAGAAATTGTACGCAAACTGCGGGCACTCCACAACTACTTGGAATTTGATTAATGTGGCGGACCTGCCACCAGCTGCCGTGGATGCTTGAACGATTAGTTGTACCCCGTCCCTAAAGCACACTTTTTGAAGCAAGGGTCGCGAGTAGAGCATGATCGGCCTAGAGAGCATAGAAAGCGCAGCGGTAGGCTCTGCTTTTAAGTAATACACGCGCTTGGTACCTTTTTACGATAACAAAGGATATCAATTTCGGCTGTATTGGGTGAGTCCACTTACTACGAACATCGGGTACAACGAACGCAAATCGTGTAGCCGCGCGCTTGGCTGTAGCTCGTACGGTCGGGTAAAGCTTTGCTGGTATGCTGTTATGCTGTCTGCATATTTTTCCTGTACAACTTATATCTATTTTTGGGGAGGCGAGAGCTCGTCAAGCTACACCCCTAGCTTTTTCTCTCTGCCTCCCTCATCCTTGTGATGGAAAGGCATTATTATTATTATTATTATTATTATTATTATTATTATTATTATAATGCAGCGGCAAATCCCCCTTATGGAAGGTCCTCCAGCCAGTGGCTTCAGCCGCTTGCATGGCGTCGCGGACGTCCCGTTTAGTCCCCTAGCGTGACATTACAGGTAGCTTAAAGGATCCCCGAGAAGAGGTATTAACTACGACATCATGAAAATCAGTCGACATCATTGGCTGAAGATGCCGCGCTGCTCTTGAGTTCTATTCGATTGTAGGCACAAATTGCTACAAATTGCAAGTATTATGCGAACTACCTCGTTCCTAGAATTACCCGCACAATAATCGCATTTAATAAAAATTGGCGTAACTAGGCAATACGCCCGTTACGCAATCGGCATGAGCCGGTGGCTGCTTCATGCCGACGCTTCACACACTTTCGCTCCAGCGCGGCTCTCCTAGAGCGAATCTCCTCCGAGACGGCAGTTCCAGAAGTTGAAGAGCCCCCTTTGCGAATCGTGGCATGCGCTCTCTGGACCCCTGCGAGGTCTTCGTCACCCGCCGCTCCTCGGTCTGGGTGCCGATAGGCTTCTCTATCGGCGGCGAACCCCACTGGGTCTGGTCGACGGCAAGCCTCGCGACATCCGCATCACCCATAGCAATGCGGCAAGGCAGGTGCTGTGCCATCGGCGTGAGCTGGATTTTTGGTTTGCTATGTGGCTTCTTCCGCCGTCCACAGAGAGAATCTCTACTTAGCTTCCTCTCACCGAGTATTTCGCTTCCGAGTTGCAGACGGCAGGGCCAGAGAGAAATGTGGTCGATGAGCGAGCTTGAAATTGGAAACTTTGTATTTCTCTCTCTACTAAAGCATCCGTTTAGTCTCGCTCTGCGTGTCTTCTTTCTCTCCCGGTCACCATTCCTTTGTTTGTTTCTCATTCCCTTATCTCCTGGTCCGTGTTTTTGCATCTCTTCTGTCAATCTCTGTGTCGGAGAGATCTATTTTCTCCCTCTGCTTCTTTACTTCTTCCAATCGCCGTACTTCCATTGGTTATATCATATTTCTATACTGGCCGCTTCGATCGGGCACTTTGGACGGGCTTCATCCACGCTACGGCTCGGGATGCGTGCCATATAACTGCTCATGCGGTAAAATCTTTATGGGTACACAGCCCGATACCGCAGAGAATTAGAGGTGGGGTTGCTGCACTGTAAACATGAATGCGCCTACATGGGAGTAAAAGGGTGTGCGCAAGAGGAATGATTACTCCCTTTTAACTACTCTCTGTTTAGAGTGTGGGGGGGGGGACGAAGTGGGAATGTGGGTGGTAACTGGTTCACTGCGTTCGAGCTTAGTTTTTAAAGGGCTTCGGGGTCAAGGGCGGCATTACGGGAGCATGGCTTTGTACACGAGAGTGACTTACCCCGGCACCATTTTCAATAAGCAGCAGATTGGCTCAGAAGATATGCGACCTCAAGCCCAGTCTCAGATTATTGGTGTCTGAAGGACTGCCCCAAAAAGGCCGTTTATCGGGCGCTTTCACACTAGTCAGTCGCGGCGGTCACGCTATGCCTGCCGACTAGTGATCTCGAACGACAACAGGCGTTACCACATTTTTTGCCACCAGGGATTCGCAGCATGTGCGCGGCACAACCACACCCCGAACAACAACGAAATGAGGTGTCTCGGCTTCCTCGAGAAACGAGAGAGCCTTCCTAATTTTTTATGCAGGCAGGCATACGTGTTGTCAGCCGGAAGAATAAGTCGGCTACGAAAGTGGCTATGTTTTACCGCCGAGCAGCTTAATTACTGCAGTAAGACAGTGACGAGCGCCAAAACGCTAGCCTATCATGCATAGTCCCCAATCAGACAGAAAATAATGTTATGCCCATGTTTCATGAAATACAGTTTTTAAACAGCTTCGCGGTTAATTTAATTATCGTACATAATAACTATAATCGAGATAACTGAATTCAACGGCAAGCCCAAGCTTCTAATATGAAGTATATTGTTCCTCTCGTGTTGTGGGGTCATATTATAGAGAGGTTCTTGCTTTCTATGACAGGAAGCTTAATCAAGGCTTGAATAAATCAACCAGTCAAAAGACGATGGACAGAGAAGAGATGAGGCGCACAAAGAGACTAGAAATTATGACCGTGTGAAATTATGACCGAACTTGAGACTGACAACATCCGTTTATTAAATATTTCTGGAGCGACATGAGAGTCAACTACACGGAGCAGCATGGTCGATGCACTTCTAGAGAGGAGCACTTCTCGAACGCGTCGGCCGAAGTGTACTTCAGGGCTAAGAAGCCGGCTAGTACACTCAGGAATCGGAGTTTGTAGTATGAGTGATGGTGGCATTCGGAACGCAGGTCCGCGTACTCGACGCCCATGGGTGCCAAGGCGTACTTCAGCGAGGTATAGTTCTTCTTCACCTCGCAGAGCTGTCGACAGAAAAAAAGTAACTTTAGCTAACGCTCTATTGCGGTCCAAATTTAAATCTACAGTATGCCAGATGTTGTTTTGTTTTTTTAGGAAACTTGGCTATACAGACAATAATTAGAGCGGAGGCAGCTGTCTTTGTTATTTCTTATTAATGATGTTTTTTTGTGTTTGGTTTGTATTGCGAGAGCTTGGTGGTTGAATCGTCGAGCATTGTTGGGATGATCAAACGGCTTTACAGAGCTTTGCTAAACACTGCAGGAAACCACCTTGTGGCTTTGAAAGGACAAATGGCATATCACGAGGAGTTTTGAAGAAGTAAAGGACTACGATCTCCATTCGACTTAACCATACACCGAGGGTAACTTCATACAATTTTTTTTTCTCAGTAAGCATCGATTTCACGGTTGTTTGTGGCCGTTCTTATGTCTGTTCGGCTGCAAAAGAGGCATTTTTTTTTATAAAAATCGCAGTTGGCAATAGAATATCTTTTCTCCGGCGCAAGATTCAGACTCGTGACGTCATGACGTCGAAAGGCAACGTGATCGCTGTCTGTAAGCGCAGCGAACGGCTACAAAAGAAAGGTGTACAGCTTTCCTTTTCCCCTTTGGAACATGTTGAAAACA
Source organism: Amblyomma mixtum (assembly GCF_055824585.1). Classification (NCBI taxonomy): domain Eukaryota; kingdom Metazoa; phylum Arthropoda; class Arachnida; order Ixodida; family Ixodidae; genus Amblyomma; species Amblyomma mixtum. Next base: position 44,456,610 of record NC_143015.1, on the reverse strand, counting down.
ATGTAAACGGGAAACAAACTCGCGAGAACCTAACTGTTAATCATAGCACCGAAAAGTGGCTTCAAAGTCGTCACCAAACAAACGGAAGAAAATAAAAAGCTGCAATCTTCAAAATTTCTATTGAAAATTAACAAACAAATGAATGCATGAATATGAAAAATGTTAAATTAAAAATACACGAATTTAATAACCGAATATTGAGGCACACGACTACAAAGGCTAAAGGGGCGAACAGCAAAAACATTCATTTCTAACGCGCGGACACTCAATATTAGGATCCCTTTGGGGCTCTCTAGGCCCCTAATCCTTGTTTATCGCAGCACGTAATGAACGCTTAGGACTATAGGAATCTTAACTTACCCTTAGACACCTTTATACGCAGGCTTTTCTGGCGTCTAGTGCGAGGCGAAGATTTGAAATGACTAGCCTAGCTTAGAAAAAAACGCACGATAAAATTGGTCTCTTTACGTGCGTACTAATTTGCCAGTGGTTTTCTCGAAACTTTACCTTTCTTAGCATGCTCTATGGCAAAGCCAATGTGGCGTGCAGAAGTGCACGCCGCTTCTGCCCGGCCACTGAGGAGAAATTAAAATGTTATCAACAGCGTTCTTTAAAATATTTGGTGCAAAACATCTGTGAATGCAGCCAGAAACTATTGAAGCCTTACTGAAACATGCATCAGAGGTGGTCTTTCTCCATAAATATGCTTGGCTAGAATACACTTGCCGGTATAGAAAGCTGTAAATCACGCTGATACGCGGTTGTTCTGGCGAAACATCAATTTCCTGCTGAGGCTGCTGCGTTTCGATGCAGGCGCAATGGAAAAGGCGCCCGCGGGCTTTGTGATGTCATTTCACTACAGAGGAAAAAAAAAAAAAAGGTGCCCGAAGTAAAGGAGGAGGCGACCACAACGGCGTCTTTTTTTCTCTTCCTTCTTTCACCCATTCCCTCCTTTCTTTCACAGCGCTATTGACGCGCTCACTGCGAGTGAGACAATTACTGCGTCTACCTTTTCCTTACTGCCATTTTTATTTTTTATTAACTAAGACCAAAACGCACCAGTCACTGAGCAAGTTGTCAGCTTGACTCTGCGAGAATGAAAGCTGAAAGTGAGCTTGAAATCATACTGAAAACAGTGCACGTACAGCCATTTCTAAAAATAGCAATAAAATTCCTGCAGTTAGTTTTCCTATATTTTCCACCTTACTGGCGTCACGAGCACGTGCCTGTGAATTGGCGAAGCGTATAAAATGAATGACCGCATACGGGGAATTGTAGGTGCCATGTGCCTTGTCACTGGAAATCATCGATTTTTGGACACCATGTCCCCTGCCAGTACAAGAACCTTGCAGGCATCGCAACTAAACGGGTGGTTCCGGGGAAGCTGAGGGAGATAGAAATTAATTCAGATGAAACTGCTGTCCATGGATGAATGCGGCCTTGTACAGCGGTCTTACGGACCTTGGAGCTGTCTCGGCATTGTCGCGGACGGAGAGTCCCAACATACGGACCCGCCATTCTTCTTACCTTTGCCCGAAGCCCTGGGACACCGTCGTGGGTGAATAACCAGCGCTCCTTCTCGTTGAATGTGAACTCGCTCTTTGTGGCATTGTCGAAGCGCAAATATTCTTGGAATGGACGGCCTCCATGCATCCTACATATCTGCGCAGAGGAGAGGCGGCAGAAATTGGCTGGGAAAATTGCACACGTAGCACCCCGTCCCATGCTCAGATGTACTGTCACGATGGAAAAAAACGCAAGCAGAGCGAAGCTATATTTTTGATATATTTCTGAGAATTTTTCAGTGTTCGCTGAAACACCCCTCCCCTTGTCTTCTTAGTTGCTTAACGAGAGCTTCGGTTCTAGCAGCCTTGACGCCATAGGAAGCATAAGAGGGTTCTCACACAGCTTCCACCCTCGCCGTTCGATGACGTTCTACGTCACATCAGCGGTAACTCAGGACGTGCTACGTCCGCCGCTTAAGAAAACGAATGGCGCTGATGAACACCCTATTTGTAAACATAAATACCCCCGAAAGCAGAAGATTCGGCAGCCGTCGCCATAGGTCAGCGGTAGAGCACCGGACGCGCAATTCGGAGGTCGTGGGTTCGGATCCCTCCGGCGGCATATGGTTGTTTTTCTTCTGCTTTTCTAATCTACTAGCTTTAAGCGATAACATATTCAGTAATATTCTAAAATCGAACAGCACAAAATAAAAAAAATAAAAATCACCTGCGTCCCTTGGTTTCTGTGGCTGTTGGCTTCTCTTGCATTTATAACGAGCCCCTAACCCCCCCCCCCCCCCCCCTTGTTTGCTCAATTGCTTAGCGAGGGCTTTCGGTTCTGGCAGCCATGACGCCATAGGAAGCATAAGAGGGTTCTCACACAGCTTCCACCCTCGCCGTTCGATGACGTTCTACGTCACATCACCGGTAACTCAGGACGTGCTACGTCCGCCGCTTAAGAACGTGGGTGGCGCTGATGAACATTCTATTTGTAAACATAAATACCCCGAAAGCAGGAGATTTGACAGCCGTCGCCGTAGCTCAGCGGTAGAGCACAGGACGCGTAATTCGGAGGTCGTGGGTTCTGATCCCACCGGCGGGGAGAGAGAGAGATAACTTTCATTTTTCAGCTCAAGTCCGAGCCTTCTTAGGTGGTTGTTTTTTCTTCTGTTCTTCTAATCTACTAGGTTTAAGCGATAACATATTCAGTAATATTCTAAAATCGAACAAGAGCACAAAATAAAAAAAAATAAATTAAAAACCCCGTGTACCTTGTTTTCTGTGGCTGTTGGCTTCTCTCTCTCTCTCTCTCTCTCTCTATATATATATATATATATATATATATATATATATATAGTATTCAGTAGGGGTTCCAATGGCCCAGTTTACTAGTTTAGGTACAGTATTACGACAAACGCGACTGTTCTTTTAACGTTTATTTTGCCAACAGTTTCGGGAATGGTATTCCCTTCGTCAGGGCAGGCTTACATATATATATATATATGTACATGGTGCCCCAGGTAAATTGGAAGAATATTTTGAAGAAACATAAGCGTCCTTCGCAACTGAAATCGTGTGGATGTTAGTAGGGTTTATCTAAACTTACAGTACTGTTTCTTGCTCGTCCCATTCCAATAATTAGTCGAGATAAATAAATAAACTTTTTAAATATAGCTTGAACGTTCAGGCGTCAACAAGAAATTTGTGGAGCTCCACAAATATCGTCCAAGCCAGCCGCTTCCAACGAGATAGACTTAGCGTGGCCGTTTTTATTCGGGAAAAACGAAAGCCCGCGGAGTTTAAAAAAATACCACGAGACAGCGAGCTCCGTGCGCCCGAATGCGCCCCGATTACAGCGCTCTCATCCGTTCTTTGTAAAAACAACACTCGCTTCGCGCCTTTCGTGCTGCCCAAGACAGCGCTTCGCCTTGTGCTTGGTTCGAAGATAAGCGCCAGTGGGTTCGAGCGGCAGTTGAAAGAAAGCGTGGCTCCAATTTTTCATCGTAATTCACACGATGTTATCAAGCTTGTTATAATACGTCTTTGTTTGTTGGGGTCTTGCTCCCAAATTCGAACTCATGAGATTTCATTGTTCCTGCTCATACGTTCTCCTAGCGTGAGAGCGCAATTATCGCCGCATATATTATCACCGCAGATCTATGATATCTACTTGTCATAGATCTGCGAAAAACAAATCAGGCTTGAGGGAGCTATGCCCTCACGCATTGGTGGCGAAGAGTAACCCGAGTCTGACAAGCCCTACCGGCGCCTGTGTCTGAAACAGCCACCTGCGGGTGCAGTGGCGCATCTCTTAACCGCTGCGCCACTGCACCGGTTGTGGTATGGGACTCGCCGCGATGTAACAATATGGCACATTTTGCGTAGTAGGAATTTAAATAGATGAGGGAGGGAGAGACAGTGGACTCAGAAATGGAATAGGTTGGTTTGGTTTATGGGGTTTAACGTCTCAAAGCGAGCCAGGCTACGAGAGGCGCCGTAGTGAAGGTCTCCGGACATTTCGACCACCTGGGGTTCTTTATCGTGCTCTGACATCGCACAGAACACGGGCCCCTAGAATTTCTCCTCCATCGAAATTCGACCGCATACTTCAACCACATAAGCAGATAAGCACCACATAAGGCAAAACGAGATAAGAACAAAAAACAATGCCAGTGGAAGATCTGGCGAACAGACCGCCAGCTGCACTTGTATCTCAACTAACCCTGCCAGTCTGAACTTTGTTTTTCGATTGAAAACGGTCGGTGCAGATAAATCGATGTGTGCTGAAAGTCTCGTTCCTTGTAGATGCAACCTGGGATCTGCGGTACGAATGACGACAATCTAATCTCATATCTCTTTCTCCGACATTTCTTTCTGCGCGCGCATATCGTGCATAGAGGAAAAGAAACTCCGAAGAGGAGGATAAATCGTGCCGCTGGCGCCCGGAAGCCAAGCCCACATGACGCCGTTTTTTTTTCCCTCGTACTCCCTCCAGACCCGCCAAAGTGGGTCCTACGTGGGGCCTAGGCCAGGCCCGACCCTGGCCAACGAAACGCGGCGTTCGTTGTAGAGCGCCCTCACCCGAGTTTTACATATTGCGGGTTTTTGTGCCAGGAGACCTCTTTATTTATATGTCCGCGGTTAAACCGTAGACAAGCGGTACCGAAGTAGGGGTGCCTTGCAAGGAAAACCGTTACAGATGCACCTCCTTCCCTAAGTGCTGTGCGATAGGATACGCGCGGACAGACCGAGTGACGTTTACGAGTGGCTAGAAGTAATTTTGATTCCCTGCAATTCTGTACTGTTCAGATTCCACCGTGTACAATTCACCTAGTGGGAGTTCTTACCTTGACCGCTTCGATCAGCTGAGGTTCCGGGAAGGCCGTGCACTGGTGCGTTAGTGAGTAGTCCAGAGGCTGATTGCCGCTTCTCTGGCGGGGCCGGTACCGGCGGACGGCGATGCCCACGGACAGAGCTATCTCCGTGGGCAGACCAGCCTGGCTGATAGTTTGGAACACGCGATGCCAGAGGCGCTGGTTTTTGTTCAGGACATGCGAAAGGCAAGTAGCGAGGGATGAACAACAAGAGTTTTCGATGGAAGAGAAATTCGTTTCAATGTTTAGTACCATGTTATTTACAGCCGAGATATGGGAAAGCCAATTGACCTGTTCGAAAAATAAACCGGGTATTAACCAATTTTTCATCCATGCACGTCGTTTAAAATTTCTATTACTTTGCTTGTCATTCCATATCAAAGAAAAATATCACGTTATGTCTGCACGATGAAATGCAACCCTAGGAAAACGCACAAGAATCTTTCAACGAGGGTACTTTGATGGGAGTCCTAGGATTGACCCTGGACTGATGTAACTTCGGCTGAGCGAGGGACAAAAGCTTTCTTAGTTTTTCTAAGGGACACGGGTTTAGTGGACATACTTTGATAGTCATCTAAGGGACACGGTTTTAGTGGACATACTTTGATAGTCATTGTGTGTGTGAGAGTGCGTGAGTGTTGAGTATGTTTGATGTCACTTTTTTTTTTCACCCTCTTCTTTCATCCTCACCTGGAGTAGCATGTCAGGCCTATAACCAGGCAGACCTTTCCATTATCCATTAAAGTCTCTTTCCTTCCTTAGGAAGGCGTACAACGAGAAAGATCAGCAGGCAAAGCAAGACGAAGAAATTGTCAAGTGTGAAAACAAAATTTCTTATTCATAAACGCGCGCAGACTTTGTGGAGGTAAAAACCCTTGCGCGCTTTAAATGAAGAGCTCATTTTAAACCAGAAAATTCGTGATTGTTTTGTGCCGCTATTGAAACAATTCTCATATATCATTGAGAAGTTCCTCAAAACGAACATTTGTTTATTAGGCTCAGGGCAGCTGATGGGAAGGCGAAAGTAACTGGTGAATCATCTCGTATTTGCAAGAAGTTTTCAGAGGCATAATGTTTGTCTTGGTGAGCCGTCTTGCACCTCAGCCCCTCCTGAGGGCGGTTGTGAGGCTGCTGAGCGTCCTAGAAACTGCTTCGCTCAAGCCAAGATGTAATGTGCCCGAAGGCAGATAAACCACAACACACCTTTTGAATGCGGTCATTAGCCGTGACCGACGCCGCCAGAATAGAATTTGGTGCATTTTTTTTCGCACGGGAATGGGCTTATAGATGTCTTGAAAAGTAATTTTGACATTGTTAGGTTATGAAGTTGAAAGCAGTGTTTTTTTTCCAATTGGAGCTGCATCACGCTGAGGTATCGACAGCCCTTAATTCTCAGCGAATCTCTTAATGCAAGGTGCCATTTAGTGCCACATGTATACTGTCGTGGACAAAACTATCCAGGACACGCAATCGGCTGCCAACGTGTATAGCTTCGTTACCAGCCTGTGGTTGCAAGCCACACTTGCGGAGATCAAAGTTGCTCTTGAGCTCTCCAATGTGTGCTAGTGAAATCAATAAAACATTGGCGCACTTTGAACCTATGCGCCAAGATCTGCGGTTTCGTGTCCCGGAGGCTTTTGTCCCCAATAGTACAAGAAAATAGTTCCGAAAAGCTAATAAGCACGCATAAAAAACCTTGGAAAGAGCGTCAAAACCACACATGCCGGCTATAAATTGCTATATGCTCTAAAAAGCCGCCGCTCTGGAGCATCTTTGTTCCTCGCTTATTAAGAACGTTGCCACGATTGAAGCCTTCCGGCCGTAATTGAAATTTGTGAATTTTCGTGACCACTTTTGGGGTCAACGCTAGGCTTCGTTGTTGGTGAGCCATATAAGGCTCTCGCCTTAAAAACGTTACTCATTTCGACACTTCTGCAGCGACCGAAGTCACCCACAGCTATGACACTGCATAGAAATGGGGCTGCGGACAGGTGCAAGTTGTTTTGGGCTGATCATATTGTCACCGACAAACGGTTGAAGAAACAGACCAGGTTCTAAGTAGACGAGGTGGGCGTGCCAGCCAGCAGGAAGCTCGAGCGAGGAAGACGACTCCCGCGAATTCACAAAGTTCTTCGAAATACGCAATAGCTGTTTTGCCAGGCAAACACTGAGGTTCAGAACCAAAATTGGTCACCAGAAGTTCGGTTCGCCCACTGTTCAATTCAATAATGCCGCGAGCTACACAGACTTGCTGACCAAGGAGCAGCGAGATGTTGGTTTCAGCGATGCCACGAGTGCTGGGGCTGTTATCGCACTCTACAGTAACAAACATGCTGGCTCTTGACGGGATTAGTACGTGGTCGTCACAGACGCATAGCTTAGCCCTGCGTGGCTCGGTATCGTCGCCGACAGGGCATTGGGTGGAAAACGACACGATTAGCTCCTGCAGGTTGATAACGGCACCGTACTTCTGAAGAAAATCCAAACCGAGTATGAGGTCCTTGGAACACTCGGGTAACACAGCAAAGCAACCAGGGAAAGTAACTCCGCGGATCTGGATTCGTGAAGTGCAGACACCGAGCGGAGTTACGACGTGGCCACCAGCTGTCCGGATCTGCGGCCCAGACCAAGGGGTCAGAACTTTCCTCAGGGCCGTGGCTAACCGACTGCTCATTGCAGAAAAATCGGCGCCGGTATCCACTATAGGGCGGCAACGTCGTGGTTGTCGGCGGATACCGGAATTTCGGCAGAAACCAGTCGGTCGCAGCGCGTCGTTGAAGTCGTCGGGGCAGGTCGTCGTTGGTCGGAGCGTCGCGGCGAATCGTCGGATGGAGGCTCTTGACACGGTCCAGTAGCGGCGGCCCTACCCCCGGAGGACGCCGTCTTCAGTTTTCCCGACGTGGGGACGCACCTCTGAACTGGCCAGAGGACGACGGGCGGCCGGGCGAAGAGAACCGCCTTGGGGATGGCGATCGGGACTGACGCCGCTGCGGGGTCGAGGACTGCACGTTATCAGCCAGGTACAGCTCGATATCCCGTGGTCTTTCACCGTAGCGCGGTCGAGGTGCGTCAGGCGAAAACCCTCTTAAACCCATTCTCCGGTAGGGGCAGTGACAGAGGATGTGGCCGGGCTCCCCGCAGTGGTAACAGAGCGGCCGATTGTTTGGCGTTCGCCACACGTGGGCTTTGCTCATGGGGGGCCTGTACTCCTGCGGCACAGATGGTACTGCTGCGCTCGGGTACTGCAGAGATGGCACTGGCATGGGAACGACGGGGGAAAAGGCTTGCCTCGCTGGTCCAGGACTTCGTAGTGCCTCGCTGTACGTCATAACAGAGGGCGCCGGGTGTGGAGCGGGGGGCGGCTGGACAGCTCGTCGGATTTCGTCACGGACCACGTCGGTTACGGCAGCGACATTGGCCTGTGGAGCTTCAAAACGAAGTTTCGCCAATTCCTCACGCACAACGCTCCTTACAAGCTCCCGAAGCTCCTCGGCGGGCAGCGACGTAGGTGTGTACTGGGAAGCGGCTGCTACAGTAGCTTCACGTCCGTAGTGCGTGCCCCGTTCGTGCAGAGAGCGCTCGATACTCGTTGCCTCCCTCGTGAAGTCGGCCACTGTTCTAGGGGGGTCACGGACCAGTCCGGCAAATAGCTGTTCTTTTACGCCGCGCATTAAGTGGCGCACCTTCTTCGCCTCTGGCATAGCAGGGTCGGCCCGATTGAACAGTCGCGTCATGTCCTCGATGAACATTGCGACGCTCTCGTTGGACTGCTGGGACCTCGAGTGCAGAGTGATTTCAGCCTTTTCTTTTCTTTCGCTGGTGGTAAACGTCGCTAGGAGTTCTCGGCGAAAAGCCTCCCAGGTGGTAAAGGAAGCTTCGTGGTTCTTGAACCATGTTTTGGCCGAGTCCTGCAGCGCAAAGTATACGTTGCGCAATTTGCGCTCGCCGTTCCATTCATTGAAACCCGCCACTCGGTCAAAGCTGGCCAACCAGTCTTCTACGTCCTCGAACCTGTCCCCGTGGAACGGTGGCGGCGACCGAGGAGCGTGAAGAACGAATCGCGGGGCATTCCCGGAACGCTGTGTTGTCTGGCTAGCCACGGTTGACGTCATTGATCTTACCGCTCTTACCGGCGCTGCCAGTTCGCCGAACTCTGGTTGTAGGCCTCGCAGGCGGCGGCTCGCTTTGTGGACGGGTGTTGTGTCCACGCGTGGAGAACAGGTGTCGAGAGAGTCCTCGCAGTCAGAGTACATGGGACGCAACCCAGCACCTCCACCAAATATGTCACCGACAAACGGTTGAAGAAACAGACCAGGTTCTAAGTAGACGAGGTGGGCGTGCCAGCCAGCAGGAAGCTCGAGCGAGGAAGACGACGTTCTTCGAGCACCTCGAGTGCCCAAGGCTTGGCAAATCCCAGCTTAAACAGTTCGGCCGCGGTCCGGCGCCACTGAATGGTTCGTACGGTGGCAATATTAAAGGGTCAATATTCGAAATTTATAAATATATAACATCGTCTATGTAGAGCACTTTTCTCGAAAGCCCGCAATTGCTTCCTATACTGGCTAGATTCACGAGGAAATCGGCCACTCTAAAATTGTCTCTGGGTTTCTCTAAGCTAAATCCTATTCAGGCCGACATGGTTTCAATGAGCTGCGCAGGTCACCTGATCGCGTACTGTAGCTTGGTTATAAGTAAAACTAGTGGCTGAGAGTTGCTCCTGAAACCGCAAGAATTTGTTCGTGTAAGCAGAGATGGTCTGTGAGATAGACCAACTGAAGAAGCTTCCACATCCGCTCTGAATGCAACTTGCTTTAAAAGGAAGAGTGATGCAGTTACAGTGCTCATCGTGTGCTCTGAATATTTTATGCAGTGCCTAGGCTGTTACGCTAGGAGGAAATAGCTTTCCTAACGTTCCCATGCGTACCAGTGAGTAAGGGTAGTCTGCACTGGGGCTGTCCAAGAAGGACGGGGGCATCATCAGGCAGTTTGGCTTATCCTTGTCCTCGCCAACCTGATGCGCTATGCCAATCAGGATGTCCACGGGAGTCTTCCTGCGCCAACATTATATTTCACGTGTGTTACAACTTAAAACAAACCCACATTACACCAGCTAGTGATGCAGCATTTAACGCCTCTGTCGAAAATACGGCAGCTATGAACATAAAGAGAAGAGATTGTAAGAGATGAAGTTTGGGACACGGCATTACACTAGATATATGCTCAAATATGGCTTATGACACACCTGCGACAGCCCGTAGCATTTAGTCCCTCACCCCTGATTCTTCTACAGCTATGCTGGCCATTCAACGGAAGGAAACAGGACCATATAAATCAGACGGAACCGACCTTTGTCAGATCTGTTTTGTCCTTGAAATGCCGAGGGTAATATGTCTCATTCGCCTTTTTGAAAATGGCTTCCACCGAATATTTCTCGCAACATAAGAAAAACGCTGTTTCGCATAACTGCTAAATTCAACTGGAAGATAGGTCCATAAATTTTTGCAGTGTTCATTTCAGTAACACAGTTTTTAAAATTCGGCTTTATTTTCAGTCTGTGCCTAGAACATATGTAAATTCCATTATGAATGTTGTCTCATCGTTCTCACCTCATTTCCTGTACGATAAATTGCGCAACTGTATCATTAATTATGGGGAGTAAGAGTGCGGTGGAGACTCCTTTGGCGCTGGTATTGGACTTGTCCTGCATCAAAGAGGCGATCGCCTGCAAAGGAAAACCAGAAAACTGATTAAATTTTAAACCAAACCACGGGAGGCGCTGAATGTCACGGCCACGATTCTTTCTCAGAGGAAGTGCACATCTCACGCGTGAAATATTGCGGTAGAGGACCCGACATGTACTTGGTTACTACAGGGACTATACCCAGTTGACAGGAACGCAAAGTCGGCTAAATTATTTCTGGTGAATCTCCGCGCACAAAAACAGCGTAAACTCTCGCCGCGAAGTTTTCTTGTGAGCATTTTTATCTTGCAGTAAGTTATCACCAAACAGAATGATGCAAAAACTTTCACTGCAGTCCTGGAGGCCCTCGAGTTATTTAGATTACTTGCGTTTACCAGCAGGCACTGTAATCTAAGTGCATGGGATTTTTGCTTTTCGCATGCATAGAAAAGCGTTCGCCGCGTCAGGGACTGACCGGGTCCGCCGCAGCCAAACGCCAAAGGCCCTAATCCATCGCACCAGATAAAAATAGCCGGAGAAGACATCGCATATTTGGTGTGACACTTACCCGTACGCTTTTAATCAGCTCCACCATATCGCTTTTCATCATGCCAAACGCTGGGGTATTGATATGGCCGTAATGAGAAATGCCGCTCTTCCACAGAATATCCAACTGTTGCTTCGTAGCAGGGTCAGCCGCTATTGATGTATTTTTACGTTGCCTGGCCAAAAAGAGATAAAAGTGTAACTATGTAACAGCTGGCAGCAAAGAGATTTTGCGCCAACACAGCACTGAAGGAAAACCGGAGGAATCAACGAGCCCATTTCAGGTAGAACTAAGCGCTAATGCGACGTTTAATTATAAGTTTATTTGCCGAGGGTGCAAATTTACAACTTGTACCACATATGCGAATGCACAGGTAACTGAATCAAAACATGTGTTTCGTGAAATTAATAGAACGGCGACAATTCCACGAAGCATTTTTTTTATAGCACTAGTCGATAAAGCCAGGGTGCCCAGCACCTGGGTAGTTGTTGCCGCTCTACGGCCACGCGCCATCACAATTGAGATGTGTCAACGTAATCCTGTGATCACGTAATCATGCACGATTTCGGTGACCCTCCCGCGCAAATGGACTATTCCATCGGGCGAGGGCGATGTCGAAATGCCTCTTGGACTGCAGCCAAACGGTTTCATTGCGTCTTTCACCATATTAGTGCCAGCTGTAACCAACAGTCCAGCGAGCAATATGGCAGCGCCCAGAGAACCCTCGTTGAAAAGGCATATAGCTCGTGCCAGGTTCCTCCCCATAGCGTCGTTTACTGGTTCGGTAATAACGAAGACAGGGCAAGGCGAGGAATAAACACATGGTGCGAAGAGGCCGAACCGGGGTAGGGCCCTTCGCAGCAATCAGACCGTTTCGAAGCCCGTCTGAGAGGCCAGCATCCCAAAGTGCGGAACCGCAAGGTCTAAGCAGATGCCTGAAGTTTGTGGCCGTTGTAAAGATCGTAGTACACGGGCCTGGAAAGAATTACTATCAGACGTGGATCGTCGTTAAGCAAGGTACGGCGAAGGCTAAGCAGCGGCGGAAGCAGCCAGCACACATATGTCTCCTGGGTGGCTGAGAGTACCTGCTTTTTACTCGGCGACCATTGCCCCAAGCCTGCCTTCATGGACCACACAGGGGACCCAGGTGACAGCTGATTCCATTTACCGAGCCCTCCCTGGTCGGAGTACAGAACCATAAAGAAGGGATTGAAGTTTTAGCAAAAACAGACCGCCTTTCCGAAGTCTCTTCAAGTGTCGCCGCCGCCGCCGCCGCGGGGAGACCGACGTTATCTTCCCCAATTGCTGTGAGCGTGCCGGGGGAACAAAGGGCTTCGTTTTCTGTGGCTCTTAGGCGAGCCAAGCACCGCGACGAGCTGGCGGGCATCGTTCGACAAGGGACAAGGAACCACTTTCTGGCCTTTTCGTGACCTCTTTGTTCCGGCCTCGAGCGGCGGGTGTCTTTGATTATCAGCAGATGTCGGTGACCCGCAGAAACCTTCGACTGGCCGGAGGCCATCACCTACCGCAGTCAACGCTACCTCGACAACCTTCTTTCCCTCAGACTCCACATGTGACGTGGGCGTGGCCCTAAGTGCAGTGGTGTGTTTGTGCGCACAAGTTTGTGTTGTTTGTGATCTGGGCCCCTCCCAACCCGGCGTGGGCGTCCTCAACCTAGGGACTTTGGGGAACGAGAAGGCTATAAATGTCGAGAACGAATGCGGCAGATCAGCTCACTTCGCCTCATTTTGAGCTCTCTTCAAGCCTCTCAGAACTCACTAGAGTCTCACTTCTAACCATGATGTAAAACGATGTAAATAAACCCTCTTGTAATCTTCCTCCCATCACTTAACTCTTTGCCTTGGCGGCACTCCTGTCCTGGTGGTGGTGGGAACGGGTGTCGGAAGCTTGACCACGGTTCCGTCAAGCGAGCAACTAGCAGCAGCGAGCTAGCAACGACTCCAAACCGACCCATCAGCGCCAACAATTGGTGGCAGACCCAACAACTGGTTGGCAGCGGTGTGATGAACCGGGTGACATGGTGCTGCATCTGCGGGTGAGTGTTTGGTTTTTGCTTTGGATCCTCCAGGCTTCAAATTCTGGGTTAATAATTTGAACTGCTGGTTGATCGGGTGTTTGTATGTCTGTAGCACAGGGGTAGTTGCACAGAATCACCATGAGCGAGCAAAACCAATATTTAAAAGCAGCGACCGTGGACCTGACGAGGTTGTCGAGGACAGAACTGTTGTTCTTGTGCGACGAGTTAAGTGTGGATGTGGAGGAAAGAGCGGAAGATTCGGATATTGTCCAGGCAATCCAAAATTTGGAAACGGAGGAAGAGGATGATTTTGAAATTGCTTGGGATAATACGCACAGGTGGGCAAAAGAACAGGAGCGTAAAAGAGCCGAGGAAGCGGAAAGAGAGGAACGAGAGGCACAGCACCAGGAGAGTGTGGAGAAGCTAGCAGCGGAGCTAGAAGAGCTTAAACTCGAGGCTGAGAAAAGGCGGCTCGCAATGCTCAGTGGTCTTAATGGGAACGAAGTAGCAATGAGTGACGCTATCTCCGTCCAGATATGGCCTTCAATGTTCCAGTCCATCGCCGAGTTAGAGAGACATGACGCCATAATACAGGATTGCGAAATGGCGCAAAACCGGCATGGATGGCACACGACAGAGCATGGCCAAAATAGAGAGGCTACAGAGACCGTCTCCGAGTTAGCTAAGTGTAACTCCGCGAGAGCTCGTTCAGAAAACGAGTGGAGAGGGCATGGAAGGCGTCGGACAAAGCCGAGCCAAGAGAGACTTCCCAAGCTAGCTAAACAGACCGTCGCCCAGTCAGGTAGTCGCAAACTTGCGAATAAGGGCCGAGAAACGGAGTCTAACCGGCACCCGCGGTTTAGAATAGAGAGAGCTCCGAAGAGAGGCTCTGCAGTGAGAGTAGGAACCGTGGCCGATTTGGTTAAGCGCGAGGACGCTAGAAAGGGGCCTGTACAGGCGACTAACCGGCGCGGGTGTGAAAGGGATAACTTCCCCAAAGGTAGACGTTTCGAAAAGGAAACAAAGGGAAGCCCTTTAGTGATGGAGAATCGTGGCAACTGTGAGTTAAAGCGTCACTGCGGCGTCAGTGAACAAGCCAATGTTGTGGCTACCTCGGCGAAGCTGGCGAATAAAGAGTGTGGAGCTGCTGTTGGGTTAAAACGCAGTATTGAACGTCATGCTGAGAAAAAGGACGAGAGCCCGATTCTAGATGAGCAGTGCGTTTCAGAGGAAACCACTAAGAGCGTGAGTGACCAAGTCAGGGTTGTGGCTACCTCGGCGGAGATGGCGTATCAAGAGTGTGAAGCTGCTGTTGGGTTAGAACGCAGTATTGAACGCCATGCTGAGACAAAGGACGAGAGCCCGATTCGAAAAGAGCAGTGCGTTTCGGAGGAAAGCACTGAGAGCGATAAGCCAGCTGCAGAGGACTACCTTCAAGGGAGCGAACTGCTCATTTCCGGGGCAGCTGAAGGTCCGCCTGTCAGCTCTGTAGAGATGACCATCTGTTGCGAAGGCAAAGAGGTCAAATTTGTGCCTAATGAAGGATTAGGCAAGTCATGTCAAAAGCTGGAGGAGACAGACTTTGTTCAGGCGACGCACGTGGAAAGTTCTAAGCGAAAAAGAAAAAGGGCGAGGCCAAAAAGGAAACGGATGAAACTTCAGGCCCTAAATTCACGTGCGCGGACAGGTGCTAGTGTTAGCACAGAAGGAAATGCGGCAGAAGGGAAAGGAAAACCTTCCCGCATTGGAGCTCGTAAGTTTGCGCTTAAAGTTACCGGTCAGGCGGCACGCGTGTATCGTTCTAAACCTGACTGCAGAAACAGAAAGGGAAGACCACATCTTCCAAGCAGAGCAGGAGGGGGGTTTTTCAAAGGGCATCGGCATGCGGGAAAACCCAGACAACCCATACCTGACAGGAAGGCGGAAAGGGAAAAGGCAAAGCGGCCCGAGAGACCGGAAGGCGCTAGGTTGCGCGACCGTCAGCGCATGCGAGCACAAGGATTGAGAAACAGAGACCCCGCACGCAGGCATGTTCACCGCGCGCAATTGAAAAGAAGGATGCGTCCTTCACTTTCGGCACTGGATTCCGGGAAGCGCGCAGGGCGAAAGGGTAGCCGAGCTCAGTGCTGGGGGCGAGAACAAAGAACAGCTTCTCGCGCTGGTCGCTGTGCGTCGCCAAGAGCCGGTTCTCGACTTTGCATGCGCTACCAAGGCTTTTTGAGCGTGTCGAGGGGGCGCGGAGACGACAGAGGGAGTCGAAGATGGCTTTTTTCAGTGACCTTTTGTAGCGAAATGACCGCAGTGTCATCAGTCAAAGCGCGACCCCAGCGGGCGCGTATGAAGGGCTAATCACTTCAACGCGGCGGAGGTGAGCCAGCTTTCACCCCCGCGTAGCCATTCGAAGTAGCGTTTTTTTTTTGTTCCTTTTTTTGTGTGTGCGAAATCAAAAAGGGAAGGGCTACTTTGTTTTGAGCTAAAGATTTAGAGTGATCGGACGTTACTGTGTTTTCTCTTAAAATTGAGAAAGATTAAAGTCTGAATTAGAAATTAGTGGCAGTTTGCCGTGCTACCGAGAAATAAGGGCACTTAAAGGAGTGTAGCGAAGATTCCTGAGTAGACCATGTGCTGTTTGGATAGTTGGAACCGTTCAGAGCATTTAAGTATTGCTGTGTTTGAAGGTTGGCACAGGTTTCTTTTGTATCGATAGTAGACTCAGACATGTCAGACTTGGTTGAGATACCAAGGTCTTGTTGCTACATTAACGGCAGTGTAGCTAATGCCTTGCAAAGGCCAAGAAAGTGCGCATGGCTGTGCATATCTGTGTACTCTTGTTTACTGGCGAGTGGTTAATCAGCCGATTGTGGTATTCGGAGATTGACCAACTGAAGTGGCTGCAGAATTTTGTAGAGAACAGCTGTGGCAGCTTTGTGTATAGGTTATGGTGCCTGACACAATGAGTTTAAGAGAAGTTTTGCGTCAGTACTGGAATGAGTACGGATTCTGATGAGCAGTCGCATCTTTGTGAGTTTAACTGGAGCAGTTGATTCTCAGTCTCGAGCGATCAAGGTTCTTTGAGAAGAGCCAGAGGATTAAACTGAGCGTGGGCCAAATTTTAAGCAGACTTTCGATATTCGGGTGGTATTGGGGATCAGAGCTTGATTGATAAGGAATGCAGTTTCTATTCAAAATTTGTAGGCTTTGACACACCACCGCTTGTCGTACAACGTGGCAGTCTGTCCTTGGCGACCTCAGATGTGACGCGGACGCTCGCTTTGACCCTAAATTCGGGCAAAATTGAGGGGTCAGTATTCTGGAGCAGGATTTTGTTTGGAATTAAAAGGAAGCCTGGTGGGTCTTGAGTGAATTCCAAGCGCTTGCGCGTGGAGCGGTGCTTTGTTGTTTGGAACGTCCCATCTGTGCTTTCCTTTGTTGGTGGTTTGGTGTTTTGGGTTGCCTTGGGAGTTGATGTTGCAAGCCAAGATATCAACGTGGACGCGAGCCCATCTCTTCCTGCCCAGCGGTGGGGAACGCTGGCCATTCGAGATTTTCCGGGCCGCGGAGGAGCTGTAAAGATCGTAGTACACGGGCCTGGAAAGAATTACTATCAGACGTGGATCGTCGTTAAGCAAGGTACGGCGAAGGCTAAGCAGCGGCGGAAGCAGCCAGCACACATATGTCTCCTGGGTGGCTGAGAGTACCTGCTTTTTACTCGGCGACCATTGCCCCAAGCCTGCCGTCATGGACCACACAGGGGACCCAGGTGACAGCTGATTCCATTTACCGAGCCCTCCCTGGTCGGAGTACAGAACCATAAAGAAGGGATTGAAGTTTTAGCAAAAACAGACCGCCTTTCCGAAGTCTCTTCAAGTGTCGCCGCCGCCGCCGCCGCGGGGAGACCGACGTTATCTTCCCCAATTGCTGTGAGCGTGCCGGGGGAACAAAGGGCTTCGTTTGCTGTGGCTCTTAGGCGAGCCAAGCACCGCGACGAGCTGGCGGGCATCGTTCGACAAGGGACAAGGAACCACTTTCTGGCCTTTTCGTGACCTCTTTGTTCCGGCCTCGAGCGGCGGGTGTCTTTGATTATCAGCAGATGTCGGTGACCCGCAGAAACCTTCGACTGGCCGGAGGCCATCACCTACCGCAGTCAACGCTACCTCGACAACCTTCTTTCCCTCAGACTCCACATGTGACGTGGGCGTGGCCCTAAGTGTAGTGGTGTGTTTGTGCGCACAAGTTTGTGTTGTTTGTGATCTGGGCCCCTCCCACCCCGGCGTGGGCGTCCTCAACCTAGGGACTTTGGGGAACGAGAAGGCTATAAATGTCGAGAACGAATGCGGCAGATCAGCTCACTTCGCCTCATTTTGAGCTCTCTTCAAGCCTCTCAGAACTCACTAGAGTCTCACTTCTAACCATGATGTAAAACGATGTAAATAAACCCTCTTGTAATCTTCCTCCCATCACTTAACTCTTTGCCTTGGCGGCACTCCTGTCCTGGTGGTGGTGGGAACGGGTGTCGGAAGCTTGACCACGGTTCCGTCAAGCGAGCAACTAGCAGCAGCGAGCTAGCAACGACTCCAAACCGACCCATCAGCGCCAACAATTGGTGGCAGACCCAACACCGTGAAGCCGAAGCCGCCCTTGAAAGATTGCAGGACCGCTAGACACAGGCTCGCCGCCGCTTTGAACTTCACGCCGACTTTTTAACTCGTAGTTTACAAGCATACACGGCTCCACAAACTCGTTCTATAAATCTTTCCTACCTGGCATCATTGCATTATGGAATGAACTACCCGATTCGATTGTCACTGCAAGAGAAGGAAATAAATTAAGGAAGTTATTAACAGCGCATTTCAAGCACCGAGTTATTTTTCCGCGTTTCTCTGTGTGTGTGCGTGTGTGCGCGTGTGTGCGCGTGTGCGTGCGTGTGCGTGTGTGTGCGTGCGTGCGCGTGTGCGCGCGCGCTTCCCCACGTTGACCTTGAGCCGTTTTGTCTTGTGTGTTGACGTTTTGTCTTGCAGAACAGTTATAACATGAACCTGTTGCCTTGTATTTCAGCTTGTTATTATCGACCGATGTATTATGTCTCGGCTGCTCCCCGCCTTATCTAATGCCCTAACCTAAAGGCCTTTAAGAGAAAATAAATTATGATGATAGTTATGATTCTCTATAGGTTTTCTCCATCTGTCGGCACGTGAGAAAAACTTCTCATGCAAGCATCGGGTTACAGTCGCAGTCCCCCAAAATACTATTAAATAGCGTTAGGCGACAAAGAACACCAATCAGGTCCGAGGTTCAGCCCTGGGACGGACCGCCTGTACCCCCCCCCCCCCTCCCCCGGCAAAGTTCCGGATTGAAATAAAATCGCCTTCTGGCTTTTATCCACTTCCAATCAGCACTGTTAAGATGGTTGAGACGTGTTAACCGCAATAAGTTCGTTCAAAACCTTGCCTTGTTTGGTAGTTTGTGGCGTTTAACATCTCTCACCTGCAAATGGTCTTGGCTTCACCGTAGCGCAGTGCACGATATTAATATCAGCTACCCAGGGTTTCTTAACTTGCACTGTTAATACGCAACGCACGGACGTTTTGAAATTTCGGCGTTATCGAAATACAGCCGCAGTGTCCGGGAAACGGTATAACTACAAAGCAACCGAGGCAGGCTGAGCTGCCAATTCGCCCCCTATAAAAATGGTCTATAGACAGCCTACAGACTTCTTATAGGCTCTATTGCCTTCCTATGGATATTTATTTTTGTCTATTCATAGTGTATGTACTGTCTATAGACAAAACTCTACTAAAAGTGTATGGTCATAAATCTATAGATTGTCTATAGACGGTCTATAGGGTTTATATTGCCTATATAGACAGAGGATTATAGACAGTCTATAGACTGTGTAGAAAAAACTTTGTCAGCTGCTAAGTAACCGCTGCGGTTGCTTTCCTCCTTTCTTCTTGGCTTAGGTACCTCTGAAGTGGAGTGTTCTCGCTGAATTTGTGCCAGGTAAACTTTAAAAAGTCTTGGCAGGAGCACGCAGATCTCACGCCGGAGCATGGACACAAAAGTGATAGACAATATCTGACTTATAATGCCGGAGGAAACCCAGTCAAGGCAGCCTATGGGCCGCTAAGGGAAGAGAAGGAAACCCGGAAAACACTGCCATGGGAACTTACAGCGTTTCTCAAAAACATAGAACTCAAATGTTTTGCCTCTGAGTCAGGCTATGGGGCTCGCTATACGTCACCAGTGTTCCCTATCTCTTGAAGGAGGGAAGAACTGTCGTCTGTACCCCTCCAAAACTGGAACTTCCACGGATGCCAAAACAGCCCCAAAACAACGCTTTGAAGGAAACTTCTCCGGGGACTTCACTTTTGAAAAAGCCTGCACACGACTCCTCCGAAGCCAACTGAGAGTGTGGTCAGCGCAATCTATTGTAGATTCTGTAATGTCCTGCATCGCTCATTCAGACCACTACTCTCGCTGACAGGCCCGTCATGGCTGCCGAGAGGTGCGGACGTGTGTCGCATCGCCTACGCAGTTTTTGACCATTCCGAACCGTACCAATCCACAGCGCCACCACATTTTATTTGGAGCTGAAAGAACTCACAAGCTGCCCCACCTGGACACCAGGTTCCGAACGGTAGGACCAAATTTTAGCTCCTCATCGGACTTGGACTCTGCGATTCGGACGGCGTCTCGCCGAGCCTACCGGCAGGACATCTTCGACTACGGGAATACATGGGCCGCTCTAGGCCTGACAAGGCAGCGGTGGTGCGGCCTGAAATCGACCCCGCTCTGCGAACTACACATTCGATCACACCATGGAAGGATTGCCCCAAAACTTGCCGGACGCCCAGGAGATGGATGAGGACGACCTCAACACCACTGACTCCGAGAGCCCGGTGAGCAACGCTGACGTGGCGTCCGCCACGCAGGAGCCGCCCAACCCTTACAACAACGACGCCAGCTGGGAATTGACATTGTCCAAACGCCAGAAGAAACTCCAGAGGAAAAGCAGACGGATTGCTGCGGGGAACAATTCGACCACCCACAACAACCCCGGCGAAGACAACTCAACTCAACTCACCGCGACCGACGGAGGGCCAGCCGCCGCCGGCAGAAACGCCAACGGACAAGGAACAGGACACTAGCCAAGGCGCAGGCTGCCTCCGCTCCCTAAGAACGATTTCAAAATTATCATTCGACCGAAGAAAGGACTTGCTGTCCGACAGCTTCACACCCACCAGGTAGTCGCAGCGTGCAACCAACAATGCAAAGACGAAGATTTCATCCAGGATCTAACATCATTATCGTAAGCACCCCACATGAATCAGCTGCCCAACTCGTGAGACGCATTACCAGCCTCACCTTTGCGGGACGCGCATTTGAGATGAACACCTACGTGGCCGCGCCGGACGATGTCCAACGTGGCGTGATACATGGAATTGATCCCGGGACGACACCGGAAGAACTCAAGGCCCATTTACGAGTGCGCACCCAAGGAGTCACCATACTCAGCGCCCGGATGTTAGGAAAACCCAAGACGGCCGTCATCACCTTTGACGGTCCCATTGTCCCAAAATATGTTATCTACTACGGGGGCGAGACGGCATGCTACCCGTACCGCCCCACGAGACAAGTGTGTTATGTGTGTTTCCAGCAAGGCCACCGCTCCGACGTGTGCCCCACACCTAATGTGCGCGCGTGTAGCCAGTGCGGAACGCAAAACCCGCCGACTGGACATTCCTGCACTCCAAAGTGCGTGATTTGTGGTGAGGCCCACCCTACCGGGTCGAAGGACTGCCGCGAACGACTCAAGAAAGTCAGAAGGCAGCAAACCAAGACCGCCCTCAGCAACGCTACAGGTGAAAACGCCAGCAAAAGCGGCGGACGCGACAGCAGACGCCGCAGCCGCGGTGACCGCAGCAGACGGCCGCGGTGGTTCAGCTCGGAGGGAGAGACATCACGGAGCCGCTCGGGATCCCGCTCATCACGGCATCGCTCGCGGTCCCATTCGTTTCCCCCCCTGCCACCCCCTGCGGGGACGAATGCCGGAGAACCAGAACCGGAAGAACGAAGACACCGGGTCCGCCCAGAAAAGCAGCAACAAGGTGAGCTGGAGAGCCGATGCTCCCGGGTTTGCTCCACATTCGGGTGGGACTGGTAACAAACTCAACACCAATACAAACAACGCAAACAACCGTGACCTTGAACATGGAGACGCAGAGAAAGCAGCACTTCAGCGCGAACTAGAACTTGCTCGCGTTAAACAGAATGAGTTGGAACGCCAAATTGCGGAACTCACAAAGATAGTTCAGGACCTAAAATCCAACTGCCACCCGCTGTCGAACGCTACACAAACGAACTCCTCGCTGCAGATGAGCGATGAGGAACGCTCAAACTTCAAAGCGGAAATACAACAGATGATGCAAATGATGCAACAAATGATGTAACAGACCATGCATCAGGTACAAGGACAACTAGCAGAGCTACGGAGTGCCTTCCGCAAACAAAAACACACAGAGAACATTAACGAAAAGGCCTACAACCGCCCTGCGTTAGCAGCTCTCGCCAATCCATCTACATCCCAGGGAACGGGCAATTGCACAAGCTCAAGAACCTAAATCATGGCTAACACGAACCACAGCAAACAAGACATCTTAGACATGTGGCAATGGAACAGCAGAGGCTATTGCAAGAAACAAGGCCTCATCAAACAATTCATTCAGACGCAGCTAACACCACCTGACGTTATCGCACTTCAAGAAACGGGCGCGACACCCACTCTCACGGGATACACATGCTACGACAGCCACATGACGGGAAAGACAGCCATCTTAGTGAGCAACGCAGTCATAGCCATCAATCACGACAGCATACCCGACACTGACATTGAGCATGTGATTGTAGAGATCGTACCGAAAAAGAAAAGGAAAGGGGGAAGTGTATTCATCGTCAACGGGTACAGCCCCCCGAAGCAAAGAAAAGCAAAATTTTTTGAACTTTTTCACGGTGTCCACAGACTAGCGAAAAACAACACGCTAATCATCTTGGGGGATTTCAATGCCATGGACAAGAGCTGGGGGTACCAAAAGGCCACCATTAAAGGCAAAACGCTAGCCGAGGTTGCAGATAACTTCAACTCCAACCTACTCACGGACCCAGCAACTTCTACCAGAATTGGAAATAGCGTCAGCATCGACACCTGCCCCGACCTCACATTCGTAAGAAAACTCGGACAAACACAATAGGAGAACCTACTGGAAAGTTTAGGCAGCGACCACTACATCCTTAAGACGCAAGTAACCTCAGACAGGCTGAGACGCCAGTTGGGCGCGGCAAAAATAACGGACTGGAATGCGTTCCGCGAAGCATGCGACAGCAACCTTACCGATCCGGTATCGCGGCAAACCGGATTTTACCGGAACATATCGGTTTCATACCGGTCCGGTATCACTCTCATACCGGCGAGACCCGTCCGGTTTGATGGCTATACCGGTTCATACCGGTCCGGTATCGATCCCAAACCGGACAGACCGCTCCGGTACGGAGCTCATACCGGACAGTCCATTCCCGGTTCGAAGCTCAAACCGGACAGACCAGTCCGGTACGGAGCTCAAACCGGACATAACAGCCTGTATTCAGAGCGATATGTGCTGCGGTTTTGGTGCTTGGTCTGCAGATTGACTGTTGTACGCCAGCAGATGTTTTTTAGGGGAAAGGGGGGGGGGGGGGGTCAGCGTGCGCATAAGTGCGATAATCAACACATACACGGTTTTGTTGAAAGGGCTAGGAAAAGAAAAGGGCTAAGCGTGAGCTTCTCAGTGGCAAAACATGCAGTTTGTGCATGAAAGGCGGGGGCTGCATGAAGGGGTTTTGCGGGCAACCGCCATATTGGCTTCCCGTGCAGCACCCTGACAAAGCCAGGGCGGCTGTGTGCGGGCAAACGGCTAGTATACATCCGCAAGCAGCCTTCCTAAGTCCTGCGCAGATTACTCTGGATTTCACAGTGCAGAACTTCACGACTGGCTGATAAACATGGCGAGCCTCCGGTGACTGCGCCAGAGGCTCCAAAAGGTTTGTTACTGTCGCGTTCATTGCAGCAGCTGTTCGCTAGCGGCAGTCTGTAGCGACGCATCGATGAAGGAAGAAAATTCTTGGTTTTCGTGCAGGAATTCTTTGCACTTCTTCTTCGTCAAGTGATTGCCCATTGATAACTCAACTTGTCCAAGCGCCATCGCGAGCGGCCCCACCCTTCACTCTATCAGGAAGAGATACTAATCACAAATCGCCGAGAACATTTCTATCGACGAACAAGAAAAGGTTAGCTAGTGAAAAGGTACAGTGCTAGAGAGAACAAAATAAAAACAAACTCCCGTAGAAACGTCACACGAGTAACCTGTCTTTGCGCACTTTTTTTTTCAAGTTTTTTTCTTTCCTCTCACCACCGCCTTCCCTGCTTTTCCTGGGTCCACTCTCAAAAAAAAAGAACCTGCTCAACCCTGTTTTTTTTCTGTCTGCCTTTGTTCCTTCCCTGAGGCCTCCTTTGTGTCTGACCTGTCCCTCCCAGCCCCCTTCCCCGAAATGGCGAGGAGGCACTCACTCTACAGCCCACTACCGAACATTTTAAGCCGCCCTCCCTACCACACTCCCCGCGACGCTCCATGAAGTGGAGAGGGGGCTCCGATTCTACTTGTTGTTCACTGTGTCCGGTCGCGTTTGTTTGGAACAGGTTTTTCTTTCCTGCGGTTGGGTTTAGTGTCAATGGATGAAGGTAGCTGCGAAAAGACGCTGGCACTCGCTAGTCCTTGTTGAATTTGTGTTATACAGTTTTTGGTGCCTTTCATCGTGTTGCTTGATCAATCCACGATCGAAGATGACATCGCCTTCCATGCGTACGTCCAGTGCAAATATGGTGGAACCCTATCGTCCTTCTTTCAGTGTTGAATGACTTCGCACCGAAAGACGTGAGCGGTGAACCGTGACATTTACAGACATTTGACCGGTGGAGGCCACGGCGGTGAAGGCGGATTTTATGACGGCGACGTCGTGCTGCTAGGACGTAAGTACGCATTTCAAATCACCCTGTTTTTTAAGTACTGCCTCCGTCTCGGTTATATGCTCGGCGTCAACAGAAACGTTCTAACTGTCCAGTGTCTTTTCAACTAGCAATTTGTGGATTGCACAGCGTAGAGGGACGAAATAGCTCAAAATTTTCTTTTAGTTACATACCGAAATTGCTTGTCCTTCATGATAACACGACTAAAATTAGTTTTATGGTTTGTATTCTTTCTTTACAGAGGCATATCGTGTATACGTGCGAGAGCAATCAGCGATAAGCGTCCTGAGGGGGAGCGGCTCAAGACCTTGAAAAAACATCACGCATCGCATCGATGCTGCGGTATGTGCCGTAAATAATGGAGGATGACCACGCAAGCACCGGAATCGTCCGAGCAACCTGTTTACACACCAACAATGTTACGACGCAGATTTGCAATACATTATTGATTCAAATATGGAAGGTGTGAGGTGCATTCACGATACTGAGCATTGCCAATGCTCAGGGCCTGGCGTCTTGAGACGCCTGGCTTGTCTGTGGCTTGTCTGGGCCCACGAGGGCCCGCAATTCAGAGCATGGTTTGTGCTACTGGGGTATGCATTTGTAATTATTGCATACAGGTCCACCTCGGGAATTGAATTTTTATTGCTTCGGCAAAGTGGGCAGCAGTTGTGGCGGCACCCAAAGATTCGCGTTTCTGCAAGGACGCAGCCTTTGGACGACTCCACAACTCCTGGAAAGGAGCGTTACAGGGCAAGCTTGCCATCGCAACCTGAAGTCAGAAGCCTCCACAGTGGGCAGAAAGCCAATGACCCCTGAAAAGCTACAAGCCATTGGCCGTAAGTTGCATGTCACAGTGCTCAATGCATTATGTTGTGTGTCGGTGCCCAATTAAATGATAAGCTGGGGGCATTATGTACTACCAATTATATTTTGTTTTCTGCAGGTGCTTTTGACTACTTCATTGGCCAGCACCCTGTAGAGACCCCAGCGCCGGTAGATCGTCGCGAAGAGTTAAATGATTACCTCAGTGAGCTGGTTCAAGACATGCGAAAAAAATAAACATCTTTTGGAGTTTTTGATGCATTATAATACTCACCAAGCTACCAATACTTGGTAAAAGCTATAAGCAAATAACACAATTGCACATCGACTGCAATACGAGTCGCTGATAATCGCAGATTACCACTTCTGAGGCTCTGTATATTGCAGCATTTGGCATGTACACTTATGGCTCCAGTTTTTGGGCAGATTTAGTCCAAGTGGGATATATTTGAAGCATTTTATTCCTGCCTCTTTTCTGTGATACAGGGCCCTCCTGCATAATACGGGCCTAGCCTGTAGAATACAGGACTGTCCTGTATGCCGGTCTGAATTTTAAACCGAAACCGCATACCGGGTTATTGTACAGGATTTGCGATACCGGATTACCGGAGTATCCTGTACAAAACAGGAGAGTCCTGTATTATACAGGACTGTCCTGTTTTATACAGGATATTCCGGTAATCCGGTATCGCAAATCCTGTACAATAACCCGGTATGCGGTTCCGGTTTAAAATTCATACTGGATTTTTCAGTAGGGCGAGAATGGCATACAGTCGTTAGAGGAATGGGGAAGCATGCTAAGGGATACGCAAGACAAGTACACCAAAACCATAAACCGAACAGCGGAAACACCCGAGGTGGACGGTCGGCTGCTCAAGCTTTGGGATGCTAGGCGCAGTCTCACCAGGAGATGGAAAAAAACAAAAACATAACAGTAAACTCAAGCTTAAAATCGCCGAAATTACAGCGAAAGCAGAGGAATACGCCACACAGCTGGCAAAACAAAATTGGCAACAATTCAGCGATTCTCTTAGTGGGACGCTAAGCACGACACGGACTTGGCGTATCCTTAGAGCGCTCCTCGATCCAACTAAGACAAAAGCTGAAAACAATAAATCCATATACCGGTTCATTCACCAGTTCGAGGGCACTGACTCGGAACTCCTCGACAGATTGCGCGCCAAATGCTTTGGCAGCACGAACCCGCCGACCTATACTGGGGCAGTACCGGGGTGACGATAACGCTAATCTGGATAGACCCATCACACGAGAAGAGGTCTACGCGGCCATGCGAAACACAACCAGAAATACGGCCGCGGGAGCGGATAAAATAAACAACGCACTCATCCGCAACCTCAGCGATACGCTGGTCGCTGAACTGACAGACTTCCTCAACAAACATTGGGAAGCTGAAACTGTCCCCGAGGAGTGGAAACATGCTGAAGTGGTGATGATACCCAAGCCAGGCAAGAAACTGCAGATAGAAAACCTCAGGCCGATCTCGCTTACGTCATGCCTGGGAAAACTATACGAGCGAGTGGTAACGCAGAGACTTCAAAACTACATGGAAGACAACGAACTGATCCCTCACAGCATGTTCGGCTTTAGAGCAAAATTATCAGCTCAAGACGTACACCTCCAATTATATGAAGGTGTACTTCGGAACGTTCCTCGGGACGGAGAAAACGTGATAATGGCCCTAGACATCAAAGGGGCTTTTGACAATGTGAGCCACGAAGCAATCCTTACAGGCCTGGACAACCTGAACTGCGGGCGCAGGATTCACAGCTTCGTCAAAGCATTTCTATCCAACAGAACTGCAACCATCGGTATAGGAGAACTTCGGTCCGAGAAGTTTCGAACGCCTAACAAGGGAACACCTCAAGGGTCGGTCATTTCACCCACGCTGTTCAACGTGGCCATGATCGGACTGGCGAAGCAACTAAAAGAAATTGACGACATCCACCATGCCATTTATGCCGACGACATCACAATATGGACTAACACTGGCTCACTCGGCGAGAAAGAGGATAGGCTACAAGAAGCGGCCACCTGCGTTGAAAACTATGTCAAAGCAAGAGGGCTAGCATGCTCGACCGAAAAATCTGAGCTCTTACGGGTTTGGAGAGGAAAAAGGAACTGAACAGTCCCTACCAGTAAAGAACTTCGACTACAAGTTTACCTCGAAGGAGAACCAATACCAGAGAAGACACTCATACGGGTACTAGGGATGTGGATACAGTCAAATCAACGCTGTACTCACACCCTTGCGCTATTAAAGGCATCTACACTCCAAGTGGCCCGCATGATTACGCGCATCTCACACAGACGTCATGGCATGCGAGAAGAAGACACTCAAGCTGGTCAGGAGCCTAGTGGTCAGCCGGGCGACATACAGTCTCCCGTACTACAATCATATCAAAAGTGAAATACAACAGGCGGACGCGATTTTACGCAAAGCGTATAAAACCGCGCTTCGACTACCCCATAACACTTCAACTGAAAAGCTCTTAGCCTTGGGACTGCACAACACGTTCGAGGAATTACGGGAAGCGCAGCATGTTGCCCAAATGCGCAGACTACAGCAGACCCCCACAGGCAGAGTTATTTTAAAGAAACTGGGCTACACCGAACAAACTCGAGAAATATTGAGAACTAAAACGATCCCCGATGAGTACCGCAGCACGCTCAGGGTGGCACCAATACCAAGAAACATGGACCCGAACCTCCACAAAGACCGAAGAGAGGCAAGGGCCGACCGCTTACAGAAAACACACGCATCCCAGG
This sequence comes from Amblyomma mixtum, assembly GCF_055824585.1. Classification (NCBI taxonomy): domain Eukaryota; kingdom Metazoa; phylum Arthropoda; class Arachnida; order Ixodida; family Ixodidae; genus Amblyomma; species Amblyomma mixtum. Next base: position 44,428,798 of record NC_143015.1, on the reverse strand, counting down.
ATACAACAGTGTATGTCGACGCTGCCACATATGCCATGACTAGGGGACAAGGCACCAACAACGCAGTGGCAACTGTAGTCAACTCGGAATTACACGAGATTACCAGCGCCTCCCTGCAAGACTGCACGATAGCTGAGGCTGAAGAAGCGGCCGTCGCTCTAGCGGCAGCGGAGGGCTATCGGACTGGGCGGTCACTGACAATTCTTATTGATTCACAAGCAGCCTGCCGCAACTATCTTTGCGGCAGAGTCGGTCACAGAGCGCTCCGCATACTCCGCTCTGTAGACTGCAAGACGCAACAAACACATGCAAAACCACACAAGCCGATCAAACATAAGATCATCTGGGTACCGGGGCACACGGGGGTGGCAGGAAACCAAGAGGCAGACAGGATAGCTCGAGGATATACTAACTACCGAGCATCCAACGTCAACGACCTTGAGGAATACCTGCCAGTACCTCAGGAATACTCGGCCATACTCAACAACTACAAAGGCAGTAGGATGCGGTACCCACCACCGCCAAATCTTTAAACAAAGAAGAGGCTGTCACATGGAGACAACTTCAAACGGGGTCATATCCAAATCTAAACACACTAAGTAAAATTCACCCCACACTTTACGCACACAACTGCCCGTGGTGCCATGAAAAACCTACACTGTATCACGTCACATGGGCATGTCAAAAAGTCGACATCGTCCCAGTTATACAAAACCCAAGTGTGGAGCAATGGGAGGGTCTGCTCTCCAGCGACTGCCGCGATGACCAGATCGGTTTGATACGGCGAGCTCAGCTGACGGCAGCATCCAGCGGAGCCCTGGAATAGGGGCAACCGACCGTTGCGGATGGACTCATCTGACCACATAAAAAAAAAAAAACACTTGTGCTAGAGCCAAATAAAGTTATCCTATCCTATCCTATCCTATCTCGCTGAGAGGGTAGCGAATTCGTGCTGCAACAAAGACGCAACGTTCTTCATCTGGATACATCCTGACATTCACAAATTCTTCATTATGCGCTTATGAAAGGCCAGCAGGGCAGAGCCCCTCACAAGCAACTCACGCGTAGTCGACGCCGATGCCATATTTAGTGATGTTGCCTTCGGCAGCCAGACCAAGAAAGTGTTGAAATTCCCCTTTGAAAGGCGCTTTGAGTGTGCTGCCACCTGGCTTGTAGAGAGAGTCGAAGAATATAACAGTGCACAGCCCGTCAGGCAGTGGCCCTAAAGCGCTGGCGTTAAAGTGGTCGCCTATTGTGCAGATGAGGGTACCGGGCCGCTGTCGGACACGTTTGCCTGCGTAGCAAAAGAAATTACCATTAAGACTATCTAAGGAGTACTAGACTGATTTCAGACAGTTTAACGTCCCAAAGCAACTCGGACTATGAGTTAGGCCGTAGTGGAAGGCTCCGGATGATTACGACCACCTGGAATTCTTTAACTTACACGACATCTCAATGTCTGTAGGACTCTAGCATTTCGCAACCGAGCAACGTAAATATTCAGCCACCGCGGCGGCCTACAACTTTTGGTTGGTTTATGGGGTTAACCGTACCGAAGCTACTCAGGCTATGAGGGACGCCGTAGTGGAGGGCTCCGGAAATTTCGACCGCCTGGGGTTCTTTGACGTGCACTGACATGTAAAAGGGGATTAAACTGTCCTTTAGCGCTGTCCTTTTTATAAAAGCGAGTGCGGTAAAGCACAGCTTGCTCCCTTTTCACACCCATTTTGGCGTATTCCTTTTTTTAGAGTGTAATTAAAACCAATTTTGTGGCGATTACTGGATATATGAGATTTTTCCGGCAGCAAAAGAAACATTTACCGCTGTGAAAATTGGGTTCAGAAGTTTTCTCGCCATTTGATCGAAACTCCGTAGAACCATGCCTAAAAGGGCTCCGAGATCACCGCACGGAAGTGAATGGGAGTACTGCTGACCCTCAGCGATCGCTGTCAGAAATTATCTTCCGACGCAGCGCCGTGTAAATTGAGAAAACGGCCGTGAGTGGCCACACCAGTTTTTATTTTTTGCCTTTTCTTGCCCATAAAAGGTGAGTTTATAGCTGGAGCAGCGTCTTTGTCTTCAGAAGGGCGCAACCTATTGATAAAGGCCTATTGAATTTGCCCATAATGTTACATTAGGCCATACTTCACAGCGGCTGCGAATGAAAGTTAAGCCTCTATGTACACGAAACAGACGCTCTAGTGGCCAAAGCACCGCTTGCAATGACGCTTTATTTAATGTAAACGCTATAGCCGCAGCCTCCCTACAGAGAGCGGCTATAGAGGTATAGACAAATTATTTTCGCCTCAAAGGCAACTTTTTGTAGCAAAAGCTGCACTATAGGCTAGCAAAAGCGCATTTCGCGGTTCATGCACAAAGCCACTGTTGCGCATGCGCTGTTACCAAGGGAACCGCACTATCCGCAAGAACAGCTGGAACGCCCCATTACATCGGAATAGCTCCGGCCACGAAAACTTAAGGCACACACGACTGTGGTCAACGTCTGGAAAAGTACCTCACTAAACGCTGCTTCTGTACGCATGAGATAAGTTGGCATAGCTGCCTTCAGGAAGTAAAGTAAAAAAACTCACGTGGTTTACGTGGTGTAGGTTTAAGAGTAGTGCTCTTTGCTCCTTGAGAGGAAAAGAACAGAAAAAAAGAGAAAGCGCATTAAATGTAATCATGTTCAGAGTTATGAAGGCAGGGTAGTTCGGATGTCATTAACCACTGGTCCAACCCTTACAAAAGGCACCTTTATATAGTCTATAGATTGCACACAGACTTCTGTCAATAAAGCCTATATACATTTTAAACAAATCCCACAGGTAGTCCAAAGAATATACAAAGATTTCTGGCCATACAGTTTTAGTAGACTTTTTTCTATAGTGAGTCTACACATTGTGTATAGAGGAAAGGAATTATCTGTAAGAAGGCAATGCAGCCTATGAGAAGTATATAGAAGGTCTATAGACCATTTTCATCAGGGAATTGAGACCAGATTTTTTGGTTATGTTCTTTAAAGGCTAGTAAATAAGGGTGGTTTACCCTCATAAGAAAGCGCGAAGAACACGGCCACTGCCAAAAGGAGGAGGACGAAGTTGATGATGGCCAGACGGGGCCAATAGGACCTGCCACCGCCCTCGGTTCTGTGGAAAAACGGCATGGAACACTATTAACGTCTACATTCTTGCCTACGTCTAAGCGCTGATAGTCACTGCGGACACAGAACTGACGTCAAATACATCATACGAAAGACTACAATAGTCTCTATAAAAACAATCTTTGCACTAATGGCAAGTCTGGGATCATTCCAGCCTTTGCATTGAGTATTCAAGGTGGCAAATGTTTTTAGCGCTGTCTACACACCGCCCTTCAACAGATATGCAGTTTCCCGATCCTAATCTGCTCCTTTCTCTTCTATCTTGCGTGTAAAGCTTTCTGTCGTCCCTCTTTCGTTAGTAACGCCATGCCCGTTTCCTCCACAATAACGCCTCGTTCGCGTTCTGATCATTTTCGGCACTGTATAGATCTGTGTAGACGTCCTCCCCTGCTTCAACTGTTTTATCCGTATTGGTAATGACAATGCTTTACTTTTCTCTTAGCGCATACATTCGATTTTTGCCTAGGCCTTGTTTCCTCTTGATATCATTTAGGCTACCTCTGTTCTTAGATTGGTCTCTGCTTTGTACGCCATAGAGCTTCCTTATGTTGGTTGTCTCACGCTTATTCATGAGCTTTGGTAGTAGTGCCAGCTCATAATCTTGCACCGACCGCACTGGTAGCTGCAATGATTTAAGTGCGGGACATAAAACAGCGTTTATTTTTCTGCTTCTTCTAAGCGTCTCGTCTCTAGTGTTTCGACGCCTAGGCGTGTAACGCCACTCCTAGGGTCCATGTTTATAAACTCTGGAGAGGCAGAATGCGAAGTCTCTAATCTAACATGGATGAACCATAGCGTGCCGTCTTAAGTACGCACTTTACGTAAACACGATCTTGCGCAATGCCTCCGGATGGCAACCCTCCCTTCGCCCTCTTCTCGGGCCGTAATGCCGGTCTTAGTTTAGTTTAGCTTATGGGGTTTAACGTCCCAAAGCGACTGAGGCTATGAGAGACGCCGTAGTGAAGGGCTCCGGAAATTTCGACCACCTGGGGTTCTTTAACGTGCACTGACATCGCACAGTACACGGGCCTCTAGAATTTCTCCTCCGAAGAAATTCCAGCCGCCGCGGCCGGGATCGAACCCGCGTCTTTCGGGTCAGCAGCCGAGCACCATAGCCACTGAGCCACCGCGGCGGCAACGTAATGCCGGTCTTACTACTGCCAAAGCGCAGGCAAGCTACGGCCGCCGAATATTCTCCTGCAATATTTTTTTATTTTTTTGGAATACTCCCAGTCTCTAGTTGAGACCATTGAAGGTGGGCATTACATGTATCAGATTTAACAAACTGAATCTGATTACTCAAAGCAGGTTTTTGAAATTCAGAACACAAGGAACAAGGAGCAAGCCATGCAGTGCAGAAAACAAGAACGGGGTTAAAAATTTATACAAGGATTTTAACGAAAGGCAAGTTCAAAAGAAAACATTGGCACAAGAGACCGTGTACTGAAAGATGTCGGCAAAACTAATGCAGATCGTCAGTGTTTTTAAAACACAGTATCTAGTTCAGAGCAAGAAACTGAAAGTGAATCCCCGTTAGTAATGGATGCATATACGCCTGGAGAGGCTGCAATCACCACGACAACAAGACTAAAGAAAGAAAGAAAACTAAACGACGCTTAACTTAGCCCTAACAGTTCAATGTGGTAGCATGAGAGATCCGTCCGGCGTAAGTATATTCCTTCTCTGCAGTGATGCAGCGCTAAAGCGATTCTGCAGTGATGCAGCACTAAAGGGGACCGCGATGTTTCCTCAGTGCCGATTATTTTAATTAAATGTTAGTCATTGTGCGTTCCAGAGAGCAGTGCAAAAAGAATTTTTGAAATCCAAGCACGTAAAGGAAAGGTACGCTAGCTGGAAAATTGAAAATAAAAGAATCAGACGAAAGCGTTTCACTCGCCCATTTCACGTGCCCATTCCTGAGAGTGGGCGCTACGAATCAGAACCGTGCCTTGCACACAGGTCAAAGAAGCTTGGCAGCCCATCGGCAATCATTTTGACAGCGTCGTCCCATAGCGTAAGCGCCGCACACAGGGTAGGGGTGAATAACTGAACAAAGGAAGCTCTCCGATGTTTAGTTGGTAGGAATAGAAGGCGAACATCTGACCTTCTGTCCCCTGTCCGGCTTTTCTCTTCACATCTATGGGCAAGGTGTGCCGGCTGGCTTTTCCTTTTTTTTCTTTTTTTTTCGCTGCCTTTTTGAAGTGGTTTGAACAACATCGCTTGCCTCAAATAAAGCTTGAAGCGAAATAGAAAGTGTCGCTCCTAGCGTTATTCTTATTAGTTTTCGTTCGTTTTCACTGCTTTTAAGTCTTTGCGGCATGCGAAAGGCTTACAGCACTCAAGACATAATATTTTGACCTGTTTCCGAGCATAAAAGAGTTCGGTTTAAACTGGACGCCCAAACAATCAGAAAGGTAACGCCTAATCTGGATGCCACCTCATTTCTGCTGCGGAAATCCCGATTGCGTTGCGACACCGCCGTCTCGAAACGAGCATTTCTAGAGAATAAAATAATAATATTGCGATTTCGGCGATCTGTTTAGGCGTTCAGGCATAACAGTGTCTCTTACTTTGCGCACAAAGAATAAACGCCGCATGCTTGATTAACGTCCAAGGGCCCGTTTAACGTGCGCAACTGCCCTGGCAGTGCTCTTTCAAACAAAGGTTGCTCTTCCCGAGCTCGACGAACGAGCTGATGCGCAGTGTCACTGTGTGCAGGCGGAAGCTGTGCTTTGTTAATCTAGCGGGTGTCCTGTGTGTGTGTGTGTCTTGGTGTTGTGTCTGTTTCTTACCGCTAAGAATATGATTCCTTCAAGTGTTAATCTGGGGTAACCTCATTGCCACCTGCCGAACATGGAAGGTAGACCTGCTTTTTAACAATAAAGATGGACTCCGGCTTTTATCGACAAGGCGCCTCTAATGCGATCACATTAAAAAATATAGAAAGGAAAAAGATCTCCAAGTCCTAACCAGAAGTCGCTGCTTCTTCTCGTTCTTTCCTTTTCATGTCCCTCCAAACCAACCTGGAGCAGACAAAGCGAGCTTCCGTCGCCAGGGGAGAGGCTCGAACGACGAGCGGGGGATACTGGTCAGGCCATACAGAAGGAAAGCAATTAGGCCCAAAAGCGCCTCTCGTATGGTGGCGCCTTTAAGGGTTCCACAACAAGCCACTTTCTCAAGACCCATGACCGTGCATCAAGTCTTGCCGCATTTCCATCCAAAGCAGCAGGAGAGCCATTGAAGCGCCTTTGAAGTGCATCAACATAAAGCAAAAATTTCAATGCGCCTGTTTCATCAAAGCAGCGAATGCAGATGTAAAACACTGCACACTTTCGTTCTGCATTTCCTATTTTGTTGAATTGTTCCAGGACTTCACATCAGTCTCCAAATTTCCTCCTCGTTTTCATGTATACGTCACCGTTTTGACTGGCCGTGAGCACTAACGACTGAATGGCCGCGCGTATGCTATCATAGAATGGGGTAGACAGTTTCTGCAGTAGGATGGCAAGTTGGGCTAATTGGACGTTTACTTTGAAGGATAAAAAAAAAATCAGGGAACAACGACGCAGGACGAAGAAAAGCGCATGTGTTATGTACTTGTTTGTCCGGTGAGCATGTTCGCGCATTTTTTTTTTCGTTCAAAAATGGACAGGAGCGCCGATTAGATTACACTGCAATTCTTTAGACAATCGCCAATATTGCTGAGCTGGCGACATATATTTCTGCATTCCGGTGGGCCCTCGCCATCTGCTCCCCTTGTTTCACTATGCGCCTGTTGGCATTCTTTAACTCTTGAAGAGCCCTCTTCGCAGACGCGATTAAAGCCCCTCATGCCTCATTGCGGGGCTTTAGACGCGATTAGGTCGCCACGCCGCCTGTTGACATTTCTGCTAAACAAGATGCAGCGATGAAGGCGGCCGGTGTAGATACAGGCAGCGCTTCTGATTACGTCTTGACGCCATCTGTCGGAAGGTTCAGGCAACGAAGTATTATTTGCGTCCTCCTATCAGCAGTGTTGCTACCCATGTCTATTTTACTGCGTGCATTGCAAAACCAGCACAGGAGCAGCTTAAGGAAAAATGAGCGCATCCGTGTGGGAAGGTGGGTGTCGACGACATTTTTGTTCCTGCCTGGCTTAGAGAAGGGCAAAATGAAAGGGAGCTTTTTTTTTCTATGAATGCCCATCACGACTGCTAGTGGGGTGGAATAATTCTGCTGGGATACAAAGTAGAAGGTAACACTTACTGGCGTGGTTCCTCATCTGTGGGAAAAGAAGCCAGGACGAAAGATTACACTGAAAATCTTCTCGTATTTGCATAAATTTCTGCTTCCAATACTCATAGTGCGAGAAAGACATCAAATAGCACTGGTGTATACTCGTCCTCTTTGTGTTAGTTAATCTTCAGCATCTATTGTTTGACTGAGAGGCTATCGAATAGAACATCGTTAAATATAGCCTGATCTGCCCACTGGATATTCGCTTAGCACAGAAAGTTTTTACGCAAATCGGTAGGCGAAGAATTAGGGAGTAGTGTGTAGTTTGATGGAAAAGCGCGTCCTCTGCAGAAAGAGCCAATAGGCCACAGTAATTCTGCATTTGAATATGGAGCCTCGCTCCATAAGCCGCTTCCCTGCCAAATGTTTCCAACGTGTCTGGCTATGAAGAGGTTTTGGTGTCTGCTATCGGGAACCTAACACGTACACCTGAGAGTAAGGTGCTGCCATCTGGCGAAATGCATCGGAACATTTCCGGTCAATTATTCTGCTTGGTATGCGCAAAGCGCAATATTCGTGGTTATGCATTGCATTCTTTAGCGAATAATGCTCCGGTGCTGCAGAGCTTCCTTGGCTAGGGGCGCTGAGCGGTGCCAAAGTCATTCGTCACCTGTTATATATTTTCAACTAGTACTTCTCACATCAAGGGAAGCAGACCGCATTCTAAGTGTAAAGGAGAGAAATACCGATTTCGCATATATGGACATTAACCCATTATCGCTATCCGAACAGCTGGCATTCATGAGCACTGAATCTAAACTCCGGAAGCGAATTGAAAACCGAGGTTCTAGCGCACCTAATTCGCATTTGGCCTAGCTAAGGAAATCAAGATAATTTTTTTCATTCATTACGTATATATGCTAAGTAGAAGTAAACATCGTAACCTTCGCTAAAATTGCTTTCTAGCTGTCACCTCGGAGAATGAATCCTGCTGAGAAGTCAAGATGCTCTCAATGAGCTCCTGCTACAAAACTGCCTTTTCAAGAGTCTCCTTCGGTATGAAGCCTTGTGTCGTGCAGCGCTACAGGACTTCGAAGACTGTGGATTCGTGAAGATGTAGAAAAATGGTAGTGAAAAAATTTTACTCGCTGGGAAAGAATGAAACAATGAAGACTGTCAGCATTGCATCTACTGAGTCGTCTGTATAAATTGGACACCCTCTTTATTAAAGCATGCATCAGAAATTGTAAAGAAAAAAAAACGGATCCAACATATCAACGGAACAGTGCCCAGTGAAAATAAAAACACAAATGTTTTCTAAAGGGCAAGCTAGCAAAAACGCAATGCGCTCACGGGCGGCGCTCAGAACTCATCTCTCTTACTAAGTGTTCTTCCTTCCATCTCTGCGCACCGAAACAAGCCATCTCGTTTGCCCGAACCTTTCTAAACAGCAAGTTCGTGGGCAGTGGACCTGAGCAAATTATTATGTAAAGCAAGTTGGTTTTCATCACGAGCGAATTAGAAACCGAGAGGATTGAAGAAGAAATCACCGCCAGACACACACGCACACACAAACTGACTTACCATCAAGCTCACTCTTATGCTCGGGATCGGCGACTGGGTCTCTATCTGGAACGAAGTGAAAAAATTATGAGGTGCACTTAAGTCTCTTTCAGTGCGGAAATGCGAAGGCTATGTGCTGTCCGCCACCTCCGCCATCTGCTGGACCAGCGCCGTACATTGCGAGGGGGTTTTCAGTCTGTAATTAACATGCTCATAGTTACTCATGCAGGCCACAGTACATATCTCGAAGATACGTTTTTAAGAAATGCGCATTCAGTAGACGCGCCTTTGTTCAGTGCAGGCCCCTCGGGCTACGCTTTGTATGTGCTCCCGTCCAATTTATAGGATGTCTTCTTAAAACGCCGGCTAAATTCTCTGCTCTTCATTAAAGAGTCTCTCTCTCTCTCTCTCTCTCTTCACATCACACAATCTCTCGGTTATATTTCCCCACATCTAAAACCCCGAAGCTCGCATCATCACCTACGTTGCGCGACATCATCCTTCAGTCTCGAACGGACACACTCCACTGGCCAGTTAGCCAAGCAACATGTTTTGATGAAGTTCCGCAGCGTCGTTTGGAATCATAAACGAAAAAAGAGGTATATCTTGATATATAGCAGGCAAGAAAAGGCAATGCCACGTCAAGACAAAGGAATTCAACAAAGTACACACTTTATTTACATCGCTTCCTATCTATCACACAAATAAATTGCGCACATGTCAGCAATTTTGCTTTTAGTACCATATCATGTAATTTTGGCGATGCTCAAATTCATTACCTACGTACACCGGAGGCATACAACCGTCTCAGTCTTCCGACCACACGAATCTTGCGAGCAAACTCCGCGCGGAGCAGCGACATCATCAGCCAGAACATCCAGAGCCGCGGCAAGATGCCCAGTTAGCACGCTGGCTGAGGTGCCGCATTCGAAGACCGACTCGAATGCCTGACCGCGTTGCAAGTCTGCGCTGTGCCTTAATTGCTCGTCTTGTAAAGCGGTACTCGCAAGCTCGTCTTTTAGGCACCGGTGGGTGTCTTTCGACTGGGATTATTGTGTTGTGTTGTGTTGAATTTATTGGCGCATTAACAGCTAAGGCTATCATGCGCCAAGAACAAGGTATGGAAAAATTGGCTTGAGCAGAGTTTGAAAACAAAGTGGATAAAAACGGTGGTGTAAAGGGCCTAAAAGTTATTTTTACTAACTAGCTGATGAAAGACAAGAATTTTAAAAATGTCTGAGAGCAGAAACTTTTAAAGGTTGGGTCGCCCCCGCAGACATCCTTGGCTCGGCAAGGATTTCGAGGCTCCCAACAGCTCAGATAAAGACCTCAGCCTCCCACTCATGATTGAGAAAGTGGCTGAGGTGTATAACTGTATGTAGTGAAGCACAGGGTGAGTAAATTAAGAGTTTGTGAAGAATACTGGCTTCCCTTAAAAAAGCTAAAAACATAGGGTATACTGACAAGTGCATCTTCGCCTAAAATCAATGCTGGATGAAAAGGAATCTGTTCTTTGTAGAAGGTAGTAAAATGTTTTTTCCTTATAGATTCAAGTTCCGTACATGAGAATAATATGTGGGTTACTGTTAGTTCATCTCCGCACTCTTCACAAACAGGTTTGTCTTCTTTTGTAAGTAGGAAGTTGTGTGTGAGATGTGTGTGTTCAATACGGAGACGGCATAAAATAACTTCGATGAATCGTTTTTGGTGTGAGCATGATTTCCATTCACCTAGGATGGGTTTTACTAAATGTAGCTTATTATTTCTTTCAATATTCCATTGCGACTGCCATTTATTTCTTAGCTTGCACTGTACCAACTTCATACAATCATTGTAGGGGATGTTCACTTTCTTTATTTCTTTGTTCCGAGCTTTTCCAGCACATTCATCTGCTTTCTCATTGCCAGCGATTCAAATGTGGCTGGGAACCCAGCAAAATTTTATGTCTTGTCCCTGTATTGTGGCGCTTGTTATGTTGTGTATGATATCCCCAATTAGTGGTTTCACTGCATTGCTATGGTGAAGTGAGGTTATTATGCTCACAGAATCAGTGTAAATGATGCTGTTCTGAATGTTCTCATTTATTATTTTTTCTACAGCTACCTAGACTGCGTAACACTCGGCAGTGAAAATGGATGCACACTCAGGTAGCCGTACTATTTTTTCCCAATTTTTCTGAACGACAGCACTTCCGACGTAGTGTGCTGATTTTGATCCATCAGTATAAAATGCTTCGTATTTGCCGTATTTTTCATTTAGTGCTAAATATTCTTGTAATATCTGCTCAAGCGGTGTGTGTTTCTTCTGAAATTGTGTTAATGTGAAGTCGCACACAGATGGTAGGCAGTACCAAGGAGGGAGTGGATCAGGTTTGCGGGCAATATTAGGCAATGTGTTCATTATGTCTAGTTCTAGGCATTTCTCTTCAAAGCGGAGAAGAAGTGGCCTGATTGCGAGGGGTCTGTTGGTAAATAGGGTTCGAGATGGGCACTTTGTAACGAGCGGGTAACAGATGTGTCTAGGCTGGGAACGGATCTTTAAAATGTATGTTCATGTGAGCATTGTTCTTCTGTCTGCAGTGGTTCACTGGTTTCGACGTACAGGCTATTTATGGGTGACGTCCTGTATGCACCAGTTGAAAGACGCAATCCCAAATTGTGTACAGGATCCAGTCGCTTCAAGTACGATGGCCTTGCTGATCCATACACTATGCAACCATAATCTAGAATGGAACGTACTACCGAGCGATAAATCTGTAGAAGGCATACCCGATCAGAACCCCAGTGTTTGCGTGAAAGGACTTTCAGTATGTTCAGTGCTAGCGACGCCTTCTTTTTCAGTGCGTTTATGTGAGGCAGGAAAGTAAGTTTTTTGTCGAAAGTGATGCCTATAAATTTTTGTTCCTTTTTTAAAGGCAGCTCGGTTTGGTTTAGGTGTAATGTTGGATTTGTGTGCAAGCCTCGTTTGAGTGAAAAAAGTAAGGCCACTGTTTTCTGTGGTGAGAACTGGAAACCATTCTTGTCTGCCCATGTTGCCATTTTGTTGATTGTAAGCTGCATTTGTCGTTCGCATGTGGATATATTGGAAGATGTGCACGCTATCTGAAGATCATCAACATACATTGAATACATAATGGACCTTGGGATTATTTTTCTAATAGAATTCATTTTTACAACGAAGAGAGTTGTGCTTAAAATGCACCCTTGAGGAACTCCATTTTCCTGAATGAAGTCCCTTGAAAGGGTCGAGCCTAGGCGGACATTAAATGAGCGGTTAGACAAAAAGTCTGTAATGGAGTTGAGCATTCTACCACGGATGCCAAGCTCAGCTAAGTCCTGGAGAATCCCGAACCTCCAGGTAGTATCATATGCTTTTTCTAAATCAAAAAAGACTGCAAGGCAGTGTTGTTTGTGTATAAAAGCTTGTCTGACTGTATTTTCAAGGCGGACTAGGTGATCTGTGGTGGAGCATCCCTTTTTAAAACCACACTTGGTGGATATCAAGCAGTTCACAGGATTGAAGAACAAAGGTTAGTCTTATATTTAGGACACTTTCGCAGGATTTGGCGAGGCAACTGGTTAAGGCTATGGGTCTATAACTGCTAGGAGAGGTTGGGGGTTTACTAGGTTTAAGAAACGGTACAATAATAGCTTTTTTCCAGGCCTCAGGTATTTTGCCTGATATCCAAACTATGTTGAAGAACCTTAAAAGGGCCTCTACGGCAGGTTGAGATAGATGGGCCAGCATTTCGTAGTGGATTTGGTCGGGTCCTGGAGCAGTTTTTTTACCAGCAGACAGTACTGTATTTATTTCTTGGAGGGTAATCACACTGTTATATTTTTGGTTTGCACCTCCACTAGTTGAAAGTCTTTGTTTTTCGGCTGTGTTTTTGTGTTTTAAAAAAGACTGTGTATAGTGTGATGAACTTGAAACCGCAGCGAAATGTTCCCCCAGTATGTCTGCCTGTTACCTTATGCTTGTCTGTGTGCCAGGTGTTGTCTTGTGTTGTGAAGGGTGAAAAGTTTCCATTTAATTTGCGAACCTGCTCCCACATTTTTTTAGATGTCATCTGACTGTTAATGGATGCAACATAACTCTGCCATGATGCTTTCTCGGCACCCCGACGGACGTACCGAACTTTGGCTCTTGCCTTCTTAAAATTAACGAGATTTTCATGTGTCGGATACCGGCGAAATTTACCCCAAGCTCTATTTTGTTGTTTTTTTGCTTCCTTGCAGTCTTTTGTCCACCATACTTTATGGTTTTGTCGCACCACTCCCGACGACTGGGGAATAGCTGTGAGTGCGGCAGTTATGATACAATTAGTGAACTCTTCGTTTATCTGGTCGATGGTGAGATTTTATAAAACTATATCGTCTAAAGTTGCCTTTGCTTCAAAAAGTGACCAGTCGGCGAGGTGAAGTTTCCAGCGCCGCGGTTTTGTTGGGATTATTTCTTGTGAGGAAGTTAAAGTGATTAGTATAGGGAGGTGGGCACTGCCATATGGGTTGTCAATGACATCCCATTTAAAATCATTAAAAACAGAAGGTGAGCTAAAAGACAAATCTAAAAAGGTCATTTTCCCCGAGGCAGGGGAGCAGTAGGTGGCTTTTCCTGTATTTAAAAGACATACATTGTGAGGATAAAATCTTCGATTATTTGACCCCTAGAGTCACAGTGCTCGCTTCCCCAAAAAGGGGAGTGAGCGTTAAAGTCCCCAACTACTAGATACGGTTCTGGAAGTTCATTGATAAGTTCTTCTAAATCGTGGACTGTTAATGTAGAGTGTGGAGGAATATATACAGAACAGAGAGAAATTGTTTTATGGCTGACGACACTGACCGCAACGGCTTCAAGTTTTGTTTTGAGTTTTATTTCTCGAGCAGGAACGCCGCTTTGTACGATAATCGCGACGCCTCCAGAGAGTCTATTTGCCTGCTCACGATCGCGTCTAAAAGTTTTATAATGCTTCAGGATGTTCATATGTTGTGGACTTAGATTGGTTTCCTGGAGACATAAGGCTACGGGTGACATTGACCCTAAAATGTTTTTTATGTCATCGTAATTTCTCAATATTCCTCTACAGTTCCACTGAACTAGAAAAGCCATGTTTATGTTTTGGGGTAGGAGCAACGAGAGGTTTACTTATGTTCTGGGGCCGTTATGGTAGCCCTGCCTTTTTTTCGCTCAAGAGAGCTCTTCCGCCGCTGCAAAGCAGGCGGGCTGGGAGTTTGGTCCATCACCTCGGAAGAGGTGCTGGACGACCGCGAAGAAGCCGCGGGTGTGTGGGTGTCAGGCCTCCCCCGACGGGGGGAAGCCCTGCGGGATGCTGACCTGTGGGCCGGCACTCCCTGGCTTGTAGTTGGCAGAGCAGCTTTCGCTGTCTCGGCCTGGGGCGTGGATGGCACTGCCACAGGCGCGGTGGAAGTGGCCGCGGCAGGTGCCGGAGCGCTGTGTCGTGCTACGCCCCCGCGCACCACATCAGCGAAGTTTGGTTTTGCTGTGAAGGAGAATGAATTGGTAAGCGCAAAACGCCTCCTCGCTTCTTTGAATGAAATGTTTTCTTTAGTCTTAATGGTGATGATTCCTTTCTCCTTTTTCCAGGACAGACACGCCCTGGAGTATGCAGAGTGATCTCCTTCACAATTCGCGCAGCGTAGGGCTGCGTCGCATTCCTCTGAAGGGTGGTCTTTAGAAGCGCATTTCGCGCATGTCTTGCGGCCGCGGCAACTCTGTGAGCCGTGGCCAAACTTCTGACAGTTGAAACAGGGGCGGGGGTTCGGTATGTAGTGTCTGACGGTGATTTTCAGGTATCCAACATCGATCGTTTCGGGCAAACTGCTGGTGTTAAACGTGAGGACCATGTGTTTAGTGTCTATTTCCTTGCTATCCTTGCGGATTTTGATCCTATGGACGTCAATGACATTTTGGTCGGAGAGTCCTTGAAGCATTTCGGTTTCTGTAAGGTGGATAAAGTCAGCTTCTGAGATCATGCCTTTAACTGTGTTAAGAGATCGGTGGGGAGTCACGGAGACAGAGATGTCCCCTATGGAAGCATTGTTTGAGAGTTTCGAGCATTGGATGCTCTCACGGAGTTCGAGGAGTAGGTCGCCGCTGGACATTTTGGATACCTTGTAGCCAGGCCCTAAGGTATCTGTTGAGCATTTGGTGACAAGAAATGGGGATATGATTCGTGCTTGTTTTTCTTCACAGTTGCTGTGTATTACGTGAAACTTTGTGAAAGTTGGCTTCTTTTTCGCAAAAAAGTCTGCTGCCTCGTTCCGCCCTCTTTTCAGAGAGCGATCTAGTTTTGAAAGGGGGGGAGCCATAAAAAAATTTGGTTTTTCGGTCATGGTGGCAGCCACCCACCATGGAGTCCAACAAGGGGACGCGACAGGAACTTGAAGGCAAGTCCTGCCCACGCCAGCTGTACACCTTAACTATAACCTAATATGACTCAACTCAGGGTAGTTGGTCACACACGGTTAACCCTCGCCGCCAGGAAAAAGAGCAAAAAACGAAGAGAGGAGGATACAGGAGAGTTGTAAGAAAGGAAATAGGAAAGTGAAAGATAGAGGGGAAGATAGGAAAAGGCGACTGCCGATTTCCCCCGGTCGGGTCAGGCCGGAGGTGCCGTCTACAGGAAGCTGGGGCCAAAGTGGTGTGTTGCCTCCGCCGAGGGGCCTTAAGGGTCCAAACGCCCGGCATCGGCTCAACCACCAGGATTTACTTTTCCCCGGACACGGCGATGCCACGCACGGCTAAGCGCGGATGCTCGGGTCCGTGCTGATGCATTGTTCACCATCATCCCCCTGTGGGGATGTCCCTGCGGATGCTCGGGTTAACCCCGTGGTGTCGCCACTCACCAACGTCTGCATACTGCAGACGCCCCCCTGCGGGGATCGACTGGGATTAATAACTTGCAGTTATGCTGTTCCGGCTGCCTTTATGTAAACATCAGTTGCCTTGCAGGCGTATCTCAGAAGCCGACGAGGTGGCTCAGTGGTTATGGCGCTCGGCTGCTGACCCGAAAGACGCGGGTTCGATTCCACCCGCGGCGGTCGAATTTCGAGCGGGGCGAAATTCTAGAGGCCCGTGTACTGTGCGATGCCAGTGCAGGTGAAAGAACCCCAGGCGGTCGAAAGCATCCGAAGGTCTCAACTACGGCGTCCCTCATAGCCTGAGTCGCTTTGGGACGTTATCGCTATAAAACAAAAACCAAGCCATATTTAACGTCTACTTTACAACGTAATGTCATTGCTTCAACTGCAGCTTTATAGTTGATGATCTGAGCACCACTTCCTCTCCTCTTTTCCACCTCCATCATCGCACCAACTCAGAGTTTCACTTGCACTACACGGCAACACATGACGTTTTCTGAAGAGCGCCCATGTCACTTCTGGTTGAAATCCTGTTCGCTAGCAGTGTACAAGGGCAGAAACTGAACGACAGATTTTTCGGTCACGGCTTACCGCATCCTTGAGGACGATGACAATTGTTTATGCATTAATAGCATCTGTTACTTTGGCCATGCAAGCTGGGGTCAAATACACATTTCCCACCCATTTCATTCCATATAAGTCGATCACGAGGCCTGAGGAAAGCTTGTACCCGTTGTGTCAACGCTGTGTACCCGGCGGCACTGGTAATTGAACTCCGCACATCTCGCATGCGAGGCGCAGGCTCAGACAATTACGGCACAGCTGCGGTAGGCCTTACAACATCCTTGACACCTTTGACTATGCAGATATTCTTTGATGAAGCAAGCAGCCGAAACCCGAGAGAGACAGTCGACGCACATAAGTGACCGCTTTCTGGGAATGCGCTTATTCGTGCGTTCCAGTTTACCACTGGTACGACAGCGAAGGGATTGCTAGCCAGAAGCTCGTATCCTCTGCCTCTATATAGCACACTGAACAATGGCTACTTATGAACACTCCCCTCTTCCCTCTAGGGCTGTCTTGCACAGCTTCTCGCAACTCCACGTTTTCCGGTAATGAAGCCATTCTCAGCTTACCCATAGCACAGAAGAGCCGGCAGTATCGAAGGCACTCCAAGCACCGAGAACTGACTTCGTCCTCTTTTCGATTTTTTTCTTCTTATTCGGCCGTTTCAAGGCGAACGCGCGCGCCACAACTACTCAGGAGAAGCTTCCCGTTTCTCTCCTAGCTCAGAGCATGCTAGGCAACCGCTTCTGCGGTTCCGCGAAATTCTTAACGACTACTGTGAACGTCACCGCATGCTCCCGGTTCCCGCAAAGGTGCCGAGCAAAGCTGTCGAGCGCATACTGAGAAAATTGCACACCAATACCCCAATGTGGTCCGCAATCGCCAGATACTTAGATCCTAAATTCGACGGGCGGTGTCCACATTGTGGGGAAGTTCGCGCTAACTTCCACATGGTGTGGGCACGTCACTAGATTCCTTATAATAATAAAAATCATGTTTATTTTCACTACTTGACAAAAAGGAGCGAAAATCGGTGGCTGAAGTAAAAGCTGCTGTCTCCGCAGCTTAACGACGCCTTAGGGCCGTTTCACATGCTGCGACTAGAACGAAAATAGTCGGCCTAGTCGGTGACGCCGCAGTGCGATTTTCGCACAGTGCTTTCACATGCAACGCGTACCAGCGAATTCGGTCGGAGGGACACGCAAGGTTGCTCGATGTTCGCATGGGCAACCCACGATTAAACGCGACAGAAGCGCTGCACGGAATCCGTTGATGATGTTATGACCAGCGTGTTTTTAGATGCAAGGCAATATTTCGTATGTTTTGATTAGAATAAACAGTTTTGCTTACGCCGCGGCAACAGCTCCCACGTGACGTCACGTCACGCGCCGTCTCGGCGCTGCCCATTGGTCAGTCGCAGAGCGAACATACCGACGCTGCGACTGAATTACAACCGGACGGAACTTGGTCGCACGCCGTCTGCGACTAGACCGACGGCCCTCCCCAGTCGCAGACCGACAGAATTAGCAGCGTCGCAGGCGAGAATCGCATGCATGTGAAACGGCCCTTAGCCATCTTTACATCAGCAGCAAAGACATGGCGAAAGCCAAAACATGCGTTAGAAGACATTTTCTATTCAACAAAACCTATCTAAACTTGCAAAAAGAAATTTATCAACATAAGGCGAGCATGAAAAATTGCATTGCAAAAAACAAACACAAAAAACTGAAGGCAATACAACCGTTACACAAACAGGTTCGCTATGTGCCTTTGCGTCATTTTAATAATATCTGTGTGCTGGAATTCAATATGGTTCAAAAGAGACGGTAATGAACACTTTATCCTTTCAACCCCAAAGCCAGTTCGTGAAAAAGGAACAAACCATGGTAGTTGGGACCTAAAAGAGTAGGTTTTTGTCACTGTTTCCAGGTTTCTAAGTTTAAAACAATTTTTGATCAAACTTGTGCTGCTTTTTTATAGGCACACATCAGTTTGTACGCGTAAATATTTTCCACTGTTATGATCCCGTGCTTTCGGAAAAGAGGTAGTGTATGCTCAAACCTAGGTGTAGTCTCTATATAGCACGGACAGCTTTCTTTTGTAGCTGTAGAAGCTTGTTAATGTTTGTTACAGACGCATTTGCCGACACTAAGCAGCAGGAGTAAAATCCCTCTCCCCTTCTTCACCCCCCCCCCCCCCTAGGGAGGCATGGGTGGCGGCCCTATGCAACTACTCTGGGCTGAAGTCTCGAAGGCCTCTATTCCAACGGGCGCGGGTGGCGGCTTCGTCCTTTGGCATCCCGGACTAAGGATCCCTCTCGTGTAAAGGAACATGTTCGGATCGCGAAGTGTAAGAATTTAATGAGTTTTCACCTCCAATACCCGGTTCTTTAGCTCATTTTACAACATAACGTTTTAGCAAACCTCAAACTTTCACGAATTTAAAGAATAAATAGGGGGTCCCTTCCCCACTTTTAACCAAGCCAAGGACACTATCGTTTCAATACACTAGTATATCGAAGAACCCGTCAAAGTTGTAGAAGTGTATGAACCCCGTTGAATTATTTACTTGCTATAACGGCTATGATTTCCGATTGTCCATTTCTACATTACTGATTATCATTTTAGATCCAAGGGAGAACATATCCGAGCAGCAGAAGTATGATAACTTGGTCTATGTTTAGTCAATATTAAAGTTAGAGTTTTCCTTCTACCGATCTCTACAGCGCGTGTCGCAAGACTGCCATTGGATTCACCGGAAGAACACGTGAAAGTGGATAGAGCATGGTTGTACGGTTCATTTGTACCGTAACCTGTAGCAGTCTTTGCTTCTCTGCTGTGTTTTTGTATCTTAGAAATGAATCTCTGTACTGGTATGAGCCGGAAAGAACAGAAAAATATTCGCCTAAAATATGTGCCTGTTCTTCTAGACTCGTCTATACACAGGGAGCTGTGGGAAATGAGACTTTGAACGGAGAGTAGTTGCCATTCAGCTTTCTGACCTTCACCCACATTTGTTTCCAGGGGGCTGTATTATCGACGACAAGTAATTTTTCCACAAAGATTTTTCGGCACTACAACAAATATATCGAGTTGTCACTCTCGCCTTTTTAAACTTTATAAAATTCTCCCGTGCAGGGTATCTACGAAAAATTTCACACGCTTTGTTCTCTTTCTTTTTTGTTTCTTCACATTTTTTTGTGTACCAGTATTTGTGATTTTGTTTTACTATTCTAGAGGATTGAGGAATAGCTTGGCGTGCAGCGGCAATAATAGTTTGTGAAAAATTCATTAAATTCGTCTACACTCAGGTCGTCAGAAACTATATCTACAGTAAAACACTCTCCGGGGCATGTTGGTTCATAGCTGGCAAGAATTAAGGCGTTACAAAACGCCACAAAGGAGAAAAAACGACAGGACAGGCGCTATCCTGTCGTTTTCTCTCTTACTTTGTGCCGTCTTGTTGCGCTTTAATTCTTGCCACCTATTTTATCTAAGTCGGATACAACTTAAATCTGCAGTGAAGCTCCGCCCACATTCAGCCTGCGCGCACAGAGTTCCTCCACGACGAAAAAGTAGTCCGCTGCTTAAACGTTTCTTGTTACCTAAACTAGAAGGTTATCACAAGAAAAAAATTATGAACTTTAGAATTTTGATGCGTGGATTGTTTGATATAGTCAAACATTAAAAAGCTGATTATATTTACTGTTGCGACTGGCCAGCGAAGTAATACAGTACGCCGCGGACCGCGGCCCAGTGTTAGCAACTGCTGTTTTTTAAAGTTGTATCCTACTATAGGCAGGCTGCACCGATGCTGCAACACATTGTGCAAACTGCGAAGGCCCTTCGCAGTTTGCGCAATGTGGTGCAGCATCGCAGTCGATGAATTGATCATTTGAAGAGCATTTGGCACAGGTATCGCGGCCTCGGCCGCTTTGGGAGCCATGGCCGAACCTCTGGCACTTGAAGCGGCGTCGAGGGTAGGGTATATATGGACGGACAGATTTTTGCCTATAATACCTCGACTGACTCGGGAAGGACGCAGGAGGCAAAGGTCAGGACTAGCTGTTTTGTCAGTTTCTTTCTTTTCTTTGCGTATTTTGATTCTTTAGACATTGGTTACATTTTGATCGGACAGTCCTAACATTTCCTCTTCTGTCAAGTGCAGAAAGTTGTTGTCGGAGATTACACCACATACTGTGGTTAACAATCTCTCTGGTGTCACAGACACAGGGATGTCATCAAAGGTTTCAATGTTTGGTAAGTTTGTTGTTTGCGTGATGTCGAGGAGTTCAAGCAAGAGGTCTCCACTAGCCAATTTTGTCACCTTGTACTTCGGACCTAAGGAATCTGTGAGGACTTTTGAGACTCTGGAAGGACATATGAGTCTGGCTGGTTTTCTTTTTGTTCACTATGAATGATGTGAAATTTTCCGAAAGATATTTTCTCTTTGTAGAAGAACTGGGAGGTTACATCGGTCCGCCCTCTTTTCAGAGGACGATCATTTGAAAGTAAAGAGGCACCCATTGAAAAATAATGTGCTTCGGCCATGGTGCCAGCCACCCACCATGGAGTCCAACAAGAAGACCGGACAGGAAACTTGAAAAACAAGCCCTGCCCACGTCAGCTATAAACCACAGCTATAACCAAATATGACAAAACCCAGGGTAGTTCGCCACACAAGGTTAACCCTAGCCGGCAGGAAAAAAAGGAAAAACTAAGAAGGGAGGAGGAGACAGGAGAGTTCTAAGAAAGAGATAGGAAAGTGAAAGATGGAGGGGAGCACAGGAGAAGGCGACTGCCGATTTCCCCCAGTCGGTTTAGTCCGGAGGTGCCGTCTACAGGAAGCTGGGGCCAAAGTGGTGTGTTGCCTCCGCCGAGGGGCCTTAAAGGTCCAAATGCTCGGCATCGTCTCAGCCATCAGGATCCCCTTTTCCTCGGACACGGCGATGCCACGCACGGCTAAGCGAGGGTGCTCGTGTCCGTGGTGACGCACGGCTCACCATCATCCCCCTGCGGGGATGTCCCTGCGGATGCTCGGGATGCCCCGTGGTGTCGCCACTCACCAACGTCTGCATGCTGCAGACGGCCCCCTGCGGGGAGGTCTGAAGACGATTTTGAAGTTATCCGCTGGGAGGCGAGGGAGGGGAGCATGACGACGTAGAGTGGCAGTACCGGAGGTATTGGTGGTGGACGGTAGAGGCGAGGTCGTGGATGCGTTCGAAGCAGGCGGTGGCGGTACGCTGGGCTGGTGTGCCGCGGCTGCACGGTGTGCCTTCACGGCACGCACCCAGTGTGAGTCAGCTGCAAATTCAGCTCGGGTGATGGACACGCCTTCAACTAGGCCATGTTGGCTTCTTGGAGTTCTGCGAACGGCTGCGGCGAAGCCGGGCCGCGATGGCCGCGGGTGTGGCGAAGAACGCAGCAGTGCGTCGCGCGCTAGGCTTAGCGCATCGACGACGTGCAGGAGCAGAAAACTGGAGCAAAATACTCCAAAGTGGGCGGAGTCGGGCTCCGAAGGTGTCAAACGGATCTTCTCTCCTTCACGGATGTGCTGGTGAAGTTTCGCAAAAAAAAGGGCGAAGTCCGCTGATATGGAGTTAAAAAGCGCGGAGCCCATGCGAGGCACGTCCGTTCAGCTCCGCGTCCGAGTAGCGAGTCGGTTTCGGGGACGCATGTTTCCGGCGGTATCGCATCGCTCGAACGCGTTGCGCACCGCCATCATTCTGGCCGTGTCACGTTCGCAGCTCAGCTGGCAGTGCTCAAGTGATAAAAAGCCGGTGCTCGCGACCCGCAGATCATGCAGGTCTCTATCTTGGCCGCCCGCTGCTAAGTTTGGCGGACACGGGCCTGGGAAGGATTAGTACCGGACGTGACTCATCGCGAAGCAAAAGATACGGCGAGGCCTGGCGCCGCCGGCAACAGCGGCGGAAGCAAAGACGATGCCGGCAGCGGTAGTGTGGCCGAATCTGTCCTCGGGTCACCGGACGGGGTGATGCTACGCAAGGACAAGCTGAGGCTGCTAATTGAAAGGCGGCTGTGTCCTCGCAGAGGTCTCGAGTTTCGGACGTCCGGTGGGGGAGTTAGCGGACGTTCATTCACCTGCTGGGAGACTGCTGGAAACTTCTCCTAAGGCAACGCATAGAACACTTGCTGCAGTGATCAAAGTAATACAGCGGAGTTTGATGACTCAGCATCTACCTCTTCCCATCGACTGAGCTACGAGAGAGCGTGAACCCAGCACCTCCCCCTGCCGTGGGTGGTGCCACTAGTGTCCACATCGGCCCACCTGATTGGACATCATTCCCGAACCTTTTTCCCCAGGCAGGGATCTGGGGAATACGAACCCTATTTAACGGGATCATGTTTTGTGACCGTAGGACTCCCATCTCGACTGTAAATATGTAAAATAAACCTTCTGTACAGTTTCCTAGATAACGCAGTTTGACACCGTCCTTCGGAGCCGGGTCCTGCGGGGCTGAACGAGTCAGTCACCACGAGGACCCCTCCGTCTCCAACACTGGCGGCAGCGGTGGGATTGAAGCCCCGTCTTTAACACCACGAATGCCACAGCGTCCACGCACGTGGCGCTATCGGCCAACACATCTCGAACCCAGTGATTGTTAGTTAGTTATATTGATTTTAATGGCGCAAAAGCAACTGAGGCTATAATGCGCCAAGCACAAGGTTGGAGTTTTTGTTAAAGGTGAAGCTTTTTACACTTAGAGTTTGTTTAAAACGCTGGCTTCCTTGAGAAACCTAAAAATACACGAGATGTCAACCAGTGCACGATCGCCTAAAAGTAACATGGGGTGTAATGGAAGTCTTTCCCTATAAAATGTTGTAAACTATTTCTTTCTTAGTTCTTCTAGTTTGACACATGAAATTAAAATGTGGTTCACTGTGAGTTCGGCACCACACATTTCACAGAGAGGTTTGTTTTGTTTGGTTAGCAGAAAGCTGTGCGTGAGGTGGGTGTGTCCAATGCGGAGCCGACATAAAATAACTTCGGTAAAACGTTCTTGATGCCTACATGACTGCCATTCCCCTAAAATTGGCTTCACATAATGTAGTTTGTTGTTTACGTGCTCTTGCCATGCAGCCTGCCACTTATTTTTGAGTTTACTGTATAGAAAATTTAAACAATCCCTGTGCGGTATGTTCACTTGCTTTATTTGGCCATTCCGGGCTTGTGCAGCGCATACATCTGCTTTCTCATTACCTAAAATTCCAACATGGCTAGGAACCCAGCAGAATTTAATGTTATGCTTTTGTTTTGTGATTTTAACTATGTTATGTATGGTGTTTCCTATTATAGGTTCAGCTGCATTTCTGGAGTGCAGTGCTTTAAGCATACTCAGGGAATCGGTGTAAATGATGCTATTTTTGATATTCTCTCTTACTATTTTATCTACAGCTACAAAGATGGCATAACACTCAGCAGTAAAAACCGATGCGCAGTCTGGTAGTCGCATTATCTGTTTATTTTTTCCTTGGAGTACTGCACTTCCAACGTGACTTTCTGTTTTTGAGCCATCGGTATAAAATTCAATGTAGGTGTCATACTTTTCTTGTAGTGCAAAGAAT
This sequence comes from Amblyomma mixtum, assembly GCF_055824585.1. Classification (NCBI taxonomy): domain Eukaryota; kingdom Metazoa; phylum Arthropoda; class Arachnida; order Ixodida; family Ixodidae; genus Amblyomma; species Amblyomma mixtum. The sequence continues at coordinate 44,404,826 of NC_143015.1, read as the reverse complement.
TCCTGTAATATGTACTCATTTGGCGTTTGCTTTTTATCTAAATGTGTCATTGTGAGGTCACATACAGAAGGCTAGGCGTCGCAGGCGCATTTCGGAGCATCCTTCGGACCACTCCAGGCAAGTGTGATCGACTCTGTACAGTGAGAGAAAAATTGCTTGCCATTCTGATACGTGCTCTTGCCTCTTTAAATGAAACGTTTTCTTTCGTTTTCAATGTAATGATTTATTTTTCTGTCTTCCACGATGGGCAAGACAGGAGTAGGCTGAGTGCTCGCCTTCACAGTTAGCGCAGCGGAATGCTGCTTTGCAGTTTTCTGCGGCGTGTTCTTTTGAAACGCATTTCGCGCAGGTTTTGCGGCCACGGCAACTCTGGGAACCATGGACAAATCTTTGGCCAATGAAACAGCGTCTGTAGTTGTTGAATGTACAGTGTCACTGCAATCTTTGTGTACCCCACTTCGATGGAGTCAAGGAGTGTGAAGCAAGTGAAGGTAAGTACAAGGTGCTTGGTTGGAATTTCTTTGTCACCTTTTCTTCCTTTGATTCTTTCTACTTTGGTGACATTTTTATCAGCGAGAGCATCCAACATTTCCTCCTCGTTAAGATCACGAAATCAATTTTCGAGATCTTGCTATGTAAAATTTACATGTGTTCAAAATACGCAGAAGCTTGCGTGAGTTCCTGTCAGCCTATGTTTTGCATGTATTTTTTGTATTTCCATTTTTCCTTCTTTGGTCTTGCTTTCATGTATGTTATTACTGTTTGTTGTTTCTTTTCTGCTTAATTATTAGTATGAGTTGTCATTACAAAGCCACTGATGTCATTTATCTATAGTGAGTGTATTTTAACTGAGTGCGTTTGTCATTTCGTGTTCATATGTATCAACATTATGCATAATGTGAAGCCCGCTGCTGGTAATATGTAGGGGCAGTTGCCTCGTCAAGCTGCCACTTGGGGCAGCTTTTTGCGACTGTTCCATCCTTATTCCAAGGAAAATAAAGATTTAATTTGAGATCCCACCAGTGTGGTGCAACAGAGACACAAATGTCCCCAAATGACAAAGTTTTCGGCAGTTTAGGAACTTGAACTTTATCATGGATCTCTGGGAGCAAGTCTCCGCTAGCTAGTTTGGTCACCTTGTAACCGGGGCCCAAGGCTTCTTCAGACATCTTGCAACTTTAAATGGTGATATTCTCCCTGCTGATTTTTTCTGGATCTTTATTGTGGACGACATGGTATTTGGGGAAGACATCTTTTGTTTTGTGGAGGAAATATTTTGCTAGATCGGTCATTTTATGAGAGCCAACTCTGAACTGGCACGGACCGGGAGAATTGGACTGTCTAATTAAAACAAAGCATTGCGAGGGCCGTAACAGTGCTGACGCAAAGTGATTTCTGTGCAGTGCTCTAAATGTCAACGTAAAGATATTCAGAAAAGCGCGGGTAAACGGCGAGAGTAACCATGACTCTCTTGAACTATGACGACCAAAGATGAGGACGGTGGTTCCATCCTGAAGCCATCTGGTGCAGGCTATGCTGGGCCTTCATGCGCACCACTGGCTGGGTGCAGAACACAGCCACCGATGATGAACCGATGATGACTAGGGCCAAGGCCCGCCTGAAACGAATGGAGATGAGCATTGATCTGAAAAGGACCCTAGAGGTCCCAATAGTGATTGGAACGACTTCGTAGACCAGTCTGAGTGCGTGAAAAGCGTGCGCAGGGCTTCAGCCCACGGAGAGCACAGGATGCTCGACCTCGATGCCACAACGAGGTCAGTGTCCGAGGGTAGTGTCCTTGGAACGGATCCGGGGGACGATGCCAGTCATATCCGAGAGAGGTGTAAGAGCCGAAGGTGGAAAGGGCAGCAGAACTCCTGGTGAAAGCACGAACTCTGTGCCCGGACCACGCCAAACTTAAAGTTCGGGTTCCACAGTGGTTCGGCGTGCGAGTAGCCAGCGAGGGAAGCCCTCTGAGTACCCCGACACACACCACTCGGGTGTGGGTGCACGAACTGCGGGCCAGGATTGCTCGATCAGAAATGATCCTGGCCTTGCGGTGGTTCGGCGTGCTGCTCTGCCTGGTGAGTTGTGCGAGAGGTTTCCTGCGTGTTCGGCTGACGATATGGCGGGCTCTGTTCCGCCTGTCGTGGAGCGCGTTCTGCAGGGCGTTGTCGGGGGCCTTTCCACGCGGTTTGCGGGGCTCTTGCCCCGGCAGACGCGGTTTTTGTTGCTCCTGTCCCTGGAGACGCGTTTTTCGGGCCCCCGCTACGGCAGACGCGGTTTTCGGGACTCTGCCTGCTGGTGCAACGAGGGACAATAGCGACACCGTCGCTCCAAGTAATCGGGAGGTTGTTTTTGGTGATCCAACACAGAGCTCTGTGGGGGGCGAGGCCCATTCCGCCTCCACTAAGTCATCTCCTCGCGTCCATTCCTCTCCTCTGCATCGTGGGTTGTCTCCGGCGGCGTCCGGATCCGGGTCGGCGTTCCAGTCATCTGATAGCGACGTTCTAGTGCCTAAACATCCTGGCGCTAGGCACAGGATGTTTTCCAGTACAAGTAGCGAAGGTAGTGTCTCAGAACACACTGCTAGTGATGTAGCCGTTCAAGACAGTGTTGTGCCTAGGCGCGCAGGATGCCATCTAATTCATGTAGTGATTGAGGTGATGTGGTGTTCAACGATGTGCAGGACGATGCTCCAGGCCCATTTACTGCAAGCAGTACCGGCTTAGGGAGCTGCTAAAAATCTTGAGCACAGATTCTGACGACTCAGCAACATAGGTAACTCCCAACGCATGTATAGTGCGGGAGGTCCTTTTCCACAAAAGTAGGACTTGGCCTGCATCGGAAGAGGGACCATTTAGATGCGTACAATGCTAACATTGTTGTGAGTAAAGTGAAGCCAAGATGGCTATCAGAAGAAAATTATCGGCTGGCGCTTAGAGAAGCACAGATTCTGAAACAAACCAAAGAGGAGAATGTACACATATACAACATGAACGAGAGACTAAACGCCTTTTTCAGACATCGAACTTTCGACAGTTTGAAATCCCACCGGCGCTAGGAAACCTATAAGAAACTTGTTGAAGATCTCTTGGCTAAACAGACTGACCCACTACCTGAGCCATCCGACGCTAACAGTAACATAAATTCCGGTTCTACTATCTGAAACCGCAGAAGTTCCCCAGTCCGACCACGATCGGAATTTATAGGAACTGCGTTCGTTAGTTAACAGGCCCTGCCCCTGTTCATTCGGGGCTGACACACTGTGGACAATAGCGAAACTCTACTTAGACAACCAGGACATCTCCGTCGCCTTTAACAATTACCTGCGTTAGTACTTCTTCCGGGACGAACCACCGAGGCCAGCACAAAGAAAACCGCAGTGCAAGACGAAGAACTTGAGTAGACGAAAGAGACGGCGCATGGAATATGCCAAGCCACAAGAAGAATTTAAGGGGAGGGCGCTGCAAGCAGCCGTCTCGAACAGACGCACGTTCGCATCGCTCCGACTTTTTGAAGCTTTTTGGCCCGGACGTTTTTGGGCTAGGCTCCCAAAAATGAATGGGCCACCGCCATCGTGTTCCTCGTCACCTGTGGACGACGGTTTCAACGCTTCCGCGTCAACGACTATCCCAGGAAACCATCCGGATGCATCGGATACGCCTACCGCCGAAGCCGCCAACATGGCTTCGCAGCAGCCTCGGCAAGACGCCGCGGTAACATCGCTTTGCAGCGGCACAGATAACGCAGCGGCCGAACCTGACGCCGTGCTCGGCGCCGACAAAAGCATGGCGGATGACGAAGCCATTCAAGTGGTTGCGACGATACCTGTCTCCAACCCATTCTCTGTTCTTTCCACGGAAAACAAGCCGGGAAGCGCCCCTTCCGAGGTAGGATCTTGCACTTTTCCGTTTTCGAAATTTGCCAAGCAACCTAGGATGGGGTCAGGCACCTCGCGGATGGCCCAAGAAAGCACTCGCTTTGAGAACAAACGACACGGCGTAAAACATGCCCGCTCGCCGATAGCTATAAATGCTCGCTTCACGGATGCGCATTACCGATCGCTAGGCTGTGCCTCAGCGTCCATAGTCACCCCAAAGGGCAGAATCGATCACTTGGCTGATAATGAACATACTGAAGAAGATGATTGGCAGCCTGTTAGGCGAAAGAACAAGGCCGCAGCCGCCGATCCAATCAGTGTTAAATACACTGTGATAATTAAGCTAACCTCACCTGGACAACTAGGGACACTCCCCGCACACTGGCTGCACGAAGCTGTTGCCATTGAGCTTCGAAAAATTCATTTTCACTCTGGCTTTCAAGTACGGCCTCTTGAGCGCAGCAATCAGTTTGCTGTCGACATATCGCATACGCATGCCAGAGACCATCTAATTGGACTGCAGTCTCTCCTAATTTCTGGAAAGGAGACACCTATCCAAGCTTATGAAACCATACGCCCCGGCCAGATTAGGGGTCATTTATCGTGCCAACGGGTTAACAAGAGAACAGCTCATGGCAAACCTCACGTGCTACTCGTGCAGGATAATAAACGCCAGGCCTATGGGCAAGAACGGAGCAGCTCTAATCACGTTTGAGGGCTCCAGATTTCCCCGAAAAATTCATCTGTACAGCATACTCCTTCCGGTGACACCTTATCACCCGAAGTTTATCATATGCGAGACCTGTCACAAAATCGGACACAGGGCAATTTCGTGTCCACTAGTCGACCAACGTCGATGCTCGTACTGCGGTCGCCTTGCACATGGAAACCTCGAGGTTTGTCCGACGGAACCACTTTGCCGCAATTGCAGAGGTCCCCACGTAGCCACGGACCCAAAGTGCCCTGCTCGGCGGCAGGCCACAAAAACATTGAGGAATGGCATTTTCCGTCGTATCCGAGTATCGCGACGAAAAGAACGCAAACAACAAGCCGAGATTCTACGTGGTAACCAAACGGTGTCGACGTCGGTGCACAAGAGTCCTGTCAATACACAGCAATCAGCCTCGGAGTCAGTTGTGCTTGTTAATCAGGACTTCCCTCCACTACAAAGTCAGCCGTTGCAGACGACACGAGACAGCGAACATAAAACTAAACGGCAAGGCGCGCACAAGCCCCCCACACAATCTGAGAGCAATAGCCAAAGGAACGCCACCTCATCTCTAACCGCAGTTTTTGAGCATGCCGCGACGGCACCAAAGCAAGCGCGCATTCATCGGGTTGACGCTGAAACACTCCGTGATACGCAACGCGGCGCGCAAACGAATCTTGCAAAAGATAGTTCGCGTACGCTACACTTAGATGAAAACCAGCTCACGCGCATTATCGAACTGGTAACTGCCGAGGTGATCAAGCGTATGCTCCCACTCTTGGGGATGTCACAGGTTTCTCCGAATCAAGAGCCTGAAATTGGGCACACATCACCTTCACTCCAGCGTACCTTCCAGTTTAATAATGGCAGGAATTAGCGCGAAACCACATGACATTTTTGCTTCGGATTCTCCTATATGGTTCTTGCAATGGAACTGCCGGGGAATCCGTCGCAAACAAGCAGAACTTCAGAGGAGACTGTCTATCACGCCAACGCCTCCTCTAGCTATCCTGCTTCAGGAGACTGGCATTAATAACCCCAATTTAATAGGGTACAAACCTTACTGCACCCCTTCCATAGAGCACCGGCGTCCCGGGCCAGGATCGCGATCTGCCCCTCCAATGGCCAATGGGCAGGCATGCGTTCTTGTTCTGTCGCGCACGGCCCACACTGAACTAGATACTTCCGCGTGGTGCACGCAGACGCAGGAGGTAGCGGGAGTACGCCTTAGCTTAGATGGCGACCAACAAGCCTTAGTTTTTTCAATTTATGCGCGATCATTCGGTGCTACGACATATCGAGTGGATATGTCTTTTGTAGAACACTTATTAAGGATATATCCCCAGGATCGCGTTGTAGTTGGGGGTGATTTTAACGCCATGCACAACAGCTGGGGATATCATCACTCAGATGCTAGGGGAAGGCACCTTTGGCAGAAAATTGTCAGAGCGAAACTGACCATAGCCAACGACCTCACGCTACCTACTCGCCTTGGCCAGCACAAAGGTCAACAAGACACTTCCCCAGACTTGACACTAGTGTCTCATCCCAGTGAGATCCTATGGTCGAGGGCTGATGATGTCATGGGCAGTGATCATTATCCCGTGGTGGTCTCATGGGCTCCTCGAGGGCGAAAGTCATTACAGCAGCAACAACGCCGTCGAATAGAGGAGCATGTCTCATGGGATGATTTTCGTAGAATGCTCGGTACGGTGAACGTTCCCACAGGGTTAGACGAGCTCATTACTCAGATCAGCGATGCCAAGAAGAAAGCTACAACGAAGCTTTCAGTCAAGTTTGATGCCCCAAAGCCGGACTCCCACCTTTTGAGTCTGTGGAATCGTAGGCTTCGTGCTCTCAAGGCGTATCGCCGACCAGGCCGGACACCCCACCGGAGGCGTGCTCTCACTCGCATCAGTCAAGAAGTTGAGAAGTATACTCTGCAGCTCGCTCTCCAAGACTGGCAGCTGCTGTGCCACTCACTCAATGGAGCAGCTAACTTATCGAAGGCCTGGCACATCTTTCGAGCTATCCTTGGACGCAAGAAGCCAATTTCCCCTGCCCAATGCATGGCCTCGAAGTTGAATGTCTCCCCGGCGAAGTTAGCTATACAAGCAGGGAAGGTATTTTTTCCCCAACCTGAAAATGCAGATGCCTTGCCTGCGGACCCCGTTACAGGTACATCAAACGATTACGACGTTCCCTTCACATTAGACGAATTGGAGGCAGCCCTGTATGACACCAATCATAATAGCGCCCCAGGGCCGGATGATATACGCTACTCAACACTTCTGAACCTTCCCAAGTCACATAAAGTTGCCCTCTTGAAAGAGATGAACAAGTACTGGGCCAACGGTGATCTTCCTCTTGCCTGGAAGAAGTCAGTGGTAATACCGATTCCAAAACCTGGCAAGCCAAGTCGAACATTACAAGACCTCAGGCCAATATAGCTGACGTCCAACCTTTGTAAGGTTATGGAACGTATGGCTCTAAGAAGACTTGAATGGTACTTAGACAAGTACAACGTCCTGTCTCCTATGCAAGTAGGTTTTCGTCGAGGGTTCTGTGCCCAAGACATTCTCAGAAGGCTTTATAACGACGTTCTCGCATACCCTAGCAGCGCACAGCTCCGAGTGGTTGTTGGGGTAGACGTCAAAAGGCGTTTGATTCCGTGCCCCACTCGACCATACTTCGCGGGCTACAGGAAGTGGGGATAGGCGGCAACCTCTACCGCTTCGTGAAAGCCTTTCTTGCAGAAAGAACTTTCTCAGTAATGGTTGGAGATACTCAGGGTGAATGGCAACGCAACCAAACAGGTGTCCCCCAAGGCGCTGTCATATCACCGGCTCTTTTTAACATTGCTATGTCAGGTCTCGCGCCAATGCTGTCGTCGATACCCGGTCTTAATTTTGCCGTGTATGCGGACGATATAACGTTGTGGACTAATTCAGGGTCCCCTGCAGAGCAAGAACTAGCCCTACAAACACGCCTTAATGCCGTCCATGAATACATCAAGAAGTGTGGAATGGAAACCTCTCCCGAAAAAACCGAGTATGTGGTTGTCTTAAATGGTTCGCGGGTACGAGCCGAGGTCGAACGCAAACTTATCTCTCTTCATTTAGGGCACTCAGTTATCTGCCGAAAACCAACAATCCGTATACTCGGCATGCTTATTGACGAGGACGGAGGAGCCAAAAGCTGGCTTCGTAACACGATGCATAGCTGTCACCAGGCTTTACACCTTATGCGCCGCGTCTCTGCGCGTGGATGGGGAATCAAGGAGGTGGGGCTCCGTCAGATTACCCTGGCACTCATAACATCAAAAATCATGTACGCATATTCGTATATGCGGCTTAACGCAACCCAACGCCTTCAGCTTGAGCGAATCAATCGCAAGGGGATGCGCTTGGTTACTGGTCTGCCGCAGTACTGCCCAGTAGTGAACCTACACGCATGCAGCAAAATCAATGCCCTGCAGGATCTGGCAGAGCAGCAATCGCTAGCCCAGCGAGTCCGTCTCTCCACAACGGCGGCTGGCCGACAGATCCTGCGGGCATTAGGCTACAACGTTGACAACTTAGAGCCACTTTCGTCCGCTGCCCCGCCATGGGAACTGATCGACTTAGTAGACGGTATGCCATTACCAAAGAATATGAGTTCGGCTAATCCTCAAAGGCGCAAAGCTGCCGCCAAACGACACGAGAAGACATCATACAAGCTAGCGCACGAAGGAGCCATCCAACTATACGCAGACGCCGCTCAGTTTCAACACTGCGCCGCTATAGCTTGTCACGATTCTGTGTCAGATACCTCTGTAGTTCAACGGCTTTCCGAGGAACACACAGTCACCAATATCGAACTCATTGCCATACGACTTGCCATTACTCGAATAGTAGAAAGGCAAGATCCGGCTCCTTGCACCTACCATGTCTACACAGATTCACAAGCAGCGTACACCGCCTGCCGCGCAGGGGGAGCTGACTATGCCGTTCTCAACACTATTCGAACAGAAGCCCGTCGCCTGCGAGAGGAGGGCTACACTGTCATTATCAAATGGATTCCTGCATACGAAGGAATCACTGGAAACGAAAAGGCACACCAGGCAGCGCGCGCAGCAGCTCTTTCCGCACCTTTGCCTGGATCCACATTCGTTTCCGCTTCTTGGCCCCCTGATGACGTTGCGCACCCGTCGTCGCCCCATATGGATAGGGCGGAGACATGGCATCGCGCACAACGCTATCGTCGCAGCATACTACAGCACTTGGCCAACCCTGAGCAACTATATCGCCGTCCACATAGCGCATTCCGGAGAGTGGAGGCAGTGCTCCTTCGCCGAGCCCAGACCGGCCAGCTTCTATCACCAGCGAAGTTGCATCTCATAAACCCGCGCTCATACCCGACTCCTCAGTGCCCGACGTGCCCTGCCAGAGGCACGGCCGAACATCTCCTGTGGAGCTGCCCTACCTTTGACGCAGTACGGGAGAGAGCACTCAAGTCCCTCGGCGGGCTTCGACCTGGAACCCTGCAGGAATGGGTCGATCCGCCATCGCACATCGGGCCATCAGACGAACTCCAGCTCTGGCGAACTTTTCTTTCATACTTCAAGGAAGATGAAGGGCCAGTACATCACTTCGCGGAGCCGACCTCGGGACGATACTACCTCGAGGAAGAAGCGGACACCGGTCCCCCACCCGCACTCCGACCCTCACCCCCACCCTTAACCACTCCCCCACCCCAACCTCCATGAAGCACCTTAGTTCTGCCGCAAGGTATCGGCCTACTAAATGCAGAAATAAAGACGTAAAAAAAAAGAATTTAAGAAGTGCCAGGGGCGGTGCGCAAGGGAAGCGCTCAACGGTGCGAAACAGGTTGATGTGGAAGATACATGTATTGCCACATTTATCGGGTGTTGGAAGACGATTATGGAAATGGATCCACCTGCTTCCAGTTTTGGAACTACTCAGACAAGCAGTGAAGAGAAGATTTCAATCTTTGAGCCAGTAACATCAAGCGAGATAAAGGCGGCAATGCCAAGGTTAAACTCCGTCCCTCGTCCTGATGGGCTCACGGCAAAGGATCTTCGTGACGTCCCAGTACTGGTGCTCAAATACATCTTGACACTTGATGCTTCTGGGAAGAATCCCCGTCTGCTTAAAAGGTGCTCGCACGAACTTCATCCCAAAGAAGGAAAATGCAAGGGAACCGGGGGAATTTAGGGTGATCACGGTTGCCCCTATACTCGTGCGGCTGTTTCACAAGGTTTTGGCATCTAGACTCCAGGGGGCCATTCCACTGGACAGGAAACGCGCCTTTATGCCGGTGGACGGGTGCGCCGAGAATGTAATATCGTGCGCAAAAGTGGAGAGACCACGGCTTCGACGGCAGGAGCGGCTGCGGGGCCGCACCGCGGCGCTGCTATCTCGCGCTGCGCGCTCGCTGCGAGATTGGCTCGCGTGACGCAAAACTTTTCCCTCGCTCTCGGGCTGGTGCTTATCATGACTGACGAACTTCTAGTGGGTCGTTCGGCTGTTCTGCTGCTGGCGATCGCGTCGAAGGGGAGCGCGGACTACCGGACTAGGCGGCCCACCCACATGTTCTGAAAATACTGAATAAATAAAGATGTTTTCAATCAATCAATCACATCGCAAGGAATTCAGGAATAGCGCAGTGGCGCTTTAGGAAAGCAAGTGGGCGGTGACGTTGCCTCCACTCAATTCACTCCGCAGCGGCAAAGGGCATTCTAATTGTAGTTGCAGCGACGTTTCGTATTTTCTCCCCACAGAAAGAAGAGTGGTTTATTAAAGCTATAGCGTTTATAACCGCACGTCGAAAATAATGGTCATCGGCGTGGGTCGTGTCGAGCGTTTCAAGCCTCGCAGCCTTCAAAAATTTACCAACCCTGGTACCTTCCCATGAAACACAAAAAGCGCTAATAGAGGTCTAAAAAAAGTCTCGAAAAAAAAAGCTTGACATCCAGAAGAAGTTTCATCTAAGCAGTGTTTTAGACTTAGACGTTTACTAGCCCTCTATTAGCTCTGCTAACGCTACGCTTGTATACGGCTAGAAAACTTCTGAGGTAGAACTTTTCTAGAATTTTTTAGACGTTCCTTTTTTTTCCGAAATGGGCGCCTGTAATATCTTACGCATTTCAAGACTGATTTTTAGTGCTGCCTTTAAACTCTCTAAAGCTTTAAAAATGTTATAGTTCATTTTTCTGGTATACACTCAAAAATGAACTCAAAGCTGATCTGCAATGACCCGAACAATAAGCCCACATTACAAGGGATGTATGGTTGTAGTAATGAGCCATAAATGCATGTGCTAGCACACTTTTCAGTGACTGCGTTACTCTTTATTGAATGCAGTGCATACACCCACACACAAAAAAGAAAGGGACCAGGAAATTAATGTTAGAAGCCATGGAGGAGGTAGCTTCACTGGTTTGGCTGACATTACAACGGTAAGCACTTGAATGGCGGGAAAGTGTCGAGCAGCAACCAACTGTTAAATCAAAAATTCATTCGGCCCCAGGCCTTGTTCACAACGGATGCGTTGATGATCAAGTTGCTGCGATGTGGACGGCAATGAAGAGCTCGCTAGGTGTTCCAAACATCGCTTTTCTTGCAAGGAGGATGCCAACTAGATGGTAAGAAGGGGAAGTCAAATCCAGCTCTGTTCAGCAGCCTGCAGAAGTGAAAAATATTAGAGTAACCAAAAGCACAGTCAGTCAGGTGCATGTAGAATGGCCAACGAGGAGTCGGAAGCAAATAAGACCAGGAAATGGCAAGGAGTGACAGCACAGGCAATAAAATAAGCTAACCAAAAACATATGCATATGATGTCATTAAGAATTGGAAAAACAGCGCAATCAAAGACGAGACACAAGAGAAGGACAAAACACCAGCGCTGATGTTTTGTCCTTCTCTTGTGTCTCGTCTTTGATTGCGCTGTTTTTCCAATTCTTAAAACATGTACCAACCAGCCCGTATTTGCCCTCTTCTGGAATGATGTCATTGCAAGCGGCATTTCAGCAGAGTGCTACGGCTCACCACAAAATCAAGAAGTCAATCACTGTGGAGGCCTTTAACAGAAGCGAAATTCAAACAGCGTGCATGGACACTGAAAGCCAAGCAGTCAATAGCAAGTGCACTGCCTTACTGTGATGCACACTGTACTCACAGAACCTCCTAAGCTGCATCTTGCAAACAGGCTTTCTCTTACCTGCAAGATGTGGCTGAATCAAAAGTGGTTGATGGTTGACATCTTGCATGAAAACATAGCAGAGATGCTGCTGTCCTGGTAATACCTGCATCACTTCAGTATGCACCAGAGATGGGTTAAATCTTGGACCTCTCCTTAACAGCCACACAGGGGCACATCTGAAAGATAAGAAATAAAAGTGTGTTTGTATAAGGTTCCTAACACTGCATTGCCAAACAAGCCCTTTCTAATCTGTACGATGAAGCTCAAACAGCGGGCAAGAGATTACTTACACCACTGCACAAGAAGCATTTGTCCACATTCCCACCTCAGAACTGAAACAATCTCCAGGCCAAGTTTTCTGAACAACCAAGTACAAGGTGCTGCGATTAATTTGCGTGACACTAGACAAGGTCCTTGCTCCTACGGCCAACAGTTGGGGTTCTAAAGGACAAACAAATAATGGGGCTTGTGGAATGAACATTAGCAAAGAGCCTAGACCTATACAAGAAATCATGAAGTGAAAGAAAAGGTGTCAGCTGCAAAGCGTGCTTACCAAAACTTGAGAATTTGAGCAGGCAAGGAGGTCCTCTGAAAACCACTGTTGAACAGCCTGTGCCCAAAACGAAATTCACACAGTGAAGCAGGGACAACGCCAGCTGTGCACGGCGCAATGATTTTCCAAAAAATAAAAGCTGCCATGCCTGCAAAGAGCCGTAGTACTTCACTGCACTGTCAAACAGCCTGCACACATACAGAGCAGCACCACTGATCAGTAAACTACCTTTGTGCCGGGGCTCTCAATCGTAATGAAATAAAAGCTTGACGCAGTTAAGATAACCAAAAACTGAAGGCACAGCGCACGATGGACAGGACAGGTCCTTCGTGCGCTGTGCCTTCAGTTTTAACAATGTACCGACTAGCCCAAACAAACATCTTAGTGAAGATAACCAAAGCCTTTTTAACGCGAGTTTCACTGACGGCAATCACAGCAAGAATTAGAGCACACACGGTGGCCAGATGAGAGTCCTTGGCAAGAATAAAACCCTGCCAGAATGCAATAGAGCACAGACTTTAATCAATGTCCAGGAAAAAATTCGCGCCTTATCAACGTACGCTTAAACAAAGCTGGTTGGTTTGAAGCTTTGTCACGTTCACCTTGTCACCGCCTTGGTAAAGAAAGCAACTCGCATGCGAGAGCAGCCTAGCTGTATCCACTTAACAAAAGCTCAAATAGCTTAATTGGTATGTAAAGCACTGGCTGATACTGTTTTGTGATTTGTAAACCAAAGGAGTGACACACTAGCCGACCGTTCAATCAGACGCGTTAGAGGCTTAGCGAAAGCAAGGCCGACGCTTTCACCACAGAAAAGAAATGGAAGGTTACTTACTTTTGCGGAAAACGAGGCTCACATCTCAGTGCAACACTGGTAGTAAACGATACCGCAGAAAAAGGGGAACCTGCGAACTGCAGCGGCGTGAAGTGCCAACCAGCGCGGAAAAAAGTGAGCAGCGAAACGTACAACGTAGGTACGCAGCATCCACTTCGCGCGCGTATCGCTAGCCTCTGCAACGCTAAATGGCGAAATGAAGTACTGCTTCAAACAGTTAAAACCACTTTGGCAAACTAGCCTGCATCGCCACCATGCGAGCGACACCAAGCAGCAAGCTGCGGCGTGACTCAAGAAAGATTATTGCCTCCAAGATCTGCCGACACGATAGCGCGCGGGTGATAAGCGCGCGAGCGAGCTCGGCGAAGGCGGCGGCGAAGGCAGCGTACGCTGCGCCTGTCAATCCGCGTGCTGCCGCCAGCTAGCCGAGGCGTAACAGAGGCGTTCGCAACATGAAGCAAATTTTTTCGCTAGCGTAACTACCGTCGGCTTTCAGGGTCATTATATGTTACCTAAATCCAGCCTTACGAGTGGCGGGTCAGCTGCACTCGATGTGGAACGTGATTCGGGCTCCGTAGGAGAAAACGCGCTTTCAGTGTTCGAATACAAAGAGCGGTCTTTGCACTGGCGCGCCTGCTCTTCGAAACATCAAGCAGGAGAGCCATCTAACTTATGTGCCGTGATTTACAGCATGTTTAATCCACGGCGGCAACTCTCTGCTGATTGCTAGGCGCGTCTCCTTGACGTGGTCCCACGTGTTAGAAACAAGTCTAGAAAACATCTGACTACAGATGCTTCACAGAAGTTTCACAGCAAACATCTGACTGCAGATGTTTAAGAGACGTCGCAGAGGAAACTTCTTCTTGTCGACATCTATGAGACGTTTGAACGCAGCGCAAGACGTTTGTAGTCATTTGGAGCGGTTCCGAGACGTTTGTAAGAAGTTTTGTGTTTCGTGGGTTTGCAACCCCACGTCCCCTGTTCGAAGCGTCGCAGCCTCGTAAAATCACCAGCATGTCTGGGAGATGGCATGGAAATCCCCACTTTTGTAACCAAAAGGTTATGATGACCCCATTCAGCTCGAAAGCTTCACCTTAAATTTCGACGGTGACAGGATATCCCATGTGGTCTAGGCCACCCAAAAAGAAATCTCCACCACACACAAAATGAGTGAGAAAGAAGCAATAACTTCGCTGTAATTTCCTTGCATATGGGGATAACGTATCCATGTAGCATAATACAGAAAAGTAACGCTCTCGCGCATGTGTAATATGAATGATATTGATAGTCTGATAATTTTTTCCTTAATTTGAGAAGTCATCTGTGTTATGTATGACATTTTCAAACCAGTAGCTCGCGCCCCCTACGTGTGCTGTGCAGTATCTGTGTGGGTGTCCAGTCCAGGGCTTGGACACTGGGGGAACCGGGCAGAGACAAAAAGCGCGGGAACTCGCCATGGCCGCTCTGGCTTGTAGTATGTAACGTCAATAAACTTTTACTAAAACATAACATGGTGTCAGAAGTGAAAGTGAACGCCTAGTCTCCGCAACGACTCCGCAACAAGCAGTGCAACATGGCAGGCGTATTTCTGCAGCAACCGCCCCCGTTTGAGCCGACAGACGACCCAGCGACGACTTGAGAAGAATGGCGTTCGTCGTACAGCATCTATGAGCAAGCTTGTGAGTACGCAGCTAAGCCAAACGCAGCTAGGAAAGCCTTACTTCTGCACGTTCTTGGTCCACACGCACGACGAATATATCAAACGTTCCCGCCGCCTCCTACGCAACCAGACGGACAACCAGTGGATGAAGTCGAGTACATTCTTGACAAGTTCGACGCCCTTTATAAGCCTTACAGGAGCGCTACTCAAGCCACCGCCATTTTCAACTCCATGACCCAGCAGGTGGGACAGTCAATTGACGACTTCGTAGTTGAACTGCGAATTCAAACCAAGCGCTGCAATTTCGGCAGCGTAGCGGATCGACTGATTGGTGATCGAATCATCGTGGGCATTCGGGACTCTGCGCTTCGGGAGCGTCTGTTCCGCGAAAACAACTTAACGTTGGAACGCATCATCACAATCTGCAAAGCTGCCGAGATTTCTAAAAAGCACTTGCAAAATCTTCAGGCGACTGAACCAAATTTAGAGGTCGACGCACTTCGCTGCAACAGTCGGCGGGCCGGTAATTTTCAACGCCACCAGCCCGTGAATGACCGACGTCCGCCACCGCCGCAACAAGGCCGCACGCCGACCCCGACTACACTCTCATGCTCGAGATGTGGGAGCAATCATCCGCCGCGCAACTGTCCGGCACATGGAACGCACTGTTTTCGCTGTGGCAAGTTTGGACATTTTGCAGTAATGTGCCGTCAGAGGAGAGCAAGACCAGCTAGACCAGCTGACTGTGATGATCAACAGACGCAGACTAGACCACCGCACAACGTGTCGACGCTTGACCGGGATGACTTCTTTCTTGGGGAGCTGACAGCGGGCAGTACTCTCAAAACATCGGACTGGACAGCTACACTCGTCGTCCACAACCACAAGGTGACGTTTAAGCTTGATACCGGGGTTGACGTGAACATTCTTCCAAAGCATGTGCTTCAACAGTGGAGTGATCAACCAATGCTGCATTCGACTTGCATCAGGGTGTCTACGTATACAGGTGATCGACTGCTGGTCAGCGGTGAGTGCACTCTGCAGACAAAAACACAAAACCTCAGCTGTAACTTGCAGTACCTTGTCGTAGACCTTGATGTGACCCCTGTGCTTGGTGCCGAGGCATGCCAGCAGCTACAGCTGATTCGTCGACTTCATCATCTCGCCTCTTCAGGAAATGCAGCCGGTACTCCTCTGCGTGGTTCTGATGATGTCACAGCTCAGGACATCATTAAGGACTTCAAAGATGTGTTCACTGGGATTGGCCAGCTTCCAGGAACTGTCAGCATTGTGCTGCAAGATAGTGCAACTCCTACTATTGCAGCACCACGCAAGATCCCTTTGGCCATTCAAGACAAAGTTAAAGCAGAGCTCGAGAAGATGGAGCAGGATGCTATCATCACAAAAGTCACGAAGCCAACAGACTGGGTGAACCCATTGGTAATTGTACCCAAGAAAGACGGCAGCTTACGAATCTGCCTCGATCCCAGGCATCTAAACAGTGCTATCAAGCGCCAGCACTACCGTATACCAACGCAAGAAGAACTGTTTGCTCATTTATGTGGGTGCACTGTATTCAGCCTGCTTGATGCCAAATCTGCATTCTGGCAGCTTACTCTCTCTGATGAAAGCTCTTGTGTACGTTCGCAACCCCTTGGGGCAGGTACCGTTTCCTGCGGCTACCATTTGGACTGAAAAATGCTCCAGAACTTTTGCAGCGTTGCATGGATGATATGTTTGCAAACATTGAGGGTGTTTACCCATACTTTGATGGCATTCTGATAGCGTCCAAGACTATGAAGCAACACATGGAGCAGCTGCAGCTCGTCATGTTAACAGCTCGCAAACACAATCGCAAGCTTAATGAGAAGAAGGGTCAGCTAGCACAGCCTAGTCTTCAGTTCCTGGGACATCAGATCACTTCAGAGGGTCTGCAAGCAGATGCTGCAAAAGTGAGTGCTATCTTAGCAATGCCAGTGCCAACAAACAAGACCGAACTCCTCCGATTTTTGGGTATGGTGACTTACCTTACCAAGTTTGTGCCAAATGCATCAAAGGAAACTACATGTCTCAGGCAGCTGTTAAAGAATGACGTTCCTTGGCACTGGGATGACAACCTGACTCGAGAGTTCAGCAGAATCAAGCACCTCATCTCTAAGACCCCTGTCCTTCACTTCTTTGACAAATCAGAGGAGGTTGTGGTCTCAGCGGATGCAAGCTCATACGGAGTTGGTGCGGTACTCCTACAGGAAAATCATCCAGTAGCCTATGCCTCAGCTGCACTCACTGTGGCAGAGCAAAAATATGCCCAGATCGAAAAAGAGCTGCTCGCCATAGTCTTCGCCTGTGAACGTTTCCATTTTTACACATATGGACGGAGTGTTGTGGTACAAACTGACCACAAGCCTCTGATTGGTCTGCAACAAAAGGACTTTGACAAGATAACCCCAAGGCTTCAGCGTCTTCTACTCAGACTCCAGCGGTATGATGTTCAGCTAACATATGTTCCAGGGAAAGAACTCATAGTAGCTGATGCACTCTCACGAGCGCCTGACAGTGCTAGTTCTTTGCAGGAGTATGAACCTGCTGAGTGCCTGGCTATTTGTGCGGTAGTCAACGCTTCAACGTCAAAGCTGGAACATATCCGAAAAGCAACTGTTGAGGACAGCACTTTGCAACAGGTGTTGAAACACATCAAAGAAGGTTGGCCTACACGTGACACATTGCTCCCAACAGCAGTGAAACCTTTTGCCCATTACAATGATGAACTACACGTATGTGATGGCCTTATATTGAGAGGGCAGCGACTTGTCTTGCCTACCTCGTGTCAGCAAGATGCCTTACTGAGACTTCACGAAGCACACCGTGGCATAGTTTCATGCAAGAATAAGGCTCGAGAAAGCCTTTATTGGCCGTCCATGAACGCAGACATTGAGGAGATGATCAAACGTTGTCATCACTGCCAGCGACACCAGCGACAAAACCAGTATGAACCTCTGGCTGAGCGTGTTTTGCCCGATCGTCCGTGGCAGAAGGTTGCAATGGACTTCTTTCATTTCAACAGATCTACCTACCTGCTAATTGTCGACTACTTCAGCAAGTATGTGGAGGTGCAACAAATGGCATCAACAAGCACTGAAGCCATTATCACTGCTCTCAAAGCAGTATTTGCCCGTTTCGGCATCCCGGAAGAACTCGTATGTGACAATGGACCTCCATTCAATGCGACCCAGTTCCAGGAGTTCCTCGCTTCTTGGGACATCACATACAACCCTAGTTCTCCCTATTACCCAAGGTCTAATGGACTGGCAGAAAGGTCCATACAAACAATAAAGCACTCCCTTCTAAAGGCATTGCAAGATGGAAAGGATCTTTTTGTGGTCCTGATGGATGCTCGAAGTACACCAATGGATGGGCTTAAGTCACCAGCCGAACTCCTAATGGGCAGGAAAATGCGTACAAGAGTACCCATACATCCTGTCCAGCTCCAACCGCAGTACAACTGTGCCGACGCAAGGAGCCGCCTTCGTGTTCACCAAAAACGACAGCATCGCCACGGTGACAGAAGAACAAAGCCGTTGTCTGTGTTGAAGGAAAAACAGAAGGTGTGGTTCAGACGCCAAGGTCAGTGGATGCGTGGAAGTATACACAGAGTTGGCCCACAGCACCGATCATATCTGGTCGTCACACCAGAAGGTGCCATGTATCGTCGGAACCGTTACCACATTAGACCTTTATTTGGCATTGCTCCAGTGCCACTGGCTTCTCCAGAGAACTATGACATAACTCCTTCCTCTGACCATCCATGGCCTCAGCCTCCACCTGCCCAGCTGGCTTCACCAACATCCCCCACACCAGCAGCATCATCACCTCCACGAGCAGTTTCTTCTAGCGTGTACCATACTCGCACAGGTCGGCGGGTAGTTAAGCCAGCAAGATTTCGTGAATGACAAAACCCAGAAAGCCTGAACACCGCCTTGTGTTGTGAACTTTTTGTTTTTTTAAAAAGGGGCGTGTTATGTATGACATTTTCAAACCAGTAGCTAGCGCCCCCTACGTGTGCTGTGCAGTATCTGTGTGGGTGTCCAGTCCAGGGCTTGGACACTGGGGGAACCGGGCAGAGACAAAAAGCGCGGGAACTCGCCATGGCCGCTCTGGCTTGTAGTATGTAACGTCAATAAACTTTTACTAAAACATAACAATCTGCACGATAGTTTCCCCTTTTAAAGGAGCTGATAGCTCATTCCTATCGAAGATTCGGAACAAGATTTCTTGCTCCATAAACAGGACAACGCACTTCAAAGGATGATCTGGATTAAGATGCTGAGTTTTGATTGGCAACCGCGACGCCGTGATGTATTTTGTGCTGTTCAGCCACCGAGCTCCTCCAGAGCGCAGGTACGAAAAAATGGAGACCACGCGAAGTATGATGAACTGCTTTTTAGTGCCATATGACGACGCGTGCCTGAATGTCCCGTGTCCTCTTGTTAATGATGGTGGCTTGTTCACCGACATGTTTATATAAGACGCGAAATTTTGTATCCAGAAGCGGCAGGGACAGCTTTTTGCTTTTGAGGTGTAAGGATAGCTTGCCAAGCGAGTTTGAGCGTGCGGGCCGTTTTTCAATCCATCTTTATCGTGAGCGCGACGAATCTGCGCGCGGGTTTCTACTAGCTGTCTGAACGACCGCACGACTGCTGCCCAGTGCTAGTCATTCTCTCCTGATAAGGCTGCTTTTTGCAGGCTATACCAATCGCTTTCACATGTCTGGGTCACCCATTTGAAAAAAATGTCGCCGCCTGTACCATTCGCCGAAAGAAAAAGGGTTGTTGAGCTCAGTCTTCAAGGCACTTCTCAACGCGCAATCTGTCAGTTAACCGGCCTTTCACGTAATACGGTCCGTCGCATTATTCGCGCATCCGTGAAGAAGGTGGTCGACTTGAAGACGCAGAGCGCAGCGGTCGACCTAGGTCTACTGATGAGGAAACAGACAGGCTGATCGTCGCCGCTGTTGTCGCCGACCCGTTCCTGAATTCACGGGAGATACTGGATGCCTTGGGCCTTGAGGTCTCGCCATCGACAATACGAAGACCCTTAAACGAAGCAGGGATCAGCAACTGCGTTGCGGCTGAAAAGCCGTATTTGACCAGCAGGCAACGGCTTCAGCGACTGAACTTTGCGCAAGGCAAGCAGCATTGGACGGCAGCCGATTGGAAGGGGGTGGTGTTCTCAGACGAGAGCACTTTCTCCAGCCGATGGGACCAACAGCAGAAGGTATGGCGCCCGTGTAACAGCAGGTACGTGGACAGAGGTTTTCGAAGTTCACACATACAAAAGGCGGACTCCTCGCGGCAAACTGTCGCACCGAATCCGCATGACATAGTATGTCACGTACGCTCAGCATAATTGCGTGTTTGGTGGTTTCTATTTATTCTGAATTGGCAGCTGTTTCTTTTCGGTACCAATAACCATTGGTGTAAATCACAAATTGAGTCGATCACTAACGTTTTGTTTAAAGCTCTTGGCGCAAAACGGCCTTGCTTCAAAACAGTTCCGCGTTACCACTATAAAACTTCCCTTCGGCGCTTTACTTAAGAACATTTGCCATGATGACTGTGCGTCACAGCCGTAGCATGATATTTGTCGTTTTCTTATTCAAACAGGGATCCCCATAAAAATAAATTGGTCAAGCGCTCGATTTAATCTTGTGGAATATTTGATGTCCGTTTGTTATCTACCATCAGCCTTGTAGTGCCTTAGAGGGATCGTGTGTTACTTATTTTTCTCATGGCGCCTTTCTCCAAACTCATGTTTTATAGATTTATGCCCAAGTACACCAAAAGCGTCCTCTCAAGTGGCCGGTGCGCTGTGAAGGTATGGGGTGAGATGAGCAAAGATGGACTGGGCCCCCTTGTTCGCATTGAGGGCCGCTTCAATGCTTCAGCCTACTGTGCGATCCTACAGGAAGAGCTGGTCCCCTACGTGATTGATGGCCCATTCAGCGATGGATATTTCCTCTTCCAGCACGATCGGAGCCCAGTCCACAAAGCATGTGTCGTGAGCGCATTGCTGTAAGACCTAGGAATCCAAGCGCTTGAGTGGCCACCAGTAGGCGCCGATCTTAACCCGATCGAAAACGTGTGGGGACGCATCAAGGCGCAGCTGGCGCGGCGGAATCTCCACACGGCTACGTCCGATGAACTCTGGACCGCTGTACGAGAAGAGTGGGAGACACTACGCGCTCATCACGACTTCGTGACATCGCTCTACGAATCTATGCCACGCCGTGTAGCTGGCGTAATTGCTGTGGAAGGAAATTTCACCAAGTACTAGGTTACTATGGGTATTGGTTTTATTGTTTTAATGAGAGTTAAGACTCTGTAAGAGCCTCACATTTTGTTCATATTTATTGTAGGGGAGCGTTCGAGGCCGGGAGCCACGGTGCTCTGCATTTTCTGCCTGGGTGCGTCCCCACCAAAGTATTGAGGAGCGGAGTGGGAACCGCGTGCTGCTTCCGACAGAATGCCAAGCCATTAGGGAAACACGCGCTCGTTAAAAAGAAAACAAATATTGCTCGTTTATTGGTGGCAGGTTGGACAGCTTCGACGCGATAGTGGCACATGCTACAGGTCGGTTGATGAAACAGCTCGCATGCTCTAACACGCTCGCCCTGGCAGCGGTCAGCGCAAAAGCAAAGAGCGGTATTCTGCATCTTTCGTATCCAAAACCCCGTGCTTTATTGAGACGCTTTGGTGAACAGGCCAGCAAGTTTAGGACAGACGCATTGCACATTCAGGCATACGCCGTCCTATCGCACTGACAAAAGACCTGATCACAGCGCGTGGGATCTCTCCACTTTTCCGTACTTCCGATCTGGAGGAACTCACCCACCGAATGACACAGCGCAAAATGCAACACTGCTTCACGGTAGCCATTTATGACTGAAGACCCTAATAGAAATCATCTTTTGAAATGCGCTTTCCGGTTCATGGAGAAAAAGCTTGTTCCACATCACCGATATCACTACGCTAGCACCTCGATTAGAAGGGGAAAATATCGTGCAGTCGTGTTCGCAAATCAACATAAAAACACACAACTCTTCTTTCTGTGGGGAGAAAATACGAAAGGTCGCTGCAACTACAATTAGAATGGCCTTTGCCGCTGCGGAGTGAAGTGAGTGGACGCAACGTCACCGCCCGCTTGCTTCACTAAAGCGCCACTGCGCTATTCCTGAATTCCTTGCGATGCGCGCTCCCCTTCGACGCGATCGTCAGCAGCAGAAGAGCCGAACGACGCACTAGAAGTTTGTCAGTCATGATAAGCACCAGCCCGAGAGCGAGGGAAAAGTTTTGCGTCACGCGAGGCAATCTCGCAGCGAGCGCGCAGAGCAAGATAGCAGCGCCGCGGTGCGGCCCCGCAGCCGCTCCTGCCGTCGAAGCCGTGGTCTCTCCACTTTTGCGCACGATAGTACATCTAATAGCCGGTGCTATCCATGAGGCTAGGCACCGTTACCGGCCATTGTATATGGCGACACTGGACATTGCAAAAGCCTTCGATAGGGTCACCAAAACAGCAATCTTGGAGGGCCTCAAGAGGAAATCCCTGGATGAGCCCTTGCTTCGTTACATCAGATACCTTTACGATGGAGCAGAAACGGTACTAACCTTTCAAGGGTCCACGCGTTACATCAAGCCGACAAGAGGTGTAAGACAGGGTGACCCCCTGTCACCGATGCTTTTCGACTTGGTGCTTGATGAATGGTTAGAGACTTGCCCGCCAGAGATCGGCTTCAGGAGTGGAGCATTGACGGTCAATGCCATGGCCTTTGCCGACGACTTAATAATCATGGCATAACCCCAGAGGCCTCCAAGACCAACTGAATGACCTGTTTGCATACCTGGCTCCTATCAATGCTACCAAGAGCTTAACGGTAGCCTACACACCTCACGCCAAGCGGAAGAAAACAAAAATTGACACTAACAGTTTAACATCGGTGGTGAATGGATAACAAAGGCGGCAGCGGAGACAACCTGGCGTTACCTGGGCCTGAGCTTCTCGCCCAGCGGGATGTCACCGGCGGATATAACCACAGAACTGAAGTTGTTACAACGGGTCAGCGCGGCACCCCTGAAACCACAGCAGCTCCTGGTGGTGCTCCGCACAATAACTCATAAAATTAGACAAAGCCACCCGAGCCGCAGTGCGACGCTGGTTATGCCTGCCACATGATGCAACACACTCGATTTTCCATGCAGCAATTGACGATGGGGGCCTGGGGATAATGTCTTTCAGGGCTACGATGCCGCGCTTGCGAGTTAAGCGCCTGACCTCATAGCAGGATTCAACCAACGACTCCAGCTAGGTACTGGCGGAGCTGCCGTACCTGGGAGACTTGTCTTCCAGAGCCCAAAAATGACCCAGTACAACGGGGCAGTCTTGGGTAAGAATAAGCAGGTGCGTTCCTTTTGTCTAGCGCTGATGGTGCTTCGTTAAGGGGGGAAGTAAATGCCCCGGGTTCGAACACCTGGATCCGGGAGGGCACGCACTTGTTGAGCGGACGGGACTTCATAAATGTTGCAATCAACTGCAGAGCTGACTGTTCTAGTGCAGAGACACTTGGACACGTGACACAAATTTGTCACTGAACTGATCAATCGAATACGTCCCCTCACGATAGCATCGTCCGCTATGTGGGAAAGCGAGCTCGTGAGCTCGGGTTCGATGTCGAGCTAGAATCGCACTACCCAACCCGTCAGGGCACACGCATCCCTGATCTGGTCCTCACAAGAGAGGGCCAGACAGTTCTTTTGGATGCCTAAGTCGTGGGGGGAAGTGGGTAAAGCTTGCTCAGGCACACGGCATCAAAGCTGTCAAATATGCAATCCCTGAACTTATAAAACAACTCCCGGGAAGCACGAAGCCGGTGCTATCAGCGGTCACTATCTCATACCGCGGTGTCTGGGCGCCCTCTTCACTACAGATCTTGAAGAGCCTCGGTTTTGTCCAAAACGACTTCAAATTATGAACACTTCGCTGCCTGGGGGGGGGGGGGGGGGAGGTTCAGGCTTTTGGTCGACACCAACCGATGACAGCCTTCAGAAGGACCTGAGGATGGGGCCCCTTTCTGACCACTCCCTCCCTCTTACTAACCGGTACTACTGCCGATAATCAGTAGGCATACGTGCCTTCCTCTCTTAGCGCGCGCAACGTTTCGAATTGGCTACCGCGGCGTGTTAGTCCCCTCGAAGGCTGCCTAGCATGATGCTTTGTGCTACGGACATTGGTCCCTGGTTGCCTTCGAGGAGGCTAAGGCGGGAAGGACCGCAGAAAAAAAATAGTCAAATGCCTCGTCATCTAATTAGGGAGGCATGGAAGCGGCGAAATGTCGGTACTGCGATTCACACGTTTACTTCTGCTGACGCAGGCCTTCCTGTTAACGAGGCATGACAGCGGCTGCCTGGATGCTTCATTCCCGAAGAAAAGTGGCTTTCATCACTACGGCTGCGAAGTTTTCCCCACGGTCGGTTCGGACGGATTCGACGCTGCTTGCCACGAACATTGTGCTGCCTTGTCGGTGGCTGTGGTGGACTGGCGACCACAAAGACCGGCTGGCGTCACAGCGACATCGGTGCGTGGAAGCGGCGAAATGTCGGTGCTGCGATTCACACGTTTACTTCTGCTGACGCAGGTTGGTCTACGTTCTGCAAAATTCAGTTTCTATTTTTTGCCGGTAACGCCCCACATGTTTCGCTGCATGCGTGATTCTCACGTAGTTAGACATCACGTTAGACGCCGGTTCGTACTGTTGAGAAACGCTGCATTTTTCTTCTTGCTACTGCTGCTCTGTGGTGACGTGGAGCTAAATCCAGGCCCCACCCCCCAAGACACGAATAGTGAACTCGTTGCTGCCGTGAAGTGTCTACCACGAATTCTCGAAGTACAAGAAAATATTCTTAAAGAATTGGAAGCTCTGCGAGAACACCAAGAAAGAATTGAAAACAAAATCGGAACGGTGTGTTCAAAACTTGAAGGTCTGTTTGAACAGCCAGCCAACGCTGAAAAGGATGAGTTAAAATCCCGACATAGCCAGCTGACAAATGCTGTAAATGCGGTGCTAGCAAAACAAGATGACATGGAAAACCGGTCCAGTATAAATAACTTGCTCTTTTTTGGTGCTTCACATACCGACAAAGAATCATGGAATGATTCGGAGGCTAAGATCATATCAGTCTGCGACGATAAACTAGGTGTTAAAATTGATCCCGCAGCAATAGATAGAGTGCATAGAATAGGCAGGCATGTTGAAAATAAAAAGAGACTAATCATTGTTAAATTCAACTTGTTTAAGGGCAAACAGCGGGTTCTTTCTGTTGCATCTAAATTTAAGGATACCGGTTACTCAGTGAGTGAAGACTACTCGCCCAGTGTGCATCAGCCAAGGAGCAGGTTAAGTGCGTATGCCCGAGGTCTGAACGCTAACTACGCATTAAAGTACGATAAACTAATAATTTATGGGAAAGAATATCTTTTTGACAGCGCTACTGATTCTGTTCGTGAGCTTGTGCAATAGCAATCGTGTACCCCTCCCCGTCATAATAAACACTCAAGGAGCCAACTATCTTTTTTTATGGTGAATTGTCGGAGTGTTTGGAACAAGTCTGCTGATTTTGCCAGCTTAGTAGGGGTGACACAGGCTCACGCTGTTACTGGAACTGAGTCTTGGCTTCACCACAATATAACAAGCTCTGAAGTTTTTCCCTCGTGCTGTATAGCATATCGAAAGGATCGAGACGCGCATGCGGTGGAGTGTTTGTTCTTGTACGCGACGATATCCAAAGTGTACCAATCAGCTGTGTTCATGATGGTGCAGAAGCTGTGAGGTGCAAAATAATTTTGTCAGATGGAGAGCCTTGCAGTAGGATCATTCTACAGGCCACCAAGTTCAAACAACCCGGAAATATTTCACAGTATATCGAGATCGCTGTCAAGCTTATCATCAGATATGATTATTCTGGGAGGCGATTTTAACATTCCTGATGTTCTACGGAACAATCGCCTTCCTGTCGAACACAGTAGATCAGCGCTACACTGAGCCTTTTACGAGATGATCCGGAACTATGGGCTCTTTCAATTTGTCGGTTTTCCGACTGGCTTATGCACAACTGGTGCAAATGTCTTAGATTTGCTTTTTAGCAACCAAAACGGTGCGGTTGAATCTGTTACAGTGGCACCGGGAATAAGTGACCATGAAGCGTTTGCCGCCACTATTTTTGAAAGAAACCCGAATTTCAAAACGGCGTTCAAGAAAAATATTTCTGTACGAGAGAGGGAACTACGATGCTGTAAAGAATGCTTTATTAAATTACTTGCCTTTGTTTTTCAGTTAAAGCGAAACATGTGACGTGGATGGCTTGTGGATCGCATTTATAAGCACAAGCTCCTCTACTTGTTTACAGCGTACGTTCCTTCTAAGACTGTACCAGGGAAACTACGCACGGACAAACCTTGGATTTCAAGGGAGTTACATAGATCCATTAGAAGAAAGACCACACTATATAAGAAATATCGTAAAACTAAGAGCCCCTCCTTATTCGCAAAATTGAAGTTATTGACGTGTTCACTTAAGACACAACTGAAAAGTGCTAAGCGTAATCACCTATCGTCTTTATCGGAAAAGATAAGAGTTAATCCAAAACAAGTGTGGAAGCATATTAAAAATACCAAAAAAGATAACATTGGAATTCCGTCTTTGGTGCATAATAACAGCGTTGTAGCAGACGAGTTGAGTAAAGCTGAAAATTATTTTAATGCGTACTTTCACTCAGTATTTGTCAGTGATAAAGCAGATCTCAATCTAGTCACGGAAAGTTTCGCACGCTTGTCGGAAATGGAAGATATAATGCTAACTGAGACGGGTGTGATGGCTGTGTTGTCTAATCTAAATTCCCATTCTGCCCACGGTCCACACGGTATATCTAATCATATTTTGAAGCTATGTGCAATAGAAATAGCTCCATTTTTGGTCACAATATTCAATAGATCCCTGAATGATAAGAAACTCCCAAATGACTGGAAACTTGCGAACATAACCCCAATACACAAAGATGGTGAACGCGCAAATATATGTAATTACAGACCGGTGTCCCTCACCTATGTTTCTTGTAAAACTCTGGAGCATATAATATATTCTGATCTCATGAAGCACCTTAATGGTAATGATTTCTTCACTACCGCTCAACATGGTTTTCGTTCGGGACTAACGTGTACAACTGCGCTCACTGAATTCGTTCATGATGTCGCGGAACGTTATTGATAGGGGTGTTCAAATGGACTCAGTTTTTCTTGACTTTCGCAAGGCTTTTGACGTGATTTCGCATTCTCCGCTCTTAACGAAGTTATCATATTTAGGCATACCTTCTAGACTTCTTGGATAGATTCAAGATTATTTGTATGCACGGCAACAACGGGTAATTATAAACGGTGTCACTTCGTAGTCTGTTCAGGTTTTATCGGGCGTGCCGCAAGGCTCGGTTCTTGGACCTTTGTTATTTCTTGTTTTTGTAAATGATTTGCCGAGTGAACTGTGCTCCCGTGTTAGGCTGTACGCCGATGACTGTGTTGTTTACCATACTGTCACATGCACAAATGATACCATTCTGTTGCAGTCTGACCTTGGCAAGGTATGTGCGTAGTGCGACAAATGGAAGATGACACTCAACACAACTAAATGTTATCTCATGCAGTTCACAAACAAAAAAGAAGATATGGGCAACTATAATCTAAATCAATCTGCTGTACAGACAAAGTACAGCGTAAAGTATCTCGGTATCACGTTTACAGCGAAGTTGGATTGGACGGCATACGTCGACGCGATAACTGCCAAAGCTTCCCGCGTTCTCAACCTTTTTCAAAGAAACTTTAAACATACAACTCCAAGCTAAATTGTATTCGTTTTCACCCAGCAACTCATTTCCTCTTACTGTCGTCACATTTTACTGATTTTGTGTTGCATCATCATTTGTAGATGTAGCTTCCATGTATTTTTGTCCTTGGTGTATTTCTTTGCTTCCAGCTGCATTTCTTCACCGTGATAACAGGGCTTGGACGGCGTTTCTTCTTGGCAAGATGTAACTTTGCAAGCTACAAAGATTGCATATGTTGGCACGGAAGCGAATAAACAACGCACAGATACGGCGCGTCCATGAAGAACAATAATGGAGGCGAAACGGAAGTGGTCCAGAACAAGTGCATCTTTTGATCGTTCGGCGCTTCTGCGGAGTCACCTGCAGAAGTGCTTTTCCTTAGCATGGCCTGGACTGCACGACCATGGCGCCATCTGGTACTACAAAATACTTCATGCTTACACGTATTCTCAAATCCCAAGAAGAGTCTAATAAAGAGGGCAATTTTCTGTCAAGTCGGTTCCGGAAGAAATTTTCTTCGTCACTTGGGGACATTTTTTCCTAGACGGTGCTTCCTCAAGAGACCTTTTTTCCGGGGATGTATGTTCCAGGGACGTTTCTCAGTTTTACATGCGCCTTTCCGTTAATACTCGCTCAGTGCTCAGGCAGGGCAAAGTTCACATTTTTTTCACCTTACTGCTGGAAGGGGTGCCATGCCCATCTCAGGGGTCAATGCCCTGATGTTTGCCTTTACGCCTGCTGGATTTGATGGAATCGAAAAATTGTTTTCTTGTGTGTACTTTACTGGTTCGCTTGCAGACACCAACAGCCACCTTCTCCTTCACCAGCGGACGGGTGGCATGGACATAAAAACAAAACATGAAACTACTAATAACGTCGTGCAGAAGGTGCGACACCTACCCAGGCGGCACTAATCGTGCGAACAATGACCCCTGCATTCGCAAACGCATCATGCTACGGCTGCTTATTCAAGATTGGTCCTGGCTCATTTCCACTGACCCAGTGGAGGACGAAGGCAACGACGACCAATCCGCGAAGCCCCGTCCATCCATATCGAGAGCAAGGAGCCATAAACGGACGTGAGAGGAATGTGAAGGTATGTATCTGAAGCTTCTTAGGTCTTCACAGATGAACCTGTAAGCGGTACCGCAGCCAGGGCGGCACTGAGGATGCCGGACACTCGGGTGTTGACACTCTTCCTGTCGACCAAAGTTCTCTTCAGCCTACACGAAAGCAGTCTGGTAAGAGCTTTCAGGAGCAGCTTCATGTGGCGCAAAATGACGAGCCTGCTGACTTGGACGAAAACTACATTTCAGCGCTGCTGGCTCCGATCCCCGACTGTGACCTTTTCTTCCTGGACGACTGAAAGCGGAGCAGCAGATCACGAAAATTCAATCTCCAATTTCAAAGCACGGCCGTACCCGACTTGCTTTCCACGTAAGCTCATGTAATCTGACAAATGTCCAAACGGACATGCCCTGACCACTTTTTCTTTTGCTTTTAGCGCAGAATCACTTCTTGGCGTATCACCGATTTTCTAGAGCGTCCGGACTATGTGTTCCGAAGTCCCGAAGCCGCTGCGATCACGAGGGCCAAATATGACGAGTGTTTGTGTTGTGTTGTGTTTAATGGCGCATAAGCGGCTAAGGCTATCATGCGCCAAGAACAAGGTTTTGTAAAATTGGCTCGAGCAAAGTTTGAAGACAAAGTGTATAAAAACGGTGGTGTAAAGGGCCTAAAAGTTATTTTTACTAACTAGCTGATGAAAGACAAGAATTTTAAAAATGTCTGAGAGCAGAAACTTTTAAAGGTTGGGTCGCCTCCGCAGACATCCTTGGCTCGGCAAGGATCTCGAGGTCCCCAACTACTCAGATAAAAACCTCGGCCTCCTTCTCAGGACTGAGAAAGTGGCTGAGGTGTATCGTTCTAAGTAGAGAAGCACAGGGTCGGAACATTACAGGTTTTGAAGCACACCGGCTTCCCTTAAAAAGCTAAAAACATCAAGTATACTAACGAGTGCATGTTCAGCTAAAATCAGCGCTGGATGAAATGGGATATGTTCTTTGTAAAATGCAGCAAAATATTTTTTTCTTAATGGTTCAAGTTTTGTGCATGATAGTAGTATGTGGTTTACGGTAAGTTCATGCCCGCATTGCTCACAAACAGGTTTGTCTTTCTTTGTTAGCAGGAAGTTGTGTGTGAGATGTGTGTGTCCTATACGGAGACGGCATAAAATAACTTCGATGAATCGTTTTTGGTGTGAGCATGATTTCCATTCATCTAGGATGGGTTTTACTAAATGTAGCTTATTATTTCTTTCGATGTTCCATTGCGACTGCCATTTATTTCTTAATTTGCACTGCACCAACTTCATACCATCTTTGTAGGGAATGTACACTTTCTTTATTTCTTTTTTTCGAGCTTTTCCAGCGCATTCATCTGCTTTCTCATTTCCAGCTATTCCAATGTGACTGGGAACCCAGCAAAATTTTATGTCTTGTCCCTGTATTGTGGCGCTTCTTATGTTGTGTATGATATCACCAATTAGTGGTGTCACTGCATTGTTATGGTGAAGTGAGGTTAATATGCTCAGAGAATCAGTGTAAATGATGCTGTTCTGAATGTTCTCATTTATTATTTTTTCTACAGCTAGCAAGACTGCGTAACACTCGGCGGTGAAAATGGATGTACACTCAGGTAGCCGTACTATTTTTTCCCAATTATTCTGAACTACAGCACTTCCCACGTAGTGCGCCGATTTTGATCCATCGGTATAAAATGCTTCGTATTCTTCGTATTTTTCGTTCAGTGCTAAATATTCTTGTAATATCTGTTCATGTGGTGTATGTTTTTTCCGAAATTGTGTTAATGTGAAGTCGCACACAGATGGTAGGCAGTACCAAGGCGGGAGTGGATCAGGTTTGCGGGCAATATTAGGTAATACGTTTATTATGTCTAGTTCTTGGCATTTCTCTTCAAAGCGGAGAAGAAGTGGTCTGATTGTTAGAGGTTTGTTAGTAAATAGTGTTCGGGATGGGCACTTTGTAACGAGTGGGTAACAGATGTGTTTAGGCTGGGAACGGATCTTTAAAATGTATGAGCATGTGAGCATTGTTCGTCTGTCTGCAAGTGGTGGTTCATTGGTTTCGACGTACAGGCTATTTATGGGTGACGTCCTGTATGCACCAGTTGAAAGGCGCAATCCCGAATTGTGCACAGGATCCAGTCGCTTCAAGTACGATGGCCTTGCTGATCCATACACTATGCAACCATAATCTAAAACGGAACGTACTACAGAGCGATAAATGTGTAGAAGACATACCCGATCAGAACCCCAGTGTTTGCGTGATAGGACTTTCAGTATGTTCAGTGCTAGCGACGCCTTCTTTTTCAGTGCGTTTATGTGAGGCAGGAAAGTAAGTTTTTTGTCGAAGGTGATGCCTAGAAATTTGTGTTCCTTTTTGAAAGGCAGCTCGGTTTGGTTGAGGTGTAATGTTGGATTTGTGTGCAAGCCTCGTTTGAGTGAAAAATGTAAGGCTACTGTTTTCTGTGTTGAGAACTGGAAACCATTCTTGTCTGCCCATGTTGCCATTTTGTTGATTGTAAGCTGTACTTGTCGTTCGCATGTGGATATATTGGAAGATGTGCACGCTATCTGAAGATCATCAACATACATGGAGTACATAATGGACCTTGGGATTATTTTTCTAATAGAATTCATTTTTACAACGAACAGAGTTGTGCTTAAAGGTGCACTGAAGAGGAATCTGAACTTGTATTTTTGCCGCGGGAGCTCGATCTACACGTTCCTAGCATTCTTAGAAACTGCGACTTATTGCCCTGTATGGCCGATTTCCCAAATTAAATCGAATTAACGGCCGGCTCCCGCCCTTTTTTTTGAATTCTGCCTCGTACGGTGGGCGGAGTCGACCAACGCGTGGAGTGCCTTTCACCCAGTCCCGTGGCGGCTTGCCGCTCTGCCATCGGCGGAGTAATACGTAGTAGTCCGTAGTAGCAAATAGTCCGCGCGTATTTTTATTTCTGCGGGCTTATTTTGCGGCTATATTATCTGCGAATGAAACTATTTATTCATGGAAACCTAAAAAACAAAATAAAGCAAAGCAAAGCCTCCACGGAGCTGGCTGAAAGGAACTTCACGCGTTGGTCGACTCCGCCCATCGTACGAGGCAGAATTCAAAAAAAAGGGCGGGAGCCGGACGTTAATTCGATTTAATTAGGAAAATCGGCCATACAGAGAAATAATTTGCAGTTTCTGAGAATGCTAGGAACGTGTAGATCGAGTTCCCGCGGCAAAAAGACAAGTTCAGAATCCTCTTCAGTGCACCTTTAAAATGCACCCTTGAGGAACTCCATTTTCCTGAATGAAGTCCCTCGAAAGGGTCGAGCCTAGGCGGACATTAAATGAGCGGTTAGACAAAAAGTCTTTAATGCAGTTGAGCATTCTGCCACGGATGCCGAGCTCAGCTAAGTCCTGGAGAATCCCGAACCTCCAGGTTGTATCATATGCTTTTTCTAAATCAAAAAAGACGCTAAGACAGTGCTGTTTGTGTATAAAAGCTTCTCTGACTGTATTTTCGAGACGGACTAGGTGATCTGTAGTGGAGCATCCTTTCTTAAATCCACACTGATGGATATCAAGCAGTTCACAGGATTGAAGAACAAAGGTTAGTCTGATATTTAGGACACTTTCGAAGGATTTGGCGAGGCAACTGGTTAAGGCTATGGGTCTATAATTGCTAGGAGAGGTTGGGGGTTTACCAGGTTTAAGGAACGGTACAATAATAGCTTTCTTCCAGGCTACAGGTATTTTCCCTGACATCCAAACTGTGTTGAAGAATCTTAAAAGTGCTGCTATGGCAGGCTCAGAAAGATGTGCAAGCATTTCATAATGTATATGGTCGGGTCCTGGAGCAGTTTTTTTTCCGGCAGACAGTACTCTGTTGATTTCTTGGCGGGTAATTAGACTATTGTATTTTTCATTTGCACCTCCAGTTGTTGGGAGCCTCTGTTTTTCAGCTGTATTTTTGTATTTTAAAAAGGACTGCGTGTAGTGTGATGAACTTGAAACTGCAGTGAAATGTTCTCCTAAGATGTCTGCCTGTTCGTCTATGCTTGTTTGTGTTCCGGGTGTTGTTAAAAAAGGAATTGTAAATGGTGAAAAGTTACCGTTTATTTTTCGAACCTGCTCCCACATTTTTTTAGATGGGATCTGACTGTTGATAGTTGAAACATAATTCTGCCATGAAGCTTTTTCGGCACTGCGACGAACATACCGAGCTTTAGCTTTTGCTTTTTTAAAATTTAGGAAATTTTCATGAGTCGGATACCTACGGAATTTACCCCAAGCTCTGTTTTGTTGTTTTTTCGCTTCTTTACAGTCTTTTGTCCACCATACTTTATGGTTTTGTCGCGCCACTCCTGATGACTGAGGAATAGCTGTGAGTGCGGCAGTTATGATACAATTAGTGAACTTTTCGTTTATCTGGTCAACGGTAAGATTTCCTAAAACTATATCTTCTAAAGTTGCCTTTGCTCTAAAAATTGACCAGTCGGCGAGGTGAAGCTTCCAACGCCGTGGCCTTGTGGGGATTATTTCCGGTGGGGATGTTAAAGTGATTAGTACAGGGAGGTGATCGCTGCCATATGGATTGTCAATGACGTCCCAGTTAAAATCGTTAAAAACAGAAGGTGAACTAAACGACAAATCTAAAAAGGTCATTTTCCCTGAGGTAGGGGAGCAGTATGTGGCTTTTTCTGTATTTAAAAGACATACATTACTTGTGAGGATAAAATCTTCAATTATTTGACCCCTAGAGTCACAGTGCTCGCTTCCCCAAAAAGGGGAGTGAGCGTTAAAATCCCCGACTACTAGATATGGTTCTGGAAGTTCATCAATGAGGCCTTGTAGATCGTGGACTGTTAGTGTGAGATGTGGAGGAATATATACAGAGCAGATTGTAATTGTTTTGTAGCTGACAATGCTGACTGCAACTGCCTCAAGTTTTGTTTTGAGTCTGATCTCTTGAGCAGGGACGCCGCTTTTCACTATGATGGCTACGCCTCCCGATAGTCGGCTCGCCTGTTCCCGATCGCGGCGGAAAACAGTGTAATTCTTAAGAAAGTTATTTTTTTGGGGACCTAAATTTGTTTCTTGTAGACATAAGGCGACAGGAGTGTGTGCTCCTAGTATGTCTTTTATGTCACTGTAATTGTTTAAAAGTCCTCTACAATTCCATTGTATTACGAAAGCCATCTTATTTTTGTGTTTGTATCGGGTGAAAAACTAGATCAAGTTTTTGATGGCCCTGTGACTCGGGGCCTGTCTTTTTTTGATCGATCCAGAGAGCTCCGCCGACCGTCCGACGTGGACGGCGCGGGGCTGCCCGGGGTCGTGTCCATCGCCTCTGCGGAGGCGCTGGACGACCGTGCAGAAGGCACGTTCGCGTTCGAGTTTGACCTCGACCTGTGGGAAGAGGTCTTGAGGCCCGCCGACCCGGGGGTCTGCGTTGCCTCCTTTGGGGTTTGCGGAGTAGCGCCAGCTACTCCACACGGGGGCACGGGTGGCCCCGCCACAGGCTCACTGCGTGTGGCCTGGACAGGTGCCGTAGCCTGGTGTGGTGTGCCGCGCCCACGCACCACATCGGCGAAGTTTGTTTTTGCAGTGAAGGTGAATTTGTTTGTCTGAGCGTATTGCCTTCGTGCTTCTTTGAAAGAAATGTTTTGTGTAGTCTTGAGAGTAATAATTTCTTTTTCTTTTTTCCATGAAGGACAAGCTCTGGAGTAGGCAGCATGGTCTCCTTCACAGTTTGCACACCGTGGGTTAGCAACACATTCTTCGGATTGGTGTTCCTTCGAAGAGCATTTTGCGCAAGTTTTGCGGCCGCGACAACTCTGTGAGCCGTGGCCAAATCTCTGGCAGTTGAAACATCTGCGTGGGTTGGGAATATACGGTCTTACATTTATTTTCAGATATCCGACTTCTATGCTTTCAGGCAGTATGCTAGTGTTGAAAGTGAGGATGAGGTGTTTCGTGTCAATTTCTTTGTTGTCCTTCCTGATCTTTATTCGCTGAACATTTATGACATCTTGATCAGTAAGGCCCTCAAGCATTTCTTTTTCAGATAGGTGGACAAAGTCGATTTCAGATATGACGCCTCGGACAGTGTTTAGAGATCGATGTGAAGTAACGGAGATCGGAATCTCCCCTATGGACACGAGGTTTGAGAGTTTAGAGTACTGGACGGTGTCATGCAATTCGAGTAGTAAGTCACCACTGGCCATTTTTGATACCTTGTACCCAAGGCCCAAGGTATCTGTCAAGCACTTTGCTACCAGGAACGGGGATATCAGTCTTGCTTGTTTTTCTTCTGCATTGCTATGTACAACATGGAATTTCGGGAAAGTTATCTTTCTTTTTTGGAAAAAGTCGCTTGCATCGGTCCGCCCTCTTTTCAGAGAGCGATCAGGTTTTGAAAGGGGGGGAGCCATAAAAAATTGATGTTTTTCGGTCATGGTGCCAGCCACCCACCATGGAGTCCAACAAGGGGACGCGACAGGAACTTGAAAGCAAGTCCTGCCTACGCCAGCTGTACACCTTAACTATAACCTAATATGACTCAACTCAGGGTAGTTGGTCACACACGGTTAACCCTCGCCGCCAGGAAAAAGAGGAAAAAACCAAGAAGGGAGGAGGATACAGGAGAGTTGTAAGAAAGGAGATAGGAAAGTGAAAGATGGAGAGGAGAACAGGAAAAGGCGACTGCCGATTTCCCCCGGTCGGGTCAGGCCGGAGGTGCCGTCTACAGGAAGCTGGGGCCAAAGTGGTGTGTTGCCTCCGCCGAGGGGCCTTAAAGGTCCAAACGCTCGGCATCGACTCAACCACCAGGATCCCCTTTTCCCCGGACACGGCGATGCCACGCACGGCTAAGCGCGGATGCTCGGGTCCGTGGTGACGCATTGTTCACCATCATCCCCCTGTGGGGATGTCCCTGCGGATGCTCGGGTTAACCCCGTGGTGTCGCCACTCACCAACGTCTGCATGCTGCAGACGCCTCCCTGCGGGGACCAAATATGACGAAGAAATCGTGCGAAAACCTCGACAAGCTTACATCCTGACGATTTTCCAGCAAATGTTAAGACTAGGTTTCGCTTGCTCAGCGCGAAACACGAGAAATACGCGCCCAAAAAATTCGCACAAGCACAGCTAAGTGACCCTGCGGTTGGGTAAAATTTACGCTCTTCGGGCATTGAACGATACGTTTGAGTTTTCGGAAGGTAAAGATGCATAAAACTGCACTTTGGTTCCTCATAGTCCAGTAAGCCGGATACGGAATAAAAATGAACGTTAGTGAGAAATTGTTGGTCACCAGTGGCCTTGGAAAAATGGTAGTTTCCGTACGTGACATTCGTACCTGCAGTTAGATGGCTGAGGCGGCCCTAACTTTGTATACGTTGACTGTTCTGGTAAAATTCCTTGCTGTGCGTAGCCGGCCGTTATGGTAATGGCCATCGAAGCATCTTTCTGATCTTCGACAGGAATTGTTGATGCACGTGCCTTCTTTTATTTGCAGCTAAGAGCAACAAAAGAGGGATAATTATTGTGACATGCGTTTTCAGCCACTGATAAAAGCGGAAAGTTGTGAAACGATCGCCAGCAGACATGAAACATATATCGCATTAAGTTTTCCACGGGGAGCCACTGTGGCACCACAAGAATGGCGAGCCTATGATTCCCATATTGCTAAACTGACTCAGCTATTTGCTCATGCCCAGTTCTTGTACCCAAGCAAATCGTCACCCTCTTTAGCATGAGCTGAAACCCTTTTCTATCGCCATAGAGCTAGGACGGTCAGCAGAGAAAAGCAGGGCGCTTGGATGGAACAGGGATGGATGGATGGATACAGCGTTCTTTTTAAAACTGGGAGGTTGCAGTTGGAACTACGCTCGTCCTTTTCTTTACTTTTGTTGGCTGTGTTGTCGTTTGTAAATCAAAATCGCAATCGTGGAGCCCAAAACAGAGGCTCCACGTCTCGGAGCTTAAACGCCTTGTTTTGATTTTCCACGGAACCTTTGACGTCGCTTCAAACAAGCTTTATAGCGTTCATTTGGCAGTGGTAAGTTGGCAGGCGCACAACGAGATGGTCAGCAGCTTCAGCGATGCAGTGCATACAGTTGCGGTACCCACCTGTGTTCACGTTGATGGCAAGCTTCACAAGCTCGGCCTTCACCACGTCGCGGCTACACGCGACACCTTTTCCAGACAGCCAACTCTGTATGTCCATTTTCGAGGCTACTCATCCGCCGCAGTTTATCCTGTTTCAAAGAATGATATGGCGCGTTGACCATCACTGTAACACTGCTGGCTTCTTCGGGGACAACATGCGGCCTGCCTTCAACGCCTGCGTTGTCCGCTGGTAAAGCGTTCGCTCGCTCACCTGGGTGAGTTTTGCCGTCCTCTTGATGAGCGCATGAACTTGAACTGCCCCCGCTCACGACGTGAAGCACTTTAAGAAACCAACTGAGATCGCCTGCTTGGCAAAACAGCGCACTGTCGGTGTAGGGCACACAGGCGACACAACCA
Source organism: Amblyomma mixtum (assembly GCF_055824585.1). NCBI lineage: Eukaryota > Metazoa > Arthropoda > Arachnida > Ixodida > Ixodidae > Amblyomma > Amblyomma mixtum. Next base: position 44,367,459 of record NC_143015.1, on the reverse strand, counting down.
ACACCGCCGAAGCCATGTTGGAAAATGGCGACGCATCACTACCAGGGTACCTAGAAATACTTTCACTACCTTGCGGCAGGCCTCTGCAGAGTTGTTACCATACGGGCCTTGTCTGTTAATTTCACTAGTGATTAAAGCACTCTCTACCATCTAAATCTACCAGTCCAAACTATGTTTTCAATTGCTGCACTTATTGTTTGATTAATAGTCGTACACTGCTCAAATATATTTTTTGTGTTCTTGCAGCCCTGACTGCACGAGAGAGCTCTGCCTTACGTAGTGCTGCAGACATCTTCTTGTAGAAGCACGTGTCCAATGCTTTTGCTTGCATATTTATATGCTTCACGCGTCCCCTCTTCAAGGATGACGAGTTCCAGGTAAACGTTAGGGGGACTTACTGGCTGAATCAACATGGCACTGTCTAGTGGCAGAGGCAGGAAACGAACCCCGCTATGCATCAGTGTTGGCAGTAATGCCAGCAAACAAAAGGGCCCTTCCTGGAACTCTTAGCAGGTTCCCATGTTTCCGCTGACGTGACATGGGAATTCGCTGGCGCGCTTTCTTCAATGCTAGGAGTGGGCAGTCCTGGTGACTCTGCACGCGGACAATAGACTTCCGCACTTTTGTGGATGTTTGCTGGAAACGCGCGGGTGGGGAGCTCGTGGCTTTATTGAGAAACCTCCGCGTAAACCGGAGGCACGCAGCGGCCTCAATCTAAAGGGATTAAAAATATGGGCGTTAATGAAGCGCGGCCTTAGAGTAAGGATGAACGCGACGTCAAAATGATGCTTCATCCCCACAATACAAATTCATGAAGTGCATTCTCCTCTTGGGAATACAATCCAGTCAGTAAGTAGAAATGGATCCCCGAAAACAACAGTGACTACTTCCAAAATACCAGGAAAGCTGACTTACAGGAAGATGCTATCCAATCAGGAACCCTCGTTCACAGACGGAGTTTTGGCTGCCTGCACTACCCACCACAGGGGTTACCATGAGAGGAGATGATTCAGTCGCCCTCTATTGTAATCATTTCAGAAATGGAGAGGGGATTGGTTGCCATCAGTTTTCGAGGTCGGGTGTAAAGGGCACATGTCGAAAGGGTACCATGTTGCCTTCCCCTGGAGGGAACCTGTCTCTACTTGCACCTCGTGTTCGCATTGCGTTCTCACCCATGCTAGGAACACAAAAAGAGAGGGCATAAGGTGTGAGGCATAAGTAGCCGTACATTTCTTTTCCTTACTGTTAGTGACAGGATGGATAAGGCATAGATCTTTTGGGTTCACTGGAAATATTACACAGTGATTTATGGTGTCCTTCCTCCAATTTCCTTCTGACGCAGAGTAAGGGGAATCTACCCCTTTTTTTCCAAAGAAGAAATTCAAAAACGCCGTTTTCATTTCAAATTATCGCCCCCATTACAGTCACAAAGCAAGGATGAAGGGCATTTGTGTCAAAGTACTTTTTTCCCTAGGGACATGCTTTTGTTCGCCAGAGACATCGGCCACGCATGGACGCTTCGCTCTCTATTTGGCAGATTCCGTAAACACGTCTCTCACCTATAGCAGGATACAATTTATAAAAACAGCAACTGCTAACACTGGGACGCCGTCCGCGGCGTCTTGTATTGCTCCGCTGGCCAGTCGCAACAGTAAACGAAACGAACTTTTTAATGTTTGACTATATAAACAATCGACGTATTAGAATTCTAGAGTTCATAATTTTTTTCTTGTGCTAAGGTTCTTGTTTACGTAACAAGAAACGTTTAAGCAACGGACTACTTATTTGTCGTGGAGCAATCTTGTGCGCGGAGGCTGAATGTGGGCGGAGCGAATTCACTGTACACTTAAAAGGGTGGAGACACCAAATTTTGAAGCTATAAAAAGCCTGCTATGGGATTCCTATGCATACAAGGGCACTCACAGCCAGGTGTTGGACGCAACAAACGTTTAAAATATATTTTAATACGGTTCCAAAGATTACCTAAATGCTCACTCTCACGATCTAGACCCATCGCTAGCGCCATCAACCATGACGTCACAAGGGGTGTAGAAAAATTGAAGTTTTAGTGACGTCATATTAAAATACAGTGATGTACGATGAGCGGGGCACAGCCGTGTGAGCGCAGTCGACGCACCAGCGAGCCGCGTTTGCTGCTAACCGCCACTCGCTCGGTTTTGCGGCGCGCCGTTGCGAACAGCGTCGCAACGTCCGATTGCAGCTCGTTGCCTGCGTCCGGCCTGCTACAACAACAACATAGGGAAGCGGCAGCAAATGCGAGGGCGGAGAGCGGCAGCATCATGATGACATAGGGCGCACTTCTTGGAGCCGGGCGGCCTGCGCCAGTCTTCGTGCCGAACGCCGGCATCTGAAGAATGCGATAGTATTGTTTGTTCACGTTCATAGCAAACCTTGGCATATATATGAATATCAAAAATGCATCGTTTCTGACGATCGTTGGCAAATACCGAGTTCTTAGTAGAAGTGATGACTGCGATGCAAGCAAATTTCATCCCATTGCCGGTTTTGTACTGCTGCTACGTGGTGCTCTTCGCCTGCCGTCTACTAGCTCCGTTGCTGAAGACGTCGTGGAAATCGAACATATCTTTTATTATGGGACGAGTTCACAGTAATGGGGTGCCGATCGGAGCACGTTTCTGAGCGCTGGCCAGTCCCGAAGCGCCCTCAGCTGCGGAGTCGATGCGAAAGCAGCTAGGCCTAGCGACGACTGGCAGTCTGGGACCAGCGCGTACGTCGTCGGCCGGCGTTGCCGCAGGCAGTGTCGCTGCCGAAAGATCCACTTTTAGCACAGTCATGCTGTCGTATCTCGAATCTAGAAAGCATCCTTTCTGGTAGCATGGCTGTTTCGTGTTTTCTTGTGCGGACGTGAAGTACGCCGAGTCTGCCGGCCAGTAGGTCAGCCTGGATACCGTCTGCCGACGTCATAAAAGCGAGCTAAAGAGTGTTCTTGACGTAAATAATAAACCATGGGACAAGAAATGTGAAAAAAGTGTCATTTTTGAGGATCGCTGACCAATACTGAGCTGCTGGTAGAGGTAACAACTGTGATATGAGCAAATTTCTTGCCACAACCGCGCCTAGCAGCTGCCGCTGGCGCGACGTTGGGGTCCGGCTCGCATGGCGCCCGCTAGCTCCGCTGCCGAAGACGTCGAGGAGATTGACCATACAATTATTTTATTGTGAGATGATTCTGTTAACACTATTTGTGAAAAGTAGGCCTCTTATTATAGCGCAGGCGACTTACGAAGCGCCGGCCGCTTGCTAAGCAGGCTATAGGCCTAGCGACGGCAACCAGGCAGCAGCAGAGCTCGTCGCCCGGAGCGCCCGCGAGCGGTGCCGTTGCCGAAAGTTCCCAACATAAGCAGACATGCTTTGTCGCTGCTCGAGTATAGCTGGCAGTTCTGATAACAAGGCGATCTTGTCTTTTCTTGTGATATTTGTACGCCATCCCAAGCAGCGCTCAGGTACTGCTGCACGGCAGCGAAGTGTGACACTGGTTGTGGGCGCAGCTTGGATAGAGCGGCGCAGCGATGCTTACTGGCATTTTGCAAAGTGTTTCGCATCCTCACGCGAACCCGCGAAGGCGATATTAGCGTGTGATAAACAAAAGTCGATGTCCTCACTCATTGGAATCAGATCCGTCAGAATCCGAGCTGCTAGCCATGCAGTTGTTTGTTTTCATGCGCTGGTCAGCACGTGTGTGAGAAAGCAGACGATGCAGCAGTAGGTGCGTCACAAATTTTGTGGGCCCACGTGACCAGGCGAAGTAGTTGATCTTCCCCCTCTGTGACGTCACTGTACAACTCGGCGTTCCGAAACCGAAAATCGTTCACCTAAAAATGCTATAATAAATTATTCACTGTGAATATATGAATCTTTGAGAGTGTATCATGCTTCGTAGAGCCATAAGAAACGTTTGAAACTAAGAACGCGCGAACCACAAATTTGGTGTCTCCACCCCCTTAAGTTGTATCCGACTATAGCGCAATGTTGCGAAAATCGCCAGCCACACTGGCGCCACTACCTTGGTCTGATAAGTCTATGGTGCCCTTAGAGCACGTCAAAATTAACTGCTCCACATGAAAGACGTCATTACCCTCGCATAAATAGCACAAATCTCGGCACAAGCAAGGAATGGCATTATATGGTAGATAGGAGTGTAGAATTTGAAACGGCGTGGTGGGAGTTGTCACCACGCTCGGCTTTTTTTTCTTGATATTTCTTTAATGCTGCAATAAAGAGGTCTATGAATTCGCCATTTTCTTCAAACACAATCCCACATCCTATAGCTCCACTCTTGCTCACCTCCCAGCTTCTGAGGCACCAATCTTGAAATACTTTATTGCTAATTTGTGCAGCATATTTATTTGCTAGTTCTATACCCTCCGGCACCAAGGAAAATGATTGCCTGCGTCGATATCCATCTGCGTACCGCCACGTTCTAGTATAAGGTGGTCATTGCTTTTGCCAATTTACCACACACTGCGCACATGACGACTTCTCGCTGAAATTTCTTTTTGTACCTTCGGTTCCTAATACATGCTGAACTGGCTTAAAAGATTTTGGCACTGGCAAGTTGTCATAGAATGATTCCTTCTGATCTGCCTTCTCCAATTTCTAGTTAGTTCTATAATCTGCTTTTTTCAACTGAGTTGTTCCTGTTTTTACCTCCTACGTGTTTTATCTATCGCTTAAAGCTCTATATTTTTCTCTACCCTCCTTGATTCCTGCGTACTTACTGTTTACTTCTCTCGTCCATTTTTTTTCTAGTAGCCACACTTCGCAGCGCTCCACTAAGTTGTTTTCTGGTGAAGAATGTTGCACTGAAATGTTTCCACCCGCTAAAAAAACAATACTCAGCAATTTAAAAAAAAATTATATTCTGTGATGTCCATTAAATGTGTTTTTTTGTTTTGTTTTACAACGATCGTCATTGCTATCATTTGCGAATGACGACATTTTTACTGTGCAGCAGCGAATGAGACCAAATGACATCCGATGCATAGAATCCCATTTTATTCTGTTGCTAAGAAATCTTGCAGTACTACAGAGGCATTACTGCCCATTATCTGGCCATAAAAGCTACCATGAAGGATGCTGCACAATCAAGACGCACACTTTGGAAGCGGCGCCATCATCACCTCGTCCGCCATGTCGCAGTGCCTCAAAAAACCAAATATAAGTAGCAGGGCTCAGCTATACTAATACTTCCTAGAAATGTGTTTCGTTTCCGTGCTTGCATATTGGTAGAAAAAAACGCCTTAATAATGAGCAACGAAAGCATACATCGACTAGCATAAATGCAATCTTCTGAAGCCGAACTAAGATGAAGGCCGAGGCCTCACGTGACAGGCTACTTCCCCTCTGTGATTGATGCTTGTGCATGGCCTGGGTGGAGGGAAAGGCCGTGCCCATGACTAATCCGATTATCGCCGCTCCTCTGGTCTTCAACTATCCATATGGTGTTAACCTAATTACTCATGCTTACAGCTATTCGTCATGCTAGTTTACCGACACTGTTGGCTACGAGTGCACAAGACAGGCGGGAAATGCCACAGCACATACCCTGTGAATACGCCTTTATCATGCAGCCCATGACCAAGCCCTGGTAGCAGCTATGACAAGCTATTACAAGAAGACTGGAACCACTAGAACAGATGACAGTACCGCAGCTTCTAAGAGCTGCAGGAAACCGGTTTCGAGCATGCTGATACTTCAAGCGAGCAGAGGGAAGGAGATAGGAGGCTTTGTAGGGTGCCCACAGCAGGCAGTAACTGGAATTCAAGCTGGAGGCCCACCTATGACTCACTCAAGCTCCTGAAAAGGGGATTACAATAGATGAATCAGCTGCTCCAGCCGGTTCGGGTGGGGACTTCAGTGAAGACACATGAAGCACGCGAGGAAAGGCCCTCGCGCAGGTAGCGCCGCACCAATGACTCCTTGTATACATTGAATACTTCATCGACCAATAGCGAGTCTCCATTTGCGCACGTGACACTATGATCCGACCTGTGCAAAGCGCACACCTGCTGGTCAGTAGCGCCAGTTTCATTTCGTGAGTGCCACGGATTGCAGCAGCTGAAGTAGGAAAATCGCGTTTTCCCTTGTTAGTGATGTCTCTCTCCAGCGAGACCCCGGCTAGCGCTGCGGCGACCAGCAACGAACTCCCCCAGGTTGTTATCGACCCGACATCCAAGAAAGAATACACCACCAGAAAGTTCCTCGGCAAGGTATGTCATGTCCTAAGGACATGGGCGCCCGACGTTCTAGACGGCAGAACGCACCGATAACCTCTGCCGGCTATTCTAATAGCGTTGCATAAGGTGATTTTTTCGTGGTTTTCTGAGTTTTCTTTCATTTCCTTTTCTTTTTCATTTCTTTCCTCAATAATCTCTTCCTGCCAGCATGTGCGCATTGTTTATAAGTTCATACACAGTATACGTGTTTTTGCTGTCAGCCTATTCGAAGTATATGGGGCCGTGCACCTCGTCAAGACATTTATGTGGCTTTTAGCCTACGGCCATCATTATCCACGTATTCGGCGCTGAAATTGACGAAGGCCCAAAAAAGTAAAATAGAAAAGTAAAATATCAGGCGCTAGTCCGTGTGTTCAAAAAACGCGCAGTCCGAGTGGATCTGCATTCGCTCGTGCGTACATGCAAATTTCCGCTTAGGAGAAAGGAATTGGATGTATAGCTGCTGTTATAAATCCCTCTATAATATGTTGAGCTGCGTTAACTGCTGACTTTTTTTTAGCAAGCGCAACAATCAAATAATAATCTGTGAGCACCCCTATCGCGCAGTGCATTGCCATGGTCCGAGTGAATCTGCAACTGAGGGACGCTTGAGAAACAGACCACGTGTTCTTGCTTGAGGCTGGCGTGTGCACCGACCACGTGCCCACCTTCTTGAGCATAGAAGCGGCCAAACAGTGCACCTGTCTGGTGTGTTGTGTGGAGGAAACGCCTTTCCTTGAGCAACAGTTGCGCAGGAAACTCGTCCGATATTTTTGCAACTGGCCACTAAACTGTGCCACTGGGGCATTGACCTATAAAGGCCTGATAGAGATTTCTGTTAGTTATATTGCAGGAAACGCATGGACTGTATGTCAACCTATGCTTGCCACGTGGCTTTGCTTCACACAGTTTAAGTGACACCCCTGCAAGTATGCAGCTAAGGGGTAATAAACTATTGAAAGAACCATTGGTCGAGCCAGGTATGGTTACGGTGCTCAAGAGTCTAGAGCAGCAGAACCCTGGATGCCCGCTTTTCATAGACCGCGGTGCGAAGTACGATCCTCAAGTGAACAAAACTGTGTGTTATGGTGCGCAGTATGTTCTATTTCCGGGAAATACCCCACTGATTGAGCCTTCGCCCCGAAATGGCAATAATTACACGTGCAGTCTTTTACAGTTTGTGCTGGCACTTCAGTTGAAGCGTATTTTTTTTAAATGAATAGTGGCGGTCATAGCTGTGTTACTGTCCCGCCCATCCTGTGGCAGAAAGAACGTTGACTCACAGTGGCGGAAAAGAACTAGAAAACTAACCAGTAAGTATGCCGGTCATGAGGATGGAGAAAGAAAGAGCATTAAACGACAGGTTAAAAAAGCGGAAGTTAAAAATTGGATGAATTCAATGGAAAAGAAACATAGTGTAGAACTATATCGATTCTGGAAAAGGCAGATCAGGAAAGAATTTTTCTATGATAACTCAAGAGGCAGTGCCCTACTTTTTGAAGCTAGATCAGGGTGCCTTAGAATGCGCAGCTACAAAAAGAAATTTAACGAAGACGATGACACATGTGCAGTGTGTGGTAGATCTGTGGAAACAATTGAACACCTCATAATCAAATGTGATGGTATCCATCCGGATGTAGATGCAGGCACAGTCACTCTTTCTGAGGCCCTGGGGTTTAAAGATAACAATGGTCATGTAAATAAATCTGCAGTGGAAGTCAGCAAAAAGCGATTGGAGGATTGGTGGCTGAAAAGCAGAGATGTGGCATAAGGTTAGAATAGTAGGAAACCGTAGGCAAAGTTGATGGAGAATCTTAATGAGAATTGCCAACACAGTAAACAAAAAAAATAATAAATAAAGAAAAGCTGAGCATGGTGGCAATTGCCACCACCCCGTTTCAAAGGGGGCGCTCCTATCCATCCATCCATCCATCCATCGGAGCAGAGGACGCAGCAGGAGTTGCACGCAGCGTAAAAGACTGCGTGCAATTCTGCTACTGTGTATACTACTCTCCGTTTAGTAAGATTGATGTGCGGACACGATCGTTAAAGTGCTAAATTGTTTTTGTTAAGCCATGTGCACATGTACTTTAGTAAAAGCTGCTCATCAAGGAAAATATGAAATCGGCGGCCGGGCATACATATCGAACGTTGCTCCAGTACCGAGATGAATGCCTAAGTTTACAGCTATATCGACGGTAATTGTTACTGTGCCTCTTTGTACAAAACACGTATTCTTAGCATAGGTCGTATCTGACCCAATATATAAGCAGAAACATTAAGGAAGCATTTTTGTGAGCGATGAGTGAACGGAAAAAATTTTACTGTCGTATATAGAATAAAACATACATGCAAAAATGTTTTCACAACTTCAAAATCTTTCTAGATAGAGGCTTTGATGTCAGCGGTTTCACTACATCGTTCTTGTCCGTCACCGATAAGGCATAGTTCGCAAAAACGGCGGAAAAACTTTCCGCAGATGAGTTTCAGAAGCTGGCTGTGGTGGTCATTGGACTCAAGCTCACATTTCAGTGCTCCATGTTCTGCAAGAGCCTCAACTGCATTGTTGACTGCAGCTTGCAGGGGTTTTGATAAGAACCGTCTTTTGTTGAGCAACACCTCGACGTAGCTCTTGAGGGCGTACAGAACATACAAAAACTCAGATGAGGCTGGTCGCGTGAGAAGAGCATTGCAGCTGCTGCAATCAATTTTTTCTTGAACGACGCGAGCCAAATAACCTCCTAACATCGCAAATGCTGCAATGTCTGGTGCTGGCAGCAACGTTTTCTGTGTCCTGAGAAGGTCTTCAAGGAGACTTTTTGCCTCCGGTGGAAAGTCGTCCGCGTGCTGGGTGACTGAAAGTTTCTGTGCACTGTTCAGTGCTCCAAGTGCTTGCCTTTCCGTTTCTATTACGTTGCTGTGTTGGGAAGCAGACACTAACCCAGTTTTTAAGGCCTTCTCTACGCCAGCGAGTACCGCTCTAGCACCTGTCTGATCATTGCTTCCTGCAGACCGCCTTAACCAGCCAAAAAACGACTCTATGGGGTCCGAAGAAAACTTTCTGGTCAGAACAAACTTGAACCCCTCTTTAGCAATGAGGTACTTGACGCATTCAACGTTTGATTTTGTCGTCATCACAAGCGCTTGTGTTGTTGTTTTTCTTCGGCGCCTTGTGCAGGCCGTCTGCTTCTGTCGACGGCCGGGCTTCATTCCGCTAATTCGAAATCTGTTTTTAGCGCCGCTTTATTCCGGGTTGCTGCGCATTTCAGTGCACAAGGATTAGGCGCGTTTTTGCTAACTTGTTCCGGCTCTGAGTGTGCTGGTTTCGTCGATGTTGATTGTGTGTCTTAGGAATGTTCGGTTAGAGGACTGCGCGCTTTCTTGCATAGTTGCGGACGTTGTTTTTGTGTTGCCGAATGTTTGCTTTTATATACTTTTGGTAATGGCTTAGGACGAGTTGGTCGTTTGTGGAGTAGGCAAAGGCCACATTTATTCCGCGGCTGCCGAAGCCCCTGCAGCCGGCCGCAACTACGCGCACGCCCATCCATCCTGGGCTGGCAGCGCCGCCCCGCGGAGAAACACGGCGGAGTCAGACGGCGCTTCAGCAGCCTTTGACCAGGCACAGAAAAAATAGAGGAGGCTGTGGCTTAACCTTCCGCGCGGCCTTTCACAGCGGTTGAACCTGCGTATGCGCGATACACGGTGCGTTTTGCTGGTGCAATGGCAAAAATCAGTGCCCAGGAGTTTTTCCCATCGTTCTTTGAGCAGCTTGTGGGCCCCACACGGGCTCGCTACGAGTCAAAGATAGCTATGTGTGACGGCATTGATCCGTACCAGCTGCAAGTCGGAACAGATGCAACTGCTGATGCTGAGCTGCTGCCCCCAACAACGAACATGGTCATAGTAAACTACCTTGTTTCGTCGACAAGCTACGTGTCAATGCAGCAGATGAAAGCCTACAAATCGCTTGACGCACACAACTACTTTACGAGTGGTTGGGTGAAGAGTCTGTTGGCCAAACAACTGCCTTCAAAACGTATCGTCTTGTTGAGCGAGGTGAGTGCGCAAGAAAACTTCCATTTCTTCGTACGCGTTTTTATAACCTAAAGCACGGTCGTCTCCTCTGTCCTGCATGTGCTAGAGCACGCGCTAAAGCTACAATCTTTGGTTGTGCGGTTGCAAAACGTGTAGATGAATCTGCAGGTTGCAGGCGCTGTCCGCTTTTCAAGACACCGGCGTTTATCAATCTGTGCACGCTGCATTTTTCAATCTGGTCGATTCAGTAGTGCCCTGTGGTTCTTCATAGTGTACCGAAACCGATCCGCCTTCCGCAGGCTTACGCGTAACTTCGACAGACAGTATCGCCGCTGAGCGTTGGCCGGTGGGTACACGACCGTGCTGCTCGGCGTGTTTACATCGTTTGACGTTAGCTAATGGCCTGCAGCCACAAAAAAAAAGAAAAAATGTTCTAAGACCCACCGGCCGTCAGCCAGCAACGTTAATCCACGCGCTCGAGCGTTCGTGTTAAGTCTGCGGGCGGCGGCACAGAAGCAGTTTTACATTTCGACTAGATCAAAACGAGGTCGCTGCAATCTGAGATCGCGTGGCCGCGGTCCTTGGGCGTTTGATGGTGTCTCGTGTCCTGCATTTACGCTGTATTGAGCTGTGTGCTCGCAAAAGCAGTGTTTAGGCAGAGCCTGCTTTGGCTGGTGTCAACTTGGGATAGAAGCATAAATTGTAAATTTGAGCAGAAGTGAAAGCTTCCACATTCAACACAGTACAGCACAACTTTGTTTTCTAATTGGCATTATTATTTTCAGGTCAATCATTCCCAGTGGCTGCGAGATGCACCTCTCAAGGCATGGATTCTGGCCAACACTGACGGAAGCATCATCACGGCACACTGCACCTGCATGGCAGGAGCAGGTGAAGCCTGCTCACACGTTGGTGCCGCGTTGTTTGCGGTGGAGACAGCAGTACGCCTCAGAGATTCCCAAACATGCACAGAAAAGAACAATCTGTGGCTTCCTGCACACAAGCCAGGAGCGGCATTTAAGGACATAGATTTTACGTCATCCCAAGCAAGAAAAAAAAGGATGGATCACGCAGAAAATGCTGACCCTAATGTCCAGAGTGCAACGACATGCTCTGGTCAGTCATCACTGCCCGTGCCACCTGCTCCAACCGTGCAAGAGTGCAATGCCTTGTATGCCAAAATAGCTGCTTCAGGGATAAAGTCGGCGATTTTTGCACTGCATCCGCAGTACAATGGAATGTTCCGGCCTCCCCAGACTAGAGAACCAAAGCCTCTTCTGTGAAGAGGCGCGAGCAGAAGACCTACATCACCTCACTCAGCGCGCAAAGAAATTCATGACAGCTTTTGTCATAACGCAGGAAATGGTAAACTTTGTTGAAGAGAGCACGAGAGACCAAGCAAACTGTGCAAAATGGTACACGCATCGTGCGGGCCGCATCACAGCATCTGTGATGAAAAGTGTGTACGCTACCAGCATCAATAACCCTGCAATGTCGGTGCTGAAGCAGGTGTGTTATCCTGAGCAGCAAAAATTCTCCAACGCAGCCACAGAATGGGGGAAGCAACATGGAAAGGATGCTGTAGGCAGTTATGCAGAAGAAATGGTGAAGAAGCATACCAACTTCACGCATGCAAAAGCAGGACTATTTCTGAGTGCGAAGTACCCACACATTGCAGCAAGTCCAGACGTTATAGCCAACTGCAGTTGCTGTGTCAAGTGTCCCTACACTTTAGCCCAAAAAGGATTATTTGGCGCAGAGCAGGACCCGCAGTTCTGCCTAGAAAGCACTGATGGGCGTGTAACATTGAAGAGGACCCATGCTTATTTTTTCCAAGTGCAAACACAAATGGCAGTGTGCAACGTGGATTACTGTGACTTTGTCGTGTGGATGCCAACATCAATGCATATCGAGAGGGTTCAGAGAGATGAATCTTTTATTAAGAAGTTCGTGGCAACTGCGGCAGACTTTTTTGTGCATGTTGTTTTGCCTGAGCTATTTGCTGGATACTTCACGAAAAAACCCACCACAAGGCACAGCAACAAAGATTTGTTCTGCTACTGCAGGGGCCCCGACACTGGCAAAATGCTTGCTTGCAATGGCAACGACTGCAAGTATGGATGGTTTCACTTCTCTTGCCTTGGGATTAATAGAGCCCCTAAGCAGAAGAAGTGGTTCTGTGAAGACTGCAGCCAGTCATCTATTGGTGCGATGCAGTGACTGGGGCAGACTTACTGAGCTCCAAGAGGACAGCCATGCAAAATATATACATTATTGAAGTGCATAGTCAAGGTTTGGTTTAGTGGGGCTTACCAAAAGAACTCAGGCAATGAGGGATGCCATAATGAAGGGCTCCACAAATTTCAACCACATCTGGTTCTTAAACGTGCACTGACATTGCAGAAAACTAAATCTCCGGCATTTCGCCTCAATCAGAAGGCGACCATTGGGCCAAGGTTGAACCTGTGTCCTTCGATTCAGCAGTTGAGCGCCCTAACCACTGAGCCATCGCGGCAACTAAATACCAATAGTTGAGTAGCTCAAGTACTCAACAGCCCCCTTTATGGATCACTGCCTTGTCGTGGCGAAGGGGCTTGCATAACTCTATGAAGCCATGAGCTATGCTGTGCAGGGCCACCCAAGACAGACAGGTCATGGCAGAGTTCTGACAAAATGTGGTCCACTAGAGAATGTAGTGACCCACTCCAGTATTTTTTGCCAAGGAAACAGTACTGACTTTCACAGAAGGCTAAAGGAGTGTACCTGTGGAAATAAACCTTAACTGCTAACTGAAAGGTCTAATCCTGAAGTTAAAGCTCAGTTACTGTGGCCACTTAATGAGAAGACAAGAGCTGCTGGAAAGACCCTGTTGCAGGGAGAGATCGAAGGCAGAAGAAGGGGCCAGCCAGTAAAGGATGGGATGGCTAGATGACATCACCAAGGCAAGAAAATGAAATTGTGTGAACTACAGCAGTGAGTGGAAGACCACTAACTCCTAAAAGGCCTGACGTGATGTCGTGCATAAGGCCACGAAGAGCTTAATGCAACCTGACTGTACAGGTCAACAGTGGCAGCAGATAGAATAAAATACAACCATGCCCCAACTCTTTCGAGGCCTCCCGTCCTGAGGGCTGCATCGGGACCATCTTTGGCGTTGACCCAGAGGTGTCTGACAAAGACATCGCAGCCACCATCGAGGCCACGGTCGACATCCTGAGCATCCAGTGCCGAGGCCACGCTGTCACTGTTCGCTCTGCGCCAATGGGGAGGTGGAGGGTGGACAGAGGCTGTGTAAGGACCCATTGGATTTTTGAGGACGCTTCATCGCACAATCTGTGGCTGGAATGCGTGTACATGCTTGAAAAAAAGTCTTCGAAATGATATCAATGTTGAAGTTTTTTTTTTTATGCAGGTACATTGAGAGCAAAGGAGCTCAAAAACATTGAGAGAATGGCCTGCGGTTTTTCACGTCAGGCCATTTACAAAAGTTGATATTTTCAACTGAAGACATGGCCGAGACCGTACAAGTGCTAGCATCTATGGCAACACGGACAGCCTATATTGTTGGGGTCAAGTTACTTAAGTATGATGGAGAAGTGATAAGTGGCAATTGTTGAGGTATTGCTAGGAAACGTGCGCTGTGTTTTTTATGGGCTGATGCACATTGCACAGCATGATCTTAGTAATGTACCACATGCCGTGGCATGCACTGAAGGCGAGCGTCAGAGGTACAATCCACGAGACCCTAACAAAGTAACTGAGAAATTCCACCAAATTGTTTTTTCTAAAGACACCACTGAAAGGCTCAGTGACGCACCAAGGCATCACAAAAGAAGAGCAGTGCACTCATCTCTGCGAAGTGGGGACATGGATTTGCCCACATAGCACCTTACAAACCTGCACGGCAAGTTGAGAGCAAGCAACAGGGTGTTAAAGACGAGGTAGCAGCATCCCACCGCTGCCACCAGTTTGTTACATACGAGGTAGCATGGTCTTGTGCCGGAGAGGGAATGAGGGACGTCTGAGACGAGGCTGCTGGAAAAAGACAATGAGAGATGACTTTATACAGGAATTTACATATTTACAAGTGAGCTGCAGGAACGCTGCATCACGACAGCTCACCAGGAGATCATTCAATGACAAAGAGCTCCTCGGCCGTGCCGCTGCCGGGGTTTTAAAGAGTTCCCTTCCCTAGGGTCCCTAGATGGGGGCCGGGCCTGCAGGGGAAGGAAGTTCTCACTGGCACCAATCACAGACACACACGCACTCACTCACTCCCGAGAGATCACACCGCCGTCACGCGCTGGGAGAGGGGGAACGATGCCATCACCGTAGCGCAGACGCCGGAATGTCCATGAGCGGCGTTCCCGCGCATTACGAACGCGCGTTCACACTCGGTGTAGGGGAAACGCTCGCTCAACCGGGCAGACGGACGCGGCTTCCGTGGCAATCCAGGCGCTCACCCAACGCGCGTCTCGGGGTTTGTCGGCGTTTCGCTGCTGCCATGTCGTTGTCTTCCCCACGACGAAGGCGAGACATAACAAGGGAGACGCTTTGTTGCCATACACACAGGAAGAAGTTGCTGCAGCCTTAGAGGCAGCCACACGACTTCAAAGTGGTTGCCTCCTTTGGCATAAATACAGGGAGGGCATCATTACAGCATCATTGGCACATAGAGTGTACACTTGGGTCAGAACATGCCAAACAAAAATGGGACCACATGATGCCCGAAGTCTCACTGCCGCAGTAATGGGAGGGAAAAAAGTTAGGGCAACATTTGCTATGAAGCGGGGACTATTGTGCGAGCCCAAAGCCCGGCGAGCCTTTCAGGACCAAAATGACAGACATGTGGAGCTGGAAGTTAGTGAGACTGGCTTCTTCCTCTCTAGGGAGCACAGCTTCCTAGGAGCAAGCCCAGATGGGCTTGTGAAGTGCAAATGCTGTGCACTGCGGCTACTAGAAATCAAAGTTCCTGTCAAGGTTGAAGACTGCAAAAACGCAGTTGCATGATTGACAGCTAAAGAAAAGCAGCAAGTATTATACACAGGTACAAGTCCACATGGGTGTGACTGGCCTGGATTCCTGTGTACTCTTCGTGTACAGCAAAGAAAAGTGTGTGCAAATTCTCGTGCTCTTTGACAATGGTTTCTTTGCAAAGGTAGTAAAACGTTGCAAATTTTTTGCTACCATGTATTTGCTGCCCCACATTTCTAACTGCTGAAGAACTGTATACTGAAGTTTGGTGAAGAAATGACTTCCGCTGTTTTTTTTTTCGAACTTTCTTGCGTACTTGCCTATGATCAGCACAAATGTTGATCAGCAGCATTATGGATCTGGGAAGACAGGGTTAGCTGTTAAAAAGCTACCTTGTTATTAAAGTAGCCTAACTGACTACTCACGAACAGCATTTGTATGTAGGCAAGGTGTACTAATACATTGCACGGAAAGATCTTGGGCATGCATATTTAACTACTCACCATAATCTAAATCATTTAATCGTGAGGACAAAGAATCATGCACACTGAAGCAATAAGGAATAATAAATTTCACTGCTGGATACTTTAACATGGTATTAAGCCTGTGTCTAGTGCACAATTTTGCATTTTCTGGCTGACAATATAAAAAGAACGATACTCAGTGACGATGTTCGGACGCCGTTGAGTACAATTTTCAAATCATCATTCAGCTGGTAGTTTTAAAGGGCATAAGCAACTAAGGCCATCATGCAATGAATAACTGTTCATCACAATGTGTTTTAAGAATGTAAGGTAATTAACTTTTGAACATTTTTACTAAGAATCAAAGTCTCTATAATGAGGTACTACTGTATGAGGAGTAACTGTGTATACTGAAGCTGTCCTCCTGATAAAACATGTTAAGCCACACACTTTGGTTAGATTGTTCAGAGCATCCTACACGCATACTGTGTATATAAGCAAGAGTGAGAATCGTATTGGGTTCTGCACTGTCAATCAAGATGCACCAAAGTAATGGCATAAATCAAAAAGGCTGGTTGGATTTCCCTGTTTACTCTGCACAGTGGGTTCATACAAAATGTTTTGCAGCAAATTTCCTCATGAACAGATGGGAAAAATTTCTGAGTCACACTTATTAACCAAACAAAACTTAAATATAAATGGCTCTTAGTGCCAAATACAAACGTTTCAAGCTTTAAATATTGACAGCCTACCTGTATGCAAGATCAAGGCCATCAAGACCAAGCCATAGCTGCATAAGGACAAGCACAAGCTGGGTCTTCAAAGGCAGGGTGAACTTTCTGTCCTCACTGCTGGTTTCTTTCATCTGCCAGAACTGAAGATGTTTCGCATCTGGCTCTAAAAATGACCAAAAAGCTTCCAAAAGCTCACTGGACGTGAAGCCTGTGTAATAGCGAAGCTTTTTCTCACTTTTCAGAAGCCCTTCATACCTGTTTTCCATATTCTGAGCAGCTTCAGCCTTGCAAGTTTTTACTTTTCTCTGCATGGATGACAGCTCGAGTCTCAAGCACCTGTTCTTCTGCTGAAGACTGTCACCCAACTTCTTTGTTTCAGCGTGATCAAGGCGACTTCGTTCCGGCTGGTGCTTTAGCTCTGCCGCTTGTGCATTTGCTGCTTCAGCTTGCTCCAAGAGATCTGTCACAATGTGCTTTTGTTCAGAAACTTCCTTGACAAGCTCAGCATAACTTAATTTTTGGCTGCTGTACGAGTGGTCCAGGAGTATTTACGCTTCAGGCTCTGAATTACAGTCAGCTTTCATTGCTGCTGCTGGCAAAGGCGGAGACTTGCTGCCCGCGTTGTTCGGTAGGCGCAGTTGAGGTGCTGGGAACTTCAGGCTGGAAGGTGAAAATAAAGCATAAGAAACCAATGTGTTTTAGTAACCTAAGAAACATTGTAATGATTGCAGTGCAGCTGTAGGTGATGCTTTGCACACATATTTTTTTTATCGCTTCACATGAGTTCAAATTTACTAAATATCCCCCGTAAGCTTGGGCATCTCAATGACTTAAAACTAAGCATCTATGCGGACGATGTGACCATCTGGATCTGCGAAAGGAACGACTCGTACATCCAATCCATGCTCCAAGAGGCAGCAGATATAACCAGCAAACACGCAGAGGACGTAGGTCTATGCTGTTTGCCAGAAAAATCGGAGCTCCTGGTAATGATCAGCAGTAGCGGGAAGATATAAAAATTAAAGTCAACGGGAACGAGGTCCCGAGAGTAGATGAAATTAGAATATTAGGTATTATTATCAACCTAATATTATCTACGAATGTATGCACATGTAAGAGCTTTTCTTCTATCTTCCACTGATGGCTCATTTGCTTCAACAAGAAGGCTCATTACCGGAGACGCTCTGTATGCTCCACAAGAAAGGCGGATACCTAGATTATGAACTGGATCTAATTTTTTGACATATGAAGGCCTTGCCGAGCCGTACACTATACTCCCATAATCTAGACATGAGCGCACTAGAGAACGGTAGATGTGAAGGAGGCATGCTCTGTCAGATCCCCAGCGTTTCCTTGAGAGTACTTTAAGAATATTCATTGCACGGGAGGCCTTTTCTTTCAAGTTGTTTATGTGCGGCAAAAATGTAAGTTTTTTATCAAATGTTGTTCCTAAAAATTTATGTTCTTGTTTTACCGGTAGTGTGCTTCCATTTAGGTTTAAGCTCGGATCGATCAGCAAGCCTCTTTTAAGCGAGAAAACAACAGCCACTGTTTTCTGTGGAGAGAACTTGAACCCATTTTTGTCTGCCCAGATTGCTAGCTTGTTTAATGTGAGTTGTACCTGCCTCTCACATGTTGACAGGCTGGAGGACGTGCAAGCAATCTGAAGGTCGTCGACATACACGGAATACATAATGGAGTTGGGGATTATTTTCGCTATAGAATTCATTTTCACTACAAAAAGAGTGGTACTTAGGATACAGCCCTGCGGTACCCCATTCTCCTGGTCAAAGCTCTTCGAAAGGGTTGCACCCAGGCGCACCTGGAAAGACCGGTCTGACAGGAAATCCTTCAGGCAGTTCAACATCCTACCCCGGATGCCAAGATCTGCCAAGTCGCGTAGAATGCCATATCTCCATGTGGTATCATATGCCTTCTCCATGTCAAAGAAGACTGCCAGACAGTCTTGGTGGTGTATGAATGCCTCTCGGACTGTGTTTTCTAAACGGACGAGATGGTCAGTTGTCGAACATCCTTTCTTAAATCCGCACTGATGGATGTCAAGCAGTTCGCGTGATTCAAGAATGAACATGAGCCTAACGTTGAGCACACTTTCAAATGATTTTGCTATACAACTTGTGAGAGCTATCGGCCTATAACTATTAGGAGAGGTGGGCGGCTTTCCGGGTTTTAAGAACGGTACGATAACTGCTTTTTTCCAAGCTTTTCGCATCTTTCCGGACACCCATATCTTGTTGAAAAATTGCAGAAGTGCTGCTACAGCAGCTTCGGACAGGTGGGCAAGCATTTGATAATGTACATCATCCGGGCCAGGTGCTGTCTGTTTACCGGAGGACAGTACGTTTTGGATCTGCTGAATTGTAAATATTGTATTATATGCTTCATTTGTACTGCCAGTCGTTGGAAGTTTCTGCTTTTCAGTTGTGTTTTTGTGTTTTAAGAATGACTGTGTGTAGTGTGAAGAGCTTGAAACGTCAGAGAAATGTTGTCCTAGTATGTCAGCCTGTTCATCTACACTTGTTTGTGTTCCAGGGGCTGTTAGAAAGGGTACTGTAAAGGGAGAGAATTTGCCGTCTAATTTACGCACCTGTTCCCACATCTTTTTTGATGTTATTGAACTATTGATGGATGAAACATATCTCTGCCATGAGGCTTTCTCAGCACTGCGACGCACGTACCGAGCTTTAGCTCTCGCCTTTTTAAAATTTAGGAGGTTCTGATGTGTCGGATATCTTCGAAACTTACCCCAAGCTCTATTTTGTTGTTTTTTTGCTTCCTTGCAGTCTTTTGTCCACCACAGTTTGCGATTTTGTGACACCATTCCTGAAGACTGCGGAATAGCTAACTGTGCGGCGGTTATAATACAATTTGTGAACAATTCGTTTATCTGGTCAATGCTTAAATTATCTAAAAGTATATTTTCTAAGGTGGCTTTTGCTAAGGTGGCCCGCGGTGAAGACGCATCGGAGCGATGTCCCGAACGAGAAATCCGAGCTACGACCAACCCGTGACCTTAGGACCGACAAGATTTTCGGCGTCATGGAAGAAGACTTCCACGACACCATCGAAGTGGCCCACATGCAGCAAGACCGAGACGGCCTCGCTGCAGCAGGGATCCAAGCCCCGGGAAGCAGCACCTCACCGATCCAACGCTCACAAGTAAGCGGAATCGACAGAGAAAAAGAAGACGACTGGATAGTCGCCATGTCGAAGAAACAAAGGAAACGCCAAGATGGCGGCGGCAAGCAGCAAGTTTTGGCGGGAAACGGCCTAGATTGCGCGCCTTTTTCAGGGGCGACGAAGAACGCAGCTGGCGTGCCAGCTGCGGCGGAGAAGAAGGAGAGGGAGGGAGCGCCGAGGCGACGCCTGCCTCCGCTCCCCAGAGACGACTTTAAAATCGTCCTCCGGCCGAGAGGACTCGCAGTCAGAGACTTGCACCAACACCACGTGGCGCGGGCGGTAGTCGCGGCTACCGAGCGGGGATGTAAGGAAGAAGACCTGATCATCCGGCTGCGCAATGGATCGAACATCATAATTGTGAGCACCAGCAACGAAGAAGCGGCCAAGAAGATTATGCGCATCAAGCAGCTGAGCTTCGGAGGCAAGAACTACGCCGTAAACGCACACGTGGCGGCGCCGGAAGGCACGCTACGCGGGGTGATCCACGGAGTGGATCCGGAGACTTCGACCGAGGAACTCAAGGCAAGCCTCAGAGTTCGCACGCAAGGCGTGAAGATCCTAACAGCCAGAATGCTCGGGAGATCCAGCACGGCCGTCATCACCTTCGACGGCCCCACCCTCCCGAAGCAAGTTCTCTACCACAGCGGAGAATTTTGGTGCTACCCGTACCGGCCCACGAGGCAGGTATGCTACACCTGCGGCCAACAGGGGCATCGAATGGACGTCTGCCCGAATCCGGAGACTAGGGCCTGCAGACAGTGCGGACTCCAGAACCCGGCGGCAGACCACCAATGCACACCCAAATGCCTGCTGTGTGGCGGCGACCACGTGGCGGGCACGAGAGACTGCAAACAGCGACTCAAGTCGGCGACCGTGGGACACCACCCAACTAGACAGGGGAACAGCGTCAGTCCAGACACGTGCCCTGACTTAACCTTCGTAAGGGGCGCCAGACAAGCAGAATGGGAGAACCTGCTCGAGAACCTTGGAAGCGACCACCACATAATAAGGATCAGCACAACCGCAAACAATATCAAGTGGAAAATAGGCAAGGTCCGCCTAACGGACTGGGACGCCTTCAGAGCACACTGCAAGCAGATCAAGGGCGACATTGTATCTGCGGAGGAGTGGAGCCAGCAACTCAGACAGATCCAAGAACTCTATACTAAAGAGGTGGATAGAACTGAACAAACTCCGGAGGTGGACAATCGGCTCCTCGAGCTATGGGAGGCGAGACGCGGGCTCACCAAGCATTGGAAAAGACAGAAGTTCAATAGGAAGCTAAAGATTAAAATAGCCGAAATAACTAAACAAGCGGAGGAGTATGCAACGCAGCTGGCTAGGCAAGGATGGCAGCAATTCAGCAACGCGCTGAACGGCACCCTCAGCACGGCTAGGACGTGGCAGATCCTCAAGTCCCTCATGGACCCGAGCAAGAACAAATCAGAAAGCGGCAAATCGATTCAGAGGCTGGTGCACCAGTACACGGGCACGGACGAACAGCTACTCGAGGAAGTCCGGGTCAAATGCTACGGCAGAGACCAGGTCGAAAGCTACCAAGAAGAGTACCAGGGCAAAGAGAATCCAACCATGGATCGGCCCATAACGAGAGAGGAAGTCGTCGAGGCGATCAGGTCGGCAACAAAAAACACAGCAGCGGGGGCGGACAGAATCAAGAACTCGCTCATAAGAAACCTCAGCGATGGAGCCATAGATCAGCTCACAGCCTACTTCAACAAGCTCTGGCAAGAAGGAACAGTGCCGGCCGAGTGGAAACACGCGGTAGTGGTAATGATCCCGAAGCCAGGCAAGAAACTCCAGGTCGAGAACCTCAGGCCGATCTCCCTCACGTCGTGCCTGGGCAAGATGTACGAGAAAGTAATCACAAAAAGGATCCAGTCGCACCTAGAGAAGAACCAACTGTACCCAGACAGCATGTACGGGTTCAGAGCCCACCTGTCTACGCAGGACGTACTACTCCAACTCAAGGAGGAAGTACTCGAGAAAATGCCGAGAAGTGGCGAAAACGTTGTCATGGCCCTCGACATAAAGGGAGCCTTCGACAACGTGAGCCACGCCGCCATCATGGAAGGTATCAACAACACCAACTGCGGGGGAAGAACCCACGACTACATCAGGGCCTTCCTGAGCGACAGAACAGCGACCGTGGGACTAGGCGAGCTGAGAAGCGACGTCTTCACCACGCCTTGCAAAGGAACACCCCAAGGCTCCGTGATATCGCCCATCCTGTTCAATATGGCGATGATCGGGCTAGCAAGACGACTCAAGGAAATCCCGGGCATCCAACACGCGATGTATGCCGACGACATCACGGTGTGGGTCACCCAAGGATCGTTAGGGGAGAAGCAAGACAGACTACAAGAAGCTGCGACCTGCGTAGAGACCTACGTCAGGGAGAGAGGCCTGAGATGTTCGACGGAGAAGTCGGAAATCATCAGGATCGGAAGAAATCCTACCAAAGCCTCGCTGGAAGTAGTTCTAGAGGGGCAACTGATCCAAGAACAGAACATGGTACGAATCCTAGGCATGTGGCTGCAGAGCAGCCGAAAATGCAGCCATACCATCAGCCTGCTGAGAAGAGCCGCGGAGCAGGTTGGCAGAATGATCAGTAGAGTCTCTCAGAGAAGGTACGGGATGAAAGAAGAAGATACCCTCAAACTCGTCAACAGCCTAATCGTTAGCAGAGTTATGTACTCCTTGCCCTACCACGCAACAACAAAGGCGGAGCGAGAGCAAGCCGACTGTATTCTCAGGAAGGCATACAAGATTGCTCTACACCTGCCCAGAAACGCATCAAACGAGAAGCTACTCCAACTCGGAATCAGCAATACCTTCGATAAGCTTGCCGAGGCTCAATTGGGGGCACAACTCATCAGACTCAGAGGCTCCTCTACGGGAAGGGCGCTCCTGAGAAGGTTGGGTCGGAACACGTGCGGACTGGTAGACAGATACGCGGACGTACCGGACGACCTTAGAAAGACCTTTAATGTAGGACCCCTGCCTAAAAACATAGATCCTAACCTACACGAGGACAGACGAAAAGCAAGGGCCGAGCAGATAGAAAGGAGGCTAGGCCGATCAGAGAACACAGTCTATACGGACGCCTCCATGTACGTACATGCAGGGAAGCGCTTAGCCGCTACGGTGGTAGTTAATAGCACAGGAGACATGGCCACATGCGCCTCAGTGGAGGTCGTGGGCATAACGGAGGCCGAGGAAATTGCCGTCGCGCTGGCGGTAGCAGAAGGCTATAGGAAAGGTCGATCCCTAAACATCTTAACAGACTCGAAAGACACGTGTAAAAACTATACGAAGGGCAGAATTAGTGGCATGGCCCTCAGGATAATCAGTGGGGCAGCAGCCTCTGCTGAGAAGACACCCATACAACACATAATCTGGGTCCCAGGCCACGCAGGCGTAGCGGGGAACGAAAGAGCAGACAGCCTAGCTCGAGGGCTTACATACCGAGCAGGCATGTCAGATGTTCTGGAGCTTCAGCTACTAGCATGTGAGGGGGGATACACAGAGACATTACAACTATACAGGGGGACTAGATTCAAGTACCCACCACCACACAAAGCCCTCACGAGGGAGGAAGCAGTCGGCTGGCGTAGGCTACAAACAAACTCCTTCCCCAACTTGTACATCTATAACAAGATGTCACCAACACAATACAGAGCAAACTGCCCCTGGTGCGGCGACACACCCACACTATACCACATCACATGGGAGTGCGAACGAAATAAAGCATTCCACCAACACGAATTCCCGAGTGCGGAGCAATGGGAGAGCCAGCTCACCAGCAGCGAGCTTGCGGCCCAAAGGGCCTTAGTGCGGCACGCTACTGATGCAGCGCGACTCAGTGGAGCCCTGGACTAGGGGCCCAACCTTGCTGAAGAGAAGCCTCAAGTCGCCGGCGCCACAAAAGACGACGGAGGCTTCGAATCCGCGAATCTCTTAAAAGATCTCAATAAAAGTTTTCTACTACTACTACTACTGGTGAGGAAGTTAAAGTGATTAGTATAGGGAGGTGGTCACTGCCATATGGGTTGTCAATGACATCCCATTTAAAATCATTAAAAACAGAAGGTGAGCTAAATGACAAATCCAAAAAGGTCATTTTCCCCGAGGTAGGGGAGCAGTAGGTGGCTTTTCCTGTATTTAAAAGACAAACATTGTTTGTGAGGATAAAATCTTCGATTATTTGGCCCCTAGAGTCACAGCGCTCGCTTCCCCAAAAAGGGGAGTGAGCGTTAAAGTCCCCAACTACTAGATACGGTTTTGGAAGTTGATTGATAAGTTCTTGTAAATTGTGGACTGTTAGTGTGAGATGTGGAGGAATATATACAGAGCAGATTGTGATTGTTTTGTAGCTGACAATGCTGACTGCAACTGCCTCAAGTTTTGTTTTGAGTCTGATCTCTTGAGCAGGGACGCCGCTTTGTACGACAATCGCGACGCCTCCCGAGAGTCTATTTGCCTGCTCACGATCGCGTCTAAAAGTTTTATAATGCTTCAGGATGTTCATATGTTGTGGACCTAGATTGGTTTCCTGGAGACATAAGGCTACGGGTGACATTGACCCTAAAATGTTTTTTATGTCATCGTAATTTCTCAACATTCCTCTACAGTTCCACTGAACTAGAAAAGCCATGTTTACGTTTGGGGTAGGGACAATAAAGTGTTTACTTATTTTCTGGGCCCGTTATGAGGGCCCTATCCTTCTTTCGCTCAAGAGAGCTGTTCCGCCGTTGTAAAGCAGGCGGGCTGGGAGTTAGATCCATCACCTCATCAGAGGTGCTGGAAGACCGTGGTGAAACCGCGGGCGTGTGGGTTTCAGGCCTCCCCCGACGGGGGGAAGTCCTGCGGGATGCTGGCCCATGGGCCAGCATTCCCTGCTTTGGGATTGGCAGAGCAGCCTTCGCTGTCTCTGCCTGGGGCGTGGATGGCCCTGCCACAGGCACGGTGGAAGTGGCCGGAGTGCTGTGTGGTTGTTAGTTAGTTATATGGGGTTTTATGGCGCATAAGCAACTAGGGCTATCATGCGCCAAACACAAGGTTAGATGATGTTATGTCAAGTGTACAGAGGTTACATTATAATAGATTTAAAACATTGGCTTTCTTTAGAAACTTACAAACAAGTGAAAATTCCACAAGTGTTTGCTCGCCTAAAAGCAATGCGGGATGAAATGGAATGTGTTCATTGTAAAATACCGTAAAAATTTTTTTTCTAAGTTCTTCGAGATGTGAACAAGAAATTAAAATGTGATTTACTGTGAGCTCCTCATCACACATTTCACACATAGGTTTGTCTTTTTTTGTTAATAAGAAGTTATGGGTGATGTGTGTGTGACCTATGCGTAAACGACATAAAATTACTTCGATAAAATGTTCTTTATGGCGGCATGATTTCCATTCTTTTAAAATGGGCTTTATGGTATGCAGCTTGTTGTGTCCTTCATTTTCCCAAGAAGCTTGCCACTTGGCTCTTAGTCTGCTATGCAATAACTTCATGTAATCCCTAGGAGGCAAATTCACATGTTTTATTTCCATGGTTCTGGTTTGTGCAGCACATATGTCGGCTCTCTCATTATCCCTAATGCCAAAGTGACTGGGAACCCAGCAGAATTTTATAACATGTTTTCGTGTTGTGACCTTTACTATATTGTGTATGATGGTTCCAATCAGTGGCTCCGTGGCATTTTTGGAGTTTAATGCTGTAAGGACGCTCAGTGAATCTGTATAAATGATGCTATTTTTGATGTTTTCATTTGTTACTTTCTGTACCGCAACACTAATAGCATAACACTCCGCGGTGAAAACTGTAGCACATGAGGGCAGTCGTACTGCATTTTCATTTTTTCCTTGTATTGCTGCGCTTCCTACATGAACATCAGTTTTTGACCAGTCAGTATAAAATGCAGTGTAATTTCTGTATTTTTCTTGTAGTGCTAGATATTCTTGTATTATATGGTCGTGTGGCGTACAGGTTTTACTGAAGCGTGTTAGTGTGACGTCACACACTGTGGGGAGAGAGTACCACGGTGGTAGCGCTTCGTGTCTTGGGGCAATATTTGTAATTTTGTTTAGTATGTTCAGAGCTTGGAATTTTTTTTCGAAGCGCAAGAGCAACGGCTTAATCGCGTGAGGCTTGTTAATGAAGAGTATTCGGGATGGGCATTTCGTCACAATTGGGTAACATAGATGTTTGGGCTGAGAAAGGATTTTGAGGATGTATGTACAAGTTAGTGCAGTTCTTCGATCTTCCAAGGAAGGTTCTTTAGTTTCCACAAACAGACTTGCTATTGGGGAAGTTCTGTAAGCACCGGAAGACAGCCTTAAACCAAGATTGTGGACAGGATTGAGTCGTTTTATGTAGGACGGTCTTGCTGAGCCATATACTATGGACCCATAGTCTAACTTAGAGCGAACCAGAGAATATGTAACAGGGAAGCTCTATCAGACCCCCAGCGTTTTTTTGATAGTATTTTCAGCACATTGAGGGCCTGGGAACCTTTTTTCTTTAAGCTATTTATATGTGGCAAGGAAGTGAGCTTTTTATCGAAAGTTGCTCCTAGAAATTTATGCTCTTGTTTGAGAGGTAATGGGGTCTGGTTTTGATATAGTGTGGGGTCGTCGGCCTGTAGACCTCGTCTCAAAGAGAACAGAGCCGCTACTGTTTTCTGAGGAGAAAATCTAAATCCGTTTCTATCTGCCCAGGTGGCCAGTTTATTTATTGTTATTTGTATCTGTCGCTCACAGGTAGGTATGCTGGAAGACGTGCATGCTATTTGGAGGTCATCTACGTAAACTGAGTACATTATGAATTTTGGGATTACTTTTCCTATGGAGTTCATTTTGATGATGAATAAGGTCGTGCTGAGGATGCACCCTTGGGGTACACCAGTTTCTTGGAAAAAAGTGTTGGAGAAGGTTGCGCCTAGGCGGACTCGGAACGTGCGGTTGGTTAGGAAGTCATTCAAACAGCTCAGCATCCTGCCGCGGATACCTAGGTCCGCTAGGTCACGGGGGATACCGAACCTCCACGTGGTATCGTAGGCCTTCTCCAGGTCGAAGAAGACCCCGATACAGTGTTGCTTGTGGATGAACGCTTCCTGGACTGTGTTCTCAAAGCGAACAAGGTGATCGGTTGTGGAACATGTCTTTTTAAACCCGCATTGGAGTATATCTAAAAGTTGCCGGGACTGAAGTATGAAGGTTAGTCTGATGTTTAGAATGCTTTCGAATGATTTTGCTATACAGCTAGTGAGTGCTATTGGCCTGTAACTGGTGGGACTAGTTAGTGGTTTGCCAGGTTTTAGAAAGGGTACTATGATTGCTTCTCTCCATGCTTGGGGGATTTCTCCACTCATCCATATTTTATTGAAAAATTTTAGGAGAGCCTCTATGGCAGTCTCAGAGAGGTGAGCAAGCATATCAGCGAAGTTTGGTTTCGCTGTGAAAGAGAAAGTGTTCGTGACTGCGAATCGCTTTCTTGCTTCTCGAAATGATATATTTTCCTTTGTTTTTATGGTGATTATTTCTTTCTCCTTCTTCCAGGACGGACATGCCCTGGAGTACGCAGCATGGTCTCCTTCACAGTTAGCGCAGCGTAGAGCTGCGTCACATTCCTCAGAATGGTGGTCTTTTGATGCACATTTCGCGCAAGTTTTGCGGCCGCGGCAACTCTGTGAGCCGTGGCCAAACCTCTGACAGTTAAAGCATCTTCGGGGGTTAGGGATATAGTGTCTAACATTTACTTTGAGGTATCCAACGTCGATGGTTTCTGGCAATGTGCATGTGTTGAAAGTCAGGACCAGGTGTTTGGTATCTATATCTTTGTTGTCCTTGCGGATTTTGATTCGGTACACATCAATGACGTTTTGATCGGAAAGGCCTTCCAGCATTTCTTTCTCTGTGAGATGTAGAAAATCATTTTCTGAGATGACGCCACGGACAGTGTTGAGGGATCGGTGTGCTGTGATGGAGACAGGTGTCTCCCCCATGCACACTATGTTTGCGAGTTTGGAAGTTTGAACATTATCTCGGAGTTCCAGCAATAGATCACCGCTGGCCATTTTTGATACTTTGTAGCCGAGGCTCAAAGCCTCTGTTAAGCATTTCGATACGATGAAGGGGGATAGAATTCTGGCCTGTTTATCTCGCACTTCACTGTGGACGACATGGAATTTGGCGAATGTTGGTTTCTTTTTGGAAAAAAAGTACTCTGCTTCGTTCCGCACTCTTTTAAGAGAGCGATCAGGTTTGGAAAGGGGGGGAGCCATAAAAAATTGATGTTTTTCGGTCATGGTGCCAGCCACCCACCATGGAGCCCAACAAGGGGACGCGACAGGAACTTGAAAGCAAGCCCTGCCTACGCCAGCTGTACACCCCAACTATAACCCAATATGACTCAACTCAGGGTAGTTGGTCACACACGGTTAACCCTCGCCGCCACGAAAAAGAGGAAAAAACGAAGAAGAGAGGAGGATACAGGAAAGTTGTAAGAAAGGAAATAGGAAAGTGAAAGATAGAGGGGAGGACAGGAAAAGGCGACTGCCGATTTCCTCCGGTCGGGTCAGGCCGGAGGTGCCGTCTACAGGAAGCTGGGGCCAAAGTGGTGTGTTGCCTCCGCCGAGGGGCCCTAAGGGTCCAAACGCTCGGCATCGGCTCAACCACCAGGATCCCCTTTTCCCCGGACATGGCGATGCCACGCACGGCTAAGCGCGGATGCTCGGGTCCGTGGTGACGCATTGTTCACCATCATCCCCCTGCGGGGATGTCCCTGCGGATGCTCGGGTTAACCCCGTGGTGTCGCCACTCACCAACGTCTGCATGCTGCAGACGCCTCCCTGCGGGGAATACAATGGTATTGGATGTGAAATGTTTCTTTCATTGGCACTGTGCAAGACACCATCTCTGCACTACAAAATTACTCAGCTCAAAACTAAGCCCAGTCATGACCTTGGTCATTACAATCTTTATCCAAGCCAGACTTCTCAAAAGCTGAACTCGTTCATTTAATTAAATTTAAAATTTCTCCAAAAGAGTTCAAGAAAATGGTACAACAGAAAACAGGCAAAACCGTAACTACAAAAGATGAGTACAATTGCAAAACAATGTATTCTGTACCACTTCGGAACCAGGAGGCTCACGGGCAAAGGCTAGTCCAACAGATAGAAAGCTTAACTGAAATCTACATTGGATCATTCGTTATGTAAAAGATCAAAACTATGAGTTGCAGCTGATCTTGTTCCAAACAAATGAGATGCGTGAAATGCTTGAAAAATATCCTGAAATTAGATTTGTAGATTGGACATATAAAGTTAATATTGAAGGTTATGTTCTGCACTCAGTCCTCAATGAAGGTGGCCGTGGGCGGTGTGTCTGCTATGCACTTGTACAAAACGAAACTGCTGGAATCCTCCAGGGCATGTTTGAAAAGTTTATAGATTGTAATCCAGCAGCCTGTAAGGTGGTGATGATATATAAAGACATGAACGAGAGGAGTATCCTTAGCAGTCTTCTCCCAAAGAGTAAAATTTTACCATGCGCATGCTTAATTGCTTCCATAGAAACATTAATGAGAAGGCAAAGGGGCAAAGAAAATTACTAATTCTGCTTGTAAAACATTAGCTTATTCTCAAACCAATCAGGAGTACCCTGACAGGCTGAATTCTCTTTATAATGCAGCTCCTGCTGAATTCCTTTTCTATGACATGCAGCAGTGGGACACATGCAGAGAGATGTGGGTGCATGCTTGCAGAAAAATCTTCAAACCCTAGGAACACCAACAACCGAACAAAGCCATAATCAAAAGCTGAAAAGTTTCTTTCGTCCTGGTGTGCATTTAGTGGCGGCAGTGGAAAGATGTTGATTGAGTATGTTAATAGTGACATGACCTCTCGGCAGTTCACTAAGCTGTAAGAAATGGAGATGAATGTCAATGTAAATTAATACTTGAACAGTATGAAAAATGTAAAGTTGAAATCAAATCAAATCAAATTTATTCATTTTCATTTAGTACATGAGTTTTCCCGTCCAACCTAAGCACAGCGTGCTTGTTGGTTGTTCAGGCAGTACAGTGAATCACCGAATGTGTACAAAAAATTATGCACAAAACAATAAATTTGAGAACACTAATGCATGCATATTATACAAAAATTATGTATGCATATTGAGCAAATAGGAATGCAACTCGAGAAAAACGAAAACAAACATGAACAGACGTCATCACAACTTGAAATGAGCCATCTAAACAACTGAACAAATCTAAAAATATCTAAACAACTCTAAAATCTGAAGCAAAAGGGAAAGTAGATTATAGCAAAAACAGAGAAAGTAGATTATAACATGTAAGAGGCCATCAGTGATTTATCTGCAAGGATATGCACCATTTTCTTATTGCTTTAGTCATTTTACGTTTTGTTTTGAAATTGTAAAATTCTTCACCAAGTGTATTGAATACCTGTGGTACGTAATATCTCCGTATCTTTTTCCCATAATGCGTGAAGCAGCGCGGCTTAATATAAGCTTCTGTCTTTCTTAAGGCAGCGTTTTTCTTGACGGGTATTTTGAAAGCATTTGTAAAGTAATGACGTGTGAGCACTGTGTAATAAAATAGTTCCCGCATTTCCAGTACACCTAGTATACTGTATTTTTCCTCCTTATCAACCTCCTGCAGCATAGTACCATAAGTTATACTGTTTACAATTCTTTTAATTATGCGATTTATGGATCCCATTTTGTGATCAGAGCAGGTGCCATATAATGTAATGCCGTAGGTTATAATAGATTCAGCTAGTGCCTTGAATATGACGCGCCTTAAGTGCATCGAAGTCTTACCTCTGAGGTTGTACATCATCGCGGACACGGCTCTAAGCCTGTTACATACATACTGCACATGATTAGTCCATGTCATATGCTCATCAAATATTATTCCGAGATATTTTACTGAAGGTTCAAATGGTATGACATTACATGTGCACGAATCACAATGCGAGCCATGTAAAAAAAGTGACTCATTTAGGAGTACTCGCTTGTGCGGGTTTCTAAAACAGAGAAGTTTCGTTTTTTGCTGGTTTAAATAAATTGAGTTTTGAGCAAGCCAGTCTATTACCTTGCATATATCCTGCTGAAAGCTTTTGCTTGCAAAATGAAGATCAGTGAATTCTAGTGCTAGTGCTGTGTCGTCTGCATACTGAAAGATTCTCGACGTTAATTCCAAAAAACCGAGTTCAGAGACGTACATATTGAATAGTAATGGGCCCAGTGCTTGTGGAACACCAAATTTGATCGCCCTAAATTCACTGTATTTATCATCAATTCTAACGCACTGCGCTCTGTCTGTGAAATAGCCCTGAAAGAATTGATGAAATCGTCCCCGGAAACCCATGTTTTCTAACTTTTGCAACATTAATGCGTGATCAATAGTGTCAAAGGCTTTCGATAGGTCTAAAAATAGTGCTAATGTAAGATGATTGTTTTCAATTGCGGTGTTAACGTAATCCGAGAATTCTTCTAAGAGCGTAGTTGTGTTCCGGTCCTTTGTAAAGCCGTATTGTGCCGGGTTATTTAAAGAAAACTTCTCGTAAAAAGACTGCATAACTAATCCCACGTGTTTTTCCAAAATATGCGCAAGAGCAGATATAATAGAAATCGGTCTGTAGTTTGCGCAGTCATTTCTTTTTCCGGTTTTATACACAGGCCTCACTATCGATATTTTCAATTGTCTGGCCATTATTCCGGTTTCTAATATGCCGTTTAGTATTTTGAGGATCACACCTTTTAATATGTTAAAGTTGCAGTACAGATCGCGCACACGGATCTTATCAAAACCTGGCGGCTTGAACATCTTCATTCTACGTATGATGTTCCACAACTCAGTATCTGTTAACTCGGGAAGGTACGCTGTTTGTGCGCATGTAAGTATTGGCTTGTATTCTAGACGTTTTGTTCCATGAGCGACGCGCAGCTTATCTGTTGCGTGAATGAATGTGTCGTTAAACAGTTCACACAATGACTGTGTTTCTTCCTTCGGAAAGTTTTTTTCGATCGTCTCCTCAATCGTAGACTGTTTGACCCGGCCCATTAAACTGTTTGCTAATTTCCATGTCTTTTTTCCGTCGTTCTTGTTCAGTGCAAACTGCTGGGATAGGTATCTTCTTTTAGCCAGTCGCGTTTTGGCTGTTACAAGATTTCGCAATGTGCGAAATTGCTGTCTAAGTGCAGTGTTTTCAGGGTCCTTCCTACAGTTTTGCCAGGCTTTATCCTTTAAGTAACACAACTCCATAATTTCCTGCATTATCCAGTGGTTGTCTGGTTTTCTTTGTTTAATTTTGACAGATTTGTATGATGTCGAGTATATTAGGTGCAACTTTGCAAGAAATGTATTATACAAAGTCATGTGATCCAGAGATAACATCGCATCCCAGTTTGTTTGCTGACTTGCATTGTCTACACTCCTGTCGTCTAAAATTTTCCTAGCTATAGGTCTTATGTTCGCACTACCTTCGTAGTTGGAAGTTTCTGTCATGGTTACTAGTGCCACAAAGTAGTGATCTGCGAGTTTCAGCTTAATTACTCCTGAAGAGCAGTGTTTGTCTGCCATGCGAACAACTATATGGTCGATGCACGATGTCGTTATCTTGGAACCTAAAAATTCCTCTCTAGTACATTTATTAATAAGGTTAGCTAAGCCAAACTCTGCCAGTAGATCAAGATAGTCCCTGACTACCCTCTTTGACTCTTGCATTATATCTATATTTAGATCTCCGGCTAAAATAAAATGCTTCTCGTTCATATATGTTTTTACTAGTGAGCTAAGTTCTTCCAGGAATAAAGTGGTGTTCTTGCTGGGTGGTCTGTATATTGCACACACAGTGTAAGTTACATTCAATTTGTTAAGAGAAACAACAACCATTTCTGCGTTGTCTATGGATACCTGAATTTCGTATGACAGCCAGGTATCATTAACAAACACGATCACACCTCCTCCTTTTCTGTTTTCTCGACACCAAGTGTAATGAGAGTAACCAACAAGGCTGTAAATGTTTTGTTGGGTTGCGTCTAGACTAACCTCGGTTAGGACAATTACATCTTCTTTCTTCTGCCGGCTATTCACATAAGCACATAGCTGATCCCAGTTTTTTTTATGCTACGTATGTTCCTGAATCAACCCTTCTTCTTTTGCAACCTGTTTTACATGAGAATCCCACTAAAAAAAAAAAGACATGAACTCAGCCATTAATTAATTTTTTCCAAATCACTTTCCGTTGCAATGTTGATAGCAGTACTTCCTTCTTCCCGCCTTGCAAAGATTTTGCCATTGCGCATCCAGACAAACTTGTAGCCCTGCTGTTTGCCCCTCTGTTTACTCTGCCAAAATAACTTCTTTTGTGCTCGTGTCAGATTTTCATTTATGTAAATGTCATCAGACTTCAGTGCATACTTCTTCGAAATCCAAAGGTCACGATCAGCCAAGTCCTTAAATCTGACAATGATTGGGGGTATCTTATCTTTCTGCTCTTTTAACCTGTGAACGGCTTCTAGTGAGTGACGCTCGACTGTCGCTATTTCTAGCTTTGCGCTCAGTTCCGCTAAAACTTTGTACAGATCTTCGCCCTGCTTATAGGGAACGCCATGCAGCTCGACGTTTTTCCGCCTTGAGTACTGTTCAGCACTCTCAACGTTTTCCTTCAGTCGTGCGATTTCAGTGTCCTTTTCTGAAATCCTTTGCATCAGCTCTGCTGAAGTGGTTTTTAGTTCAGCAATATCCTTTTCTTGCCTTGCCATGGTGGCGATAACTTCGTCATATTTATGCGACAGGAGTTCCATCGATGCTTCTATTCCTGCTGTTGTCGTGCACTGGCTGTCTACCTTTGTTTCCAGCGCTTCCAGCCGAATCAAGACTGCAGCCATCTTTTGGCTAATCTCCTCAATCAGTTTTGCTACATGACTCATTCGACTTTTCTTTTCTCCCCTTCGTTCTCTACTTAGTTCTGGGTCACTGGTTTCTGATGTTTCTTCCTCTGTGTCCTTCTTTTTACAGCTCTCACACATCCAGCGGTCGATTTCGCGTGCTGTCATGTTTTTGAAAGTTTTTTTAGTCATTCCCGCACATTTACCTGCATGGTATACTTTTTTGCATTTAGCACATGATACACTCTCTTGACTGTTTTCAAGCAACTTTGAACATTTCATGCAATCTCGCGGCGGCATGGTTCAATACAGGAATGCAGTCCAGTGGAGCAAAGAAAGACGTCTGAACTGAGCTGAAAGGCCTCTTACCTAGAAGTAAGCAGCAAGATCAGCACGTAGCTCGGTGCTCCACCGGACTGCACCCCAGCATCGTTTGGCTCTTCCTTTTGTAGGCTTCAGCTCCTTCCAGGCCCCTGACGTCACCGCTGCCGTTGAACATCAAGCGATGATGTTATCGCTGGCCCGCCCACGCTCTTGGCTTAGATGTTGCGCCGTGCGTATTCCGTTGCTCGCTCGTTGATCAGCCGGCAAGTAGCCGGCAGGCGGCAAAGTGAACGGGGGCAGCAGGCGATCGCAAAAACAGGACCTAGAAGTAAGCAGCAAGATCAGCACGTAGCTCGGTGCTCCACCGGACTGCACCCCAGCATCGTTTGGCTCTTCCTTTTGTAGGCTTCAGCTCCTTCCAGGCCCCTGACGTCACCGCTGCCGTTGAACATCAAGCGATGATGTTATCGCTGGCCCGCCCACGCTCTTGGCTTAGATGTTGCGCCGTGCGTATTCCGTTGCTCGCTCGTTGATCAGCCGACAAGTAGCCGGCAGGTGGCAAAGTGAACGGGGGCAGCAGGCGATCGCAAAAACAGGACCTAGAAGTAAGCAGCAAGATCAGCACGTAGCTCGGTGCTCCACCGGACTGCGTGCGAAAGTTTTGGTTTATTCGGGTTTAACGTCCCAAAGTGACTCAGGTTATGAGGGGACGCCGTAGTGATGGGCTCCGGAAATTTTGACCACCTGGGGTTCTTTAACGTGCACTGAAATCGCACAGTACACGGGCCTCTAGAATTTCGCCTCCATCCAAATTCGGCCGCCGCGTCTTTCGGGTCAGCAGCCGAGCGCCATAACCACTGAGCCACCGCGGCGGGGCTAAAGCTGCAAGTTACCTGGTCAACTCTGACTTTAGGAAGTAAGGACTACAATATAAGTAAAAAACTTTGCAGTTGTACGTGTAGTTTCTACAGCCAGTATGGCTTGCCATGTGCACATATTGTCACGGCTTGACGTACAGGCCGGCGGCGAGAACGGGTGAAGACAGAGAGCACAGAACAAAACAGGCAGGTCCACCAGCAGCAACGTCGTCGTCGGCGCGCCGCAATCGCTACTCGTCTTTTTCTTCCACTCGCGACACTACCTCCCCCTATAAAGAAGCATCGTCCCGATGCTAGCACGGAAGCAAGAGCACAGGAAGGAAAACCACACACGCGCCCAGCAACTCCTGCTGGCCAGTGTAAAAGGGAGTGGTAAAATCAGTTCGGGTCCAGGCGATCATCGCGCGTAATACGGTTTAAGCCGCACTACGTGCACTATTTCAGGGCGGGGTGAACGACGTGATGACGGTCGGGTTCCTTCGGGCAGCACCTCGTAATTAAGTTCACCGAGGCGGCGAACAACTGTATACGGGCCGAAGTAGCGCTTCATGAGTTTTTCGGAGAGACCTCGACGGCGCACCGGTGTCCACACCCAGACCTTGTCTCCAGGGTAAAAATGGACGTCGCGTCGACGGAGATTATACCGACGAGCGTCGGCATGTTGTTGATGTTGGGTACGGAGTCTGGCGAGTTGCCGAGCTTCTTCTGCGTGCTCGCAGACTAGTCGGGCATCATCGGCGACGTCGACAGGTGGCTCGTGCGGTAGCATAGCGTCAAGCATCGTGGTGACCTGTCTTCCATGTACCAGCTGGAAAGGGGACATACCTGTCGTCTCCTGGACAGCGGTATTATAAGCGAATGTAACGTAAGGCAGTACCGCGTCCCAACTGCGGTGGGCGACATCCACGTACATGGCGATCATGTCGGCCATGGTCTTGTTCAGCCGCTCCGTCAGCCCATTCGTTTGCGGATGGTACGCAGTAGTTCGGCGGTGGCTGGTGCAGCTGAGACGGAGGATCTCCTGTGTGAGCTTGGCCAGAAACGCGGCACCCCGGTCAGTGATCAAAACGGCAGGGGCACCGTGACGGAGCACAATGCACTCAATAAAAAATTGGGCTGCCTCAACAGCTGTCGCCGACGGAAGTGCTCGGGACTCCGCGTATCGTGTTAGGTAGTCCGTCGCTATGATAACGTACCTGTTGCCCGACTGCGACGTTGGAAATGGACCAAGAAAATCCATTCCGACAGTGTGGAACGGAACAGGCGGTGGTTCGAGTGGTTGGAGAAGGCCAGCTGGTCGTATGGGCGGTGTTTTGCGCCTTTGACACTCTCGACAAGTTCTTATGTAGTGACGGACGTACTTAGGAAGTGTCGGCCAGTAGTACCGTTCTCGAATACGTGAAAGCGTCCGGCTGTAGCCAAGGTGACCAGCTGTAGGATCGTCATGGCAAGCTTGGGCGACCTCGGCGCGCAGGTCTTCCGGCACAACAAGGAGCCACGACCTCGGGCTGCTGTCTAAGTTCTGCTTGTACAATACACCATGCATTATCTTGAATGTCGGCAGTATGCGCTGGAAAATGCGAGGCACCGCAGCTTCGTGGCCTTCCAAGTGCGCCATCAGCTGATCAAGCTGAGGATCACTGCGTTGCCGAGCAGCCATATCTGCCATGTCCAATGCCCCAAGGAAGCCGTCCTCTTCGTCATTTTCGCCTCCCGGTGCCGGCTCCACGGGGGCTCGAGACAAGCAGTCAGCATCATGGTGTTTGCGGCCGGACTTGTAGGTGATGGTGACGTCGTACTCCTGTAGCCGAAGGCTCCACCGAGCAAGGCGGCCTGCTGGATCCTTAATATTGGCGAGCCAGCACAGCGAATGGTGATCGGTGACGACACGAAAAGGGCGACCGTACAGATAGGGCCGGAATTTGGTGATGGCCCAGATGACAGCGAGGCACTCTTTCTCAGTTGTCGAGTAATTGCCCTCCGCCTGCGAAAGAGCTCGGCTGGCATACGCAATAACCCTCTCAGCGCCGTCCTGGAATTGCACCAGCACTGCTCCTAGTCCTTTGTTGCTGGCGTCCGTGTGGAGTTCAGTGTCGGCGTCTTGATCAAAATGGCCTAGTATGGGGGATGTTGCAAGGGCGTGTTTTAATTGGCGGAATGCTGATTGTTGCTCCTCGGTCCACTCAAAGACAACGTTATCCTTCGTCAGGCGGTAAAGTGGCGCCGCGATCTGGGCAAAGTTCCGTACGAAACGTCGGAAGTATGCGCAGAGACCAAGAAAGCTTCTGACGGTCTTCTTGTCCGACGGTGGAGGGAAGGATGCGACGGCGGCCGTTTTCTCGGGGTCTGGCTTCACACCCACTTGGCTGACGATGTGACCAAGGAACTTTAGTTCACTGTATGCGAACCGGCACTTCGAAGGCTTGAGCGTGAGTCCGGCGTTCAGAAGAGCTTGAAGAACCGCTTCAAGACGCACCAGATGGTCTGCGAAAGTGCTTGAGAAGATGACAACGTCATCCAGATACACGAGACATGTCTGCCACTTTAGACCGGCGAGCACAGTATCCATGACTCGTTGAAATGTCGCGGGCGCTGTACACAGGCCAAACGGCATCACCTTAAACTCGTAGAGGCCATCCGGGGTTATAAATGCAGTCTTTTCGCGGTCGCGCTCATCCACTTCAATTTGCCAGTATCCACTCTTCAAGTCGATGGACGAAAAATAGCGGGCATGACGAAGACGGTCTAGGGTGTCGTCGATGCGTGGTAGTGGATACACGTCCTTCTTGGTCACCTTGTTGAGTCGCCGGTAGTCGACGCAAAATCGTAGGGTCCCGTCTTTTTTCTTCACTAGTACTACAGGTGCGGACCACGGACTGTTGGATGACGTCGTCCTTTATCATTTCGCGCACTTGCTCCTGTATGGTTTCCCTTTCCTTCGGCAGCCCGCTCATTTGCAGGAAAAGGACTGCTCGATGTAGCATGCATTCCTGA
Source organism: Amblyomma mixtum (assembly GCF_055824585.1). NCBI lineage: Eukaryota > Metazoa > Arthropoda > Arachnida > Ixodida > Ixodidae > Amblyomma > Amblyomma mixtum. Next base: position 44,329,657 of record NC_143015.1, on the reverse strand, counting down.
CAGATGGCGAAAGGAGCATTTCCTACGCAAAAGCTGCATGGCTTCAAACATTAACCCAGCAGTAACGAACAGCATTCAGGTGTCTCCTTGTGCTAAGCTAGACACCCCACAAAAGATATTCTGTTGGGTGTATATAGAGCTTGAAACTATTGCTAAGACTGTTGCAAATATTGCATCCATGGGTAGCAAGAAAGAGGCATGCGAAAACATCTCTACCATTGTTTACACTCGCCCAAAAATCCGGCGAGCCAAGCGGATTCGGCTTCTTTTCACGCCGAGCGACGCGAAAAGCGGTGCGGGCGATCGGGCTGGACCCATTTTTTCGCGTTCGCCTCGGAAGAAGCGAAAGGTTTTTGACGTCACATCCGGAAAAGTACGAATATGGCGGCAAGCATGGCAGCGGAGCCAGGCAGCGATATTTTCTCTGTCGAAATGTTCCTCGATGTCATAAAAGCCCATCCCATCCTATTTGACAAAAGGCATCTAAACTTCAAGGATACCGCATACAAAAAGCAACTGTGGGAGAAGATAGGCAAAGAAATGGGAGTGAGCGGTACGTACACTTGCTTGTAGAATTTGCAGTGTGCCGATACCAGAGAAAACAATGATTTTCCCAGTGCCAGTGCACTATTATTTGAGCATGTTCTCCCTACTTCCTATCCTATGCACGCGAAAGCTCTTGCAAGCATGCATGATGCTTATTTTACCACGAAAGCAGTGCATTGATCGTTTTGCTCGTGAAGCTGCTAGCCCATGCATGCGCAGCCCGCGGCAGCGTGCACGGCGCTCACCGATTATTTTGCTCGCGTCGCTGCGAGCTCCTATCCCATGCATCCGCAGCTCGTGTGATCATGCACAACGCTCATGGCACCGCGACAGCGTCGCTAGGTTTCGCGATGCGAGCTTTTGTGTTTAACAACGTGAGCATGAGGCACTTATCGTTTCATGCCGAGTGGAGAACGAATGCGAGTGGTAGTAAAGAGTCCTTTGCTCTACTAGACCTTTTTTCTCTGCAGGGGTCATCTGTCAAAGAAAATAAATAAATTTGAAGGACATCTTCATGAAAATTCGAAATCAAATCAGAACAAGCATGAAAAGCGGAGCAGGGCTAGCAGATGTTCCTACTGTTAAGTGGAAACACTTTGAACAGATGCAGGTATTTATGAAGCCAGTGTCAAGAGAACCGATGGGAGTGCAACATTTTGTAAATCAACACAAGGGTGCATGCTGGGTTGTCAGAATAAACAAAAGCTGGACACAGTCTTTTACTGCAACTTTCAGTACATTTGTACCAATGTGCAGAATTAAGACAGTGAAATATTTGTGCTCTCTTTATATGTAATTGTATTTTTGCAGGCTCTCCTCAAGCATGGATTTTACCTTGTCGTAAGAGTAAGTTGTCCACGCCACTTCATCTAGAAAATAGGCTATGACTCCCACTAGTCATGAGCTATGACTAAAATTTGTACATTGCACAAATCATGAACAAACTGAGTCATGAAGAAAATACAATGCTTTAATCACAGAAGTGATGATCGTTGCCTGGAAACAGAACTTCTGAGGGCCCTGCTGATCCATTATTTGAAGCTTCTACACCAGTGTCGACAGCGTTGAGCTGTTCCCTTGATGTGAGCGGCCCATCCATGCCACAAGCTGCAGCTACAGAAAGGTAAACATCGCGACCGAGAATGCAAGATGCACAATTGCAGTCACTGAAATGTAAAGCAGTCAATGCAAACTATGACATCTGTACCCTCATTTTTACAGCCAACTGGAAAGGAGGGAGGACGAAGAGTACGAGTCTGATGTCGAAAGCTGCCAAATGACAGTGCTGAAATGCCAACTGAAGCAGCACTAGAAGAGGACAGCCATGCGCCTAGTTCAGGGCCTTTCATCTTCGGCAACTTGCCACTACCAGTGGCATGTGAAGACTTCTCTGGCTGATGCCGCACAGCCAGACATACCAGACACAGAGATGGTTATTGTACAAGCTGCAGAGACCAACAGCAAGACTATTGAAACAGCCACACAAACCCCGTTATGAGCAGAAACATGCAGCCAATCTTCACAGACTCATTTGAAAACATTGACATCAACGAAGAAAATCCAGGGTCCCGTGGTGTTTCTGCTGGTAAGTTAAGATTGCTGCATACTCATTCCGCAGTTCTTCAAACAGAATGCCTATCAAAGATTTAAATACATCGTGCTGCAAAGCATGTAGTTTTGTGCCCATTAAAAAATACCTAATCGCAGTGCGAGCTGTGTTTATGCGCACTATTCCACTTATATCTCTTGTACACCTTCTTTCAGGCATCCTGGTTGGCAGCTGCACTGCTGGTGAGGGAATGCGAGTAAACACGGCACACCCCGCGTTGAAGCTCAAGCTGACGGTTTAATTGATGAGCCTGTGCTCGATGAGGACAGCTTCGACGATTACAGCCCTTTAGATGCGCTGGAATCAGAGTACATAAATTTCACAGCATTGATTCCTGCTGAATTGTCTCTCGAGAGGTAAAACTAAGCTGTGCAGAAATGCATAAACTGGTGAGCTTCTCTAAGTGCTGACTGCCACTGAAGATCAAAAATTTGCATGGACGTTGATGTTGCATGGACGTCCGCTGTTACCTCAATTTTATGTTTAGCTTTTCTGCAGGTTCAAAGCTGGTCGTGTGTCACAGGAGCAAAATCCCAAACAACAGACAAAGAGCCGCATCTTTTTAATAAAAGAAGAATTTTTGAAGCAGCTTTTCACAATCTGCAATGTCTGCCTTGCACCTTGTGGTGTGTATTTATGAATTGTGAGGGGCCTCTGCTGCAGGTGCAGAGTCAATGTGGAGCTGGCCACTATTTTTCATGGACAAACCAGGTAATAGTGCGCCTGCAATCTGTTCTCAACTTCCAGCTATGAGCGGCCATCCTTTTTTCAGGGAACAATGCTGCTACCACTTTAAAGATGCTGGCTTAACCTTGATGCTATTTGTTTGTATTACAGCTCGAGGAATACATTCTGGAAACATCTAGCCCTACAAGATGCTATATGCCAGATGCGGCAGGTGCAGAAAGCCACAGAGGACCTTCTCAGTTGGGAACAGCTGCAAGCAGTGCAAATAATGCACCTGTGCCAGAGAATAGTGGGCATAGCGCACAACCTCCGCCTCCAAAGCGATTCAGGCAATTCAGGCTTGACTACTGATTGTCAAGCAGGATGTGCCATGAGACAGAGGTGCGTCCTGACAGTCACCGTAGTGGTTACGCAGTTCTCGCTGGTTGAACCGACTACTGATTGTCAAGCAGGATGCGCCATGAGATACAGGTGCGTCCTGACAGTCACCTGACAGTCACCCTTACCAGACCTTTCCTTTGAAAGGGACACAGATGCAGTGGAGACGCCACAGCCTAAGGCTATTTCGGGGAGGAGGGTGGTGTCACTGACACACTTCATAGCTGCCATACGGCACCTTGACACTCGCAGTTGCCCTCAGTCGAAAGAGGGCCGCTTTGTATTTCAAAAGGAGCGAAAGGTAGGGCTGTGGTCTGAGCTGATCTTTCAATGCAGTGGCTGTAATGAGGTCAGAAAGGTCACCACAGACCCGGTTCCGGAACCGGCATCCCTCGGAAACAACCTTGAGCTTGGACTGCTGTCTGGGCATTTATGAGTACAGGGTGTGGACATTCTCACCTGGAGGAGGTGATGTCAGTTATGCAGGTCCCAGTCATGAGCAAAGGAACATTTATGCGCCAGCAGGACTGTGTTGGAAAGGTAGGACGATGAACATACCATTGCAATATTTTTCTTGTATTTCAGAGTATTGGTTTTGGCATCTGCTCTCGTGTATTTGCATGATTTGCAAGCACCAACATATGGGGATTGGCCACGTCAAGGGGCAAAACATGCTTAGTATGCTCATAATGGCGAAGCCTGAAGCGCAAAAAAAGACAGGGACGTATTATGCTTAGTATTCTGTGCACACTTGGCTAGGTAGCTTTGCGTGCCTTACTAGCTGTCCACTTATCTTGCAAAAGGTGCAAGTGCATTTTCTCACTGGCAGTGTTCTTGGAAACTGATACCAGGTAGCAATGTAGTAATGGTGGCTTTTTTTCAAATAGCAACAAAGAAAACTAAACCTGAACTTGTGGAGAGGATTGGAAAAAGTTAAACCCAAGGTTGTGTGTCATGCTAGCAGGAAGCACAACAAGAACACTATCCATTTTTCTGTTTTTTGTGCACTGTTATTTCATGTTTTATCTCATAACTGTGAGTACAGCCGGCCAAATCTAGCTGGCGTGCGTGACGGCCGCATTTTCCGTGCGCCTGCAGCTTATGACGGAGCAACCTTACGAAAATATCGAATATAAGCACAAGCTCACTTAGCCCGTGCTTAATATTGAGCTTTCCAGAAGTTTGCTTTGCCTCAAAGCGCAGGAGCGCAGAAAAAGCGGCCTTCGCGCACGCCAGCTAAAGATTTGGCCGGCTGTACATAGGTGTCCACAGACATGACTGTGACATCACGGTGTGCATAAAGTTTAAACACCTATGCAGCGGCATACTGCGAGCGACAAGGCAAAACTGCACACACCGTCACTGTCCACAGGGACAACACACACGGATTGGTCTTTGTGGAAGTCCACCACATGCAAAATGGGTAGTCAGGAAGCTCAGGGCTTGCATTTGGTTAAGATGACAATATCTTGAGCTATACATCACACCCTCCCTTTTCAGCCTCTCTCATTGTCCTTATCTTTTGCACTTCAAAAGCATGAAGAACCCATGTTTGTGTGTTGTGATTTGTTGTGGGTGGTAATTTCTGTACTCATGTGGAGCAACCATTATGTTTTTCAGCATTGGAATGAGCATATGCTCAAAGCTCGCCAAGAGGAGCGAAGGTTGGCGGCTGAAGCAGGGGAGTTCTGTGAGGACCACGCCACTCCACACATCACGGTGGTGGTTGACGGCGGCTGGTCACACAGAAGCCATGGCCACAGGTATTCTGCAAATTCTGGAGTTGCGGTAATCATTGGAGCACGCACGCAGAAGCTGCTTTACCTGGGTGTGAGGAACAAACTGTGCAGTACCTGTGAGTACTACACAAGAGAACAAAAGCAGGTGAAAGAGCACGCGTGCTACAAAAACTGGAGTGCAAGCTCTGGTGCTATGGAGGCTGATATTATTGTGGAAGAGTTCAAAATGAGTACAGAGATGCATGGCCTGGAATACCGTACCTTCATAGGGGATGGTGATTCATCTGTCTACGATCAAATCAGCACGAAGGTAGACTACGGTCGTTTCATAAAGAAGAGCGAGTGTGCCAATCATGCAGTCAAATGTTATACCACTCGCCTTTATGGTGTTGTGAAAGAGTGCGAAGGGAGTGCCAGCATACTAAGTTGCCCTAGAATAAAGCGCATCAAAAATGGTGCCCGCAAAGCAATCAGCCACAATGCCCGCACCCTGTGGGAGTTTCAGGGCTCCTCAGAGGAGAGGCAAGAGCTGACAAAGCGCAGCACACAAGATCTGACTGCTGATCTCTTGAATGGGCCAAGTCATGTATTTGGCTGCCATGAGAAATGCAAAAGGTATTTTTGTGATGGAACGAAGGGTGAAAATTCCTGGGGGTGCATTCCTCAAATGTTGAAAGTCAAGATAATGACTGCAGCAAATATTATTGCTGACAAGGCTGCCCGCCTGGTGACAGGTGATACAAGCAACCTTGCAGAGAACTACATGTCTCTTGCTGCCAAGTTTTCTGGTGGCAAACAGATCGACCGGTGCCAAAAAGGCTCTTATGAGCATCGGTGCCAAGGTGCTGGACTGAGTTTTCAGCTTGGACCTCAGTGGCATGCCATAGCTGCTAACGAAAAAGTATGTAGCAAAAAAAAATGACGAAAGAATGCATAAAAGGCTGCAGAGGAAACGGCTCTTTGATGACTGTGGTCAGCAGAAGCCTAGACGCAAAGATCCTATGGCCTGCGAATCTTTTTGTCACTATGGGCGTAACGTGAACAGCCAGATATGCCACCTGAACAGTTCTCTGAAAAGACTAGAGAAATGCTTCAGTGTTTGCAGGTTGATCGCAAGCAGCAGGAGGAAATTGAAAACGCAACACGAGGTCAGGCTGACAATCCAGCATCGTATACTGAGAGGCAGCATCGCCTTACAGCATCATACTTCCATTCCGTTTGTACACGGAAGGACTCTACTCCATGTGATGTACTTGTCAAAAGCCTTGTGCACAGAAAGAGCTTCACTATAGCAGCTCTGGAACATGGAAGGCACCATGAGAAAGAAGCTCTGAGCTTGTACGAAGCTTTGAAGCAAACTGAGGTGCAGCAGTGCGGGCTTTTTATAGATAGAGAGCATAGTTTTTTGGCTGCTTCACCTGATGGTCTGGTTGGTACTGATGGTATTGTGGAGGTGAAATGTCCATACACAACAAAAGACCAGGACCCACTGGAGGCTGCTCGAAAGATCTGTGCGAAAACAGATAGCAGTACTGCTCCTACGCTTCCGCAGTCTCACCAATACTTTTATCAAATTCAGGGCCAGCTTCACATTACTGGGAGGTCGTTCTGTGACTTCGTTGTGTACACCACAAAAGGAATTCATGTGCAGCAGCTGCTGCGAGATGATGAGTTCTGGAGGAACAAAATGGAACAAAGTCTTATTCGATTCTACAGAGACTGCATTCTTCCCGAAATTACTGACCCCCGAACTACCCGCTCAATGGAAATCCGCCGACCAGAATGGAATGGGCTTGCCATAGAGAAAAGCCAACTAAAAAAACGGCTTCTTCCAAACGGAAGAAGGAAGCGTGTGCCCAAAAGGAGTGAACTATGTACATTTGAAGCAGAAAAACAGTGCACGAAACTAGTGCTAAGAACTAGAGTTTTTCACCGGTACTAAGGCATCTGCAAAGGCTATGGCTCGCAGTGCGCTTGTACGATTTTTCATCACGCTTTGCCCCTCCCTCATCATAATCTACACATAAGCTGCCAAATGCCACTCGCATAGAAAGGTGTCCATCCCCCACAACGCAAACTGCCACTTCCTAACGAGCTCAGGAGGAATGCAAAACGCAAACGCGAAATATTTTGTGCAATGCAGAATCAGCAGGTGATTTTATTGCCCTAGATAAGCTGGAGTAGATTTTTTAGAAATGCCAACAGTTTATAGACCTACTTCAGAGCGGAGTGAAGAAAAAAATTACATCTGCCACATGTGGGATCCAACCCGCGACGTGCGCATGCTCAGGACGAGAGTCGTCATATACATAAAATATCTCTCAATGCCCTCTGTGACTTTTAAAACTCATCGCTTCTTTCTAAACACAAGCCCCTCAACTCTCCAATTTAGAGCCACTTGTACAGGACCCCAGCTCGGGAACAAGAAATATGCAGCAGATTTCTGCTCTCGCCTTACGAAATGTCACAGTGCCGTGACACTGGTAATCTTGCACATGCGTTCATGAAAAACCGCACTCGATAACACACACAACGAGGTAGCTCACGCACGCAACACAGGTACAGTTGGGACTTCAATGCACATACTAATAACAAAATTGCGGTCCGAATGGCTCACCTGCGTTTGGCCCTGACATCAGCCATGTGCGTACGAAGCTTTGTCATCGTCGACCTTTTGCACTGAAGGTATTTCCACCGATTCCCCATTTGACACTTTTACACAAAAAAAAACTGGCAAGATAAAGTGATAAAAAACGGTGCTGCACACAAATAGAAAAGCACAGTAAAAAAAACACCAACAAGCCAAACAGCACGATACGCAGATGACAGTATGCTGAGCAGCCGAAGAGAACGACTGAAAGGCCAGACAGGCTTCAGCAAAGTCAGTCGTCCGTACCGGAGCGGGAGTTGCGGGCGTCACACACACAGTGGAGGCGCTATGCACACGTTTCAGCAAACCCCAATAGTTACTGTCTCGTAAGTCTTGCTTCAAAATGTCGTTGACCGGCGGAACTCCATTGTTGAGTCAAAATGCCCGCGAGATTCAAATGCAGCAGCCCCGTCGACCAACAAAGGGGCGAGCTAACATGGGTCGTTTATCATACCCAAATTTACATCACTGGTAGTATTAATACCAGCGACTTCAGTTCCTGTGAAAAAAGCCTGGAAAATAACAGTGATCTTTAGCGGTGGATGTATTTTGTGGAGGTTACGGCACACAAAAAATGGCGCAACTGAATGGCGCAGTACTACTGTTCGGCGAATATTTCCTAAATATTTCGTGTGCCGAATTTGTTCCCTATACGACGTTTACTTGCTTCTAAAATTCGGTTGAAAAAAGCGCAGTTTCTAGGTTACGACCAACTCTGAACAATGAAAACTAAAAAATTATGACATGTAGCTCAATGAAATTTTCAAGAATTAACAAAATGGATACTATCTATAATCCTGCTAAATATGTTTGTGGCTTATGAATTGGACTAGGAGTTATTAATGAGTCATTTTTTTAAGGTTCACACTTATTTATGGCACCAGTTCTAAATAACTACCCAATATAACTCAATAACTCGCTTGTAAGGGTCTCGAGTCACACTTCATCTAAAAGCTGCAGAAGCAGTTTTCTTTTCGGAGCAGTAGTTTTCGTTAAATCCGGTCAAACGCAGGGAAGTCGAGCAAAAATTTCGTTTTATGCCCCTCGCTCTTTTGCTCACTGCTATCATACTAACGTGAATAGCTTTTTGCAACACATACCACCGCAAAGAGGATACAATTATCTTTACAATGCGCTCAATATCATTTTTCTAGCGCAAACGGATGAGCCACACCACTCACACAAACATGATGAAAAACGGCTGCTGACCGCCGCTAGCGTGGTACCACCGCCTTAAGGTATGATTGAATATTTTAAAAGTTTATGACATTTTATGCTCTTTTGTTTATAGTTTATTGTCATGTGGCTATGACGTATTTCCGAGCGTGGCAGCAGCTATCTAGCCCCCCTACCTCGCTGGTGCCACAAACGTTACACGATCTCTTACCTATACCTAAAACAACAAGTGTGCATCAAACTGGTAACACCAGGTATCTTGCAGGACTGGAATCCCTGGTACCACCACCAAAGCGGCGCATGTGGATGAAGAGCAGAAGTAGTGATTGGTGGGACAACATTGTTTGCTCAAATTTTGATGATGATGACTGGAAAGATAACTTCAGAATGTCACGGGCAAATTTCTGCGAATTGGTTGCGGCCCTTGCTCCGTTTGTGCCACTGGAATGCAATTATGAGCCAGTGCCAGTTGACAAAAGAATTGCTATTGCACTGTGCAAACTGGCTAGCTGCTGCGAGTACAGAGTAGTAGCGAACCAGTTTGGAATCCACAAAAGCACTGTGCAGAAATACGTGTACCTTTTCTCTAATACCTTAAGAAGGCACCTTGCAAGCAAATTTATCTACCTGCCATCAACTGAAGAGGCCACATTGATTGCCAGGAAGTTCTGCAAGAAGTGCCACATCCCACAGATATGTGGTGCCACTGATGGGGCACCCATATTCCCATCACTGCACCAAAAAAAGGGTACAGAGATTTCATCAATCGTAAAATGTGGGCATCCTACAACATGCAGGCAGTTGTGGACAACAGTGGACTGTAAGTGCATTTGTTTATTAATTATCGAAACTAAGCTTTCTTGCTGTTTGTATGCAACAACAACTCAAGACTTCTGGAAAACAGTAATGAAGCATGCTGATTAAGTGCTCCACACAATTAACTCTTAGATTCAAAGTTAGATAATTATTTTGGTGGTTGTGTTTATGTGCAAGGACAGGCATCACGATTGCAAACTTGACATTCTTGTGTGACTGGGAGGAATGTTGTGGAACAGGCATTTGGAAGGTTAAAGGGGCGTTGGAGCATTTTATTGAAGCGCACGGACATAAATTACAAGTTTGTGCCTACCGTTGCCCTCACAGCATGCGTGCTGCATAACTTTTGCGAGCAGCATTCAGAACTGTATAAGGACTCCAGGGGTGCCATTGTTTCAGTTACTAAATCAGACGAATTTCCGCAGCCCATCAGCAGGCCTTATGCAAGCACCCAACAGTCGGACATAATGGACTGCCTGAGCAATTATTTAGGCCACAACTTCCCGATTCGCACAAGCAGCTTTCGATATAGTGCATTTTGCAGAACATTTTTAGCTCAGAAGACATGAACGGTGAGCACAGTAACACAGAATAGGCATGAGGTATCAATGGAATGGTAGCGAGGTACTGGAAGTAGCAAGGGAATATGTTTACTTAGGACAGGTACTGACCGCTGATCTGGATCATGAGAGGGAATAGACACTTTTAGTTGCTGCGTACGTAGCGACATTGCGTACGCAACGCTCACTACGTTCCGTACGCTGTAAAGGACACCCCCGTCACACTTATAGTTGGCCGTACCGCCACAGAGCAGTCGCGTAGCCGTTGTGTTGTGTCGCCATCTAGTGACAAACACTGAAAGTGCTGTAGCGCTCGGCTGAACATTTTTCAGTTTCTGACAATATGAATAGTATATTACTGTTTTTAATGAAGGAGAAAATGTATAATGTTTAATGAAGTGCAAAAGTAGGCACATAACTAAAAAAAATTATTCGACAGGTGCGGTTGCTATGACGATAAACGTACACAACCTTAGTTAGGCTTAAAAGGTTAAAAATCGCCGGATTATCTGAAAAACAAGGGGCATTTGTCCCTAATATTTTGGCATGTGGGTGAGAGTAGACAAAATAAAAGCTAACAGCACAGTTTAGAGCGAGCCATCGCATTGAAGAAAACAGCGGCGAAGTGAAAACGGTCCGAAGCGGGCGAGATGGTCGCCGCCATGTTATCTACGCAGCACGTAGCGTCCCGCGTTGCGTACGCTACGTTATGCTTTACAGCGGGCGGGCGTACGCAACGCGCGGCTAGATACGTTGCGTTCTGCGCATGCGCATTCGTTACCCGCGGTGTCGTTGCGTACGCAAGCTCACTGCGTACGTCCAACTAAAAGTGTCTAATAACTAGAATAATACGCATGGGGTGGAGCGCATATGGCAGGCTCTCTCAGATCATGAATGGCAGTTTACCGATATAAGTATAACAACAGCTGTATCTTACTGGTACTGAACTATGGGGGTAGAAACGTGGAGGCTAACGAAGAGGGTTCAGTTTAAGGGTGTATAATAATGACTGCTTTCTTGGTCTTGGTGACAAGGCTACAGTGGCTGTGGACTGAACCGGCTTGTGATGTGCTCTGCTTCAGACAGACTATCACGATAGTCCTCAGATATGCGACTGTGCGTGCCACGTGGTTGCTTCCAATATGTCATGTGGGATCTTGTGTACTTCCTAGTTCCTTAAGCCATGGATTTTAACTGGCAATGTTTGGTTGTCACAAAGAACATCAAGGCTCAACAATACTTCACTTCGCGGTTCGCACCTTTCCTGTGTTGTGTTCTCAGTCATCTTTTGTACTGAAAATAATTTCGCTTTTGTAGCATGCATCACACACTTGAAACCGAAGTGTTAAGGCAGTTTGCACTTTGTGCAGATATACTAGTACTGCCAGCATCTTTTCCACTCGCATATTGAAAAGCCTTTATGCAAGCATACACTGAGAAATACGTAACACAGCCAAATTTGGAATGTAGGTCTTTTTTATTTGTCTCAAAAACCACATACAACAAATGTAATTTTAGAACAACATGAAGGGGTCCAGGAGGACCTCCGATTATTAAGTGCTATTGTTCTGACATCAGATAAACGCACCACAGTTTGTACCTCTCTGGTCAAGCAAAATTAATGTCAACCTTTGCAAGTAATAGAAAGAATGCAAGCATAATTACAGTTCATTAAAAGACACCAACAAAAAGCAGGTGTCATTACAACTTGAGATTATCACATATCTGAAACAAGATTATCATTAATATCTTAAAATCAGATTAGGAAATCAGAAGCATACCATGTAGTCTGTACTATTGCGCTCAGTATGACCTAAACACCACGCAAGCCCATGGCAAACCGCTCGGCACGGTTTTACACTGGCGCCGATCGGGCCATGTTTTCGAACTATCTGGAGAGGGTGTAGCTGTTCCAGCAAGCTCACATCACCTCCACTTCATCACTTTCCCCTTCACCCTCGATTAATCTTGTTTTGATATTACTTTCGAAAACGATAACTGTAGCCATTCGTCGACGCCAAAATTTTGTGATTGGGCCCGTCTCGGTCCGCCCAGTCGCTCTTATCTGGTGTGTTAATTTGCGCTTCATCATTTTACTGAACAGGAAATGGTGGACGGAAGCGCCGCAGACTAATATGCGGAAAAACGGCTGTTTGTAGAGCCGAGAATAAACAGCAATACTTTTTTCACCTCGCAAGTTGTCCCGGGTGCACAACAATGAGCGATTGCGGATAGTTGAACTGTCGTTAAAACTGTATACCCAACGCGGAATAGCTGAAATTACTGGGAGGTTAAATAAGACTGAACCGCATCATCCAGGCATATAGGGATGAAAGACTCATCGGCAACATTCCACATAAACGTCACCCTCGAGCAACGACTGCAGCTCGGGACAAGAGCATTCTTGAAGCCACGCGGGTGAGCCCCTTCAGCGCTGCCAAGGAGATAGCTGCTGCAGCTGGTGTGTCTTCGAACGTGTCCACAGCCAAACGCAGGCTTGCGGAAGGAAGTCTGAAGAGCCATGTGGCAGCTCAGAAGCCGCTCTTGACAGAAGTGAAGAAGACGGCCCGATTTAAATTCACAAGTGAACACGCCGACTGGACCACCGACAACTAGAAAATAGTAATATATTTTCCAATGAGTCAGTGTTCACAACGCGCTGGGATCAAAAACAAAGAGTTTGGCGCCCTGTCAATGCCCGCCACGATCCCCGTTACATGCAGGAAGTGGCATCAAGTGGCTGCACTGCAGTCAATGTGTAGGGAGCTTTGTGCCAAGATGGAATTGATGACTTGTATCATACTGACGGACACCTGACATTGGCAAGCTATAGTGACATACTTGATTATGTCACGATTCCCTACGTGTTGGATGGCCCTTTTCGTGAAGGAGATTTCCTCTTCCAGCATTATCTCTCCCCTGTGCACACCACAAAAATTGTTGAGAAACTCCTTTACAATCGAGGTGTGCAATGTCTACAGTGGGTGCCCAAAAGAGCCGACCTCAACGGCATTGAAAATGTATGGGGAAAGATGAAAGTCAGGCTCTGCCAAAGAGGTCTGCACCGATCATCTGCTGACTGCACCGATCATCATGTATAGGGAAGGATGAAAGTCTGGCTCTGCAAAAGAGGACTGCACTGATAATCCGCTGACTGTACCGATCATCATGTATGGAAAGGATGAAAGTCGGGCTCTGCAAAAGAAGACTGACCGATCATCCACTGACTGCACCGATCATCTCATGTATGGGAAGGATGAAAGTCGGGCTCTGCAAAAGAGGACTGCACCGATCATCATGTATGGGAAGGATGAAAGTCGGGCTCTGAAAAGAAGACTGCACCGATCATCCATTGAGGCAGGGGAGATACTCCACGGCTAGACGGGATGGGATGCGGGAGAACATTAGACTCTGTGGGATGCGAAGAATGTGCTTGACAGTCTGCAGACACACAATCACTGTGTGGTCATCGCTAGCACACCTGAAAGAAGAAATCAGAAGATCATGGAAACTACTCAAGCAGTGTCATCAAATTCAAAGACAAACGAGGCTTTGCACATCTTGGAAAGTGTTCAAACAGCAGAAGCCTCTACAAGCATGACAAACTCGGACTTGGTCTTGGGAAAAATGGAAATGCTGAAGGATTATGTTGCAGAGAAAGAAATTCCTCAAGAACTTCACAACAAGGCCAGCAAGTTTTCGGAACCTGTACTGAAGATTTATGAAGGCACTAAGAAGCAAGAAATACCCCACACGTCAAGGGAGCCAGCAAACAAGAAAATCGAGCACCAAGTTAGGCTTCAGTCTATAAAGAATTTGCCAGAGTGGAAGCTTGGGTGAGTTGGTGACAGTTCAGCTGCCGCAAATATCAGCTTACTAGGAAAATTATAGAGGCGTTCAATATGCATTCTCAAAAAGAAGGTAAGTGTGTCATTGCTGCCTCAGTGTTTCTATCTGTTTCTATCTGACTGCTAATCCGCAAATGGTGTTCGACGATAACGCTGTTTGAGTACTTCCTAATTTCAAGGTTCTTATTTCCTCTTCTCTGTTAAGAAAGAGCTTATATTGCCTGGTTTCATACAACAAATTTCAGTTGTAAGTTAGCGCCCATCCTGTGTGTCTCCCCGCGTCCGTGTCTGTTTAGCACTATGTGGCAACTGAATCTACTAAGAAGCCTAGGCTGTCCGGCTCAGGTTTTCCAATACCAACCGAGCTTCAGAAGGAGAGCATAAAAGAGCAAATTCTCAACAGCAGCGTTGAGCCTACTGCTATAATCACATCTCCACGACACAACTACTTATGAAAGGAGGAATGGACACTATGACATTCTCTTCTGATCAGCACATTCCATCGACAAGTTCATCTGTGCACATAATCTGATGGTGAATAGGTAAGATGGTTCACTCTGCATTCACAACGACAGTCATTAGAACAGCTGTATGGCAAATTCTTAAGATCTGCAAGGAAACTGTAACAGCCATTTTTTAAGAAATAAGCTTCATATCAGCACTGCACAAGTATTTACTCCTTGTATCATAATAAACTGTACAATGGTAACAAGGACAAAAAAGCCTTGATGCTGAACTGCTGATATGCATATAGAGTTGAGCTAAGTGTAGACAAAAAATCTGTTTGCGTGTTTTCTTCTTTCAAATAATTCATTAGGCATCAGCGCATGCATATATATATATATATATATATATATATATATATATATATATATATATATATATATATATATATAGGTCATCACGTGATATTTGCCCATGACTGCTAATTAATTTATAGCAAATTTCTCCTTGACGATGTTTAGGTTCCGATTTCAATGAAATTACGGCTGTGGGTGCAAAATGTGTTCAGGTCATGTCAGGCATTAAAAAAAAACTGCAATATAACAGCTCATAGATCGTTTGTTATCATTCCAGCTATTGAAGCAGGCCAGCTTAAGCACTGTAGTGGAGTAAAACTGTATCAGTGATTACACTGCACTTTTTTTCATTCCTGACATGACCTACCACACTTTACATGTCGTGGCCTTTGTTGCATAGTTGAAACGAGAATCAAAAAGGCACCAAAAAGAAATTCAGTTCAATGCAGAGTTGGAAGGAAAATACTATGGGATTATTCATGTATACTAATGTCCAACACATTATTTAAAATAAGAAAACACACAAGCCAAGAATTCGATGTCGATACTTCTTTAAAATTAACCGGCCAGATTGCTGCAGAACACAAAAAGCCAAAGTTTTAGTGAAGCAGAAGCTTGCATAAAAATTTTATCCCCCGCACAATGCTGCTCACTGTTTCAGCAGCTGCTGGCATTGCTTATTGCTTAACAATGTCTGATTTGCCTGATAGACATTTTCAGAGGTCGAGATGAGAGAGTATTTTACACAACTTGCTTTAAGTTGACCTGTTTCATTGTATGCAAGAAGTTGGTGCAGTGGCTATGCTGTTTTCATGGTATGCATAGCTTGACTAGTTTGCTGGCATCTAGCACTCCATTTTGAACTACTCTCATTTAAGAGCTATGCCATGGAAGCACTCTGCCAGTTTTGACAATGCGAAATTCATGGCACACTAAGGAAGCATTGCATAGTAATCATTTTGCTCATTTTTATTTGTTTATTCATTCAGTGTACCCCCAAAGGCCGTCACTGTGAATATTACAAATGGAGGGGGGCAGCTGGAGCAGAAAATCAACACGACTAAAATATTATACAGTGAAAATAACAAAAATAAATGGGACAAATAAGGGCGTTTAGGGCACAAAGAAACTCTGGGACGCGTTCCTCGCCCTGGGGAGCGCCGGCCTCATTAGTAGAGAAGCCCGACGGCAGCTACCGGTTCGTGGCAGACTACAGAGACCTGAACAAGGTCACAAGAGTAGATCCTTACCCCCTACCCAATATCCACGAAACCATCTCCCAGCTTGGGAGAGCAGGGTACTTTATGGTTGTGGACATGGCTAGTGGATATTGGCAGATAGAGATGGACGCTAAAGATAAAGAAAAAACCACGTTTAACACGTCCACAGGCCACTAAGAGTGGAACAGGATGCCATTGGGGCTCGTTAACAGCTCAGCGGTCTGGCAAAGGACCGCCGATGTAATACTGGCAGGGTTGCTCGGAAAACTGTGTCATGTACACTTCGACGATATTATTATATACAGCGAAGCGAGTCTTTCGAGGAGCACTTGCAGGACATTGAACGAGTGTTCATGAAAGTAGGGGGAGCCTGCCTGAAAATAAAACCCATGAAATGCCAATTTCTGAAGCCAGAAGTCAAA
Organism: Amblyomma mixtum; assembly: GCF_055824585.1. NCBI lineage: Eukaryota > Metazoa > Arthropoda > Arachnida > Ixodida > Ixodidae > Amblyomma > Amblyomma mixtum. The sequence goes on along the minus strand of NC_143015.1, from coordinate 44,313,206 downwards.
CACCTGGGACACATTGTTTCAGCTAATGGTGTGCACGATTTCGAGGTCATCCATCGCACAGGAAAAACAAACCCAAATTCGGATGCCCTCAGCTGTGCGACAGAAGCGGGCGTGTCCGATCTATTTACCTCGATCGAGGAAGCTATACTTCAAGATGAACAAAGGAAGGACCACTTCCTATTCAAGAAGATAGAGGAATGAAACAACTCCGCAGGCAGTATTAGCAGTCGCTACCATACCGACCAGAACGGCACCCTTAGGTTTCGGAACAAGGGAAGCTCCGCAGGAAGGTTGCGTGGTCATACCACCGTCGATAAGAGGAGGGATTCTGAGGAAGCACCACGACTCACCCTGGGCAGGGTACATTGGCGTTCGGAAGACACAGGAAAGGGCCGCAAAGAACTACTTTTGGCATGGGATAAAGAAAGACATAGCATGCTACTGCAAGCAGTGGACACGCCTTCTTCGCCAAACATGGCCTCCATCTAGGGATTTTAGGGAAGAAAACCCCCATAAAACTCGGCGCGGAGGACGGTCAAGGGGCCCGTCACATCAAGTAGCTTCCTCTTTACGAGACTCTTCAACTAAGAAGCACTCTCAGTTGCTGTATGTGTACACAATGTAAATAGTTGTATAAAGTTTTTCTTGCCTTCCTCGTAACCCAATCTCCGATCATCCTCGTCCCATCACCGGTCCGGCCATGCTACCCGAGTCGCAACCATTGGTTGGCAGCAGTGAGGTCGTCTGTGTGGGGTCCTGGCTCCAGTTTTGGCAAACACATCGTCTTCTCTCCTTGGGTATTGCCGGGCTTAGCATTTGTGCTGCTCTTCCTGGTGGTGTACGTTGGTTGTAGTAGCCTGTTCGGATTTGAACCTTGCTTTGCACCAACATCCTTGAGAGACTAGCGATCACATTACTAGCGAGCACTTGAAGCACCTTCGAGCCCTCCGTGTGACAGCGGCGATCGTCCAACCACATTGCCGCCGCCCGGGGATCCTTCGCAAGACGATGATGTGAAACGATCTGCTGCTTTTGCTTCCTTCCTTTGCAATGAAATGAATGCTTGGTGAATATGTAATAGCTTTATTATTTTGATTCCATATCGGACCATAGTACGGACGGATGGAAGTAGCGCTTGAAACTGTGCTGTATGCCTTGCTGGACATGCCAGTTCTCGTACTCAGAAATGTTCCAATAGAACCATTGTGCCTATATTATGTTTGTTCTTAAATCTGACCATTAACATGAGTGGGGGAATATTGGATACAGGTGTCTGTGCGGACACTGTCGGCCTATGCCAACGGTAACGGAGCGGCTCTGCTGTCGGGACCTCATGCAGTGCGTAGCCCGGATGAATGACTGCATCTGTGAAGACGATTATTCTTTTACCCTCTGCTTGGATGCTGAGGTATTGCGTGTTGCATACGCTGACCTCACTGAGAGGGAACAGGAGCCAGATATGGAAATCCATAAGTAAGTATCTTCTGTGCCACATTATCTGTCGTATCGACACTAGCGGTGGTTCGCGAGTTGTGTTCAGCACATTACGAATTTTCTAGTTTGTAATGAGGCCTCGTAACGGTGAAAGTATGCCGTTATGCCGTTATCCCGAGAAGCGACGAATGGTTGTCAACCGGCACGGATGCCTGGTGCAGCTGCCGGGCGGCGTGCACCTGCTCCTGTGGCATGGCTGGAGATACTCCAAGGAGATACTCCCATAGTTGATCCCCCCAAGTCATCCACTTTTGGGGAAGCACAGGGTCATGATGACGCGGATTTTCCGCCCCTCATCTCCAAGTGCTCATCAACGCACAGTGAACCATTGGCGAAAAATTCTGTCTTGAACAAAATGGGCAAGATTGATGCCGCAATTTTTAAGGCAATAACACGTGTGTCAGTCATAACGAACGGTAATATGGAAGCGGAGCAGCACGTCAATGACATTCTGACTAACGTGGCCAAACTGAAGATGTTACTTCTTGAGTCTACCCATGAGGTAGAAGGCCTAAAGGGTCACATCAGAGGAATGCGAGAAAGAGAGACTAGTGAGGGGAGACCCACTGAAGTGAACACTGCATGGAGGAATGCAGTGGAGAGAGGAGGACAACTGTCCGCCCCCCAGACGAGGGAAATCGAGAGGGCACAAAGACCTCCTAGCGAAGCAGTCATCATCCACGTGGATGAACTGTGTTCGAACGGAGTAGTAGATCTCATTCGTCAGAATATAGACCCATGTGCGTTGGGACTTAAGGATGTCACGATGAGGCCCTGCAGAGGGGGAGTAGTTATTGCTTCTAGCTCTAGAGATACAATTGCTTGAATCGAAGAAGAGGTGAACAAGTCCGACGTCATCAGGAAGCAGGTCGAACTGCGACGACCAAAGAAAAAGCTTCCACAGGTGAAGATAGCCAGAATCCCTAAGGACATTGTAGCAGAAGAAATTGTTCCAATTCCAATAATTTTGGTGCAGAACGACATGAAATGCGCAGAAGAAGACGTAAATGTTGTCTACGAAAGGGTAGGCAAATTCAGCAAAACAGTGGTGTTGGAACTGACAAAAAAGGGCTTTGAGTCCTTCAGAGGGCGCACCGACATCAAAATTCAGTGGACTAAATGTCCATCATATGATGCAACGTTCGTGCCAAAATGCAAATCCTGCGCATCCATCGGGCACACAGAGCGAGTTTGTAGGAAGCCCAACAGGTGTGTTGATTGCGGAGGTGAGCACCACGTCCGCCAGTGTAACAAGAAAATTCTTTTGTAAGGCGTGTGAGGACAGGGGCCGCGACCGGGAAGAGTGCCAACATTCATTCTGAAGCCTGACCTGCCCCACCTTCCAGGCCGCACAGACAGCAGAAACCAGGGCCCTTGTTGAGAGCCTAGGCCATTAAAACCAGGACAACCAGCATGGCTTCCATGGGCAAAGTTCTACAAATAAATATAGCCAGATCATTTAGTTTTCCCTATTATGCTAGAGCAGAACATGGTAGCCGTGAAACTCAATTTTGGAAGCCATCAGGTGCTATGTATAAACTGCTACATCCCTCCAAGTGAAAGCCTAGATGACACACTTGACATGGTAGATAGGGTCTTACAGGATTTCCCGTCATGTCATACCTTAATAGCAGGGGACTTTAATGCGAAGAGTTCAGTATGGGGAGGAGACGTCACAGACGAAAAGGGAAAGCGAATGGTGGATTTTATAACATCAAATAATCTAGAGCTAATTAACGACACAGAGTGTCTTCCAAGCTTTGAAACCACAAACAGCAAAAGTTGGATTGATTTAACCATGACATCAGTATCTCTGTACGCACACATTCAGAAATGGGAAGTGTTAGAAGATTACTCAAGTAGTGATCATAGGTATATTTACTTAGAAATGTTCTCGGAACAAAAGGAGCCAGTAACAAGACTTACAAAAAAAGGGCGAACTCAAAGTCATTGAGACCCTAGGAAAAGACACGTGGATGACTGAAACCGCAAACAAAAGCATCCAGTCAAAAGAAGAACTGAATAGTATAATTCAAACATTCTATGAGAAAGTGGAGCAATTAGTGAAAGAATTTTCTAAAGTAATTAAGAACAAAACAGAAAGAGCCAAGCCCTGGTGGAAACCAGAGCTGGAAATTGAAAGAAAAAAAGTAAATGCTCATAGAAGAAGGCTTCAAAGAGCTCAAGGAGAGATGAGAGAATTCTACAAAAGAATATACAAGGAGGCAGTAAAAAAAATACGAAAAGAATTTAGATGATGCAAAAGACAAATCTTGGAAGGAATTGTGTGCGCAGGCAAACAAGAATCCTTTCACGTTGCCGTATAAATTAGCAGCCAAAAAAATTAAAACAGCAGTAATAATATCAAGTATTACAACAGAGTTGGGAATTGTGACTAAATCAGAAGCAGAGGCTGTAGATTATATACTTTAGGAACTTGTATGATGTTGACGATGGTTCCCAAGGAGGACAAAAAGGGAACACCAGAGACGTAACTGTAAGCGAGAACACCCAAAGACTACATGGAGGAAGGAGTGGGGAGGAAAGTGAAGTAGAACAAAGTCGTGACGTAGAGTTCTCGGAGGACGAGGTTAGCCGTGTCGTTGGGACACTCAAAAAGTTCATCGCGCCGGGCCCAGACAACTTAAGGACACACTTCATTCAAGAACTGTACAGCAAAAAAAAAAAAACAGTTCTTCATTAATATATTCAATTCATCACTTAGATTAGGACGCCTTCCTGAGATTTGGAAAATATCAAGGATATTTTTAATCCCAAAAATAGGGAGAAATTGCAAGTAGCTGCTAACTCTTTCCGAACAATAGCCATCAACTCCACTTTCAGAAAGGTGTTAGAAAAGCTACTGAACGATAGAGCATATTACTTCTTGGCAAGCAACAACCTTCTTCCGGGCAGACAGTATGGGTTTAAGCATAAAACTTCAGCGACAATGGCACTAAGTCATATAAAAGAAATTATAATCAGAGAAACAGAAAAGCTTAAATTACTAATAATATCATTGGATATAAAAAATGCATTCAATCAAATTAATGAAGATAACGTAAAAACCCATACTGGAAAAAGTCAAATTCCCTAGTAACATAAAGAATATAATTCTAGATACACTAAAGAAAAGAATAATAAAGTATGAAACAGAATCTTAAATTACAATAGCAACTTAAAAAGGGCTCTCTACAAGGATCCCCCCTAAGTCCACCGCTTTGGATTCTTATTATGGCGGAATTATTAACTCAAGAAAAATCATCAAAATTTGAAATTCAAGCTTTTGCAGACGATATTACAATAACTGTTTTGGATTCTTAGTAATAGTAATATTCTAAATTGATCAACACCACAAAATAAATAAATAAATAAAAAAAAATCCCCTGTGCCCCTTGGTTTCTGTGGCTGTTGGCTTCTGTCATATTTATAACGAGCCCCTCATTCCCCTTCCCTTGTTTTCTTAATTGCTTAGCGAGGGCCTCGGTTCTGGCAGCCTTGACGCCATAGGAAGCATAACAGGGTTCTCACGCAGCTTCCACCCTCTCCGTTCGATGACGTTCTACGTCACACCTGCGGTAAATCAGGACGTTCAACGTCCGCCGCTTATGAACGTGGGTGGCGCTGATGAACACTCTCAAGGTTAGGTTACTTGTAAACATAAATACCCCCAAAAGCAGAAGGTTTGACAGCCGTCGCCGTAGCTCAGAGGTAGAGCACCGGACGCGTAATTCGGAGGTCGTGGGTTCGGATCCCACCGGCGGCATGTGGTTGTTTTTTCTTCTGTTTTTCTAATCAATTACATTTAAGCAATAACATATTCAGTAATATTCTAAATTGATCAACACCACAAAATAAATAAATAAATTTTAAAAAAATCCCCTGTGCCCCTTGGTTTCTGTGGCTGTTGGCTTCTGCCATATTTATAACGAGCCCCTCATTCCCCTTCCCTTGTTTTCTTAATTGTAAGTGGTAAGTCACATATGGAACTGGAAAAAAACAGTGAGGAAGCCCTCCAGCAAATTTCTAAATGGGCAAAAGATAATCACCTTCAATTTAATTATAGTAAATGTCATTATTTACTAGTAGGAAGAAAAAAAACTATCAGAAAAGACCACCACAAATCAAATTAGATAATGTCAACATCCAAAGAGTAAAAGAAATGAGAACTCTGGGAGTGATATATGATGAAGGCATGTCATTCTTACCACATCTAAAACAAGTTCAGGAGAAGGTTACCTCGTTAACGTTACGACTATCAAAATTCACAGGGCCAAATTGGGGAATGACACCAGGGCAGCTAAGACAAATATATAAGAGAGCAATCGAGAGGATAATTGTCTATGGATCACCCATATGGTACATACAACACTCACAGATGATCAGGCAACTGAAGGCTATCCAAAGAATACCACTATTAAAGATCTGCAAAGCTTATAGGACTACACCTAATGTATCATTAAACATACTGTGCAATGTTTTACTTGTTCATCTGATCATTGAGAAAGAAAATTGTCTTTACAACATCATACGCAACGAAGAAGATTTTGAATGGGATAACCAAGTTTTTAAGGGGGAGGAAATTGCACAAAGAATGGACAAGTGGACAATTCACCCAGCAAAAAGACAAAAAATTCCCTTCGGCAAACAAATCGAACCATCAGATTATGAAATTTTCACAGACGGTTCGGAAACCGAAACAACAGTTGGGGCGGCCTTCGTGGTTTATGATAAAAAGGGGGATGTAGTAGACTCTCAACAATTTAGACTACCAAAACATGCAAACAACTTCATCGCCGAAGCGACGGCTATCAAAGAGGCAGTACGTTATATTAGAAGTGTACAAGGCAATTCTCAGCATTACCAGATAATTACTGACAGCCTTTCAACTCTACAAAGACTAAAAAATCCACACAATGATAACTTATTTATAAATCAGATTAGGACATTAGTTAAAGAACAAATCAATCACAAGATAACATTTACTTATGTAAGAGCACATAGAGGATTCGTCGGTAATGAAGTGGCAGATCATTTGGCAAATAAAGCGAGAACACGCGGGTTAGATGTAACAGTACCAATAACAAAAAAATTCGTTAAAACCGAACTCTACAAAGAAGCTCAACACAAGTGGGAATTGTATTGGCAAAAATTTGGAAAAGAAACGTACGCATATCAATGGATCCAAACCGTTAAAAGCATTCCAAACTATTTCCCCACTAATCATTTGTCGTCTCAGGCAATTAGTGGCCACGGACGATTTCCATTTTATTTAAAGCGATTTAACATAGGCAACCAAGATTGTCCTTGTGGCAAAGAGGTAGACACCTTTGATCATTTTATTACAGATTGTGAAATTACAAAGGGGTTAACAAAAAAATTAAAACAAGTTCTATCAAATGACAGCACAAGTAACGAAACAGAAATAGTCCAAAACAAAAAAGCCTTAAAGATCATAGAAGAGATGACCGCACTCATAAACGACAAAATGCTAGGAACGTAAATAAGCAGCAGGAAAACGGTAACCTATGATTCCGTCTCCGGACAGAGGAAAGGGGAAGATAACAGTGAGGCCAACGGTGGGCTATGACACTTCAGTCGAAAAGAAACAGAGCCCAGGGATCACTCTGAGAGACCAACCATGGTGAGCAATCACCATGATCAAGTAAAACAAACATCAACCTCTTCCACAGCTCCCTACGGGTTGAGCAGCTCACACGGTGGGCATCAAAGGCAACGGCTCCCTTCGGGTAGAGCGGTCCACCCGTGGACTATGATATCATAGGCCACGAACACCTTTCGGGCCAAAACTGCACTCAGTGTATTATCAAGTAAACGGCTCCCTATGGGTTGAGCGACTTCACTCGGTGAAGATAAGTCCACTAGCTCCCTATGAGGTGAGCACCTTAAGTATCGGACAATCTCACTGCTTCCCTTTGGGGTCGAGCATCACCGACTCTCTGGGTCATTGACCCAATCAGGCTCAAAAAGATTATACTTTTAGGGGCAACCACGGAAAAAAAAAAAAAACTCACCACCACAGCAATCTCAAGTTTGATTCCCAAGCCCCGAGGAGGCATGTTCTGTGGTTAGCGGTAATCAAGTAAACAAAAACATCATGTGGAACTGGAGTTATCTTGTGCCGTCATAACAACAGAACAATAAGAGAAGGAATATAGTGCAAAAAAAAACAATAAAAAACGTAAGAAGCATCAGTAATAGAGAATTCCGGCAAGTGCTCGATAATAACGCTACAAGTAGAATAAGAAGTACAGAAATTAATGGGTAGCGTACAAAACGATGGCCACCCCATTAGGGGAGAGCAAATTAAATTAAATAACGAGGAATTATTGCACAGTGTGTTTAATACAATAGTGAAAGTAGGAGGGAATAGACGTATTAGGACAAGGGAGGAGAAGGATGTGAATTGCGAAACACTAAACATCGCAATCTAAGTGGAAATACCTCCCACCATTCTCATGCAACAATGACAGGAAATACAGTAGCAAAAGTAAAAGAATTAGTTATTCGAATTATACAGAATAGAGAAATTAGTCCTGTGTTCTTGAGTTGTGAGTTTTGCAGAATGTGAAGGCACACGGAAGGGCACGGCAGATGAAAACCAGCGACTGCAGTGACTGGAATCACCAAGTATGCTGGGACAGCCAACACCGATGGCATGGCCGACACATTGCTGGACGTCCAGTATCAAGCTGGAGGACAGCGTCTTCAGTAATGACATGACCGCCCAGTTACCACACAAGGTGAAGAACAAGTAGAAGTGTGAAGAGAAGACCGTGATAGGCATCAATATAAATTTAGAGTAGAACTTTCTAACAGCTACTGTCAGAATTTTAATTCACTGAAGAATTGTAAGTCAAGAAAATCAAGAAAACCATGTAATTAATACATAATCTTCAATGTAAAATAAAAGCCGCTGAGCCGGGCCCCCCCTCGGCTGTGGTTTCGCTGGTGATGGTAGACCCCCCATTTTTTTACTTTTTTTTTCTGCAACGCAAAATTCTTTTTTTTTCTCCCTTTATTTATTTTACATTGGTTTAAGCCCGTTGTGCTTTAAGGTGGTGCGGGCCGGGCACTATTATTCTTATTTCTTTGAACTGCCCACACCAATTTTGTATAAGCACCACGGCTGGCATCCACAGCCCCGAGGCTCTGAGGCACTCCGAGAGTGCCCCCGTTGTTGGGTTACCAGTCCAGAGACCTCGCGCTTGGATGCAGCACCGGTATTAACCGGAGCCAAGGAAACTATGAATGAAACTAGCACTAATTATTTGTGCATTTCAGTACAGAGCCACTGGTAAGCAACGCAATCTGTTTGCTTTTTATCCACCCTCCTTCCATGCGTGGCTTCCAATGTGTAGTTGCACGTCCTCGCATGAGTTTATAGTATGTAGTACAACCTCTTTGGGTGATGACTGTGGGGCTGCAAATGGTGTGCTTGGAGTGCAGCAAACTGAAGGAATCATTACACATCCAAATGCCAAGCGAAGCGATAAACAGGACACGGGGAAATCTGCCCGAGATGTACATGAACTTCGTACGCAACACCTTAACTTCATAAGTAACGGTCCATCTTGTTTCATTAACATTGTGAACAAGGCACCCGTAGCGGTGCCGAAACGTCAATGTGTTTACGTTTTGTATGTTTTTCTTTTCCACTCTGACCTCGGCGAGTGCTGTTTTCTTCAATATGTTGTAGAAGTGACAGTTTGTCAGTACGGACAGTCTGAATAAATTTAAATGTTTGAAATTGCTGAAGCAAGGTCCGTGGCACTGCATTTTTCTTGCTTCTAAGCATTGTGTGTGACTTTGGCGGCAGCCATCCAGCAACATCTCCATTCCGGCAAACCTGCAAGAAGGTGACCATTCTGTTCTCAAATTGGAGAAGACGTCACCCCATATTTGTAATTCACAAAAATGTTTGAGGAAATGAGTGTCAAATGTGCGTTGAGATGATTCTCTACACAAGATGGCCTTCTGATGATTTGGTTAGTGTCAGATAGAGTAAGCCGTCACACAGGCTCAGTGGTTATGGTGCTCAGCTGCTGATACAAAAGACGTGGTCCGATCCAGGCTGTGGTGGTTGCATTTCGATGGAGGCGAAATGTTAGAGGCCCGTGTACTGTGTGATGTCAGAGCACTTAAAGAACCCCACATGGTTGCAATTATCTGGAGCCTTTCACTACTGCCTCATAGCTGGAATCAGCTTGGGACGTTAAAACCCCATGAACCGAACCCTAACTGGACAGTTTTTGGGAAGAAAAATGCCTTAAAAAGAGCACAGCTGTTCATTCGGAACTGCTGCCCTTCTTTCAGTGCATTAAAATGTACAACAAACAGCTATACTAGCATAGGCCCTTTATACAAGAGACCGACACGTGCGGTAGCCATGAAACAACTGACGTTTATTGCCCGCTCACCGGAAGTGCCCGAGCACGTTGCCAGACTGGCTGGCGTGCACCGTATAGTTTTAGCGGTCACCGATACATCCTCTTTTCTTTAAACATTGAGAAGGTGAGAGTAAGTCCTTCACAACAGGGAGCTGGTGATATGCAGGACGGGGCGGCTTAATTCTGGTAGGCCAACCGGCGGGGAGGCCTTCTGAGTCTTGAGGACCGTCTTAGTTTTGCACCAACCACTCTAGTCGGTCCAGAGGATGCATTGTGTTCTGTAGCAGTCTCTGCTGCTCCCCCTCGAGGTTGCACCGCTGGCTGCTCCCCTGTTTGTTGCTTGGGCGACACGCTCGGTTCGGTTGCACCCAACACTCCCGCTGGTCTAGGGGGTGTGAGAGGAATGAACTCTGCGGAACCCCTTTCTCCTGTTGCTGGCGAGGATGCTGTAGGCGGTCTTAGTAGTCTAGGTGGTGTACACAGCTCCCTTGCTGGGGCTGTTGATCTTGCATTCGATAACGGAGTGTCAACCCGCATGAGGGCCTCTTGGGGTCTTGTCGCTCTCTGCAACACTGGGCGACTTTCCACGTCTCCAGCGCTGCGTCCTGAAGGATGAAGCTGTTGTGATGTTAGGTTGCAAACCTCTCTCGTTTTTCACAAGTCTTGACGGTTCCTTCTAAATTCGCTTCCATCCTCTGTTATTACTCTGTATGATCGGGGGGCCACAAGATCTAAAACTATAGCTTTTGTGCCCCACTTGCTTCCAGACCTAATGCGAACACTGTCTCCAGGCTGTAATGGCGGGAGCTGCTGTCCTTTGTTCGTATCCTGCTCATGTTTTCGAGGTTTTGAGAGCTGCTGAGCTGAATCCGAGCATGGGTCCGGGAGCGGCGTTCTGCTGTCGCGACCCTTGAGATACTTGGATGGTGAGACACCGTCTTCCAGCGGAGACGCACGATAGTTGAGGAGGCCAAGCCAAAACTCCTCCTTTGATGATCCTGCCTTCTTGAGTAGCCTCTTGATTATTTGTACGCCTTTCTCCGCGAGTCCATTCGATTTCGGATAATAAGGGCTGGAAATGATGTGTTCAAAGTCAAACATCACTGCAAAGTCTTTAAATTCCTTGGCTGTGAATTGGGGACCTCCATCAGTGCAGACTTCGTGGGGGATGCCATAACGTGCAAATATCCGAGATAGTTTGTTTATGACCTCAGTAGTTGTGGTACCGTTCAACTCCTCCACCTCCGGATAGTTAGAGTAGGCATCGTACACAACAAGGTAATGCTACCCAGCATGCTCGCACAAGTCAGCTCCTACCCTGTACCATGGGCGACTGGGCGTATCCCGTAACAGCAGAGGTTCAGCAGGCTGTTTGTAAGCATGTATCTGGCAAGTCGGACACCGCTCAGCCATTTCTCTTATTTCAGCTGCCATCCTGGGCCAGTACATGAGGCTGCGTGCTCGTGATGTGCGTTTCGCTATGCCCAGATGCCCTCGATGCAACCGACAAAGCATTTCCTTTCAAAGCTCGACAGGAATGACAACTTTCGTACCTTTCAACAACACACCTTCCAACACTGACAGTTCACTGGTGTGCGTTTTCCACTCCCCGTTCAAAGACTGTGACGCCTGCAGTTTTGCCATGATTTGCTTCAGCTCCGGGTCCCTAGCTGTGGCATCTTTCAATTTGTCCATTGTTCTCTTGCTCACCCGGTCCTCCAAGACACTTATGGCGTGTACTTCCAAGTCATCTGAGAAGTTATCTGGCAAGCGTTTCCCTTGCATCCTGGAAAGAGTGTCAGCAATAACCAGTTTCTTCCCAGGAACAAATTGCAACAGGTAGTCGTATTTCAGCAGTCGCAGGAAGCGTCTTTGAAGTCGAGGCGGGATGTCTCCGAGTCCTTCCTTCGAGATAGATATCAATGGACTGTGATCGGTCTCTATAGTGATTCTTCGGCCCAAGACAAACTCATTAAACTTCTCACAGCCAAACACTATTCCAAGGGCTTCCTTTTCAATCTGTGCATATCTGCGCTCGGTCTCTGTCAGGACCCTTGACGCATAGCCCACAGGCCGCCAGTCGCTACTATGCTGCTGGGAAAGGGCTGCACCCAATGCAAAGGCGGATGCGTCAGTGGACAGCTTTGTAGGTAAAGATGGATCAAATATAGCAAGTACAGGAGCTCGCGTGAGCATTTTGTTTAGACGGGCCCACTCGATGTCGTGCGCTCTAGTCCATTCAAAGACAGAGTCCTCCCGCAACAGACCACGAAGTGATTCTGTCTGACTTGCTAAGTTCGGCAAGTACTTGCTGAAATAGTTGACTGCTCCAAGTAGCCTCTGGACTTCCTTTTTCGTAGCTGGCTTCTGGCAATGGGCTAGGCACTCTACCAGTTCTAGGTTTGGTTTGATGCCTTGTTCACTTATTCTGTCTCCAAGGAAGTCGATCTGTTTCACTCCGAACCTACATTTGTCCCAATTAAGAGTTAGGCCAGCAGCACTGGCCGTTTCCAAGGCTCTGTACAGTCTTTCCTGGTGCTCTTCCCATGAGGCACCCCAAACCAAAATGTCATCGATGTAGATGCGTACCCCTGGTAGTCCGTCGAAAATGTCATCGATGTAGATGCGTACCCCTGGTAGTCCGTCGAAAATCTCTGTCATTGTCCTTTGAAATATCTCTGGAGCCGATGAAATACCAAAAGGCAGCCTTAGGAACCGGTAACGACCAAATGGACTGCTAAATGTGCAAATTCTCGAGGACATGTCATCAAGCGGGATTTGGTGGAATCCACTATTGGCGTCAAGCGTGCTGAAATATTTCGCTCCTGCCAGTTCACTTTCGATCTCTTCCCTGCGCGGAAGCTGAAAGTGTTCCCTCTTCAAAGCCTTGTTCACTTTTTTGGGGTCCATGCAAACGCGAAGTTGGCCGTTCTTCTTTCGAGCAATAACAAGTGGGCTTACCCAGTCAGATGGCTCTCGCACCTTGGCAACGATGCCTGCAGCCTCCAGGCGATCAAGCTCTTCTTTCAGCCGCGATCGAATTGCGTGAGGTACCCGCTGCGCTGGCTCGGCGACTGGACGGGAGCCATCTTGAAGAGTCATGCTGTATTCCCGCTTCAGTTTTCCGATGCCCGCGAACAACTTTGGATACTGCCGGCGAACGCACTCGGACAAAGCCTCATCTTTTTTTACTGCTCTGATTCTGTTGACAAGACCAAACTGCTCACAAGCCTGCAGTCCCAAGATCGCATGACGGCCCTTCTTCACAACAAAGAATTCCACTAGTCGAGTGTCGGCGCCAATCCGAACCGGGAGGCATACCTTTCCCATGTGCACGATTTCATTCCCGCCGTAGCTGCGTAGTACAGCTCTGGCTGGCTCTGGCTGCTGCTGGGTTCCCAAGGCTTCAAACAAGCCGCGCGGCAGCAGGTTGGCCTGCGCGCCAGTGTCGACTTTCAGCCGCACTTCCTGTTTCGAAATACGAGTCGCTACCTCCCAGTCATGCGCATGAGCAGCGCTCGCTTTCTTGCATGCTGTAGATACGTGCAGCACGGTAAAGCCGTCGTCGTCGTCCGGCCGCTCGGCAACCTCGTTAACATCCGCTGCTCTTGCTTTGCAGCAAACTGCGAAATGATTCTGCCTTCTGCACCTAGCACATTTTTTCCCATATGCTGGACACTCGCGAGGCCTATGCGAGCGGTTGCAGTAGCCGCATTTCTTTTCTTGGTGTCTCCCTTTGCTGTAACCCAGCGCATCGTTCCTGTGCTGCTGATGCTTGTTTTTCTCTTCACCCACTGCGTCGACACTTTTGTCTTCACTCCACACTTTGCTTTGTGCGGCAGCGATTTCCTCAGCCTTTGCCCACTCGACGGCTGCGGTGAGTGTCAAGTCCTTTTTGGCTAGAAGCTTTTCCCTCAGCATCCTACTAGATGTGCCGTACACTATGTGGTCACGCAGCATCGATTCCCGAAGGGTGTCAAAATTGCAGGTCTTCGATTTCAGTTGCAGGTCTCGATAGAAGTGCTCGAACGGCTCACCTTCGGCTAGCGTGCGGTTCCGGAACACGTAGCACTCGAACGTCTCATTGCTCTGCGGTAGGCAGTAGGCTTGAAAAGCTTGCACTAGCTTGTCGTGGTCCTTCTTGTCTTCAGCGGTAAGATCGAAGGTGTTGTAAACATCTATTGCCTCTTGACCGGCGAGGTGAAGCAAAATGGCGGCTTTCTGGGCGTTGCTGCGTTGTCTTCCTGGTTCTGTTGACTCAGTGGTGATGAAGTAGAGCTCTACCCGTTGCTTGAATCGAGTCCAGCTGTCCGCCACATTATCCCTGAAACGTAACGGCTCTGGAGGCGGAAGCTCCGTCATTTTTTGGTGCGGGAACTGGTCACTTCTGACACCATGTATACAAGAGACCGACACGTGCGGTAGCCATGAAACAACTGACGTTTATTGCCCGCTCACCAGAAGTGCCCGAGCACGTTGCCAGACTGGCTGGCGTGCACCGTACAGTTTTAGCGGTCACCGATACAGGCCCAAATGTGGCTCAAACGTTTCAGTAGCCAACTGATTTTTGTGCCAATTTTCGCCACTGAATGCCACACTGGTCCCCTATTGGTGTGCTGCTTGGGTTGATCATTCTGACTGGCCGTAAATGTGATGAGAGGCACGACCCCTTCCCGAAAGCGAGGCCAGATACTAACAAATCAGTTGTGCACCCAAGTAGACTTGAAAAAATGCGGGTGAGTTATGCATTTCACCTGTTCTGTGATGGAGCCCTACGAGGCGCCTTCTTGTACAGACATGAAATTGAGAGCCAGTGTGGAAATTCAAGTGCCGCTGAGCGAGAGCACTCTTTGGTGCAATGACTTCAACGTGTAGTTCCGATGAGCTGCGGCCAGGCATTATGCTTGAAAAATGCACGGAGGACTTTTTGGCCTATCTAGACACCTCGGAGGGAATGGGTAGGTCACAATCGCAGGGCTACCTTACCCAAAGCACAAGTGAAGGACTTTGTGTCACACTTCTAAGTGCTTTGGCTCTTCTCACCTATGTGAAAAAAACTTTACTGTCGGTACCTGATGACGTCCAGGGGACGCCACTGAAAGACTTCTGGGGATTGTGAGGCAGATGTCGGGGTGCAACAATCATTTCACCCCAACCCAGTTTTGATTTCGGTGAACTGCCTAAGCTTCCAAGATCTTGCAAAGTAGCTAAGTCTTGGAAATGTGCCGAGTGGACTTCTGAACAGCCTCATCATTGCTGATGATGTGAAGAAGGCGAAGTCTCTGAATAAGAGTGACCAGCTTCTCGACGTGGGACACCTCACTGAGGCGAATGAAGTGCTCAAAGAGTGCAGTACTGAACACACATCTCGCAAGCCAGTGATTCAAGGCTTATATTTTACATTGCTGGCTATGCGGCAAAGAAATGCATTGCCGGCAAGAAATGTGAAGAGTGCTGCAGACAACTCGCTCTCAAGGACGGAAATGATCCAGATGCAGCCTGTTGCATCAATGCAGTTGCAAGAGGTGGTCTTGTGTTCCTTTCACCCAACCTAAACGCCCTTGTGACATCCCTTGAAAACATTTCCACTCGCTGAACTCACGAGTTGCAGCTGGTTAATGAGCACAATGCATCTGTTACAAAGTAGCCAAATTTTATGTTCTGAGTAGACTACACTTGTACTTTAAGACGCAGAACTGCTCAAACTGAGGAGTTATTTTTAATTTGTTACTTTACTCCAAGGAGTTCTGCCTGGAATTGATGTTTACATACAACCTTCTACTAAACATAGATTCTACCCCTCCAGCAATAATCTCCACACTGTGATATTTCTCTCCTTTACTGACATGCTTGTCCTTAAGTGCAGTAAACAAATTTATTTTTAAGCATGACAGACTACAGTCACTGGAACTGCAATTTGTTTTTCCTCTAAAGTACTGTTTTACATTGCGTGTTTATATTTGGTGACAGGGGCAAAAATTTTCTCGCGAATGATCAGTGAAGGTGTTCGACAACCGTTCACACCAATTTTTGACAATTTCCTGCTGTTTTCAAGCCCAGGCTCGCTAGGACTAAAGTAGGCCTGGCTAAGTAAGGCTAACGGCTTATACTTTATCACACAAGATGTTTGCAGCACTACGGGAGGTAGAGCTCTCTCGTCCAATCAGGGCTGCAGAAACACAAAAAACAGTCCTTTGAATATTTGAGAAGTGTATGACTATTAATCAAAACAATAAGCATAGCAACTTAAAACACGGTTTGGACAGGTATATTTACATGGTAGAAAGTGTTTGAATCACTGGTGATATTAACAGACAAAGCCCGTACAGACACAGCTCTGTGGAGGCCTGCTGCGAGGTAGTAATGAGTCGTCATTTTCCAACATGGCATCGATCGAGTTGGTTGTCGCCTGTGTGCTCTACACCAATAGTGCACTGTTTTCCCAAGCAGGCGAAGCAGGTGGCTTTAAATGTTCTTGAAGCGCTTCGCGTCGAGTGCGGGGGCAGTTCGAGTACAAATGCGCTCATCAAGAGGACGGCAAAACTCACGCAGGTGAGTAAGCGAACGCTTTACAAGTGGACCACGCAGACGTTGAAGGCGGGACGAGTGTTGTCACCGAAGAACCAATCTGGCGGAAGAAGCCAAGACCAGACGAAGAAGCTGGACGATTTTGACCTGAGCGTGTTGCGAAGGGTGGTACACAGCTTTTTCCAGGGAGGGGAAATTCCAACTATCGCGAAGGTGGTGGCGCATTTCGAAAAGGACGACACGCTACAGCCGTGTCCACAGCGACAATGCAGAAGATGTTGAAGAAACTTGGCTTCCGATACAAGAAGCACTCTTGGAATGCGATGCTAACCGAAGCAACGCACATTGTGCAGTGTCGCCGCCGGTACCTGGGTAGGCCTATTTTCTTCACTGACAAAATGTGGATTAACGCCGGCCACACGCGAAGTCGAGTGTGGACTGACTGCACCATCCAATTTGCACACCAAGCGCATCGATCCAGACTGTCGACTAGTCTACAAAACCCCAGTGGCAAAGGTGGCAGGCTTATTGTGACGCACTGCGGAAGTGAGCAAGGTTTTGTCGAAGGCGCAGCGGAAGTTTTCCGACCTAAGAAAAACTCGGGCGATTACCACGAGGAAATGAATGGGAAACACTACAAAAACTGGTTCTCCAAGAAACTTCTCCCACTACTACCACCCGGCAGCGTTACAGTGATGGACAACATGCCATATCATTCTGTAAAGCAGGATAAAGTGCCGCGGATGAGTAGCCTCAAAAAGGACATAGAGGCTTGGCTATCCGGAAAAGGTGTCGCGTGGAGCAGCGGCATAGTGAGGGCTGAGCTCATGCAGCTTGTCAGCATTGTGAAAACAGGTGGGGAACGATACCGTGTGGACAGCATTGCTGAAGCTGCTGGCCATCTCGTTGTGCGTCTACCACCCTACCACTGCCAACTGAAGCTGATAGAGCTTGTCTGGAGCGACGCCAAGGGTTTCGTAGCCAGCCAAAATAAGACGTTTTAGCTCCAAGACGTGGAGCCTCTGGTCTGGCAAGGCATCACGCAAGTGTGACTGTTGAGAAATGGAAGAATTACGTGCAGCATATTACTAGTGAGGAAGATGTGATGAGAAAACTGGACCACATCATCGACATCACACAGAGCCGGAAATGCTGAAGGATATGGAGGAAGCTGTAGCAACTAAGCGTACAATTCGTGGCATACAGGGTCCCTCACCTCTTGTTAATGTGCCAGGGTTTAAATACACCATGGAGTTTTAATTTAGACTATACGCACTGTGCACTGCTTGATGTTGCTCATCAGTTCACTGAGCTGTGGTTGTCAGGTGTTGGTGAACAATATTACATTGGAGATCAACACACGGTAGTCCATAGTGAACGGCTCTGAGGTCTTAGGCCACCAGAGTGTTTCAATAGGACACCACCTGTTCTCGCACTCCACAAGTACTGGAAGGCAGCCCAGTAGCAGTGTGGGATTTTTTATTACTGCCTGCCTTGCTTGAAGGATGTGCTGTCAGAACAGTACTACAAACATTTTGAACTTTTTAGTTCAGCCCTGTATATGCTATGCAAAACATCTGTAACTGCTGAGGATGTCAATATCAGCACTTTGAAGCTTATGGAGTTTGTAGTGATGACTGAATTTCTGTATGGTAGAGCACAGATGTGAAATGATTACACACTGGTGCACCTCCTGAAAGGTACGCTACTTCCTGGGCTGTCCCGAGCACTGTCATGCTTTCTATACAAGTCTAACACTAGCCTTCTCCTAAAGCTTGTACCATTTTCCAACGGTGTGCCTCTCCAGATTTTCTCACATGTTTTACTTCCAAGCAGTTTTCTTTTCCTGTCCACCTTTCTTGTGAGTGTTTTGTTTTGAGCTAACTTTTGCACAAAGTTTTTTTTTAACTTAAGACTAGGAAATTCAACTGCACTTGATGAAAAACAAAGAAACCAGGCGCCTTGGAAACCCTTGGTAAACCTAAACCAGTACCCGAGTACCTTTGCAAGTTTGTCAGAGGGTTCACTTCTGGGGCAGTTGACCACAATGCCGAGCGTGACAGAGCAAGAATTGCCATTCACACTATTCACAGCATGCAGTACTTGGTTTCATCAAAGTGGGATTTGACAGAATGGAAACTGAGGAATGTCTACCTTAGGGCAGAGAGGATTCTCTCTGTAACTGCAACTGATGGAAACTGCTGTGTGTACATCATGTCATATAGCTAAGATGTTGACTCTGGAGATGCAAGTCACCTGAAGCATACTCGAAAGCACTCTACGCAACTTTTGTACAAGCTTTGCGAGTCTATGCACTCATATACGTAAATTGGAGAACAACAATGAAGCTATATTTGCTGAACTGTGCAATGAGTGTGAGTGGTCCTAAGGCAAGGTGGCTGCTACACTTTTATATTTAATAAAAATTATCCTGTCAGTTTGTCTTTTGATCTATTTATGTGGCTTTCCATGTGGCAGCCTTAAGCTTAGGAATTCCACTCTGCACATCTTTCAATTTACACAGTTGTTTTCATGTGTATTTGTTTAAAGAAGTAATTATGGAATGAGTGTGTTGTGCCATATATTTTATCTTGTTCATAATTGCTTGAGTATTTCACTGTTTAGTTCAGCATGTTTGGAATAAAGTCCTTAATGTAAGTACCACACATAACTGCCTCCATGATGTCAAAACAACATATCAAATTAGAAACCTTCTCGCCGTGCCCGGGACTACTGCACTGATTCACTACTGGTGAGTAGCCGATCCAGCCATGCTGCCACTGGTGCAACGTCTCCGGCCGTACACATCTTTCAGCCACATGCCACAAGGAGTGTCTAATGTGGATATCTGCAAAGAACTGGTAAAGACTTTTTCAAACTCTGAGCTGGGAGGGTGCGAGATCAACTTCAAGTCAAAACACACCGTCTAGCGATCCCTCGAAAGACCTGTGATTGATGTGTGCAGCACCGTGGCGTGTTTTGCGTACTGCGGCACACGCTAAGTACTGTGGTTCGCGTCTTTGGTTTCCCAGCAGACATCGAAATTGCAGAACTGCGAGCGGCACTGGAGTAGCACACCCCGGTCGAGTCTACCATCGTGGAGTACTCTTCTAAGTAGCTTTCTAATTAATTTGATGCTCTAACCTTGCTTACCGATTTGAAATGAGGTCACTGACCTAAAATTAATAAAATGTGAACAGTAAAATGGACACTAAAACGGCTCCACATAAAGGGGCTCTCAATATTGTTGCGGTATGCCTAGGATGTTAAAGGATGCCTCTTCACAAATGTCCTCCAGCAAGAACTTTTTTAATGTGTTCTGTGGAAACTGAGTTATCTGTAGTTAAAATTTGAATTTCCGCGTTTTTGCGCCTTTGTCTTTCCTCTCAGTGCTTTTGCACACTGAAATGTCAGTGCTCCCCAGCAGACCCCCCCCCTGCATCTCCCCCTGCCACCGACGCGCATGGGGTAGTTCTCCGGAAGGCAGAGCTTCCAGCCGCGGCCATGGTAGCAGCGTGATGTCAGAAAGAGTTGGCAAGGCGAACGAATGATAGACCTGCGCTGCTGACGTCACGAGCTCTACATGACACGTTGCGCACGTATTCATGTGAAACCCCGGCACCGCTGGTCGCCCCGAGGCATGGAAGCGCGAATTTTAAAATATATATTGTAAATGATTGGCTCGCTTTCGAGGTCTTGTACGCGGCACGAACACTCGGTGGCATGCACCGTACTTAATGCAAGCTTATTATAGTCAACCTCGAACACCCTTTTTAAAGCCATCTCACAAAGCCATCACGAGTGCCATTTTACTTCTCCTTGGAATATAGGCTGATTCTATTACTAAAACAGCCAATAAAGGTTGTTTGTGTTTTCAGTTGTGATTTAAAGGGATACGAAACAAAATCTCAAAATTGAAAAAAAAAAAAACGCTGAAAATAGATGCTTTGAATATGATTACACTGAAATGTAGTCGTCACTTAGCATATTTTTCAGTGGATGGTTTTTTTCCCGATGTTTTATGAGCGTGCGCGAAGCTGTCGCGGCCTGTGCGGGGTAAAGAGTATGACGTCATAACACCCTCATTGACAGCCAGTCTGGGCCAATCCGAGCCAATCCATCCCAGTCGGCCGCGGTCACTCGAACCGCGATGCCGTACTGCTGGAGTCCTTCCACCAGCGATAGGAGCCTTACCAGCGACGAGTGCAGCACTGACAACGAGGAATATTTCCACCCGCCGAAAAAGATATGTGCTTACGGCTACGAGCCATGTGCGTCAAGCGGCACCGAGCAACCGGAGAAAGCGGGTGCGCCAGTCAGGCAGTCCAGGCCAGCTACATGGTAAGCTTTTTCTCACGTGTATGCAACACAGAATTGCAGGAAAGGTAAACTAACGATATGTTATGTGCTAGTAAACAGTAACATGCAGAGCTGAGACAGATAAACAATTATTATGACTCAGTTTGTCGTTATGTGTTGTCCGACGCAGTTTGAAGGTGCTCGCCACAGCGTTTACAGGGCTGCACGTGTTTGCACGCCAAGGGGCAGGATACGTGGAATTCTGCTGCCGTTTGACAACTCGATGCTACACTCGATGTGTCTCATCCAAACTTGCCTAGAAGGACTTTGCCGGTAGTGTTTGTCGAGATCGGCTGATGCATTTCAGGCCCCATCGCCTTCAAATCGCCTATGCTACGTGGACGTGCGGCTGCAGCCCGGATAGAGGAAACACTGCTTGAACAACTGTCATGAAAGCCGACGCGTGCCCATGCAAAGTGCAATTGCAAACCATTCTGTAAAGCTCAATATTGCAAAGCAGCCAGCTGAACTGTAATGTGGACATGCAGGGCATTTTAGCGTGCAACCACAACATGCAATCTACTTCGAATACCCGCTCTCAGGCTGCCCACCGCGCGTTTTAATTCGGAGCAGTGCTCATGCATCTTTTCATCAACTGAACACGAAGTACATTCAACACGAGTTTTTTGTCCAAAACCTGAAAGCATAAAAGAAGCCATCCATCTTGATAACCTGAAAATTTTTATTCACATCTAGCCCTTGACATGTGAATTACAGCTCCTTCAACTGTAAATGTATTGCTGCTGGTCAACGCTGACCTGGCGTTTCGTTTCCGATGAGCCGTATGATGCTTTCGCATTGATAAACTGTACACACTACAGCTGGCTTGGCCACTCAGTGCTCGCCGCTTTTCGATGATAGCGTAAGTCGATGCAAAAGATCCATGACCAGTGCAGCCGAAAGGAGTGCCGGTAGGCAGTGCTCTGTTCCAAGTACTTTCTTACAGTGAGAATGAGCATGTAGGGCTGGGACAATATGCATGTTGCAATAAAGTTACCCCAGCAGTCCGCAAGAAGGCTCGCGCATTGACTTGGTCCTGTGGTGTCTGCGTTGTATCTGCGCTGCTCATTTGCTCTTGCACATAAAAAAACATACTTCCAGTACATGTCTCAAGAATTTGTTACAAGAAAACTTTCATGCCACTCGACATTAGTTGGATACGGAGCACAGTTCTCGAATTTGCTTCTGCATGCCCAGCACATCTATCTTCTAGCTCATGCGTGGAGCCTTTGAATTGTATTGCTTGAACGATACACATACTGAAATTGGAGTACATCAAGCTGAAGCATTACTGCCCATACCAAAGTCGGCAAAAGAGCCTCAATGAGTAAGTACTGCAAAATAACCACTTTTGGCCAGAAGTGGCACGCAGTAATTCTCAAATGAACTTACCGGTGTTTCTACTGGCTCTTATTGGTGCATTTCATACCATGAAGTGAAACAGGAGCATTTTTTTTTTATTTTTTTTCAAGGCGGTGACATTGTGTCGGACCTCTAGCGAGTAAGGAGTGGGGAAAGCCTTGCGCTCCCGTGAAGCCCAGCGCCGCGAGTTAAGATTAACTTGCGGGAACATTTTTTTTTACTGAACACTGTATTCTGCATACCCCTACTCTTTCAAAAGCATGGGCACGCGAACATTTACTATGTTAGCAGGCGCCGAAGGCGCCTAATAAATGCGTGTGGGAGGTAGTCGCCACTTTTATTTTTCGTCTCTCACTATGTGTTTTGTTTATTCCCTTACCCCGTTTTCATTGTATCTATATTTATGTTCTCTACTTTTTTCCTCTTACGACTACTTTTCTTTAAGCCCCTGTCAAGGACATATGATGGAACCCATTTTTGTATTTTACTACAACAAAAAAAAGAATGTCTTCGTGCCCAAATTTGGGCCCGACATGCAAGACTTGTGCTGCAAACTGGCCGGCGGGGGCTGTACCCCAACATGAATGTATTCTGTTGGAAATAAAATTAAATAAACCTGAAAATTATAATAATAATAAGTAAACCTGAAAATTATTATTCACATCTAACCCTTGAAATGTGAATTACAGCTCTTTCAACTTCACAGATGCAGCTGTGGTCACCACTGCAGCGCTATGCCGACAGAAAGGGAACGAGTCTGTTGCAGAGAGCTACAAGATGTGCAAAATGCAGCCGAGGATGACATGTGCATCACCAAGCACCCACTCTTTGAATTATATTGCCTGAACCAGCACATACTGAAATTGGAATACATCAAGCTGAAGCATTACTGCCCATACCAAACTCGGCAAAGCAACCTCAATGAGTAAGTACTGCAAAATAACCACTTTTGGCCAGAAGTGGCACGCAGTAATTCTCAAATGAACTTACCGGTGTTTCTACTGGCTCTTATTGGTGCATTTCATACCATGAAGTGAAACAGGAGCATTTTTTTTTTATTTTTTTTCAAGGCGGTGACATTGTGTCGGACCTCTAGCGAGTAAGGAGTGGGGAAAGCCTTGCGCTCCCGTGAAGCCCAGCGCCGCGAGTTAAGATTAACTTGCGGGAACATTTTTTTTTACTGAACACTGTACTCTGCATACCCTTACTCTTTCAAAAGTGTGAGCACGCGAATGTTTACTGTGGCATACTGCAAACTCTGCACTGAACGGAACACTGCGCTAAAACCAACGCTAGTTTACGACATGCAAGAAGCTACAAATTGCAGACAGGCAGCACGAGAACGCTGCATGTGAACATGAACGGCGCCTACTTCCTTTCGACTTTTCTTCTCAAACTCGCTGCTCTCACAGCATCAGGCTGCAGGCATTGACTTTTGAGCAGAATGCCAAGGCTTCTCAGCGAAGCTGGACTGGTGACATAATATTTGCCGAGAAAGTGCTCCGAACAAATAAAATCGTTTTTTAGAGGTGTCCAGTTTGGGCGTGATGGCTGTGCAACATGAATCCACAATCTTCGGATCTTCTCATCTCGCGGAAACGTATGCGACGGTGTGTCGCGACCAACGATGCTGTTTTTACAGCCTTGAGCGCAGAAGTGTCTAGGCATTAATCTCGCCGTGCCGAACGCTTCAGGTTGAAGGCAGACCGCGGGAAATAGAGAGTTTGGGTACACCAAGCGATTACGCTCGCAAACTCCGACGCCACCAACACAAAACAGACAATAACTTGGATTTGGATTTTATTTGGATTGGACTGCCATCGCCACATACGGATGTTATGACGTCTAGTCGCAGCTTCCACAGGCGGCTGCCAGTTCTAACGATACAGCAATAAATCGCGAAAAAAATATGCTATCTGCCTGTACGGCCTATCCACACAATACAGGTTGATATGACGAATACCAATTATTGAGGCATCTTGACAATTTTTCTCCGACCCTCAGACTCTGGGAATACTTTGCGAACATAACAAATCAAACTTATAACCCTTTCCCCACGACTCAGGTACAGTGGACAGCGAAGTCCAGCAGGGATAAGTATCTCGACATGTATATGAAAGCAATACAACGAGATACCCTTCACGCTTTCGAGAGCCATAAACCTGGACTGCCCAATCTTTCAAGAAAAGAACACAATGCCCTAGAGTCACTCAGCAAATGAACGGACATTGTCATTAAACCTGCCGACAAGGGAGGTGGCACAGTAATCTTAGACAAAGAAAATTACATTCGGGAGGGATATCAGCAGCTCAACGACTTAAATTTCTATAGGCTACTCCCATCTGATCCCGCCACCGAACACCAACAAATCATAGCAAAAACGTTAAAACTCACCAATGAAGGCGAAATAACCGCACGAGTTATTAAGGCTTTGACGGCAATAAATCCGTCTCCAGGGTGGTTCTACATGCTCCCAAAAATGGAAGTGTCTCCTGCAACCAGGTCGAAATAATGCAAGCATTATTTCCACCTGTGACGTCGCATCCAGTTTGAAAAACGACGCCACGTCTGGCCATTTTTTGTTGTTTGTGTCATGTTTGAGCCGAGCCGAGCATTGCTTGCAATGGCTGTATGGCCGGTCAGTGGAAGCTGCGCGCACTCGTGTTGCCTGTGAGCAATTTCTCACTTCTTTGTGTCTTTTGGAATGTACTGTACGTATTGAGTAATTGCCCTTTATCTGACATTCAGCATTCCCTTGTTAACTTCCTTGCACACGAATATTTTGTGTTAGCAAATCACCCAGGACTAGCACTGAGCCCACTTGCCCGGTAGTGGACACAAAGGCCCTACAGGTGAGACTCATCTGTCTTATCCTGAGTTCTGCTCAAAGGCTTCGTGAAGCTCGACAGCAAAAAGAATATGCGCTGAGTATGTCTATATACCTTTTGTCAGCCCAGTCCAACGCAACTCTTGGTCAAGTAAAACAACCAGTTTTGCATGCGCCTGAAAAAAGGCGGGAAACTTTTAACAACAGTCAAGTTGAACTAATCGTTTATGCGATGAGTTTTGTACGCGGTCCGACGTTTCGCAGCCCCACTACTAGGAAGGTGTGCAGAGTACTTATTTAATGGTTCATTTTACAATTGTGTTGCTGTGAATCCATACACGCCGCTTTCCGAAACAGGTGCACTAAATGCGGTGAGATAAGTGATTACGCTATGGTGTCTGCAGAGCGTAAACATATTCTTCTTTTCAATTTATATTATTTACAGAAAACAGCACTTGAAAAACCGAAATGCAGTTTACTCATATGTACGGACCTTCCTGATTCCTGCTTCGAGGCCAGCGCTAGCTTGCTGGCGCAGAGGCTGAACAAATGGGACAATAAAATGCGGAAGCAGGTGAATTCTCCACCTTCTGTGAATGTTAAAACTCTGGGAATGGGAGACTGTGCCCATAGGATCATCACCGTCAAATGGAGATGATGATGATATGGTCGTCGTTTCTGAGCGCTTTCCCGCCAGAAAAAGTGTGCCCCAACAAGGCAGACCACAGGGTTCATTTCCTAGCGGAAACTGTGCGCGCAGCAGACACGAAAGCAAAGAAAGGCAAGTCGTGAGTGCTTCTGACCCAGTTGCAGAGAGTGGAGTTACGACTCATCTTGAGACCCACAATGATCACGGTGGCGGCAACAACAGCGAAAATTTCGAAAGCTCATTTGACCCCAAGATGACCCCACCAAAAAAAGGATGACTAGCTGGGAAGTGGCCAATGGAGTTCTTCCCACACTCGGCTCGGTGCGAACGACCTTCCCTTCGGTACCCCGCAAGAAGCGACCGTCGATGGTCAGACGACAGGGAAGAAGGGATTCACCACATCTGAGAGGAACCGGAATGAATCGGAGGATGCCGGCGCAGATGCGGACGCGGTGCTAGCACGTCTACGCCACACCTGTGTTCGATGGACACGTTCCCACGCGTGGACTCTGCACCAGGTGCCTCTGTGCTGTGCCGATCTGTGTGTCGTGTTGAACTGCCGCCTGGTGAAGGGGCGGAGCCTTAGGGTATTTAACCAGCGCCCTAAGTGAGAATGAACGCTCTGGGCCTTGTCAAAAAGGCTCATCCAGTCGCTCAACGTCATGAACTCTTAAAATTTTTTACTTCTTTGCTCTTCTATTTTATTCTGCGGTATCTAAATAAGTGTCTTAAAAGTGCCATTAAACCCGTTTGTTTTCCGTTTCCCAAATTCCAAAGCTTCAGACTTTTCTCATCCCAGACGAACCCTAGGGTGACGTAACAACTGGCCATGCTACCCAACCTATAACAACTGGTGGGAGCGGTGGAATGCTGCTACCCGAGCCGTAACAGTGGCCAAAAGGGGCAGGTCTGCAGCCGCTGCTCCTACAGAACTTGACCTCAGGGAACGGGAGACTGTGTCTATAGGATCAACACCATCTGATGGAGATGACGATGTAATCGTCATTTCCGAGTTCTTTCCTGCTCAACAAAATGCATCCCAGGGCACTGGCATGCTCGGTGGAGATGCTCAATGAAGCCCAAGCAGTCATAGGTCCAAAACGGGATGTGTTAGAGTGCTCAAAAAGTTCGCGAGTCTTTGCTGAGTGACTCTGGAAGCGGCGTCATGTGCTGACACGGAAATAGAGAAGCTCCGAGAACTTGTGGGCATGTGGTCGTTGTAGAGATAGGTGTTGGGGCAAGGAGCTAGCTCACTGTTTTGATTGAATGACGGTTGCGCAGCTATGATACGATTGCTTGTATTTATACGAATGCTTGACTCTTGCTCCTCAGCAAGAGTCTTTTGAGTACTTTGCTGGTTACGTTGTGAGCAATGTCCAAAAAAACATGTCTACTTGTGACGAATGTCAGAAAGCTATATCATGTGAGGAGGCCAACACACTTATACCCGTTACATGGGCGTTTTCAACGGCAGTTCAGTTGACTGTCAGTTGAACTGAACGGCAGTTAGCAGTGTTACACAGCAGCGCTAACTGCCGTTCAAATCTCAACAGCAGTTGAGTTCGACTGAGATCGGGGGTCCCAGTTGAACGGCCAACTGAAAAGATGGCGTCCAACGGATGAAAAAATTTCCCATAGTGGATTGTCTTGGCTCAGTGTACTGCGGCATGCGCAAAGCAGCAAACTAAGGAAAGACTCCAAATAAAACTGGAGACGCATTAAACAGACGTATAAAAATAACACAAAACAACACGGAGGTTTACTTAGTTATTATCAGGTGTGCTGTGCCGTGATCACATGACTGCGTGATCACGTGATTGAAGGCTACCTTGCGAAAGTGTGAACAGTGCATTAGCAGCATGGAAGCGGCCAGACCAAGTACGGCGGCGGCGCAGTGTGGCCCCGTCGTGGCCAGGCGCTTCATGTGGACCGAAGCTATGACGAATCTGCTCACTGATCTCTGGGAAGATTACCTCCCACAGCTTCGCGCGCAGAAGCATAACGCGTCAGTGTATTCCAAGATAACTGAGCGTTTTAACGAGCTCATTGCCAGCATGAGCTACCTCGTGACAGTTAAGCAGGTGCGGCAGAAGCTGTAGAATTTGAACAATTGTACAGGTAAGTGGCTGCATGTTAATTCCTCAATGCAAAACTTTCCTGCTTAAAGTATTTTGTAGTGAAAGCAACCCTAGGCTAGCAGAAGCGACCGACACTAGTGCCTGAAAACTTGATTTTACTCAGTGAATATCAGCTTGAAATGAAATAAGTTTCCACAGTTGTTCCTGCATTGCTCGCCGTGAAAAAACAAGCATCCATTTTATGGTGCACCAAGAAAGACACATAGTTCCGTAAATTACCACTCAGTACCTTGAATTAGAAGAAATGTTGCTACCACATTTATAAGGCAACTGCAGTTTATTCATCTCTTTATTTACAGAAAGCGCGTGAGGTGTGCAACTGGTTCTGGGACCATCCAGTGGCCTTACTTCTATCGGCTTCACAGATTTCTGGGATCACTCCCACGAAATGACAGAAGTCTTTTGGAGGAAACTTTCCAGGTGTGTCAGTTACGATATGTAGCGTGAAGTGAAGATTGGAATGTGTTTTTTCAATCAACCAAATCGTTTTAGTCTTGCAAAGATGCAGTAGACTTGCTTCGTTGGATTAAAACTTGAAGAGTACTGTAATACTATAATAAAGATACCGAAGCTGCAAGTAGAAGCTTGAGCCTGATAGCACAGTATGTTACTTTGGCAGCAATAAATACACATGCATGATGAAAAACAGATCTGTACTAAGGCAAAAAGCCTTTAATGCCTCATCGTTGTCGACTGAAGGTTGTCAGCAGGGGTGTCACGCTTTTCGGTTGGTCGAAATGGTTACGACGTCAGAGTGCGCGGATTTCAAATGCAACAAGTAAAAGGCAGATAACCAATACCCAATTAACTAATGCATCAACCAAGTTACCAATTGAATTCACAAATTTAAATAACTTGTAGCGAACCACGATGGCCGCGCCTGATACCGCCTAGGCCGATCGCTGCCAGAGCGTTGACTACGACGAAGCGTCGCTAAAAGACGAAGTGCCGCCGCGCTGCACGAGATCGCTTGGGTTGGACTGGCCGTCTTCTGCACTGGCCGTCTTCTGCGCTGCCTGCCGTTCTGCTCGCCGTTTTGTGTCGCCTGCCGTGAACACCACGCCCTGTGCCATTTGTGCAGAAACCCCCTTTCACTTGGTGGAGGTGCTGGGTTTTCGTTCATACCAGGCTTAGCAGCAGCCACAAGTCAGAAGGCTGTTCACTCTTGGCAAGTGGCCTCTGAGTAAGATGTCTACTCTTGAGCTGCGTGGCTTCGACCCCAAACTCTGTTGCCATACGGTGCGCTTCGTCGAGCCCATTTCACCACTCAAGATATGCATAGAGTGCGGAAAGCTTGATAACAAGACGGCATTGCTTCCATGCTTGCACGCCCTGTGTGAGTTTTGCTTCAAGCAGGATTCAAACGACTGGATTGTCAAGTGTCCCAAGGATGAGACGAAGTGGTGGAAGCAAGAAGCCGAGTTGAGGGAATTCCCCCTTGACGATCTCATGGAAAGAAAGGTGAGCGGATCTGTGTTTCTTGCTTACACTCTTGATTGTAGCTTTGGAAAGGGATCGGTATGGCGCATTTCTTGCAGGCGGAAGCAATGTCACAAGGCATTCACTTTCCACCGAGATAACAGTGGAGAGGCTCAGTGTGTGTTTGCACTGATTATTTGCCATGGAGATACAGTGTGAAAAAGAGCGGAATACTTGGCAGGTCGATGATGCTAGCTTGTAAACAAGTTTGAGAATTATTCGATTTGAAGCAAAACGTATCTATTTCTGGGAGAGCATACTGCTCCGATTCATCCTCCCCCTTCGCCACATTACAACCCTTGGCGCACACTGGACAATCGTCCTATATGCTCTTCATGTGGCCTCCCCGGACATGTGGCCCGTCACTGTCGTCGTCGCATGGTCGCCCCTACAGCGGTTGCGCCTCCTGCCTGCTCACCTCAGCTGCTCCGTTCTGTTCCACCTCCGGAAGCCTACGCCACTGACGATCGTCCGTATACGACCCGTCGATCCCCGTCCCCACATCGCCGTTCATTTTCACCTATGCGCCGTCGCCCTACATCTGCTGACGAGGGAAACTAAATTCCGCAGTTCCGGAGGCAAGAACTGCGTGCTCTACAAACAGCTCAAGGCCTCAACTTTCTCCTGCGAACATTCTATTGGTTTCAGTCGATGGTTTTTCTGTGTACGCGCTTGTCGATACGGGTGCTGCTGTGTCTGTCATTCATGAGGGACTGTGCCGTCGGTTACGAAAAGTGACATCATTTTCTGGTTTGTCGCTTCGGACTGCTACCGAAGAGAAGATCGCACCTTTGGCCGCATACACAGCGCGGGTCGTCATTGCTGACATTTTGTACAGTGTTGAGTTCGTGGTCCTGCCGTGTTGTTCCCACGACGTGATTCTCGGGTGGGACTTCCTGTCAAAAAATAACGCCGTGATAGATTGCGCCCGCGCAGAGGTAGAATTTTCTGCATTGTGTGACGAACCGGCCGACGACCACCATTCCCTGTGTCCGCAGAAGATCACCATAACTGAAGACGTCGACATCGCTCCGGAGGCTTCAGCGCTTGTATCCCTCTCGTGTCCTGCCACACCCGCCGTCAACGTTTTATTTACGCCGTCGTCTTCCGTCGTCCATCGCAAAAACCTGCCACTGCCGTCTGCTGTTCTCGATGTTCATGGAGGTCTCGCGACGATGGTTATCTACAATCCGTCTTCCTGCCCACTTACCCTGCTACGTGCCGAGTCTCCTGGTCCAGTTCAACCTGCCCACCTTCTCTCTGACCTGGATGCCCCTGTGACCTCCCCCAGTTCCTCCATCAATGCTCTTCATCCTGATTCGGCACCCGATCCGTTGCCCGACACCTTCTTCCAAGCCGCCATCGACGACACTCTTCCTTCCGCCTACCGGACGCAGCTCTTAGCTCTTCTAGACACGTTTCGCTCCGCTTTCAACGTCGCCCACGCTCCTCTAGGCCGGACTTCCACCGTCGCTCATCGCATTGAGACCGGCTCTCACCCGCCCTTTCGCCAGCGGCCATATCGTGTGTCGGCGGCAGAGCGCCGCGTGATTAGCGAACAAGTTGAGGACATGCTGCACCGTGGTGTCATCCGTCCGTCTCACAGCGCTTGGTCGTCGCCGGTGGTACTTGTCAAGAAGAAAGATGGTTCAATCCGATTTTGTGTCGATTACCGCCGCCTCAACAAAATTACCCACAAGGACAATTACCCTCTTCCCCGCATCGACGACGCTCTTGATAGCCTCCAAGGCGCTGAGTACTTTTCGTCCCTTGACCTACGTTCCGGCTACTGGCAAGTACCGATGGCTGCATCTGACAGAGAAAAGACAGCATTTGTTACCCCCGACGGCCTCTATGAGTTCAACGTGATGCCGTTTGGTCTGTGCAATGCTCCCGCCACATTCGAAAGGATGATGGACAACATCTTGCGGAAGTTGAAATGGCAGACCTGCCTCTGCTACCTGGATGACATTGTTGTCTTTTCCGCCGATTTCACCACACACTTTGCACGCTTAAAGCAGGTTTTGACTTGCCTGACAGACGCCGGACTGCAGCTGAATCTCAAGAAGTGCCACTTCGGAGCTCGGCAGTTGACAATATTGGGGCACATCGTCTCCAAGGACGGCATTCTCCCTGACCCGGCCAAGCTCCGTGCTGTGGCGCAGTTTCCTAAGCCCGTTTCGCTCAAACAACTTCGAAGCTTCATAGGTTTGTGTTCTTATTTCCGGCGCTTCGTACGCAATTTTGCGTCCATCATTGCGCCGCTGACGAAGCTACTTGGCGGGACCAATGACATATCTGGCTGGTCGGCCGAGTGCGACGAAGCGTTCACTACCCTGCGCCATCTTTTGACTTCGCCGCCAATACTAAGACACTATGACCCCACAGCACCTACCGAGGTCCATACGGATGCGAGCGGCGTTGGCCTCGGAGCTGTCTTGGCCCAGCGAAAAGATGATTTTGAAGAATACGTAGTTGCGCATGCAAGTCGCGTGCTTACCACAGCTGAATCCAACTATTCCATTACGGAGAAGGAATGCTTAGCTAACGTATGGGCGCTAACGAAATTCCGGCCCTATCTATACGGCCGCCGGTTTCGACGTCACGGACCACCGTGCGCTCTGCTGGTTATCGTCGCTTAAAGATCCATCCGGTCGCCTTGCTCGGTGGGCTCTTCGCCTTCAAGAGTTTGATATCCGCATCATCTACCGTTCCGGCCGTAAGCACATGGACGCTGATGCTTTGTCTCGGTCTCCCCTTCCCAGCGACGCTGCCTGCTCCTCGGCGACCGATCCCGTGCTTTCGTCTCTTACCATCGCTGATATGCCGGCGGAGCAGCGAAAAGACCCGTGGCTTGCGTCCCTCATAGACGCCGTGTCTTCATCACAAAACGTTGCGCCTTCTAGAATTTTTCGGCGTCAAGCTCCGCACTTTGCCCTCCGGGAAGGCCTTCTATACCGCCGCAACTACATGCCTGATGGTCGGCGGTGGCTTCTCGCGATCCCCTGCCATTTACGATCTGAAATTTATGCATCTTACCACGCTGACCCTCAGCGTGCGCACGCTGGTGTGCTGAAAACATTCCAACGAATTTCTCAGCGTTACTATTGGCGCAGCATGTACGCCTATATTCGAAAATACGTCCGATCTTGCATCGCCTGTCAGCGGCGGAAGACTTCCACTCACCGAGTGACCGGCCCCTTACAACCACTCCCATGCCCAGCCCGTCCTTTCAATCGCGTTCGCGTTGACCTTTACGGACCGCTTCCCTGTACGGTCTCTGGGAACCGTTGGATTATCGTCGGTGTCGACCACCTCACCCGGTATGCCGAGACAGCCGCCCTTCCTGCTGCAACTAGCCGCGAAGTTGCTACGTTCCTGCTGCACCATTTTGTTCTTTGTCACGGCGCGCCACGCGAGCTGCTCAGTGACAGAGGCCGCGCCTTCCTTTCCCAAGTCGTTGAAGCACTGCTTGCCGAATGTTGCATTGTACATCGGACCACCACTGCATACCATCCTCAAACTAACGGGCTGACCGAGCGCTACAACCGTACTCTCGGAGACATGCTCACGATGTACGTCGCAGCAGGTCAGACCAACTGGGAAGCCATCCTCCCTTTCGGGGCATACGCGTACAACACCGCCACGCAGTCCCCATTCTTTCTTCTGTATGGGCGTGAACTGTCGGCCCCGATGGACACCGTATTACCTTATACTCCTGACGCCTGCGAGTGGACGCCTCTCTCCGAAGTCGCAAAGCATGCAGAAGACTGCTGCCAGTTGGCGCGCTCTTTTACCTCCAAATCCCAAGGCCACCAAAAGCATCGCCACGACAACGTTAGCAGGCAACACGTTTTTCCGGTTGGATCCCTAGTTTGGCTATGGGTTCCCGGCACACCACCCGGATTGTCATCTAAATTTCGCACGGAATACCACGGGCCTTATCGCGTCGTCCAGCAAACGTCGCCAGTCAACTACGTCGTGGAGCCGCTGAACCCCTCTTCGGACCTGCGCCATCGCGGTCGGGAAACCATCCACGTCAGCCGCCTGAAGACTTACTACGACCCGCTCCTTTTGCCCTCGCCATAAGTCGCCAGGGTGGCTCCTCTGCAGTGCCGGGGCAATTGTAGCGAACCACGACGGCCGCGCCTGATACCGCCTAGGCCGATCGCTGCCAGAGCGCCGACTACGACGAAGCGTCGCTAAAAGACGAAGTGCCGCCACGCTGCACTAGATCGCTTGGGTTGGACTGGCAATCTTCTGCGCTGCCCGCCGTTCTGCTCGCCGTTGTGTGTCGCCTGCCGTGAACACCACGCCCTGTACCATTTGTGCTGAAACCCCCTTTCAAACTGTCTAATTGATTAAGTGAACTAATCAACTAAAGTAAGTGATGAATGGGTGAAATGATCTGACTAAATTTGCTAATTTGACTGATTAGTCCAATTAATGAATTAATCACATCAGTTGCTAATTGGCAAATGGTCTAATTAGCGAAATGTTCACACCACTAATTAGCTAATTAGACTAATTGGCAATGGCATCACGTCAGCAACAAACCGGTAATGTGATCGGTCTTGCAGCACGACAGCGCAACCAGTTGGCGAGGTCGTTACCAAACGAAGCAAAGAGGGCACTGTAAACCGAACATAAAGGTGCCACAGCTCCGCGCTTCGCCAGTTGGCATTGGGGGCCCATGTGTGAGCATGCCTCCAGCCACGCAGTCGCCTAACATGAAGTGAGCTAAAGCTGCGGAGCTCAAACGGAGGTCTAGGGAGGCTGATTGTATGCACCAAGGATTGCTGCCTACAAATGCATCTCGCCCATCCCCACAGAGCCAAAGGACTCGACGTCGAAAGGCTAGAGAAGCACAGCGTTTGAAGCGGCTCGCTGAAGCTGCACTGAGCGCAAGCGTTACTCGTCCACCATCGCAATGTACCGAGACTCCTTGTAGAAAGGCTAGAGAAGAACTACATTCGAAACGAAGTCAGCAGCAGCTCGCTGCTGATACTGCACCGAGCACAAGCGTTAAGGCTGTTTCACATGTAAGCGAAAATGCTTGCGATTCCTGTCGCCGTGGCGTAAAAATCTGTTGCGACCCATCGCGGTGGCTGGGCCGGCCAAAGCGAAGAGGTTCCAACAGGTTGGAAATTTTTTGCTGCGACAGTTCCGCCCTCTGACCAATGACTGCGCGGCGGAAAAGCCACGTGACAAGAAGAGGACTAGCGTGGGAAAAACAATGTTTGTTTACTACATGTGCTTCCGGCAACATGGCAACATGTCGTGTGGGCTCTTGAACGAGCCGCTTATCAACGAGGTTTCAAAGTGCCCACACCTGTGGGACGTTAAAGATAATAGCTTCCGAAACAGAACAACTAAAGAGTCCTTGTGGGAAGAAGTGAGGGACGCACTTAAAGAAATTGACGACACAGGTAAGTGAAAACCCGTTTTGTGGCGAGCTCAACGATTGTCACCCATATTTGCTATTGTGCAGCCAACCAATTTTTCTCGTCACTAAGGCAGTATTCCGCAGCCTGTCATAAACTGTCTTGTCCCTGCGCATTCCTGCATACTTTTCGGGATTTTTTTCGGTGCGCCGGCTATTTTGCACATATAAGCTATAAATTGTCGGCATCACGCAGCTGTGAACAAATGTTTTTGGTTCTTAGACACGCTAGAAGCATCATTTTGTATCATTCTCTTTAATCGTGAAATGCACGATCTGCACGTTTTCATGTGCTCAGCTACGTCGCGTTTGTAAACGCGGGAGCGGGCCCTTCGAGTTTGCCCATGCGCGAGGTTAATCCGGACATTCAGAGCCTAGAAAAGTCGTCTCTTGCATGTATGTACCTGCCCGGCACTGCCTACTCATCATCGTCTTCTACGCAGCAATAAACCAGCGCTTCTGACCCATGCACAATCGTCTGTCTAGTGTCCAGTAAATAGAAAGAAAAATAAATCAGTCGTCATGTGTGTGTCCCAATTCAGTCTTGCATGCATGTAAAATCAGTAAAAAAAAGTTTTTTTGAGAAAAAAAAAAGCCCGTGCTTTTGCAATGAATCAAATGTTGTAAACGTATTCATTTTTTTCTAGTGTGCTAACAGGTGACAATTTCTACATGCTCATGCTAAGCTTTGGCCCAAATGTCTGCCATTGTTTCTTATTTTGCTTGTCTAAGATTATGCTGTATACTGCTCCACATTTCAGTAACAGTTGAGGAAATCATAGCTCGGTAGAAGAACCTCAAGAATCATACAGAAGAAAAATTAAAGATGAGAGAGACTCCAAAATGAGTGAGGCAGGAGCCACTGCCAAAACTGCCCGGCCATATCTAAAGCAAATGGAGTTTCTGAGGGACTGTATTGAAACAAGACGGTAAGCAATGACTAATAGTAATGTTGAACTAAATGTGTAAGCAACAGCAATTAACAGCCTGTACATCCTACCCAGGAGTTCCTGCAACCTGGATATTAGCCGCGTGCAAGTGGCAGTGCAGCAGCTGACGTGAGCCACACCAACAGCGCAGCTCAAGGACCAGAAGCAGTGGAAAACTGCGAATTGGAGATGATGTTCCTGCTCCCAGGCCTTCCAGACGCAGATGCAGCAGGGCCATCCTGTGCAGCAGTCACCACTGCACCAGAGGTTCCCCCACCTAGGAAACGCCAAAAAAGGCGGCAGGAAGTGGAGGCTGCCGACAGGGAGCTTCAGGCCGTGCGGAGTGCACTTGCTGCGCACAGGCCAGTGGACGCCTCCAGCCATTTTCCACTGTCCCTATGGCCGCAAATGGAGGCAACTCCACCACACATGCATTTAAAGATGGAGCTGCCAAACATACGCGAATCGTACAGCCAGGGTGAATACCCTGCTAGCCTGGCTGTGCAATCAGCAGAGAATCAATAAACAGTGTTTCTTGTATGCCTTTATTTTTTGGTGCACTTGCTCTTTCACAGACACTCATGTATGTTGTAGCAGCATACATGTCAGCAGCGCATTGCCGTGAATCTTGGTAGTCCTTGTTTGTTCATTCTTCAAAGCTGCTAGCAGCTTTCAAGAATGAATGAACAAGGACTACTTTGTTGCTACAACGCTTTGTTGCTACAACGCTGTTCTTCGGAACGTAAAATGCGAGCAATACCATTGGCCTACTCACGCTGCCTGCTCGTCGAAACGCGATAAGAAGGGGTGACGTCCTTAAGAAGGAACAGCCTAGCAGAAGACGGCCCCAGCTGAGCAGGCTTTGTGAGCATGCACTTAGCCTCATCCTATTTCCAACTTCACTCTGTCATATGGCGCTGACGAACAGAAAAGTCGCCGCTCGCGCACGCCAGCTAAATATTTGGGCGCCTGTACCTGCCCTGAGAGACAACGCTGTTCCAACAATTTTTCCCAACCTGCCCAAATACATGACCAAAAGTCTGCCGAAAGAAAGGAAGAGGAGAGTGGGACAGTACCCTTCCGTGCCTGCAAAAAAGTGCCGCAGAGATCCTGAAAATTCGGCACGTGAATCGGTAGAGCTCATTCCAGGTGACGAACTGGACAGAACGATTGATGGAGTACCTGCGGAGCACTTCATTTTTGGCCTGCAGCTACCATCAGAATACTGGTCACGCCAGACGTTTCAGCACGAAAATGTAGTGTGCTACCAAACAACTTAATATCTGTAACAAGGTACCCATGTGGGCTAGTTGGTGTACATCAGACATAACTTCACCAGCGAAAGAACGAGAGTCCGATACGCATGCGTCTTCTGGTGACCTAGGCTGGCCGTTTCTCAAGTAAACTTCAGTTGTTAGTCCAGCGTTGTCCTGTGTTTTTCCTCTCCTGGTGTCTCCTACTTTCGCTGGTGAAGTTATGTCTGAACTTAATATCTTAAAAACAAAGTACCCTCAGTTGCCTTCCACAAGGTAGCTGTGTTTGAAGTGCAGGAAGAAACGTCACCACCAAGCTGCACCATTTTCCTGGCTGGTCAGCTTCACTGCCAGCGTACTATTGAATCTGAGCAAGAGGCCCAAGAGCTTCTGGTGTATGCGGAGAAAGTCTCTGTGTGTTATGGAGTTGGGGAGACCAGCAAGTTCAAGTTCATAGATGTGTCTGACTGCACATTATCTTGACAGGGCCTGCATTCCACTGCATGTGATGGATTGACTGCACATTATCTTGACAGGGCCTGCATTGCACTGCATGTGATGGATCCATGTCACAGGGTATGTTGTTTTTGGGCACATGGCGCTCACTCAAACATCACAAGTATGAGAACTTATATTAGGTGCTTCATGCTAGACCTATTTAGGCATTTCTCATTTGTTTTGTAGATGTGTCGACCCAGATGCCTCAGCGATGTTTGACGTGCAGAAAAGTGGGGCGAATCCGAATGGCCCGCTTGCTGCGTTTGAAGAATAGAACGCGACGCCCACTGGTGCTAACTGCAGGAAGGCGACTGAAGTGTGCTGCTCGCACTCTGAGACAGCGGAACAGGAAAATGCTCTCCCTGCATGAAGTCGTCCGGAAGTCAAGAGAAAAGAATTCGTCTGTAAAGAAAACTGGTTTAGAGGCAAAGGTAGGCTACTGCACTTCTTCATAACTGAGATCGTAAATAAGCACTGCTCTTTGTGCTTTTGTTTCAGATCAAGCAGCTTCCGAAAAAGCAGCAGTGTGCAGTCCGAGCATGCTTCGAGGCATCCCAATGGCAATCCCTGCGGGGATATAAATATGAGAAAGCATGGCTCTTGGAGTACATGATCTTAAGGATGAAGAGCCCACACTAATATGAGCATTTGAGGAGTCACAAAATCCTCGTACTTCCCAGCCATGTTTGCCTCCAAAAGTACATCAAGGTATGAGACTACGCTTTTTTCTTATTGAATATAGTTTCATAATTCCTACCTTACATTTGCAGGCATTCCAAGCATTTTATGGTTTTAGCCATAAACTTCTGGAGTGTGTCAAGGAGAAGGCAAGCGAAATGGATGAAATGAACAGGCATGGCGGGCTAGTTATAGACGAAATGAAACTTTCTGCACACCTGGACCTTAAATCTACAACGGATATTGAGGGCTTCGTGAACCTGGGGCAGTTCACTGGAGCACAAGACAAGCATATAAAAGCTGATCATGGCCTGGTTGTCATGTTTCAGCCTTTCGTCGGAAAATGGACGCAGGTCATAGGTAATTAGCACTCATCAAAGCACTAATGTATTTTTGTAACTACACTCATACCCGCTTTCTCGATTTTTTTTTTTCAGGTGTCTTTGCTTCCAATGGGAACATCAAGGCACCGAAACTGACAAAGAAAACAGGCAACTCTTCTGTGCGAGCAAGCTAGTCTACATGTGGACTACATCTGTACTGATGGTGCATCATGGAACCGTGCCATGTGGCATAACATGGGTGTGCACGGAAATGCTAAACACGTGCGATGCAAGGTTCCCCATCCATGCGACAAGCAGCGGTTCCTGCATTTCATCTCAGATTTCCCACATCTTGTGAAATGTGTGCGAAACACTACGCTGCGTCACGGCTTCAACACACACAAGGGCCGAGTACGCATGCTACTTTATTTTCTTCATTATTTGGTTGAGCACCTGGTAAGCAGCCAGTTCAACAACCATTACGAAATCTTGCAGGCTCATTGGGAACATGTTGCAACGACATGGAAGGTTCACAGCAGTGCCATCACTTTGAAAGTTGCGCCCAAGTTGACACGTTCACACATATATCCGAGTGGATTTGAAAAGATGTGAGTCAACTTGGCCTTCAATATTTTCAACAGCGCAGTTGTTCGTGCGATGGATCTCCACGAGGGAAAAATTTGAGCAAGAATACTCGAATCTGGAGCCAACAAGGGTGTTCCCATTCTACTTTGGAACGACGCATGTGAAACGGAGCCTTGCAAAAGGCGTCGCAGCGCCGCGCCGCTGGTCGCTCAATCAATCGCTTGCATGTGAACCAGCCTTTAGTCGTCCACCACCGCAAAGTACCGAGACTTCATAGTGATGGTTCAACAGCACAAACACACACAGGCCAAGAAGGAGACAAGACACACAAAGCATGTTGTTTTCGTGTGTGTATATTATGACATGCTTCTTCCTAATAAAAAATCAGTTGTAAGTTCAGCACTGTGTGTGTCTTGTCTCCTTCTTGGTCTGTGTGTGTTTGCGCTGTTGAACCATCACTATGAATCTACACCAACTAGCCCAATCTGCAGTTCTTCTACCGAGACTTGTCGTAGAAAGGCTAGAGAAGCGCTACATTTGAAACGAAGTCAGCAGAGGCTCACTGCTGAAGCTGCACCGAGCGCAAGTGTTAGTCGTCCACCACCGCAAAGTCCCGAGACTCATCGTAGAAAGGCTAGAGAAGCACAGCGTTTGAAGCGAGGTCAGCGGCGACTTGATGCGTTAGCTCGACCAACCACAAGCATGGCCATGGATGTCGACTCGCCAGTGGATTCACGGACAGCACTCAAGAAGTTTCAGCCAGCCAGGAATCACTTCGAGAAGCACTGTGTGCAGAACGAGTTTGGAGCTGCGTGCAGTGTGTGTGTGATTGCTTGTGGTTCGTTAGAGATCTCAGTAAAGTCCCTGAAGACAGCTACGAACTACTGTGTGAGCACTTCCCGAACCGTCAAGTGGAAACCTTTACAGTGTGCCGTACATGCTAGCATTCACTTCGCGACAGAAAGATACCGAACTTCTCCACTAGCAACGGCAACGTGTACCCACCCAAGCCTTCGCATTTACCGCCACTTAACGCAGTGAGTGAACATCTCATCTCGCCTCGCATTCCATTCATGCAAATCCGACACTTACTGTACCACTCGTCGGGGCATCTACAGATTACCGGGCCTATCGTTAACGTTCCCATCAAAGCAGGCAGTACAGTTGCTATGCTACCCAACTGCCTCGCTAACGAAGTCTCAAAGCAAGGTAACTTTCATCCCCGAAACACACTCATGAGGAGTTTCGTTCGTTCCCTGTTTTTGCTGTTTTTTTTTTATGCCTAACAGTCGTGCAATATATCCAAGACCCAAAGTCTTCTTTGGTGCCTGCTGGCCTTGAGCTCCTGCTTGCAGCTGCGGATTGCATTGAGAGTGAGGATCTGTCGAGTAACCACCATTCATAAGTGCTCTTTCTTGTGATGAAGTGCAGTCACTATATGATATGTATATTTCTATGTAGGCTGCTC
Source organism: Amblyomma mixtum (assembly GCF_055824585.1). Lineage (NCBI taxonomy): Eukaryota > Metazoa > Arthropoda > Arachnida > Ixodida > Ixodidae > Amblyomma > Amblyomma mixtum. Next base: position 44,272,782 of record NC_143015.1, on the reverse strand, counting down.
GGATCATGACCCCACTAGCATTTCGCTGCAAGGTTCACATCAAGGTGGGTTCGCTATCAGGTGCCATACATGAAAGCTGCATGTTGGTGCAGTAAACAGCTATTTCACCATTTATTTTCGTGCGTAGGCTGCTCGAATGCTGACTGACCGCACTAGCCCTCTGTTAAAGAGCTCGTTGCAAAGTCAGCGTTTATCTGGTGCTATTCATTAATGAGTGAAGAAGAAGATGGACCCCTTCGCTGGACGCCGACGAAGAAGCAGCAGCTGTGGGATTGCCATCGCGCAGATCGTGTTGGTCTTGATTGCCCCGCTCCCTCACCGACCTCGACGCCGTCCCCGACATCCTTCTTCTACATTTGGTGGAGGTGTGGCCTGATCTCCTTGCCTCACGTATGGCAAGACGAGCTCGTATGGCTGAAGACAAGCACCCACCAACCGCCCCGATGACCCCGCCGGTTGTCTGCTCAGGCTCCTTACACCAGCGCGACCCTGCGCTCTTTAGTGGGACTGACGACATAGACTGCGATGACTGGCTTGCTTCGTACGAGCGAGTGAGTTCATACGATAAGTGGGACGACGTCACTAAGTTACCAAATGTCATCTTTTGTTTGACCGGCGTTGCCAACTTGTGGTACTATAATCACCAAGCCGATATCATGACATGGGACTCATTCAAGGCTAATCTTACTACCGTGTTCGGCCGTCCTGCTGTACGCAAGCTCCGCGCCAAACAACGCCTGCCCTATCGATCACAGCATCTCTGCGAAACATTCACAAGTTACACATTGAAGATGGGGTCAATCTTCTTCTTAACATATGCTGTATTCTGCAGGAGTACACAGCTATTTCATGATATTCCCTTTTCTTCTGTATAGGCTGCTCGGATGCTGACCCCACTTGCGCTTTGCTGCGGAACTTGCTGCAAGGTAAGGGTGTAATTCATCAGGGTTTTGTCTTGCCTTGATCTTTCTGCATTATACGCAGGTATACAAACTTCCAGCACGTCTACTAGTCACGAGGCTCTTCCTGCAAATGAAATGCATGTTGCCGGTGAGGATTTCTTGCTGTGAATCTAAAGGGGCCTGTCTAAATTAAAACTTGGGAACTTTCCATTCCTTCATGAATGCCCCCTCATGATATCATAGTTCGCACTTTTTGTCTTTGTTTCAACTAGGGAGCTCATCAAAGGAGACCTTTTGTACAGCAAATGTGGCTGCTCTACGCAAGAGAATTAATTGCCGAGCTAGAGGGTGAGCTGGAAAGACACAAACGGAAACTGTCCATCTGTCAGTGACAAAAGAATGCTGCGCTTCAAGAAAAAGGTGCCCTGAAGAGACGGACGCGTAATTTTTTAGCCAATGACCAGATTAAACGCATGAAAAGGCCTACAATGCACTGCGCACCATGGTCCACTTCTAGCACCGAAAAGGCACTGAAAATCAGGCTGACTTGAGGATCTTGGGTTTATCGTCCGAGAAATTGGAACACCACTGCCTTCTGAACGCTCTCTGCACCGACACCTAGAAGATTTCAAGATTTTGCCTGGAATACTTCATGAAATTCTACCATCTCTTTCTGTCAAAGTGAGTATGTCTGGCATAGCACATGTTTTCCTTGCTGACAAGGGCCCGAGCCTATGTTAAAGCTAACTACAAACACTTACCGTATTTACCCAATTCCAACGCGCACCTTTTTTCGGGGAAAATACGTCTCAAAATTGCATGCGCGTTGGATTCGAGTGCAAACCGAAACTGCCCCATAGCTGCCCATCGTCATCGCCATTATACGATGTGGGAGCTCACTAACTGCCGGCAAACATGGGAGCACGTTTGCTCGTCGTTTTGTGCGTCGCATGAGCCGTTTTTAACCGGTGTGGCGCTTGTCATTGGTCGCGTGCTCAGCGACCACGAACCGCGTTCACGGCGACGGTATCCCGTGCACTGCCGCGGGCGGACGCCTCATCACTGCCGTTGCACGATCGAGATACGCGGCTCGAAGAATATGTTGATGAAACAACGGTTGTCGCAAACGCGTCATTTCGGCGGTAAAGTTCTAAAAACGATGAGAGTCCTTTCTGTTTTGCAGCCGATTCTCTGACAGAGATTACATCGTCCGCAGGTGGGGCACGCCGCGCCGCTGGCGAGGTCGTGCATCATGCCGATCTCAAAGATTACAGCGCTTCCGCGCTCGTTTTTACGCTTGTTTTGGCAGTCGAAGATCTTTATCTTTCGCTCAGATGCACTGACGAAGTCATGGATGCTCCGCAAGAAGCTTGAAGGATCCAAATGGTGCATCGCCGTTGCCGCAGTTACGCCTAGCAGCAGACGAACCTCCCGTCACCGGAGCTCTCCGCTTGCGCTTGGGGCGTCTTCCTTTATACTGATGCTTTGTCAGGAACTTGCGTGAACGAAAATCTCGTTTCTCAGTCACATCCATAGGGGAGAAAGGAGCAAAACCCGGGCAGAAGCGTTGGTTCACGTCTCGGTGGCGGCAGAACGAAGAAAGAGCGTCTGCGTCCGACTGTGCGGTGGAATCCCCATAGCCAGTGGAAGGGCTCCGATCGTAACACGTGATTTGAAGGGCCAGTCGCGACGCTCGACTCGGGCGGAAAACGATCTTTTTTTTTCGTATTTTTATCAAGAATGCGCCGCTGCCAAAGTGGCTTCTGGTAGAAGATGGGTAAGCCTACTTCCCCGCGAAAATTCAAGAGCGGGCGACGCCGTGGAGCGAACTGCCGCGTTCCCAAAATTCGGTCAAATTCGCACTTTCGCGAGCCACCGCAAGTGCTTTAATTGCATTTTTTACTGACTTCCCATTGATTATCGGCTTTCATTTTTTTTATACATAAAAGAAGAGGCTTGGGGGAATACAAAACGCAAGAAAATACAAAATCGACTTTATCGAAAAAAAATCGCGGTTTTTTTCACCCGCATCTCTCCTTAAAATATAAAAACGGTTGCAAATTATTTTCATTCGTGGAAGTCACATGCACGTTAGAAGCGGGGCTTGTAGTTTTTTTTTTTTTTTTCATTACCAATATCGGGCGTGCGTTAGAATCGGGGCCTGAAATTTTTTGTTTTTGTTGGTGCCGAAAATTGGGTGCGCGTTGGAATCGGGGGCGCGTTGGAATTGGGTAAATACGGTAATTCTTTGGGGGAAGTAGGCAATACATTCATTGGCTGATGTGTTTCTTACTGAAGATATTTTGTTTTATTGCTAGGAAAACATTCATTTGCAATGTGACAGTATCCACATGTATATTCTTTATCATGTGAACCTCATGGAGAACTATGAGAAGCTTGGTTTGGTTTATGGGGTTTAACGTCCCAAAGCGACTGAGGCTATGAGAGACGCCGTAGTGAAGGGCTCCGGAAATTTCGACCACCTGGGGTTCTTTAACGTGCACTGACATCGCACAGTACACGGGCCTCTAGAATTTCTCCTCCAAAGAAATTCCAGCCGCCGCGGCCGGGATCGAACCCGCGTCTTTCGGGTCAGCAGCCGAGCACCATAGCCACTGAGCCACCGCGGCGGCATTATGAGAAGCATGCCGTCCTGATATTGCATGAAATGCAGCTTATGCCTACGACCAGGGAATCGAAACGGTGATTGGGAAGCCAACCATTGGTTTATCAAATGGAGCTCTCCCATATGATGCTATGGCCACACATGGACTTGTTTTTATGCTTGCTGGAGTGACTACACGCTGGAATTAGACAGTGGTGTACCACTTGACACCAAACTCTTTTTACAGTAATACTGTGAAAGATGTGATTCTCAAAATCATCAAATCATGTGAGGGCATTGGGGTCAAAATAGATGCAATAGTTTGCGACATGGGAGGTGGAAATCAAGCCCTCTGGAAAGAATTTGGGATTGTTGTTGGCAGACAATGCCTCAACAAAGTACCTTGTTCCCATCTATGTGATGGCAGCTGACAGCTTTACTTCACTGCAGAAGTTGCCCATCTGTTAAAAAATCTGTGCAATCCCCTAACTCGTTGACAGTCAATATTTTTCCTGAATGTATAGTTAGGAAACACGGCTTATAGTTAGGACACCGAAACATGTCAAGCGAGGTAAACCTAGCTCACTAGAAAAGCCTGTCGAGCTTGACCTCAACATTGCACCTCACCTTAAGCCCTTTTGCCCAGACCCCGGTCATTTTGAAGAAATGAAAGTTGGCCTAGCGTTTTCGCTCTTCACCCATGATACTGCAGCAGTGGTACACCTTCTGGTTCAAAGGGGGTCCCTGCCAGATGAGGCCCTGACTACTGCGTGGTATTTTGAAACTGTTCTTAAGTGGTTTCAGATTATGAAATCCAGAACTACAAAGCTTGCAAATAAGCAAATTTGATGAGGTGAAGTATGCCGAGGTCATTGAGTTCCTAAATGATGTCATTTTGTTGTTCTCGAATATTAAAACAGGTGATGGAAGACATGTCTAGAAGCTGGTCCAAACTGGCATTATCTTAATCAGTATTGTTGTCCTTGAACTCCAAGACTACAGTCGACGACAGATTTTTCGGACTCTCTAGGGACCGCGAAAACGACCGAAAAATCGGGCAGTCCGGAAAATCAAATTTTACCGAAAAAATCACGAACTTATTACCACTATGTCGGAGAAAGCGGCCAATTGTATTGCACACATTCTAAAGCTCCTCATGACTATATTTCGCCGCGCAAAATACCGTATAAATGCGTATAAGGGCCGGACTTTTTTTTTTTCCAGATTCGAGGGCCAATTTTCGGGGTGCGGCCCATACAAGCGATATGCGAAAAAATTTTTTTTTTAAGTGAAAACACACCAACCAGGGAATGAGCGACATTTATTCTACGTTCAGTCGTCACTCGCGAAGTATTTAGACTCCTGAGCTGGTGCTGCGCTCTGGTGCACGTTCATGACAAAAGAAGCCGCGCAGCATGTCCGCTGTCAACGCGTAGCCGTTGTTCCGAAATTCCATCACAAAGAGGAGCAGCTCTTCTTCCAGTTCAGGAAACTCGCACGGCTTGACTTGGAAAGCGCGCTTTTTGCAGCTTGTGTTTCTCTTTTGGTTGCGCAATCATCGGACGCACTTCTCGGCCACGTCGAATTTCCCGCCCGCCGCACGCTTACCGACCGCGTTCGAGAGCTAACTCCCAGCCGTGTAGCTTAAGGTGCTTGCCCATCGCGCTAAAACTGTGAAGCTCGGCGGCAGCACGCGAAAGCCTCTATCACTGCGAACGCGCTAACACGCATGCTAACACGCCACGAAAGGCTGGAGCTAGGGATACTGATGTCGATGTGAACAGCGGAAAATCGCGACCGAGAAAAATGTTGATAATGATCACGGTGCCATCCATAGAAGCTCCGGTGCGCGCGCGTGGCCTCCGCGAACGGCGCAGCGCCGGAGCAGATCGCGGCCGCGATAAGATCGGGCATCGCGCCCGAAGCGCGCTTCGATCGCGGAGGCCACGGCGTGCGCGTAGCCTCCGCGATCGTATTCGCGTTCCGTGTTCGGGACTAAAGACTCGGCACAGATGAGTTCCGTGAACTCAGACTACGGTTCAAGTTCGTGTGGCGGAAGACATTCAAAGACAGTACGAATTCGAAAACACGCGAGCGCAATGTGCCGACTCGCACAGAATTTCAGCGTCGCAAGAGGCTCCCTTTACGCTTGAATTTCGTTTTGTTTGATCAAGTTTTCGATATCTCCTGTACACATTATATGGCGGCTTGGGTGCTGGCGGCGAGTGCGAACGAGGTCCGAAAAATCGAGTGGTCAGTTGCGGTGCGTCCGAAATTTCAAGCGCTCTTACACATTGGCTCTATGGGCCATGTCGCGGTGCCGCGAAAAAGTCCGAATAATCAAGCATGTCCGAAAAATCAGGCGTCCGAATTTTCGGTCGTCGACTGTATTACTTGAATAAGAAAGACTTTTTCTGTAGTCCATTAAGTCAATTCAATCAAGACCCACTAGAAAACCTGTTTTCAACTCTCCAGTCAAAAAATCCCATCCCCAGGCAACTCGAGTTTCAATGCGCAATTAGTGCTGCAATGATGTCTCAGTTCTTCAGGCCAAGCAAATCTGATGGCTACGACCATGACTCGGGGCACTCGATTATAGGTCTGAGCAGCCTACGAGCAAAACAAAAAGAAAATGTTGACACCACCAATGTTGCTTTCCCTGATGACATAACCTTGCTCCTACGCTTGCTTGCTGCTCCTACAGAACTTGACATCAGGGAATGGAGACTGCGCCCATAGGATCAACACCGTCTGAAAGAGATGATGATGTGATTGTCGTTTCCGAGTTCCTTCCCGCCAGCAAAAGTATGCCCCAACAAGGCAGTCCACACGGTTCATTTCCTAGCGGAAACTGTGCACGCAGCATACATGAAAGCAACCAAAGGCAAGTCGTGAGTGCTTCCGACCCAGTTGCAAAGAGTGGTCAAAAGGACAGGTCTGCAGCTACAGAACTTGACCTCTGGGAATGGGAGACTGTGTCCACAGGATCAACACCGTCTGATGGAGATGACGATGTAATCGTCATTTCTCAGTTCTTTCCTGCTCAACAGAACGCATGCCAGGGCATTAGCATGCTCGGTGGAGATGCTCAATGAAGCCCAAGTCTCAATGAAGGTCGAAAATGGGACGTGTTAGAGTGCTTGAAAAGTTAGCGAGTCTTTGCTGGGTGAGTCTGGAAGCGGCGTCATGTACTGACATGGAAATAGAGAAGCTCCGAGAACTTGTGAGCGTGTGGTCGTTGTAGAGATAGGTGTTGGGGCAAGGAGCTCACTGTTTTGATTGAATGACGGTTGTGCAGCTATGATACGATGGCTTGCATGTATACGACTGCTTGACTATTTCTCTTGAGCAAGAGTCTTTTGAGTACTTTGCTCGTTACGTTGTGAGCAATGTCCAAAAAAACATGTCAACTTGTGACGAAATGTGAGGAGGCCAACACACTTACTCAGCTTAACGCACATACAGAAGAAATACGGCTTGCTTTGCCTACAACAGGTGTTGTTCAATTTTTACAAAAGTGCTGAAAACCTTTTCCATGTCAAGAGTGCAAAAGTTCTGCAGGATGAGCTTACGCTTCTCCGCTTGAGGCCTGCGTGCTGAAAAGTATTACCCAGGTGAATTGTTTTCCATACTTTCATAGCACTGCAAAAAACTGCTCAAAGTACACCTGAAAATGAGGCTTCACATATATTTGCGCAAGGAAGACCAGCGCACTGCTGAGATCAGATCCACTGTAAATTGTGGCAGCAGGAGTGTTGGTTACCAGGTGGCAACGAGCAGCGCAAAATGATGCCAAGTTTGAGACCTAAAAAGAACGTAAACATTCCTCACACCTTTGAGAGACTCAGATATATGTAGCAGTTCTGCTTCTCAGTGCCTGCTATGCCAAAAAAAGTTTTCGTACTGATATTACCAAAATGCATGCTTGAAAGACACTTGGAAGTATTAGGGCCTACTGAGCTTTACGCACTTCTGTGCCCCTCTTAATTCCTTTCTCCTATTTGTTTCACAGTTCTGAGTACTTGAGTTAAGAGAGTTTTGAGTAGAGCTTGATAAATAACTTGAGATTTCGTGCATTGTAGCAGATGTGGTATATACCATCAATGCAAACTTACAAAGCAGCCTAGGCAAATGTGATGCGGCTACCTTAAGTTTCTGCTGTTGTACCTTCCTGGCTGTAGTCTCTTTCTTTGGTTATTTGTTCACCTAGCCTGCTGTAATTATATGTATATAATATGTATCTACATTCAGTGTCTGTTTTATTATCTCTTTTCTGCATTGCAACACATACACAGACGAAATAAAACAAAATGGTTTGTGCTGTTACTTGATGTTCTGCGTTCCTTCTGTAAGTTGAAATGACAAAGCTTTTACTGCAGCACCGAAAACTTTGAAAAATATTCTTATTGGCCACGAGGACGGGTGCACTGGCCTTTGTGAACCCATGTAAAAAAAATTTTCATTTTGGCCCTTAGTACGTGTCAAGTTTTGGCATTGTCTATGCAAACAAAACATGCTGTAGTTCGCTCTGTGCAGCTGAAGTGAGCAGATGCGCCTTCGACTGCTCCCTTCCCAGGCCGCGGCTCGTCCGTCCAAGCCACTTCGTCGCGCCAGCAGCCCTCCTTGCCCATCTTGGGGGGGGGGGGGGCCTTCTACCCTCGTGCGCCACCATTGGATGGCAAGTCTGCGCTTCTCTGCGGTCCGCGCATCGCTAGCAGAAGCCTAGCCCCCCCTGGGAAAATTTTTCCTCTTGACGACTCATCAGTCGACTGCCAGCCTCCAGTACAGCAGGACGCGCCAGCGCCGGGCACTTGTTCCTGCAGCCATGGAGGCCACCCGCTTCAACCCCCGTCGCAACTCCAGCACGGGCTACCACCCACGGACATTCCTGTGGCACCCGGAGGGCAGCGCCCAATTCCTGCTAGCAGAACACCAGCAGAAAACAGCGGCTGATTGACGTACTCTTCCTCAAGGTGACCAGGCCTCGCAGCCCCTCCTTACCACCGAAGGATTCTGCATACTCCCCTGCCCTCACCGGGCTGAGTTCGAGGGTAGCAGATTTCCACAAGGTATCCAAGCCTGCCACCCTGCCCCCATGAAAGAGGAAGGGCAAGGGACAAAAGGACTCCTCCCCTCCCCCACCCAACGAGGTCACTGGCAACCAGCCAGCCACCATCCTCGGAGTCTGCACAGCAGACATCCAAGGCCCTGGAGGAACCAAACACTGCTTCGGCCCCCCCCCCCCCTCATCTTGAGGCCCCCAGTGGTCCTTCTCACCTCAACCTCCTCCACCCTGCTCCCGCTCCAGCTCGCCGGCTGCCAGAGGATGGTCCTGGAGCCCTGAACCAGCTTCCCAGCAGCCACCCAGTAGGGGATACTCCCTCCCTTGCAAGCCCAGGACATGCTGGAAGAGGACCATCAGGACCGAGTCCCTGTCACCGACCACGGACCCAGGGAGGAGCCATGGCGCGTGCAGCAGTCAAGGTGGCAACGCCGCGGACCATGCCGCCCACAGCTTCCTCTTGAGAAGAATCCCAACCTCGCCGGTACTGTGTTTTTCCGGCCCCGGGCTGCTAGGGGAACCTTTTTGAACCAGTGCCACTTTACCATTGCGGCAGAGGCATCTGCCTTCACTGGGGTTGTCTCCATCCGAGTAAACGAGCGGCGGAACGTCGTGGCCATAGACGCGGGCTCCCCAGAGTGCCTCACCGACCTCCTCAAGGTGACTATCCTGGCGGGCATTGAGGTCCGGCCTCGCAGGGCAGCGGACAAAGCCACTTCCTTTGGATTTGTCTATAGGGTCCCGGCCGACATCCTGGATGAAGAGGTTCCTGCTGCCTTGGGGGCCCCAATTCCCATCCTGGCTGTACATCAGGGACAGGGCAGTATCCTCCATGTCTGCTTTGATGCCCCTGTACCACCCACCCACAAGGCCCTTTACAAGCTGAGGCTCCCAGTCCGCCCCGCCTGACCACGGCCTATCCAGTGTGGGCGCTATGGCTGCTTGGACCACGTGACGGCCAGCTGCTGTGAGTCACCGCGCTGCAGGCGCTGCGGCCGCCCAAATGCCACAGCTCGGTGTGGCACCACGGTGCCCCGCTGCACCAACTGTGGTGGCCGTCACGCTGCCGACAGCTCCACCTGCCCCCGCTGGCAGGAGGAATGATGCGTCGCAGTGGTGGTAGCTGCCTCCTTGGAGCCTGTCTCAAGGAGGACCATACGGGCTCAAATCCAGGCTGAACCAGTGAGGCAGACTTATGCCACCGGTGGTAGGTTCCTCCATACCACCACCACGAGTTCCCGCTGGCGGTCCCTCCCCTCCACCTCAGGGCAGCACACCGCCCTCCCTGAGCAGCCACCTGGAGGAGCTCACCAGGACCCTGGCAGTGACGCTCCAGGCCATAACACGGCTGCTCCCGGCAGTCTACCTGCAACCTCCCAGCCTGGCTCAGGGGCCGCAGTAGAAGCCAAACCATCATGGCTAGCCTTCCACGGACGACACCCAGACCACGGGTCCTCCAGTGGAACTGCCGCGCCCTGCGCCCACGTACAGCAGAGCTCATCAGGCGCCTGGAGGTGGATCCACCAAGGCCTGGATGACCCAGGCCATTTTTTAAACCTGGTTGAGGCAGAGGGAAGCCGAGTTCACTAGGAAAGGCAGAAAGGTCGTGTTTTTTGTTGATAATTGCCCAGCACATGGTGAAGTGCGAGACCTGAACTCTATTCAGCTGGAGTTCCTTCCCGCGAGCACGACAGCTGTACTCCCACCCATAGACCAGGGCGTGATTCGCAATCTAAAGGTATTCTTCCATCGCCATGTCCTGAGAAGGATGATGTTGTGTATGGACAGGGACAAAGAGAGAGTACTCCATAGACCTCCTCTCTGCCATTCACCTTTTGGCTCACTCGTGGGATGCAGTTACAGCAAACACAATTCAACGATGCTTCCATCGTGTGGGCTTTCCCAAGGAAGTGGCTGCAGACCAAGAAGAACCTGAAGAAGCTGCTCAAGCACAAGCTTGAGCAGCAGAGCCGTTCTTAGTGCACTGGCTCCCAAGTGTGGCACTGTGATAATGGATGCATATGAAGCTATTAATGACAACGTTGTCACCTGCCGTGAGGACACTTTAGCTGACATCCTGAAGGAAGTTGAGGAAGCCACCCGCAATGGTAGTGAAGAGGAGAACCACCACGACAACAATGAGCGCTCTCGAGTGTCAGCTAATGAGGCTAGCCAAGCAGTTGAGCTACTCCAGAATCACTTCCAGAAAGAGGGCTGCTTGGAGCACACATTCAACCTAACGAAGATGAAGGCCTACCTTGTGAACCTGAAGCAAACCACATTGCACAGCTTCTTTGGTGGTCAAAACTCTTAAACGAAACTACCAATAAACGAAACAGATTTCGGTGACCCCATCAAATTTCGTTTAAAGAGAGTCCACTGTACAAAGTAACTGACGCCAGGAGACGCATGCTTGAAGAAGACGACGTGTAGTGCGTACGGGAGGAAAAAGCATTGCCCGCCCAATGCAAAGCGTGGTTCGACGTCGGGACATTTGACCATGCCTGAAGAAGATTGTCGTGGTGGTTCGCTTTCAAGGACCATTGCAAGCTGTGCAGGGCTTCATGGCAAACCGGTCGACCAGAGGGACTCTGACACTTGACGCACATTTGTGGTGCACCAACCAGCTGCAACCACTTCGTGGCATCTTCTTGGCGGCGGACTGACTGTTGTGATCGGGGTCCCAGCCAGCAGAAACGGGCGAGCCAAGTAGGCGCCATATCGAGCTACCGTGACCGAAAGTGCTGCTGTTCGGAGGAAGCACAATAAACGCCGGCATTGGGGCTGCTACTGGCGACGGCGTCGCCGTGAACAAAGGTGTCTAATCCCCTTCGCCGGAGATGCTGAGTGCGGTGTTTCTCCCGGACTGCCCATGGACCGACGGTAGAGACCCAGTGGCGGCGACGGCGATGGCGGCACCAACCCACTGCCCACGTGTGCCATGAGCGGCCGACAAAGCGGGGGTGGTCACGGCTGATTTGTCCCTTCCACCCACCTGAAGAGGTCACCGGTGTGAGCCGTCAGCACTCGCGTCTCCCACGATGAGGAACGTCACACAGCAGCTAACGACCTTTGGGGCATGGTCGGCCCGCGGCAAACCAAACAGTTCCCGACTGCGAGGCACCAAGTTCCTCCTTGCCCGTGTGTGTGTCTGTGCGGTGTGTGCGGTCACTTGGGGAGGGCGGAGCTGATGTAGAGGCTCGAGGCCCATTGGACACTCGGCCAAAGTTCGGATTCCTTAGCTGGGGGCCTGGGGAATATGAAGGGTATTTAAGCCGCAAACTGTGCTGTGTCAAAGAGCATCTTCCTTGACCTCTTGTCGGGAGCTTCTTTCCTGACCTTTGGCCTCCCTGTTTATACTGCAAATAATGTAAATAAACCCTCCAAGTTTACTAACTTCTCCTGAAGGCTTCCCTCCGTGTTCTACTCACCTCAGCCTCATGCGGTAAGGACCACGGTCTCGACCACCGAGCACATCAATGCCAAGTCGACAACACAGCGAAAGTTCGATCTTCTTGAAGTGGATCTGGTGCACGCAGGCACAATCGGGCACAAACTTTATCATCGTGGACATGGCGGTGCTGAAAGACCTTTTTGCGACAGTGAAGTGTGGCAAGTGCGGGCTGGCTGAGCTCGATTTGAGCAGATGCGATAAGCAGTACGGACTAGCAGTGAAACTGCAGGTGACATGCTCAGTGTGCGACTATAGTGTGGCGCGTTTTTCATCACTGAAGACTGAGGGACCTGCTAAGATCACACCTTTTGAGGTGAATATCAGGGCCCTGAAAAGCATCCAGAGCATTGGAAAAGGAGTCATGGCCCTCTCTTGATTTTTGTGCTGGAATGAATCTATCACACAGAGGTCTCCGCCACAAAACGTTTTAAACACATCTAAGAAAAGTGGTCGAGGTCTGCAAAGGCACTGCAGCAACCTCTGAAGCTGCTAGTGCGAGTGTTGTCACGGACGTATACAAAGGCCTTTTGCAGGCGCCTAGAAACACTGACGTTATCTTTGACGGCACGTGGATGACCAGAGGGCGGTCATCACATATTGGGGTGGGCTGCATCATTGAAATGTACACTGGTTTGGTGATTGACCATGTTGTGCTTTCAAACTTCTGTATTGGCTGGACCATCGGCCAAAAACCTTCAGAAGAAGGATATGAAGACTGGGTTGCAGAGCTCGAGAGCCAAAAGAGCATACTAGATTGTAGTGTAGGGCGAATGGAAGTGGAGGCAGCCCTCATGATGTTCAAGCGTTCGCTCTCCAAGCATGGGCTGCACTACACGACAGTACTTTGTGGTGGAGACAGCCGCACATTCCATGCCTTGAAGGCAGAAAACGTCTATGGGTTTGTCCCTATTGAAAACAAGGATTGCCTTAATCAAGTGCACAAGCGTATGGGCACTGCGCTACGAACCTTAGTTGACAGAAAAAAGGCACAGGGTGAAGCACTCGGGGGGGCAGAGGGAAACTGACCCAAGAAAAAATTAGAAAGATAACAAACTACTACGGGTACGCCCTCCGCACTCCACAGCCATACGCATGATGTGCCAGAAATGAAGAAGGCAGTCCAAGCGACGCTTCGACACGTCTTCGACGGACAGTGCCCCCGACCATAGTTTTTGTCCTGATGACCCAAACTCATGGTGCAAGTACAATCGTGCCATGGCCAATGGTGAGGAGCCTCCTGATAACAAAGACTCTTTAACCAGACTCCGTTCGCACAGCACTGGAGCCAGTGTTTGCTCGACTGAGCGATGATGCCTTGCCGGAGAAGTGCGCAGATTGCAGGACACAGAATTCGAGCGAGTGCCTGCATTCTGTGATTTGGACACAAGCATCCAAGAATGAACATGCGTCACTACTCAGCGTGACAAGAGCAGTTGCAGTTGCCATATTCAACCAAGGCAGAAGGAAAACCAATGGGAGCGTGGCGTTGGGCCTCGGCTACACTGCAGGCTGCAACCTCCTTCATCGCAGCTTCGAAGGCTGAAGAAGTCGACAACAGCCTTTTTGAACAATACTGCCAACAAAAAAAATCTCTCTCAGAGGCACAAGGGAGACACGTCAGACTACATTACAGCTGTAAATCACCAACACGAACGACACCAGCCAACAGCTTGGGACAGGTGCAAATCCCCATCAGCATGGAGCAGAACTGTTTAGTTTTCGAGCTTTTGCACCCTCATGCAATAACTGGCAAGATATTAATAAAATATTGCCACTGTCTTGGCTAGACTTCAAGTTCACAAATTTTGACGAATTCCTAACAGCATATGCTATCTTGACCTTGGGTTGTCTGTGATATCTTCAGTTTTAGCTGACGTATGTAGAATCCGAAGACAGTTTTGGAAATGGGAAGAACATGTCATCTTTGGCGCGAAATATCAGAGTGAAGCTACTGACCGTTCATCTTATAACATATGGTCAACCTTTAAATGCTTTCTCAGTTTCATATTTTTGGTCGATCTCCTCAGCCTTACACAACATTTCGAAAACTTCATTTTGGTTCTTAAAAGTAACCTTGGTACCATTTTCTTCAGCGAGAAATGAGGTACCCGGAGACATTCTTGCTTTTTTTGTTTAGGCCACTCATAAATAGCAGTTTACAATTAGCCTAACGAGTTGTAGCGCCAAATACTGCGACCTTTTACTCTCAACACAGTATATCAGGATGACGTGCCTTTAGAGAAAAATAAAGAATGTCATCGGGTATGAGAACTTTCTGGCTATTAATTCATGTAATTGAAAGCAACAAAATGGAATGAGAAAGTTCATTAAAGATGCGCAAGAAATTACCTATCTACGCTCGACTTTGCAAGATAGTAACTTTTGATCTAAGGCAACCAGCTCAATTATGATTAGACTTTTGGAGTCAGGAGAGAAAAACACATCTGTGTGCAAAATTTCATGAGATTCTAGCCATAATAAAAAAAGTCAGTTTTAAGACCCTCGTCCACCCTCAACACTCTAATTGCAAGTCACGCATCACATGCTGAATTGTGTTACTGCTGCTGATGCAGTTCATATAAACTGTCTGCCTTTTATTAAAATTATTCCAATCTCTCGTCTCAACAGAGGAGGGTTTGCGTGCTGTGACATCTCCGCTGGCGTGCTGCATGGCTGCACTAGCAGCTACTGGAACAAAGTCAACAGTTCGGTGCACCACTTCTGTGCTCCCAGGAATGGGACACTTCGCTCGGCGTAGAACATCGATTCCTCGTGCCAACCGGGAACTCTCTGCAAAATCCAAGCTGTCTGATTTGACTTTCATGAGCAGGATGTCCTAAAGAATTTCTTGCACATTACGAGTGGACAGGCAGCTGAGGTGCCACGAGGCAAGCGGACGCTTGCCAAGGGTGCGGTGCCATAATTTGTTATTAAGGGCGGGACACTGGTCTTTGAGACCAAAAAATGACCAAAAAATCTGTTTACAAAAAGTGACATTCGTGGAATCTGCAGCTATTGTTTTCCAACTGTGCCAATTTTTTCCTTCAAGAAATCAACATTTTTGACCACAATGCTACACTCAGATCATCGTGTGGGCTGAATTTATACAGGAGCAGGCAATTTAATGGCATGAAAATTTTGGACATTTCTGTCAGCGAGCGCGGCACAAAAGAATTCACAGGACGAACCGTCTCGCCTCGCCTCGCTTTTGCTGCATTTGTAACGTGAGTAGCAAGCGATAGCGTCGTCCGTAGTGCGACGGTGGTGTTCACTGGCGGGCTCTCCGTCCGATATCGTTTTTGAGAATGCATGCAGCGGCCACGAAGCGACATCGTGTCCGCCACAGGAATAGCTTTAAGTGCAAAGTTATTCTGCACACAGGACAGAGCGGCAATAGGCATGCTGCCCGTCATTTTGGTGTGCCAGAGACTTCTGTTTGCGACTGGAAAAGACTGAAAAGGTCAATCTTTGAGTGCAAAATGTCACGCAAAGGCCACCACGATCTGCAAGAAGGGAGGTTTCCCGACCTTGAAGATGAGCTGGCTGACTTCACGCAACAACTTCGTGTGAATCACATGATGCCCGTCACCACCGAGGTGCTCAAGGTGAAGGCCCTTGAGCTTGTGTCGTGATACCGGGTGGAATGACTTCCCGGCTGCGGCCACTCATATGCATCAACAAACCCGTGAAAGACCGCATTCGAGCACTGTACAGTGAGTGCCTAATGAATGGCTGCCACAAGCGTGCCTCAGTTGAGGAAATGGCCAGTTGGGTGGCCGAAGCTTGGCTCGGAATTCCATCAGTTATGGTTGTGAAGGCATTCAAGAAATGTGGAATTTCTGATACCATGGACAGCACTGAAGACGAGATGTTGTGGTCGAAGAGTGAGAAGAAGTTGTCCGAGAGTGACAGTGAATGAAGTTTGGGTGAATAAACATCCTGTTCTTATCTGGAAATATAAAAACGGTTGCAAATTGTTTTCGCTCACGGGAATCACATGCACGTTAGAAGCGGGGCTCGCGGTTTTTTTTTTCGTCACCGAAATCGGGCACGCGTTAGAATCGGGGCTTTAATTTTTTTTTTTTTTTTTTGTGCTGTAAATTGGGTGTGCGTTGGAATCGGGTAAACACGGTACGTTCTCATCTATAATTGCTTCATCACCTTTGGATGCGACATGATGATGGCTTCGTAAAAACTGTTGCGTCTCTGAATGAATAAAGGAACAGATACCACTTGTATCAATCGTGTTGCCTTCTTATTCATTTTTTGTGCCACGCAGTCAACTTGAAAAGTGACCTGCGAGCCGTCACACATCTCATCCAGTGCATTTCGTGTTTATAAAAATGGAGGTGCCCCGACCAGGATTAAACCAGTGATGACAGGCACAGCAGCTGAATACTTGAGCTACTGAGGTCCCGTGACATGTAGCTCTGGCTAACAGCAGATCAGCGGACCTCTATATGCAGAGATCAAAAACCTGCACTCACCGATTGTTCTCGCCTCCTTTTAAGAACCTACTTGTTGCAGTATGGTTGTGGCAGTCATCCTTGAGGTCCCCAGCTTGAAGAGCACGAGTCGGGGGCCATGCACACACAGAGCCCCAGGGGAACTGGCCACTGCTTGGGCTGCGCTCGCCATGACAGAAGAGCAGCAGCTGGGGTTTTGCTGCCCTCAACCTGCAAGGCGATGGCCAAATCAGAGCAAGGAAAAAGGGAAAAAAAAAGAAGAAAAACCCAAATGCGCACACTGTAGCTCATAACTGTTAGTCAGGCACAAAACGCTACCATGCCAGTAATCACCCTTTCATAGTTTCACTTTTCCCAATTGATTTGTTTGCAAAACTGAGTGCTACTTATTCTTAAATACATTCTCGGTTCGTGTACTATGATGTGACTGGCCAAAGTCACTATGGAGCAGCTTTTGGAATAGCCGAAAGTGCATTTTGCTGGAAAAAGGGAGCGTTTGGCGCAGATAATACGTCATATAAAACCACGGAAAGCATAAGAGCATTTTTTTGTGTTGTCGATCACTGGGATATTAACGACTGTAATTATTCTTTAAAGTGAAAGATAATTTAGCACAAAGCACAAAAGTCAACCACATGCCGCTGGAAAGATCCCAAGCTATGACCCTCGCATCTCACGCAATGTGCTCCATCAATTAAGCTTCGACTGTCCTGCACCCCCCCCCCCCCCATGTCTATATACCATATACTAAGCGTTTATTTATTTATTTATTTATTTATTTATTTACAATACTGCCAGTCCCAGCAGGGACCATAGCAGGTGGGCGAACAAAAATGACAAACATGATACAAATTTGAGCAGTGCACTCTGGAATTAAAAAAAAAGTGAATACAAATCAAACACAGGTGAACAGTAAGGAACAAGCAAAATAAAAGAAAAGGTAAACATTAGCAAGGAAAAAGAAAAATACATGTTCTACAGCCAACAGACATTTTTTTAAGGCCATGAAAGATATTTCACTGGTGGCAGTCTGCGTGGGCAGATATATAGCATAACAGGCATTCTACCCGTCATAGAGTGCAATGCTGGGGTTTTTGATTCTTCAGCTTTTTCATTTTTGTCATACGGCACAAGACTATATTGCAAAACTGATGGCCGTCAACATTAAAGCTGATCCCAGTATCACGGTTCCCTTTATTTAATTTTAAACACACGCTCCTAAATTTTCATTACAGTTAGCTTTCCCATATTGGGCATGTACACGCCACACACGACCACCTCTTTTTATAGGGCAATGAGACGACCCCAAAACTGCTGTCCACTAAGAACATCACAGTAGCTTGCAGTTTCCCCACTTCGGCCGAGCAAGGCCGTGAAAGTCAACACCAGTGCCATCTGTAAACATTTGTGAAATTCTCATTTCCGGCCTGCCCTGGATCCGCACTACAGAATGACCAGAGCAAACCCCTGCCGGCCTGTTTTGCTTCTAAGTTTTCATTACATGGGCTGACAACGAGCCCGGTCAACATGATAACAGCCTGCATAGCGACCAACTAAATGATTCTCGGAAAAATTAGGTTTTCCACTAGTGCTGCCTAACGCAGATGTAAGAGTCAATGCAGTGCCCAAGAATTTTGTCCTTAAAGGGCAACTGCATAGGTTTTAGAAATCGACGAGCTTAAAAGGGTCGAATGTGTGAAACTTCCAGGTAAACTATGCGAAGCCCTTTTGGCCTAGCATTTGAAATGGTGACGTAATCACCAATTGAAACTACGATGGCTTTCAAGCTTCTCCGAAGCGCATAAAGCTAAGTGAGGGACGCTTAATGACGTCATCGAAGGTATCTACATTTCCAATGCATAAACGCCTGCTTTGAAGAAAAAAAATCAACGCCACCGAAGGCGAAGCCCGCCGAACGTTGTTTGGCAGCGTCCAACAAGGCACGGCAGGGTGTGACTGATGGCAGCGGTAATTTGAAATCATACCTTCCGTGACCTCGCTCTAAACTTCCCCGCACTTCTCTGGTGCTATGAGGAGAAGTGCAAAATTCAACTGTCGATTACGTCACTATTTTAAATGGTAGTGCAAAAACACTTGGCATGCTTTTACCTACAGACTATATAGATTTGAATCCTTTAGTATCGTGAAATTCTCAAAAAGTGGTGCAGCTGCCCTTAAAGAAATACGGACTTGTGGCACAGATTACTCTTACGTTGTCATTATGTATGCACCATGCCGTTTGGCGCAATTTGTGCAGCAATCACATCACTGGTGTATTTACATAGCCCCACAAACCATTGCAGGCCCAGTCAGGAGTGGCGATAAATCTGCCCATGCAAAGACAACACTACGAGCAAAAATAAGGAGGAAGTTCATAGAACAAAATATTAAGTACAGAAAAAAGGTTGCACAATTCTACCCTAGATATGGGCCAGATACAGTGGCAAAAGTCCTAACGGTGCCATATGGGCCTTAGATGGAACAGAAGTGCTCTGAAGAGAGGAGAAAAAGAGGAAAAAACATGGGAAAAGTGAACACATAAGACCCAGCAAAACAGTACCTATGTGGCCATTCCATTTCCTACAAGATACACAAGAAAAATGTTGCATAAAAAAACAGTCACGCAGTTCCCAGTCATGTGGAAAAGTTGACCTGTTCAAAATCAGCTATTACAAAAACCTGAAGCCAACTACCACGTTAATCCCATGTAGTGCTACCCGTTGCCTTGGCACACGATGAAGTTCAATACCTTTTGCATTTCTGTGGTTTACCAGATCAACTAGTATAGATTGATATTCAAAACATGTTTTCTATTGCTTTCCTCTTATCTAGGGTAAGATACCTATGTCTTATGTTTCACCAGAAAGACATACATTCTGGTTCCATTCACATAAGCTTTAACACCGAGTCACACGTCCTCTCTTCTCACACTCGTTCTGCTGTTCACCAGCTAGTCACCACACTAACTAGCTGAACCTTCCGTCCCCCTAAAATCAATAGCACAGGAAAATCCTAGCAGCTGCACATATCAGCAGAAAATGCTACACCTTACTACACTTCAAAGGAACTCTGTTGACAGCCGATTAAAATTTCTGTTATGAGTCAACAAGATTCTACGGCTATTTCTGGCAATGCTGAATTGTTTGGCCAGGAGCAAAAGACACGATTATTGCTGAGAAAAGTAAATTTCAAAATTTTCCACCATTTTATTGAAACTCACGACTTCAAGATAAATAAGGAATCCTTGATCCTAAAATCGAAGTAAATCTATCTAGCGTTGGGATCTATGCACAAAAGACTGCCTTGACACTGCACTTTGCTTGCAAAAACATGTGGTAGTCAAAACACTCGTTTTATGCTCATTTATAGCTTATAAAAAACTCCGTTTTCATTGAAAGTAGCATCTCTGTCATACGAAAGCTCAAATCTATGGATATAAGTACTCCAAATCGCATTTAGTGACCAATTAATTAAGTGTAACTGACAATAAGAAAGCGAAACTTTCAAAATTTGAATGAGAGCAAGGTTTTCAAGGTTCATGCATCAAAACTAAGGGCACGAAAAAACACATAAAAGAAACAAAAGAGAAGCAACCAATGTGTAAGCCTGTTGGTTGCTGACGCATTGAACAAATTTTTTTCCATACTTACCAGCACATGTGAATGCATAGGCTAACTTGTGGCACAATAGCAGCAACTAGCTAATATAGCTTTCACGCTGCAACATAACTGCATAGGAATGATCACCACTAAGTGGAAGATGTGCGCTGCTTTGACAGCACAGAGAACCTATGTGCAAAGTTGTACCACAACAGCAACTTGCAATACAGACTGACTGACTAATGAAACGGCTCACACATGGCCTGCCACTGTGGGTGTGAACAGTGGTTCCTTATGGCTTTTATACTGAAAAAGCTGTGCCCAACAAAACTGCACAGGCAAACAAGCCAGCGATTAGAAAGGGTGCGACAAGCATATCTCGACCATAGGCGCGTTCCATCATGATAACACTGACATGGTGTTCAGTCACCATTCCCGCCATGTTTTCACAAAACAAAGCTAACTGATGTTAATCCACAAACACTGTGGCTGAACAGCAGCTCTGGTTCCACCTGCCCCAGCTGGTTGTACTGCACGTGCGAGGAGTGGTTGCACAACTAGAGGCACTACAGGAGCAGCGGTCTGAAATCTCCCAAATAAAAGCTAAGGCAGTAATTCTAGTGGACTACTCTAGCAGGAGAAATTTTGAGGTACATGAATTACCTGAAAAAAAAAAAAAAAGACAATCTGAATGATATGACATATCACTGGCACAACCGGCGTGGAGCACAAAGAGGTGGTACAGAGACTGAAAAGTAATGAAGGGTCAGTGCCGCCGATACTTGTTACATTTTCTAGCTCACAAATTCACAACCCAGAGATCAAGAAATGAATCCTCCTAAAGAAGAGAAGAATAAAACAATGAGAAATCTAGCACCTCGTAAAAAACAGCCGTTATGGATGACAAAGAAGTTGGTTGGAAAGAAAGACTACAGATTTTGTCGCTCGAAACGGGCAGTTTTTCTTCAAAAACAAGAAGGGGCAAGTGTAATCGGAATAAAGAGTGAGGACAACTTAGTCAGCATTAGATAGTATAGATAAGGAATAATTCGGGATAGAAGAGTGGGAGGTACTCAGACAGGATTCATTATCAAATAAAGAAAGGCCTGCTTATGATTTGGTTTGTGGTTTATGGGAGTTTAACGTCCCAAAGCGACTCAGGCTATGAGGGACGCCGTAGTGAAGGGCTCCAGAAATTTCGACCACCTGGGGTTCTTTAACGTGCACTGACGTCGCACAGTACTCGGGCCTCTAGAATTTCACCTCCATAAAAATTCGACCACCGCAGCCAGAATTAAACCCGCGTCTTTCGGATCAGCAGCCGAGCACCATAACCACTGAGCCACCGCGGCGCCCGAAAGGCCTGGTTAGATATAATACACACAAATATAAGAAGTCTACAAAAACACTGAAATATTCTTAGGGTGTATTTAGAAAAATGTCTTTGTGCTGGACATTATCATCTTAGCAGAAGCAAATGTTAGCAGCACAGCAAATGTGTAACTAACTGACGATTTCCAACAATGCAGTCTATGCAGAAAAGACAAAAAGGGCAAAGGATGATGTGAAACGCAACTGGCCGTGTGAATTGATACTACTGTCAGTTGAACAAGCAGAAGTGACGTTGCTCATGGTAGAAGACAGAAGTCACACGCTTGGCATTTGTGCAGTGCATCAACTCCCTAGGAAGATATAAACTCGCGTGATCATTAGCTGCACCAAACAGCTGGCATCAGGTGTCATAGAAGAGAGCTCTCACCAGCAAACACAAGACAATGACAATAAATAATCCAGGACGACTCGCAGATTTCAACTGCCAGTGGTTATTCATAAAGACAACAAGCACATGCGAATTAACAAGAGATCTCTCAAGGACGAAAACAATCACGGATAGTAACGCTTTTTTGACCCATTTTTACAATGCACGCCGAAGGGCAAAGCGTTGTAACTGCTTGCTTAAGAGCCTTCACGTCCGTGCACAATGCTGTCAGCTACACTGTATGCTCAGTATTGCACCACTGGGTCGTAGGCCGTCTGACAGTAGCTCAATCTCGTCCCATCCACACGCAGCGCCCTTGAATAAAACGGTTTCTAATACGGCTGTCTCGGGCGTCTTGGGATATTTTGGCTGCACAACACTTGAGCAGGTGGGTCGGCCGATAACGTAATCGCGCGTTCGATATCGGCCGCGAAGTTCGCATTTCGATAGATTCGGGGCGCAAGAGACCCGTGTATTGTGTGATGTCAGTGCGCGTTAAAGAGCCCCAGGTGGCTGAAATTATCTGGAGTCCTCCGTTACGAACGCCCCTCATGGGCTGAGTTGCTTTGGGTGTTAAACTTTAGAAAATCAAGCCACAGCGTAATCAAGGGCACTGGCGATGTCCTCTTGCTAAAACTACAAAAGTGTCACAAAAAGTACGAAGCACATTTCTCAAGTACGAAGCACATTTCGTCGCTGCGTGACCGCATGCGACGAAAGTCACAACAAAGGCAACAGCAACGCAATCCTGCTGCGCACTCGCCTACTGCAACATATGAGACCACCTAACTGGCAAATGCTTATCTTTCGGCCGCAATGCACTACATTTTTCTTCGCAGACCGTTACTATGAGTGGAGGGACGAGGACAAAAAACACTCACGTGAGGTCCGCAAGTCGAACGCTGGTGTCGGAACGGACGGCGTGTTGCAGGCTGGGGAAATTAAGCCATGCGGTGTTCCAAGTCATCTCTCAAAAGTTGCACTGCTTACTACTGATACCGGCTACACGCTTTCTGTGAACTGTCATACGCAACTCACTTCACTATTGGTCAACACGTGCATCGTACTATTCACATCGACACATTCATTGAAATTCGCGGTGGCGCCAGACGCACGCGCATGGAGGCGCACGCGGTTGGCGCGGCTGAACTTGGCCCTCACGTAGCCCCAAGCGCGTCAAGACGAAAACAAAGACAACACTTTTAAGGTGGCGCTAGTGAAGGGATCACTTTTTTCGATTTCAAAGAAAGTGTTACCAGGAAAAATTAGAAACCCTAAGTGTTGTTTTCGGTTGCTGCTAAATACCGACAGTTGCATCAACCAGAGGAAATAAAAAAATTCTTTTTTCCTAAGCGCCCACTTTTTAGGGCTCAAAATTTGCAGAAAGGTGGCATTTCGAAGTCAGTTTTGTTTTATATTACGTTTTGGTAGAGTACTTGCCTGATTCGGTCAAAATTAATCGTATACTGTAATCGTCTGTGGCGACGGCGAACCAAAACTGCGAGCTTTAGCAGTAATGATACTAGCGCCAGCAAATTCTATATATCCTCCTTGGCCCTATCATGCGTGCCTAGAATACTTGCCAGTATTATGCCAGTATTCCAGTATTCTAGGCACTGTACATGCGCCCTACAAACGAGCACTCTACCATCATGGCCTCCGAGATGGCTTGCCCGCTCACGCCACAGGTGGTCTCGGAGCCATGCGTGGCTCGTGAGGCAACACTTGAGGAGAAAAATTTCCAAAAACAAGGGCTTTAGCCCACGCGTAAGCTGTTCTCTTCGTAAGCGCTCTAGGATGCCCCTAGAGCTCTGTGGGCGCATTGTTACGGACCTAAGTTCTTTTATTCTGAACTTCGACGGGAGCCCTACGACTGCGGAACCCTACACCTGCGCAACCCCACGACGCATCCCTCTTCGCATCGGTCATCAGCAAGGAGTATCACGACCTCTCGCCCGCACAACTACATTCTATTCGTCATTCTTCCCTAGGACTGCCAGCGAGTGGAGCGGCCTTCCCGGAGAGATTGCTGCCATCCCCATCCGTGTTCCTTGGCCGAATTTCAGACGTTTTCGTACAATGAAAATCTTTACTTTGTATAACTTGCTTAAAAATCATTCGTACTTATTCTTTTTTTTTTCACTTGTGTGCGCCCCACCCATTATGTAATACCGTCTACCCAGGTAGCACGGAACATTAGAATAGTGTAAAAATGTTATGTAAGTTGGAGTAATGTTACATGTTGCATTGTAACTTTACATTAACATTAAAAATTAACATATAAAGTTATAAGTTATATAGGAAACGTTACTTTCACGTTCTAAACAAACATTTTTTTAATATAATCTTCTAAATTTTATTACAATGTTAGAGTCGCAACTATAGAACAATATTGCAAATATATTTAAGCACGGATTTCGAGACATTTTCTCACTGTTCTTAGAGTTAAGATGTTTTTCAACTACCAGTACCTTGTAACCACACCTCTTAGATAGTACTCGCCATAGATTACATGAAGAGCCCAATTATTTTGTCACAAAACTTTAGTTATTACCCATTCCCCACTATCACTCATGGGTCATCCCGCAGTAGCGAGTATATAAGCTCGACTGCATGATATCCGTTTGGAGGTGAGTGAATACGAGTTGCATATTGTCGCAACCCCAAGGACCACATCCGCATGGGTTACGCAAAGGTTGTCCGGAAATACAAAGTGTCTTCAGCCGCCGCGGTGGCTCAGTGGTTATGGCGCTTGGCTGCTGACCCGAAATACGCGGGTTCGATCCCGGCCACGGCGGTTGCATTTCGATGGAGGCGAAATGTTAGAGGCCCGTGTACTGCGCGATGTCAGCGCACGTTAAAGAAGCCCAGGTGGTAGAAATTTCGGGAAGCCTTCACTACGGTGTCCTTCATGGCCTCAGTCGCTTTGGGACGTTAAACCCTAATCAACCAACCAAACGGGCGTAAAATCTCTAAAACACCACATTATTAGTAGTGGGAATATATCTGATTCAGCTGGTATATAGCTGTTTCGATCATGACACCGTACTAATAATCAAAATTACGTATCGGATCAGGAATAATGCACATGGATATGTGAGCTTTGCTTGTGTGTAGTGTTAGGTTAATTCAAACTCGCAAAGTTTCACAGAAAATATACATAGCACATCTATTTTGCCATTTAAACCCATTTTGGCGACCGTAACAAAAAATGTACAAATCAGGAACCACTTTGAAGTTTATTCTCGAATGAGCTCTCCACCAAATGGTTTCAACACTATACTCAGATTTACTGATGTGTTTTCAACCAACTAAAAACCGTGAGCGAACCTATACTGGATCGCGAAACTACATCCTCTCTCGGACATCACAAATGACTTTCAGGCTTTCCATTTTCAGCGCTACAGTTCCACGGGCGATCACAAAGACGGGGCTGACCTAAATAAATACCTTTCAGTGTAGAATCGGAATGACGCACGGAGGCATCAGACAAGGCTCTGTTCATTTCTGTGTCCGGTTTGTCATACTTTGCGCAGTTTTCTCGTCCTTCATGCCACACTGATGTGTGGAACTGTATTTTCTTTCGAAAATGCCATGGATGAAATGAAATACGCCAGGAGGAACGAGTAAAAAAATTGCCGCACGGGTACAGCACTGCAATAATTTCAGTAACTGCGATGACGGTGTATGGGGTTTAACGTCCCAAAGCGACTCAGGCTATGAGGGACGCCGTAGTGAAGGGCTCCGGAAATTTCGACCACCTGGGGTTCTTTAACGTGCACTGACGTCGCACAGTACACGGGCCTCTAGAATTTTGCCTCCATCGAAATTCGGCCGCCGCGGCCGGGATCGAACCCGCGTCTTTCGGGTCAGCAGCCGAGCACCATAGCCACTGAGCCACCGCGGCGGCGAAGAGTTTATTTCAACTGTTATGTTTTATACTTGAGGAGTTACACAGAAACACAGTAATTTATATACAAATGAAGGTAGCCAACAGTCACCGATTACAAGGAAAGGATATGAGAATATTTATATCCTTTTTTAAAAATTTATGACGCTGATGGATTGCAAATCAACAATGCAATTATTTACTGTGAATAACAGCGTAGAGAAAAGGGACGGAGGACACAGATTGGACCGGCGCAGACTAACAACAGCGGTTTATTAGAAAGAAACAAAAAAATACTCTTCTCACAACCTGACCCGCCGCGGTGGCTCAGCGGTTATGGTGCTCGGCTGCTGACCCGAAAGACGCGGGTTCGATCCCGGTCGCGGTGGGTGAATTTCTTTGGAGGAGAAATTCTAGAGGCCCGTGTACTGTGCGATGTCAGTGCGCGTTAAAGAACCCCAGGTGGTCGAAATTGTCCGGGGCCCTTCACTACGGCGTCCCTCATAGCCTGAGTCGCTTTGGGACGTTAAACCCCAATAACCAACCATCTTCTCACAACCAGCAGAGCATTTTCAACACCTAAAGGCACTGATAAGTTCTGTTGAATATGCAGTTATCTTATGGCTGAAAGAAGGCGGAGGAGGAAGAGAAGGAGGAAAGGCGGGGAGATTAACCGGTAGATGAAACCAGATTGCTACCCGCACTGGTGGAAAAGGATGAGAGAATGCAAATGTGAGGGAGAAAAGGGAGAGATAAGAAAAGCAGAAGGCGAAAAGGCTTCGGCAGAGTCACAGCCTGTCATGCAGGTCTGACACTGTTATGAACCGCTGTCAAGGTAGTTTAGACGCTGGGTAAACATCCCCGAAAGTAGGTTACACAGCCGCCTCGACTGCTCAGTTAAAACAGCACCGTGCTCGAAATTTGGAGGTCGTGGATTAGGATCCCATCGGTGACATCGGTTGCTTTTTTTCTAGTTTCTAATGAATGTTTTTGCTCTATAAAATAATCACGCTATCCATTTGCCATTGATCAACACCGCAAAATAAAAAAACAAATAGAAACATTCCCTTATGGGTTTCTTGGCTACGTTGACGGTTGTCTTTCTTTACATGTATGTAATAACAAGCACCCTAATTTTCCTACATTTGTGATCTCAATGATTTATATAGACTTGCAAGCAAAGAACGCAGAAAGTCGACACTTGGACGAAAAAGTGTTGCCTGAGGGTTAGTAGTTCTTGCAGTAAGCAAGCGCTTGCTACTGGGAAGCAACTAAAAAAAACGAATGGCGAAAACAGTTGCTTAGCGAACTAAGCGAAAACAGTTGCTTAGAGGGACGCTCAGGAGGACTCCATACAAATTTGTTTCTAGTGAAAACGAGGTGCTTGGACTTAAAGCGGACGGACACACAATTTTCAATGATGTCTTCTTGCAAATTTCGGACGCAGGCGTTTAGTGGAACATATATTGATTTTTAATGTTTTTTGCATTTCCACCCGCATCGATTGACGTCAAGGTGCAGTCGCCCCAATTATTGTGAAGTCACCGGACTCAGTGACTGTTCACAGGAACAACCAGTGCTTGCCGGCGACGCCGACGCCATCAGGAATGCGGTATTTCAGGTTGACTGTTCGACCTAGTCGTTAAGAGGCACTTCAGCGCTGATGCCTTCCGAGATGGAACCTGCCGGTACAAAATCGTTTGTGATTAATTTATGAGCGCTGTGCACTAGTGTTTGACCTCTTTTTCATAATCGCTCGACCCGTAGGCTGCTTTCAAAGCAAAAAAAACCGCACAGCCAAAAACTTTGTCTTTGTACTCCTTCGATATGAAACAAGTTCGTTAGGCGAGAACCATAAGGCTCCGTGATCCCCCATAAAAAGTCAAAGGCAGTGCAGCCTTGCCTAAGGTATTATCGCTCAAAAAGCTGCCTTAATGTCAGCGAAAGCGGCCGGCAGTGGCGATACCTGTCCTTTGACAGCATTTTTCAGCTCATAAAATCTGCGGTTTCAGTTAAAGTAGCCTCTGCGTCATTATAACGCAGTGAAATTTTTTTGCGCACCACATTCCAGTTGTTTTCAGAGTGCCCTTAATGGCCGTGCGCGTATCTCTGTCAAATTTCTACTTGTGCCGCATAGCCGCATAGGCTGTAGACTCTTTGTATAAAAAAATTAGCTGAGGTTTAGCTCTGGTTAAACTGGGAAAATTGCGTACGCAGCGTGGAGCCTGGTGGAGCGCGGCTGAAACGGTTGCTATGGCAACGGCGCTCCATTTGTTTGACCTCGCTGCGGCTGAAGGTCAACCGTGGCCGCTGCCGGGAGCTACGCGACGGCTCGAAGCTTGGCGCAGTATTGCTTACGCAATAAACCCTTAGGCGACCCTCGGTGGGTCGTTTGAATGTTTTAGCTGTCAAACGTTCCTTATATTCGAGGTACTCAGACTAGTGCACTGCACGGGCTCGGGCCAGCCCGAAAGCCCGGGCCCGGCCCGGCCCGCGGGCCGGGTCGGGACATGACTTGTTTTGCCGGGCCCGGGCCGGGCCCGGGCCTGAAGTTGCGGGCCCGGGCCGGGCTCGGGCTTAAAGCTGCGGGCCCGAGCCGGGCTTGGGTCCGTATAGAAACGGCTGGTGTCCGACTTTTCATTCACTACTGCAGAGTGAAGTACACAACTACGGCATTGAAGCAGCGACACCGTGAGCTATGAGTTATAGTACGTGCCGAGAAAGAAACTAAGCTTTATTCTTTGACTTATTTATTTCCTTATTTCCATGCCGCGGTCCAGTAAGAGTAAAATTCAACCGGCCTTAATTGGCTATGAGTTATGGTTATGGCTATGAGCTATGAGTTATAGTACGCGCCGAGAAAGAAACTGAGCTTTATTAATTGACATATTTATTTTCGTATTTCCGTGTCGCGGTGCAGTAAGCGTCAAAATGAACCGGCCTTAGTTGGCCATTGATCGTTCGTAATCCCAAAACATACCTATACACTATTAGAAATGCATTTGAGAAGAGCATATTAGTTTAGGGCGCTTATAGTATTCAAACACATACCGTGAAATACTCAAGCCTTTTAGCTTGTTGTTTCTGCTGGAAGGCGACCAGTTCGGCTATGAGCTCAACCTGTGAGATCGTGTTCACTAAAAAAAATGTCATCGTGCTTGCTAGGCAGCTTTAATTTTTATACGTCGTGGGCGGTAGAATATAACTGATTAAAACCATGGGGGAACGCAAAGTAGAATACTACGCGTGTATTCAGCTTTTTTTATTTAGCTCTCAGAACTTCCGAGTTTATCCTTGTCCACCTACACGAGATCACTCTCCAAAAGACGGCACTGGCGAGCACTACTCTTAATCACCACTTCCTTCTGGGCTAAAAAGAACCAACTTTCTGGAAGCCAAACTGCGGTTTCAGAACCTTTTTCGGCCAGTTCCTTATCGGTGCAGTAGCAGTCTACTTGCTCAGAGTGAGCAGTATACCTCAAGCGTTACTGCGAAACGGGCCGTGCCGGACCCGGGCTGGGCCTCACTCCGAGATTCACGGGCCGGGCCGGGCTCGCTAGAGCGGTAATTTCGTGGGCCCGGGCCGGGCCCGGGCTTGAAGCCGCGGGCCTGGGCCGGGCTCGGGCTTGAGGTCTCGGGCCCGGGCTGGGCTTGGGCCTCAGATTGAGGCCCGTGCAGTGCTCTAACTCAGACTAAACTTTGTTATATCCGAGATGATACACTTAGGTTCAGTACAACTGAGTTCGTGATATCCGAGGTCCATACATGAAAGTTCGTTTTATCTCAGGTGGCACACTGAGAACTAGTATAAGCGATAACAAATGAAAGTTCGTTACATCCAAGGCTGGCACAAAAAAGTTCGCTATATCCGAGGGTAACACATGAAAGGTCGATATATCTAAGCTCAGGCAGCTTATCGCAAGAGGAAAGCAGAGGAACGATGCAAGAAAATTTGGGTGGAACTCGATTTTCAAGCATATAAATAGCTACACCAAGATAAACAAAGCTAAACAAGGGCAAACGTACTAACGCACCTAAGTAAAATTTAGCATAAACAGGTAAATCGAGGACATTATTTTTATTTCGTGTGAATGACAGTAATGATGTGGTTGTCTTGTGGCGACTGGTCTCTTTATGATGCTTGCAGATAATTTCAGATGCCCTTTGCTACTTGGTCAAGTCGTCTTGTTGCTGTCTCAGAATCCGTCTAATGATACGAGAGCCCTTAAAGTATGAACCGCAGTCATGGCAAAAAATCATCTAGAAGAAGGTGATTAGCTCCTGAGCTTCTGCAAGCATGTCTGCCCGAATTGGGCGCGGGATACTTTGACACGCTCGCTGCGTCGCGGGTGACTTATGGGTCACGCCATTTATTCATGCTTTGCAGCCGTGCATACCGGGCCACATGATAGAGCCATGGTACATATTTTATTGAGAAGTCCTTCTTCTTAGACCCTACAATAGAATCTGAACCACGCCTTCATCATGTGACCCAATATTCGTGACCGAAAATATTCAATAAATTACATGACTCACCGGTAACCCACGATGTAGTGAACGTGCTAATGAGCATTTCAAGAGGTTTGTTTGTGCCGAGAGCATAGAGTCCGCAACAAGGTTTTTTGGTCGCAGCTTTATCGTGGAACGGTTGTACCGCAAATGACTTCGTCTAAGTCGGTTCGGAAAAGATGACGGGGCAACTCGTCGTATAAAACGACCGTTGTTGCTGCGTTTTTGCTTGGGCACAAATGAAATGCTGCCGGTTTGGGCAACGAAGCAGTCATGTAGCGTCAGTGGCCCTAAGGGTACACGGGAATAAAATTCGGATACTTTTTTTCATTGTTCGCGGACTTGCAATAGATTTTCGTGCCTGCACCATTTGGCCTGCATTCACCAAGGATTTCTGAAAACAAATCCGCCATTTGGCCTCACACTTCGCCGTAATTGCGCCGGTGGACAGTTGGATTAAATTAGGTGCTTCAAAAAGCGATGCATGTCGCAGCACATACAACGCTGAAGAATGCACGCATAAAAATTTGAAAGCTCTAAGCGCCGATCGAAGGCTGTCAAATATGCGATCCTGATTACTTTTCTGACAAGATATGCAGGAGTGATGGTGGCACAGGTTTTATTATTTCATATTACTTCTGTAACAGGGGGTTGTGGCTGAGCTCGATCTGCAACACACTGAGTTTGCAACACGGAACAACGGTCCGGGCAAGCGTTCGGGCTACGAACGAGCTTCCTCCTTCTGGGTCGTTCACCACAGTTCGTCTCTTCACCACAGTTCAGCACAGAGAGTAAGCGTTACTGCTACGCTACAATTACCTCCCGGCGGAAAAGGAGGCATCCTGGTGACTTATGGAACACGCACGATAGGCGGATAGTAGCATGGCTTCTGGTGGTCGATGTGCACTGTTTCACAGCCACGACAGCGATCATCGTGGGTTGGCGAAAGCAGTTCAGTAATGTAGTTCACTAGATAGATCTGGAAGATGACGTGGTGCGACCCTTGGTACTTGGAAAGGAGTTTCATGGAGAGGCCAAGACCGGTTGGCGGAACCCAGAGTCATACGAGTGAGTCTGGAGTACCGGACGGAAGCGGACTAGGGGGGGGGGGGGGGGGGGAGGGGCGAAGGTGCTTTTGGCGATTCTGGTTCTGCGTTGTAAGAGAGGTAGCAAGCTGGCGACATTCTTGAGCATATGTGGCTGCTCGAGAAAGGGTCAGGCGCTCGGACACATCAGGGTGATACGGGAGCACGGTGTCCATGGTGCAAGTGGGCTTGCGGCCATAAAGACTGAAGAATGGAGAGAAGCCCGTTGTGCTTTGTGTGACAGTGTTATAAGCGTATGTTATAATGGCTCATGCAGCTTGATACTTCGAAATGTAAATGCATGCACATATGACTCAAACGTTCCAATAATAATTTCCAGTACTCCCTAAATTCTGTGGCGCTGTCAGTAACGAATTCATACAGGTACCTTGGTGTCGAAATAACGAACAAATTAGCATGGACTGACCACATCATGAAACTTTGCGCAAGCACTTCCAGAACACTTGGCTTTATCGGAAGATCACTATCAACGTCCCCTCAAGCATACGAAACATTCATTTGCGCTAAAATGGGATATATCTCAGTGATATGGAACCCTCACCAGGCCCACATAATACATTTGATCGAAGCTATTCAAAACCGGGCAGCTCGCTCTATAACGTCGCAGTATTCGCCTCGACACAGTGTTACTAACCTAAAATCGTCTCGGCCTTGAACTCTTAGCACTCCGCAGAAAAATATAAATTTTTTGTGTTTTTCACAAACTATATTTTAATTTCCTTGCAGTACGCCAAACTATGTTACATGCTCTCTTACGCTCATTTCGCCGATTAGTCAACTCAGTATTCAGCGGTTGCAGGGCTCATGCAACGCTTTCTACAAATCTTTCCTGGAAGAATGGAACAATCTTCCTGAAACCGTTATCATCGAATCTAATCCCACCAAATTTTGGCAGCTACTAATCGACCACATTAACCAACTATAGCTACTTCTCGCGCTGCTCTGCCTGCAATTTGAACTGCTCGTGTCATTGCCTCTTCCCCTACAACAATTTTCCCACTTTACACCACTGTGCATATTTATTGCAGCTTGTTTCGACCGCACAATTTAATGTTTAATTTTATATCGTACTACTTTGTCATATATTATTTTGTATGATTTGGATTACTTGACGTTAATTTCACGTCAAACTTGTTACTCTTGTTATTTATTTTGTTGCTTTTTTATTCTCACAAGCTTTTGCACGACCGCTTTACATCACTGTCTTTTCTCCTCCTGATGCAAGGTCCCGGACGAGATCTTTAAGGGTACAACAAATGATGATGATGGAGCATGCGGTACGAATTTGAGTGGTCAGATGTAACAGACATCGTGAGTATTTCGCTCAATGTACGGTTGAAACGTGTAGTCATGCCATTAGGTTGGGGGTGTTAGGCCGTTGTAGAGCGGTGAACAACGTGGCATTGGCTAAGGAGTGCTTGGACGGTGTCAGAGAAGAAGACATGACCCCGGTCGGTCACCAGTTCCTTGGGGGAACCATGGCGCTAAACGAGATGATGGAAGATGAAAGACGAACGCCTTGCGCAGACGCGGATGGCAAGGATGCGGTTTTTACATAGCGGGTGTGTTGATCCACAGGCACTACGACCCAGCGGTGCTCAGCCGGAGTGATGGGAAGGGGGCTGTAGAGATCAATGCCAACGCGGTCGAATGAGCGTGTGGGGCAGGGCAAGGGCTGCATCTGAGTGATAGAGCGGTGGGGAGGGGATTTGTGACGTTGGCATTCCGGGCAGGAGCGAACATATTGTCGGATAAAGCGGTACATTCCCCGCCAGTAGAATCGGAGTCGAAGGCGCATCAGCACACTGGAGGTCGGCGTGAAAAAAGGCGCATATGCCGGAACGGAGGTGCCGAGCATTCTTGTACACGTGCAAGAAAATAAGCAAATGATTACAATTACTCCATCTGAAATGTAACTGATGACAGTGGTCAATTAGCTCCCCAGAAAAGTAGCTGAATTTACTTTTCCTAGAACTTTATTTTCATAACATAAACTCACTCATACTACAATAAACTAGTGCGCCTTGCTTGATATTTTTTTTACACGTTGGCATATTTCAACAGGAGTTGTTTTTGAAAATTGTCATCGTTGATTTTGCAACGTTTCTTCGTGAAACGATCAGCCGCACCATTGAACACTTTCGGTGTAAGTGCTGGAGGTAACATGTTGTGCACAAGCTCGTAGTTTCGCAGTGCTGTGATGCCAGTTTCTACGACCTCTATGAAGCTCCGCGCATAGTTCGATCAGTTCGTGGGTATACTTTAATTCTATCTGAAATCCACAGCGATCAGCTTCAGTGATGAATTTTATGTACAGAGGTTTGGAACATATACAGGTTCCTCAGTTGCTCCAGTGCTGTGCGAGATATGGCTGTCCGCGATGGACCAAAGAATTCAAGAAAACCTTATTGGACTACGTGTGAGGAAGGTGTACCGCTGCGTAGATGATTACTTTGCTTGCTTACAAGAGGTGCAACCTGGCAGCATGGCGACTGCCACTATTTAAATGCTGCGCATCAACAGCACATTGCTAGGCGGACTGCAGTTCACCTGTGAGTTTCCTGTTGACAACGCGATACAGTTTTTAGATGTCCTCGTCAAGTTTTCTTGAGTCACAAGTGTGCTGGATGTACAGGTGCCCACAAAAGTTTGCGGAACGCCGATATTACGAAAAACATCAATTTGTTAGCTGCCTAAAAGTGCTGCCAGATACTGAGGGGTGCATTCGGCAGGTTAACGCTGGGAACTACAAAGCACACTCTTCAGTTCACGGCTGCATGCTTACGCTGCGCAGTAATTAAGCTTTGTGGGCACCTGTACTACCCCAGGTCCAAAAAAAGCGCACTACCTTTCGATAGCTCTCATTCTAAGTCGATAGAACGAGCTGTAGCTAGCACTACTCTTCAGGCGGCTCTCAAGAAATTGTTCCAGTGGCCACACCTTTACAGTAAAAGCTTCGATGACCAAGTGGGTCGCCTATTTAGTGCTGGCTATCCAAGTGCATTTCTTTCCAGCATTTGTTAAAGCCTGCTCTGCAAAACAACAAGCACAGGCAGAAAGAGAAATAATGAAACGGACAGCCATGTTATTCCATATTGCCACAGCTTGTCGCACACTGTTAAGAAGATGGCAAATAGTTATCGCATATGCGTGGTTTTCTCTGCTCTGCACAAGCTTGCAAGGTCTGTGCAATGCTTGGTGATCGAAAGCACAAATCACGCTCTGAGAAGCACGTCAAAAAGTGCACAAAACGGCGGAGCAAACTTATATATAAGATGCCCCTCAACTGCAATTGCGTTTAAATTGGACAACCGGGAAGATGCTATAACGACAGGGCCAGAGAACACAACTTGAACGTAAAAAATAAATCAGGTGGTTTCTTGGCATACCCTTGTAAGAGCGGTAGTTGTAAACCGCTCTTGAACTAAAAGTTTCTTGCATACACCAAACACAAACAGGAGCGAGAGATTGCACAACCTTTTCTTATTTCTAAAGGGGGAGAGAAGTATGTCAGCACACCCTCGGTTTCACTCCTTGATAAAGATGGGTTTCTTGATGAAGAGCTGCGATTTTTGGGCGGACACGTGTACACTGTTTCTTTTTTGTCGAAGGTGATGCCTGCCATCTTTTCTGCGATTTTCGTATGTCTTGATTACCCTCTGACTGGACTGGGATCGTCTTTCTTCTTTATGTTTGACCCTGCTTCGATTGGAATGGTTTTCATTGTTCACACCGATCTCTTGTTTTTTGTCTTTTCTCTTCTTCGCTTTTGACGCAGCCTGGCAAAGTGATATAAAATTCTTCGTTGATAAACACAGGTTATTTCTTGTTTATTACAGGTTCTAAGCCGGTTTTATATCGATTTTCTAGTTTTTTGCTGTTTAGAACTAACTGAGGCCTGTGCTGTTAATAAGACTGTACGGAGAAAGAAGGTTTATCACTTGATCTTGTGATAGACGTTCGGCACGGGTGATGGTTGTACCTATAAATTATATCGTTTTGTAGCTAAATAAATCTCTTCGTAGTGAGCGCCCGTCTTGTAGGTATTCCTTCTCATAGACCACGCCATCTTGGCGCTGTTTCTAACAGCTGAAGGAAAAAAGCAGCGAATTAGCTAGGCACGATCGACTGTTGCAAGAAGCATCCATAGATGGCGCCAGCTACACCAGGAACGAATACCGCTCAAAGCTCAACACGTCAGGCAGCCATGCGCACCTTCCTGCGGTGCCAAACTATTAGACGCAATCACATTGTCGCGGACGCTTCTCCCTGGTAGCCATTTTTGTAAAGAAGAAATTCATTGCTGGTAATCGATTACAGAAAAAGAGTAAGAATAGCCACAAACGTTACCGTTTGCGAAATTAAATCAATCGATTAAGATTGCACAAAAATATTATTAATCACAAGTAATCAATTACGTGCAACTCTGAAGCTGAGGAATGACTACGTTTGCGCTCCTAGGGAAGGTAGTTGCGGCGGTAGAGCAGGCCGTCCCGTATTGTAAAGTGGCGGGCCTGACGACGAAGAGTGCGGGTAGCAGGTCGCATAGATGGTGTAGAGAGGAGAGCGAGGAGGGAAGCGATCCAGGGGTCCTAGCTTTATTCACTTGGTATGTCGGGAATACCAAAGGAAGAGGAATCATTGATAGCGAGGGATGTGGAGTCGAGGTCACAGAGGGGAGGTGAGCGGGATAGGGCGTCGGCATCGGAATGCTTACCGCCAAAGTGATAGCAAAGTGATAGACGCCTTCAATTTCATATTCTTGTAAACGCAGAGCCCAACGAGCAAGGCGACCAGAGGGACCTTCGAGGAAGGGCAAGCAGCAGGGGGCATGGTGGTCAGTTACGACAGAGAATGGCGAACATATATGTAAGGTCGGAACTTTCCAATAGCCCAGATGATCGCCAAGCAGTCTTTTTCCTTTACTGAATAACTCCTTTCGGCTTTGGTCAAAGTGCAGCTGGCATACGCAACATGCAAAGCCGGGTTTCCGTTGTGCCAGGACTGCGCCGAGGCCCACACCACTGGCATCTGTGTGAATTTCAGTGTACTGGCTGGGGTCAAAATGGCGGAGGATCGGAGGGGACACAAGAATGCGGCGGAGCGTGGAGAAGGCCGCATCACAGGCTCGTGTCCAAGACGAGAGGTTGGGGTCGCCGGCAAGCAGCTCAGAAAGGGGAGACAGGATCGAAGCGCATTGTCGCACGAAGCGGCAGAAATAAGAGCATAGTCCCATGAAGATACGCAGCTATTTCAGGGAAGTCGGTCGAGATAATTCGGCGACTGCACGCAGCTTGGCAGGATCGGAAAGAACGCCTTCTTTTGAGACCAGGTGGCCAAAGATGGTTAGCCACCGGGCTGCGAAGCAGCACTTCTTCAAATTCAGCTGCAGGCTGACGTTGGTTCGACATTGCAGGACACGCTCGAGGCGGACCAGGTGGGACGAAAAGACTCTAGACAAGACGACGACATCATCTAGGCAACAGAGACGCGTGTGCCATTTGAGTCCGCTGAGAACTGTGTCCATCATGAGCTCGAATGCGGCCGGCACGCTGCACAAGCCGAACGGCACCATGTTAAATTTGTAGACGCCATCGGGCGTAACAAAGACCGTTTTCTGCCGGTCAGCAGCAGTCATGGGCACATGCCAGTCGCCGGAGCACAGGTCGAGCGAAGAAATAAAATCCGAGAATAAAAAGAAAGGAGTCGGTCAAGAACTTCAGGAGGTGGAAATGGTTGCTAATTTCAAATATAAATCTTGAAGGCACAATGGAATCTATGTTAAGAGCGCCATTGTAACAACTTGGTACCGCAAATTACATGGCATTTGCAGTCTTCCCATTTGGGGTCCGAAGAGCATACGTATGACGTTTGTATAATTTCCAATGAAAATTATTTTTTTGTCGTGGGCAGTATCTCGAACATAAATCGTTAGCTCTGAAAGATCCCTTGCCCGGAGGATATCTAATGGTAACAGTAAAGTGGTAAAAATGCAGGTCAGTATCTAACAAAAAGCACGCCTTGCATTACTGTAGTTCCATGACGTACATGAGAGCGTTCTGACCGCCTCTATGCTTCACTAAGCACCCGAATAAGATTTTGAACAAAGCATACAAAGCAAGCTGTTTTTATATATTAAAGGTGCCAGGATCATCTGCGGCCTCGTTTAGGTCACGGGGCCAGTGCATGTTGTACATGTTTCCGCAAAGCTTTCTTTGTGCTTTCGTGTTCTTTTGTTACCTCCGCTTGAACACGCTGTAATCACTCCGTTTGCTAAGCTGGACATGCGAGGAGGGGTCTGGAACAGTCGTGATCCCGCCCAGCTTTTTGTGCGAAACTTTGAGCGAAGTTGTCGGCGTTTTAAACATTTTATCTCGAAATTTGCCTACTGCCTTTCAAGCGGTGGTATGAGCAGTTCAACGTCACTAGGCTGCACAAGTGCTCTGAGAGACGACGTAGTAGAAAGTACAAGTTAATTTAGACTTCTAGGGTTTGCCCAAGTGCACAGACATTCCATAGTAATACAGGCGCCTTTTAGATTTATTGTCCATCTAAATAATGCCGCCGCATTCAGGATTCCATCTCGCGCTCGTGGGCTCAGCATAGCTACAGCAGCTAAGGCTCCGCGGCGTGTAGCCATCCTACAAATGGGTGCTGCCAAGACCGATGGCCATTTTGATATTCGACGAAGGCGAGCGTCCTTGTTGCTACCGGCACCACCCAGTTGTTTCATTGCTTGTTGATACAAGTTCGCCCTAGGGAGCAGTTCCCTTCGGAAGTGCTCTGCTATTTTGTTGCCAGTCCAGCTGCCTCATCATAAAACATTGCCCGTTAATATTCCTTCAAGTTTTCAACGCGTTCAAAGGAAAGGCGCGAGGAATTTTGTGCAATACTTTGTGCCGTCTTGTTGCGCTTTAATTCTTGCCAGCTATGAACCAACATGCCCCGGAGAGTGTTTTAATGCAATACTTTCACCAACAATTAGCGCAGAAACAAGGTTCCTGTGCTCTTTCGAAAATATTCCTGAGCGCTGGTATGTAAACCTCAATACTCGGTCTTCAAGAAACTACAAAGAAGCTGGCAAAAAGCAAAAGTGCGTTGGTAAGTATGTGTGCTTACTAATGAATTGCATGACGAGCTTTCCATAGCCCTGCAAGTATATCCACTACAGATTTTATCGGCAAAATTTGATCTCTTGATGTTTATTTCGCATGCTGCATGGCAAGCATTCCAGGAATGCTATTTCTTCCAGTTTAAAATTTTATTTTTCAGCTGCGAGGGGTGACCTTTGTCGCCTTTTCCGAGCACGCGGAATTTGGGTCACACAATGCCACGCTGGCGTTTTTCCCGACACCTGCCAGTTATCTGGGAGTGACACTGCCGCGTCGCTATATTTTTAGATTAGCGGGCGCAGAGCATTTTTTTGTGCTTGTGTCATGTATCTCCCAGAGCTGGTCTAAACACAAAAAAAAGGAGACCAATGCATTCGCTCATGTAGGAATTCTGACGCTGTTTACTTCAGATGTCGACCTTCGTTATAACACTATAAAAAGCTGTACGGCACGCCGTTTTGATTCACACCGCTAACAGCTCTTCCAGCCACTTGAACGTGCAAAAAGAGGTAAGAATTCTTGGATCTCCGTCGCAACATGCACATTACAATGCTCGTGAGCGAGCTGGAACCTAAAAGCGATTCTTCGATATAGAACTGAAAGAAAATTGCATCTTCAATGCTTTCAAATGCGCACTGCTTGCTTCGACTGGATTCTTGTGGTTGCGAAAAGTAACACTCGCTATTAACTATGTGTTACGGGACAAGCAGCTCTGTTTTAAAGCGGTTGTTTTGAAAGCCTCTCCTTTTACATTAAGTTATAAAACATTACTGAGAATGCTGACCCAAATGACGCGGGTTCCATCGCGGCCGCGGCGGCCGAACTTCGATGAAATCGAAATTCTAGGGGCCCGTGTGCTGTGTGATGTCAGTGCACCCCCCAGTGCGACCTCAGTGCACGTTGAAGAACCCCAGGTGGTCGAAATTTCCGGAGCCCTTCACTACGGCGTCCCTCACAGCCTGAGTCACTTTGGGACGTGAAAACTTAATAAACCTAATAAACCACTTACTGAGCACGCGGCGTCAGAGGAATACAGTAGCTTTTCAAAAATCTCTACTTTTCTTTGAGAGAAGGCTGCGCCCGACGTGAATGCGTGGTGAGGCAGAATGTGGCTGGTTATAGGCACACCCACTAAGAAAGAACTTAACTCACATATTGTGACTAGAATGGGAAAGTACGAAATGCACCCAGGGGAAAAACTGTAGACGTTTTCCCAGAAGAAATCCAGAAAGGCAGCAAAATGCTTACCCGCCGCGGTGGCTCAGTGGTAAGGCGCTCGTCTACCGAGCCGGAGAACCCGGGTTCGAACCGTACCGCGTTTCGATGGAGGCGAAACGCAAGAGGCGCCCGTGTGCTGTGCGATGCCAATGCACGTTATAGATCCCCAGGCGGTCCAAATTATTCCGGAGACCTCCACTACGACACCTCTTTCTCTCTTCCTTCTTTCACTCCTACCTTCCTCCCTTCCCTTACGATGCGGTTCAGGTGTCCGCCTAGATATGTGAGACAGATGCTGCGCCATTTTCTTCCCTCAAAAACGAACCAACCAACTAGCAAAATGCCGAAGAGCGGTCACAAAACCTGCGACAATACCACAGTAAAATAGCGAAAAGTGGAGGTCTTTATTATAGTTTGCGAATTTAAAGGAAAGGAAGTTCAGTTGTTTTCTAAAACTGTAATCAGCGACAGGTTATCGGTTGACTCGTAGCGCGTACGGATTGTCATGCATAATGCACTACCCGATCATTTAAAATGTCGGTGCCATATTTTGGCATAGGTGGTCGAGGATCGAAGAAAACTGCACTCAAACTTACTTCATGTCTGCAGAAATATGTGGAGCCTAAAGAAATTGAAACTTTCTCTACTCTTGCATGAAATATAAAGTCCTAAGTTAAAGTTGAGTTCAAAAAGGTATGCAGGTACAAGTTTTTATAGGGTATGCTTCACCACATGATTCTGAATTAGTACACGCAAAATACATTCCACTAGCTTGCATTGCACATGACTAATTTCTTGCAGGCACCGCATGGTGGAATGTGTTATGCAAGCTGGAGGAGTAAAAAAGGAAATTACAATTATTTATTTTGTTCCCATGAATGGAAACAATTTACACTAAAAATTGTGCCAACGGATTTGGCCATTTTTATCTTCGTTTTGTTCCCGTGACCACAGAACCCAAGACCACTAGCATTGGACAAGCTATAAACCGACAACACAGCATAGGTTTCCTTTTATGATAATAAATTTTAGTTTGAAATGATGACCCGCCCCGTTTGTTTGTTAGAAGCAAACGCCAAGAGTGCATGTTAACACAGTCCCAAAACGACACCGATCCAAGAGGCTACACTAAATAAATTGCTACATTAGCAATGTGCCAGGATATGGCTATTGTTGAAAATAGCCCCCTGCCATAGGCAAGCGCATTGACGCCATCCGATCTGAAAATGGTCTTGCGGATGAAGTCGTAAGAACAACTTTGTTATTCTGCTCTCAGAGACACACAATGCATTGTAGATAGTGCTCTTTATTGCACGGGAACTCCGTTGAACCTTCAGTCAACTTTTAACCGCTTTATGTTTGAATAAGGAATAAGGGAAGGAAACTGCCAAAAATCAGACACCAACAAGCTTTAATTCTTAAAAGATTTATTTAGGATTTCTGTGTACGAGTACAAGATTAGAGGTAATGAAAAAGTCTCAAACACAAAAACTCCGAGAGAACAGTTTGTGCTGCCACTTTGCTGACATTTGCGCTTGTGAACAAATATTATTTTTCATGCAGGCTTACAAAGAAGAAACATGGCGCCTATCAACTTCCTTCACGTTTTTCTAGCCATCATTGGTAAGCATCACCTGTTAAAAATCACAGCGTAAGCAGCACACGTTATGAATGTGTATCTCTCTAGAATTGCGTGTCCATTTTTAGCGCGTGCAAGATACGCAAAGAAATAATTACCAAAAATAGTCGTATTAACAAACAGAAAAAAAAAGCGCTCGCAGCGCACACTACACAGGCAATGCTGGGTTTATTAACGACATGCTTTAGGAGTTTGCCACAGCATTTCTTACATGACTGCTCGTTCTTTACAGTTGCGCTTCTTATGGCCGTGCCGGAGGTGAATGCCGCTGACGTGCTTAATACCCTAATCAGCCTTGCATCCAGTCTTGGACGCAACAGTGAACCTGAGCCGAAGCCAAAAGAATGAGCCCTACTCCAATTTACCCAGCGTATCGGCGAATGGATGGATGTAGACGCACATAAGTCAAGCTGCGTCACGGTGTTCTGATTGCTATAACAGAATAAAACCATCCATTCCATGAAAATGTAGGAACGTTTTGGAGGAACCACAATAAAGCTTCTGATTATGGAAAAAGAAAAACTTGAACCTCACTGATCACATTCTTAAAAAAATGGCTGAGGCTTAACTTGGTTAAGCCTGGAGAATGCGAAGCATCATCGTGTCGCGCAATTTGGAGGCGCACAACCACAGCGACGGCGCGAGGTGGGCCCCCGTTTCTCCACTGTCGTGACGCCATCAAGTCACGTGGTGTGACGTCATGTATCACGTGATTTGGAGGCGCACAACCACAGCGACGGCGCGAGGTGGGCACCCGTTTCTCCACTGTCGTGACGCCATCAAGTCACGTGGTGTGACGTCATGTATCACGTGATTTGGAGGCGCACAACCACAGCGACGGCGCGAGGTGGGCACCCGTTTCTCCACTGTCGTGACGTCATCGTGTCACGTAATGTGATGTCGTTGTCGTGACGTCATCGTGTCACGTGGTGTGACGTCGTGTCACGTGATTTGGAGGCGCACAACCACAGCGACGGCGCGAGGTGGGCCCCCGTTTCTCCACTGTCGTGACGTCATGTATCACGTGATTTGGAGGCGCATAACCACGGTGAAGGGCTGAAGTGGTAGCTAAAGTAGTATGCTTCGCATAAAAAATGCGATAGCCTTTGGAAGTTCGTCTACTCCCAAATATTCCAATGGAACTCCCACATTTTCGAAGTAGATTTGCCACAAAAAATTGGGAAACAGCACCGCGCAAGTGTGCGTGGAATAGAGAGGAAGCCTGGGACGGAGACGTGCCAAGCTATTAGAAACAGCAACACGAGATCTGGGCTGTCCTCCACAGTGCAACTACAGCGAGCAAATGGTTGGTAGTTTTTTGCTACAAGAGATATTGGGTGGAGACTAAACAAGAAGTTTCGCTGCCATGAAAGAACAAAGCATTGACCAGACTATATTGAGCGAGCTTTTGAAAAACAGCCTGCATCAGCACTATATATTAGCGCAGGGGTATGAGAGATCTTTTAGGATCCAGTTTCATCAACGTCAAGGACCTGTGCTAATATTGTAGCACACTTGGCGATTTGGGCATGCACTGGGGATGTAAGAAGGAAAAGTCATAATTGATGCGTGGTGTTCAAGTTCACTCAGTTTCGCTTTTCTAGTTCCGTGGAGTGGAAATATTCTCTCTTATAGCATAGGCAACATAAAACATTAGAAATACGATCGTACGTAGTAGAGAAATGATGAGGCCGTGGCAGTAAATGGCGTTGGCTACGTACACTAGATCGTTCAGCAGCCGTAGAGCCATCCATACTGCCCCACAATCTGCCATGAAGGCTTTCCAGCAACTCGTGTGCACTCCATTTCACGATATAGCAGTTGTTTTCCGAATCTAACATACTTTTCTTTAAAAGACTGTGAAATATACACCAATGCTACCTGTTGAGGTGGATTGTGCGGCATGGCGGACAGTAGGTCCGTTGGGGGGGGGGGGAGTATAAGATTATTATTTGACTATTTGTAACTGATTATCTTCTTCCGGCAATAACTTTTTCCGCAAAGTGGAATTAAGATTTCCGGTTTTAGTGCACAATACTATACAGCGGATTCGGAGGCATTCAACACCATAGGCGAGCCGATTTCATAAAATTTTATGCGAAGCATATTACAATAGGTAACCCAAGCCCTTCGTGACGGTTACACGCCGTGCACACCACGTGACACAATGACGTCACGACAGATGAGAGACGGGGCTCCAACTCGTGCCGTCGCTGCGGCTGCACGCCGTGCAGACCACGTGGTATGGTGACGTCACACCACGTGGCACAATGACGTCACGACAGATGAGAGACGGGGCTCCAACGCTCCAACTTGTGCCGTCGCTGCGGTTGCACGCCGTGCAGACCACGTGGCATGGTGACGTCACACCACGTGACAAAATGACGTCACGACAGATGAGAGACGGGGCTCCAACTTGTGCAGTCGCTGCGGTTGCACGCCGTGAAGACCACGTGTTATGGTGACGTCACACCACGTGACACAATGACGTCACGACAGATGACAGACGGGGCTCCAACTTTTGCTGTCGCTGCGGTTGCACGCCGTGTGAATCACGTGGTATGGTGACGTCACACTCCCGCGCATTTCGAACGCGCGTTCACACTCGGTGTAGGTGAAACGCTCGCTCCACTGGGCAGGCGGACGCGGCTTCCGTGGCAATCCAGGCGCTCACCCAACGCGCGTCTCGGGGTTAGTCGGCGTTCCGCTGTAGCCATGCCGTTGTCTTCCCCCACGACGAAGGCTTCTAGTGGTTGTATTAAAATGACCAAGTATTCAACCAAGGAAAGCCATGTATTACCAAGCCTAGCCATCAATATGCTTAACCTTAGTTAAGCCTCAGCCATTTTTTAAAATCGACATTCAGGTTCAAGATATCGAACTCGAATTATGAGTACAAGACGAGCCAACTGCGGCAGAAGATGTAAAGTCGCGCTTCACGCCACAGGAACGCGTTTAAAGGCCAAAGGAAGAAATCAGCCTTCTTACGGCGTAGGACTGTCTGTTCTCGTTCCCCTCCCACGTCCAGAATTTGTGTACATTATTTTTCAACGTTGCAATATTGCAAGGTACTGTTGTGTAAATGTTGAAAATAATGGGCTATTCTTTTGATGCGAACCAAAATATTTCTTTTAAAGTTTGTCCATCGCTCGCATCGAGTAGTTAAGTATGTTGTCGAAAAACCAATGAGGACTGTTTTTGACGACAGCAAAAACGTGGATAGCAAAAAAATGCAAGCCTGGCGGGGGAATATCTGCGAGTATATTGTTTGTTACAGTGAAATCTTTTGATATATTAACGTATATCGCTCATTAACTATTTCACGTCGAAAAAAATTTCGCTAGAGACACGACTGTTTACTCGTGGGAATGCGAAAGCATTACAGTCCCTGTGTGCATAACATTTGCATATGCATTAAAGTGGTTTTCTGCGGGTTGGTGTTTGCGCATGGAT
This sequence comes from Amblyomma mixtum, assembly GCF_055824585.1. Taxonomy (NCBI): domain Eukaryota; kingdom Metazoa; phylum Arthropoda; class Arachnida; order Ixodida; family Ixodidae; genus Amblyomma; species Amblyomma mixtum. The sequence continues at coordinate 44,228,009 of NC_143015.1, read as the reverse complement.
TGCGCATCATAAGGCAAACGTTCGGACCCTCGCGCTGCACGGCGACACACATACGCGTGCGGATGACACTACCCGGGACGCTGTGTGACAAACGGCGGCGTCACAATGTTGATATGGACCTGTGGGAAAACAAACAACTGAAGGTGTATATCTCGTCGTTTCGAATCTGTGTCGCAAGCCAGCCTCCAACTTCACTAAGCTATATGCAGCGAGAAATCGTATGACCCCGCCCGGAACGCTGTACGACAAATGGCTGCGTCACAATTTTGGTACTAATGTCGGGAAAACTGCCGCCACATGGAGATCGGTCAGGGACAAGTTGTATAGACGAACGCCATGTATAGGATTGTCTGAAGTGGCACTCCTTGGCTTACTGTGCGCTTCATACGGCCTCTTGATGACGTCACACTATTTTTTTTGCCATCGCTGGAATATTCTGTGCGTCTGCGGGTGCATACACACACTTTCCTGAATAACAGCGCAAACTTGGACGAGGACAGAAGAAAGACACATGGACGGGCAGCGCCCGTCCATGTGTTTTCTGTTTTCGTCCAAGTTCGCGCTATTATTCAGGAAAATGTCGTACCAACTCGCCCAAGCTTCCGCTTTAGCACACACACACGCTACGGGCTTATCTCATAATGGGACTTGCAATGCGTTCGCATTAAAATGCGCTTGTCCATAATTTCCGCGTATGGCACCGCTGGAGGCAAGTTGTCATCCTCAACAGGGAGCCGATGCTCGTAAAGCGCAGCCAGAATGCGAGACAAACGCAGCTTGCTTTTGGCAATAAATTGCGGCCTGACGGCGTGCCCAGTGTGACAGCGCAGAAGGGGAAAATGAATCGGCGCGGCCGACTAGGTGGAGCGACAAGCGACACTTTCAGCGTTATTGAATTTTGTAGAAGGAACGCCACGGAATCCCCATGTAACATGCGTTTCCATGACTACGCAGCGTCAAGTGCCCGAGCCGGGAACACCTAAGGAACGCTACGGATCAGGGGTACATCTTTCGTCATTTAGATTGTAGACGTGTTTTTTTCGAGACCGAAGGGCCCCCGGCTGGAAGTACAATTACACCACTTAAGGCCCATTCACACGAAGGTCCGTTCGTCCGTGGCCCGCGCACTACGTGTTCATGCGTCAGCACATTGAGAGGCGCGCTGTCGGCACGCCTCCTGGGGTGGTATTCTACCGGTGTCGCCTTTTGCGACATGTCGCATTAGGGCGGGGCCTAAAAAAGTGCGTACAGTTGCTCGAAGAAACGCAAAACGCCGCCGGCACTTTCGTCGGCGGTGCTTTCATTCACTCCGAGAAGCGACAATTTACCACTGCTGATTCACTAGCAGCAGTAGTTTCGTATCTTTGATAGCAAAAATATTTGCCGTCCCATGACGTCTAATGTTCAAAAAACATTTGCAAATTTAATATAAACTCGCTTTATTTCATTTAAGTCTATAAAACACCGCAAAAAGCTCCAAATTTATTGTTGTTTCGTTCCGGACGGTTGTGCTAGGTTTCGGCTGCGTTTCGGTAGCAGACGGTAGCAGTGTAGCTGGAGGCCCCATTAGGCTTGCGCGCTCCAGAATCGAGAGCGTATCTCAAAAACTAGGCTGAATTGCAGCTTAAACTTAATCGTCGAAGCAAGGTAAGTCATAGCGAAAAGCAACAACACCAGTAGTTGCCGGTAAACATACCGACCGGAAACGCAAGGACTGCTGAAATGGCTGAAGCGGGCGGCTCTCGCTTGGAAGGATGCCGCCATGTTTTCACGCTAAAGGCGCAAAAGCCGCAACTGACGATTGCATTCGTACGCTAACGCTATTTCCCCATTAGCGTTCTGCGCATGCGCACTCTGGACCCGCTATTCCGCTATGCACGCAATTACGCAAAGCCCGCAATACTAAAACTCTCTAATGTTCAGTTGTAGGTTTGTAAAAGTCGCCACATTGCTTTAAATCCTCTTTGGCTCGTGCAGACACTGTTTCGTTGCACTAACGTGCATTAAAACGCCTTGAAAGGTCATGTAGATGCAAGCGCTGCCCAGGCCACCTCGTCGCAGCGGGCAACGTCTGTTTCGTCGTCTGTTTACGACGGTGCAAAGTCAGTTCGCATGGCGAGTGGCAGTCCGGCTCAGCAGACGGTAGCCACAGTGCTGTGCTCTTCGACAGCCGGTAATGCCACCGACAAGATTCGTCGGCCAAGGCAAACTGGTCGCGATGTCAGCGGACATGCCACTCTTCTTCGCAACTCAAAAACCAGGCAAGGAGAGTGGGATCCATGGCGTCTACTATCAAATTTCGTAGCCCGTCGCCCGCGCGAATCGCTTCAGCGCATTTCGTTGTTCGACTAAGCGTAGTAAATTGGGGCGATGTCACGATGACGTAGCAGGAAGGCGGATCCGTGTCGTCACGCCGTCGTTACCGCGGCTCGAGCCAATCAGCGAAGAGCGTATGCGACATGTCGCAAAAGGCGACACCGGGAGAATACCACCCCTGGTCAGCGCGCCTCTCAATATGCTGACGCATGGACACGTGATGCGCGGGCCGCGGAACGAACGGACCGTCGTGTGAATCGGCCTTTACGGCATATGTCGCGAGTATGTTTTGCTATCGGGTAGATTTGCGCACATAATTCCACGTTTCATAACCCGAACCCCGGCGCCGATTTCTAAATTTTAACAAGTGAGTTCCCGTACGATATTAGCGGCCTTTCATTCTGGAATAAAATATTGTGCACTAAAACAAAAAAAATGAACATAATTTTTTTGAGGTAGATAATAATCGTCTTCCGGCTACGTATTATTTATTTATTTATTTATTTCATAATACTGCAGGCCAATAGACTGGCCCATGCAGGAGGGGCTATACAAGGCATTGAAAATGACAAATACTAAGAAAATACAGGGGTTTACAAACAATGAGCAGAATAACGAAATACAATGCTCATTCACTCGAGAAAATGCTTCTCAAGAGCTTTACTAAAATTTGAGGACTGGAAAATGGCCTCGGGAAGAGAGTTCCAGTCGGAAACAGTCCGTGGAAAAACATACTGTATTACAATACATAATGTATTGCCATAATGCATATAATGTAATCGACATAATGTAATCGACATAATGTATTACCATACATCATGTTGACAGTCCCGTACATTTCATATGAAAAGACCGCACTGTTTTGTGATGGCGATGATAATGGATATTTATGGCGCGAGGGCACCTGTGGCGAAAGAGTGCCTTGGCAGAAGGTGTTTTAATGCGAGGTTATTAATGGTTCGCCGACAACAAAAACCAGTGCTCTTGACCAGCAGCAGTGGTCCAAAAACCGCCCAGACGTCACCATTGTTCCCGTATGACGTGAGCAGTAGACCATTAGATAGTCACGTCTACATCAAAGGAAAATCAATGTTGTTCCGAAGGTACGCGAAATAAACCAAGGACCTTCAGATTGCGAGGTGAGCACGCACCCAATAGGCCCCATAGCCGCGTTGCTTCTGGAGACTAAAGGTGAATCTAGTTTGAGCGTTCCCTTATGACTGCACGTGAATGAGATTAGATGTGCCATTAGAAAGGAAGGAATCTTTAATGAACCTCGCAACAGAAGTCATGATGAGACAATACTCTCGTATTCAGAGCACGTAAGTAGACCTAAGTACCCTCCGTATTCATTTTGTTCTCTCAAGGCGGGAACAAAGACGAATTTCCAAATATTGAACCAAAAGATACAGAGCACCAACCAGACCAGGGCAAAGCTTGTACCTGTTGTATCACCAGTGGGTACCCGGCGGCAGTGGGGATCGCACCCTGCGCCTCCCACTTACGGGGCGAATGCTTAAACCACTAGGCCACCACTGCGGTGCCATATTGTCGTATGGTGAACAGGAAAGAGCTGTGCACATAAAAAGAATCGTGGTCGTTTTGCGTAGCTAGGCCAAATGAGAATTAGATGCGCTGGCAGTTCGGCTCCAACTTCGGTTCAGGTATTCAGATCCAGTGTTCCTGGATGGCAGTTGTTCAGATAGCGATAATGGGTCGATATCCATGCGAAATTGGTCGTTCTCTCCATTCATAGATCCCTTGGAGTCTTCCTATCACTCCTGGCTCAGTGGTGCAGCGGTCAAGCGATGCGCCACTGCCCTGCAGGCAGGCAGGCAGGCGAAGGCAGGGCAGGCAGGGCAGGCAGGGCAGGGCAGGGCAGGGCAGGGCAGGGCAGGGCAGGGCAGGGCAGGGCAGGGCAGGGCAGGGCAGGGCAGGGCGGGGCAGGGCAGGGCAGGCAGGCAGGGCAGGCAGGCAGGAAGGCAGGCAGGCAGGCCACTCTGTTGGCCATGGAGCACTTCTGGAAAATCTTGAGATCCGTTAGTATTGCGTCCAATCAGGTTTCGAAACGTCTGTCTGCGTAAAAAAGAACGCGGAAGAAGTATCCTTGATAGAAAGCGAGTTGATTCTTCTGGAAGCGGACAAGGAGGGATGATTCGTCGTATTGTTACGTGGCGGCCAGCCGAAGAATGAAACGTGATGAACGATGGATAAGAGATGATTAATGGCTGCTGGCCTAGCGCGAGCGCTTCGTCCCGCGCCACTGCCAGCTTCGTCTTCTTCGTAACATTACCCGGGGCCACCGAGCGATCGTGCAGATCGTAAACTGAAGAAGACATGGACGAAGGGATGCGTGATTCAGTGATGGCTTCCAGGGCAGAAAAGAAGTGGCAAGGTGATGAAGTGCTGGCCGCCACGGTGGATGAGATGATAGGCAGATGAGTCCTGGTCCACGAAGCATCCGGGCCATAGGGTGCCAGGAGCTGACGGCCGAGGTCCTTGGGCGCACCGAATGGCAGGGGCAGGGGTGCGGTATCCTCATGTGTGGGAAGGTCTTGGGTCGGTATGGTCGTTAAGGTCGCGGCAACGTCGTCAGTTCGTCGTGTCCTGTGGTCTGGGCGGGGGACGGGGCTGGGGTGAGCGGCGAGGTCGGTTCAGGCCGGGCGGGCTGGGGCACGGTCGTGCGGGGCGGACCAGGTACTCACGGCCGACGTCCACGGCAGGCGCAGGACGCCGAAGCTCCGCGACCAGGATGGCGATGAAGGGACCCCAGCACCTCCACCAAATACTACGTGGCGGCCAGCCGAAAGATTAGTACGTGGTATTGAGGAGAGGCCTGAGCTACGAACGGCTCCCTGTTCGCCTGTACAAGAAAACAGTGCCCGCATGGCCGATGCGTGCCCGCGACCGCAGCCGGGGCGCTGCAAACGCCGCGGAGTCCAGGTTCCCGATGCCACTCCTGACGGCCCGGCGGAACATGACTGTGTTCCGAGCTGCCTCATCTGCGGAAGCGGCCACCCTACCGGAGCTCCTGGCTGTGCCGGGCGGTTCCGGAAAGCCATCAAACCGAGCTCCCCATCCGGATCCAAACCGAAGACAAAGACGGGGCCCAAGCAGGCTCCTCCGCCCAAGGACAAGAAAGCGCCAGCCGATCTGGAAACCAAGGCCAAAACCGTGCCATCGAAACCTGCCAAGTCCGCGACCCAGGCGGTGCCCTCGGTCCTCAACGCCAGGGACTTCCCGCCCTTGGCACCCGTCCAACCACAGGTGAGCAGTTGGAGTAGGGCAGTCTCCGGGCTCCCTACCCGTCCCTGCCTTACCGAAACCTCCCTACAGCAGCAGGTAGAGGAGCTCAGGCGCCAAAACCAAATTCTAGAGCGCAAAATTCAAGAACTAGAGGCCAAACAGGCCGGGTTATCCGAACCAGTTCAAGAAGCTGAGCCAGATGACGAGGATGACGGATCATTCGTAACATCTTGCCTCACTAGCGTCTCGCGGCAGAGCGGGGACACGGTAGTTGGATCTGCTGGTCGCGTCGCCGGCCTCGAGGCACTGCAGCGCCAAACCGAGCAACTGGAGGAGCAAGTGGCGGTCCTCCCGAATAAAATCATGTCAGAAGTCCGCGTTCCTTCCAGGACATGTTCAAGGCAGCTTTAACGCACGCACTTCCCTACCTTATGGCCCAGGTCACTGACTCTGTCCTTAAAGCCGTGCAGCCCTGGGTCAGCACCCAAATTAAGAACGCCACTAGCTGCGAATCCCCTCACCTCAAACGTAAGACAGCCTCCCGCCAGGCATCGAAGGAACATGGTTCAGGCTCGGCAGCTGGTGGGTCGGTGCGGCCCCTCGCTGGGGATGCGCCGGCTCCCGGCCAGAGCTAGTCCGCTCGCCCGCAAATAAATAGAACAAGATGGCTAGCAGATCTAATAGGAATGATAAAAACCTTGAAAAATTCCAGATCATTCAATAGAACTGCAGGGGTTTCAGAGCTTGGAAAAAGCGGTCACACCTCCAGCTCTACCTGCAGTCGCTAGGTGACATGCCAGCACTCATTGCCCTGCAGGAGCCCGGCATAGACGCTAAATTATCAGGCTACAGCACCTTTCAGGGGGGCCCCTCTGCGTGCATCCTGGTGAATAAGGCTTACACCGTGGTTCAGGTCGACTTAGACTTGAGTACCGAGCAAGAATATACAATGGTCCGGGTACTGCCTCTCAGACGCCGCGACCCGTCAATACATATCCTCAACATGTACTGCGCTCCGCATAAGCCACGTGTAACTTTCAATGAAATCTTCCTTCGCGCGATAAAAATGGCAGCCAAAGAGCCTCTAGTGATCGTTGGAGACTTCAGTGCTCCCAGCCTTCATTGGGGCTACGTCTTCGAACAGGCAAGAGGACGTAAGCTGGCGGAGCTCATCTCCACCCTCAGTCTCACGTTGCTCACTTACCCGGCGTATCCCACCCGAGTGGGGCATTCGGTAACCCGCGACACTTGTCCAGACCTTTCTCTCGTTAAAAATGCTAGAGCGGCTGCCTGGGAGAGTTTGGGAGATTCTCTAGGCAGCGATCACCTCTTTCTCCGGATTACACTCGTGGCAAAGGCAGCGCGCAAAAAATGGGGTCAGGCCAAGCTGACCGATTGGCACGAATTCTGAAATCACACTATCGCTCCCGTACTATTTTCCGGCGGCTACGCGGAGTGGGCTAACCACATATACAACATTCAGGAACAACACGTCACAACACTACAAACCACCGAAGAGATCCCCGCACAGGACACCCACCTCCTGCATTTGTGCGAGGCGCGCCGGAGCTTAACTAAACGGTGGAAAAAGCAGAAAACTAATCGCAAATTACGCGACCGCATAGCCAAACTCACAGAGCAGGCTGCAGCGTATGCTGCCGAACTCTCAGATTCAAATTGGATAGCACGCTGCGACGCCGAAGCTCATCAGATGAGCTCGAAGGGGACGTGGCGTCCCTTCCGCAGCCTAATCGACCCCTCCCAAACGAGAGGGGAGACGCAAAAGAAGCTCCGGCGGGCTCTGCACGGTATCAAGGTACGACGGCGCAACTTGCGGACACTCTGTGCGACAGATATCTCTGTCGTACGGAGGACCCGCCTGGGCCTGAGTACATGTACTCTGGCAGGCCTAATGAAACACTTGATGCCCCTTTTGAGTTGCACGACCTTAAGGCGGCCTTAGCAAAAATGCGCCAGGGTACGGCTCCGGGACGGGACCACATAACAGTGAACCTGTTGGCGAACCTACCGGACTCAGCCTACCTCCATTTATTAGAATACATCAACCAGATCTGGGGCGGGCGTCCACTCCCTCCCGAGTGGAAAACGTCACTTGTGACGTTTATCCCTAAAGCAGGTAAGGCCGTGAATACGGACAACCTGAGGCCCATATCACTGACTTCATGTGCGGGCAAGCTTACGGAGACGATGGTACGGGATCGCCTCTCTCCATACCTGGAGAGTAAGGGCTTCTTTGCAGTCACCATGTTCGGCTTTCGCCCCCACATGTCTGCACAGGATGTCCTTCTCCAGCTGCACAGGGATGTAATACGACCCACAACTATGCAACACAATGACAAAGCCATCCTCGCCCTTGATCTGAAAGGGGCTTTCGACAATGTTAAACACGGAAACATCCTGGCCAACTTGAGTTCTACCGATTGTGGGGCTAGGGCCTACGCGTATGTACGAGATTTCTTGACTAATCGCCAGGCCTTTCTTCAAATTGAGGGCGAGGAATACGGCCCTTACATGATGGGAACACGGGGTACCCCTCAGGGAGCGGTGTTATCACCGCTCCTGTTCAACATATATCTATGATGCGCCTCCTAAGCCAACTGGCCCGGGTGGAAGGCATTCAACACGCGTTATATGCAGATGACATTACAGTTTGGACCACTGAGGGGAGCCTTGGGGTCATGCAGGCCCATCTACAGCATGCCGCTTCCATAGTCGATGCGTATGCTATTGACTGTGGGCTCCGATGTGCTCCAGCGAAATCAGAGCTTCTGCATGTCAGAGCGAACCGAAAGGATAGGACAGAAATTTACGTCTCTGTCAGGAGGTCCTATTAGAAGGTGGAGGAGCTCCGTATTCTGGGCCTTTTCATTCACCACAGACTCAGACCGGACTCCAAAATTGTGAAACTCAAGAGAGTAGGCGAACAGGTAGGGCGCATGATCCGCCGCGTTTCCAACAAGCGGGGCGGTCCGCGGGGGAGGGACGCGCTTCGGCTCGTCTATGCCTGCGTGACTAGCCGCATCCTCTACGCCGTGCCATATCTCCGCACTACTAAGCAAGACGAGGCGCGAATAGACCCCATCATCCGCAAGGCAACTAAGCGAGCCCTGGATCTTCTGGTGGCTGCCTCTAATGCCAAACTCAAGGCATTGGGGGTGCTAAACTCCTACCATGCCGCGGGAGGCCCACCTCGCGAACCAATACACGCGGCTCATGCAGACGGCTTCTGGGCGCCGCCTGCTAAACCGCTTACACATCCAACACGACTGCACTCCAGAGGAGGCGAAGCGTATCCCAGTACTGTGGCGCCATATGCTCTGGGTCTCCCCGCTCCCCCGTAACATGGACACCGACATGCACGAAAACAGACGACAAGCGCGGGCTCGGGCTCTTGAGAGACAAAACGGCTCCCGACCCGGTGTATATTATGTAGACGTAGCAGGGCCATCGCCCACGGGATTTTACACGGCCGCTGTCGTTCACTAGGAAATGCACGTTGATGGACTCTCTTTTCGAGCCCCGAATTCAATGCGAGCCGGGGAAGTAGCGATAGCGCTTGCTGCCGCCCACGCCAATTCGAGAATCATTACGGACTCCCAAAAAGCATGTGATCATTACTTGGCAGGGGAGATCTCCCCCTTAGCTGCTTGCATTCTAAGACGGACTGCCACTGATACAACACCGAAAAAAATCATTTGTGCTCCTGGCCATCAGAGCTTACGAGGTAATGAGGCCGCTGACGCGGCTGCCCGAGCGCTTATTCACCGGGCTCCTCATCCCAGCTCTTCTGGCTCGGAGACTAACCAGCCGCTGCTGCGATTCAGGGAAATAATAACGCATTATAGCGACAACCACCGTCTTTTCCCGGCCCCTCCAAAGGGGCCGAGTAAGACGGAGGAGCGAACTTTAAGGCGCCTGCAGACAAGTACTCTACTCTGTCCTGCAATCTTAAAACATTACAATCCTAACACGGATGGGCGACGCCCGCACTGTGGGGAGACCTGTGATATCTACCACATGGTGTGGGCATGTACTCAAAATCCCCACCTCCCCCCTTCCCCTACCCCTTTCAGAGAGGCATGGGAGACTGCCCTCCTCAACTGCTCCTCGCTTGAGTTCCAAAGGGCTCTGGTGAAACGGGCGAACGACGGGGAATTGTCATGCGGTGTCCCGGACTAGGGACGTCGTCCATGTAGCGGGGCCACTCTGTGGCTCCCAAACTCTATATCAGCAAATAAAAGTTTTCACCACCACCACCACCAGCCGAAGAATGAGGCGTGATGAACGATGGATAAGAGATGATTTAATGGCTGCTGGCCTAGCGCGAGCACACCGTCCCGCGCCGCTGCCAGCTTCGACTTCTTCGTAACAGTATTACCTTCGGGGATATTTAACGACGAAGGCGCTCAAACGGTTACAAAAAATATAGGGGGGCGCTTTGTTGACCTAAAGTGCGGTGAGTCGGAAGCCTTCAGCGCGGTGGTGCTGCTTGTGTCACTGATGTGTGGTTAAGATGTTAAGCTTTGCCTCTAAGAGTGAAACGCGACAGCGTCTTGCAGCGCTGCCAGGGAGTCCACAGAACGCCATCGCCCGTTCGGCTCTACGCCCTGCTCGTCCGTAAATTGGTTTTTGAGGAAAGGAAATGTATCTGTCTCGCATATCGCGATGGACACTTGATCCTCCCTGTAACGGGAAGGGAGGAAGATGGGAGTGAACGCGGACACCGTATTTACTAGACGCGCCTTTGTTCATTCCAAACCATCGAGCTGGCGTGGCGGAGTGGTAGCCTGCTCGTATCGCACTCCGGAGGTCCTGTTGCGATTCCCCAACTCGACCAATTTCCTACTCGGTTTTATTTATTTATCTGCTCTGACTATAAAGGTTAATTAGGCTTCTTGGTCAATTAAGCAATTAACTAACCTCAGTCCCACTTACTTGGAGCATCACTATACCATACCTTTAATTGGTTGCATGGTTACTAGCCAAAGTACAATTCGCCCGCTTGAAATTCGCGCACTGTGACGTCACGACCATTTCGACCAATTGAAAAGCGTGACATTTCTGTCGACAACTCCTGCTTACAACGATGAGGCATTAAAGGCTTCCGCCTTAAAAATTTAGTACCGAACACGGTCAATACGTTCAAGGTAAAACGCTCAAACTACAGAACTGTGCAAGGACCTGTCGTTAGAAAGACTGTCGAGAGCTGGTGGTAACTACTAGCGCAATTGCCTGGATCTGTTTTTTACTGAGAAAACCTAGAAAAAATCCCAGCCGATTTAGCTTACATGACAAAAATGCGATGTATGTGCGGTGGTATGTCGCGTTTCATTTCTTTTTCGCTTCGAGGCTAGGGCTTTAAGGTGACGCTTCAGGAAAGATCAGCGAAATCGTGATTGAGGATCGCAGTTGTAGTGAACTAAAAAATCTTGGGACCACTTGACGCAACTTAATAGGGCACTGGGATAGCGGTGTGTTCTGCATCAATTGCGCACGGATGGAAGTTGATGAAAACGACGTCATGCAATAAACAGGGCGAGCAAGTGGCAGTTAAACATGCCGTCCAATCTGTCAGCCTATACCCTATTGCTACTCCTTTTCCTGCTCTATAAACGCTCCTCTTTCCAGCAGTTCACCGCCTGTGGCTTGGCACTCCCCTGTAGTGGGTATGTGGGATTTTATTTGAGGCCAAACAACTAACCAACGAGGTGTACGTACCGTACAATCCTTCCCCGTCTATTTACGGGTAAGCTCATCAAAAATTCCGTGTTTCTGCATGGGGATCTTGCTTACGTCCCTACCGCGCTCAGGAAGTTCAAAGCGTTCTGCGTTCTGTCATCAATTTGAGTGATATTCATTGCATTACAAAGTTTCAAATATTTCATGCATGGATGGTTACCTGCAAGTCAGCGTTAGCAAAGGTAAAACTCGTTACCTGCAGATCACTTTAAGTCAAAAACCTTTGGTGCACTATAATCGATGCAGAGTCGAAGATAGTCAAAACGAAATTCCTCTGGCTTCCATAACACCTGGAGGATGCGCACATTCGGGACGCCCTACGATCGCGCGGCAGAGTGACATCATTCACGGGTGAAAACGGGATGGTCCCGGAAATGGAGCAGATGTGAACATTGAATCGGGGTATTGCGTTTGCGCTGGCTGATGGTGTCACAATAACGGTTGTTAACCATTTTTTCACTTTCTTTGTAATTAAGTGTCTTGTTTTAATTCCTGGAAGGCTGCCCTTCTGTCTACAGTCCCACAAAGTAGGTCATATCCCCAACCAGTTCCTGAAAAGGTACGCAGAGTGGACTTCCAAATATCTTCTCGTTCTCTGCAATAAATCCTTGGCTACTGGCGATATACCCAGTGAATGGAAAGTTGCAAAAGTGATTCCAATTCATAAAACTGGAGATGTTAATAACCCTGCTAACTACCGCCCAATTTCCCTTACCTGTACAGTACGCAAAATCCTAGAGCATATTATACTTACACACATTGTAACCTATTGCGAACGGAATGAATTACTGAACAACGACCAGCATGGCTTCAGAAAGGGTCTTTGGCAGATTACACTAGATCTAGAAGAAACCGTTGTGATGACTGTGTCAAGAAAAAAAAAGAACACTCACTTTCCCGTACGAAATGGGAGATAACGTAGTAAAATTTGTCGATAAATATAAGTACCTAGGCGTAATCATGTCTTGTGACTTAAAATGGGTCAAGCATATAGCATACGTAACATCCAAAGCATTTTCCGCTCTTTGCTCATTAAGGCGCTCCATCAATTTCGCCTCACCCGATACAAAATTGCTTGCTTATACATCCCTCGTGCGACTAATCTTAAAATACAGCATAATATGCTGGTTCCCACACACAAATAATATAATTACCAAATTAGAAAACATACAACGCAAGGCAATTAGGTTCGTCTACAACAAGTATCGCCGCCACGAGTCACCATCCGAACTTTTTACCCAGGCCGGTCTCAGCACTATTAGTAGTCGCGCCAAGCATACACGCCTCAAATATATTTATCTTCTCTTGTATGGAGCCTTTAAAATCAACAGTGAGAGTTACATCTCCCGCTCAGCTAACCGCAGCACTAGAACACAACACTCCAAGCATTTAATCGAATACCGGGCACACAGCAACACCTTTAAGTATTCATTTTTCCCCCAAGCAGTTCGTGAACGGAATGTCTTACCTGATGACGTGGTCAAGTGCCCGGCCCTGGAAAGTTTTCTTTCCCAGCTATCAACTGTAGCTTGACTGCAGAATGTTCTCGATTTGTTACTTTTGCCCTCCTGCAAATTTTTTGTGACTTATGATCTCTGACTGCAGTTTTGTTTCCTTTGTTCCCCTGTGCCAACTAGGAGTGTATAACAATTAGTTAAGTGTACTTTGTCTTACTGTCTTTTTCTCCCCTTGTATAATACGCCCCAATCCTGCAACAGCCTCGGCATGAGGCTAGCAGTATGTACAAAATAAAATAAATAAAAATAAATAAAATATCCGTCGCCACTGGCGTGCTCCTCACTGCGATGATCGCCGGTGTTTTGGCCAGTATACTGAAGAGTGCGTCGTTTCCTATGCGGACAAGCTGCGGGGAGGCCCTCATCCTGCGGATGAGCCCTGCAGGAGCATTTAATGGATACTACTGAAGTACTGAATACGACTGGCGGCCTCTCAGAAGCAGCATTTACCGGAGCAGTTAGTAATGCCTCGTCGAAAGATGAAGGCGCTGATGACGTGTTGTTGAATTTCAGCCTTCTCCAGAATGTTGTCTGCCTCTTGACGCCGAGTTGGCCACGGATTCTCCTGCAGTGGAAACGTCTGTTGCGTGCATCAGTGCCGAGAAAACCGTTTCGTTCCTGAAGAGTGTGGTTGGGTGTGCTGCAGCATAGCCTAGTCTGTGTTCTGTGGAGGAACCCGGTGGCACGTGTAAGCGCACTATCGAAGAGCCTGAAAGCGAGCGGTGCGTTCAGCACCCTGGAGCATGCTCAAATGCAAACCCATGTTGAATATATTTGCCTGCGAAGTGGTGCTCATCGCCAACATCTGGATCTTCTGAGGAGACGGAGGACGCTCTTCCTGCCAGGCATAAGCCCTGCCGCCAAGCGTCCAAGAACAAACCGGCGCGCCTCTCAAGATCAAGGCGAAAGGGTGCTATATCAAGAGAAGCCTCACCCTCTAGGTCTTTGCTTGACCTCATGGATGCTTAATTTCAGCGCCAGTAGCCCCCAGTAACTGAACTTCGCAACTATGAATGTATGTGGACTCCGTACTCGGCAAAGACAGGTACAACTGCACAGGCTTTGTTCGGGCAGTCGGCTCGACTTTCTCGCTGTACAACAAACCAAACTAGCAGTGATGACGTGACAGCAAAAGCCCTCCGGCTTTTTCTAGAAGATTACAATGTTTGCGTGTCACAATCTGTTGGTCTTTCGGCGGATTGTCTCCTGTTTGCGAAAGAATTCTAAGGAGGATTACGATACTCCCTAATGCGAAATTTGAGCGCCGCTCTGTCTGCTTCGGCGGCGCTAACGGCAGGGTCCTCTGGAAGGCAGCGCCTGTCGTCTAGTTCGTCACTGCGAACTCCTGGGTCTTCTCGGCGGCGGCGATAAACTTGTGCTTCGGCCGCGCGAACTGCAGCCCACTCGGCGCTGAGCCTCTGCTAGAGCCTCTCTCTCTCTCCCCCCCCCCCCCCTTTCCTTTCATCTCCTCGCTCTCCTAGCGTACGGTTACACTTCAGACGGCGACGAATCTCAATCCACGAACGGGCGCTTAAGAGCTGCGCTCTAAAATAGCATAGTTATTCGGACCTTTTTACGGAGTAGGTACGGAGAGCGGCGGTTGTTATTGACATGGACTAGAAATAGAGAGAGAAAGGAATTTTAATGAGGGAAAGGTGGAGAGGTCGGCCGGTGGTAACATGGCCCTGGCCTGCTACTCCACACAGGGGAAAGGGAAGAGGAGGAAAAGGAAAGTGCGAATGAATGCTGATGATGGCATAATAGAGTGAGTTTCACGGGTGAAGTCTACACACACACACACACACACACACACGCACACACACACACACACACACACACACACACACACACACACACACACACACACACACACACACACACACACACACACACACACACACACACACGCACACGCACACGCACACGCACACGCACACGCACGCACGCACACACACACACGCACACACACACACACACACACACACACACATACACACACACACACACACACACACACACACTGGCTGGCACTCGCATCGCGGTTAGTAGACGCACATAAAACTCACAAAACTGGTGTCTGCAACACAAACACCGACACATGTCATTAACCATGTAGGTAGTGCACAGGCGGTCACAGACGAGTATCCAGGCCGGTTTCACACAAAAAGTTGAGCAGGGCATTTATCACTAGAAGAGGACAAAATGGGCAGTGGAGAGGCACGGGGTGCTCGCGCTGAGACCACCGCCATTAAATCGTGCCATCGCCATCTCTTATGCAGTCCTGTGTTCATCGGCTTGCCGTCACGCAACAATATCTTGCGACTTTCGGATGCAGGACGAGTTGTGGCCGTTTATGAACGGCTACGCTTTGAGTGATCAGGAAAAGAGAATAGTTTTCTCTTTGAAAACCTAGATATTCGTGAATCTTAGCGTCATGTGGTGTTAATGGAGCTTGAACTGCGTGTGTAACCATATTTGCCGCTCCGGATTGAGTAGAAGTAGCGATGGAAGTTCTGCAGTGCTACGAAGCATCGCTGAAAACGCGTGCCTCTTCGATGATGGGCTATCTGTGCCGATGTCCTATTCCTATACACGTATTCAAAGAAATTCGCATGCCCCTACACTCGGCTCTTTTCACCTGGTAAAGCCAGTGTCTTTCTCTCATCACAACATGGTTATAGTGTCTATTTGTGAATGCGCCTGTCCTAAGTCCCAACCACGTTGGGCTCTTTGGAATGTCAATGCTACGCTGACCGGCGGTGAGGATTTTAAAGCACGTGTTAATTTAACTACCCAGACTTGTTTCTCAAGGGGAATGCTTTTACATGCAGCTTGTGAGATGTTTAATTAGGCAATGGGAAGCATAGCAATACATAGCATAGCATAGCATAGCATAGCATAGCATAGCATAGCATAGCATAGCATAGCATAGCATAGCATAGCATAGCATAGTATAGCATAGCATAGCATAGGTCCTACTTTAAAAGAGCTGAAGAGAAACAGTTACCGAAAACACTTTATAACCTTTGTGATCGTGCTTATGACGCCTCAGGTTTGTACTTGGAGGAAATCGCTGTTGTGAAGTGTCAGCTTCAGCAGACTGACGCGGAACGCTACACGGCTGCCCATATTCGGTCCCGTTGCCCGAACAGCTCTACCTTTTTGCAGCAGCTCTCAGGGACAACTGGCAATGCTTCAAATTGACCTTGTGAAGTCACTTGACTGTGTGCGGCACAATTTTCTGTTCTCACGTTTAGAACACGTTAGTCTTGGTCCAGTTGTTTGCGCAGGAATAGGTCTTTGCTACGATAGTTGCTCTACCCGCTTGATTTTGAATAGTTCTTTTCACAACCCGTGTCCACATTTTCTTTTGTCAAACAGTGGTGCTCATTATCGCCACTTCTGTTCGCACTCAGAGCCGCTATGTATCAGCATTCTGCAAAGTAGTGTCATTCGAGGCTTCCGTACCCTAGGTAGTGAGCTCAAGGTATTAATTTATGCATACGATCGGGCGTTTTTCGGCGCAGACTAGCGTGGATGATATTGTTCGCTTAACTGATCAGTGAGCACAGTTTCGGGTGCCTAGATTAACCATTCCACGAAATGCGGTCGATGGTTTGAATTGTGGGGATATACATAAGCTCGGCTATACACCAGAGTGGCAGAGACATGTGTACCGCCCAAGTAGTACGTTGGCGCTCCATTAAGCGCGTACAGGCACAGTGAAAGCTGTTCGAAAGGACGCGTATCGGCTGTACAGCGCTATGCTCAGACATTTGTCCCACATGGTCTGTCAATATTCGGCAAGGGCACTATCTGCAACTTTTTTCTAACTAGAAAAATTTCTTATGTTTTGTAGATTATTCACTGTGCCAGAATTTCTATTCACAGCTTCTATATAGTTTTTGAAATTTGTTGGGCGGTTCTTCAGTGCAGCCCATGCGGCGTGATTACCTCTTTCCGACCAGTCAGAGTCGAGTGGGCTACGCTTAGTCCATCTTTATGTGCGGCAGATTGTTGCCCGCTTTATGTTTTTTCGCGACACTTCCCGCCAGATATTTTGAGCGTTTTTCAAACAATGTTAGTTAATGCTTTGCCAACATTGATTCTGTCCTCTAACTTCTCTTACAGTCCTTGTTTATAGGGGTTTTTGCATGAGGTATATTTTGCTGTTCGATTTCTGGAAGTCAGTTTTTCAGCAGAGTTCTTATTTTCAGTGTCGCGAAAACGTTTGTACAGACTTGATTTTGATGCTTTCCCTCCTTGTACTTACCACTCATTGAACTTTGGATTGCCAGGACATGATGTCTTTACGCGGGCGCGACAAATGTTATTTTAAGCATGCGCTGACTTTATTCTATGTTACATAAAGACGCCTGCATAAGGAGGCTGCGTACGGAGGCCTTCTCGGCCAAGCCGTGAAGACTCGTCTTTAGAAAAAGGGTATTTTTGTGTAATTTCTTGTGTACCTGGAAAAATTCAACATTGCTCCATTTATTTTAAGGTCGAAATTCTGTTCTTGGATGTTTTGCAAAGGTCTTTGAAAAAGCGAATTTATTAGTGAATTTTAAGAAGTTTATTCACCGTTTCGATAAAGGGGAAAGGAGAGAAAGCAAGAGCAAAAGGCTTAGCCTCACAGCGGGTCTGGCTTCACCCAGGATTCACAGCGAACCGGATGCATATGTGCACAAAGGTTGCAATACTTCTTGTACCATACGATGCCTCACTGAAGTGCAATAAGTTGTGAACCTCTTTATATGTTTTTTTTTCTTGATGGGACGGTTTATGGAAAACTAGAATGATGGAGCGGCACTGTTGATCAGTGTTTAGAGAAAAATCATTTCTGCCAAATGATTGTTCATCTGAAGGAAGCGTATGGACAGACTGGCTATAAATCGTAGTGGCACTCGCTCTTTGCAAAGTACTCCGCCTTATGTCTCGTCTAGTGCTCTATTTCTCTGTCTTTTTGAGATGGCTTCCTTGGCGTTTCCTAAAAGCTCTGTAAATAGCTGACTGTAATAGATCATAACCTCAGTCTAATGAATAGTATGTTAAAAAAAAACTTGCGGCGATTGCATAGTGCTCTCGTTGGGTGGCCGGCTAAGCTGGTCTGTTCGCCCCACCGCTGGTTCGAAAGCGAGGCGCCGCACAGTTACGTCTAATTACTTTAATTCTGTAGGTCCAGCTGGCTTCAGACAAATGAACAGCGAGTTTTTACGAGATTCGAAAGCTTAGTTCCACCACACTAAGATGATAAGCCTTTTAGGTGCATATTTAGTGCAAGGCGCACCTGGCAACGGGAAATGAGCGCCTTTCCCTGAAGTGTTTAAAGACGTTACTGGTAAAAGATCCGTTCGTAAAAAAGAACTTAGGCAGTGTGGGCTTTTTCCTACAGGATTAATTACCTTTGGGTTAGGCCGTGTCGACGGACATAGAAAACTTGTCCTTTTATATTCTTCATGCTGCCATGCTTAGTGTCGTTAGGTCTTGCATTGAATATAATGGTGTAGCTGATTTTCAAAGCACCAGCGGTTTGGCCCTGGACAGTTTTATGACGCTGCGTAAATTCTATTTTCAGTCAACTTTTGTAACATTTGAAATAACGTCGTTAATCAACTATATTGTCACAGAAGCAGGTAGGCAGGTTTGTATTTGCCACAACGTCCAAGCGCCAGCGGAAACGGCCCGGCCGGCTAACCGACTAGCGAGCGAGCTCACGGGCGAAGAAGAGCGCGCGCCAGCCTCCTGAGCGCAACTACTAGGCGGCGCCAGTAATGTGGTTCGATGTGGTTCGAAAACCACGAGGCTACCATCACCACCTGGCAAGATTGCCGGCAAAAGCTGCTCAGCACGTTCGGCAACGACGCAAGAAAAGAGATGGCTGAACTGGCTCTACAGTCCCGAGCGCAGCGGCCCAATGAGAGCGTCGCCATGTTTGTGGAAGAAATGACTCGGCTTTTCAACCGCGCGGATCCGTCCATGTCGGAGGCAAAGAAGGTGCGCCATCTTATGCGTGGCGTTAAAGAACAGATCTTCGTCGGCCTTGTACGTGACCCTCCATGTACTGTGGCTGATTTTAAGAAGGAGGCGAAAAGTATGGAGCGTGCCCTACAACAGCGATTCGTGCAATTTGATCGTTCTGCGAACATCACTGCTGTGGACTTCCGCTTGCCGATGAACGGCAACGAGAGTAGCGCCCTTCGCGAGCTTGTCCGAAGCATCGTACGTGAAGAACTGCAAAAGCTGCCCTTTCTCGAGCAACACCCGCGTGTTGGAGGCATCTCAGATGTTATACGGGAAGAGCTCCGGCAAGCAGTGCCATCAATGCCATCCCCCCAGCCGCCTGCGCCGCACGTCATGTCCTACAGCGACGCGTTGCGTACCCCTGCGCCAGCCTCCTGAGCGCGACTACTAGGCGGCGCCAGTAATGCGTTGCGGCAATATGATACTTGCATTAGGTCTTGTGCGGCATTTGTATTTACTGATGCTTTTTTTTACTAGCATTGATAATGGTCTGGTATGCTAGTTGGACGACGAGATAGTTCTTGTGGTTTTTAGATATGTGGATGAATATTTCGCTTTCCTTAAAGAGCAACCCGGTTTCATATACGCGGACTCCGTGCAAGAGACATAGTCGGTCTTTAAGCGACATGAGAGGGGTCTAACCTTCCCCCGTGAATTACCTGACCAGAATAGGTTGTAGTTCAAATATATGAATTCCACAATAACATCAAATCACACATGCTAGCTGTACTCGCCATGTTGCCGAAAACACCTGTTGCCATTTCAATCCGCTCATTCTAATACGGTAAAACAGGAAATTCTGGCGTTCTGATTGAGGGGAGCCTTGCGAAAATCATGTATTCAGCTGGGGCACGACAGCCTCAACAATCAGGTTGGTAGATTGCTGAAAGCTGGTGTCCTTGTTCCAGTTGTGGTCGCTATGGCCCACAGCTCCTACAGAGATTTAAGGCTAGAATAGTCCAGGGAGTTGGCAGTCGAGAGAATATCAGGCCGGTGGTTGTCCCCTACATTCATAGGGTGTAGCACAATATGAATAATGTAGCCAATTGCTACGGTGTGCGGATGGTATTCTCTGGCCCCACAAGTTGGCGTCATTTTGCCTGTATATCGTCTCTGGAGGAATAAGTGTTCTAGATTGCACGAAGCGCCACGCCACTCAGTTCGTCAGGTGTTCGGCTGGGGTTGTGTACGAAATTCCTCTGACATGTTGGAAAGTTTACATTGATCAGACAGGATGATGCATAAAAGAACGACTAAGGGAGCGCCAGCTTTTGATAAAGAACAGGAACGGTCCAATTGACCCTTGCACTACGGCGCATGGATTTCGGATACGCGTGATAACCAGAGCCGGCCTTTGCTGGTAAGAACAAAGAAGTTTGAGGCTAAGTCCTGACCAGATTGCACGTGAGCTTGCGGAGCCTTTTTTTATAAGAATAGCATGATTGCGTCAGTGATAGCTGATCTAGTTGTATTAGAAAGAAAACAGGTTTCTGGCATGCGCTTAGTGAAAGATTTGGGAGACGTGTAGATATGAATATGTTTTCTTTTGGATAAAATCAGTCGCGAGTCTGCGCCTGTCCTTGTGCTCTTATCGTCCATGTTTGTGTTGCGCAGTACCTTGCATAAAAAAAATCGCGAAAAGCTGCGGAGAGATCAAGCGCGCTACATAACTTAAAGAAGAAACAGCGAATGCGACGGCACTTTCACCATCGAAAGGACCAGGCCAGTACATCTGTGTGGTTACCCCTGAGCATCCGCCATCCTAGATTGTGCTGCGCCTTCTCTGCAATGCATTTAATGCTTCCACCTGCCCTCGACGATAAGGCAGACAGATCTCGCTGGTACAAGGTTGATGACACCAAACTGATCGCCAAAGCCTTGAAACTGATACAACGGATGCACGTTGCTATATACCAACCTTGCTTGTATTCTTGTATTTCATTTTTTAGCAGTAATTCACGCAGAAAATGTTCTTTACATGCTAAATTTTTGTTTTAGATTATTTCGGCCAACAATGAAAAAAATTGCTAAAAGATACGCATTTAGTAGCTCATTATAGAATGAGCTGTCCAGACAAGCCTTCCAGAGAAAAGAGAGAGACTCCTGTCATATTTTTCACAGCCAAGATAGAACTGTTGTCATACTTTCAGGTTCAAGCAATCGTGCTTCGTTTTAGCACGCGAAGGTTTGTCATGTTGGGCGCTTAAGTTTGAGGGGCGCTCACAACACGACTCATTACCCAAACACTGCGCATAGAAGAATGAGTATGACGTAAAAGGACATCGAAGAGTTCTGCGTTCATGGCTGCACACTGTTTGTGCTACATTGGGCAGTATTTTCTCCTTTACGCCACACTTGTATATGAAACTGCATGTTTTGCCAAAAATACAGCGCTTGAGTCCAGGTAAAGTCGTTCCAACGATTAAACAAAACAATTTTCTTAACAAAACCATACGTCTATTATTGATTGACGTGACTGTATAGAGAACTTCTGAAAAAAAATGCGCATGGTCTGCCAAGAGAAATGAGCAATTCTTTTTTCTTATATCGGCTATCTCGACGTTGCTTACTTAGAGAAACACAGAGAAACACACAGCCGTTAAATAATTTACAAATTTCATTTCATTTCATTTATTTTACCCTCAGGGCTTTCGCATTACAGAGGGGGTGGGACAGTGAAAACAAATACATAGATCAAAAACAGGGCTATATATATGAACAATATTGAAAGATGCTAGAGAAAGAGGACGAAAACATTGAGAACAAAAGTACAGGAGTAAAAAAAATAAAAGGATTACAAAAAAGAAACCTTATATAGTCTATATATGGGTGAACAACATATCACGATTGGTCTGATTCTAACAGTGCGAGTAATTTGCTTTTAAAACGCGCAGTGTCGCTAACACAGGTGGCTGTGGGTGAAAGATTATTCCAGTCACGACATGTTTTAGGGAGGAAGGAATTAGAGCAGGTCACTGTGCGGCAGTGTGGAACAGCTACTTTTTGATTGTGCTCTATGCGAGGCGAGATGAAAGATGGTGCCTTTGCACAGATGGCTTTCAGGCAAGGATTGTGATAGTAAATTTTATGGAAGAGGCAAATGCGTGAAAGCTTACGGCGAGTGGAGAGTAAGGGGAGTTTAAGATTAGATTTCATTTTTGTTACACTGGCAGTGCGATGGTAGTTTCCAACGATGAAACGGACGCTTCGATTCTGCACGGCCTCGAGTTCATTTGTTAATGTGATGGTGTCAGGATCCCACATTGAACATGCGTACTCTAGTTGCGGACGAATGAGTGTAGTGTATAGTAGCATTTTAAGGCGAAAGCCTTTATTGCCTCATACTGTCGTTAGCAGACGCGTCGGCAGCCGTGTCGACAGACGCGTCGGCAGGAGTGTCGACAGACGCGTCGGCAGCCGTGTCGACAGACGCGTCGGCAGAAGTGTCGACAGACGCGTCGGCAGCCGTGTCGACAGACGCGTCGGCGGATTCGTCCGCCTTTCGGCGTCACTGCTTAAAAGGCTCAACGTCCGAGCATGAATAAAGGCGCATCTAGTGAATGCATGGGCTTCATAAATAAAATGAAAGGAGTAAAGTCAAGGAAAGGAAAATAAAAAATAAAAAGAAAATGAACAAAAATAAAAACAAAATAAAAATAAGATGTGAAAATCAAAATAGAAGCAATAAAATTAAGAAAAGGAGCAAAAAATAAATAAAAACAAGATATGAAAAATAAAAAGTAAATAAAACAAACAGTGGCCAGGAAACGCTTTCGCCTTGTAGCACTTTAGAGAGCCAAAGTGCCCCCTGAGGTTTTCAATGAAGGTAGAGAGGATGAAAAACTGCTGCGGGCGTACCCTAGCATGTGGTTAGGCTTTGAAGTAATGAACCCGATATGAGCTTTCCAAGAACTGTTAGAACAAACATTAACGCCAAGATACTTGTAAGACGAGACTGGATACAGCTGAGTGTCGTTAATAAAATAATCTGGGCTTGTTTGCTGGTTACGGGTTACGCGCATGCATTTGCATTTAGATATGTTTAATTACATGTTCCACGATTGACACCAGTCATACGTTTTATTTAAGTCTGTCTGTAGCTGAACAAAATCATCAGTGTTATTATATACTCTGTAAATTGCGCAGTCGTCAGCAAACAAGCACATGTTAGATGAAATCTTTAAAGGTAAGTCATTGAGGTAAATTAGAAATAATAACGGGCCAAGCACTGACCCCTGGGGCACACCTGAATGTACTGGCACTGGTGATGAGCCGTGGTTATTGGCGAAGACGAACTGAGTACAGTTACTAAGAAAGGCACGAATCCAATTGAGTACATTAGGGTCAATGTTAAGTTGGCTCAGCATTAAAAGTAAAAGAGAATGACTGACTTTATCGAAGGCTTTTGAAAAATCTAAGAATAAGCAATCAGTAATAAGTCCAGAGTCTAAAGAAACATGCAAGTCGTTAGTGAAAATCATTAATTATTTTATAATCCTAGAGCAAGTACTGGCACGTTTTACGAGAAAGTTATTGATTTCGTCAAACAGGGGTTGCCGAAAGGAAGCGCACTGATGTAAATAACTGGCCGTCATAAACAAAATAGCACGTATCTGCAGCTAAATTTACTTTGTTCCCGAGAGTTCCTTTGTCTCCGAGCCGCCGCGGTGGCTCAGTGGTCATGGCGCTCGGCTGCTGACCCAAAAGACGCGGCCTCAATCCCGGCCGCGGCGGTCTTATTTCGATAGAGGCAAAATTCTGGAGGCCCATGTACTGTGCGATGTCAGTGCCCGGTAAAGAACCCCAGGTGGTCGAAATTTCACGGCGTCCCTCATAGCCGGAGTCGTTTTGAGACGTTAAACTCTAATAAACCAATCATTTGTCTCCATCAACATAAACAAAACTGCGGGCCAGAATCCTCTGTTTTCTATCGTAAGGCAGAATCGTTATGGCACGAAGTACCTAGCATTATCGGCAAGCTCAGCGGAGCCAGCAGCCATACTTGCAGCGGCACCTGAAGTCCAACCATTTTTAAACGTTCTCAGAATTGTCCACCCAAATGGTATCAAGCAGAAAAAAGACACCATACCGCGGCTGCGAGCGGGATTGGAACCAGAACTGGCGCAAACAAAGCCACTCAGGTTCTCCGCATCACTCAGCCACCGTCGAATTGCTTTTTATTTTAATAGAGAAATTATGTACGTGCAAGAACTCTTTACTGAGAAACGAGGAGAACGCAACAATATAGCCAACAACGCATCATAAGAAGACACATACACGCGCTTACTCTACTCTGGCCATCTCTGCACTCTCTAACACTGTGTTACTGGCAGTTTGTCGCGCTACGTGCTAGACATCGACGTGCTCATAATCATTCATCTCTTCGTTTTCTGCTGAAAAATGCTTGGTGGCAGTAGCAGTGCCTCCCTGGCTATACTATGCACCCGGATGAAACGAGAGGTAAGAAGCCCATTGCACCATTGTGCAGCTACACACAGAGGTGAAAAGGCATCGCGAAGGCAGATGAAGAGAGGACGAGCAATGCGGCGCATCTAACAAACAAAATAGCTTTGGACACTGAGTGCCCTTCCGAGCAAGGAAGAGGAAACCGGCTGCGGTGGGAAAAGCCCTCTAAACAGTGAAGAAAGGCGAGCTCTTTGTTCACCTGGGAAAAGCGGCTGATGATTGATGTTTTCCAAACCGTTAAACCAAACAGGGACACCATGTGGCCTTCCTTAGTTCACACACACAAAGGCTTCGTTGTGTGGAATAGTACGTGTTCGAGCCATCCCACAACAAAACTTCGGGTAAAGACTATCTTTTATGCGTCTTTTGCGCTCTTCAAACAAGTCTCGAGCAGTGGTGAGTTAAGTCTACCACTCTCAAGTTAACCGTGATTGCTCGCGAAAACTGAGTAAGTAGCTGCCGTTGTCTATGAGACATGCGCTGAATGCCATGCTTCACACGTCGGAGAAAATGCTCGAACAAAGTGAAGTAGCACTGAAAGGACGGGGCCGAGTAGCGCACAACTTCTCTCTCCGGAAATCATTATATACACTCTAGTCACAACATTCACCTGCATATCAGGTACTCGGCTGTGCTCGGCTCTTGACGAGGGCTCGAACTTGGCCGCAGCGGTCGCGTTTCGATAGAGGCGAAATGTTAGAGGCCCGTGTACTGTGCGATGGCAGTTTACGCTAGGAACTCCAGGTGGTCGACACTATCCAGGTACATCCACTATGCCGTCTCACACAGCCTGAGCTGCTTTGAGACGTTGCACCCCACAAAACCTTAAAACCACATCCATTAACATGGAATAATCATCATCCTCATGACTCTTGCGGGTATTATTACGCGTACAGGATATTTTACACGTGATTTTGTGCACACCTGGAAATCTTACCGAGACAAGCACACCGTAATTAAACCATCTTTTCACACATATATGACGACATCCTTCGTCATTGCTGATGGGTGATGGGTGACTGGAGCTTAGTCAAGCAGCAACAAAGCGGCTTTTCTTTCACTCACCTGTTTTCGCTGTGTTTTTATGCGGAAATAAATTGATAAATTGATTAATTGATTAATTGATTAATTGATTAATTGATTGATTGATTGATTGATTGATTGATTGATTGATTGTCATTGAAGTTCTTCACTTTTACTGTGAACAAGACGTCGTGAAGAGTTATATCTATGTTATTACTCGATTTCGAGCGTTCGCTGACTATTGCTATGTTCAGCCATCGGCGGACAATGTTTTTGGTGACCCTCAGCTACACGGCCAGCAAATTTGCCTTCAAGGTCCGAAGCACTGGAGCGCAACGGCACGATGTGTGCTATAAGCTGTCTTCAAGAACAGAAACAGAAACAAGAACAGAGAACAAGAACAGCAAACTTCAAAACGTATTTTCTGCCTTCATTTTGCAAACCTCCTGAGCGCTGATTTACGAACCTAAATAGTCGGACATCAGTCAACTAAAGGATAGTTTGAGCAAACAAAATGCATAAACATGCACGTTTAAGAAACGGATGACCGCCTTCAAATCGCCGTTGTCTTATGTCTCCTCGGAAGGTTGTTTTAACGAAGAAATTCTCTATATTTATTTTGAATGCTGCATGACGAGCATTCCGGGATTGTTTTTTTACCACCTAAGCTTCTGAGTTCCGAGCTGTCAGAAGTGACCTGCACAGAGTTTTCCGTACACACGGAATGTTGATCACAAAATTTCAGGCTGACATTATTCTTGTCCCCTGCCAGCTATAGCTGCGAGTGACACCCGGGCCTTGTTTGCTCTTTCAAACACCTGGCTCAGGGCACGCTTTTTTTTTCGCTGTGGCACACCTATCTGAAATAACTGAGCAGAGGCAAAAATGCCGACAAAATCGTGCTAATCGCGTATGAAAACGTTTTCACCTAGTTTACCGCGCACTTCGATATGCCCTGCTGCTGTAAAAAGCTAAATGGCACGCCATATCGAGCCAGCCTGCTCTTTAAGGCAACAGTGACTTCAAGTCCAGCTTTCTTGGACATAAAACTGAACATTGGAATAGTGTAAGGCACTGCACGTTTTTGAAATAGTGAAGGTAATGGTCGACATTCATTCCATGCGTAGCGAAATTTTTGTGTTAAAGATTTTCCCTCAGTCGCATCGAGTAGTTAACACCGCCATAGAAAACCGAAGGGGAACGCTTTTGACAAGAGGAAACACGTTAACAGAAAGAGATGCCAGACTACCGAGGGAAGATCCGCGGATATCTTGACTTTTATAGTGAAATCCTAATATATATGAAACAATTGCGTTAATAAACTAGTTCCTGTTGAAAAATGCTTTTGTCTTGAGTCGTTAGGTATGTGAAACTTCTTGTGCAAATGAAAGCGTTTCTCTGTAGTTCGCTAAGTAAACAAGGTCGTGATAACAGATGTAAGAAAAAAGAATTGTTCATTTCACTTGACAGACTATGCACATTTTTTAAAGAAAAAGCGGTCACTTCAATCAATAACAAACGCATAGTTTTGTGACGAAAATTGTTTAATCGTTGGAACGAGTTTACCAGGACTCAAGCGCCGTATTTTTGGCAGAATATGTAGTTTCATATACACGTGTGGCATAGAGGCCAAAATACTGCCCAACGTAGTAAAAACAGGATGCAACCATGAACGCACAGCCCTGCGATGTTCCCTTACGTCATTCTCGTTCTTCTATGCGCAGTGCATCCGTCATGAGCCTTGTTGTGAACGCCCCTCAAACTCTAGCGTCTAACATGGTAAATCTTCGCGTGATGTACGAAGCACGATCGGTCATTGAGCGATGCATTACTGAATGGCCCACGGCTCTCGCTTGGAACTGAAAATATGACAGGAGTTCTATCCTGACTCTGAAACTATGACAAGAGTTCATTCTCTCTTTTCTAGAAGGCTTGTTTGGATAGCTTATTTTATATTGAGCTACTAAACGCATATCTTCCAGCAGTTTTTTTTCATTATTCTCCGAATTAATTTTCAAACAAAAATCGAGGCTGTGGAAAAATATTTCTGCACGAAATACTACTAAAAAGTCTAATACAAGTATATAAGCAAGATTGGTATATAGCAACGTGCATCCGTTGTATCAGTTTCAAGGCTTTGGCGATCAGTTTGGTGTCATCAACCTTGTACCAGCGAGATCTGTCTGCCTTATCGTCGAGGGCAGGTGGAAGCATTAAATGCATTGCAGAGAAGGCGCAGCACAATCTAGGATGGCGGATGCTCAGGGGTGACCACACAGATGTACTGGCCTGGTCCTTTCGATGGTGAAAGTGCCGTCGCATTCGCTGTTTATTCCTCAACCTATGTAGCGCGCTTGATCTCTCTGAAGCGTTTTACGGTTTTGGTAAGCAAGGGACTACGCAGCACAAACATGGACGTGGAGACCATAAGGACAGGCGCATACTCGTGACTGATTTTATTCAGAAGAAAACATATTGTGATATGTTCATGTATGCTAAAACATTCAGTAACCGCACGCCAAAAACATGCTTTCATTCTGGTACAGCTAGATCAAGGTATAACTGACGAAATCATGTTGTTCTTATGAAAAAACCGGCAGGAACCTCACGTGCCATCTGGTCACGACTTCCCATCAAAATCTTTATTCGTACCAGCAAAGACCTGCACGGTTTACCACGCGTATCCAAAGGGTATGAGTCGGAGTGCAAGGTTAAATTGCATCGTTTCTTGTTCTTTAGTGAAAGCAGGCACTCCCTTATTCGTCCTTTTAGACATCAGCCTGTTTGACCAATGTAAACTTTCCAACGGGCCAGACAAATTTCGTACACAAACCCAGCCGAACACCTGACGAACTCCGTGGCGTCACGCTTCATGCAGTCTAGCACACTTCTTCCTCCAGAGACGATATAGAAAAGCAAAATGAGGCTAACTGGTGGGGCAGAGAATACCACCGGCACGCTGTAGCGATTGGCTACATGCTTCAGATTGTGAGACACCCGATGAATATAAGAGACAACCGCCAGCCTGATTTTCTCTCGACACTCAACTCCCTGGGGGTGTCTAGTATTCAATCTCTGCAGTACCTTCTCGGGCCATAGCCACCACGACTGAAACGAGACACCAGTTTTCAACGATATACCAACCTGGTTGTTGAGGCTGTCATGCACCAGGTGAATAACTTGTGATGGTGGGAATGACCGGTAGCCGTTTGAGCGGTGGGACGAAGAGGCCGACGAAGTGCGGTGCTGGTTCCTGAGTGACTCCACCATGCCACCAAGGCAACAACAACAACAACAACTCCTGGGAGTGTGCCTGTCGTGAAGCTCTTCGATCAACGGCCTCCGACCTGCGCTTTGAAGACGCCCCTTTGCACTTGGCGGAGGCACTTCGATCCCGGTCCGAGTCCTCAATCTGGAACTTCGGAGCAGAATGTTACTCACCCCGCCCACAATGCCAAACGCTCCGACTCAGCCATCACCACCCATCCCTGCCACCATCCTCTGTTCCGGGGTGCAACGCAAGCGCGGCCCTTCTGCATTCAGTGGTATGGACGACCATGACGTCTATGACTGGCTGGCCTCACACTGTGACAAAGACGAGGCTGGCAGTGGCACGGGAAGGAGCGCTCACGCTAGGCCAGCGGACATTAAGTCACCTCTTGTTCATCATTCATCGCGCCTTATTTTTCGGCTGGCCGCCACGTAACATTTGTTGTGAGGTGCTGGGGGATCATCGGCATCCTGGTCCTGGAGCTTCGGCGTCCTGTGTCAGCCGTGGTCGTCGGCCGTGAGTCCTTGGCCTGCGTCGCCAGGCTTGCCCCAGCCTTTTTGAACCGAACCGACCTCGCCGTTGTCCCCCTGCCCCGTCCTCCGCCCTGACCACCCGACACGACGAACTGAAAGCGACCCTTGACCGAACCGACCTACCTCCCCCACCGACCTAAGACGCTCCACACACATGAAGACACCGTTTTTTTGCCCCGGCCGTTCGGCGCGTCCTGAGGCCCTGGCTGTCGGCTCTTGGTAACCTGCGGCCCAGGAGCTTCATGTACTGGGACTTATTCTCTCATCTTTCTCATCATGGCGGCCAGCACTGCACCATTTTCTACTTATTGTCGAACCCTCCTCTCAAGACCATCACCATTCCTCGCGTCTCGGTCAACGATCGGGACGATCGCTCGGTGACCTGGGTAGTGTGACGAAGACGGAGGTGGCAGTGGCGCGGGAAGGAGCGCTCGCGCTAGGCCCGCGGCCATTAAATCATCTCTTGTTCATCGTACATCGCGCCTCATTCTTCGGCTGGTCGCCTCGTAACAATACGAGCGCGTCAGCACTTACAAACGGTGGGACTTTTTCGTCAAGTTGAGCAACCTCGTCTTCTACCTCACAGACGTTGCCAACTTATGGTTTCGTAACTATGAAGCTGACCTTCCCACTTGATCATCATTTAAGACGAGCTTCGCAGACGTTTTCGGCCGCCCCGCTGTGCGGAAACTCCGCGCCAAGCAACGTCTCCGTGCTCAAGCTCAGCTACCGGCCGAAACATTCACGAGCTATATGGAAGACGCCATCGATTTTTGCAAGCGCGTCAACCCTTCGATGTCCGAGACAAAGTTAATCACATTCTTAAAGGGATAGTCGATAACGCTTTTCAAATGCTCCTGGCGAAGAACTATATCTCCGTCAGTGCCGTCATCGAGCTGTGCCATAGCTTTGCCGAGTTGCGCAAGCAGCGCGCTTCTACGTGGCAGTCTTGTGCGCCTACCGAGAGTCTTGCTGACTTGGCCCTTGGTCCCTCGTCTTCGGAGCAATCCTTGTTCATGGAGTGCGTCAAAGATTTCATACGCGGGGAAGTCGCCCGCCAGCTTTCTCTTCTCCATCACGTTCCAGACCCTGTCTGCCCTACTACCGACCTAGCGTCCTCCCTTGCAGCGCGTATTCGCCGTTTGTTCAGGAGCAAGTCGCTGCAGTCCTGCCATCCAGCCCCCCGCTTCCTTCTGTCGCAGCACCGCTCACCTATGCTGAAGTCGTCACCCGGACACCGCGCTCGGTTGCCCCTCCCACTTACCGCAGCAGTCCTGTCTATTATGCTCCATCCCCGTCCATGCCACCTCCGCCAGCATCGTTTCCTCGCACACGACGACACCCTACGAACCCTTGGCGCACCGACGACAATCGGTCCATCTGCTACGTTTGTGGGCTCCCAGGCCACGTCGCACGTCTCTACCGTCAGCGCTTGCCTCGTTCTAGCGATGATGTGCGCTCGTACAGATACGATGACGAGCCGCCCGTGCCTAACGGCTCTTCTGGCTCGTCTATGCCTCGCCCCTAGTATCCGACTCACCGCCGCTCAATTTCCTCAATGCTTCGGCGCCGGGAACCCCTCCCAGAGGAAAACTAAATATCGCAGTTCCGGAGGCAATAACTGCGTCTTTTGCGAACTAGTGAAGTCCTCCGTTTCCTCCTGCTAACTGATTCAGGTGTTTATCGAAGGTGTCCATGTTCTCGCGCACGTTGATATGGGCGCTGCAGTGTCTGTGATTAGTGACTCTCTTCGCCGCAAAATTCGCAAGGTGACGACGCCCCTGTCTGACTTTTCGCTCCGTACAGCCAGCTCGCAGCGCATCCACCCCATCGCAGCCTGCACGGGGCGCGTTTCTACCAACGATATAGCATATCTAATCGAGTTTGTTGTGCTGAGTGAGTGCTCTCAAATGTCATCATAGGCTGCGACTTCCTCTCAACCCACCGTGCAGTGGTTGATTGTGCCCGTGCTGAACTTGCGCTATCTTCCGTGTGTAACGTTTCCTTGTGCGACCTGCCTGTGCCCTCCGCTAAACTTCTCGCAGCTGCCGACACCGCCATACCTCCCTTCTCTTCACACCAACCACAGAGGCCACCCGCCATCACCGTCTTCTGATTTCTTTCGCCATTCTCACGATTTCCGATGGTCACTGTGTCATTTATGTCTCTAACCCTTTTGCTTGCCCGTCCTCTCTCCTTCGCGGCGAATGCCTCGGTTGTATCGAAGAACCGAACCCTGCTCTTGCCTACGAGTTCTCCGATCACCGTGCCTGTCGCGAGGTTGCTGCTCTAGACTTTTGTGCGACCACGGCCGATCCGCTTCCCGTCGACGTCTTTCATCGCGCCATCGCTGCCGACCTTCCGCCCACTCAACGTGACCAGCTAATGACACTTCTCCAACG
The DNA here is from genome assembly GCF_055824585.1 of Amblyomma mixtum. Classification (NCBI taxonomy): domain Eukaryota; kingdom Metazoa; phylum Arthropoda; class Arachnida; order Ixodida; family Ixodidae; genus Amblyomma; species Amblyomma mixtum. The sequence goes on along the minus strand of NC_143015.1, from coordinate 44,196,451 downwards.
CTTCAGCACGTCTTTTGACCTTTCCCAACCTTATTTGCGCCGTGCGTTTGCCGTCTCTCACGAAATTGACACAAGTACGCACGCCCACTTGCGCCAGCGACCGTGCCACGTCTCGCCCACAGAGCGCCGCGTCATCCGTGACAATGTCTACGATATGCTACAGTGCGGCATCATACAGCCCTCTCACAGCCCTTGGGCCTATCCTGCTGTCCTGGTGACGAAAAAAGATGGTAAATTGGTTTTTAAGGCGGAAGCCTTTAATGTCTCATCGTTGTAAGCAGCAGTTGTCGACAGAAAATGTCACGCTTTTCAATTGGTGGAAACGGTCGTGACGTAACAGTGCGCGAATTTCAAACGGGCCAATTGCACTTCGGCTAGTAACCATGCAACCAATTGAAGGGATCGTGTAGTGATGCTCCAAGTGGGACTGAGCTTAGTTAATTGCTTAATTACCCAATTAGCCTTACTAGTCAGGCCATATAAATAAATAAAACCGATTAAGAAATTGCTCGAGCTCAGGAATCGAACCCCGGTCTTCGGCGTGAGAGACGAGCATGCTATCCACTCCGCCATGCCAGTCGATGGTTTGGAAGGAAGGAAGGAAGGAAAAACTTTATTTTACTCTAGTCCTTTTTCCTGCGGTTTGGGAGCATCTTCAGAGACGTTTTCTCCTTGATTTTACCCCCAGGAGACTTCTCTGTCGAAGTCGTCCGCCTCTAATCAGTGGTCGGTTGCCCTCAGTCCAGGGCTCCGCTGGCCACTGCCGCCCGTTGAGCTCGCTGTACCAGACCTTCTTGGTCTTCACAGCGGTCGCTGGACAGCAGAGTCTCCCACTGCTCCGCACTCGGGTTTTGTATTTTGGGGACCACGTCTATCTTTTGGCAGGCCCATGTGATGTGATAGAGAGTAGGTTTTCCGTCGCACCAGGGACATTTGTCCGCGTATATGGTAGGGTGCATTTTGTTTAGTATATGTAGGTTTGGGAAAGAGCCTGTTTGTAATTGTCTCCAAGTGACAGCTTCCTCTCTGCTGAGAGATTTGTGCGGTGGGGGATACCGCAATCTTCTGCATCTGTAGTTTAGTAGTATGGCCGAGTAATCCCTGGGTGCTGGCGAATGAACAAAGGCGCGTCTAGTGAATACGGTGTCTTCACTCACTCTCATCCTCCTCCATTCCCTTCCCATTACGGCTCCTCGTTATCTATCTTCTTTCACTCCCACTTCCTCCCTTCCTCTACGGTGCGGTTCAGGTGTCCACCGAGATGACAGAGAATTACTGCGCCATTTCCTTTCCTCAAAAAGCGTTGCGTTAAAAGGGCAAGGCATCGCGCCGAACGGGTGGTGGCGTTCCGTGGACTCCCTGGCAGCGCTACAATGCGCTGTCGCGTTCCACTCCTAAAGGCGGAGCTTAAGCGTCATTAATTAGCAGTTAATTAGTATTCAGGCATTAATAAGTAATTAACCATTAATTAGTGATTTGCCATCACTTAGTAATTAGTACTCAATTATATGTGACGCCACCAGTGCCACAGAAACAGCGAAGGTGGTGCGGAAAACGCTTCCGCCTCTACCCACTTTAGACAGTCAAAGTGCCCCCTGAATTTTTTGAGGAAAGGAAATGGCGCAGTATCTGTCTCACCTATCTCGGCGGACACCTGAACCGCGCCGTAAGGGATGGGAGGAAGGTAGCAGTGAAATAAGAAAGAGAGAAAGAGGTGCCGTAGTGGAGGTCTCTGGAATAATTTCGATCCACTGGGGATCTAACGTGCACTGACAACGCACAGCACAGGGGCGCCTCTTGCGTGTCGCCTCCATCGAAACGCGGCCGCCGCGGTCGGGTTCGAACCCGGGTAGTCCGGCTCGGTAGACGAGCGCCTTACCACTGAGCCACAGCGGCGGGTTAAGAAAAAAGGTGGCTTCATTCGGTTCTGCGTGGACTACCGCCGTCTCAACCAGATTACTCCCAAGGATGTTTATCCTCTACCCCGAATTGACGACGCACTAGATTGCTTGCAAGGAGCGCAGTATTTTTCGTCCCTAAGCTTACGCTCTGGCTACTGGCAAGTCCCGATGCCTGCCGCTGACCGACCGAAAACCGCCTTCGTCAACCCAGATGGCCTGTATGAATTCAATGTCATGCCGTTCAGCCTATGCAACGCCCCAGCCACATTCGAGAGAATGATGGATATTATTCTCAGCGGACTCAAATGGGAAACGTGTCTGTGCTATCCGGATGGCATTGTTGTTTATTCCAAAGATTTTTCTTCCCATTTACTGCGCTTTCAGCGTGTTTTCACGTGCCTTACTGAAGCCGGGTTACAACTAAACCTGAAGAATGTTACTTCGATGCCCCGAAGCTGACGATATTAGGCCATGTCATCTCCAAGGGTGGCGTTCCTCCTGACCCTGTCCAACTTCGCGCCGTGGCTGACTTTACCAAACCGACCACCCTGAAAGAACTCCGCAGTTTTATAGGCTCATGTTCCTACTTCCGCCGCTTCATCAGGGATTTCGACTGTATCATCACCCCTTTAACACAGCTTCTTGCCGGAAGCTCGAATCTCTAGTCTTGGCCACCCGCCTGCGATGCCACATTCAACACTTCACGTCGCCTCCTGGTCTCCCCCCCAATACTCCGCCATTTTGATCCCGACTGTCCGACCGAAATTCACACTGACGCGAGCGGTGTGGGCTTGGGCGGAGTTCTTGCCCAACGGAAGTCTGGGTATCCGGAATATTGTCACGTTGTAGTGACGGCAGCCCAGCTGTCAGGAAGACAGCCACAAGACTTGCAAACGAAGCTCTTTATTTTGGGCTGACACGCGCCCTCAAAAGAACTGAATAACTTGGCGGCGGCGTAAGCAACAAGCGTGCTCGTCAGTCGTCGAACTTCGAATGCTCGCCGCTCGCGGCATTGCTCAATTTAAAGCCGGCAAGGAAACTTCGCGATAAAAGGTCAAGATCATCTACACTAATCTGGAAAAACGTAGATGCAGCCCTTCATGGCTGTGATCAATCGAGATTAGTCCTGTCGCTTTCCGCGTCAAGAACAAAAATGATTACACCCCTTTCCTGCGGCCTTGAGCGCGAACGAACGGACACTACAATAATACGTGGCATTGCCCCCCTTCCAAAGAAGCGTCGCCTCGATATGTCAGAATTGAAAGTAGACTAGACAAATCTGCCACTTCAACCCTGCGAGCACCGTATCCATTACTCGCTGGAACGTCGCTGGGGCAGAGCAGAGGCCGAATGGTATCACATTGAACTCGAAAAGCCAGTCTGGTGTGATGAACGCAGTCCTCTCGCGATCTCTTTCGTCGACTTAAATTTGCACGAGCTACTCTTCAGGTCCATCGATGAGAAGTATTTAGCGTTACATAGCCGATCCAATGTGTCGTCGATGCGGGGGAGTGGTGGACAGCCTTCTTCGTAATGCTGTTCAGACGGCGGTAATCGACGCAAAAGCGAAGGGAGACGTTTTTATTTTTCACTAAAACGACTTGTGTTGCCTAGGGACTCCTGGATGGCTGGATGACGTCGGGACGAAGCATTTCCTTACCTTGGTTGCGGATAGCTTGGCGTTCTGGCGGCGATGCGCGGTAGGGGCACTGCCGCAGTGGTCGGGCGTGTACGTCGGTGACATTGCGGAGCTTGGCAGCCGAGTTCGTCGCACAATCGATGTTGATTAGATACAATAGCTGTACGTTTGAAGAAGACTGCGTATTTGGTCTTGTCTGCTCCGTGGTAATGCTGGGTTGATATCAGACATGGATTGTTGGCCTCGGTCAGATGGTTCACGGGTTGGTCGGGGAGGGCAAATATGTCTCTGATGTCTGCCAGCTCTTCGATAAAAGAAATCGTCGTACCTTTGTTTAGCTGCCGGTGTTCCTCGATGAAGTTGGTTGCAAGCACCTGGGCTTGACCATTCCGGATTTGGGCGACTCCCCTTGCGACGCCCAGTCCTCGATCCAGCAGTAATTGGGTGTTCCCCTCGACGACGCCTTCGGCAGTTTCGATGTCTCCAGTACCTATGCAGGCGACGACACTTGATCGGGGCGGCACGCTCATTGCTTCGTCGAGGACGTTTAAGGCAACGTGATGAGCCGCTGTCGTCGCTGCAGATATGGATTTGTTCGTGGAAAGCTTGATTGACTTAGATCGAAGGTGGATGATCGCCCGATGTTCTTTCAGGACGTCCATTCCGAAAATAACGTCTCGCGAACATTGCTGTAGGACAAGGAAGGTTGTAGCATGGGTTCGCCCATTTACTGCAACTCTCGCAGTGCAGCGTCCTGACGGCGTAATAAGATTACCACCTGCGGGGCGGATCAGCGGGCCATCCCAAGTTGTTGTCACTCTCCTGAGTCGGACAGCGAGCGGCCCGCTCATGACGGAGTAGTCAGCTCCCGTGTCGACCAAGGCAGTAACAGCGTGACCGCCGACCGTAACTTCAAGGTCACTTGTTCGCGTTCTCGTATTGCACGTTGTCTTCGGTGTCCGATCTCGGCTTCGTCGAGCAGTGAGGCTGCGGTGGGCGTACTCCGACGTTACTTCTCTGGGCAGCGGTAAAAGCTTCAAGTCTGGCCCCGTAGTCGTCGTTGTCGGTGTTGTCTTCGTAGTTGAGGCATGGTATTGCGTTTTCGTCCATGGAGGAGCTTTGTTCTTGCGCTTAGAATCAACCTCACACCCGGAGACTGCTTTATTCAGTTTAACCTTCGGGGGCTGGGGGAGCGTCCACGTACGGCGTAACCTCGGCTAGGAGATACAAAGCGCGGTGACGATGGCGACGGGGAACGTGATAGGCGGCTCGGCGATGCGCATTATTCCCGACGCAAAACCTCCTCGAGTTCGGCTGGTCGTTGGCCGGGTCGGGGTCGTGGGGTGTCGTAAGAGAACCCTCGGTAGCCCATTCTTCTGTATGGGCAGTGCCGGAGGATGTGACCGGCTTCGCCACAGTGGAAGCATAGTGGGCGGCGCTGGTTGGGAGTTCTGCAATTGTCGCATTTCCTCGGCTGTGTGCGACGCTTGTAAAACGGGCGGGTTGGGGCGAGAGGGTGGCGGTCCAGCGCAGCTGGCTGAGGGCGATAGGGCTTGGGTCCCGTCGTTGAGGTGCAGGACTGCGCACTGCTGCGGCGTAATTCATGGCTGGGGGCTGCAGAGCCTGCGTGGTTGTCGGCGTCACACCGAAGGCCTGCTGAACCTGGTCCCGGATGACGTCAGTGAGCGATGTAATCTGCGGCTGCGTTCCCGTTGGCAGCAATCGACGGAGCTCTTCTCGCACAACTTGACGTATAACCTGCCGCAGGTTATCGTTGTTAGCGGCGTCCAGGCAGCATGCTGAGAAAACACTGCTGGCGGTCATAATGGCGGGCTCTGGCATCAAGAGTTCTTTCTATGGTGGATGCCTCTTCTACGAATTCCACAACGGTTTTCGGTGGGTTCCGTACGAGGCCAGCAAAGAGTTGCTCCTTAACTCCTCGCATGAGCAGCTTTACTTTTTCTTCTTCCTTCATGTTTGCGTCGGCACGCCGGAAGAGACGGATTTAATTTGTGGTAGTGCTGGTCACTGTGAACTTTTCTCTATTCGTTCTGCTAAGTGTTTGCTTGTATGAGCATGCCGACCGCCAGATGGTTCTATTGACGATCATTTTGAGGGCTTAAAAAAGTATAATTACTTTCTAGCAAGGAGACTATTACGGTTATTTGTTGTGGGCAATTTTTACACCATAATAATAGACAGTCGACCCACAGTAATCTTGTGCTCCTCATAAAATCTCACACTCTACTAAAGGTTATAACTTTATCTACACGTGTAACCTGTTGAGTCAGCAATAGCTGTCGACCTACTCATCAGAAACTACTGTTGCCAATCCTTGTAGAGAGGTCTGTAAGCGTAATGCCTCAGTGATCATGTTCCAGTGCATTGTGTGATAAATGAGAAGGAATATGTGCTAAGAAATAATATGCATATTGCGCACGTCAGACACATGACGTTTGCCCTCAAACGCTGCATTACTCTCTTAGCTCCATCTTAACGTTTAATTGTAATGAAGATTATGCGTAAAGTATTGCGGATGACCTATTGAAAAATTTCTCGAGAGCTTTTATCTCGTTTTACACAACTGGCTTTCTAAGCTACTTACAAAACCGTGTTCAGTACGTTTGCACGTCATAATCATCATCATCAATCTGACTACGCCGACTGCAGGGCTAATTCCTCTGCCATGTCTTTCTAATTAACCCTGTCCTTTGCGAGCGGCGGCCACCGTCTCATCCACCCGCTCAACTTTCTGCCGCTTCCTGTTACGCTCCTGGGTCGAATAATGGGAGATATTTTATACACATTTATCCTACGACCAAGTCAAAATGGATAGGTTGTCGAATATATAATACAGGGACACAACACAATTGTGTTTATATGCTGCATCCGTGCTGATGAACAAATCAGGAAGGCAAACGAAATTGAGCTACGCTGCACGAATGGTCAAAGAGGAACGTGTTGATGCTAAATGCCAACGAAATAAACAGGGGGTAATTTTTTGGCTGAAATATATCATTACATCTGTGATACCCAGTTGATCCTAGGCAACAGCATAATAGAGATTACTCGAGAGTCAAAACACTAATTACATAGTGCAACGAAAATATGCTCTGGGACCATCACACCTACAAATCAAACCATATGTTGTGGTAGGTAGTTAGGGAGATGTCAATAAATGTTTGTTAACGGAAACTAAGCTTGCAATTCCCCATCCCCTGTTAACGCCGAATATTAACAAGTTTCACATAATTTGTAAACGACTACCTTGACTACCATAAACAAATCATTAGAGTTAGAGAACAATGCACTGAGAATGGCAGGTAATGTTTCATTTTTATAATCCTCTGCACGGTGTTTTTCTCGATACGATAATTCGTAATGTTCTTACGGGCCATAAATACTTTGTATTAAGACCTTATTAACACCTTGAGATTATCGCAACGTTTCTTTACTTCGTCGGATATACAACCTCGGAGAGCCCAGCACATGTTCCTACACGTCGTCATGAGTATTGATACATATCGGGACCATCCTCGATGTATGGCCTGTATAGGTACGGAGAGTACCCGTTTTCATTGTTTTTGAGCAACTTTGGCCTGACCAAAGAAACAATTTCTTTCATATTCCCCAAAACAGAATGCTTGAAATACTTCTACACGGCCTTCCTATAGTTTTTCATGCGAAATAAAGACTAGTCCAATTTGAGTTAACACTTACACTAAATGGATCGGAGATAGATATATAGGATGAACTTATAACGTTAAGGGTCATTCTTAACGAAACGATGACTTGGGATTGACACACAGGCTATATATCGTCAAAACTTGCATTATTAGTTGGCATTCTCTACAGAAACAAGTATTTCCTACGAAGAACATTGTGATGCTTTTATACTACTCCCTCTTTTCGTCTTACTTAAATTATTGCATACTAGTGCGGGGCACGGCTGCAGTGACCAGTATATAGAAACTCGGTAGACTACAGAAAAAGGCAGTTAGAATTATCACACACTCTGGATATGATTCCAATGTATAGCCATTATTTAACAAGCTCGGTCTATTGCATGTCGAAGAGATGGATAATTACAAACTATGTCATGCATTAATTAGAAAAAAGAGGCAAAACAGCAGTATCCGCACAAATTTGGGGAAATTAAATGTTAATTAAATGTTAATGTTGTTGTTAATGTTAATTAATGTTAAAAGTTGTTTCCTACAGAACAAATCACGCTGTACAACCTAAGCCACCGTATTCCTTCGGTCTTAAATTTCTATTTGTCTAAAAACACCGACGTTTTGGAGCTGAATGCTAGGAAACTGAAGAATATTTTTCTTCAATAAAACATAAACCGTTCATGACCGTGGTTAGCTTTGTGTAATTCATAAGGTGATTTTTCACTGTCCTCTCGCTTGTGATGCGTTTCTCTTTCGGATGCAGTTCGAATGCAATTGTGCTGCAATTTCGGATGTATATCATGGTGCTTCATTTTTTGTGATTGTGTAACTTTGCATTCCATCACAGAGCATGAGGTTTGAGCACTGTACACCTGCCATGCCAGCTAGTTTGTGTTTCTAATGTTTTTCTTGCATAAGTGATGCTGTCTGTACCACCTGTAGTTTTCATGTAGGGGGGAGGACCAGTCAAGCTGCGGTTGCAGCTTTTAACCTCTTTACCTCATCACTTATGGAAAAACTAGCTTATCTCTCTCTCTTACTCTTATTTGTGCTGTTAACCGCTGGTTTAATGAGATAGCATTACTTTTTCCGCCCTCATCAGAAAATCCTGGCAGGCGCACGCTGCAGAAATGTGGCACGCGATTACAGTCACCCCTCTTGTTGGAGGGGTCGAATGTTACCGCAGCCGCCCTGGTGAGAGGGAAACTGTCCTCCTCGCACTGCGGAGTGCGGCTTTCCCCCTGCGAGAACGGGAAATTGACTTCCGCGATTTATAAAAACATGTTTTGGGGCCTCCTCTTAGTCCCTGAGGTGTCTACACGATATCCCCTCAGTCGGCCAAGAAATCAGACCACACTGAATACGGGTGCAGCTGGTGCCCTCTGCTGCGAATGCTGAGCGCGAGGTTACCCTTCCGCCTGTTCTTTTCTGGTTGATGTGAAGACTGGTGTGTCGCGTCCGCGGGATACGCTAGGATATAGATACGCCACTTTCGTACAGATGTAAACGCTGCCAGATGTTACACAAAAGGGCAAGTCCCCGCCGCCACAGTCAGTTGGCCTTCAGCTGTCGGAGATTGAGGAGGCGGCTGTAAGGAGCCTTCATCGTCCGAAGTTGGAGCGCCCGCGTCCAAATCATCAGGCGAAATAGCAAAGAGTGGTCGGAGGCGGCAGTAGACTGCTGGCGAAATACGAGAGCATCGCTACTCAGCGAAACAAATGAGCAAAATACTCAACGACAAGCAAAGTTCTCGTGTTTACACATCATAAAAATTGATTAGATACCCCCCAAATTTTTCAACAGTAGTTTTTATGTCACTTTCTCTGTAGAAGTGCTCAACACTTCAAAGTCAGAGCTGTTTCCCGAAATGATAGAACAGTGAAATAGTGAAATAATAGAACAATAGTGAGGTAGTGAAATAATAGAACAATTAATAAGGTTTTTAGGCCGAAATGATATATTCCACGGCACGATGCAGGACTATATGGGTAAACCCATTCTAGAATGCTTTCGCTTAAAAAAGCCACCGACGACAACTGCAATTTACGCTCAGAGGCATGCGTTATCATTAGCACCCGCCCGGCGTTTTCGACTCCTGTACTAATCTTCAGGTGCTAAAGAACCGATTTGCGTCTTTGGATATCTTTTCAGCTTCAATTTGTGGTATGGCGGGCGTCTCGGGAATTGGAATATGTAGTGGGTGGAAGTTTTGTTGAAGTTGGCGAATGTTGCGCGTAAATACTTTAGGAGATAATTTAGCAATCGTGCTAAGAGCATTCCTGCTTCGTTTGATACCTGCGTTGCATCGATTATCCAATATTGCTTTGTACATTTCGAGGATGCATGTTATATTCACCTCTATAAATAAATGGTCAGTGTGGCTTTAATTCGAAACATTCATGATTATTAGAGCTCGTCTTTCTATAATCTACAAAGTTTGACAATGTTTGCTTTAGTGGTAGAGCCGCACACAAAATGACAGTAATGTATATTTGTCAGAAATAAATAATATATAAAAGGTCTTGATGCTTTTCGTAAACTAGGTCATAGTTTAGAAAGGACGCCAGTAACAGGCGAGATTTTAGATATGAGAAGATCGGTAGGCTCGTTTCATAGCATCTGCTGTTCAAAAATACACTATTACATTCGACAATATGCAAAGCTAGAATAGTTCAATTATTTAGTACCAGTAATTCTCATATGTCCACTCTGCGGTTTTTCAACGTGAGCAGGACAGCCTTAGTGTTATTTTCCTTGATAACAAGAGAATTGTCTTTACTCCCTAATGCTAATGAGATGAGGGTACATTTCAATTGGGAAAATGCACGCAAGTCATATGGATTTGCTGAACTGAAGCGTGTAGTGGTATCGTTCCCGTACATTACAAAATTGACTGTATTATCAAAATGGCAGTTGTTTATCTCTGGTGGAACCTGGAGGATTGCGAAAGCAACGAGGAGACAGAGAGAGCCGATGGAGAGCGCGCGGCAGCGGCGGCGGCCCCGGCACGCTAGCTATGCGCCGCTACTGCGCATGCGCAACTGGCGAGCGCGGCGGCGGCACCTCTGAGTCACCCGCGCCGCGACGGCGGTGGCGCGCCAGCTGTGCGCCACGTGATGTCTCTGCTCCTCGCGCATGCGCAGTATGGTCTTTCGTAAGCTCCGCGAAATGGCTCGGCGACCTTCGTAGAGTTGCTTTCGCAACAATAACTACCGAATCGTTTGCATAAATGTAGAACAACAGGGGCCCTAGGACACTAAGCTACGGAACGCCTACGTGAATTTGGTTAAGGCCAGGTGTGCAATCATGTACAACCACCTGCTGCTGGTAGTGCTCAGGAGAAGATTCTAGTAGCGCATGGAACCGACCACTGAATCCGTAATAATTTAGTTCTTCTAGCAGCCTGATGTGGTTCATATGATGAAGACCTTTGAAAAATCCAGTATTACGCCTATCGTAGACATTCTGAGTTCAAATGATTCCAGTACGATCTGCTTTTGTGTTAATAAGGCCGCTTCTGCTGAAAGGCCTTTGATGAAACCTAATTGTGCCGGCGTAATCCGTTTATGATTTAAAATAAAAAGTACATAGGACTGTGGATTATTTTCTTCAAGCCTTTAGATCAAATCGGGATAAGAAAACTGGGTCCGTAGCTTGAATGTTCTTTTTATACCCACCTTTGTACAAAACTCTAAGAACATAAAGTTTTCTAAGGAAAGTTCCACCACCAGAAAAAAGATGGGGATTATGTTCCAACACAGGCGATATCAGAACGAGCACTGGTCGAATGATTAGTCCGCCTATATCAATACTGCTAGTATATTTGAGGGAAAGGAACACACAGTTGGTTTCGTTCGCTGTGGGTGGGGCTAGATCATGTCTACTTGACTGACATGTTTCCAAATTGCAGTTTTACTGCTGACACTAAGGTAGGACTACGGTGGCTGTGTTCCGTCATAGATATCTTCCAGTATTTTTACACAAGGCGTATCTACACCCTGATTCCTCTTGCCCTCGTCAGTGCTGAGGTTTTCAGTGAATTTCTTTCCCGTTATCTATGAAAGCTATATATAGGGGTTTGTTATATTCTGCGCATTTCTTTATCATCTAATTGATAATGTTAATATGTTCTATTCTTTTCTGTAGTGTCTGGCGATTTAGTTGATTGATGTCTATGGTTGTCCTGACTCTGATAGCTATCTCCTTAGGGTAGTCCCTTATAGGCAACGAACAGTAAGCTGACCGGTTAGAAACTTCTAAATTTCTTGACGTTCCCATTTCTTTTGAATTAAGATGATGTTAGCGTTCTTCCAGGATTCTGGTACGCTCGAGGTGACAAAGCAATGGTTTAAAAAGTGGATAGTAATAGCCAGCCTGTCGAATGCAAAGTATAAACCAGTAATTCGTGCTTTTAAATAGCACATTTTTTATTTAGAGGACTTACCATGCGTCCGAAGAGGATGTCGATATTCTGTACTGGGTCGTGGAAACTGTTTCCACAAATCTCAGCATGGTCACGAGCTCCAGCTTTACCAGAATAGCTTGAGACGGCGATACGGCCATAGGTCTTACAAGAAGAGTTTTCTCTACCTCTCTCGCTATTCGCGCTGTACTTTATCAAGAGGGAGATGCATCCTTCCCTTGTAGCTACCGTAAGTCCAACTTCCTGCAATTGTCTAGCTATGGACGCTTGTGCCGCTGCACTAGTTTTCAACAGATGGCCAGCGAGCCCATAACCGACCGTCATCTAAGGTTTAGTGTGTGCGCTGTGTGCTGCATCACGTTCAGAACACCACCGGGCGTCACCGACAGCGTAAGAGCCATTTCAGCCATTATACTTCAAAACGCACTTCTTCCAAGCTCGCTAAATCACATTGGTATAGTTACTTCATTAGCTACGCACTAGATTCTGGTACCCACTGCCCTACCTACAGCTGATGTGGACCGCTGGTCAACAGGAAAACGGGAATAATATTTGCAGCTTTGTGCACTTAGGTCTTTACGATCACGATGTTTTTTTGAAGTGTATTAAGGGTACATTTCTTTTATTAGAGTTATCAAGCAGAATGACGCGCAGTGGTATTTGAAAAGCCGCCTCCATATACGTTCATCAACCAAAGGTGCATCTTGTCTTGCCTTCGTCCTAACAACCATGCTTATCTCGTCATGAAAAGCAATTCGATATTCTTCGTTGTAAAAGAATCTTCACAGTCTCTGCTGGATTCAACACAATGTTTGTTACTGTTACCGGAAGTGGATCCGGAACCGGCTCATCGAGTTTGAGGTGGTAGTTTTTCACTACGTTATAGAGCGTTTTCTTCAGTGCCATCATAGCCAGCCTGTGCGCAACGCAGATTCTTGGCCCGAGTCCGAACGGGTAGTAGGTAGACGGCGAGAAATCTCGCCGTTCTGCAGAGAACCGGTTGGGGAGAAAGCGCTCGGGCTCAGGGTAAATTTCTGGGTCTCTGTGGACGTGCCATGGGGGTGATAGGACCGACACTCCTGCTGGAATGAAGTGGCCCAGGATGGTGGTGTCTTCGGAGCATTGGCGCATTACCATGACTGGGACCGCCGGGTAGAGGCGCAGTCCTTCCCGAACGAACATATCTAGATGCTCAAGTTTCATGATGGCGTCCTCATTCAGTTCCCTATTTATGCTGCTTACTGCCCAATTTTTTGCTGACTCAAAACTGCCATTGCTATGCAAATTCTTGTTTGGCTCAATTCCATCCTTGCTATTTTCCATTCTGTGCTCAGTCTGATCGTCTTCTAACGCAGTATCCGGCGCATGGTAATCTCGATGGCCGATAGCTTTACACTCCTGTTGGTTTACAAGCGGCTTCAAGACATGCTGTAGTTCTGCCTCTTTCCCGTCGGATGCGTTCCCTATATTGCCGGCTCCTTTAATCACATCTTTTTCTCCACTCCTAGCAATGATCTCTGCACGTATCATGTCTTGCTCTTCCGGGTGTTTCGCGAGGAGGTACAACATAAAGGCCAGCGAGGCCGAAACAGTGTCAAAGCCGGCGATCAGAAGCATCGCCAGGTTCGAGAGCAGGGTAGGGTCGTCCATTGAACGAGCATTTGTGGCCGTGCTTGGCAAAACATTTCCCGTTGCTGTCTGTGCGTCGATAACATGCTGTAGCACGTCGTTTTTCCGTGCCTCTTTTCCGCTTCTACGGTAGTTGATGGTGTCCATAGTGCGACCCATTACCTTTTGTGCAGCCTTGCAAAACGCAGTAAATGGGTAGATGCCATAGAGACACATCCGGAGTCCGGGATAGGCAAAGGTTCTCTCGAAAACAGCATTGTCTATCTCTCTAAATATTGTTAGCAGTGCGTTGAGGGTGGGATCATCACCTTTCGCCTGGCAGTCAAGCTGTGGGGGAAAAAACAGGATTTTATTCTGACATTATCCTTTCTCTGTGGCGTAAAGAGAGAGTGCTCAGAAGTATTGCGATTTTGCACCTCAGATAGTGTTGTCCTTTGTACAAGGACTACATCAAAGTCTGCAGATAATAAAGAATGTCTGGTATTTTTACGATGCGAGGCATCAAAACACTACATAAAAACATTTCATTTCTGTCTTTCGATAGGCAAACAAACTCTGATTTATTGAAGAACAAAATTTCAACGTTGTTAAATAATGACAACAGCCCCATAATCGCACCTGCATCTACAAACTCTCACGTCTCGCCGAAAGCACGTAATCTTTACCAATGTGCTTTCACCACCGCCACCGCAGGGCTGTTTGTTCTAGATGGTCACCCAGGCGGACGTTGGAACGTTAATTAATTTTTGTACATGATGGCGGCCTCCGTGCCCTCATGAATGCTGTAATAAATTTATCTGCTTTTCAAGTGGTCGTTGCTGAGCACATATTATTTTTCACACTGCTTCTTTAAGCGCAAAGCAGGTACCGATCCTTTTGTTTTCTCTTTCTATAACATCGACGATATGAATGGTTTAATTAAGGGCACTGTAATGGCATCACACAGGTGTGCAACATACAGAAGACATGCGTACATAGTCACATTTCAGCACAGAACAATGCTAATAAGGGAGTAATTACTCATTGACATCCACCCAAGCGCTCCATCCACCCAATCTACTCCACCTTGGGGGAATCCCCTAAACATTTGACCAACAGAACAATGCTGTAATTCAAACGTCGTGTGTGCTCTGTCCCGAAATGTGCGCAGTGTCAATGTGTCTGCAACATAGCGATAATTTTCTCAATGGTCTGCCCCTACCCCTGCCCTGCAAAATAAATTGCTATATGACAAATCGCAGTTATAACGGTAGGACTAATAAAGCCGCTATTCAACATGGTCAACTGTTGTCCTATCAGTACCCATCAGCGGTTTGTTAAGGCTGGTTAACGTCTGTACGTCTTATTTGCCTGATATATACCTTTTACCTTCGATAGCTTTTTATAAATTCTAGTTAGTGCATTCGGTTCTTTAATTAATGGACTAATTTCTTCAGTAAGTATCAGAAGTTGCCTTTAAGCCCACCACTCAAGTCCCATCTTTTATTTTAAATTTAAAGTGGAGTACCATTTCTTGGTGTATGGGCTCGTGAGAACAAAATTATTTTCCAACGTCAAGAAGAGAAATATATTGATCACTGTGACAATAATATTAATTCTCGAAATGGACTTTGTATAACTTAATTTAAGGCCTCATTTATTCATGTGCTTTTTTCTGTGCCGTACATTTGCACAGCAAATTAAACCACGACCAATTGATTATTTCCTTGCCAGCATTCAGCCGGTAGGTGAATGCTTAGCGTCCTCGGATGCTGACCCGAAAGACGCGTGTTCGATCCCGGCCACTGCAGTCGAACTTGGATGAAGGCCAAATGCTAGAGACGCGTGTGCTTTGTGATGACAGTGTACGTTAAAGAAATCCAAGTGATCGAAATTATCCAGATCCAGGCAGAAAGGCGTCCTCAGGGCCTGAGTTACACAGGCTTTGAACACCATAGACAAAACCAAAGCAACCTTCACAGATCGCTTGTTTCCTGTTCTTCGGGTAGCAGTCGCTGTCTTAGCTCATCATATTAGTGTGAAAGCCGTAACTAGTGCTTCCCCAGCCAAGAATCTTGCGTAAACCTCAGTGTAACTAGGTCAGCCTCGGGTTAGTTCGAGGATCGTCGCACCAGCTGTAGCCAAATGGAAGTGACATCGAAGGTGCCAGCACTTAAATGCATTTTTCTTTCCCTGCTGTATTATGTGTGCTGACGGTTTCCTATCATTGTTTTAGCGCTATTTCAATACCTGTATTCATTTAGCTACAAATTGCGCAAATACAAAAGAGAAACACTAGCGACGAGGTTGACGGGAATAGTGTAAACTTTCAAACGAGTTTACTGCCTTGTAAGTAAGAGCTTATTTATGAAGTGATAAACACAGGGATGCCAGCCAGTGGATATGTCATGCGAAACGCCCCAGAAATTTTCCGTTCTTTCTTTCCTTCTTTCTTTCTTTCTTTTCTCTTTTTTTCCCTTTCTTTCTCCTTTCTTCCTTTCTTTTTCTCTTTCTTTCTTTCCTTCTTTCTTTCTTTCTTTCTCTCTCTCTCTCTCTCTCTTTCTTTCTTTCTTTCTTCCTTCCTTTCTTCCTTTCTTTCTTTCTCTCTTTCTTTCTTCCTTTCTTTCTTTCTTTCTTTCTTTCCTTCCTTCCTTCTTTCTTTCTTTCTTTCTTTCTTTCTTTCTTTCTTTCTTTCTTTCTTTCTTTCTTTCTTTCTTTCTTTCTTTCTTTTCTTCTTTCTTTCTTTCTTTCTTTCTTTCTTTCTTTCTTTCTTTCTTTCTTTCTTTCTTTCTTTCTTTCTTTCTTCCTTTCTCTCTTTCTTTCCTTCTTTCTTTCTTACATTCTATCTTCCTTTCTTTCCTTCTTTCTTTATTTCTCTCCCTCTCTTTCTTTCTTTCACTTCTCTCTATACAGAAAAAATGAAGCAGGAGCTTCATACGCCTTAACAAAGGCTCCCGGCCCAGTTAGCAAAGTTGAGCACACCGTGTACAATAATCACATATTTGTATATATACAGGGTCTGTTCTGAAAGTAGTAGGGCTGGTGTTTTCCTGGGCGAACGGCCGGACGAGAGGCAGTCTGCGCGTGCAGGGTCGTTGAAGGGGGATATTGGGAATGCTGGGGAAAATCAGCGGTCGGCTCTCGGCTGTTGAAGAGAGCAGATCGCTTGTACTGTGAACCCCTGTCGAAACGTCTCGTCACGCAGAATCATGGAGCGTTTACTGGATCAGCGATACGCGATCAGATTTTGCGTAAATCTTGGTAAAACGGGCAAAGAGACTCACAACATGATTTTGGAGGCCTACTGTGAAACTGCCATGGGTAGATCAGGTGTTTTTTTAGTGGCACAAGCTGTTCCGAGAAGGTTAGGAAAGAGTGGAAGACGACGACCGCTCCGAATGGCCTTCGACCAGCACGACCAACGAAAATGTGTAGGGAGTGAAACATTTATTGAACAGTGATTGTAGGATGAATATCAGAATGATTGCTGATAACTTGAGCGTTCCTCAAACCCAAGTTTTTGAGATCGTGACAGAAAACATAGCCATGAAGAAAGTGTGCGCGAAGTTGGTGCCGGGAGTGTTGTCAGAGGAGCAAAAGGCCAACCGGAAAGCGATCTGCAGGGACCTTCATCATGTGAATGAGCACCCCGATTTTTTGCCCAGGAATAGGCGGCAACGCTGCCTCAGCCACCTACAGCCCCGACTTAGCCCCGCCAGACTTTTTTCTATTCCCGACAATAAAATCGACCCTCAAGGGGAAACATCACGGATCGGTAGAGGCGGTTAAACAGGCCGTGACGAGGGAGCTAAACAGCTTTCCGGTCCAGGCGTTCCTGGAGGCGTACGAAAACTGGGAATCTCCTTATCAGCAGCGTGTAGGTGCGGAAGGGTGCTACTTTGAAATATTCTAATTGTTTGTACTATTCTCTTGAATAAATTTTATTTAAAAAAATCAGTCCTACTACTTTCAGAACAGACCATGTATATATACGTGGAAAAATAAGACGCTGTACAGGTGCTCGGCAGCCTGAGAGGAAAATAAATATACAATTAATCTAGAAAGAATGCGAAAACACTACACTGTTTTCAGTGAACTAGATGATGTTGACGGTGATTAATTTTTATGACACAAGGGCATCTGCGGCCACAGAGGGCCTTGTCGCAAGGTGTTTTCTTCTACTCCAGGTGAGGTCAAAGGCCCAATTTCCAAGCATTTCCTCCTAAAGAAGCCGAGCACCAATCAGGGGAATGCTTGTACCCATTGTTTCACTGGTGGGTACCCGGCGGCGCTAGGAATCGAACCCCGCACCTACCGCGTGCGAGGTGGTTGCTGAAACGACTAGGCCACCAGAGAACTTAAGACATGGTAAAACATATATGTAAGTACGCCAATATGAGTATACTAATACGGCATTTTAAGTGCGCTGCTCAGCGCATTACAAAGTTTATGACTTACGTATATTAAGATACACAACACGACATAGCATAACAGGTAGCACAGAACATATTTACATTTTTTGTAGTCAAGAAAAGGAATTAACGCGCTTAATATTATGTCAGTGACTGCTTACGATATGTAGTGCGAGCCTCCCTTAATTCATATATCTCATCAAATAACGAGGTACCAATGGCCATTATTTTGAACTCCTTCCCACTGTAAATTCAAGTTTTAGCCGTTCTCGAAGTATTTCAGAGCTGTCAGAACATCTATCCAGTCTCAGCTATGTACAGGCATCGTTAAAAGTATACAGCGCAAGGGGTGTGCTTCTGAGCTCGGCAGGGCGGCTTCTCTTGCATACTCAGGAAGCCTGATCTCACGGAGGTAAGAGGAACTCAAGTCTTTAACCTCCTAAGCTGACTGCTTAAAAGTGTGCGAAAGAGCCCCGATACATGGCTTCGAAGCAAACCCCTTGGATGAATATATTTGACAAAGATTGTACGTGCTCGTCTTCTTACTTAATGTGCACTTTCATTTCATTTCATTTCCTCTTCACTTAAATCCATAAACTCCAGTGATTAAAACGTATCACTGTTTTACCGCTTCCCCACAACCTGTTTCAAAATCACAACTCATTCAGTCAACGCAAAAGACACTCACAGGAGACGAGGCTAACGGTACAGGCGCAAACGTTCAGCCGATTTGGTTGCCTTTAAATATAGGCAATTGCAAAAGCCACGCCCATAAAAAAGCGATACAAGTGAAGCCATTGCGCATATTATGAGACACATAAACTAGAGTATGCTAAAAATGCAGAAATCAGCCCACAATATAGAGAAGGTGGCAAACAAGCATAGCATCACTGTTGTGTTTTCAGCACCAGAAGAGCTCGCCGGGCTAATCCCCATGATCAGTTGCGAAGGAGCTGGACCAAGTTGATTCGGAACGAAGAATGCAAAGACTTTGTGAAATATGCAGCACCTGCTGGTTACCAAATTCAACTGAAGTGTGGACGAGTGTACAGAGGGCACACAAGGCGATTTGTTAAAGACCTCACAAGGAAGCGTGCTATATTGATAAATAATAAAGGAGCAGAGAAATTTCCCGCTCACTGCAATGCATGCAAAGGTCGCGAGCCATGTCTTAAGAGTATCAAGCATATATGAGCAGAAACACAGTAGCAGAACAGCGGTTGGAAGCGTACCACATCAAAACAATGGTGCCGCCGGCATCATTTATTCTTTAGTTTCTGTATTCAATTGGGAAAGATGATTTCAGAAGCTAATCTCGTACCTTTGCCCGGCTTGACTTGTATGCCTCTCCACAGGACGAGTTTTTCTTTTTATCGAAGCCTATATCAGCACTTCCTTTAAGAGAATAAAATCAGTTGAAATTTTGCGCCAGTCCTGTCAACCTGACCTCCTGTGTCTGCATTTTGTGTTAGCACAAGTTCCCGTATATTTAAATCGAACTCGTCGAGCAAAAAGTACTTCTAAGATACGCACTACTTCTCTTGAACTTTTATCCTTGCGGTTACCTGCTGCTGCTACAGCGTACAATAACACTCATATGTCCAACTGGCATGTGTCGTTTGGGTGGTGTGTAGAAGTGACTGATAAAATGCCTTGCAATGGAAAAAGGAAATTTTACATATGTGGGGACGCACTCATCCCCTGTGCTTCACTTTCCGGCAATGCACTCTAACTAGTTCTCTGTGGTTAGCTTCCCCACAGTGAACCCTCCTCAGTTGTGTTTAACTAACATGGGAGGGCGCTCCCGTCGCAGTGACACTAGCGCCACGGATGGCGTGTTTGCGGAGGAGGAGGAGGAGGAGGAGGAGGAGGAGGAGGAGGAAAACTTTTTTTCCTATTTACAGTGAGAGGTCGATGGGGCGAGCCGGAAGGGCCCGCCCCTTACAAACACTAGGAGGGATCCCTAGTCCGGGATCCCTGTAGCTTCCGCAGCGGCCCGGGCTCTAGCTACCAATGCCTGTTGGGCATGGAGTTCGGAGCAGCCGCGCAGGGCAGCTTCCCAGTCCTCTCGAGTGGGGTGGAGGTGGGGTGGGTAGGCAGGATTGTAAGGCGCGCGTGCGTGGGAGAGACAGGGCTTCTGCTCGGCATCGGAGAAAGCGGTCGGACGCGTCGCGCGCCGCTCCGCTCTTCGTCGGCTGGCGAGAACCCTCGTGGGGAGGAACGTTCAACCCGCATCTCGTCCTGCCCGGCCTCGGAGTTTTCCTCTGCCCTACCGTGAGCAAACATTCGCTCGTAACCATGCTGGTGAGGCGGACGCCCTCTATTCCTCAGTGTATTTTGTTGCTAGCTGGCGTTATTGTTGTTGTAGCAATAAATGCCTTGTTTGTGTCAGCCAGTGTGTCGTTCCTTTGTTCCCTCACAGCAAGGCCCGCCGTGGTCAGCGTGCGCTCGGTAGTGTACGCAATCACGGGAAGAATGGGGAGAACGTTAAGCGGGGAGAACGCATTTATCTCCCCCAATTAAAACTCCACATCTCGCGCGCAACGTGGGGCCCGCTCTTGGAACATTGGACGACTGTCTGTTCGGTTGGAGGAACGCTCTTCGTCCGGACTTGATAAGCGCTAGGCCTAGTGTGAATTTTGATCGCTAGGACTTGTGGCATGCTTTCTTGAGTGCGAGGTTTATTGCGCTCCAGCATGTTTGAACTTTTCGACATGCTCAGCATGTTTTTTTCGTCAAGATTTTCTTGCCTGGAGTTTCTTCAGAAGAGCACGAGAACCACGTGGTCCGCATCGAGGGAGCGCGAGGCCTAGCGCCCGCGGAGTTGCCGAGCCCGAAGCGAGTGAGTACGGAAGCCGCGTGGGTGGTCCGAGTTTTCTGTATATATTTTCTCGCTGTCTCTGTTTCGACTCTGGGAGTCGCGGCTTCGGGAGCCGGGTGGCCTGGGGCCACGGGTGCCGCTACGAGCTCGGTGCTCCGGCACCATCCGATGCGGTGGGCGCCGACCGCTCAGAAGCTGCTTTGTGCAGTGAGTGGGGTAGGACCACCGCACAAAGCTGATTTCTCCTCGCGGCTGCACGCACGAAACCTGTTCCGGGTCTTTCTTTTGTTGAGGGTCGGTGTCACAATTGCTGTGAGGCCTAAGGCTTTTCAGAGCTGCCTGCACCATGTCAAAAGAGACACGGCCACCGGACCGTGGCGTTGAGAGGGGGCGCACTTTGCTGCCCACCCGTTTTGTAACCTCGCATGAAATGAGCAGTTTCGTTCCACTCAATAAAGGGATTTGTTCACTCGAACTTTGCGTTGCACAGCCGCCCGACACGTTTTGCTAGCGAGTTGAGCATTGAGCCAGAGCCCCTGGCGGACGCCACTTCCCCTCCCGTGACCTACGTTAAAGGCATGCGGAGTGTGTTTCGGAAATCTTGCACACCCACTGGAGCCACCCAGGCTTGCTGTCCTGTGCACATGTTCTCTCTGCTGCCTGCTGCGGCGGAGGTGCATTTATCCTGTCTGGCGCATCCATCCTGGGCAGCCGTGGCGAGACCAGTCAGCAGGCACTTCCGCCTGCTGTTACCCTAGCGACTACTGCATAATCCTGGCCTGCAGTGGTCAACTGGCGGTCTCTTCGCGGGGCTGCGGACACGTAGTCCGCGGGCCATGCGAGTCGTCCCAGCGAAGACCTTCACGCCGCTTTCGGAATACCGCGGAAGTCTGCGTGGACGCTGTCGGCGTGACCTCCGCTGCAAGACCTGCCTAAAGTGCATAAAGACCAGGAGACCCCTCCATAACATGTACTTGCAGGCGTGTAGGTCTATTTAAGGTTGGGGGGATGTGGGGACGCACTCGTCCCCTGTGGTTCGCTTTCCCGCAATTCACCCTCAACTTGTTTTCTGTGGTTAGCTTCCCCGCAGTGCACCCTCCTCAGTTGTGTTACTTTAACTAACACGGGAGGGCGCTCGCGTCGCAGTGACACTAGCGCCACGGATGGCGTGTTTGCTGCGCGCGCGCGGGGGAGAGACGGGGCTCTTCGGCTCGGCATCGGCGAAAGCGCGCGGACGTGTCGCGCGCCGCTCGGCTCTTCGTCGGCTGGCGAGAAACCTCGTGGGGAGGAACGTTCACCCCGCATCTCGCCCTGTCCGGCCTCGGAGTTTTCCTCTGCCTACCGTGGGCGAACATTCGCTCGTAACCGTGCAGGTGAGTCGGACGCCCTCGATTCCTTAGTGTATTTTGTTGCCAGCTGGCGTTATTGTTGTTGTAGCAATAAATTGCTTGTTTGTGTCAGCCAGTGTGTCGTTCCTTTGTTCCCTCAGAGAAAGGCCCGCCGTGGTGCGCGTGCGCTCGGTAGCGTACGCAATCACGGGGTGGGGTCCGCGCGGTTTTGAACTGGGTCAGCCGCAGTTTTTCGGGGAGAACGTATTTATCTCCACAATTAAAACCCCACACATGATGCAGCTAGTTTCTTAGAAACGTAGACGAGATCATGGGTAAGGGTTTTCTTTGTGAAGCATTCTTCGTGGCATAATGTGGTAAGCTTGTGAACATGGATGGTCTACATTAAGAGTTCGACGGTCTCAAAGGCTAAGCGCTCGCCGGTTCTAAAAGCAGTGATCCTTATTCTGCGAACCTAATTTGGTTTTCAATATGAAAGACTTTTGAGCATGTCCACACATGGCCCTCATAAATTATAGCTTGGATGTCACCATTGCAATCTCCCGACATGCACACTGCTAAATCCATAACCAATCCCCCATTGCTCTATAGTTTGATAAATCTGCTGCGCTGGTGCTGAGACGTTGAGTAATTTACCTGCCAAGAAAGAACCGTCCTGGTGAGCAAATCCACCACCATTGCATGTGAGGCTTCAAAGGCGTCGACAGGTTTTCCAGAACGGCAAGTTTCTTCCAGTTTTTGCACGAAGCGGTCCACGCATGAATCTACAGTTCCAGAGAGGTCCCTCACTTTGCTGACGTTTAAACATGCGTTGAACACAGACCGAACTTTCCGCCACTTCTCCCCTGCGGCGAGAAAAAGAATATCAGGTTGGCAGTGAAAAAAGTTACCCTTCACACTGCCAGCAAACAATTTATTCGTCTGTGCTTATTCAAAAACTTCTCTTTTCTGAGTACGTACCTCACAGGCTCCGCGAAGAGTGCGAGTGTGTGCTTAGCGAAAGTTCTAGTGTGTGCGGAAAAGTTAACTCGACACCTGATTTGGAAGCTTCATTGCTGCCGCTGACAGATTTTATCAGCCCTCATGGTTAAGAAGCGCGAAAAAAAAGAGGACAAAGTGATAGATGGGGAACAACATTAACGCGGACTATCAAATGGGTTTTATTAGAAAAGGTAGGCATACAGGCGCCAGACACGGCAAAAAAACAATCAAACAAAGACAAACATAAAAAACACAAAACCCAACAAATATCATAGCAGTCCCAATTTTTCGGAAACAGCGCCAGGCTTCAGCTTGGACAGTTCAGGTCGTCACAAGAGAATGTCCTCATTTTTACGAACTCGTCGTGCCGAACAGTATCCGTGGCATCGATATGTTTCTCACAAATACGGACGTTCGGCGAATCAAAAAAGCGGTCATCAATTTTTGATGAGAGCATGGCGCGTCTCCGCTTCTTCCGCAGCTCGCCGCAATACGCACTTTCGGCGAATCAAATGAGCGGACATAAATTTTTTATCGGGTCATGGCACGTCTCCTCTCGCAGTTTGCCGACGGATGGCAAAAAAAGTGACTTTTTTTCATCGTTCCTTCTGCAGCCGGGGCGGCAGCCGGTAACATATGGTGGAGACATAATTTCCTGGAAAGCATTCGTTTGTTCACAAGACCCCACTTATTCCGGCACTGCCGCACTGCACCCGATAAAACTTTGGGGACACAAGCCGCGCCTCTAAGTATAAGGCACGGCAGAGTTAATGGGTCCCCTGAGTGGTTTCGCTTGCCCCCACAGACAGAGACCCTGTTTACTTCTTCAAAATCACATGATGCTGGACTGGTTGGATCGCGGCTTCGGCGATTGCATTTCGATGGAGGGGAATTGCTTGAGGCCCGTGTACTGTGCAACGCCAGTCCACGTTAAAGAACACCAGGGGGTCGAAACTATCCGGAGCCCTCCAGTACGACGTCCCTCATAGCTAGAGTAGATTTGGGACGCTGATCCTCATAACACATGTAACACTATTTCATATTTATAACTATAATGTGACAGACCACATGATATAATCGTAAAACTCCGCTTTAACGGAAACCTAGGAGCGTCCCTACGTGGCTAAGTGATAGCGTGTCCAACTCTCAACCTGTGGGGCAAGGGTTCGATTTCTTGTCCGTTACCGTAATGTTCATTGCACCGCAATTTATTTACTTTTTATACTTACATGTTGACATTGCGTTTCAGTTATGTTCTGACTTTTTAATCATTAGTTTTTTTCACCAGATCACTTTTGAGATTTTTCGCTTCACGTGTGACTTAACCACCTTTTTGTCCTATTCCGGATTTATCGCTCACGCTCCACCGCTGACGACGCGAAAGTTTTTTGAGAATGAGAGTCTGAAATCGCCTATAGTGGAACATAAAGAGAACAACACCCAGCAAATCCTGGCTTCCTGCGCAGTTGGGCTTGGTGCCTTGTCTGATTAGGGGTAGGGTTTGGGGTGCGAAATTTGGCTACCATCTAGGGGAAGACTACACAGCACCCGGAATAGGGGGATGGAAATAGATTGATTTGATTTATTTCTACTTGCACCAGGGAAATTACCAAACACTGTTTGCAGCCATCGCCAAGTATTAGTGTGGAAGTGAAAGCAAAATGCATGTAGGAAAAGACATAAGGTCGGGGAGGGGGTTGTGGAGTGGTTAAGACGAGCAGGGAAAATAGAGAAGGCCGTAAAGAGTTTAAAACACAGTAGACACGCCGGTAGTGTTGAAGTGCTCATTAAGGTTCTGTAGGGACTGAAGCTGATGGGTGGTAGGGTATAGGATTTGTTTTCCGTGTCGGCAGGGAGTCCTAAGTTGTGTATGCCTTGAGGAGAAGAAGTGCCCGATGATATTGACCAACGGTGACCAACAGTTTCCGTGTCTCCGCGAGAAGATAGGTTGGAAGAGGGGGCGAAGTCACGACAGTGGTTTCAGGACGCGGTCCAGATGAGCCTCTCGCCTGGTGAACCCAAGCTTGGGGAGGGGCTTGAAAGTAGAGATTCTGGTGTCTGGATGGTAGGAAATTAGAACTCTTCTGATGATATGGCGAGAATAGTCGTAGGGAGACACAGACCCAGATATAGGTGGTCTGCGCTACGGGCTTCCTTCGCCAAAGTGCCCAGTTCTTTGTTCCCTCAAATGCCCGTTAAGAGGCCCAGTGCAGAGAGAGTTGGATGCCCCGGTCATAAGGCATAGTAGCATGTGTTCAAGGACGGTGGCCGTGACTGGAGGGTTCTTGGGTCGGATTAAACTTAATCATAGCCTCCTATATTTTACATGCTTGCTCACGCGCCAAGGCCAATGGATGCCAACCGTCTCACCTTTCGTCAAGGGTACGAGCGCCGCTTTTCGGCGATCGGCAGAAGTAGACGTGTGGGGAAGGATGAGGCGCTCGCCGCGATCAGGCGCTCGCATTGGAGGATAGTAGTAGCACTAGTGGTTTATTTAGGAAATAATAATAAAAAGAAGGTAAAGATTTTTGCTAGCCCCGGCATCTACCGTCGTTACAGGAAGCACCTGAGCTGGGGCAGCGGAAATAAGGGATAGCAGGTCTGACTGCAGAAATTAAATGAAAGTAGTGACGAGACAGACAGAAAGGATCCTAAAACCTCTTTCATCGCTTGGTACATCGCGGTGCGTGTAGTTTTGCCACACTAGCCATTATGAGGCGCTCGCATCGCAGATAACCCGATCGCGTAGAGATTGAAAGGTGCGAACGAGCAGGAGATGCCCATTGCCGCGTAGTGAGGCACTTTTCCTGACCTCCTGACACTTCGCTCGCAAGGAGCGTTGGTAGCCTGGATGTTGCTTGAACGGTCGCTTTTGAACCGATGTCTGGACGTGAAAAATATAGGAGGCTATTGATTAATAAACCAGGTTAGGAATCCGAGAGTATGGCGGCGGGGACTGTACAGTGGTGGGGCTGGCCGTCTGAACGCCTTGAAAACCATCTCTGATAACAGTTTACAGTTTTTCCGTTCACACTATCACGTACCTGTGAGCTGTGTAATGGAGCTCGCCAGTGGCTCCACGTTGATGGAGTACATGGGTCGATCCTGGAAGACCTTGGTCTCCTTGATAAAGCATTCCTTGATGAGCTCGGCATCCGTAATAACCATGAAGGGTTTGTCGCCGAGGTAGATACCGAACACCTTGCCGTACTCCTTTATCCATTCCGACATAACCTGCGTCCAAGAGAGATCAATCTACTGGACAATTATTGTGACATATATGTTCATATGTGGGAGCAAGTGAAGCACGAATGAAGAATCTTCGACGAGTATGCTTTGTGAGCGTACAATAGGCGGACGTTACGTTCTGACTCCTGATACTAAGTATAAGCGATGAATAAGATCAATTGAGTTTAATGTTGTTATTCCTAAAAAGCAGAGGTCAGAATTATTTTGTGATGTTGAAAAGACGCATACTATGCTCTCAGTAGTAGTGAAACCGTAAATTTCTTTAGGGATAAAATCTCGCCCATCAGTTCGTGATTTGCAGTACACGGTCAGCATTCTTAGACCGAAAAAATTGAATATTCGAATTTGGTAAGATGCTGTTATTGAAATATTCAAGGTAACGGTCCATTCTGACGACTGGTCGCAAAAGCTTTCTTTTAAAATTTTCCCATCGCCAGAATGGAGCTGCTAAAGCTGCCATAGAAAACCAATAGGGAAAGTTTTTGATGGTAGCAAAAACGTCAATAGCAAAAAAAAAAGAAGTCTGGCGACGGGAGAACTACGAATATATTGATTTTTATAGTGATGTCTTACAATATAAGGAAAAAATTCCGTTCACAAACTTTTTCCCATTGAAAAGTACTTTTTTCCAGAATTGTTGGGTATGTAGGCTAACTGGGAAGAGGAACGACGTAAATGATCGATTCAAGTCATTTATCCTCATATCTGAGCACTGGGTATAATGTTTCTGAGTAGTTTTCTGCATCAGCTTTTGATTTATAGTTGTATTAAAATGGTTGTAAGAAGCAGCTTTTTGATTACATATATGTTATTACAGGAGAATCATATAATATTAAGTCAATATAATACACTCGATGATTCCTTTGCGGTGGATTGTTTGTCACCATCCCGTGGCGAACGCCGCCACTACTTTACTGCCGTATTGAATCTCAATTTTCCTCACCTAGTTGAAGTTCTCGGATTTAAAACCCTTATTAAGGCGGAAGCCTTTAATGCCTCATCGCTGTCAGCAGGAGTTATCGACAGAAATGCCACGCTTTTCAATTGGTCGAAATGGTCGTGAAGTCACAGTGCGCGAATTTCAAACGGGGCCAATAGTACATTCGCTAGTAACCATGCAAACAATTAAAGGGATGGTATAGTGATGCTCCAAGTAAGTGGGACTGAGTTTAGTTAATTAGTTTAACCAATAAGCCTAATTAATCTTTCTAGTCAGACGAGGTAAATAAATAAAACCGAGTAGGGAATTCGCCGAGTTGAGGAATCGAACCAGGGTCTCCCGAGTGTGAGCCTAGCACGCTAACCACTCCGCCAGGACAGCTCGATGGTTTGGAATGAACAAAGGCGCGCCTGTGAGTACGATGTCCTCGTTCACTCCCATCTTCCTCCATTTCCTTACGGCGAGGTTCAGGTGCCCACCGAGGTATACGAGACAGATACAGTTCATTTCCTCAAAAACGAATTTACCAACGAGCAAAGCGTAGAGCCGAATGGGCGATGGCGGTCTGTGGACCTCCATCGCCCATTCCATCGCTGTCGCGTTGTACGACGCTGTCGCGTTCTGCTCTTAGAGGCGAAGCTTAACATCTTAACCACACATCAGTGACACAAGCAGCAACAGAGCGCTCAAGGCTTCCGCCTCACCGCACTTTAGGTCAACAAAGTACCCCCTGAATTTTTTTTCTTCAGTCATGTTTCTACCTAGAACGAAACTTGTCATGTCAGCGACAGGCCGGAACCACGCTTTTAAAGCATCAGCGCGCAGTTACCAGGTGTATGTCATCGCAAGCTGCGGCGGGAAGCCTTCCCACCCGGAACCCAAAACTGGGCACTGGTGGCGCTGACAGCAGCGCCCACGGCGGAGAAGCTAGGCTGGCGCTCGATGCCTACAGCATAACACTGATTCAACGCTCCTTGTAAAACGTATCACCAGTGACAGCGCTGCATGTGCTGTCAGCCCAAACTGTTTCGTAACGACGGGTTGTATCTGAGAGCGCGAGAGAAGCGGCAGCATGCAAAACACTTTTTCTTTTCTATCTATGAACATTCAGGAAACCACCTGATTCAAAGCGACATAGATGTCGAATAATAAGAGCAATGACTTATCCAGCTAGTCTGTCTCATTTTTAACGGCAAACTTTTTTCACATTCCTGCCCTAACAATAATCTGTCATGAGAAGTGTTCGAGATTTTGTTTTCTGTTTAGACCTCGTGTTGTGAATGAAAATTCCATTCAGAATTTTAAATTGCTCAAACTCAGCATTGCATCGCCGTAGTAATACATTGGTTACTTTGTATCCGCCAGTAAAACTCACCTTCCTAAATAAACATTAAAACAGGCCTCTATTGAGGACACTGATTTATGAGCTGCAGAAAATGAACGGCGTTCGAGCAGGCTCTGTTCTAGGCTACAAAATGCATCTTGTCTCTTTTTCTCGACACGAAAAACGCTCTTTAGGGCCATTAATGAAACAATTTTAGGCTACATGAACATTCATGCAGTGTTGTATCTTCTAAGCACATGTGATTTTGTAACATTTCGTTTAGTGTGCGTAATATGGTTTTCACTCTCCTGATACAGCCATCCATTTTGTTCCTTAGATCCATCTATAAACAAAAAGGATGCTGTGAAGTACTATCGGGGATAACAGTGGTATACTCCACGCGGCGGGGGCCAGAGCAACAAAAATCTGCAGCATATTGGCAAGCTAAAGCACGACACATTGAAACGAGCCAAGCGACATGCATGCTGGTAATAAAGGTTACGTATTGACTGTCTCGATTGCAGATGCCGCTTGTAGATGGCGTTGCAACGCAGTTTTCTGTTGCTCGGGCTCCGCGTGGAGTATACCACTTTTGTCCCCGATAGTACATATTTAGAAATTATTGAAGTTCTGGCCTGAGTCACAGGTGGGCTTACCTGCAGACGATTCTTCTTTAGCTGTTTCCAGTTGCCCCAAAGGAGGTCAGGTTTAGGTCCAGGAATTCCAAGCCTTTTAAAAAGGCCATGTTTACGCCGTCGCTGAAGTACCCAGAGAACAGCAGTAGACACGGCCACGACCAGGACAGCTTGTAGGACCAAGGCGACGGTCCACGTTTCCATGGAGATGGTTGTGAGCACCACTGAAAGCGGTTTAGAAAATTTCGGTGGGAAACCTTACATGGGTGGTAAATGACAAACGACAGCCCTGCTGGGAGCAGGGCTGCCTCTTTGTCCTCTCGGTTTGGCTTGGGGTGGGGGGTGACGGGAGGATTACTCTGACACGCCCACACCGTATGATGTCAGCCACCTCTATACAGTCTGAGCAGAAACCAGAAAAGTAGGGGTCGAAGTGTTTCAGTACTGCTGGGCACAGCAGTACATTAGTGAAGACTCTTAGCAGAAGACGTTCACCTTTCCCCAGCCCTTTGAGAAGGGTCCGGTACTTGCGGTGAGTCATGGTAGTTATTGACGATGTCTACAAATTTTACAGGGAGTTCGTTGTCCAGATCCGAATCGGTAAGGTCATCGCCAGTGGCTGGCGAAGTGAGTGCGCGAGCGCCTGCGTCGGTAGCGCCGTTTCCTGGTAGGCCTTGGTGGCCCGCAGTCCAGGCTAAGTAGCGGAGCGTAGAATCTCGCTCCCGTGCCACGTGGGGAAGTACTCGAAATGCTGTTAGGGAGACCCAACCCAGCTCGTAATTTGGGCAAGATCCTTGCGAGTCGGATAGGATATATTGCGTCTAAGGGTGAGAGGACGGCAGAGTGATGGCCACCTCCTCAGCGTGAGTTGTGCTCACCGCTCTGAAAGTGAGCCCGTCCACCTGTCTTTGCTGTTGTATGACCGCCGCCGTGTACTACCCCTCCTGAAGCGATGCGGGCTGGTCACGTCCGTGTAAAAGACGCCGTGTTGCTATAATGGCGGTGGAGGGGATTCGCTCGCGCCTGCCGTCCGCCATTATGGTCTTCTTTGGACACTGTTGTAGGAAGGGGTGACCGTGGAGGGCGCATCTCGACATTTCGGGCACTCGTACCTTTTTCTCGGTGTGATATATGTGTTGAGTGTGTCGCCGGTCCAAAAGGCGACAACCGGTCATGGTCTGGGCAAGACGCATGCATTGGTGGGTCAGATGCCTAAGGCTGTAAGTCACGTTGCCGGGCTGTGCGATGATAGTCGATGGCGCCACTTCTTCTATGGACTTCAGAGTGAAGACTCTGGGCCTATACAAGGGGAAAGTTTCTCTTTTTGTGGTTGACGTTGTTTGCGGTCGTTAGAATGGGCGAAGATTCCAGTAAGAGCCTTTTCTGGTAATTTGTCCGGGGGTGGATAAATCCTCCGCTCAAGTCTGAAATGGTTAGTAATGTCATGAAAGGATACCAGCCCATCTCTCGTGGAGCTTCCCGGGACGTCCGGCTCACCTACTCGGCTGAGGAAACCTCGAGCATTCATGTGAGCCGTCTCGTTCCCAGGGTTCCCAGAGTGTGCAAGTACCCAGACAATTTCCGCCTCCGTAGACCCTCGCCCGATTGCAGACTAGATGTTTCTTCAACCCATACGTGTTGAGCAAAATCTACCCGGACATTCAGCCGGAGTGCAAATGGTGTCAGGAATTGGCAACCTATGACAACATATTATGGAGCTGCAGCATATCACCGCCACCGGCGGATATTATGCGTGATCCTTCCCTCGAGCAGTGGGAGGCCGTGTTGGCCAGCTCAGACCCGGTCGTCCAGACCAGGACCGTCGAGTGGGCCACCCAGGTCGCCGTCAGCCATGGGTTGATGGCCATCTAATACGGAATCATCCACACATGCTCTCTGACGAAAACAAAGTTTTTCCATCCATCTGGTAATTTGTTTTGGTTCCCACAGTTTTGTAGGCATGGTCCACAAAACTTCTTGCATTGATTGCGACGCATGTTAGATCGGCGAAACCAAAAACCTAAAATAGATAATTCGTCAAGAAAAAAAATTGCCGGAGATTGCGTTTACTTCTTAACGTGAAATTTCAGCGCAGCACATCAGCTGCTACAGCTTTTCTGTATATTGAAGCAAAGAATTCGAGCAAGACATGTATGTACAAATACAGCCAACTTGTTACTTTTCAGACATATTCCTTTTTCAAGAAACACTCCACTAACAGTTGCTGATTGTCATAAAGGAAGCTTTGTGTTCGGGGAAATAGATGGATTTATGCTCGACTTGCTGCACCAATGCCTGATTCTCAACGACGTGGTCAACGCAAGTATTTCGCGAGGTTGTGAGAGCCGTGGGAGGCGTTACGAGCGAAGGGAACGGGATGTTCTCCCGCTTAAGTGGTTAGTTGTTGTGTTGTTGTTGCGACTGAGAGAAGGAGGAAAAGGAAATTGCACAGGCCTGCCTACTGGCTCGAGCCAAGCCACCACCGCTGCCACGTGCAGATAGAGGAGAGTTAAAAGATCAGAGGAAAGCGAAAAAGGAAAGACGCGCGTCGTAGCAACAACTACGTCCGCCGGAGCGGACGCTACTGAAAAAACAGATAAGCGGCCGAAGCCGCGCTTGCCGCAGCGAGGACAAATTCTTGTTTGTACTTATATATAATGTCCCCACCCACCCGGCCTCCCTGGCATGGGACGATTAAAGTTTTATCGCGAGAGTTCGCTCACCGTCGTCAGCGCTAGCGCATGCAGCTCACATCTCTCTCTCATCATGTGCCTATAAGCGCGATTGAGGCGTCCACTGACCCAGGGAGCCATTTACGCACTTCCTTTCCTTAAAACGATCGGAGTGTAAAACGTCAACGCCAATAAACACAATGAACGCCGATGGACTAAGGCTTCAGCGCTGAGTGAGTTTCCGGCACAACGATGTCAATGCCTGCAGCTCACATCTCTCTCTCTCTCATCACCCCACGTACCTATAAGCACGATCCAGGCGTCCACTGACCCAGGAAGCCAACGAATGCCGACTGCCTATGTCTACAGCGCCGTGTTTCTGGCACAACGTTGGCAATGTCAACGCATGCAGCGCACATCTGTCACTAGACTCAGAAGGCCTTGGTTCGACGGACGCGGGCGGCGTTGCTTGCCAATGGGGCCCCGGAATAGGGGTCCATCTAGTATTGTGAGGGGAAAGGGTCAATAGGGTCCTACCCCAATCACCTTTCGTAAAAATTTAATAGACGATCAATGTTTTTCACCACCACCACCGCCACGTAGCTTAAAGCACGATTGAGGTGTCCACTGTTCCAAGAGGGCAGTTATCCGCCTTCCCTCTGGTTCAGGTGTCCACTGAGGTGCGTAAGACAGACTGCTCCATTTCCTTTCCACTAAAACCTATTTACCAATTTTACCCTCTGCTTTACAAGCTCCCGCTCCATTGGTTTCTCAGCTTAAAAAAAAATTGACAGAGGCTTAGCTTGGTTAAGCCCGGAAGTTTGCGAAAGCAAATTACGAGCAATTTTAGCGACTAAGGTAGTGAAAGGTGAAAGCCTCAGTGCTGCACGGAACGCCGGAATTAGCTTAAAGTTTTATTAAGGTGTCCACTAAACCACAGAGTTGGTAAGACGCCTTTCCTTTGCTCGAAATGAACGCAGTCCCCTCTCTTACTGCCTGGGATCTGCGGCGCTCCTTGGCTACCGCTGGGACCGTGCCGACGAACCGACTTGGTAGCTCAGATTTCACCTCGGTATGACGTCACAGACGCCAGCGCCTCCACGCGCCATCAAACTGGAGGCAGTCTCAAGGTCAAACGTAACTACCGCCGGAAACACGCTGAAGGCTCAAAACCTAGCGTAGTATTGCTTTCGCAATAAAAGCGGCTAAGGTGTCCCCTGCTGGTTACAATAGACAACGGCGACGCCGCAAAACGCAGAAACGGGCGCCCAGGAGCTGCGCTTTAAAATGACAGCCGCTACTTCGCAAGAGAGCAGAATCCGGTAACCGAATATTTCGAAGACGGAGGCAGTGGATACAACTTCGATGAAACCGCCGTGATCGGAAACGAAACAAATTTCCAAAAAGGGCTCTTACTTGAATCTTGACACATTCAAACGTCCCCAAATATTGTGAAATTGCACCAAGGAAAGCATGCCAGCTGTATACAAACAGGCACTTCGCTGTGCAGCCTACAGAAGAAGAGAAGGCGCATCGACCATCATCACATAGCCCGGCAACATGACTCACAGCCTTATTTATTCATTTAGTTATCAAAGAACCCAGAGCGCCAAGGAATTAGAGTGGGTGGGGGGGGGTACATTAAGAAATACATACACTAGAGAATTTATGAAACATGTGCTCCCAGGCAGAGTAAAAATATAAAAATAGAAAAAAACACAAAAGAAATGTAAAGTGCGAGACATGAACATATATTTACAACATAGAAAAGAAAGCATCATTTGATGCAGTCCCACGACATCACTCGGCAGCCTATTCCATTGCCTAATGGATTTAGGAATGAAAGATATTCTTAACAATTCATATTTTTCGCATTTTTCTGCACCTTAAAATCATGGTCAACACGCTTAGATTTGTAATAAGGCTGTTGCAAATACTTCTGACGTTCAACACGACTAGCTGAGTGATAAACAGAATAAAAAAGCTTCAAAAGTAGTTTTATTCGGCACGTGAGGAGCAATTCCCAGTTGAGTGCTTCTTTCGCACGCGATGCACTCAACTGAGACCCACATGTGCCAGATACAAAACAAGAGGCAATGTTGTGCACCCTCTGTCACTTATCTTTATCTCGAGCAGTCGGCGGATCCCAAACCGTACACGCGTATTTAAGAGTCGATCTCACATACATCTTGAAAGAAGTCCTGGCGTGACATGGGACAAGTGCTTGCATTTCGGCAAAGGAGCCTTAGTGTTTTACGTGCTTTATCAGTGACATAGTGGACATGACGGCGCCAGTTCAAGTCAGCAGTGAAATACACACCTAAATATTTAAATTCGAATACCGGTTCCAAAAGGCCTATGTTTAATAACAGATGAGTGCACGTCAAGGATTTTATTTGTTGTAATGTTCACGTGAACTATTTTAGAAAAATTCAAATTCATGTTCCATTTAACTCATCACTCCGAGATTCTATTCAGGTCATTCTGAAACGTTTCAACACCGCGATCACAAGTGACTATAGAGAACGCATTCATTGAGGTCATTCTGAAAAATTTCAACATCGCGATCACAAGTGACTATTCTGTAAAGAACGCAACCATTCGCAAATAACCGCATTTGAGACCCTTTTCCGTCACCGATATAATTGACATAGAGCAAGAACAACAGTAGCCCCAACACGGATGCTTGGGGAACACCGCAGCCAACTTGCACCATTTGAGACCGAGCGCCACTTACAACTACAAACTGTTGACGTAAATATAGTTAATCCTTCACCCATGATATAACTTGAGGGATATTGTAAAATGCCGTCTTCTTAATGAGTAAGCAATCAGTTATAGCGCGAAGGCTTTTTTAAAATCCAAAAACACACAGTCCACACTCAGCCGCTTGTCCAATGCCCCTCCAGGTTATGCAGAAATTCAATCAACTCTGCCACCGGCGGAGTAATACGTAGTAATCCGTTGTAGCAGATAGTGTGCGCGTATTTTTATTTCTGCGGGCTTATTTTGCGGCTATATTATCTGCGAAGGAAACTATGTATTCACGGAAACCTGAAAAAACAAAATAAAGCGAAAGCTCCACGGAGCTGGCTGAAAGGCACTCAACGCGTTGGTCGACTCCGCCCACCGTACGGGGAGAATTCAAAAAATAAAGGTGGGAGCCGGACATTAATTCGATTTAATTAGGAAAATCGGCCATACAGGGCAATAAGTCGAAGTTTCTAAGAATGCTCGAAACGTGCAGATTGAGTTCCCGCGGCAAAAAGACGAGTCCAGATTCCTCTTCACTACACCTTTATGGTACTGGTATAGAAATATTGAAGGTTAATGGTCCATTACTCCAATATGTAGCAAAGTCATTCTTTTATAGTGTTTGCATTGCTTGGATCGAGCAGTTAAGGCTTTCATGAAAAACGAATGGAAACGCTTTTGGCAATAGCAAAAACGTTAATAGAAAAACAATTCAAGAATGTCCACTGGAGACGTCTGGATATATTGATTGTTACAATGAAATAGTACAGTAAATGAAAGAATTGCGCTCATACTCTTTGGTGTTAAGAAATATTATTGTTCAGCATTGTTGGACGTGATATGAGGACAGTAGAAGGAGTGCTTTGAAGATAATCTCCTGATAGATTTTTCGGGCCTGTAGTTTGGTATGCTTTGCTATTGTTCAATGAGAACGATTGAGCGTGCGGTACCAATCGTAATTGGGATGCTCTTTTCTTAAAGCTGTGCAGTAGAAAGAAAAGATAGGTTCACAGTTTGCGCCTAAATAAAGCCTTGAGCTGAGTATATCTGTCCAAAATACTATCGTACCAAAACGTTACCATCAGCCTTCTCTCTCCTTCACCTACATACGTCTCTGGGAAATGGAACTAATTTTAAGAACCAGGATATCGGCTGCCATTATGCGTGCTGGGGCAAAAGCAGATTTGCTGTGATAAGCTGCGTGCTTTATTCTCTGCATATCTGGAGTAAATAACGAGCTTTAGCCGAAGCCGACACCTATCGCCGGGGCTAAGATCGAAACCGAACTTCATCGAAGACTAGGATAACGCCCTCCAGGACAGCATTCAATTCCCGCTCCCCATCTGGCTACAGTGCCGCAGCTGCACACGGAAGCAAGCCCCCCTCACCCCCGATAGCGCTGCGTTCTTTCGCGCTGAAAACCGCAATCCGGACCACAGCGCCGGAGTATGTGACCCCTAGTTAAAACCACGAACCCACTGCTGCGAAGAACAGGTATCTTAACGGAGCATAGAAGGCAGAATCTAGCCTTTAGAAGATTTTAACGGCACGAGAAATGAGAACAACAAGGAATTGGACGATTCAGATGTTTATGTTTACATTCCAGTGAAAAGTTGTTCTATTAATTCGAAGAATAAAAAATTATGAGTGCCAAGCGGACGTCACTCATGGCCGCCGGAAAAAAAAATCTCTTCGCGTGTTTACATTTTTTTGAAGAATTTGAGGGGCGCCGACTGTAGCGAACTCCTTCAATTGAACTGATCAAGGTTATTGAAATTTGCTTCGTGTGACAAGGGCTGTGAACTAGAATAATGATATTTCCTCACCCATATATTATTGTCAAAAGTCAATACCATTAGGTTCCCGTTATCCATATTAGCGGTAGATATTTAAACGGTTTTTCAAGCTCAACAGACTTGGTGAAAATAATGAAGAAATATAAACTCAGTCAGTGCAGAATATAGCAAACTCTATCTTACTCCTAAGGGAGTAATTACTCACTGAAATCCACCCGAGCGCAGCCTTACGGCTACAAAGGAAAGCTATACAGCTTTCTCAGAAACTTCGTAGTTAAAGAAAAATAAACTTCAATTCAAATAATGCGAAATAAACTTCAATTCAATTCAGTTCAATTTCTTGGATGAAACTTCAGGCTGCGATTGCTCCGCCCTCATCACTACGGCCTCCGTCAACCATAGGCATCTTGTTGGTTCTTCCCATGGGAGCTAGCCACCTTAGAGCTGCACATTTCTCCGCTCTCGCCGCAAGCTCCTTAGCCACATGACGACTCTTCGCCTTGCCCCCTATCTTTATCTTCCCTCCCGCACTTTCGTTTTTTCTCCTTTGCTCTAATAGTGTGCATCGACTTGTCGCTCTCCAGTTTGCGACCTGCTAATTGCGGCAAATGGCGGCCGCCTGCGAAGGCTGGCAGCTGGCAATAAAGTGCATTTCATTGAAATGAAACAAAAAGAATAAGAATATATTCAGTAGTTGGGATGCAGTAAAATAATTCGATATGTAATTAGGTCTATCGGCTTACGCTGGATTCGAAGGTAGAATGGAGGATTACAAGTGATAAAGAAAAGCTATGAGATTTTTTGCTCTAAAAAAGCCACCAGCGATGAATGCTCTTCATGAAGTGGAGCGTGCGTTAGCATTACTGTCCACCTGGCATTTGCGCCTCTCGTACCTAGCTTCAGCTCTTAGAAGACCGATCTGCGCCTTTGAATACGCGTTCACGACGGATTAATAGTATAGGAAGGCTACACAAAATTCCTGAATGTGAGGAAGAAGATTAAAGTTTATTGATGAGTGCCCGGACATCCATCTGCCGGGCACCCAACGCAGCCCGTGATCCAACACCATTCCCACTTCGAGTTGCTAATAAATTCTCTTTTGAAACGAAAAGCTTCACTGGACTAGTCAACACCTCGCTTCGCGTGAACCGGATCCCAGGTTTTTTCGCGTACCTCTTTGTTAGCTGTTTTGTTTACATCAATCGATGCAATTAGTTGTCTGGAGAAGCTATTGTTCCACTTTGAAACCCGAGATGAGGACAAATTTTGAACCTTGAAGTTGCTGTTGAAGCTTTATAGCTGCCATTTTTATCAGTATGGATGCGCAAGCTTGTATGTTAACATGGAAATAGTTCTTTGTTAAAAATCTACTATAGCTCCGCTGTTCCCAAAAGACCGGAGCCTAGCCTTTTGAACTTCAAATTACGTCCCGGATGGCCGGTGGCTTCGTTTGGAACCCCGGAGTCATGAAAAGTTTTCTTAAAATTTGAAATTCATCTGTCACGTGTATAAATTTTCTTTGTAGCTGCATGGCAACGGTTTGGTCGTTACAGATCAGTAATTACTTGCTGGTTAATGTTATACAGTAATTGCATTTGTACATAATGTGATTATATCGTGTACATATAATGTTCCTATATGTCCATGGATGACTAACGACATCCTAGACATACTGAAATAGAATGAAAAATACCCTAACAAATGGAAACAGCCTAAAACTAACCATTCTTTAAGCCAGTTTAGGCGCTTTCCGAACCTGTTATTATGGTTGCTACGCAAAAGTAAACTAGAATATTAATCATCTCTCTTTTGAGATGGTAATGGCAACATGAATAAAATCTGAAACATTGTAAGAGGTGGAATTGGGCTTCGTTCAGAGCAGCGTATATTACCTGATTTAATTGATCAAAAAAGTGCTGGTGGGTTTAATGACTATTTTATAAACATTGGACCTCAAAGAGCCACTCAGCTACCTCCAGTTACTGATCCTATTCCCTCAATAAAATCAATAGTGAATCGTTTTGTAATATATGATGCAAGGATAGATGAAGCAACAACGGTGGTTAGGAGTTCAGAGCAAATATGGCTGCTGGACTCGATCAAATTCCTGTAAAATTAATTAACGATGACATTGATA
The DNA here is from genome assembly GCF_055824585.1 of Amblyomma mixtum. Lineage (NCBI taxonomy): Eukaryota > Metazoa > Arthropoda > Arachnida > Ixodida > Ixodidae > Amblyomma > Amblyomma mixtum. The sequence continues at coordinate 44,158,133 of NC_143015.1, read as the reverse complement.
TGTTACTAGGCCTCCCTATCTACTTAATCACTCTCTTGAAAGGGAAATATACCCTGATAACTTAAAAATAGCGAAGGTCGTTCCAGTTTTTAAGGAAAGAGATCACTCTCATCCATCAAGTTATAGAGCAATACCAATTATTAGTGCTTTCAATACAGTCTTAAAAAGGATACTGTATACAAGTATAAACAAATTTGTATACGAATGCAATGTGCTTAGCCCCCATAAACACAGTTTCAGAGCTCGTAAATCTCTTCCTCTTTCTCCTGCAATCCTCTATCTCATCTTTTTCTGGAATCCTCTTCCTCTATCTTCCTGCAATCCTTAAGTATTCCCAACCTTTAATATAAGCTGGCGATACCGCTCATCCTTTATAGGAGAGTGTTTGGAAGAAATAGAGTATATAATAAATGCAGATATTGACAATGCTTTTACGCGGTTGGCGTCCAATCAATTAACCCTTAATCTCGGTAGGACTAAATGTACAGTTTTCCATTCCAGAGAGAAAGCAACTGAATACTGATCAACTGCGCACATCTTTACGCGGCAGAAAACTACAACTTGGATGTTGCAAATATTTATGCATTTTATTTGAATCAGACATGCACTGGAAGACAAACATTAAACACCTTTGTTCGAAGCAAGCATACGCATGCTGTTTTACTTAAAGCTCGTGAATGCTTCCAATGTCCTATTATACACATTCTTTACTCTTCCTTTTTTCATAGTCACCTCTCTGACGGCATTGAGTCTTGGGGTGCCACTTTCACAACTTATCTCGAACCTATAATTTGTCTAAAAAAACGTGCATTACGAATTACTGCATATTAAAGTCGCGGTCATTCCAGCAGATCCCTGTATAATTCTGTCCATGTGCTGACATTCAATGTGTTATACGAGTTGAAAAATGCACAAACTTTACACAGAATCTTAGAGATCAATGATCCTCTTCCCATAGCTTTGTTTAAACTTCCATTACGGAATACAAGAGCTGCAGCTAATCATAATTTTGACCGGCCTCTATTTCATAATGTGAACGGGCAAAGGGGCATAGAATTTAACGGAGCCCTGGTTTGAAATTTTTTGTCAGTACACATCAAGCAAGCCTGTAACTTTAATTCAGCTATAAAGAAATACTTTTTTCAAGCCTACTGTGATGCTTAATTGAAACTGTGACTGAAAATTATTGCATTGCTTATGCTCTGTGCATCAAAAATTACTTTTTTGTATTAATTACTTTCCTGCTCTGCTGCTGTGATAGAATTTATATCATGTGTCATTACTAGACTCTTTACTAGCCCTCATGATGTAAAAAATAGCGCACTAGCCAATGTATATTGGTCCAGCAACTGTTTTGTATTTTGAAAGGAATTCTGCAAATAAACAACGCATGAATGAAAGAATGAATGAATGAATGAAAACAGCACCCATTTCGATCAGCCGTGTAGGTCTTCGAGCATGTTTAGCAATTTAGACGCACTATTACTTATCAAAACAATGACCGCAAAATCTCAGTGCGCGAAGGAAATCTCAGATTTTATCCACAACTCCCAATCCAGTTCTTAAATACCTACTGCAAACACGGCAGCATAGCACTGGAGAGATCGTATTTCCTGACAGCTTACTAATCGATATTTTATCACTTTTGAACAATCTCTGGCTCGGACAGGCCGCCATTATAAACTGAACCTGGCAAGATTTAGCGCTAGGAACTTCCGCCGAGGTTACCAGCTTCCTTGCTGCGTGACAAGATAATTTTGAGAAATAAGGTGAGTGTGAAAGAAACACTGAGCAGTTGCAACTTGCCTGGAAAGTCTGCGACGCTCAGTGAAGCCTTGTGCAGCGAGCAAAGTTTTGGGCCTTCAATGTGGCATCAACGTCCTCCCTGGAATTCAATAAAACTGTTCACAAAACTCGAACCCCGCGAGCGTCACAGCAAGAAAAAAAGTTTGAAAATACAAAGTAAATATTTTTTACCTGATATATGATGTTTTGATGGCAATATTTACGGCAAAAGCAGCTGTGTCGTTGTCGAAAATGTGGCAGTGCTATTATACTGATGTGCACAAAAGTGATTATAGCGCTCGAGCGATGAACTGGAGATCAAATTGGGGTCATTCAAGTGCAGCGTTGGTTCGAAACACCGAATTGCGGAAACACCTTCCTATGGAACAGGATTCACCTCTCCTGCCTCTAAAACTTTATTAGTCTGGCTAGGCTGTGACTTTTATCACAAATATTTCATTTTATTACCACAATTAGATATGATTGCATAGGGGTGGAAGTAAAAAAATTCATTATGCTTGCCGCATGAGATCATTGCTGTGGTCATTTAAACTCTGATGAAAAACTGATGGGCAGGCTATTGCAGCTAGGTCGTGGGAAATATTACTCCACTCTGTTGCAGTAAATCAAAACTGAAGCTGGGAAAGTGCCTTGAGTAGCGTTGACAGGAAATTTTCTGACTGAATGGCCTTTGTGATTAGATATGCGAGTTAATGGAGTGACGTGCAGCGTTTTTTAAAGTGAAATTCAGGAAAAGTTTCTAAAACAAAGAGAACTAATACAATGACGATGAGTAAGACTTGTCATATCAGTGTCTCTTAATTGAAGATAACATAATGTATGAACAGTTACAGCAAATGAATCCAGTGGGGTGAGCTTAAACTGATATGAGTTTGCTTGGTTCATGGGGGTTTAACGTCCAAAAGCGACTCCGTCTATGACAGAAGCCGTAGTGAAGCCTTCCGGAAATTTGAAAGCCTGGGTTTTTTTAACCTGCACTCGCATCGCATAGTACACGGTCATCTAGGATTTCGCCTCCATCGAAATTCGACCACCAAGGCCGGGAACGAACCCGCGGATTTCGGGTCAGCAGCAGAGCGTCATACCTATTCATCCACTACGTTTCGGTCAAATTATGTATTTCTAGGTGTGAGATTTAATGCTTTGAAGCCATTGCGAAAGCCTCAAAAAACCGTATGATCTGTTAGCAGACGGAAGCGTATTTTTTACGGGTGTCCGCCAAATCAGATCCTGGCACAGTGTAAAGCTCAGGTACAGTGGTGAGCAGCCTTGTCTAGAGCGCTCGGGCGGTGCACTTCCTTGCAAACAAATTCAGATTTTGTGGCAGCCTCTAGGGTCCAGCTGCAACGCTTGCACGGAAGTAGCGCCAGATAGCCTCGTAAACAAAGCAGGCACGAAAACTTTGCCCTGTAATGAGGGGCTGCTCTCTAATTTCGGTTTTTGTTACCAAGTGCGCACTGCTCAAGCGCTCTAGACAAGGCTGCTCACCACTGTACTTTTAAGAGTGTATACGATATAGCTGCACTTTATGAAATGAGTAAGTAGAAAGGTAGGCATTGAGCGGGTAGCGAAAAAGGAAAAATTTACGTTATTTGGGTATAAGCTACATGACCAAACTATCTCACCATGCATGCGCAAGATTAACAACATTATGGAGCTGCGATTAATGAGAGGTGTGAGTAATTGCGTTATAGATAACGCCGTTGTCTGCGAATAGCCGAGAAAATTAACGTAGTTTTAGGGTGGGTTGCTTATATAGGCACTGAACTAGAGGGCAGGTAGTACGGGAATCTTTGGAACATCTTTTCCTACTGCAAGAGAGGTGAAGTTTTGGCCATAAAAAAGGAAAATGTAAATAAACAAAGAGTGCGACCCGCTTGACCGCTCAAAAAAAGCTTGTGGATTGGATCGGTTAATGTGATGAACATTATAAACCGACACGGGCTATTAGGGACACCGTTATAAAGGGCTCCAGATAATGCCGACCGCTTCGGCTTTTTTGTCTCTCACAGATATCGCACACTACACAGGCCTCGAACATTTCACCGCACTCGAAATGCGACCACCGAGCCTGCATAGATTCCGCACTTCCTGGGTCAGCCCTGACTGCCATTGCCACTGAGCTGCGCAAGCAGTTCCAAAGGGTGTGCACGTATGCGCTATTCACACTGAAGTATCGAGCTCGAGCATAAAACAAAAAATGTGCCCGATTATTTGAAATCACAATTCACTTACTTGAGTGAAAGTGAAAGGAACAATGAGTAGCTGACAGTTTACTCGAAAGACTCCACCCATTAGTTAATGCTAAAATGCACAACCTTCTTTTCAAATACACAGTTCCTGCAAGACAATGGTCATCTCAAAAGCCCCACACATAATTTTTTTTTGAATTATTTTTCTTACTGCTCAAAAAGTGAGGACTAGCGCCGTATGTGCGGAAACATTGATCTGCGCCCAACTTCTTTGAGGACATAGGAAAACAGAGCCAAAGTCTCCAAGCAATTCTGGTATTGTATAATTGTGGTCTTGCTAACGCAGCACAAGAAACTTATCATCAGACAGCTACCAGTTGAGGAAACAGAGCCTACATCTCCAATCATTATTGGTGTCGAGGATCGTGGTGTTGCTAACGCTGCACTGTAAACATGGCGCCAGACAGCCAAAACATGAAGAAACACAGCCTACATCTTCGCGCATTTCTGATGTCGTAGGAATGTGGTGTGGCTAACGCTGCACTATAAAGACGTCGCCAGACAGCCAAAAAAAAAAGAGCATACAGAGCCTACATCTCAGAGCGTTTTTGGTGTCGTAGGAATGTGGTATTGCTGATGCGGCACTGTAAACATGTCACCAGACAGCCACAACTTCAGGAAACAGAGCCTACATCTGAGAGCATTTTTGGTGTCGAGGATCGTGGTGGTTCTAACGCTGCAGTGCAAACATGTCGCCAGACAGCGAAAAGATAAGGAAGCAGAGCTGACATCTCTGAGCATTTTTGGTGTCGCAGGAATACGGTGTTGCTAGCGCTGCACTATAAACATGTCGCCAGACTGCCACAACTTGAGGAAACAGAGTCTACTTCAAGCTTTTTGGTATCGTAGGAATGCAGTGCTCTAAACGCTGCACTATAGACATGTCGCCAGACAGCCACAGCATGAGGGAACAGAGCCTACATCTCCGAGCGTTTCTGGTAGAGTAGGAATGTGGTGGTGCTAAGCTGCACTATAAAGATGTCGCCAGAGAGCCAAAACGTTTGGAAAGAGAGCCTACATCTCCAAGCATTTTTGGCGTCGTAGAAATGTGGTGCGGCTAATTCCCTTGTCACATTGCAGAAACACAACAATGACATCAACCAGACACGTTCGCAAGCGAGTCGTCAACAAGTCATCTAACCAACTCACCCCACAACTTCTTGTCCCACTGCACGAACGGTACAGATCGGAGACAGGCTGCTGTGGTGCTGCCTCTGTATGGCAGCTTTCGGAAACCAGAACAATAAACAAACAACGTTCGTGGACCCGGTTGGCCATGTTCGCCGGCCGGGCGAATTTCCTGGAGCCACTGCACCAACCAAAGCAAGCACTCTGCGGTGGTTCACCGCCCCTGTATAGGGGTTACACGTAGTATTGTGAGGGGAAGGGGCCAATAGGGCCCTACCCAATCAGCTCTGTGTGAAAAAATTTCATAGACGATAAGTGTGTTTCATCACCACTACCCCTTTACTGCCTTTAGTGCTTGGAAACGTCATTTACAAAGAGCAAAAAGAGACGCTTCCTTTCGTTGCAATGCTGTCTGCCGCGGTACGGCGTCTTGCAGGCGGGCGCTTAAAAACGGGAATGCTGCCATGGCCACCGTCGACTGGCAGATCGCCGTGAAGCTCGTTTCCTACAATCCCTGTCGCATTCTTGTGAACAAGCGTAGACTTCTGACGAACGCGGCTCGGTAGGGAGTCAAAAGGTATGGCTTGTGCCTTGTGTAGGGTCTGCCTCGGCAGCGGACTCCAGCCGTTTCTAGACGGGGTTATGCGCGAGAACCCCTCACCCCCCCTGCAGGAGCCGGCAGACGAGTCTGCCAGTTGCTCGCGTGAACATGCTGCCGTCGTTCTCGTGCTGCCAGGAAAGTGACCTGATCGCGATGAATGGAGAGAGCTGCTTTCTATGAGATATAACCGACCCGAAATATCAACGGCATGACCTGAAGGAATCAAGAGATCGCTAGTTGGGACTCTATTCCACAGGTGAGCACCAGTTACCTCTCCTGCTATTTTTCGACTTGAGATGAACAAGAAAGCAGCGCTGCATTTTTTTTTCTTTGAGATCGCAATCAGAATAGGTTTACTGGGTTCCTATTTCCTTGCAAAAATGATCCGTATTATTACATATTTTTTACTACTCTGACAGTGCGGAACAAAGTCGATGAATCTGCCGAGGTTGTGGCGTGATTTCCAGTGACTGGCCAGGTTCATAATCCATTGTGGAACAGCAGGGCCAATTACGAAATGCGTAGAAGTGGACAAAGACCAGAGAAAGTATACTTGTGTAGCCCGTGTTTAATTTCCCTTCAATCAAGGTTTCGAAAACGCCTTCCAGTCGATCATCCAGCGCGATTTCTATGCGATGGCGGCTCGTCGTCCGTGTGAGAATTGACCACACAATACAGCAGCAAGGCTACTCCTCAGCTCCCGCGCACGGTCGTAGTTCGTCCGATATTCTTCAAAACAGCCAGTAGCTACGGCAGCGCAAGGTGTCTCCAGTTTCGGCGGCTGTGCACGCGCAGCGATTGCGCAGGGCAGAGAGCACGTGAGCAAGAGCAGAGAAACGGCGAGGAACGCGACTCAAGTGTCTTTACCTGGTGTGACAGAGTTTCTGAGCAGGCGGCGCCCATCGGACAAACACATGCTGGCGGGTGACAGCGACACGTTCCCTCATTGTTCATGTTGACGCGGTGTGACAGGATCGCCATCCCGACGAAACCACTCTTTTGCCGGACGGGTTGGCTGACTGTTTCTGCACTGCGACTCGGCTTTAACGCTGCACTATGAGCATGTCGGCAGAGAGCCACAGTATGAGGAAGCAGAGAGTGAAGTTCGCGGTGCTGTATTTTGTTTGCCGCATCCGGTCGTCTTAGTGGAATGCCCATTACGTCCTTTTTCTTGGGCCCTCCGCAGAACCGCACAGAAAGTGGTCAGCAACCCAGCGGGAGAAGGGGGGCGCCGAATTGCGGGGGATTACGGGAGACGTCAAACTCCCCTCATGGACGGAGTCGTTAGGTCGCATCCTGGGTGCACGCGTTTACGGCGAGGCGAACCCGCGGCACAGTGCTTGGCTTTGTGCCATCATGTCTGCAGCGGCGTGCTTTGACATATTGTCACGCTAGCTGCAGGCATGAGGAGCGACGATGAGAAACAGATGGATTGAAGTGGCTTTCCTGGAACTTGGGTCAACCCGACGTTGGGAAAGTGGGAGTGTTCGCGAGGCTCGCGGCGGGAAAGCGTAATTCTCAAATCGTGATGGTGGAAATTGTACATATGTGTACATTGTCGCGATGGGTTACCTTCTTTCCCCAATTGCTGATTGGTGGTGTTTTCCTTTCCCCAATAAGTTATTGGGTGGATGTTTGTGCATTGACCTGATTGGTTATTCTCCCCACCGAGGGCGGGGACATAGGGTTTAAAACCAGCTGTTTCGGCAGGACCGAGGGCTGGTTTCGTCACATAGAGTCAGTCAAGTGTAAATATGTTTTCTCCTTGCTTGTATCTTCCGTTGTGCTTTTAATTGTTGTAAAAAGTTAACCTCTCCCCTCGAGGTATCTGACAGTTGAAGACTTTTAACTGGCGCAGTCGCGACAGGATTTGCTCGGTCTTTCTGCTCGAGGTATGTGACGGAGGGGCGGAGGATCAAGTTGGTGGACAAGCTGCAGAGCGGTACGTCCTAAAGGAGGAACGTCAGCGTCATAGAGTGACGTTGGAAGCTTCGGAGTCTGCTGGTCAATGTCAACGGGACGTAGGAGGCTCAAGTCAGCGAGGAGCTGAAGGAGCCAGACGACCGACGTGTCGTGGAGGTACCAAGTCCGTGAGCTGCGGAAGGAACCAGGCGTCCGCGTTGAGGTTCAAGAGAAGAACCAGGCGACCAGCGAGTCAAACGAGGCAGGCGGTTCAAGTCAGCGAGCTTCTGTGAGAGCCGGGGCTCAACTCATCCGCATCGAGGAGCCCGCTGTCGTCACTCAGGGCGGCGAGATCACCGCGGCAGAGCAGAGCAACTAGTTACAAGGTAGGAAACCTTTCTGCTTCCTCCGAATCCACCATGGCTGTGTAGTTGTAACGTTACATGTCGGGAGTAGCCATCACGAATGACAAAGACATGGATGTCGCGGGGGGTGATCTAGGAAGTGCATCGCAATTGCCATCGACAGAGCAAATGTCTGAAGGCATGCAAGCCGCACTGGCGGCGAAGGAGCACAGTGAAGAAACTTTTGAACTCGAAAAGTTGAAGCTGACAGTCGAACTGGAAAGGATAAAACTCATGCAGATGCAACTGCGACCACTAGTGGACCAACAGCATGGACAGAGGTCGGGCGTGAGGATGGGCGAATATGCAAAAGAGCTGAAAGCAGTGCTGGCCCCTGTGCCAGAAAAGCATCCTATGGTGCCCGCATGGCTTCCGGACGAACCCTGAAGGTTCCGGACGAAATTCGCGGAGCTATTTTATTGCCATTTCTAAACGAAAAAATGAGGGAATTTGTGGCTAGTGTGTCCGAGGGAACGGTGATGTCGTACCCGGAGTTGAAGGACAGAGTTTTGAAAGAACTCAAAATGACTCCTAACGAATATAAGCGGTTGTTCCTGGCAGTTCATAAGGAGCAAGGGGTCTCGTGGCATCAGGTGGCGACCAAGCTAGAGACAATGTTTATGTACTGCATGGAAAGTCGAGAAGTGGAAAGCTTGGAGGATCTGAGGGATCTGATAATTGCAGATCGTTTGAAACAAATTCTGTCGGACGAGGTTCATGCCTACGTCATGCAGAACGAGAGTCAAAACTGGCTTACAGCAGATGAAATTGTCGCATTAGCTGAAACTTTTGAGGAAAGCCGTCGAGTAGGGAAAGCACGGGAGCGTCACGAAGGTCCCAAACAGATGCCGCAAGGGGGGGAGAAACGGGAAAGGCAGCAATCAATCCAGGCCCCTAGCGATAGAAAGAAAAATAGACTCGCAGGAGTTAAGTGTTTCAGCTGTAAGAAGTTCGGGCACATCTCCAGTCACTGCCCAAATGCGCAGCAAGGCCAAGGCGCGACAGCCGTTAAGAATGATGGGAGTAAGCTGGTAGCCCGAGCCGAAATGATAAGCCCAGATAAGCTGGAAGTGCAGCCTGACGGAAGAAGGAAGCCCAATCAAGCTCTATGACCTGGGTAGGCTTAAAAATCGGGGATAGCCGGGTGAGAGCGTGTGTGGATTCAGGGGCTGAAATAACTGTGCTAAAAGCAGAGACCGTTCCTGCAGCCTGTTGGGGTGAAAGCTCCGGCAAAATAAAACTGAGAGGTGCTTTCGGCCAGACAGTAGATGCTGACCTGAAGTACATACCGATGTCTCTAGACGGAAAAGGGGAAACGGTCAATCAACAGGTGTCGACGCTGTGCGCAGTCACACCAGCGCTAGCTGAAGGAGTAGGAGCGTTGCTCACGCCGGACACACATATACTGCTAAAACAGGCTGAAAAGAAGCAGGCGAAAGAGGCACACGAAAGGACTGCACTTGAGCTAGAATTGAGCACCGTAAACGGATTAGATGGAAACGAATCTAAGGCTGCGGTAGAGTTTGAGGAAGAGGAGAATGCGGAGCCGGCAGTAGCCGCAGCCTTCGCCATAGCTCAGGAACCAGAAATGTCGCAAGATGCATCCTCTTCTCCGGATTTCAAAGCGGAGCAGCGAGACGATGTTTCTTTGCGAGAAGCATGGAGGCAGGCAGAGGAAAACACTCACGGGATGAAGGTACATGAGGGCCTGCTTTTTCATGAAGAGAAGGTTGATGGACAACTGTACAAGCATTTAGTGCTACCAGAATCTCGGAGACGAGAAGTGTTAGAGTTGGCTCATGACAGACCAAGCGCTGGTCATTTCTCGTAGAAAAAGACTAAGCAGAGACTTACAAGCGCTTTCTTTTGGCCGACGATGTTAGCCGATGTTAAGAAATATTGTCGTAGCTGCCACACTTGCCAGCTGTTCTCGCATACAACATTCAGAGATCGAGTACCAATCACACCGTTGACCAGGCCGGAGATGCCTTTTCAGGTAGTGTACTTGGATTGTATAGGACCACTTGAGCCAGTATCGGCACGCGGGCTGCGCTACGCGTTAAGCGTTGTCGATTTGTGCACGAGGTGGGCGGAAGTGGTGCCGCTAAAGAATCTCACAGCGAAGGCTACGTGTCAGGCGCTAATAGAGATCCTCACTCGATATGGAATACCTGAGTTAATATGCTGCGATCAGGGGACCAACTTCGTCTCGAAATTAACCCAGGAACTAATGGAACGCCTTGGGGTTAAGATGCGCTTTTCCACACCAGAGCACCCCCAGAGCAATGGGATCGTAAAACTCCGAGCCTTTCACAGTGTATGGACGGAGCACAGAAACGGAGACAGGGGTCAGGGAGTGACTAACGCGAGGGGCGACTGCATTCGTCACGTTTCCGCAGCTGAAGGGAAGGTCAGGCGAAGGCGACCCCGAAGGGCGCGGCTGATAAGTTAATCCCTTAACACAAAGCAGAGGGGACTTGTGCTTGTCGTTTTTTTTTTGTTGTGAGCAGTTGAAAAGATGCTTTTGCAGTCGTGTGGGCACTGGGTAAACTAGATACGTGGCTATTCGGGGTGAAAGTGAGGGTCGCAACAGACCACAACCCACTCACCGATCTCATCCGCTCAGCGTCCACTATTGCACGGTTGATGCGCTGGTCACTAGCTTTGCAAAAGTATGACTTGGAGATTGTGCTCATCAAGGGTTCCCTAAAAAAATGTGCGGATGCACTCTCTCGCCTAGAGTGCGAGGAAGAGCTGTAATTGCCAGGCATGAGCAATCGTTTTGTTGCTCTTCTAGAGACCGCAGCACAGAGTAACCGATAGTGGTTGTATGTACTTGTTTGAAGGTAAACCTTACGACAGCCATTTCGGGGTGCAGGAGGTTGGGAGCCAACTGGCCAATTTTGGGGCCCAGATCTGACATGGTGGATTCTGGAATGTTCAGATTGGTTTCCAGCCTTTGTGAACGAATTGAACTAACCGCTATGTGCGCGTATGTGTACGTGTTGGTGGACTCACTGGACAACCAGCGCACGTGTGTGTGTGCGTGCGTGTGTATGCACTTTTGTTGTCGGACACCATGGCTGAACTTTAATGTCCCACTGACAACAAGTGTCTGTGTGACATTCTTGGTTCGGAAGAGTGAAGTTCGCGGTGCTGTATTTTGTTTGCCGCATCCGGTCGCGTTAATGGAATGCCCATAACGTCCTTTTTCTTGGGCCCTCCGCACAACCGCACAGAAAGGGGTCAGCAACCCAGCGGGAGAAGGGGGGCGCCGAATTGCGGGGGATTACGGGAGATGTCAAACTCCCCTCATGGACGGAGTCGTTAGGTCGCATCCTGGGTGCACGCGTTTACGTCGAGGCGAACCCGCGCCACAGTGCTTGGCTTTGTGCCATCATGTCTGCAGCGGCGTGCTTTGACATATTGTCACGCTAGCTGCAGGCATGAGGAGCGACAATGAGAAACAGATGGATTGAAGTGGCTTTCCTGGAACTTGGGTCAACCCGACGTTGGGAAAGTGAGAGTGTTCGCGAGGCTCGCGGCGGGAAAGCGTAATTCTCTAATCGTGATGATGGAAATTGTACATATGTGTACATTGTCGCGATGAGTTACCTTCTTTCCCCAATTGCTGATTGGTGGTGTTTTCCTTTCCCCAATAAGTTATTTGGTGGATGTTTGTGCAGTGACCTGATTGGTTATTGTCCCCAGCGAGGGCGCGGGCATAGGGTTTAAAACCAGCTGTTTCGGCAGGACCGAGGGCTGATCTCGTCACATCGAGTCAGTCAAGTGTAAATATGTTTTCTCCTTGCTTGTTTCTTCCTTTGTGCTTTTAATTGTTATAAAAAGTTAACCTCTCCAGAAGTGTCCTCTTGCAATGCGATTGAGCAATTCGAATCTGCAAGACGTCAAGAATCCTACAACAATCGTCTTCAACAGCAATTCCCCTCTACGAGATCTTAAAAGAGGATTTCAACTGGCGCAGCCGTAGAGGGGACATTTCACCTCAGAGCCTACATATGGAAAGCATTTCTGGTTTAACAGGATTGTGGTGTTGCTAAAGAACAATAAAGATGTTGCCAGACAGCCGCCGCTAATGTATAAAATTCGCGCCATCTGCCATTGCGCCAATTTTATACAAGCTTCCTCTGCTTATTCGCTATAAGCAAATACGATCGCTCTTGTCACCTGAGGTGTGCTGTGCGATGGGAATATCCGTTAAAAAAATCCATGTTGTCCAAAATGGACTAAAATTGTTCCGATATAGCTTTCCTCCAATCCCACGGGCTCCTCGGGGTCCTTAAATCTCGCGCACCATTTATAATGAACCAATAAGTGCGTTGAAATAGAATGGGACGTTCCATGTAAAACTTCTTTCTGTGTACAATATTTACTGCGACTCAATGGTCAGGGAAGCTGTGCTAGTCGCTTTGAGATAGCAAAGAAGCAAAGTGCTGTTATCGTGTTGTTTAGCCACCTGAAAATGCTGTGGTACACTGGGCACGGTGTTTCTGTATGTCACATACAAAGCAGTGACTTCTGCCTGGACATAGTTTTTTTTTATTTTTGCAAACTCATGGATCTTAGCTCCATTATTATATTATCGCAGCTTTTCCTACAGATTAGTTGCTCCAAATTCTCTGATTCGATCTTACGGAAATTTATTAGTAATGCCTGCTGTTGCAACTCTGACTAGTACTCATTAACTACATCAGTATTAAACTGCTTTCGGAAATAACATTTGCGCCTGAGCTTCGCTAAAACTTGCAGACGCTTCTGGATGGATGGATGGATGGATAGGAGCGCCCCCTTTGAAACGGGGTGGTGGCAATTGCCACCATGCTCAGCTTTTCTTTATTTATTATTTTTTTTGTTTACTGTGTTGGCAATTCTCATTAAGATTCTCCATCAACTTTGCCTACGGTTTCCTACTATTCTAACCTTATGCCACATGCTGTGTTTGCTGGATTCCGTCCCCTAGCGGTGACTTTTGTTGTAGTGCCCTAAAGTTCTACGACGTTTCTAAAATTGCACAAAGATATAAGGCCACGCAAAAAAAAAGACAGCTTAGTCAGTGTAGAACTGCATTAACGGACGGTGTCGTGAGACACCAAACACTTCGTGACCTTCAATTTTTGAACAAAGACGGTCGAAGCGTCTTGTATTTCAATCGTGGTGCCAACGGGCCGAGCTTGCTTAGCTTGGAGTACTCACTGATATGACGAGAGATTTGCTCCACTGCGGCATGCACCACGAACATATTTGTCGTCTTCTTGGTCTACACAAATCAAGCTTAATGAAAGCCGCCTGGGATACCAGGGCTGTGAACAAAAGCAATATAATTTGCTCGCAGATATTTTAATGCGAGAAAAGAGCACCATTAAGACACTTGTTGCAATATTAGAGGTAGCTATTTAGTCGATATGTCAAGCCAAAGCATGCTTGCTGAAAATGAAAAAAAGTAAAGAAAACCCGAATTGGCTCCTGCATTCTACTGCGCTAGTTAGCAAAGCTAAGGTTGCTGTGCGAAAACATTCACGAAAATGTTAAGAATACGAGGGAAAATTAATGAGATGGCGGCTAGTTCTGACTCACTTTAATAGACGCCGGCCGTAACTGAGGTTTATGCTCCAAAGCTCTGTGATTTAAACTTGGCTGCAGTGAAACCCCTGACGTTCAAGTGGGAGAAATATATTTCAGCGCAGAGGGGGGACACATGCACGGCAGATAACCACCTTTTTTGTGCTGAGTAGTGAGAGGACAGTTTAAGAGGCGTTGACCTCCGCATAATTTAGACGCTCAAAAAACAGCTGCCTACATACCACAGTGTTTACTTCACGTTCTGCTGGCTGCAATGAAGTGCAATTCGATTAACTGTTGCAATTAAGCATAAAATATTGAAAGAGATATTATTTCCAGCACCGCTAAAATGAGCACCCTGTAATTACTAAACAATGGCGCCCAAAATTCAGCGCTGTGCGAATAGAATACGCGTGTAGACCGCGCAATAGAAATTTGCTCCACAAGAGGCGAAATACGGGCTGGTTGGTACATTTTTGAAGAATTCGATAAAACAGCGCAACAGAAGATGAGACAAGAGAAGGACAGCGCTCGTATTTGTCCTTCTCTTGTCTCGTTTTCCGTTGCGCTGTTTTATCGAATTCTTAAAACAAATATGAATATCTTAAATATGAAATATGAAAAAGTGATCTCTCTAACGGGGTCAAATTTAGATATAAGAACTGCGAAAACAGCACTGAGTTGGTATTAGTCCAAATTGAGAACATATGTCAAATGCAGGTCTGCGCGTACAGCCGTACTTCGTACGCAGTACGAGGGAAACCTTTTAAAGTAATTGTAATGCCCTGCTCGTGCTGCGTTTTCATAAACTTACGCTGAGCTAAACCACCATTGCGCCGAACAAGTTAAATGCAGCGTTATTTACTGTTTCTTTTTTGGTTGTCGCTTCAAAACAAAGAAAAAACAAACAAACGGTCCTTCAACCTCAGCTGTAATTACAATGAACAGTCTACCCTTGACAGCAACCCTTCATATAAAACATGTGCTCCCCAGAGTGTAACATTCCGTGAGACGCATCGGCCGTTAAAGCTAGGACAGCTCACAAATGAAGCAAGCTGCTGTGTCCATCTATTCCGCTCTGAAATGTAACACATCGCGCTCGACAGAATTTTTCTGCCTTGCATCACCAGAAGCTGCGGAATACAACCAATGCATAACATTAAACACTTGAACGACGCTGCGTGTTTCCTAGAAAACGCACTTTTTTCATCAAAACAACACTTTCTGTGAAGTAATGCTGCTCTGTCTGTGCTTTGATGCGTGAGTGCACACTGACGCAACCCTAAGGGTGCTTCTGTGGCTTCATTAGATCTTTCTGAGGCGAGACAATGAGATCTCTCGTGCGTAACAAACGCGTCGAGTTGGGCCCCGAATACGATGCATCCATTAGTTTGCGGTACAAAACAAAATTTGACCCAATTTCTGCATGTAAGTGTACAGAGGTGAACGATGAATATAGCTCGCCTGAGGAAGACCCCCATTCTGGGCACTGCCGTCCGTAGGATGGACACCGACAATTGTCCTTTAGTGTGGCTTAGGTTACGCAAATGAGAAGAAAAGGCTGGTTGAAAAGTGGACGAATCAATGTTGCTAAGGACTGCTTGATTTATCTATCTGGAACATGCAGAAGTGTGCGGCAAGTCTTCCCGCGGAGTGATTCTTTCGGGGAATTACACGGAACACAGGAGGCTGAAATTACGACAGTACCGTCCGACGTGAATGACGAACATTGTTTTCATGAATAGGGGTCGGTATGTCTTTAGCGTGCTGAACACCACTGTTACAATCATGCGTCGTCTAAAGCAGTACCGCAGCCACTGCTACGCATGCTTTCTTCGTATTGCCGAAACTCTCCGGATCTTACGATATAGCATCGTGATAGCATAAAAACAGATGAGCTCGAGTATCTGCAAGAAAGTCATTATAGATGTAATGAGTGTTTGAATAAAACTGCTCGATTTATTTTATTTCCCCAGTAGTCCCGAGTGCTTCCTGGGCTAAAAGTATATACCAGCTTGACATGACCTACAAAACTACTGTCAGGCAAGTTGATATTGATTGCTACTACTTTGATAATGGAAACAGCACAAGGGAACAAAATCGCAGACGCTGTACACTAATGAAATTCCGTTGTTTTCCAAACATGACTAAATTTGGTTTGCATAAAAACAGAAAATATCAAAGCATTTTAAAGATATGCTTCAAAAATTTCAGGGGACACTTAAGCTCTCTATTAGTAGACTCTGACACATTTCTTTCCTGCTTATGTTGTTCTTTGCAGTTTCTATTTATATTTTTTAAAGTTAAATTTTCTCTTCAACCACAAGACATGCAATGCCTCTGTTCAATGGAACGAACGGTCCTGAGTGGTCAAGGGGCTGCGCGCCCGGCTTGCGACCTAAAGGGCAGCGTTTCGTGTCCCTGTTCGACTGTTTTTCTGTTCAGCACAGCTGCTTTTCTTTCTACAGGAACACTTTGTAATAGTGCAGGAATGACGCCGTGGTGCTGGAGACCAATGAGGAATACTATACTGACGCAATAAGCGTTATGCCTCGCCGCGGTGGCTCCGTGGTTACGGCGCTCGACTGCTGACCTGAAAGGCGCGGGTTCGATCCCAGCCGTGGTGGCTCAATTTCGATGTAGGCGAAATTCTAGGGACCTGTGTTCTGTGCGACGTCAGTGCAGGTTAAAAAACCCCAGGTGGCCGAAATTTTCGGAGCCCTTCCCTACGGCGTCCCTCACAGCCTGAGTTGCTTTGGGACGTTAAACCCCAATAACCCAAACCAAACTACTCCGTGTTTTACTGTGTGATTGTTCTGGAGTGTCTGAATTAACCGTGCGAGATCATGCAGTTGTGAATTAACGACCCTATCGACCGAACCAGATGTTCTGGACACAACGCCAGTGGTTCCACCCACGCCTGGTTTTCGCTGAACGCGTCCTTAACGCAGCTATAAAATTGAAGTAAAGCCACGGGATAACTTGGGGATCACTCCATTAGGGATCACCACGGGATCATCCACGGAACCATCGGATCATATGCTCCCCATACACGACCATACCTTTGTCAACAGGTTGGATAAGCATTGTCGCAGTTGCTTAGATGAAAATAGTTTCGCAGAATGATATCTATTTCATCCTTATGAAAGGTTGCTCTATACAGGCTTACGCCTGCTGTTTGTCCGGAGATCAGGAAAACACAATACGCTTGTTCTTTCAGTTAGTAAATGTTTTTTGGCGGATGACTTGTGTCTTGAACGGAAAGCTGTATGCACTCGTGTAGCCGAAAAGAAAATGTAAAATAAGGAAGCTGTATATGTGATCAGCTCTGAGATGTTTTGTATCAGGATTTAGCTTTTCGGTGAACTGGAAGCATCGAACACTGGCAATTTTGCGAATATCCCTTTTGTGTACAATTATTTAAATATTTGTTTTTCTTGTGTGAAGTCACTTAAAACTGCAGTATTTTAAATGAGA
The DNA here is from genome assembly GCF_055824585.1 of Amblyomma mixtum. Classification (NCBI taxonomy): domain Eukaryota; kingdom Metazoa; phylum Arthropoda; class Arachnida; order Ixodida; family Ixodidae; genus Amblyomma; species Amblyomma mixtum. The sequence continues at coordinate 44,140,983 of NC_143015.1, read as the reverse complement.
AGTAGGTAGTGTGAGATACTATTGCGTCTTCACGTTCGCAGGGACCCGTGTTCGATATAGAGACAGCGCCCCAGTTATCGCATACAGTTTTCTGCAGAAGCTGTGGTGTTGTAAATGCCAGCCAAGTTACGAGCAAATATTAACTCCATGTATTCGGCATTTGTGGCCTATATCATTGTCTCTCCAGCATATCTATTAGCATGAATAAATTTTGATTCTTGTCGTATCCAAAATATAGCGGTTTCATTGTTTTTGCTTTCAGTTCAAGTTTAATCTGTTGGCACTATACAAGGATCCGTTGAGTACTTATGTAAAGTGTACTTCTTCGGTGTTTTTAACCTTTTAAACGCCGCACTGCGAAGTAGTGTCTCAAAGTCGATTATTACAATTGACAGTTCATATATTCTTTCGAAAATAACAGTGGGAAAAGAAATGTATCCACATTTGCAATTAGTAGTCATGCATGTTTTCTTTTTTCATCTTCAATTTTTGTAAAACTGGCGTTTCGCATATTTATAACCCTAATGGGGTCTGAAACAAAATCTTTCCTATACCCATACTTTTCCATAACCGTACGATAAGTTAAGCCACCAACACGCCATACGATTTGAAAATAGTGTTGTCTACTTTATTGTTCAACGTCCCCCGCTCCCTCCCTTTAAAACAGAAAGCAAAAACGAACTGTCATTGAACCTCTGTTTTAATTACAACGAACAGTCTACCTTAACAGCAATGATTCTTTTGAAACATCTGCTGCCCATATTGCAACGTTCCGTGAGATCCATCTGCCACTAAAGCTACGGCTGCTAACAGAAAAAGCAGGCTATTGCGTGTTTGTATTAACCTCGAAAGCCCAACGCACCACGCTCGACTCAATTTTCCTGCGCTGCACAGCAACAAACCACTGAATGCAACGAATGAACACCATTTTAGACTTGAATGACGCTGCGTGTTTGCTGGCAAACACCCTCGTCACGAACAAAAGGACACTGCGTGTGTAATCAGCAGCATTGTTATGTCAGTGCGCATGTCCGCAATACTTAGTGGGCTTCAATGGCTCGAATAGTTCTCTTTGTTGCAGGAGGTAAAATCCCTCGTTAATAATTAGCCCGCTCAGTTTTGCACTGGAAACGATACCACCCATCGTTTGCGGCAGAATGGAAGCTTTGAGGGGATAACTGCACATCAGTGGACGTAGGTGAATGGGCAGCAAACATTGATCTGGATTATGTCCTGCCTCACTTTCACGAGGCTCGCGTCACATAAATGACAATAAAAGGGTGATTGTAAAGTGCTCCAATCAACGCCGACCGTAGCTTCATGAGTTCCCCACCTGGAACCTGCACAAGTGTGCGGGACGTGTTGCGCACGAAGTGAAAATCTTTCGGGAAGTGACAGGGGAGGGGCTGATATTATGATGTTTATTTATTTATTTATTCACAGATACCTGCAGCGCCCGAAGGCATTATTGCAGAGGGGGCGTACAACGAAAACAAGCACTATAAGTGCTATAGTCAGGTGATGAGACATTCAAACAACGCACGGAACAGCCATGAAATACTGCAATATCAGGCACACACACGCACACATTAATGATACAGAGTTAAGATTAAGTGAATCAATAAATAAGACCACGAATAAAAGCACGAAATGCTTCAACAGATGTGCAGTCAACGACGTTTTTGAGGAGTTTGTTCCAAACTGACATGACATGCGGAAAGGAAGAGTTCTGATAAACGTTTGTTCGACATTTGATTTCACGCACCTTAAAATCATGATCACAACATGCAGATACAAAATGTGGCTGCTGAACATACAGAGTTTTGTCAATCCCGGTTTTGCTGAAATAAATGCGATAGAACATTTCTAGTTTACTGCGCATGCGCCTATTACTAAGAAGTTCCCAACCGATAGGTTCCTTTATTGCTGGAGCGCTGTGTCGAAAGTCGTAATCATTGACGACAAAACGGGCTGCACGGTTCTGTACGCGTTCTGAACAATCCGATAACGTAATCATACAGGCATCCCACACCACGCTAGCATACTCAAGAATAGGTCTGATGTGTGTGAGGTACAATAATTCTTTTATATCTGTTGGGGCTTTATGGAAATTACGCCGGAAGAAGTTCAACATTCTGGATGCTTTGCCTGCCACATACTCAGTGTGGGTTCTCCAAGTAAGGTCCTCTCTGAAATGTACACCGAGGTACTTAAATTCAGAAACTTTTTCCAAAGGCGTAGAATTTAAACAGTACAAGAGTTTATTTGGTTACGTTTTCGTGTAAAAGCAACATATTTACATTTGTTTGAATTCAGCATCATTTTCCACTTGATGCACCATCGATGGATGTTGTCTAGATTTTGCTGTAGGGTGCGAACATCATGTTCGGCGACTATTGGGCTGTACACGACGCAGTCGTCTGCGTACAAGCGGATTTTACAGGAAATGTTCAGGACAATATCATTAATATAAATTAAAATAACAAAGGCCCCAAAACTGACCCCTGAGGTACACCGGAAGTAACATCTGCAGAGTGGGATGTAAGAGCATTAATTAAAACATATCGTGATTTATCGGAAAGGTAGTCGCGAATCTATGAAATAACAGTGGGGTGGATCCCGAGGGGCGAAGTTTATGCAATAGAAGGGCATGCGGTACGCAGTCAAACGCTTTCTTAAAATCTAAAAATATGCAGTCAACTTGATTTCCAGTGTCATAACACGAAATAATATCATGACTGAATTCCAACAGTTATGTAGAACATGAAAGCCCAGACCTGAAACTATGTTGTACATTCGTAAAGAAGTTGTTATTTTCCAAGTGTTCTATAACGGCACTGAAGCTAATGTGCTCTAGAATCTTGCAGTTTACGCTTGTGAGGGAAATTGGTCGCTAGTTTGAAACGTCAGTTTTGGAGCCACTTTTGTGGATTTTAACTATGTTAGCTGTTTTCCATTCTGTGGGAAGACAACCAGAGTCTAACGACTTGTTATACAGCGGAACCAAATAATGTGCTACCACCTCAGCGCATGCTTTCAGAGCATAAGATGAAACTCGATCACAACCAATAGTGGTTTGACCATTAAGCAGTTGCTTCAAGATTCCATTATACGTAACTGTAATAGGTGGCATAGGTGTAGAAATAACTTGGATGGTTTCAGGAAATTCTGCGCAAAACGGGAGCACTTAAAACAGACCAGAAATGGCGATTAAAATAACAAGCTTTGTCATAATCATTAGTGACGTCAGCGCCGTCAACTGATAGGTGTGGAATGCCAACCTGTTCCCTTCCATGAGATTTTAAAAACTTCCTTAGCTCCTTAGGGTTACGCTGAATTTTATCGCCCAAAGAAGCGAAGAATTTATTTTTTTGAATCTTTAGTTTAGCTTTGATATCGCGCTTGCTTGATATTGCTTGAAACGTACATGAGCAACGGCTTTTTGAGTACGAGGTGAGAAGGCGGTGCGGCTTTCTGACCAGTGCATGGATATCCCGATCGAACCATGGCTTGTCATTTCGCTGTTTGCAAGACACCACTTTTGACGGTACATGTATGTCAACAAGAGTTTTGATTTGTTTTTAAAGAGTGCCCAAGTGTTCTCACAGGTTAATGTATGGGTGCGGTTTAAAAAATCGGGCAGGAAGGAAACAAGATCTCGTGATAAGGATGCATAGTCACCTTTGTTGCAAAAATGAACTTTCCTCGATTGTTTATGCACAGTCCGCGCAACTGACACCGTAAAACTCGCAACGACACAGTTATGATAACTTAGACCAGGGATTATTAATACCTTATCAGCTGGCGAGGTTGTGTTTGAGAAAACTAAATCCAAAATGGAAGAGCTCGAGTGTTGTTGTCTAGTAGGCTCATTTACAAGCTGAGTTAGATCATTAACTGCGATGAGCTCTGCAAAGGCTAACGCCAGTGCAGACTTGTCGGCGAGTATGGGCTTTTTATCCTTCCATTCTACGTTGGGCATGTTGAAATCACCACCGGAGATAAGATCATTATTCAGTGTGGGAAGGAACCGCGACAGGTCATTGTAGCACTCGACACAATTTTGACCAGGTGAGCGATAAAAGGACCCTACTGTTAGGATACCAACACTGCGCTTCGAAATATTGCACCACACCGATTCACTGCAAGCTGAAGACAGTGCTATCGGCTTCGAACGGAAGCATGTCCTAGCAAGTACAAAAACACCAACCCGTGAGTGTCCCTGTCACTCCGGTGCACGTCATAGCCAGAAGGGAAGACCTCAGCGTCACCAGTAGAATCATGCAACCAGGATTCGGTACCGAGTACGACGTCAGGCTTTATTGAAGATATCCAAGTGGTAAAATCGTGAATTTTATTTTTTAGGCTACGACAGTTCACAAGAAAAACTAGCTCATCGGCCCCCGGATTCGACCGACGAGGATGGGGAAAATATGAAGACGCGTGGCGAGGCCGATCCTCAGCAGCTAGCTATCTTTCAGTTTTGACAACCGTTTCAGAGGCGGCGTCATAGGTGAAGCATCGGTTGTTGGCGTATAACTTGTTGAAACGCACCTTAAAGGGCACATCTAGTTAGCGCGCATAGGCAACAAGCTTAGACTGCGCATGGCGCGCAGAAGGACTCAAATCTTCTCGGATAGCAAATGACTTGCCTTTAAGCTTCCCACCAAACGACAAAATGCAGTCCTTATCTTTGAAAGCGCAAAATTTAAGAATTGTGGGTCGCCTTTTATTTGCATCGTACTTTCCCAAACGGTGTGCATGCTCAATGCCAGCGACAGACACCGGTTGTCCTAATTCAGACTGAAAAAAAGCTAGAACCTTTTCCTCCGATTGCTGCCAGGTCTCAGTTGCACTATCCTCTACACCAAAAATTAGTAGGTTATTTTTTCTGGATTGATTGTTAGTCTCATCAATGAAAGTGTTTAGGGAGAAAACATCACGTGGCAATTCAATAAGGTGTAACTCATCACGGTTCACTTTAGACATAGTTTCTTCAATAGTATGTACTCGATCTAGCAGTCGGTCGAGCGTGCTAACCATATGGCACAGTGCTGCGCTTTGACGGATTGCAAGTCCTCGAGGAATCTTGCTTGACCTCCTTCTAGCTTTTTAAGGGTCCTCAAGAGATCGTCAATAGTGACCGCAGCCGCATCCTCAGGGTCAGGGTTTGTCTCCACATCTTCCGACACTAGCAAGACCAAATGCGACCTAGCACTGTACGCGCCAGAAAGCATATCGAGACATTTTCGGATTCGGTAAAACAAATCGTTTGGGCACGGCACCGCAATAATACATCGGTTTGAGGTACGAAAACAGTATGCATTTCGCATGTAACTGACCTGGGTAAACAACTGACGTGTGCACATCGAAGAGGCAATGTCGTGCCCCGGGCGGCGCTTGCAGTAACGCCCCTTATGTAGCTGGGTCATATCGCTGGGATCGCCTATCACTCCTAGTTGCCAGACGATTTCTTTTGCAGAAGCCAACGCTGGGGAAATTGCCTTGATGATCGGGAGAGGTACGGCTGTAGGCAGGACGTGCCTTTCCAAGGGACTTGGAGCCGGGACAGAAGAAGTTGGCGGGGCTGGTTCCAGTGAAGTTGGAAAATCGGTTGACGCCAACGATGACAGCAGCGTGAAAGCCAGGACCTGGGTAAACAACTGACGTGAGCACATCGAAGAGGCGATGTCGTGTCCCCAAGCGTTCGGCGTGATAAATTTTCGGGATTTCAGTCAAGCAGTCGTGAACATAGTTGTGATGAAAACGGTTTGGCATGTCTATGGCGCGCACCATTTCTCTGAGACTATCTCGCATCCTCTATCGCAGTACCTTAGTCTCTGCTACGCGTGCTTTCTGATATTGCCGACGGGCTCGGTATGTGGTGATATTTTATCGTGATAGAATAAAAAAAAGAATTGCGCTCGCTTATTTGCATAAAAGTCGTCATTAGTGCAATTACTATTTGAATAAACAAATTTATACGTTTTATTTTACCTCTAATCTCAAAGAATTTTTGGGCTAGAACTTTTATATTGCAGCTTGACATGGCTCACAAAACCAATGCATGACAGCGTCGATATAAATTGTTACCACTCTGCGATTGGAAATAGCATAGAAGTACGAAACCGCCATCACCGTACAGTAATGACTTTGGTTAGTTATTCAAGCAGAACTAAACGCATTTCGCATAAAGAAAGAAACAAATAATACATCGAAGAATTTGAAATGCATACTTCAAAATTTCGCGGTACACTTAAACTCCACTTTCGTACTCTTACAGTGTTCTTTATTTCTAAAATTTTACTATAATTTTTACTATCATTAACAGAATTTTTAAGCTTTAATTTACGTTTTTTTGCCATAAGACGTACAAAGTCGTTTTTTTCACCATGTCGGAAGAGCGGCCCTCTGTGGTCCTCGGTTAGCGTGACTGGCTGACGATTAAAGGAACCGCCCCAGCTGACCATTGTTCTTTCCAGCCAAACTGCTTTCCTTTTCTAACAAACACTACATTATGTTGGAAGAATGACTTCGCTACCCTGGAAACAAATAAGGAATTGCATACTGACGTCATCAATTTTGCACTGTGATATTGCTGTGGGTTGCTTGAATTACCCGCGCGAGGTCATGTGGTTGTGAAATGACGACCCACTCGACCAATCCTTATCTTTTGGACACAATATCACTGGCCCCTAGAACATCAGGTTTCCCGCTGAAAGGGCGTTTAACGCTATTGCATTAATAAAGCAGCATTTATACAATCACAGCAGAGCCAAGGAATTACTTAAAAGTAGGTTTGGTTTATGGCGGTTTAACGTCCCAAAGCTACTAAGGCTATGAGGGACGCCGTACTGGAGGGCTTCGGAAATTTCGACCACCTGGGGTTCTCTAACGTGCACTGACATCACACAGTACACGGAGACATGATGAAACAACGAAGCGCACATACGCGAGGGTGCCGTTGGTAACAGCTTGGAAAAACCATTCTCGCAGATGCTTAAAAGAAAATAGATCGGCAGATTGATACCCATTCAGTACGTATTCAAGGTTGCGCTATAGTGGCTGAATCTTGTAGTTTGACGGAGATTAGGCGTAAACCATACGTCTTTACTATAGTTATGTGTTTTTTAGGCCCAGGACTTGCGCCTTGACCGAAGAAATGTTTGTGCTCATGTAGCCGAGAAGACGAAAAATGTGAAAACGGACGTCGCATATGATAAACTCTGACATAATTTGTGTTCATAAAATTGGTTTTGGTGGAGTGCAAGAAGAGAAAATTAGGACATCGCGAATAGCCGCTTTTTGTAGGACAAACATTTAAAACATTTCTACTTGTTGTGTTTTGTCCAAAAAAACTACAGTAATTTAAATGAGAGGTCAGTAGTGTCTGATCATATTGCTACCAGTTGTCGTACTAGTTGTCGCAGAAAGTTTTCTGTAGAAGCTACGGTCTGCAAATCCCAGCCATGTTGCAAGAAAACACTAGCTCAAATGTCTTATATTCATGCATTCTATTCATTTTTCTCGAGAATGTCAATTAACGTGATTAAATTTCAGACCTTTCTTCCCTGGACAAAAAAAAAACTGATTTAGTTTTTCTGCCCTACCTGCAAGTTTATTCAATTGGGACCATGCAAGGAACTGGTGAATACTTGTGCAAGGAGTATTTCTTGGGCGTTTTTAACCTTTTAACGCTGCTCTACGAAGCAATGTTTCAAAGACACAAATTCCTATTGGAAATTCTCATACGCATCCTAAAATAACCGTGAGGAAAGGAATGTAGCCGCATTTGCAATCACAAAAGAACTGAGGATTGGGCGAGTTGGTGGTGATCCACTGTAGAAAAAACCAGCGCTTACAAACACGGACAGAGGACAAGGGAAACAGACTGACGGCGCTGAACTTACAACTGAATTTTATTCATACGTACGCAGTCAATTTATACATTTACACAGACATGCGCAAAGACACCTTGTCAAACCCGGATACACTGTTGCCACTCACAAGCTTAAAAATAGAGAAAACAAAAAACAGCAATCATGCATTCAAGGCACGTGTGTCAATACCTCACCCTCCCTACCCAAAATGAAGCAGGCTCATTTCCCTCCCTGACAAGCTAATCGAGGATTTGCTTACGCATCCCTCGCCCTTCCTGATGATGTGAAATGCTTCCGCGATCTCCCTCGTGCGCTGATCATGATGTACAAACAACACTTCCGTGTCAACAAAATACGGAACACAATCACACGTGAGGCAGTGTTGTGCTACATTTCTATTATCTCTGCTGCTGACCGAATTGGCGTGTTCTGTGAGGCGAATGTTGATACAACGGCCCGTCTGGCCGATGTACACACGGCCGCAAGACAAAGGGATAAGATACACCACTCCCTTCCTACAGGCAACGTACTTGTTTCCATGCTTAACTTTGCAAACATTCTTACTATCCTTCCCCTCGCGTTTCCTCTGCACTGCAGCCCCTACTTTTGCTAGTTTATTGGGAGCAGAAAAAAACCAGGCTTACTCCGTATCGAGCCCCTACTCTCTTAAGCCTGTGAGATACTGCGTGAATGTACGGCATAACTGCCACATTTCTTTCTTTAGAACCTGTACTAAGTTCTGAGGAGTGGCCCGATGCCTTCACCTTTTTGGACATCTTTTCAGCACAGGACACGATAAGGGCCTCCGGGTACCCTGCATCCCTGCACCTGCTTGCCTGCGTAAGGAGGCTGTTTCCCATCCTATGGTGGCATGATTTAGTCACAGCCATACCAAGGCGGCTCTTAACAATACCTGTTTTTACCACTTTAGAATGGAAGGAGCCATAGTTGAGCAACGGTTTCGCGCTCCGAGGGGAGTACTCCCAACAGACATGATTCGGTTCAAAGGTTAATTTCAAATCAAGAAACTGCAGGGATCCCTGTTGAGGCACTTCATGTGTAAACTCTAGTCCTGAAGCATTGCGGCCGAAAACATCAAGGACGTGAGACACGCAACCAGGGCTTGGAGACTTTGCTAGTACCAAAAAATCATCGACATAGCGGAAAATGCGAGTGCCACTACCAGCCAGCTCTTCATCCACTAGTCTATCAACTCTTCCTAGAAAAATGTTGCTTAGAATGGGGGCTACCTTAGAGCCTATGCAGACCCCAGATTTTTGCACATAAAACTGGCCGTCCCACACTACATACGTGTTGTTGAGGTAAAAAACCAAAAAGTTCCATGAAGGACGCAGTACTAATCCCACACCTGTTTTGAAAACTGCATTCATCATTGTCTTCCGTGATGCACTCCTGAACGTACTGCATAAGTTGAGCATGTGGGAGCGAATAGAACAAGTCAACAACATCAATGCTGAAACCCAGGCACGTGGCAGGATTCTCCTTCAGGAGCAGGTTTGTAAGGGCTTCTGAGTTGGGAATAAGGAATGGGTCGATAACATTAAGGGCCGATAGGTGCTTTGAAAGAAAGGTGGAAACAATCAACTGCCAAGAGCTACGCTCAGAAACAATGGTTCTGAACGGAATATCCGGTTTGTGGGTTTTGGCTGTGAAGAACATTTCCAGTACGGAACATTCAGCACCCTTCACCCTCCTCGCCAAACCCTCTAGACTACACTTCTGAAGGAGATCCCATGCCTTCTGCTTACACCGAGATGGCTGGGCCTTAACAATTCTAAAATTCTTTAGCACCGCCTCATGTGCTTTCTTAGCAAAAGCATCCTCAGAAAGTACTACAAAAAATCCCTCTTTGTCGGCTTGCATGGCCCGCAGCCGATTTTCACATAAATAGTTAACCAGAGAACGGAACTTGTTACGTTGACCATGCGTACTCCCACTACCAGCGACCGCATCAATGCATTCAGACACACATCTGGGTCTCTCCTCAACGGGGGCTTTAAACGCAACATGACGCGCGAAGGCCAATTTCTCAACAACTTTCATACCGGGTTCCAGGCAATGAAGACGTTACGTCTTGGACCCAAGTATTGCCTGGAACCCGGTATGAAAGTTGTTGAGAAATTGGCCTTCGCGCGTCATGTTGCGTTTAAAGCCCCCGTTGAGGAGAGACCCAGATGTGTGTCTGAATGCATTGATGCGGTCGCTGGTAGTGGGAGTACGCATGGTCAACGTAACAAGTTCCGTTCTCTGGTTAACTATTTATGTGAAAATCGGCTGCGGGCCATGCAAGCCGACAAAGAGGGATTTTTTGTAGTACTTTCTGAGGATGCTTTTGCTAAGAAAGCACATGAGGCGGTGCTAAAGAATTTTAGAATTGTTAAGGCCCAGCCATCTCGGTGTAAGCAGAAGGCATGGGATCTCCTTCAGAAGTGTAGTCTAGAGGGTTTGGCGAGGAGGGTGAAGGGTGCTGAATGTTCCGTACTGGAAATGTTCTTCACAGCCAAAACCCACAAACCGGATATTCCGTTCAGAACCATTGTTTCTGAGCGTAGCTCTTGGCAGTTGATTGTTTCCACCTTTCTTTCAAAGCACCTATCGGCCCTTAATGTTATCGACCCATTCCTTATTCCCAACTCAGAAGCCCTTACAAACCTGCTCCTGAAGGAGAATCCTGCCACGTGCCTGGGTTTCAGCATTGATGTTGTTGACTTGTTCTATTCGCTCCCACATGCTCAACTTATGCAGTACGTTCAGGAGTGCATCACGGAAGACAATGATGAATGCAGTTTTCAAAACAGGTGTGGGATTAGTACTGCGTCCTTCATGGAACTTTTGGTTTTTTACCTCAACAACACGTATGTAGTGTGGGACGGCCAGTTTTATGTGCAAAAATCTGGGGTCTGCATAGGCTCTAAGGTAGCCCCCAGTCTAAGCAACATTTTTCTAGGAAGAGTTGATAGACTAGTGGATGAAGAGCTGGCTGGTAGTGGCACTCGCATTTTCCGCTATGTCGATGATTTTTTGGTACTAGCAAAGTCTCCAAGCCCTGGTTGCGTGTCTCACGTCCTTGATGTTTTCGGCCGCAATGCTTCAGGACTAGAGTTTACACATGAAGTGCCTCAACAGGGATCCCTGCAGTTTCTTGATTTGAAATTAACCTTTGAACCGAATCATGTCTGTTGGGAGTACTCCCCTCGGAGCGCGAAACCGTTGCTCAACTATGGCTCCTTCCATTCTAAAGTGGTAAAAACAGGTATTGTTAAGAGCCGCCTTGGTATGGCTGTGACTAAATCATGCCACCATAGGATGGGAAACAGCCTCCTTACGCAGGCAAGCAGGTGCAGGGATGCAGGGTACCCGGAGGCCCTTATCGTGTCCTGTGCTGAAAAGATGTCCAAAAAGGTGAAGGCATCGGGCCACTCCTCAGAACTTAGTACAGGTTCTAAAGAAAGAAATGTGGCAGTTATGCCGTACATTCACGCAGTATCTCACAGGCTTAAGAGAGTAGGGGCTCGATACGGAGTAAGCCTGGTTTTTTTCTGCTCCCAATAAACTAGCAAAAGTAGGGGCTGCAGTGCAGAGGAAACGCGAGGGGAAGGATAGTAAGAATGTTTGCAAAGTTAAGCATGGAAACAAGTACGTTGCCTGTAGGAAGGGAGTGGTGTATCTTATCCCTTTGTCTTGCGGCCGTGTGTACATCGGCCAGACGGGCCGTTGTATCAACATTCGCCTCACAGAACACGCCAATTCGGTCAGCAGCAGAGATAATAGAAATGTAGCACAACACTGCCTCACGTGTGATTGTGTTCCGTATTTTGTTGACACGGAAGTGTTGTTTGTACATCATGATCAGCGCACGAGGGAGATCGCGGAAGCATTTCACATCATCAGGAAGGGCGAGGGATGCGTAAGCAAATCCTCGATTAGCTTGTCAGGGAGGGAAATGAGCCTGCTTCATTTTGGGTAGGGAGGGTGAGGTATTGACACACGTGCCTTGAATGCATGATTGCTGTTTTTTGTTTTCTCTATTTTTAAGCTTGTGAGTGGCAACAGTGTATCCGGGTTTGACAAGGTGTCTTTGCGCATGTCTGTGTAAATGTATAAATTGACTGCGTACGTATGAATAAAATTCAGTTGTAAGTTCAGCGCCGTCAGTCTGTTTCCCTTGTCCTCTGTCCGTGTTTGTAAGCGCTGGTTTTTTCTGCAATCACAAAGCACGTTTTTTTTTTTTCAAATTCATTTTTTTAACATTGAAATTTCTTAAAAGCAGAATGTCAGTGAGATCTGAGACAAATTTTATCGACTTCACAGTGTGGAATTTCGCATGCTTGCTATACAAAGACAACCTTATAGTGCAATGTGTTTGCAAATTACTGACATCAAGCTAAAGAAGTGCGGCGAGTTGCTTGTTTCTTTGTACGGCTGCGCGCGTCATGCGTAGCAGCTGCGGCGTCTCTTTGAACGCCGATCAAAGCATTCCAGATGCAGCGTCCAGTGGCGCGCCGGCGCTGCTGGCGTTTGGCTTATGTTGAACCAAGGCCGATGCGGGATGTTATGGGGGCGAATTCGAACCCTGGGTCTGTCTTCGATATTGTGAAGGTGTAGGTAGCGCAACCACGGGACGAACCACGAAGAAAAGAAAGAGACACACACAAGGGTGTACCAACTACCAACATCATGTACCAACTAGGCCCAACCCAAGTTTTATTGAGTTCCTTTCTAGTTCTGTGGGCCCTTATTTTTGCGTGTCCTCCCCTTCTTCTTCTTCCTTGCGCTTGTGTGTGTCTCTGTGTCTTTTCTTCGTGGTTCGTCCCGTGGTTGCGCAACCTACACCTTCACAACCTTATGTACCAACTAGGCCCAACCCAAGTTTTACTGTCTTCTTTAAACATGTGGCACCTTTTTCCACTCACCAGGGTGATAGGCTAGCGGGTTAATGGCCTCTCCGTCCTCGGGCTCCCTCATGGCTGTTGGGGAGTGAGGAACGCGGCACGCCGGCGAGGCTTAGCGCAGCGGCGCGGCTGCCAGGGACGTTTTCACCGGGTAGTTCACCGAGATTGTCGGGCACATCCAACAGATGGTAGCGATTAGGGTCTGGGTACCTTCCATGGTCCGGTGAGTGCTTGATGGGTCCTAGAAAGGCCATAGCTGGGCACAGGAACAAGCCGATACGAAACGCGTCGGCTCGCTCGGACCCCTATCGTCTGACCCGCGGTCGAGTCCAGGCCCGGAGACTCAAGCAAAGATAACCCAACTGGGCGAAGACGTTGCCAGTACCTTTGGGATCTTTGACAGCCATCTAAAGAAGTAGTATTAGTCCAAAAATGTGGAAATAAAGTTACTGGTGATGGTGATGATGCCATCACTCTATCAAAAAATTTGTTGGCGGTTTGGAATTGCTAAGCCCGAAATATTGGGCAGAAGCATGTTTTTGACAGCTGGACACCACCGCCGCGTACCTCAAAGCGCGATTGGGGTGTCCACTGACACAGGGAGCCAGTTATGCCCCTTTCTATTCCTTATAATCCACATAGTCTAAAACATTGGCAACGCAAACGACAAGGAACCCAATGAACACTGACCACCGATTGCTCCAGTGCCGCGTTTCTGCCAAAACGTAAGCCCAAATGCAAGCACCTCACGTCTCTCTGTCACTATCGCCACATAGATCAAAACGCGCTAGAGGTGCCCACTGACCCAGTGAGTAAGCTATGTGCGGTACCTATCCTTTCGTGACTTTTTCACACTGATGGAAATTGATAAAGATGAAGGCATGCAATGCAGAGTGAGGGAGTACGGCAGTTTAACACGAGGCGCAATCAGCTGCGGCGATAGCATATCGTCAATAGTGAATAAAGAAAAAAAAAAGGCGTGATAGCATAGAGCTCTCGCGCAGTGGCTAGCGAAGCTGATCTGCTCACGTCGCTACGGGTTCGAACCCAGTCGCGGCCTCATTTATATTACTTCCGGAGGTATCTAAGAACCTCATACAAACCTCGGCCTTAATATGGTTGCTATTTAAATTGTACTTTCGCACGAAAACTGAGCAACAGCGTTATTGTACCATGGTTTGTGGTTGCGAATGACCGATGACAATTGGCCTTTGTACCTCGCCTTCAAAAATATTCTGAATTCTAACTAGTCTAAACTGCTGCATATGTAGCAATTCCTACCCAAATACCATCACTTCTTCTGGTCTATCGGCGACTGCAGCTGTGGCAGATATGTGAGAAAGTTTTTCATACGTGCATTTTTTAGCTCAAAAAACATGAAGTGCTGCAATGAGTTTTGCCGTCTTTGGCCGTCACAATCAGATGACAGTGCCCAAGCACACGAATTTTTGCTTTTGTCCAAGGTTGACGTTTTCTGTTGAAGAGTTCTTGAAACATTTCTGGCATCGCAATGGGCAGCTTTGATATGTCAGTGAAGGTGCACACAACCCATCGCGTGTTTAAGTGGCTTGATTATGTCTCGCCTGAGGCCGTACGTCAGATCCTTCGTTTCCAAAAAACGCGTTTTGTTGTTGCATAACAGGATACATTTAGGACTTTAAGTCACTAACGACATGTTGGAAGCGCGATGTGTACCAATTACATCTCTATGGTAAATATGAATATTAAGGAGAAAACGTTTAATCACTCATCGTTGTCGACAGGTTGTCAGAAGAGGTGTGGCGCTTTTTCTAGTCAGACCAGAAAAGAAATTTTTGTGCACGAAGGGATTCGAGCCACCATTCTTCCGTTCCGCAGTCGAGCGTGGTAATGGTTGCGCTACTTCCTGCCAACGCTTATGTAATTCTTCTTGTCTAGGACGCTGAAGAGTGTTTGCAGAAAGGCGTCGAATCAGACGGATGCCTCCCAAACGCCCTCCAGTGCCTCCAGTGCCTCCAGCATTTAAGCAATTGTACTTAATTAACATCTTAACCACACATCAGTGACACAAGAAGCAGCACCGCGCTAAAGGCTGTCGCCTCGCCACACTTTATTTCAACAAAGTGCGCCCTTCAACTTTTTTCTGCCCAATCGAGGCATTCCAGCCGTTAGTTTCTCGAACATACTAACAAGCGGCCGGCTTCATTTTCCCACATTTTCATGCTGGCTTTGTTATATAAATACGAAGAAAGGCTGTTGTTAGGCGGAAAAAGCAACGTTGCTGATCACTTAGGGAGTCGCCCTTCCAGGTTAAGAATGCCGCACATGTTGTATGCGTGAGTGAAAGTTCTCAGGGCGCACTCAGACGAAGTCAAAGCAGCTGATATTACGACAATAGCATTGGGAGGGATAGTACGTCGTGGGAATTTCAGTTGTACAGTATCGATATCGCTTACGGAAAACACGGGTGATCTTTTCATTCGCGTGAACCGCGTCATAGAGTTGCTCGTCTCTTGGAACACCCGCGCCATATGCTGCCTCTGTTGTCTTGTCATTCGTGTTGATCTCTTGGCATTCATGTGGAGTGGAAATGCTGCAGTGCATAGCAGTCGTGCCGGTTTTAGTCAACAATGTGTACTATAAGTGGTGTTCAGTTGTACTGAATTTAATAGCCATTTATTGCCTTGAGGAGATGAAACATTTGTTAAGCCATTTCTTCTTGCTTCTTGATGGTAAATTAGGTGGTCTGCTCGGCGTTTGGCACATAAATGCAGTATAAGATGTTTACCAACAAAACCCTGCTCACGATTGCCTGCATGCTTACCAGCACTGCTAGATATTAATTTTATCGACCACGTTTTAAGCAGATATGAAGACAAAACACATGAAATTACCCGACACTAAGAGAAAGGGCCTGCTCTTTATTACCGTCCCACCTATATAAATAAATACTTGAATGACAGAACTGTGCTCTTTATTGACAGAAAAAAAACTAGTCCAGGGGGACAGGGAACCCAGCCAACTGAATTAGTTAACGACCTGACAAGTTCGTATTCTTCTATTCGATGCTCTTGCCTTGAATTTCACACCTGCGCCTCTTCATTTTTGCTTCGAAAAGCTAATACGAAGACAGCGACACATGTGGTCGGCATGTGGCGAACAAAGGTTCTTGCTTCCCCAGCAATAAATTTATTCTGGTTGTTTTCCAAGTCAATAAAAGTCAGGACACTCACAATACGACCGTATAGTAGAGGCTAAGAAACCTGTAATGTAGACTTGGAGCAATGGGGAAGGTTGGATGGTTTCGTGTTGCGGCTGATAACTCATCCCTTGATTGTGGTTGCTGACACATTTGGCTATCAAAAATCTTGTTATCGCTGTGGTAAAAGCATCGGTAAAACTGAAAGAAGTAGGAAACCATTTTTTTCTGAAAGCTGCCATAGGCGCCTGTTTTTCAGCTCGAGCCAATTTCAGTTAATTTTAGTCTTTATCATAGACGACGAGGTTCAGAAAACGGACAAGTAAAGAGACTGAAAACGAATCAGTGCACTCAAACACAGTGAAATGCCCTCTTTCCTTCAGTAGCGACGCAGCCCCTCTAGCATCAAACTCTTGCGGCAAAGCTATCATGGCAACTGCGTGCATGAAAGTCATAATTATTTCTTTCGCAACAATATTCTTTATAGAATTGCCTGGAAAGGTAATATCGGAGAGAAGCCATGGTACCAGGAATGGTAAGTTGGAACGTTCAGCTACAGTTGCTTCAACACTGACTGTATGACTGAGTTTTGTTCCTAGCCAGCTTAAGCTCGTCAAAGGGTAGCAAAGTTAAAGACTTAGTTTAGCGTGCTGTACACTCCACGAAAAAACAACGATTGAGATTTAATGAACCATTCCGGAATCGATCGAGTGGATTCGAAACATGTGAAAGTACCACTGCTTCGCTTCGCAATACGAAATAGATACGCTGAAGATATCACCTTGATTCGAAGATCTAAACTGCGCGGCTTTTGTTATTTCCTTCACTTTTGTGTCACCCAAGGTTGTAGTTTCGCTGTGTTTTATGACCCGGGCAGATTCGGGCAGAGTTGGGCAGATTTCGTATGCGACTGGGGCCATGCGGTTATTCTTCCTTATTTCTTGTCGCTGCGAGCGGAAACGCATGCCACAAATTAAAGAAGGGACCGCTATATAAGTTTCCTGGTCGTTCAACAACGAGCTCGGTGTTTAAATTACCCACAATGCCATCACATTACAGCAAGGCTCTTTAGGCTACCCCATTTCTTCCGCGGCTCTTTGGCGGCAAGTTAACACACTTCGTTACAAAAGCCAAATTTTGTATTTGACACATGGCAGTCATTCATATGACCACGGGCATAGAAAGTAATGCTAAAAGGTGCAAGCATAAGCCCTACAATATACGGATTTCCTGCTATCTGAAAAATGTGCGTGATTAGGCCACAAATATTTTGCCCCAAGCGCACTCTGGAGGTAGTGAATGTTTGACATTGAGATTTTCGATATAAAAGAAACGTGATGGTTCCAGTGAAGGTTTCTGTTTATGTGCAGACTTTAGGAACTCATATCCAGAAACAGGTGTCGGCTAATTTCCATTCACGGTACAGTCAAACATGACACGCTGTTTCTTTTGTGGTACAGGTAATAAACCACTTTCTGATAGTTCGCAGTCATCGGACACAGTTTGCGCCGTTGCGTAAGGCGACAATGTTCTGTGTTGAGTTGGGGTTGATGAGTTTTGAGGTAACTAGAGATCGCGGCATGAAATCATCAGCATAAAGCCTAATTTCACGCCTATTATGTCGTGTATGAAAACTGAGAACAGTAAAGGGCCCAAAACGGACCCTCGTGGGACAGATGGGAGAGCCGATAATATACTCGAGGATTTTTCGTTAGAAAGATATTATTGATGTCGCCACGTTTGGCATGATTTGGGCCAATTGCATAGTTTTGTGATGTTTTTAGGATAACTGAAAGTTTAATCAAAAGTGTTGAGTAAAAAATATTATCAAACGCCCTTGTGCCACGTAATAAATTGCGTCTATTTGGCTGCATTCGAAAACAGCTGAGACAAAGTTATTATTGTTCGTGCGAGTTGAGTTTAGATGAAGAACCGGGGTTTCAAACTGCGTTCCGCCGGTGAATGAATTGAGCAGGGTTTCGAAAAAAAACAGTGATGTGCCATTGAATGCTGAAATAATTTGCACCATGTACAGGCTTGGTCAAAAGATTCCAAGCCATGGAGTCTGCTTTCAAGCATTGTAGTTGGGCCCTGAAGAAGCCTGTAAACCTGCATCACTAATGAACAAGGAGTGCTTGCAGACAGAGCCAGCAACTCCTTACGCCAAGCTATATGCGAAGCAAGAAGAACCACTACTAAGGACAGGACCTGTAGCTAACACGCACATGTGTCTGACAAAAACGCATCATCAAGAAAAAAGGCCACACGGCGCATAACATTAAATCACCTATAAGGTTAGAAGGACACATGAGAAAGAGAAGTTCTCCTGTATCAATGAGAAGCTGGTTTTTAAATGTGATACAAAACACTCGCGATAAAAATGGAGCTTTCATAAGTTGTGAGCGAACAAAAAAAGAGGCTGGTTGAGCGCGCAACACACAGGAGACTTTTGCATGCAAAAAGCATGCGTGCTTCTCAGAACACAGAGCAGAATACGCTTCTGCAGCTAAAGACGGCATACACACAAGCACTTCTTCAAACAAACATTAACATCACCTCAACAATGCTCTACAACTTCGGATGGCCCGACACAGCTCACTCTACCAGCTGCCAAGTTATCAGGGCAGACAACATATTCTGTACTCATGCAGCACTGCCCTTACCTCCCTTTATTTCCTTTCCCCTCCTCCTTCTTTCTCGAGCGCTTGGCTTCACACGGGCTCTGCAGATGATGATCACGTCCTGAGGCTTAATGGCACATACTGCAGCTGATCGGCGGGCCACAACGGAGCAGGCCCCCTTCTTCACTCGGCCCTAGTGCTAGCTTTAAATAAGTTCCTTCCTCCTCCTCCTCGACTCTTTAATGCGGTGCCAACTAGCACTTTTCGGCAAGGAAGTTGCGATTATGAATCCACAAGCGGGAAGATTTATGAATACCATTTTCTAGCCGACACATGGCTCTTTTATTGCCTGAAAGACGTTAGGACAGCCAGAAAGAGTAAGATAATACTTCTTAATTGATAACGATAATTGGATGAAGTGGTCCACAGTGTCTGCTCAAAACTGCTGCTCGCAGGACTGCCGACGATAGCCAAAGCCAGCGGTTAGCAGCTGGGTAGGGTGGTTTTCACTGTGAGGGTAAAGGAGTATTTTAACTGTAAAAAAAGAGAGCATTAAAGTTTTCAAGAAGCTGTAGGCCACTAACAATAGAAGGAGTAGTATTTTGTTTTAGTAGCTAGGAAGATATATTTTTCGCGGTTAAACACTCTTTAATGAAGTTTTTCGCAGAGTTTATAGTTGCGCTTCACGTGATATTGCTGGGAAGTAATTGTCGATTGCATGAGGGACTAAATTTTGCGCTCAATTTGAGCTTAAATTTGGTATCTTTTGACACTGTCCCTTTAAGTGCATGCCTCTGCCGCTTCTCGGCAGAAAAATGTGACAATTTTATTCCGTTTTCCGCGTGAACCTAGTGGTCGCTGCCGCTAGGTCTCGCGAGAGGATTTGATAAGCTGTCGATAATGGGTTACAAATGTTTTCAGAAATTTTCTCTTCTAGGAAAGTGCTATTTCCATGGAAAGACATTGAATCCTGGAGAAAGCATCACCGGCAAGGGTTGCGTTAAACATAGTTGCATCAGGCAGGACGAAAACAATATTGGTATTATCGGTGTGACGTAAGTTTTTCTGCCAACAATATAGTGCCTACATCCGTTTTATTAGTACGTAACGCTTCTATTAGTACACTGTGGCATAGAATGTTGAAAAGTATACAACAGAAATAGTTGCTCCGGGGTGAATGCTTGTTTGGTAGGTTGTGTTAAAAGAAATTGCTACGAGGCTTTGGAACACTCAATGTTTCGGAGGTTTTCCTTCGAAAAGCGAATTGAAGAATTCTTTTTCAGACAGTTGTGTAATTGGGCATTTCTGATAATTTGAGAAGTAATTTATAAAGAGTAAAAATGAATAATTGAATAACACCATCTGCGGGGCTAGTTGGTTGCGATCCATATGTATCAGCAGCTGAACACCACACAGGAAGAAGAAGGAGAAGAAGGTACAGAGCGCTCTGTACTATCTTCGCCTTCTTCTTCCTGTGTTGTGTTCACGCTGCTGATGCATATGGAGAAAGAATGCAGCCAAAAAATGAAACAGAATACAGCTGGCTGTTCATTATTATATGGTCCTTAAGCAAAAAGGTATTATGCCCTACAGAAAGTGTGGCTAAGAATGTGTTTAGCTTAAAGTCCCAAAATATTTGTTATTGCACCTTCGCCCAGTACGGTTGCGAGGAGAGATGTTCCTTTGTTACCAGTGCTGTACATGCATACGCTGAAGGGAGAAGTGCCCCTAGTAGTTCTTATGTGCGGAAATTCTAAATATCATTAGAATCAAATTAACATAAAAATTCATGTCAGCGATAGCGGAATGCCATATCTGGATTACTGCAGACTGCTGTAGTATGCGCGATTGAGAAAGATGAGATGCAAACAAAATTTCTAAATTAGGCTGTTTAAAGATACATGAAACAGTCGCTCAAAAACGTGATTAGTGCAGGAATATTTATTCTTCCATCCACCCAAGCGCAGCCATACGGCTACAAAGGAAAGCTATACAGCTTTCTGAGAAACTTCTTAGTTAAAGAAAAATTCGTCCTGGTCCGTGGTTCAAACCCAGGACCACCGCTACACCGGAGCAGTCGCTCTACCAACTGAGCTAACCGGGACGGCAAGCTTATGGTAGGGCGAGAGCGAATTGATCAATAACTCGAAGTGGGAACAGTGTTGGTCAAATGTTTAGGGGAATCCCCCAAGGTGGAGTAAATTTGTAATAAGGGAGTATTTACTCATTGGCATCCACCCGAGCGCAGCCATACGGCTACAAAGGAAAGCTATACAGCTTTCTCAGAAACTTCGTAGTTAAAGAAAAATTCGTCCCGGTCCGGGGTTCGAACCCGGGACCACCGCTACACCGGAGCAGTCGCTCTACCAACTGAGCTAACCAATGAGGATGCCAATGAGGGTGGATGCCAATGAGTAATTACTCCCTTATTACAAATTTACTCCACCTTGGGGGATTCCCCTAAACATTTGACCAACACTGTTCCCACTTCGAGTTATTGATCAATTCGCTCTCGCCCTACCATAAGCTTGCCGTCCCGGTTAGCTCCGGTGAAGCGGTGGTCCCGGGTTCGAACCCCGGACCAGGACGAATTTCTCTTTAACCACGAAGTTTCCGAGAAAGCTGTATAGCTTCCCTTTGTAGCCGTATGGCTGCGCTCAGGTGGATGCCAATGAGTAATTACTCCCTTATTAAAAATGAAACTTAGAATGCAGCTGGCTGTTCATTATTATATGGTCATTAAGCAACAAGGTGTTATGCCCTACAGAAAGTGTGGCTAAGAATGTGTTTAGCTTAAAGTCCCAAAATATTTGTTATTGCACCTTCGCCCAGTACGGTTGCGAGGAGAGATGTTCCTTTGTTACCAGTGCTGTACATGCATACGCTGAAGGGAGAAGTGCCCCTAGTAGTTCGCATGTGCGGAAATTCTAAATATCATTAGAATCAAATTAACATAAAAATTCATGTCAGCGATAGCGGAATGCTATATCTGGATCACTGTGGATTGCTGTCTTATGCACGATTGAGAAAGATGAAATGCAAGCAAAGTTGCTAAATGTGTCCGTTTAAGGATATATGAAACAGTCACTCAAAAACGTGATTCTTGCAGCAGTATTAATTCTCCGGTGGAACCTTTATTTTGTGTTCTACTCCATCTCTTCTATGTTTTTCTTCTGCACTTTTTTTTAAGATTTATTTAGTGATATCAGCCATTCATCAAAGATATTCTGTCTAAAAAATTCTTTCGCTGGTCTCACTAATGGCGGAGCTTTATATTGCTTTCATTGCCTCTTTGCTCGAACACAACAAGCGCTTCGAGAAAACAGAGGAAGCGCTCCACTGAATGTATGTGCAGTAAACTTCAATGTATGGTAATATCTGCTAATAGCTCCTGGATGTTAAGGAAGCCAACAGTCATCAAAACTAAGCAAAGCAAAAAGACTTGTTTTTTTTCAAAATTTTTATTGTTATTAATTGAAATTGCTAATGCAATCCCTTTACTGATGAAAGGTTCTTTAATAATGAAATTTTTAGTAACCTAAGTATAAAGTTACAGTAGAAATGCACTGCAGTCATTGTTTAAGAATTCTTCTAGAGGAATGTAACGTCCCAAAGCGACTCAGGCTATGAGGAACGGCGTATTGGACGGCCCCGGATAATTTAGACCACCTGGTGTTCTTTTACGTGTACTGCCTTCGCATGGTGCACAGTCCTGTAGCACGCAGCCTCCATCAAACTGCGATCGCCGAGGCCGGGGTCATACCCGCGTTTTTCGGAGCTGAGTGCGATAACCACTGAGCCACCACCAGTTATAGCCGAATGCTATACCTGGATAACTGTACAGTTTTTCTTAGGCATCATAAAAAAGATGACATACAACTATGATTTGTTGAACGTGCTCGTTTAATCATACATGACAAACTTTCCCAACAACGTGACATCCTAATCACAGTTTTTCTTTGGTGTGCCCTTTTTTGTGTTCTGTGCCTTTTCCGTACTCCCATTCGTCTGTTTTTCTCTCGGAATTCTTTCTCCAAAATTTCTTTAGTGGCACGGTTCAGCCTTCTAACAACTCGGTCAGAAAAAGATACTTTCGATGGTGTCACTAAACATGGAGCTGCTTTCTGTTTTCTTTGTTTCTCTTCTCTTGAGGACAACAAGCACTACAACCAAACAGAGCAAGCGTTCCACAATACGTGGCGAGCTTGTTGTGTTCCCTTTACGTCCTTGTTCGGCCTTGTGGAAATAGCTATCTGATAATAAAACACGGATATAAAGGAAGCTATTAAACATCGAAACCAAAGAAAGCATAAAGGAATGTTCTTTTTACAACTTCCAGTGTTAATTCATTGAGAATTATTATTAGTGTCGAGGTTTTAAATCTGTAAACTAGTTCCGAACCAAGCAGAAAAACAAATTAACCACATGCTGTCGGTGACATCCGCACCCACGACCTCAGAATTTTCAGTCCGGATCTCTACCAAATCAATTACGACGACGGCTGTGCAATCTTCCACATTCGAGAGTATATATGTATTATGTGCCCTAACCTTGAGTGTTCAGCCCCGCCGCCCTTGTCCGCAGCGAATGTAGTAAGTCGTGTATTACCGAGCGCGTCACGTGGAACGTGGCGGAATGGTGAGGGTGGAAATGGTACCAGAACCCTCTTACGCTATATTATGAAGACTGCCAGAACCGAGCCCCTCGTTAAGCTATCCAGCAGACTAGGGTAGGGAAATGAGGGGCTAATTATGGCATACATGAAAACTAAGCCGATGGTCGCCGAAACCAAGCAATGCATAGAGGAATGTCGTTTTTTTTAATTTGTAGTGTTCGCTAAGGAAAAATAATTAGTGTAGTCACTCTATGGCTGAAACCTAATTGTTAAATATTGGAAGAAATAAAACTACTAGCGAACCAGTGGAGTCCGGGCCCATGACCCCCGAATTCCCCTATGCGTTCCTTGGTGTCAATGAATACTAGCTTTGTTTACACAGGGTGGTTTTAGAGCTAAAATCTCTACTCCTGCCATGCTGAGCCTGAAGGACATCTGGTTCTTAGATTTGACCTGTAAGAGGAGGTGCGCTGCATGAGCAAAATCACGCGTGGCAGGTGCCTCGATCTTCATCTTCAGCTTCGTCACCGCAGTTGCGTGCTCGGCAGTAACGTCTGCCGCTCCGCTGGGTGCTGCTCCGCAGCTCCTCCTCGCCAGTTATGGCATGTAATCTGCCACGTGATTCGCTCTTGCGCTTGGCAGCCACGTCCGCCGCTGTGACGGCCACCCCGCTGGACGCTTGCTGTTTCGCTTGTGGCGCGTGATGCATCATGCGATTTGATCTCGCTGAAGTCTTGAAACAATAAAGATGAAGCAAAGCTAAACTGTATCTAACCATGCTTGACACAGCTTTTGCTCTGTATACCCTGGATCAGCTGAGTTAGGCCGCAGCCACTTTTTTGCTGAGTTTTGTATTTTAAGAACTAAGAGATACGTCGGTGCGGTCGCCATGTATGGCATAACGTGCCCCTTATTTCACTACCAGTGAAGTTCGCGGTGCTGTAGTTTGTTTGCCGCATCCGGTCGCTTTATGGGAATGCCCATTAAGTCCCTTTTCTTGGGCCCTCCGCACCACCGCACAGAAAGGGGTCAGTGAACCCAGCGGGAGAACGGAGGCGCCGAATGGCGGGGGATTACAGGAGACGTCAAACTCCCCTCATGGACTCAGTCGTTAGGCGGCATCCTGTGTGCACGTGTGTACGGCGAGGCTGACCCGCGCCACAGTGCGTGGCTCTTTGTACCATGTCTGCAGCGGCATGCTTTGACATATTGTCACGCTAGCTGCAGGCATGAGGAGCGACGACGAGAAACAGATGAGTTGAAATGGCGTTCCTCGAACTTGGCGGCAACCGGACGTTGGGAAAGCGAGTGTTCGCGAAGCTCGCAGCGGGAAAGCATAATTATCCGAAATCGTGATGGTGGAAAGTGTGCATGTGTCGCGATGAGTTACCTTCTTTCCCCAATCATTCATTGGTTGTGTTATTCTTTCCCCAATTGCTGATTGGTGGTATTTTCCTTTCCCCAATAAGTTATTGGGTGGATGTTTGTATAGTACTTGATTGGTTATTCTCCCACCGAGGGCGGGGACTTGGGATTTAAAACCCGCTGCTTCGGCAGGACCGAGGGCTGGTTTCGTCACCTAGAACTGCGAGCCAGTCAAGTGTAAATATGTTTTCTCCTTGCTTGTATCCTCCTTTGTGCTTTTAATTGTTATAAAAAGTTAACCTCTCCTAAAGTGTCCTCTTGCAATGTGATTGAGCAAAACGAATCTGCAAGACGTCAAGAATCCTACAACAATCATCATTAACTAAATTTCCCTCTACGAGATCAAGAGGGAATCCAACTGGCGCAGTCGCGACAGGATTTGCTACGTCTTCCTGCTCGAGGTATCTGACGGAGGGGCGGAGGATCAAGTCGGTGGACACGCTGCAGAGCGGTACGTCCTAAAGGAGGAACGTGAGTCAGCGTCAGAGCGACGCTGAAAGCTTCGGAGACTTCTGGTCATTGTCAACGGGACGTAGGAGGCTCAAGTCAGAGAGAAGCTGAAGGAGCCAGGCGACCGACGTGTCGTGGAGGTGCCAAGTCCGTGAGCTGCGGAAGGAACCAGGCGTCCGCGTTGAGGTTCAAAGAAGAACCAGGCGACCAGCAAGTCAAACGAGGCAGGACAAGTCAGCGAGCTGCTGTGAGAGCCAGGGCTCAACTCAACTCATCCGCATCAAGGAGCCCGCTGTCGTCACTCAGGGCGACGAGATTACCGTGGCAGAGGAAAGCAACCTGCGAGGTAGGAGACCTTTCTGTTTCCTCCGAATTCACCATGTCGGTGTAGTGTTTTCGTGCTATAGATGATAGCACGGAAAAGGGAGATGGCTGCCGTGCGGTACGATCGGGAGGGCATGATGCGATGTTTGGAGACTGAGCAGAAGGCAGAACAGCTGCTTGAAATTGGCAAGTTGAAACTCGAAATTGAACGAGAAAAGATAAAACTTGCACATATGCAATCTAAATTCAACCAGGGAACGAAATCTGATAAAGGGATGTTATTGGCAGCAGTTCAATGTTTTGACTGCATGGAATTTGGGCATCTAATGATTGACTGTCCGAAATCAAAGCGAGAACAGCATGTTCCCGTATTGAGAGTGACCTGTGGGCCAATGGCTATAGGTGTGAAAGCTGCAGCGTTTAGGCAGCAGGGCCCAACCGTGTGTGTCGTGCCAGGAGAGATGGCCGAGGGCATAGGGGCGTTAGTCACGCCTTTGAAGCGCTGCTTGTCAGAGCAAGCCGAGATAGAGGAGACCCAGGAGGCTCATGAGTGTTTTGTTTGTGAACAGGAGTTCAGCATTGAGCAAGAACAGGTTGGCGCAAACTCTGGCGCAGCTGTAACGCTCGACGAAAAGCTAGAGCAGGCGCGCATAACGGGAACACCCTTTGCAGGCGAAGGTAAGCTGGCTGCCAAAGATGAATCGGTTAGCCAGCCGGAGCTGACACTCTGCGCAGTGACAGCAGATGTAGCTGACGGTGTAGCGAAGTTGGTGACACCTGAGACGCACTCGCTGTTAGACCAGATAGAAAGAGAGCGGCTACATCAAGAAAATGAGAGAGCTGATTTGGAAGAGCATTTCAAAATTCGAGACAAATCTGAGACGCCGGTAGAGCTTGAGGCCAATTCGGTAGCTGCAAAAGTTTTTGCAGCAGATTGTGAGCTAACAACGAGCGATGAGGCTGCATTTGATGCCGAGGAAGGAAGGAATGCGCGTTTGATCACTGCAATGGTTTTCGAAGCTGATAAGGAATTGCAGGATTCGGATAATGCGTCTGTCCCTGTGGGTATCGACGTGGAGGAGACACAGTATGCTTCATCGCCAGAAGTGGGGAAGCAAGCTGGTGAAGGTAGTTGTCAGAAAAGAAGGCGTGACAGCACGATTTTCTTTGAAGCGAACGTCGGTGGGCACCTGTACGAAGAGCTAGCGCTACTTGAATCTCGATGCAAAACTACATGCGAAGTAGCCGATGAGAGGCCTGACCCTACTGTGAAACTCAAAGAAGGGGAGAATGCAGACGCGAGGGCAGCAGCAATCTTCATAGCCCGCGGGGAGCAGGTGAGCTCTATTGATCCGACGGCGGCGGCAGCCTTTACATCCGGCTCTGTGCCGAATAATTGTAAATTTTGGTCCAATCTTTTGGGCAAGGCTCAAAAGAAACAAGTGTTGTTTCGAGATGTAGGTGGCTAGAATTTATTTCTGCCAGTTTGAAGCACCGATCTGACATGGTGAATTCTGGAATGTGCAGATTGGTTTCCGGCCTTGTGTGTGCGGGTTGAAATATCCGCTGTGTGCGCGCATATGTGTGTGCTGGCGTACTGACCGGACAGCCGGCGCACGTGTGCGCGTGTTCGTGGACTGACTGGACAGCCGGCGTACGTGTGCGTGCGTGCGTGTGTACTTTTGTTGTTGGACACCGTGGCTGAACTTTAATGTCCCACTGACAACTAGTGTCCGTGTGACATTCTTGGTTAGGAGGAGTGAAGTTCGCGGTGCTGTAGTTTGTTCGCCGCATCCGGTCGCTTTATGGGAATGCCCATTAAGTCCCTTTTCTTGGGCCCTCCGCACCACCGCACAGAAAGGGGTCAGTGAACCCAGCGGGAGAACGGAGGCGCCGAATGGCGGGGGATTACAGGAGACGTCAAACTCCCCTCATGGACTCAGTCGTTAGGCGGCATCCTGTGTGCACGTGTGTACGGCGAGGCTGACCCGCGCCACAGTGCGTGGCTCTTTGTACCATGTCTGCAGCGGCATGCTTTGACATATTGTCACGCTAGCTGCAGGCATGAGGAGCGAAGACGAGAAACAGATGAGTTGAAATGGCGTTCCTCGAACTTGGCGGCAACCGGACGTTGGGAAAGCGAGTGTTCGCGAAGCTCGCAGCGGGAAAGCATAATTATCCGAAATCGTGATCGTGGAAAGTGTGCATATGTGTACAGTGTCGCGATGAGTTACCTTCTTTCCCCAATCATTCATTGGTTGTGTTATTCTTTCCCCAATTGCTGATTGGTGGTATTTTCCTTTCCCCAATAAGTTATTGGGTGGATGTTTGTATAGTACTTGATTGGTTATTCTCCCACCGAGGGCGGGGACATGGGATTTAAAACCCGCTGCTTCGGCAGGACCGAGGGCTGGTTTCGTCACCTAGAACTGCGAGCCAGTCAAGTGTAAATATGTTTTCTCCTTGCTTGTATCCTCCTTTGTGCTTTTAATTGTTATAAAAAGTTAACCTCTCCTAAAGTGTCCTCTTGCAATGTGATTGAGCAAAACGAATCTGCAAGACGTCAAGAATCCTACAACAATCATCATTAACTAAATTTCCCTCTACGAGATCAAGAGGGAATCCAACTCTACCATTGTCTGCTTAATAGCTTAATGAGGGCCTCGGTTCTGGCAGTCTTAATGCATAAGCAGCATACACGGGTTCTCTTGGAACCCATCCTAAGGAAAGTAATATACAGCGCAAAAAACAGGGACAGCTGTCAAGACACAAACAACAAAACTGGCGCTGAACCGCGTTAAGATGAGTCACCGACTAGCCCATACAAAACTTTTGATCGATCCCATCCTCACCGTTCGATCCTATTCCAAGTGTCAGTCGCAGTAATGTAAGGCGTACTTTGTCCTCCGCTATGAACGAGGGTGGCGCTGGTGAACGTTCTCAACGCTAGGTCACACGCAACATAAATACTTCAGAAGGAAAACGTTTGGGGTGCCGCTGCCGTAACTAATTTCGTAGAGTGGCGGACGCGATTTGCGGAGGTCATGGCTTCGGATCCCGCCGGTGGCATGTCGATGTTTTTTCACCTACCTCTAATGAATTTTTTGAGCCGTGAAGTTTTTACACTACCAATTTCCCATTATCTAGCAGTGCAATACACGCTAAGTGTGCTTTACTCATAGCGCGGCGCCCTCCTTTGGTTGTGCCAAAAGCGCGGCCAAAGCCTGGCCGCTCGTAAAAGAGAACGACGGCGCCGTACTGTGACACGCGATGGCACAGCACGGCGGTTGGGTTCTAGTCTTAATACGTCTCCCTGTTCTCTTTCCTCCTCGCCTGAGAGATAAGATTGAGCGGACTCTTGGCATCAATGGCTTAGCTTATTTTACATGTATTGCATACCAGGAATCTCATTTCCTTCCCCTTGTCGGCTTAACAGCTCAGCGCGGGACTTCGTTCTTGCATTTCTGATGCCATAGGTAGCTGCCTTCACGAAAGTGAAAACTACTGTTTTAGAATGACTAAGAAAATACTCATCTTTGGTAGAGGCTACTGCGAGGGCTACAGCGGTTACCTGAGCCTCCCCAAAGGACCAGACGCTGTGGCGACAGCCGCGTGGGGTTGGCTCCGGTTGTTTACTACTGCCAGTTTGTACGCTAACCAGTCTGGGTATTCGATAACATTGACGTGAACTCTCTCCTGGCATGCGGAACAGTCTTCATGCAGTGCTTGAGCTTGTGCTTTGCGCTTAGCGCGATGTCACGCTGTACGTTTTTCGGGACATGAGTGATGGCAAGTTTTTTCGTGAATGTGCAGGGGGTAGCTTCGTCAAGGGAGGTTGATACGGGAGATGCTGTACACGGGGATGAATTTCCGTAGAATAAATTATCCTGCCTATGCTTACTCTCTTCGCGACCACCACTTTTTTGGCATTCTTTCTTAAGCAGGCAATCCAAATTTAACACATGCGCAATAGTTCGCACCAAAACCGTCCGCGCTTGTTTCTTTTATATCCAGCTGTGAAAAAAACTACCGGAAGTAAAATCGGCAAATTTTTTTTTTCCTCCGGCAGTTTTTCTTAAAGGTGCATACATATAAACCTTTTCTTCGGTCTTCGCCCTATTACACAATGACACCTCATCGTACTATAATTATTTTGGGTCACTGTAGAGCTTATTTCTGTGCATATCACAAGGAAAGTAGTTTGACTTCCGGTAAAGTAAAATAGGTTCTGCTTGCATTCACCAGACGTATATTTAGTATATTGTTAAAAACACGAATAGGATCACTTGTGATTGGTGTTACATATTCTGTAGGATTAAACAAAGTTCTTGCCATGAAAGGCTGCTAATTATCTGCTCTTATCTGCTATTAACTTTTCCATGGAAAAGTGGCTTCATACCTTGAACTAATTGAAGCATATCAAGCGTGTAAGTTTTCAATTGAACATTGTGGCGGACAATTATGCGGTGCCAATGAATGTTGAGGCTTTTAGATGGCTCAAGTTTCCTTAATTTTTAAATATTTTTTTCTAAAAATTTCTTTTACAGCTGTGCTCCAAGACCGATCTTGCCAAAGTGCAAACAAATACCCGGCAATAAACAACGTCCATACCCCGAATGCTGTCCGCGAATTAAATGCGGCAAAGACCGCCGCTGACAGTAGTGCTACGAAACAAATAAAGACAAGTCTTCAAGAACGACCATTTCTAGAATTTTCCAGCATTACACTGCTCCCTGTTTATGCCAGCTCTCAAGCGCTCTCTCCCGGAATCCAGGCTGGTGTGCTTTGCAAAAGGTGCTAAGCTGGGGACGATGCACGAGAAATAAAGTTGGTAAGGCTGGGTATTTTATGAGAACGCATGACAACCGATAGTCTCTTAAGGTAAAGGAGAAGATTCCAACAGAGGGAAAGTGCAGAACGGGGCGCAGAACGTCAGGTAGGCGGATTTGGTTATGGCGCTTGAGTAAGGCGGACACAGCTGCGCAAGACAAGATTGAGGGCGATTTGACAAGTTTGTCTCATGCTGTGAGCATTGTTAGGCTGATGATGATGAAAAGGGAACGATCGGTACAACAAGAGCTTGTCGTTGGAACGAAACTCTTCTGCAGTGGTACAAACAACAAGGTTCACAAGTGGTACGAGTATAACCCCAGGCTGCCGAAATGACTCCGGTGCCCTTCAATACCGTGTGCCAGGTAGCGCAAGCTGCAGATATGTCATGTAAATATCCGTAACTGGATTGCAATATGTTTCCATTAAAAAGACCACTCTCTTAATAGATCAGCAGAAGATGAACGAAAAGGATAGTCGCTGCCAAAATTAACACAATTAACCTGTTAACCCCTAGCAAAAGCCTTATATTGCCACCACGCAAAAATACACCTCAGGTCATATTTATGGCCCATTGACATTCTTGAACAAGTCAGACGAACCTGAGCATTAAAAAGGCCACTCTCTTAATAGATCAGCAGAAGATGAACCGAAAAGAATAATCGCTGCCAAAATTAACACAATTAACGTGTTAACCTCAGCAAAAGCCTTATATTGCCAGCACGCAAAAATACACCTCTGCACGAATTTATTGCCCATTGACATTCTTCGACAACAGTCAGACAAACCTGACCATTTAGTAATGTCACATTTGTCATACAAAAAATAATTTAACCCAGTCAAGTCTTATGAATGCAACTGTGTACACAGGAAGTTCGCAGTTTTTATAGGGCGTGTTCTGCCAGCTCGTAGCTTTTATTGTGAACCAGCTATCCTATATTTCTAAGTTGCATTCAAAATTTAGAACTATTGATTTAGCTTGCGTGGTGTCTTTTTTGTAATAAATTAAGCGCAGTCCAAATGCTCTAAATTGTAATCTTGGCCATCAGTGAACCCAGTAAGCCATAACACTCACTTTATCATTTTTTTCCTTCCCTGTAAGAAAGAAAACTTTTAATTAGACTACATTTATTCCCAGGAGCCGGGTGGTCGGGGCCCTAATCCAGAGCTCCGCTTGCGGCAGATGACTTGTGTACTAGCTGGATGATCCAGGTTGTTGCTGGTCAGAGCTTCCTACCACTGCTCATCTGCCCTGTATGACAGTATTAACGTTTTGTCCGGTTTATGCTTGTACTCCTAAGATGTATGTTAGAGTGTGGGGCTTACTCCACACCAAGGACAGCAACTTGGGTATTGTATGGCTCTCATCTTGTGCAAAATGTGAAGACTTGGATATGAGTATGCTTGTGTTATCCTCCTGTCAATGGCATCCGAGGAGGACAGCTGCTTCAGTGACGGTGAGAAAATGTATTTCTATCCTACGGTGTTCTAACGTGTCACCATACGGTCCTAGGAGGATGGCGGTGTAGGGATGGGGGCCAGCCCGGTTTGTGTAAGCTGGGCTAGATCATTCGCTACCTCCTTTCCGGCGAGACCTTCATAGCCAAGCGTCCGTGTTATTCTGTGGGAGTGTGACAGTGTGTTTAGTAGTGTACTCGCGCTTACGTGACGTTTTCAGCAAGGTAGTCCCTGCAGGTTTCATAATATTCTTGATATTCGTGAGCTTGGGCAGGGCATGTAATGTGAAGGCAAGATAACCACTAGGCCTTAAGGGTAACGGAGTGGATTCCAAAGAGGCAATCGTAGCAGAGGGCGGCAGAAAGCTAAATGAAAGGATGAGATTAAGAAATTTGCGGGAATACGGTGACCACAACTGGCGAAGGACAGGGTTAATTGGAGAGACATAGAAGAGGCCTTTGCCCTGCAGTGAGCGTAGTCAGGCTGATGATGATGATGATGTTCGATGACTTGCCCTGTTGGTTGTGATTGTTAATGGTGATAGCTATGGCCAGTGATTCCGCTTCCGAAGGATCTGTGGCATAGATTGAAGCCCTGATGGTTGGCCTGTTCTGGCTGTCGACCGCAGCAATTGCGGACCTGCCTGGCTCGGCATAGGCCCCGACTTCCACGTATACCAATGCCGTTATTTTGATAGTTTTTTTGCCAGTGATTTGACTCTGGCTTTGCTTCTACCCTTCTGCTGTTCGTGGTGTATGGGTCTAGGTAACACGTTTACATAGATCATATTGTTTTAGGTGTAAGATTTTGCGACGTACCCTCACTAGTTCGTAGTGACTGCAACAGCACCGGGCCCGTCAGGATGCCCCTACCCGCTTGTGTTGCGGTTAGGCGCTTTTTTTACACGCTGGACTAGCGTCTGCTAGCTCCTCGAAGGTGTAGTGTACTCCAAGTGCCCAAAACCGTTCTTTTGATGTCGTTGATGAGAAGTTTAGGACAATTTTATAGGCTCTCTTTCTGGTGACATCAATGGCCCCTCTATCAACGATTTTCCTCTCTTGATATGGGAGCCCTTAGGTAATCGTGCTCACGACAAGGGAAAGCCGAAAGTTGGGCAAGTTGGATAACGTTCATGATGTAACAATAGTGCTATTGTTACATCATGGTCGACTAGGGTTTTTACAAGGCGGAGGTTGTCTCCCTGCCTCGTATCTTTCCGATGCCTGGTTACCCTTCACATCATTCTTCATATTTGGTTGACTTTAGCCTAGACAGTGTTGACTGTATAATCGGCTCTCATATTGCTGTGTAACAAAACCTCCGAAACCCCCGAAACTCTGATATTCTCTTTTTCCTAGGTTTTTTGGTTTCTTGCCTAGACTTCAATTTCTCTCGGGGACTGTAATTTTTCCTCGGTGGCCTGATAAGCGGATTTCTCCGCTGAGCACTGAAGTCCGCTCTCGTCGTAAAATCTTTCGACCACGCCTAGAGCTGCTTGAAGAGCTTCCTAATTCTTCGCAAGGTACCCTGCGTAGTCCATACGGGCATGCCATCCGCTTAGAAGGCAAAGCCGATGTCTTCGCGGGTTTAGGGCTTTTTGGTTGAGTTGGGCATTGCTATATTGAAGAGCATTGGAGAGACTACAGTCCTGTGGCGTGCCGTTGTTGGGCATGGTACGTGGGTGACCGGATCTCTCCAAATTCTACGGTGTCCGTGCGATTTGAGAGGAAGGCCTTCACGTAAGTGAAGGCTTCCCCCGCAGTTCATATTCCTTAATTCTTGAGATATGGTATGGTGGCAATTATTCCCCAAAGCTAATTTCAAGTCTAGTGCGAGGAGGCGGTTCTATTCGTGTTTAGAGATGATATTTAGGATTTTTCTTTAAACGCAGGAAGGCATCTTGCTTGCAGCCTCTTACGGACGCCCGTCATAGATAAAGGAAACAGGCTCTTTTCTTCTATGTAATTTTGAAGCCACTGGTGCATTACCCGTTCATAGAGCTTTCCCACCCAAGGAGTTAGAGAGATTGGACGGAGATTTTCTATGGCCGGAGGCTTTACTGACTTAGGTATAGTGATGATGTCCGCGTGTTTCCAAACCGACGTGAGCTTGCCCTTATCCCACAGTTCTTCGTTGAAGCATTTGGTTAGGTCTGTCAGGCGGTCGTTGCTGAGGTTCTTGATTATGCCGTTTATAACTTTGTCACCTGCCGGGGCAGTGTTTCTTGTGCACATACGGGTTACTGCGTACATCTCTGCCAGTATTAGGGGTAGTAAAGGGAGGGCTGGCACTCATATGCATTTTGGCAAGCCGAGGAGGGGTACCCTATGTATTTTTGTGCATGGCTGTTATTAAATGTGCGTACGTGCCCAGGAATTTATGAACTATGCAATAGAATGTTCTGCTTGAGCCCCATTTGACTTTGGATGGGTCTATAAGGCATCGCAAGATCGGCCATGTTTTGGCCTTACTCAGGGTACCTTTCAGCGGGTCTCAAAACTCTACCAAATTTTGATAGCTGAGCTTCATAGCATTCTCCTGAGCTTCTGTCGTAACTTTCGCTATTTTTAATTGTAGTTTCCATATAATCGTTGTTTTTTCCACCGTTATATTAGGCCTTTTCGAGCTTTCCATAAATAGAGAAGATGCCTGTCTACCTCGGGTGCTTCTGTTGTGGATTGAATAGTTTGGGTCGTTTTTATGTGAGAATCTTTTATGTTTTTAGCCCAATCTTCAATTGTTGTGATGTCGCCTTCTCCGGTTTAATATTCCTGAATTCATCCTAGCTCGTAACTTTTCTAGACCCAATATTGCGCCTCATGCGTGCTGTCGTCAATCATAAGCTAAGAATTTTCTGATTGCTAACCAGGATTTCTTCCAAATTGGTCCATGGGCTGTGTATTATGTTTTTCGTGAAAGCTAGGTCTGGGCAGGTGTCTCAGCTAACACTGTTGCCTATTCTAGTGGGGGACATGATGTCCGTTACTAGGCAGAGGTGCAGGTGCTCAGCTGCTTCCAAGA
Organism: Amblyomma mixtum; assembly: GCF_055824585.1. Taxonomy (NCBI): domain Eukaryota; kingdom Metazoa; phylum Arthropoda; class Arachnida; order Ixodida; family Ixodidae; genus Amblyomma; species Amblyomma mixtum. The sequence goes on along the minus strand of NC_143015.1, from coordinate 44,106,268 downwards.
GGTTGGTTCCCTTCGGAGTGCCCCTTGGGTAGCCCCATGCCGTGTTGCAGTGTGTAAGTTACCCATAATAATTAGGCGGTTCTTTCCTGCTATACGTGCGCATTCTAGTCAAATTCGCTTGAAATCTTCTTGCCTGTTGCTTGAAGGACTATAGAGGTTTAGCATCAACACGCTCTGCTTCCTCCTTTTTTGAGAGACAATCTCGATAAGGCCTTGAACTTTCTCACGTAAGTTGAGATCGTGCGATATGACTGTTAATTTGGGTGCCACTAGTGTAGCTACTCTAGGTGCCGTATAGTGGGTGTATGTGAGGTATGCCTTGGCGTACGGTTTGCTTCCCGTTTCTTGGCGACAAATGTCGTGGGGGGTATCGGTAGAATTTGAATAAACATGTGCAGAGAGCTGCTTTTCCTCGTCAGGGTGCGACAGCTCTACTGCCAGATTTCCAGATGGTCCCGCTGCGAATTTTGGTAGGAGGCCATCAGCATTGCTTGTCGGTGATTCGCAGTCGCACAAATCTGTCCGGCCAGAGGATTTTCGTTGGTCCTTTAGGCATGCGTTGTCGGTGATCCTCGTGCGCTTTTGGATCCCCTGAGTTATTATTTGGAATTTCGAGTTCAATTCTTCTCGTACTGCCGCACATTCAGCCAGTGTAGCTGTCTGTTGGACTTCGAGTTGTTCGGACAGTTGATGTCATTGCCTGTTGCATTTGATTAATAATCTGCTTAAGCTTACTAAGAATGTTCTGTGCGCTTTCCAGAGTTGAAAGTGTGGGTGTTCATCTTGCTGCTTCCTGCTGTTGCGTTTGGATTACTCTGGCCTGTTGAGGGTGGGGTGTAGGTGTTGTCTGTTGCAGGTTTTACCTTTACTGGCACTGCCATCTGCGAAGGTGCAGGGGGTGTCTGTTTTTGACCCTCTAGCAAGAGTTGTAGTTTTTGTTCTACCTTATTAAGATCTTTCTGCTGTTCAAGTAGCTTGATTTTTAGTTATTTAAGTTCCTCCTCGATTCTAGCCCAATCCTGCCTGTAAACTACTGCTTCTGAAGAAATTTTGCTTGACTACATAGTATATTGATTGGAGATTGCACATTCCTTCGGGATTTATAGCAAGCGGTAATTTCTTGAAAGAACATTATGTAAGTGGAAAGGATTGAGCACAAAAGGTTTCCGCAGCCCGAGATAAAGAGTGAGGATAAATAAATAAACTCTAGTTCTACTCTCGCGCATGACACTCCTGTACCCGAAGCGTAGCAATGGCTCCAAACTCCCTCACCCGGGAAGGAGGCCACCGTCATACGAATCACATGCGAGAAAAACGCAGTTTGGCAAGGAGGCGGAGGCAAGAGAAAGGCAGCGAGATTAATCGGAAAAATAAACCGGTTTGCTACCGGGAACGGAAGAAAGGGTAAGAAGAGACAAACATGAATGAAAAAAGTAACTAGCAGGATAATGTAAGTCAGTATGGAAAGCCAGCAAGCGTTCGGTAAAGTCACAGCCTATCGTGCAGCCCAGAACTTCTCAAGAAGCAGAACAGAGCTAAGGAAGCCTCCAGCGTTGATGATTGGCGCGGCCAGTGGCTGAGAATCATTGTTTCCTTCAGTGGGCGTGGATGTATACTTTACAGCGCAATGCAGAGAGACTGCCTTTCAGCACTGTAGGCGCCGAATTCAGAAATGGAGGCTGTAGTGCCGTCGCACCCACATATAACATATGCAGGGTTTTTAGCAATACCGATTAAAAAGAAGTAATGGTTGGTGAAAGAAACACCAAGCCATAGGCGACACAGCAAAGTGTCTTCACGTCGTGGTAGTCCGCGCGGATGGCAGAGGTGCACATCAGTGTCCAGGGATTTTAAACCTGAATTCGAAAATTGGTCGGAATTCCACGTGGCAAGCGTTATCTCCCGCGCAAGTGCGCGAAGCCTGCCCTCTGCGTCTGATCTCGAAATGGGGATCGATACACAATCACCATGGCGGCGAGCAGTTCATGCGACATCGTCCGCGCGATTCTTGTCTGCTAAGCCGCAATGTGTCCCGGCAGCCATTGGTAGAAAATGTCGTGCCCTTTAGTGATGGCACAATGATATAGTTGTCAGATTTCCCCGTGTTGTTCATGGCCCCCACACCGAAGAGCAGCATGTAAGCCTCGGAGGGCTGCTACGGAATCGGTGAAAATAGATCACTACTGGGCACATGGGCATGCCAGTGCTGCGACTGGGTCAAACCCCGCGACTGGGTTACAAAAATGCGGCTGTCATAGAATGAAATCTGGATTTCTGCGGACAGTTTATTGCAGCGATTTGGTCTCTACGCATGAGCGTATGATGTTCCTCTGGAGGTAGGATGAAGAATAAACATGAGACACGTTGAAAGGACGACACAAATAAAGCGGTATATACACATGAGCAGGTAGGCGGTAGCAAAAGCAGAAAACGCCGCGCGAAATCTCATGTACGCTTGATTTTGTGCACACACTACGCTGTCGTTCAGATAGCATGTCTGTCTAGGTCACAATGTCAGTGTTTGAAAGCCTTTAAAATTTGTCTTGTAGCCTGCTCCCAGAAAGAGCACAAAACGCTTTGTAAGGTGGAAGGGCCCAGGTGATCATGAAACTCTGCAGAAATGTCTTCACCCCCGGCTTTGGCTTAACTGCTGTTGGTTGCTTTCACTATTTGTTAAGACATTTGGCTCCTGTACTGTGTAGCACCTGCACCGACGACAATTTCCCAAAGGCTGCACTTGTGCAGCCCTTGCATTTCTGAAGAGTGCATTCCGCACCGTTTCGAGCCATCACCCTCAGTTTTGCTCTTGATAGAGCACAGGCGTGCAAACATTTGACAGCTTTTCATTTGACAGGCGTGCACACATTTGACAACACGACTGAAATGCCTCATTTGTTTGCATGTTTCTGAGATGACCAGAAAATCACAGCAGCTGCTGTTTTTTCTGCCGCAGTTTACATTGGATTGGTAACCATGTGCATTTAATGACTGATTGTGCGAGTACCATTCCACGGGTATGGTGCGGGTGGTAATTGAGCGCTTGATGGACCACAGCCACTGCCAATTAGATACACTGGCATTACCAAATGGTGGCAGTTATTGCAATTAAGCATAGCAAGAGGTTCTAACCAAAGGTGGTACAGTCGTACGCGCCTACATCCAGCCAAGTTGACTAGATCGTCGAACGGTTTTATGAAGACTTGGAATAGGCAATGAGCAAAACAGTAACACAGAACACTGTACTGATAGATCACCTCATTTGTGATTTTTGAAGGTTTAACGTCCCACAGCGAGTCAGACTATGAGGGACGCCGTAGTGGAGGACTCCGGAAAATTCGACCTCCTGGCGTGCTTTAACGTGCACTGAGATCGCAGTGTACACGGTCCCCTAGAATTTCGCTTCCATCGAAATTCGTCCGCCGCGGCCGGAATCGAATGTAGGTGACATCAGTGCCTAGGTAGGCACGAGGAAGGCGGGAGCGACCACAGGATGCTGAGGTCTCGAGTCAGAATAGACTTTACGAGAGAACGGAAGAAACTAGCGACACGGAAGCTCATAACCAGTTAGCGGAAAGAGGAATGTTGAGGATTTCAGGAGATCGCTTCAGAACAGATATTTGACTTCAACTGAGGAATAGGACCCTAATGTTCATGCAAATAATGATAATATCACTGCTAACATTACGCAGAGGCAGTAGAAATACGCTGTAGTACGGTTTCACAGAATACCAGCAAGCTCTCCCAGGAGACGAAAGATCAGATTAAGAAACACCAAAGCATGAAACCATCAAGCAGACAGAACAGAGCTAGCAGAGCTATCAAAGGTAATCAATCAGCTCAAGTTTTCCGACTAGGAAGCTTAATACGAGAGGAAAAAACATGCTCTAAAGAACGAAGGTAGCTTAAAATGATCGAAGAGGATACTAAGCGCAAGCAAAAATCAGGTGTATGCGCTCAGAGTCAAAGATGGATATGTAGTTAGCTATTTCGATACGATAGTTAATGTAGCCGAACAGGTCTCTACCAATCAATACAGTAGCAGTAGCCAGTGTAATCAGGAAGTAGATGAGACAGGCAGTATCACATAGCAATGGGAAATCTCGCCATTATAGAAACCGGCAATAAAGAAAAGCTTAGGAGCAACGCAAAGAGGGAAAGCAGCTGGTGGTGATGAACAGGTAACAGCAGAACTGTTGAATGAAGGTGGAGAGACTCTGCTAGAAAAAGTAGCCACCCTGTATACGAAATGTGTTATGACCTAGAGTGCACCAGAAGCTTGGCAGAACGCTTATATCATCTTAAGGAAAAACAAACTAGACGTAATGGACTTGAAAAATTACAGCCCGATCAGCTTACTGTCCACTTCCTAAAAGGTATTTACGTAAAGTAACCTCTAAAATTGTCAGGCCAACATTATAATTCAGTTAACTCATTGACCACGCAGGATTTTCTAACGGCTACGAGAAAATAGAACATATTCACACTGTAAATAAGGTGATAGAGCCATGCGGGCAATGTAACCAACACCTATATCTATACTTCATGCATTATGAGAAAGCATTTGACTGAGTCGAACCCTCAGTATTCATAAGAGACATTGCCCGATATCAGGGTGTACAAGAATCTTATGTGGAAATACTGGAAATATATTTAACGGCTGCGCATCTACCACAGTCCTCCATAAAGTCAGCAGTAAAATTCCAGTAATTAAGGGTGTCAAGCAGGGAGACAATCTCCGCCAAGGCAATTCATCGCCTGTTATTTACAGGGGGTGTTCTGAGGCGTGGATTGGGAACAGGTATGAATAAGAGTTAAAAGAGAATATATAAGTAACTTGTAATTAGCTAATTACATTGCCTTGCTATGTCACTCAGGGGATGAAGCGCAAATCATGATCAATGAGTTAGGCAAGGACAGGATAATGGTGGGTGAAAAAATTAATTTGCAGCAATCGAAATTAATGCTAGGCAGAAAAAGCAAAATAGTTAAGTATGATTGAACCAACTTGAAAGGATTAAGAAAAACTATGCCAAAATTAAAAGTCAGAACAATGTATCAACAAAGGAAGACGTTAAGAAGCGTAACATGTGTGTATGTGAAACAGTAATGCGTCAACCAGGAAACAACTTTAACCGTTGAGAACTTGACGATGGAGACTTTACCGTCTAGCAGTGATGCAGACGCAGCCTGTTAAATGCTACTGTATTTCTTCCACATCAATAAGGTTCATTTCCACTGAATATTTAGCAGCTTTTTTTCGAAAGACACACCAATTCACTAACCCGGCAATGTTTTCTATACACGACATTTACCCATTCAACAAATTTCGGTGTTGTGTTTGTTTACTGAGTGTCAGCCTATCTATCTGTTTGCCCGAAGCCGGTTTTGTGGCAGGCTGCTCACCTTCCCAGCGGGTGGCGGACAATCTCCCCCCCGTGTCAGGCGGCAGGCCATGCATTTGTGACAGGCTTCTCGGACAGAGCTACACAGGTCACAACCTAACCGAATTTGCCTAAGCAAGCGAAGATGGCAACACCGGCCACACCACCTGCCGTGTGCCACTGCGCCACTGCTCACCTGCCCACCCGGTGGCTTACTTGCGAAGATGTAGCCGACCGTAACCAGGCGAGAATATAGGGCGCAGCACTGCCCCTAAGCGCACCGAGCTAAACGGAAAGAGCCGCAGCGGTTAGGAGGATAACATGATTCGATTATGCTCGCTGAGTAACTAAAGGGAAGGAGATGTTAGGGTGGCAATTAGGTGGTAATTCTCAGTTATTCATGAACTGCGGTTTCTTAAAGGCCCTTTCGGCCGGCCTGCATGCCACATGCAGAAACTGGTTTCGCAAGCAAAAGAGCGTTCCCGGTGCACAGTTATCCTCTGAAATAAACATGCATGTGTTTTTGAATAGGCAGAAGCTGCGGTAGGTTCAACGCAGGTGTGAGAAATTTGTGCTTAATCAAATTAGTTGTGAAAGAATGTTTTTCTTTCATCACAATCGCGCTTACTTTCAACGCGGCCGCTTGGTGGTCTCGCCGTGTCAATTCCCGCCTTCGGGAGAAGGTTGTTTCTGTGCAGCGGGTCCCTCTTCTCGCTATCACAGGGGCATTCCGCACAGCGCGCACGGATGCGCTTCGGGTACTCCTCCGGGGACCCCCTCTTCCCTTGGAATTGGATCGCCTCTGTGCGGAGTACAACATTTTAAACGGTGTAAATCCCGTCACCTATGGTGGTCACACTTATCTGTCGTCTGATATCTTGCCCCGTTTTGATGTCTGGTGCGACCATCCCTCTCTGGCTTCCTCATTCTCTTTCACTCGTCTCCTACCTTCTCACTTTCCCTCTTAGTCCTCCCTTCCCGGGCTTCATATATTCACGGATGACTCTTATACGTCCCACTCTGCGGGTGCTGCTTACGTCGCATTCTCATCTTCTGGTGCGCTGCGGAACGTGGGTCGGTGTCTAGAGACAGCCTCTAGTGCCTGCTGCGCAGAGATTGTTGCGTTTCACGAGGCTTGTTGTTATGCCCGGCACGCCCCCCTCCTTTACCCTTGCATGTCTACTCTGATTGCCTTTCTCTCCTTCAGGCTCTTCACTATCTCTCCACGAACGACTTACGCGTCCGAGACATCAAGCGCACCCTTGCCGCCACATCTCATCAGCGTCCTGTCTTCCTCTATCATGTCCCCGCACATTTTGGTGTCTGGGGCAACGTGTCGCTGACTGGGCCGCCTCACTGGCGTCGGCACGCGGCCTCTTGCGGCCTCGTGGCTGTCACCCTTGTCAGTGCTCACCCGCATGCGTACCACCGTACTCAGGCTTTGGTCAGACACCTGGACCGCGGAGCATTCGGACACCCTCCTGGCTGTTTTTGTCCCTCTATTAACCGCCTCCCGCTCTCTTTCCCTCCACCCCGATCTCTTGTCCCTCTCCTAACTGGCCACGGTCGTCTTCCCTCGTACTTCCATCGTTTTTCTCTCCTTCCTTCGCCTTCTTGTCCACGCGGGGCAGTTTGGGGGGATGTTGTCCATTACCTGCGTGCCTGCCTTCTTACCGCGGACATAGCAGCACGGCTTCCCGGCTATCTACACTTTCTTTCCCCTCATGACTTCCCCTCTTTGCTAGGTTCCTCTCGGTCTCATGCTTTGTTGTTGTTGTTGTAGCCTGCTTATTCGCGTTGCTGTTCGCGTTTCTTCTTTTCTTTCACCTGTCTCTCGTGTTTATTCCCGCCCGGATGGCTCGTAGACGTCCCTGACATTTCTGAGCCTCCCCATGTTTCATGTGGTCGGGGGCACCATATGACCAATTTTGTTGGGCCGTGGCCCTGCCCCTGCCTCACGGGCATGTGGATGGCATGTGGACGTTGATATTTGCACGCCTTGCTTGCACAGGCAGTCTTTGTTTTGTTTTCTTTTTTAATGTTTATTTTTATTATTTTTTAAATTTGTTTTCTTTCCTTTTTCTTTTCTTTGTTCTAGCTCTTACATTTTTCAGGTTTTAACTGTTTGGTTATTTTTAATTTCGCTCGTTCGGTTTCTTTCTTTCTTTTTTTCATCTCCCTTTTTGCTATTTATTTTGATTCCCTTTTCTATTCCCTCTTTTTTATGTACCCCTTCTGCTTTCTTAAGCCCATTATCTCCTGTTCATTTTTTTTCTCCTCGCTTTCTTTTCTTGTCTCTTCATCCTTCTTACAGATCCCCGCACCTTCCCTCCTCCTGGCCGTCTGCTAGACTATCTGAAGAATGTGGGCACGCTGGACCCATCCCTGTTTCATTTTTGATTTCGTCCTTCTTAATTCTTGTGGGGCGCCTTGCCCTAAAAATAACTGTTGCCCGGCCATCATTTGTGCCTATTTTTTTTCTCTTGTAATTGGTCTTCCTGAAATTTTCTCTTGGGCGTTGGCACCTTTTCTTTTATTGTCAATTGGTTCGCCTGCGATTACCTCTGGTTGGGTGCGGGCTTGCTCTCGGATTTGTTTTTTATTTCATTTCTTGAGAGTTTTACAATAGTATAGCTGGCCCCAACGACCAGTTAGGGCGCTGCTTTTACAAAACAGCCAAGATATAAAGTCGAGCGGGTGTCTTTACTTCGATTCGTAACGCCGACCAAGTGGTTCCTCCGTATCCCCCCGTGATGTGTGGGGAGCCAAGCTTCATTTTTTGTACATGGAAGTTGTATTCGTAGCATTCATTCTCGGGTAACTAACAAACGAGTTCCTCGCATAATATCGCATGTGTATGCCTGAGCCTTCGACAACTCAACGACTTGTTTTTGAAATCGGCAGTCTTCGCATACTCAGAACAAAAAAGCTCCCGCCATTGTGATGGCATTGCAGCCGTGATGATTTGAGCCCTGGAGAGCGTATCCGGCAGCAGGTGCCCTTGTCGCAGTCCCCGTCGGCGCCGGAGTTGCCTTCGCCCATTGCTTACGAGAATGACACCTCAATAGCTCTAAAGCCGTACGTCAAACAGAGAGGAACGGCCAAGACAGTATTCTTATAAAGAAAAACTTCGCAGGCCCGTATTGTAGTATTTTCTTTCTTGTCTTCGTTTCTCACTAACTCCTCTTCACTTTCAATTCAATATAGATGACAGTTGGCTGGCAACTGCATCTCAGAGCAACTTTTGTTCTGCACTTTTCTTCTTCAAAAAAAAAAATAATTTGTGAGCACAATAAATAAAATTCAAGCTGGAATCGTCTGATATGAGCAGTATTTTATGAATGGGTTGCAGCTTGGCTAATGAGGAACAAGGCGCATTTTCAACGTTGTTATACGAGCATCGTATGGCTGAAATTTAGCCTTGAATAAGGGTCAATAAGGGTCAATAAGGGTCAGTATCGTTATCAACGAGGCGAGACAAACAGCATAAAGAAATATCAAATAAAAAGAGTAGCATAAAAACCGTAACAGCAGGTGGTGAGAATACCGGCAAGGATAGCGACGTTTTCCCCCAACATTTTCTATCAGGATACCTGGCTGCATCCTCAAACAATGCTCTTATAACATATCAAGAAGAAAAAAATGGTGGAAGAAAACGACATCAAAAGCCGTTTTTTAGAGAACGCTATTCACTATAAAAGGTCCTTCTTTTCTGATATCATAGCCTCTGTGCGACGTCAACATGCCGATCACTTCCCAGTACCTCCTGATAACATTTTTAACTGCGATAATTATAACGGAAATTTCAGAACAGAGCATGTCCCGCGATCCCGGTGCCTACAAGAATGGTAAGCCTTCCAACTCCATTTGGCACCTTATGGGATTATTTTTCGCTAAGGTATGCGAGCTGCCAGTGGCCCTGGGTCACAGTTAGTTCGTGTAAGGCTACAGGAAGCGGATTCCATTTTAATCGCTTCCAGATTAGTGTGAAGGCAAGTTCTGTAGCGGACTGCAATCATTTTATTTCATTTTTATTGACGCGATTTCTGTAAACGGAACACGTGGACCGAAACGCAACTTTATCTGGCGTAAGTGTCCCAAAGAATGCCAGATACACCACTGAATATTTCAGATATGTGACTACCCAGGTTATAGCTCTTCCTCACTCAAGATGTGGTAAGGCATAGAGTGCTGTTATCTGACAAAAAGTTAATAGGTTTGCTAACTCATTACAATGTTAGCGCCTTTCAGTAGTCAATGTGCAAAACATCGAGCAGGACCTGGAGAAAATACATGTGTTGGAGCATAAGTGTTGCAACCCATTTTAGGTTACTAGGTCACATGAATGAAAATTATGTGCATTTTATGGCTGCGAAGGTTATCTCTCGAGGCATAATAAGCCTTTTTACCAGAGACGCTACCTTCCACTTGCGAGAGCAGAAAAATGAGAAAAATTATATGTAATTAATATGTAGGTTGCATTCAAAGCGTCCACTAGGGCCTTAATTTTAAACGATCCTTTCCCTCGAGCCGCGCTACCTTATATAATACGTTGATAACCGAAGGAAAGTGGTAGAGCACAACATAGTACGTAAGAAGAAATCTGTGCGAAAGTTGTGTAAATTAATCTGCGCTTAAGTGAGAACACCTCAGAATGCGTTCAAAGACTGGGAAACCCGAATTCCTGCATATTCTGCACAAAGCGACAATACTTAATCCGTCTTCTCCCTGAGATCAACATGATCGGCACGGTTACTACGGTCGCCGATGTAATCAAGGCCACCCATTAAAACAGTGTGTTGCTCGCAGCGCAGCAAACGAGCCATGCTTTCAAAGAGAACAATCTGTTCTGCCATAGCAACGAAAGCACAGATAACATTGAATCGCGATCACTTCCAAATATAATGTAAATATATTGTAATAAATAGTAAGGGCGCTGAACAAGGAATGCTTTTCGCAGAAACGAAAAGCAGCCCGCAAAAATGTCTTATCAGCAGCATGCGCCTTGATGAAATTTTATTCAGACAAAAACATGCAGTGGTGCCCACTTGGTCTCCACCTTACTATCAATTTTCTTCCTCGTTGTCACCACGACATCAATGTGCATGCTGTGAAAAGAAAAGGTGAAATTTACACAGACAGTCATCCGCCGCTACATTGGTGAAAGGGGCCAGAATGCAGTGTGACGTAGTTAAGAGAAAATGACATTGCCCCGTTTAAACCACATTTGAAAAGCATTAGCTTTATTTTGATAGTTGCTTTCACGGTTCATTTTGCTTTTATTTATTCAACTTCCTGTATATTTTCTTGTTGGAATTGATTCATTTACGCCCACAGCTGCTGTAGCCCTATAAAGGGCTGGAGTATATAAAGGGCATTTTCTATGCTGAGCACGGTTTCATACCTTCGCCACGGAGAATAATACAGGCCCAGCACGAGCAATCCAGGTCCGTACTTGTGACTGAAACCAACACGGCCAAAGCAGTCCGAAAACACTACTATAGACTGTTTAATTGATCAGGTCGTTTTTTTTTTCGACGCATGACTAACTCGGACTAAATTCAGGTCTGGTAGTCCCTACCACCTAATTTCTTTTAACAATACCTAGCGATGTGACGAAGCTGCTGACCTAAGCCTTCATGCTACGACTCATACCTTTCATGGTGTCCTGAGGCGGATGCTTCTATAGTTCTATGGTTGCCCTATACGCTGCTCGAGGGCCCAAACAGCACTTAAGAGCACTTGCGAAAACCTTCGCCTATCTCTTATACCGTCTTCTGCATAGGCAAAAAAGCCTAGACCGGCCCATAATTCTTTGAATCCCTCACCGAAATCGCTCCAAGTCAAACTATAACTTCGCTTTATTTGCGACACTGAAAATTATCACTCCCGCCGATGAGCATTGAACAGTCCCGCCGAACATGCATTTTGAGCTTAATCTTTGTCCATTTCACATTTCTTGAAGATCCAGGTTAAAGATCTCTTATATTGTTTCTTTTTCAGGAAAGTGCTATAAAAATGGCACTGTATACAGCCCCGGAGATAGATTCTACAATACAAAAAATTGCGCAGAGTATACTTGCATTGAAGTAAACAGTACCTATGGTTACATCGTTGGCGTGTCGTAAGTTTTTTTTTCTTACAATCTTCCTTCTTGGGCGCAGTTCTTTAAGATTCCGTACATTTTCCAACAGTAGACGGCAAACTAAATTTATAAAATGTACGCATGCATATTGCGCTCGGCTGATGCAAATACTTTTCCTTTTTAAATGAGGTAGGGTTAGGCGCCTTCTGCGGCGGAAATTATCGCGCTGTCAGGAAAATCAAATTAGCCTACAGTGTCGTAACTCCACAACCATTCGACTTGGTGCAGATGTTTCAAGCACCTAAAAATGACCACATATTACAACAGTGATAGCATCACTACACAATTGCTGATTGTTCTACACAGTCATGACATCATCCCATCCATTTACGTACTGGCTGTAAAAAAAAAGAAAAGCAACTGCGGTAAAAAAATGGTACAGCCAAGACTAGAACTGCAGCGCCATAGGTCGTGAGCCGAACTCGCTGCCCCTCGACATCGCCGAATTTTTTTTCTCTATTGCATGGAAGTACACCCAACATGACAGGCTTCAAGCCCGACTCAGCCAGGTAGCAAAAAAACGCGAGAGAAGTTTGGCCGCAATACTATAAACTTGGGAAAGCAGAACTGCATGAACGCTTCCGACCACGATAAAGACAGAGATTCCATGTCTGTGTCTTTGCGCCGCAGACGGAAGTTGATTAAGACGACGATGCGGAATGGACAGCATGAGACTGTGTTGCAGTTTACATTAGGCTTGCTCGGCTGCGGCTTAGTTCACGTGCAGTCTTTGTCAAAAATGTACATGCCACAGGGTTTCTTCCATTCGAAGCCATGAAGGGGTGCTCTTTAGCGCATTTCGCAGTCTTAAGCTTGGGATGATTCACGACTTAAGTTGTTCCCGCGTTCCTGAGAATAGGGCTGCTGAGTATTTTCATTTTCTCTCTTTATTTCCTTTCCTTTCGAAAAGGTAGGAGCCGGGACTAAAAGCTGTAAAAACAGCTTGACAGGGCCCCCTACATGGTGGCACTGCAGCGTGTCGGAAACATCATCACCATAACAAAGGAAAAATAAATACAGATACATATTACAGAGGCAATATAGTTCAAGCGCAAGAAATAAATACAAATTCAACATTGCAAGGCAAACAACAGTTTGTAACGCTTCAGACACAGAAAAAAAAGAAAACAAAGAAAAAAAAACAGATGAAGTACAATGTGTTGGACATTCTGGACACAGTATGTAACGAATTGAAGCGACAGTAAATTTCTACAAGGGACATGTGTACAATAATTACAGCGCAGAAAACGTCTCACATTACAAGGTCTAAGTCAACTATAATAATTTCTGCCGACAGAACAGACTAATGTTATGTTTAGGTTCGTATGCTGGATCGAAATTCGACGACTCTAAACTATTGAGTAATGTGGGAGTAATATATTTCAAAGATTGCGTATGGTATGAGGTGCGAGGTGTAGGTACAAGCCATTTTTCCTTGTGCCTCGTAAGGCGAGGTCTGGCGTTTTCTTGTAGTTGGGCTAAAGATATTAAAAAATTACTTTTTTCTTTCACAAAAGATTTATATATTAGCATTAACCTATAGATATATAGGCAAAACACTGGGAGAACATTATATTTCTCAAAAAGGGGGGCCGAGTGGTGCAAAAAAGACACATTAGCGATATACCGAACTGATTTTTTTTTGAAGTAAGTGCAGTTTTTTTAAGTCAGTCATACCAGTCGTGCCCCAGACAATAATACAGTACTGAAGAAGAGATAATACTAGGGAATTATAGAGAATAATTTTAACCTTGGTAGGCAAAATTTCTCTCAGTCTCGCAATAACACCAACAGCACTGGATAATTTCGATTGAAGGTACTCAACGTGTTTGTTCCAAGTTAAATGCTTTGAGAAATGAACACCAAGTATTTTCACTGTATCGACTATTTGGATGCGATCTGTACCTAGACGTAGATTCAATGAAGTCAGCTGATGTTTTCCTTTTGGTGAATATAAAATTGCTTGTGTTTTAGACGGGTTTATCCTTAAACAGTTTGCGTTAACATATTGGTGTAAATCGCCAAGCGCTTTATTCGACAGCAATTCAATGTCTGCTTCTGTGTTGCCCTAACAAAAAGCGTCGTATCATCTGCGTACGAGACAAACTGAGCGCTGTCTGTGCATCGAACAATGTCATTGACATAGATGATGAATAACAGTGGCCCAAGTATGCTTCCTTGCGGGACTCCAGTTGATACAGCCAGCACGGAAGATTTACTGCCATTTATGTCAACGTACTGAGTTCTATTTCCAAGGTGTGACTTAAGCAGTGTGTGAGCAATGCCGCGGACTCCGTATCTATGTAGCTTGGAAAAAAGGATGAAATGATTTACAAGATCAAACGCTTTCGTAAAGTCGATATAGATGCCTGCTATAATCTCTCTTTTGCTAAAAGCTTCTAAAATGATCTCTTTTTGTGCTACAAGGGCCGTCTCTGTTGATCGGTGCCGTCTGAAACCATGCTGAAAGTCAGAATACAAGCTGTGTTGCGAAAAAAATGAAGAAATTCTTATGTGTAATATTTTTTCGATTCCCTTTGAGAAAATAGGTAATATGGAAATTGGACGGTAATTGCTTAGTGTACCTTTATCCCCATGTTTAAATATGGGTAGTACACGAGCGACCTGCATTTCTTCAGGAAATATGCCTGTAGATAAATTAGGAAATATGCAAAAGTAGTCGCGTTGCATGACAAGAAACAGATCCCTTGGGATGCATACTTTTGAAAAAGGCTGTACATAAAACATTCCTTCACTGTAATAAATACCATTTTTAAAAAGTTGGCAGTGGCTTAGCTCTGGTTAAGCCTGGATATGCAAGCGAAAAGCTGCAGTTATGCTTTTTTTGACGTCATGGCTGTCGCAGCTCGCGCACAATGCACTGGGAGCACCACGATAACGGTATAGGCAAGCGCTTTATTAGCCGTCCTTCCGCATGCGTAGCAACTGCGCTAAACACGCGGCTGCAACGAAAGGGCAAACGGTGGCGAGGAAGCGAGCGGGCAGTAGCCAACTCCCTCGCTACCACTTCTGGGTATTCTTTTCCTCCTTCCACGGCGAATGTTGGTGCCTCTTCTACGGCCGCCACCGCCGCTCACGCGTTCTCGCAACGCCTTGCGAAAGAGACTTCTTCTCTTGGGACGGCGGCGGCGAGGAGGCGAAGTGGCGACGTAGCACGCGCCGCGGCGGCGCCGAGGGGTGGCTCACGCGAAGCGCGGTGTTGACGAGCCTAGCGAAGCTTTTCGCTTCAAAAACGGATAGGGTAGTGCTCGCGAGCACTGGGAAGCGAAGCTGATCTGCTCACGCGGCTATATTTCGCGGAAATGTTGGCTCCACTTTGTGTTTATTTATTTTTCTCGGAACAAACCCACAAACTTCGCAAGATACCTGGCACAAACTGACAAACATCGCAAGGTTTTGCTGGGCGTTTGCACGTCGGAATGATGCTTTCTCACTAATCATCATCATCAAATGCAAAACGTGACTGCAAATTCTTCATTTTGTAGTTTGGTGTGTTTCCACTCATTTAAGCCATAAGAAAAGCTTCTGCCGAATGCCGCCGCCGCTTGTGCGTGCGCTGTTCCTGTAGTTTCTTTCTATTGTGCAGCGTGCATTTCCATCGCGGGTGCTATGGGTGATCGTGCTTGTGATAGATTCCTGGTTTGTAATCAATCACTTCCACCGGAAGGCTCGTCCCTTATCTGCTCAGAATGCCGATATGGTTATCACTTGGGCTCTTGTTCTAATACGACCAAGACTGCCCACAAAGCAATGAGAGATATCGATAAAAAAAGTTGGAAGTGTCAAACATATGTACATTCAGCTGCTTGAGGTTCAAAAAATGGAACAAAAGTAAAAGATGAGCAGTCTCTGAGAGAAAGGGTGCTCAGATGTCCTTTTCCTGGTCAAATAGACAGTGGAAAGTATGGAAAAGTCTGTTCAGCAACTTTCAGATCACTACGATTGTGGTGGTGGTGGAAAACATTTATGTACAGGTACACTTCAGGACGTTATGCATGAGCTGACCCAGAGGGGGCCAACCCTTACAAGTACTAGGAGGAGGTCCGTAGTTCGGGACCCCAGTGGCGTCGGCTGCCGCCTGGGCTCGCGCGACCAAGGCCCGTTGATCCTGCAGGTCAGAGCAGCCGAGCAGGGTCGCCTCTCAGTCCTCCCGGGTTAAGTGGGTGAGGAGGGCAGCCGGGTTGAAGCGGCAGGCTCAAACCATGTGGTAGACGTCCGAAGACTTCTCCGCACAGTGCGGACAGCTGCCCGAGAAAGAAGGATCGAAGCACTTGAGAGGTGCCGGGCACAGCAAAGTATTAGTATACAGGCGAAGCAGACGCCGCTCCTCCGCCTTTGAGAGACCATTATACTGGCGGGGGTTAAAAACCGTGGCCAGATTGATAAAGTAAAACAATGCCTTTGAAAGAGTAAGCTGAAGTGAATTCGAGTTCCTTATTGTCGAGGTCGGAAGGGACTGTCCGGTGAGAGAGCGCGCGGGCGGCGTCAGCTCCCTCATTTCCATCAAGGCCCATGTAAGCAGGAGCCGAAACGATACGCCGGAGAGCGGGGTCCCCGGTGTAAACGCCGTTTTGGAGAATGCAGTAGGCTAGATATGGTGCTCCGCCCTGCTCGACGTTCGGACGGGCCCCTCGGGAGTTGGAAATAATTGTTTTTGAAGTGGGAACAGATGCAGCCAACGCAATGGCGACCTCCTCCGCGTGTGTTATGTCACGGGCTCGGAAAGTAAGGCAGTTCACTGTTTTGAATTGGTACACGATTGCGGACGTGTACAATCCCCCATGGTGGGGGCCGGAGGCATCCACGTAGAATACGCCGGGCTTCGATCCATAGTGGCGGGCCAGGGCTTCCGCCCGCGCCAGGCGCGATGAAGTGCTGGCCAAAATGCAGCTTCAGTCGACTGAGATTGTTACTTTCACAAAAAGGGCTGAAAGATTGAGGCAGAGATTCAGTCTGAGAGCACTAATCAGGAAATCGTCGAACTACGGCAGCAAATAAGCTGGAGCAATACATCAGGCGGAATAACTTGGAAGTACATGTACTTGCGCAAACCAAAAACGAAAACTTGTTCCAAAATATCTATGCTATAGCGCAGTACTTGAGCTTCCTCAGTGGACTCAGCACAACGTTGAAGGGATTCATAGACTGCCCGCTAAACATGGCAAAATCCCGGCAGTTCTGGTTCGCATTTCCTCTCGGGTAGCGAGGAACCAGTGGGTGGCAAAAAAGCGAAGTATTCGGAAAGCTGAATCAGCGGGGTACTTCCTTGACAATTTAACAGCGCAGAACAAAAGGCTCTTGTGGATGATGAGGACAAGAGCTACAGAAAAGCAGTATGAATATCATTGGCGCTCTAATGGAAAGCTCTTTACGCGCAAGTGCCAGGGTGAAACGGTAATACAGGTCGCATGTGATGCTGACCTCGAATAGATTATCTAAACAGACACCGCCTCTCTTTCGTCTTATATATCGGTTTCTTCCCTTCTTTTTCTTTTATGGCATTGCAAACGAAGCCTCTTTACTACTATGCTTTATCTTTTAACTCGGCGGTGCGCAGCTGTCTTTTTCACGAAAATTACAGGATGTCAGTCTTTCATGTGAATATTAGAAGTCTAAAAAATATGCAATTGGAAATGCAAACAGCTTTGGGTTTCCTGAATCATACATTTGATATACTCGCCAGCTCTAAAACATGGTCCACAAGTCGAAATGACGTTATCTTTGTTCCTGCCAACAAATTTAAAGGCGTGTTCACAGAAAACCGTAGAGGAGGTGGAATCGCATTTTATGTTAAAACCTTGACTATGAAGTTTTAACAGATTTTTTCTTATCGGTACCACTACGAATCAGTTGCTATGAAATGTTTTGAAACACTTATTGCTTGCGTTTATCGACCCCCATCTAGCGAAAGTGCCGAATTTATTAAGTTTGTGTGTGACCTTCTTGAATCAGCATGTATGATAAATTTCTCTCTTGTTTTAGTTGGAGATTTCAACATGAATAGTTTGACAAACAGCTCCCCACGACGTCTTTTTTAGGAAGCCACTGATACATTTACCTGCACCAATGTTATTCAGTCAACAACAAGAATAACTTTAGAGATCGACTCATTATTAATTTCTGTCTTAGAACTCATGAGTTTTCCAGATTTGTATCAGGTGTGTTTTCATTTAATTTAAGCGACCATCTGCTTATTTTCTGCTTTTTCTTCGGGCGATAAGAAAACGGAAACAAGTACCAACTCACCAGATAGTACATGGCAATCTCAGTCAAGTGTATTTGGCTAGGTTTAGATTGGTGATGGAAAGCACTGCCTGTAGCTACGTTCACAATGTGTTAAATCCTAGTGTAGTGTACATCTCCCTTCTGTTAGTAAAATGGAAATATGATACCACATTTCCTTTGAAAGTGGGAAAAGCCCACAAAGTCTCGAAAGTTGTGGGCAACATTATATCAACGAACTTATACCCGTGAAAAACTTTTTTGAGAAATTCATCCAATCGACAGATCCAGTCATACTGAAGGAATACAAAAAAGTTAGAAGTTAGTTAGGCTCTGATATTAAAAAAGCAAGGAAACAATAGTATAAGAACAAATTTGCTGCAGTCTCCAACTGCCCAAAGAAAATCTGGGACTGTCCCAGCGACTTCATGGGAAGGGCGACATTCCATATTCGTAGCACATTAACAATCAATGGCGCTGAATAGAGTGGCGCTGCTTAGGCAGACAAGTTGAATGCGCATTTTGTAATCTCTGGTGAATCATCTTAGAAGCCGGACAGAAATCATGTAATTGGATAATTAATTGCTTCTCCAATTGGAAGTTACATGTTCTTGAACCCATGCACTGAACATGAAGTATTAACATTCCTTAGAAATACATTATAGGCAAATCAACTCCGGCAGGCGCAAATAAAATTAAGGCTGTTGCTGGTCTAATCAGCTTGCCCTTGCAGCACATATGTAACAACGCATCACTTGAAGGTGTTTTTACAAATGGTATGAAAATTGCCACACTGGTTGTTTTACACAAAGATGGTCTCATGACAATATAAACAACTACAGACCTATATCTGTACTTCCATTGTTTTCTAAACTGCTGGAATATTTGATTTATAATCAGACTGTGTAAATTCTTTGACGACAGACAAATGTTTGTTAAAGAACAGTTCGGGTTTCGTAAGAAGTCAATGGAAATGGAACTGCTTAGTGTAAAGTACAAAAAAAATATTTTCTGATATGGGTGACAAACAATTCACGGTCTCAAGTTTTTTCGATCTCAAAAAGGCATTTGATCCAATTAAACATGATATTTTATTTCATAAGCTGCCGTTTTATGGCATTCGAGGAGTTTACGTAAATCTGATCCGTAGTTATCTTTCCCGTCGCGTGCAGTACACACGTTTGAAAGGTCATCAGTCACAACCTGGACAATTAATTTGAGGTGTTCCACAAGGGTCTATTTGCGTCCAATATTTTTTATACTTTATATCAATGATATAATAGCCATCCCAAGAACTCCCACAATAATTTTATAGAATTTTTTCTGGCTTGTGTCTTAGTAATATTCAGTCTGAGGCGAATGCGTGGTTACAAGAATTGTGTTTATGGTTAAATATAACTTAACCAAAATTAAATGTTAATAGAACAAACATTATCCTGTTTAAGGCACGCAACAAGCGTGATGACTTTGAAATTAAGCTCACATTCAGAAAAAGTTTAACTGAGCGTGCTTCTTTCTACAAGTTTTAGGCATCATTTTTGAAGAACGCTAGAGTTCGACCATGCATATTCACAGGATTCATGCCAGCATATCAAGGCCACTCTATGTGCTATATAAAATTAGAGACCTTGTTCCGAAATGGCTGAAGTGGCAATAATATATTTACTCTAATTCAACTGTATCTACATTATTGTGTACTTGTTTTGGTAGGTACAACGAAAACCAGCCTCACGAGGCTGATAACGTGAGGCTGATAACGTTACAAAAAAAATCAATACGATGTCCAAAACCTTTCATAAATGATCCTGCAGGTTTGTACTTCTCCAAAAATCCCATGCTAAAAGTAAACGAATTATTTCTGTCTAAATTGTTTTCTTATGTCTTTAACGATTTGAAGCCTCTTCCCAATAATTACCTTGAATGCTTGCCTGGCATGCTTTATAAACTAAGGCATGCCAGTAACAGAGTACTACTCTTAAAAACTAACCATGGAAAATAAATGCTATCATATTTTATTCCGAATCTTAAAAATAAACACACTCAGGCCATCGAAGTTGAATTGAAATGCTTTCATATTTAATTCCCAATCTTCTAATTAAACATACACAGGCAATAGAAATGATTCAGAAATATGTTTCCCAGGACTCCTTCAAAGGGATTGCTATAGCTACCTTCTTTCTTGTTCGAATGATGAAAGGGTTCTTCACGAGAAATTCTTGATGCCTTTGTTCGTCCGTTAACTCTGTGAATTCTGTTGTATTTCTGTTCTAATATGCATTGTAAACATTTAGTGTACAATTATGTCACTGGAAAAAGTATGCACCTTCCTCCTAATTTTGGCCTTGTAAAAGTATGTGTTTTTTTTTGTAATGAGAGTGTATGAAGATCTTGCTTCTTTTGCTGCTTGTACTGAGCGTTGTGTCGGGTTCTTGGGCCCCGCCAGGCAGAGTATATTTGCCTTTGCCCTTGTATCCGAGACCTTGTTGTCTTGAAGAAAAGAATATCTATATATCTGTCTATCTATCATCAGCCTGACTATGCCCAAGACAGGGCGCATTTTTGACGTGTAAGGCGGTTAAAAAATGACAGTTTTCTGTTTTTAAATAGGCCGTAAAGGCACGAAATGCTTTTTATGGACATCTTCCGCCCACTAGTGCTGAAAATTGCAAACTACGCAAATGCGAGCCGCAACTCGTGTATGGCTGTTGGAACAGCGTAAAATCCCTCCGCACGAGTGCGACAGGTCGTACGCGATATTTCTACTGTCTCGCAGGACCAGTGCAGCTCAGGTGTGGCGGTTAATTGGATAAAATGTTAAAATATTTGTTCCGACTCCAAGCTGCCGACAGATGGTATTGTCCACAGGGATATCGATAAATAAGGCCTGGACGTCCACTCCACTCCACACAACATACAAGCGATGGTTAGTACCCTGTGGTAAATGCAAGCGTGAGCCCAAATGCAAAGAACTAATTGCACCTTAGCTTATGGCGTCTGAAAAGCTACATTTCAGCCGCTTCTTTCATTCTGATATATAGAAGAGAACATGCATGCGCTATTATGAATAATTCTCGCTTCTCACAATATAAATAAGATATCAGGCCCCGCGTCTTTTCCCTCGTGTTAAAAAATTACAGTGAAATCGGTGATACACTCAGGCGTTTGCGACTTTTGCAAATAATAAAAACTGTATCTTTTGCCCATTTCTGAATAAGGTGGAGGCACTGAGCGACTACAGAGAATGTTAAGATATGCTGTATTCTATTTTCCTAGGTTTATTACCCAGGCGTCACGAAAGTAAACATTTTCATTATGATTAAAGGATGGAACGACCCACAAAGAAAGGAGTTGTAGCGTCACAACATGGAGAGGCGCTTTAAAAGACGAGGATTTGCCAGACACGCGCGGGGTGGAATGTTCCAACGCGCTCAGGCCAAGCGGAATTTTGCGCTGGCCACCGCTACTCATCGCGCCTCAAGCTGCCTTGAATAAATCTGGTGATGCGTCCCTCAGCGACAAAGAGATTGTGCTAAAAATGCATTTCAAACATATTGTATTAATTTCATATTTATTGCGCATTTTTTGACCCTGTGCTTAATCTGCAATACGAATGCTTTGTGAGCATACTAAGAATAATATTTTTAATGCTTTAAAGATACACGAAAAGTACATTTTTGCCCACTTGGTGTATCTATAATGCGTTAAAGATATACTAAAAATATACATTAAATACATTAGAGTAGATTAGAAATAGACTTTAAATGTACATTTAATACATTCAATATATATTCACTTCGGCTTAAAAAAGGTCTTCTGGACGGCTTCACAGAATGAGACAGGTTAATGCTTCAACTGCAGAACAAAGTGCACACGCGTAATCATCGTCAATCAAGAGATGTATGAGATATAAAGTCACGTGACGGAATGGGAACTGCAAAGATACCTACACAGCAAATCATGACTAAAGAGACGCAGCAAACAAGAAGTGCTCTGACATGATTTGTACTAGGCTTGCCTTATATATATACCCACCGAGAGCGACGCACTATCTTGCCCGGTGAGGCGTTTTTTGCACAAAGACTGTGGGCACCCAAATTATCGAACGAGTGCCATATTGTTAGCGTTCGAATTTGGGAGTAATCTAGAACTGAATTGCTAGTTGAAACTTGCGTCAGGCATAGGTCAGGAGTCGAACTGTCAACCAACAGATACCGGGCGTCTAAGGGAGCCTGTCGGTGCTGCAGTCGGGGTCCTTTGCGCTGGCATATTCGGGCCCGGAAGTACCCAAGGCGCCTTTGCCGGTATCATGCTGTGACGTTCTCCGCGCGTAGAGTAAATAAGTGGTGATTACCTTCCTGCTAGAAGTTACCATAAACGAAAGGACGACAGGAAAGGGAGAGTTTTCACTGTTCCCTTAAACGTCATTTCGAGCCCTAGATTGTTCCACGGTAGCTTGAAGTGTAATGCAGATATGTTTACGTGGACTGCCCATTTGTTAGAATTTGAGTATACTTTAGACGAATTGATTGCATATTTACGAAAGTACACATTACATACATTGGCAACACCAAGATGCGATTTCGCTAAACTCGATTTCGAACATTAGATTGTTCAATGGCAGCTTGAAGTGTGTCTCAAATATACAAATGGGGACTGCCAGTTTGCTAGAATGTAAGTATTGTTTGGACGAATAAATTGCAAACAGCTAAACGTACGAGTTGGTGGTACATATTGAAATGTAAACAGTGCAAGGACGAAGACCGCAGTAGAAGAAACACATGACGAGCGCTATAAATACGCATTAATTTTGTACTTGCGGAACTACACTTCAAATACACTGACAAGATGCAAATGCCATTTTCCGAAACGCAATTTCGAGCCCTTGACTGTTCAACAGCAGCTAGAAGTGTGATGCAAATACGTTTAAAAGGACTGCCCGTTTGTTCTAATTGAAGTATGTTTCGGATGAATTAATTTCATATTTACGGAAGCCCACTTTTAATAGACCGACAAGATTATAAAGCTGCAGACATTTTTTACACGTCTTTTAAAAGTGCTCGAAGTATGCTTTGGGCAAGGTATTTTTGGTACATTTTAAGAAAATATTTCGAATAGCAAGCATAAAATTGCAGGAACGTATTTCATACATATTGAAGCGTGTGGACGACGACGACAAAGAGCGATGACACGAGTGGGAAGAGTAGAAGACGACAACGAAGTTCGGACTGTGTTCTCGGTGCCGCTCGCAGCTGTTCTTTTCTATCTGTAAATATTTGTAAATATATTCTTTCCCGCTACATATTTGGTGGAGGTGCGGATTTCCCCTAAGCCTACCGACGACGGAGCTCCGCAGCGGCCGCCAGTTGCCTTCACTCATCATGACCCAAGACGCCTCCCAGCAAACCTCAGCCCTGGCCATGACATCACTCGTTCTTTCTCCCCCTCGTGACCCTGGGACATTTTCTGGTACCGACAACACTGACGTCGACGACTGGATCAACATGTACGAGCGAGTGAGTACCTACAACCGCTGGGATCCGACCCTTATGCTCGCAAATGTAATATTCTATCTAAAAGACACCGCCCGGGTCTGGTATGAGACCCACGAAGACCATCTAACCAGCTGGGACGTGTGCAAAGAGAAACTCCGCGAATTGTTTGGACGGCCGCTCGGCCGAACGCTTGCCGCTAAGAAGGACCTCGCCTCCCGAGCTCAAACATCTACGGAGTCCTATGTGTCGTACATTCAAGATGTGCTGGCCCTCTGTCACAAAGTTGACGCCAACATGCCCGAGTCTGACAAAGTCGGCCACGTGTTGAAGGGAATCGCCGACGATGCCTTCAACTTGCTCGTATACAAGAACTGCACTACAGTCGACGGAATTATTAAGGAATGTCGACGCTTCGAGGGAGCCAAAAGCAGGCGTATTAGCCAGCCGTACACAGGCCTCCCCAACACGGCTGCGACTTCTTCATGTGAAGACCTGCGACACCGGGAAACTCCAGCGCCCCCAGAAAATGTGACCCGCATCATCCGACGCGAGCTCGAAGCTATGTCCCCTGCCCTCTGCATCTACATGATGGCGACAACCGCTTGCCTACCATCTCTCTGGTACAAGCTGTCGTCCGCCAAGGGCTTGCAAACCTTGGTTTCCAGCCCGTCAGCCCTGTACGGTCTTCACCAACACCCGAAATCACTGCGATTGCTCCTGGACGACCTTCGTACTTCACTCCACGTCGCCGAAACCCTAACGACTGGCGGACAACCGACGACAGGCCCATTTGTTTCCATTGCCACCGCATTGGCCACATCTCCCGCCACTGTCGAAATTATTGGTCCCGTCGCAGCACATACCGTCCTCTCAGCTCCCACCGCGACGACGAACAGCCCAGCCACTACACGCCCCCTCCAGCCCAGCACAGTGCTACAGTCGACGGCCAGATTCCCCGCTCCGGCCGGTCCCCGTCCACCCTGCGTCGACAGTCTCGTTCGCCCCAACGCCGTCGTTCCTCTCCTGGCCCCTACGGACGCTCGCAAGCGGAAAACTAGACACTGCAGTGTCTGGAGATGATGCTGCAGTACAGCCCCAGTCCCAAAATCCTCGATTAGCCCTTCGCGCACACCATAATTTGCTCGCCATTCATGTCGATGGAGTGCCTGTGAGAGCCCTGATCGATACAGGCGCGCACGTATCCGTCATGAGTTCAGCCCTACGACGCCGCCTCCGAAAAGTACTAACCCCTGCACCCAAAGCCGTTCTCCGCGTTGCTGACGGCGGAACGCTACATGTTGTTGGACTATGCACAGCCCGTGTGACCATATCCGGCCGCCATACATCCGTGCTGTTCTCTGTTCTGGACCGGTGCCCTCATGAAGTCATTCTTGGCCTCGACTTCCTGTCTGAGCATTCAGCCCTCATTGACTGCGCCACTAATGTTGTTCAGCTTGACCTTCCTCTTTCTGCTGAGTCGCCGTCCCCAGTTATACACCGTCTTTGTGCTGTCGACTTTGTCCGTCTACCGCCTCAAGCCGCAACTTACATTTCTTTCTCATCTGTTCCCCTTGTACCTGATGGTCACTACGTAGTCACTCCGGAACTTGTCATCGCCCTGACGCGCAGTTGCGCTTCCACACATTGTATTTACAATGTCGGCCAACCGAGCGTGCCTTCCGGTCCTGAACTTTGGTTCATCCATCCAACCGCTCCCGCAAGGCAACTCACTCGCCACGCTCTGCCCTGCTGCCGTATGTGTGATATCAGTGGTGGACAGCTGCTTACCTTCCACTCAGCAATGCCGGTTGCCTGCGGCCCCATCAACAGCGAACCTAACGGACGACTACGCCGACATGATCGCTTCTGACCTACCGCCGATGCAAGCTCGCGATCTTAGGTGCCTCTTATCATCTTTCCGCGACATCTTCGACTTTGATAGCCGTGTTTTGGCTCGGACCTCTGTGTTGACGCATCACATAAACACCGGTGATTCCGCTCCTCTCCGCAGACGTCCGTACCGAGTGTCCAGCGCCGAACGCACCGTTATAAATCAAGAGGTGGACAAGATGCTGGCAAAAGACATCATCGAGCCCTCGTCAAGTCCTTGGGCTTCACCAGTCGTCCTGGTGAAAAAGAAGGACGGCAGCTGGCGCTTCTGCGTTGATTATCGGCACCTCAACCTCATCACAAAAAAGACGTATATCCACTCCCAAGGATCGATGATGCATTAGATTGCCTCCACGGCGCCAAATATTTCTCTTCAATTGATCGTCGATCGGGGTACTGGCAAATTGCCGTTGATGAAAAGGACCGCGAGAAGACCGCCTTCGTGACGCCTGATGGCTTATACCAGTTTAAAGTCATGCCGTTCGGCCTCTGTAACGCCCCGGCTACCTTCGAACGAATGATGGACTCCCTTCTTCGTTGCTTTAAATTGTCCACTTGCCTCTGTTACCTAGACGATGTTGTGGTTTTCTCGCCTACTTTTGCCACGCACCTCGAGCGCCTCTCCAATATTCTGACAGTGTTTCGTAACGCCGGACTTCAGCTAAACTCATCGAAATGCAAGTTCGGTCGTCGCCAACTTACTATTCTCGGACACCTCGTTGACGCTTCTGGTGTACGCCCAGATCCCATCAAAATTCAAGCTGTGAAGGACTTTCCTCTTCCGAGGTCGTCGAAAGATGTGCGCAGCTTTGTCGGCTTGTGCTCGTATTTTCGCCACTTTATCAAAGATTTCGCCGGCATTGCTCGTCCCCTCACCGATCTTCTCAAGAACGACACCCCCTTTACCTGGGGCCCTGCTCAAGAGAACTCATTTTCATCCCTCGTCCATTTGCTGACCACTCCGCCCATCTTAGCACATTTTGACCCGTCGTCTCCCACAGAGGTTCGCACCGACGCCTCCGGATATGGCATCGGCGCCGTCCTAGCCCAACGTCAACAGGGTCAAGATCGAGTCATCGCTTATGCCAGCCGCCTACTTTCAGCCGCAGAGCAAAATTACACCATTACTGAGCGCGAGTGTCTTGCCCTTGTCTGGGCAGTAGCTAAATTCAGGCACTACCTGTTCGGCCGTTCATTCGCTGTTGTCACTGATCCCACGCTCTCTGTTGGCTGTATTCACTAAAAGATCCCACCGGTCGTCTTGGTCGCTGGGCATTGCGCCTCCAAGAATACTCATACTCCGTCGTGTACAAGTCAGGGCGCCATCACCAGGACGCTGACTGTTTATCCCGATACCCTGTGGAACCACCTGACCTAGAGGACGCTGAGACCCTGCCCTGCCTCTTAGCTATCTCTGATCTTGCCGATATTGCCAACGAACAGCGCCACGACTCATCTTTACGACCTATCTTTGATGGCATCCGTTCTGCAAACCGATCTCCGTCTCTGAACCTTTATGTGCTCCAGAACGGCATTTTGTACCGCCGAAACCTACGCTCCGATGACCCTCCGCTCCTGCTCGTGATACCCCAACGTCTACGTTCTTCTGTCCTTGAAGAACTGCACGATCTGCCGACAGCCGGTCACCTTGGCGTGTCCCGCACGTACGCTCGGGTGCGGCATCGCTTCTTTTGGCCTGGTCTCTATCGTTCCGTCAAGCGTTACGTGGCCGCTTGCGACCTGTGTCAACGTCGGAAAAGGCCCTCCACTTTGCCTGCCGGTCTTCTGCAACCCAGCGACATACCTCCGGAACCTTTTCATCGTGTTGGCCTTGACCTTGGCCCTTTTCCGACGTCCCTCTCCGGCAACAAGTGGATCGCTGTCGCAACTGATTATACGACTCGGTACGCCATCACGCGTGCTTTGCCGTCCAGCTGCGCTACTGACGTCGCCGATTTTCTTCTGCAGGACGTCATCCTTCACCACGGCGCCCCTCTTCAACTGCTCACCGACCGCGGTCGTTATTTTCTATCCAGAGTAGTTCACGACATTCTTCGTTCGTGTGACACGCAGCACCAGCTCGCGACAGCTTACCACCCGCAAACCAATGGGCTTGCGGAAAGGTTCAACCGCACGCTCACCGACATGTTAGCCATGTACGTATCGCCAGACCACCGAGATTGGGACGCAGCCTTGCCTTATGTGACATTTGCATATAACTCTTCCCTTCATGACAGAACAGGCTATTCTCCTTTCTACCTTTTGTTTGGTAGGCATCCCACCTTGCCTTGGACACACTCATCCCTTCTTCAGCCCCCACCACTGCTTACGCTCGGGACGCCATCTCCCAGGCCACGCTGGCGCGCCAAATAGCACGTAGTAGGCTCCAAGCCTCTCAAGTTTCCCAGAAGTCAGCCTACGACCGCCGTCACCAGGCCGTCGAATTTACCCCAGGATCACTCGTCCTTTTCTGGACGCCCTCTCGCAGCGTCGGTCTCTCCGAGAAGCTCCTTTCGCACTACCGTGGCCCTTACCGTGTCGTGCGCCGTGTTACCGACGTGAACTATGAAATTGCTCCCCTTGAAACCACGCCATCGTCCTCTGGCGCCACCACCGACATCGTCCACGTCTGTCGCCTTAAACCTTATCACGACGCTCGTACGTCGCCGCCCTAACGCCGAGACGGCGTTTCAGCAGCCGGGGGTCCTGAAGCGTGTAGACGACGACGACAAAGAGCGATGACACGAGTGGGAAGAGTAGAAGACGACAACGAAGTTCGGACTGTGTTCTCGGTGCCGCTCGCAGCTGTTCTTTTCTATCTGTAAATATTTGTAAATATATTCTTTCCCGCAACAATATTTTTAGTGCATTCATGTATACAAAATATGTTTTAAATACATCTTAAATTGCCCATCGTATATTCAAAACGTATTAGTTTTCGATAAGGGGTCTGTCGCCCACATAGGTGACCTCGGGCTACTAGGACGAACGCAGTTAGCAGTCGCTCCGTTTCACCCCCTCCCCTGCTTTCTCACGCCTATAAGGTAGCAGCTATCTGCCTGCTGCTCTCTCGTCCAACCCCAGTCATCTGTCCTCCACCAGCCGCGTCATCGATTCGTCTCCATGGCCGCCTTCCCAACGAGGCGTGTGCACTACTTAGACAACACCTACACTTCGTGGACTCTGTGTTGCCCGGCGTAGCGCCCTTATATGAGAAGAATCCTCCCTAATATTACTTTTAGGGTCTAGCTAATACGCATACGATGTTTCCCGCCAGGCCATATGCTCCTCGCATACCAAGATGCGCCTTCCAGACGACCTCTTTGAGCGGCTCATGTTGCCTGAACCCGGGCGTACTCTCTAGGACTGCATGAAGGCGGCGGAGAGACATGAAGCACGACATGAAGGCGGCTGTGGTGTCATTTGCAGTCATGACGCTATGACCTCGCCTGCGAGCCGTTTGACGGCATTGCGCAAACTTCCAACCCATCCCTCGCCTCCTCACCGCAGGAATATTGTATACTATCTGTGGTTTCCTAAGAACGCGAAGAGGCATTAGTGGATTTCTGCATTGCCATATCCCTAGACCACGCCTCTTCTCCATGCACCACAACACCTCTGGTCCTTGTTGTTGAGCCCGCGCTCCTGCTACACCAAGTCCCGACCCCGCCACAGCCTCATGCCTGCTCTGCTCCAACACCAGGACCTCGTGCATACCACCGTGTCCCGCTCTACGCTCTCCCTCTACGCCACCATGGCTTTCATCAATGCCGCCTGCCTGTTGCATCCCTTGCTCACTCTTTGCCACTAAAATCGTCGTGGGAAAATTCTCAGTCGCACAGTAAGGTTCCCATCGCTCCAAACGATTACCCCTGAGCCCCACCAGTGCCGTTTCACCGGCGTTCACCCTGCCTGGCTGTGAGAACTGTTCTGCATAATTCCCGCCAGCCTTTAGCCTATGGTCTCCTCCCAAGCCGTACCCATGACAGTGTAGAGACAGCCATCCAGCGATACCACACTCACCGGCACATCCTTGTTGCGAGTGCAGCGTCCTTACAATTTCAGACCCCTATTGGCCTCCCGCGCAAGAAGACATCATGCTACCTCAGCTAGCTCGACTCGTCGCATGTTTCCGACTGCTCCGTTTTACCCACTCGCGACGTCCGGAGCTGACTTTGTCATGAGACCTTGCATGCCTACCTGACTCCAACCTTCACACGGACATTCCGGCAGATACCTGTGTGTGCCTAGTGGCTTGGTCATGGCTTTCTCGTTCTTTGCTCTGCTTAGCGTTAGCGTTATTTTCATTTGCTTCTCCACATGGTGTCTAGGTGAGGGGGTTTTATATTGCGAATGCATGGACGGCAGCTTGAAACGAGCAGAAAGGGCCCGACACGCGCATTGTAGCACATTTAAGGCACTCAGGCAGAGCAGACGTGTTGTACGCTCGCCACCGCTGCTCATGGCTCCTCAAGCCGTCTTGAGTAAATGTGGAGCCGCGTCCAGCGCCCGTAGACTAAACACGGTGCTGTCTTATAATGGACAGTTGATTTTGAATCGCCAGTAGAAGATTACCAAGTGCACTTAAGGAACGTGTGCGAGAATAATAAAAAAACAGTGCGACTCTTTTAAAATTCAAATGTAATTCAATTGATTCAACTGAACCTGCATACTAATTATATTGCAATTTTATACTGTCACGTTGTAGTGACGGCAGTCCAGCGGTCAGGAACACACCAGCAAGTCTGGGAAACGAAGCTCTTTATTTGGGCTGACTTGCGCCCGCAAGAGAACTAAATCACTCGGCGGCGGCGTAAGCAACAAACGTGCTCGTCAGTCGTCGAACTACGAATGTTTGCCGCTCGCGGCATCGCTCAATTTAAAGCCGTCAAGGAAACTTCCAGATAACAGGTCAAGATCATCTACAGTAATCTGGAAAAACCTAGATGCAGCCTTTCATGGCTGCGATCAAGCGAGATTAGTCTGGTCGCTTCTCGCGTCACGAACAAAAGTGATAACGACCATTTCCTGCAGCCTTGAGCGTGAACGAACAAACACTACAATGATACTTGGCAATACGTATTACATTCCAATTCTATTTTTGGCAGTTCCTCCAGTTGTGAAAAGTAATCCTGACTATTACAGGTCAGCATTTCGTCAAAAAAGAGGGCTGTTGCGGGCTGGTTGGTGCATGCTGATAGAGAGGATGTAACAGCGCTTAAGACGAGAAGCACGCAGCGCATGTGTTTGTCTCGTTCCCTCTGTCCCATTTAAAAGCTGTAGAAGCATCGTAGTTAACCTTGTGCATTTTCACGCCTTCGATGACATCAAACCAATGCGGCTAATCTCGAGTTTTTTAACGCTGCCACTTTTTGAAAATTGATTGTGAGGAAAGGAAATGATGCAGTAACTGTCCGACCCATCTCGGTGGACACCCGAACCACGCCATAAGGGATGAGATGAAGGAGGGAGGAAAAACCGGCTCAGGCGGAGCTGGGTTTTTGTGCCGATGCGCCATCTAATAATTGTGCTTTAATATACAGTACTGTGCATGTCTATCGTAAAGACTTCAGAAATGTTTCTCGCCTTAACCGCCGGCTCGTTTGCGGTAAAACTGACTACACCGCTTGCATATTGTGGTAACTTTAGTCTCATATCAAGTTTTACAGCAATACTTACTTGATTCAACCTCGAATGATGCAATTGCGTAATCCCCTGCGTCGAGATTGGCGAACTCGAAGCCGGCAGCGCCGCATTTTCGCGCAGAACTGCACTGGCGCCATCAAAGGACCTGCGCAGCTTGTAATGCTGACGTCGGCGCCCTTCGCGTCGTGGAAATTTACTATGCAAACAACAGGTGGCGCTACTAACGTTATTTGGCAAAAACCCGCAGTTGGCGGTTTTCGGTTCGTCGGTTTCAAGGCAGACGATTGATAACTGGTTTGCAACATGCGAGACTCAACCAGATAAGTTGGCAAACTTACTACGAGACAAAAGTTGTCGCAATACCCAAGATGAGTGCGCAGTTTCATTGTAAACTACCAAGCAGTTGAGGCGAGAAAATGTTTCAAAGGCTTCCCGGTAAAGATTCACAATTGTGTATATTTGCCAGCATTTTCCATGTTTTAAAGCAAGAAACGAGTAGAGGCGATCCACAAAGTAGACGTACCCATTGAAATCGCGCAATATTATCAACAGAAACCAATCCAACAGTAAGAAAGATGCGTTTTTTATTCGAAATGGACTCAAAGTTGCGATGTCCGCTAGGAAGGGCCACAAATGCAATCTGTTTTAAAGCTTTTTCGGCCTAAAATATTCGTTTTCTGTGAAATTAGTGTTTGTGGTTAGAGGGTAGTAGTCTCTTGATATAGAACAGCATCGGTATGTCCTCAATATCCAAACAGTTATCGCTTATGCATGTTTACTGTTCAAAACAGGACCTACCTGCATCACCCCTAGTAGATAAAATTAACAACGTCCTATCGCATTTAATGATTAATCAGAAGATAAATAACTGCTCATTAAGAACCCTTATACCGATGGCTATGGAACTATGTGCATAACAAGTTGAAGTGTTGCTATTCGGCCGGTACAAGTCTTTCTTAGGAACAGCAAATAGTGTTACTAAATAAACTATAGATGTTCCTCGTGTCACACCACATATGCCTAGAAGGCCTCCCAGAAGGCTTGAGCAAATGAAGCGCTCATTCCAGCGCTATGAGGTGGGGTTGCCGCCAGAGTACCGTCCGGCAATGTGGACTCTCATCTACGACTACCCTAGTGGTCATGCGGACAGGGCAGGCACGACCACAAAGAAGAGAAAGACATCCTGAAGGCAAATGAATCCCGGATGTGAACCCAGAATGAACATTATGGGCTAAGGACTGCGTTGAAAAACCTTGTCTCAGGCTACCGCCACTGCGCACATGGTAGAGCTCCTCACAATTCTAGTTAGAATACTGGATCGATAAAAATATGAAAATAATAATGTAACATTCTCTAAGATTGATGGGAATACTTTATCAAGGTAAGGCGTGGAGACATGCAGTGGGTTTTCACAGGAAGGCGTGGTACGCGCCAGACGCCAACAGTGGATGCAGTAATAGCGGCAGAATCATAGCTAGGGTAGAAAAATAACAGAGAAGACCAAAAAATCTACAATTTACGACAATAACTGCGCTGTAACAAACTAACCAACAGTGCCACGAAGAACGTATCACACTCTAACATTGTACTTGTATTTAAGAGCACGTTATCACAACACAGCAGAGATAGAAAAGCGTTTTTAAAGATGCCGCTTGCATCTTTGAAGGACTACGGCCTTTTACCTTCCAAGCACTAACAGGTTTTTGGACATTGCGATAGACAGATTACCAACGCTAGATAAAATCCTCTTCGTCAGCGTTCAGCAGTTCATGATCGAAATCGCGTCTACATGCTTTTCTCGTTTCAGCGCACCTATGCGCTTCTTGTTTGCTTAAAGTTCTTTTCTGCCTTCTGATTTTAGAACAAATATCTGTTGCAGATGCAGCGTGATGCGAGTAAGCCCCCCGTGTTACCTCACCCCACGGACCGAAGGAAAATACCCCTACTGCTGTCCGAAAGATATCTGCCCGAAAGGCCACAGATTGCACCGGCAATAAAGAAACAGTTATGAGGCAATGCTGTTTTTGTAAATATCTCGAATACAGAAGTGACATCCGGGACCCTATTTATAAGGGTCTTTGTGGAGAACTTGTTCTGAAAGTTTTTTTCATGAACCGGTCGGCTGAAGCATATCCCCAGCTCTGCAGCTGATCGACCCAATAATAGAAATGTACAAAGGGTTTGGTTTGGTTGGTTTGGTTTGGTTTATGGGGTTTAACGTCCCAAAGCGACTAAGGCTATGAGAGACGCCGTAGTGAAGGGCTCCGGAAATTTCGACCACCTGGGGATCTTTAACGTGCACTGAATGTACAAAGGGCCAGAGTGAAACCATCCATTTGCGATATTGGGACGATTACATGCGCTGCTTGGGATGTCACGTGGAACTCTCCCAGAAAGAGCGGCCGTGGGGAACGAAAACGTTTTCCAAGTGACACGAGTGCTAGGCTGCTCGGAGTAGCGTGCACAGTATCATATTCTCAAAATTATTCTGCACGTATCACCTAACTCATTCCGCGATGCTCATAAAACAGGCTTTCAAAAAAAAAAAAGAAACGAGATACCAGGAATCTTTCGGGGCTTCATCCTTCAACTGTCAAACTATGAAGGCACCAGCCAGAAACATGGTAAGCTCCATATAAAATAAGGTACTGAGATCATGTTTAAAAGCCAATGCCAAATATTTGTTACCGCAGCTGACATTTCAGAAATTGAAATATCGTGAAATCGCGACAATGGCCATTCAGTAGAGCAGTAGAGTTGCTATTGCTTAGACCGATGCCCATATTATATTTCTAGGGGCCAGGGAATCTATTTGGCTTTAACAACGCAGTGTCAGTACCCCCAGTACTTCGCCTAAAGGTATTTTCGGGCCATTTTGTTCTCCTTTTCTCCCTCTCGTCTTTGCTAATGTTGTGAAAAACAAATGAGACTGTCCCAATTCTCTCAAGGCTACATAATATGGCGCTTACCTTCACATCATCGATTCACTCGTGACAGTCCTATAGAGCCGCACGCAGTTTGGAGTCTCTCTGTAGCTGCGCCAAGAAAGTGCCACCTGCGTTTATGTTCTGCGCCTGCAAGACTCAACTTGAAAAGTTGCCGAAGAAGAAGCGCAGCACCGACAGCTACAAGATCCCGCCGTGTAACCACTGACGAGGTACCGAAGGTAGGCCCATGCAATATGAGAGACAACAACAGTTTCACAAAACGACAAACTGTACATAAGTATTCCCTCTATCCCTGCATCTCTACTCATCGAGAGACCGTCTCTGACGGGGCACCCCTGATGCGAAGATCAAGCTTCAGTCTTCGAGTTAAACCAACCGTCTCTGGCGGGGCACCTCTGGTGCAAGGAGAGTAGAAGAACCTGAACTTTACTGGCGCCGTCGGCAGGATCCTGCGGCCATCGGAAGACGGCGCAGGAAGAAGACTGAAGGCAGGGAAAAAGGCGACGACAAGGCAACAGGTCAGCGTTCGAGAACGGACCTGCAGGGAGAGACAGCGGCAAGGACCACGGCAGTAGTCCAGCGACGCGGGACTGCGTCCGGTCAAGGAAAGCAGCGCGTCGAGAACTCGACGGTCACCGGCGGGTCGCAGCAAGTGACGACAACGTGCACGGGACCAGCGGCGTGCGACAGCTCATCGCAGCGTCCGGTGAAAGTGGCGGTGGACTCCGACGCCAAGGAGTTGGCAATGCGGATCGACGCATCGAAACTGTGAGTTTCCTTCGTCGCATTGTTAGCGTCTCTGTGCATGTGTTCGAGCTGGTAGGACAGTTGAGGGATACAGACGGCGGTATGGAGAGTTATCCATGCCGGCCCACACTCGACGTGAGGTACAGAGTAGAATTGGCGAAGGCGCGGTTAGCTTATTTTCAGGCTGAGCTTGCAAAAGTCAATGGAGGAAAGGCGCTGCTGTGCGAGGAAAAACCCCAGGATTTTAAGTGCGTCTTGGAGGCATTAGAAGCAAAGCGCCAGCAGCTAGCGCTGGAGCTCGCTGAGCTCAAGGAGGCTAGGAGAGCTAGTGAACTAGCCAGGGGAAACTGGTCGGAGTCCCGAGAGGCGAGGCCACCTGTGCCGGAAGGTAAAGCCTTATGCTTGTCATGCACAGGACAGGAAAACAGCAGTGAGGACGCTGAAAGCAATCAGCCGGTATGCGGGAACGCATCTTCGTTAGGAAAGGCCGCAAAAGGTTCAGGAAGTGAAAACGAGATTCCTGAAGGGCGCGGAAATATCACAGCTTTTCCGCCACCACGGGCGGCTAGCAATGAAAGGGAGCAGCCCGAGTCAGATCATCTGGGGGCGATCGAGACCAAACTGTGCGACAACAAACAGGGCAACGATCAATCTGCAGAGGTTAGCTCTACCCCAGATAAGAGCAGGGACGAGGGCGCGAGTTCAGGAATAAAAACTCGGTCTTAGGCAAGCTGCGAAAAAGAGCAGTTGGTTCAGCGTGAAACGACCAGCGACGAGAGACGTCAGATGGGCGAGCTAGTGACAGCAGGAAACCTAGCGTTGCCGCAACCGCACACTGTGTCGGGCATAGGGCGTGAAGTGCCCCGTATCGTTAGTGATGGCAGGGACATTCCATCCGAGGCAGAGAGCGGAGGTGGGCCTGCTGGGCCGACCGGGCAGAGCGCCGCGCAATTGTCGAACGCACCCGATGCGTGTCCGGCCAGGTCATTTGAGGACCCGGAAATGGGTGGCGACTTGCCACAAGGCAAATTAGCGTCAAGTGACTGCGAGGGATCTCATAGAGCCTCTGAGCAAACAAGGGAAGGGGAATGAGGGGCTCGTTATAAATATGACAGAAGCCAACAGCCACTGAAACCAAGGGGCACAGGGGATTTTTGTTTAATTTATTTATTTATTTTGTGGTGTTGATCAATTTAGAATATTACTGAATATGTTATCGCTTAAAGCTAATTGATTAGAAAAGCAGAAGAAAAAACAACCACATGCCGCCGGTGGGATCCGAACCCACGACCTCCGAATTACGCGTCCGGTGCTCTACCTCTGAGCTACGGCGACGGCTGTCAATTCTTCTGCTTTCGGGGGTATTTATGTTTACAAGTAACCTAACCTTGAGAGTGTTCATCAGCGCCACCCACGTTCATAAACGGCGGATGTGGAACGTCCTGAGTACCGCAGGTGTGACGTGGAACGTCATCGAACAGAGAGGGTGGAAGCTGAGTGAGAACCCTCTTATGCTTCCTATGGCGTCAAGGCTGCCAGAACCGAGGCCCTTGCTAAGCAATTAAGCAAACAAGGGAAGGGGAATGAGGGGCTCGTTATAAATATGACAGAAGCCAACAGCCACTGAAACCAAGGGGCACAGGGGATTTTTGTTTAATTTATTTATTTATTTTGCGGTGTTGATCAATTTAGAATATTACTGAATATGTTATCGCTTAAAGCTAATTGATTAGAAAAGCAGAAGAAAAAACAACCACATGCCGCAGGTGGGATCCGAACCCACGACCTCCGAATTACGCGTCCGGTGCTCTACCTCTGAGCTACGGTGGCGGCTGTCAATTCTTCTGCTTTCGGGGGTATTTATGTTTACAAGTAACCTAACCTTGAGAGTGTTCATCAGCGCCGCCCACGTTCATAAACGGCGGACGTGGAACGTCCTGAGTCCCACCGGCGGCATGTGGTTGTTTTTTCTTCTGCTTTTCTAATCAATTAGCTTTAAGCGATAACATATTCAGTAATATTCTAAATTGATCAACACCACAAAATAAATAAATAAATAAAACAAAAATCCCCTGTGCCCCTTGGTTTCAGTGGCTGTTGGCTTCTGTCATAGAGCCTCTGAGTTAGACGACGCCGCGAAATCGGCAAGCGCCGATCACGCAGGGAGCGGCAATTTCAAGATTTACCCGTGCAGGAAAGGGACAAATGGCTCCAAGCGAGGCATAGTAGCTGGAGGCAGGTGCGTGGCCTTCACGTTGAAAGTCAGCGCGTGGAGCAGTACGTTCTGTGCTGCAGTACGCTAAATCCTGTGTGGCAAAAGCGGCCGCACTGATATGATTAGACTGGACAGGGGCTATGCTCCTTACGCAGCACGCGTCTCGTATTGGCGCGCCGAAGAGAGCGTGCCTTCAAGGGCGTCGCGAGATCAGGGATTTGGACCCATCGAGTATCACAACGTTTTCGATCCTGGAGGGCAGCAACTTATTAGTTATTGCCCCGTTGTGGCACCAGCCTAATGAGTGAGTGACCGTCAGGCGTTAATCGGGTTGATTAACACGTAGTGGCTCGAACGCACACGGGGACGCTCGATGCGACCAAGGAGGCTCACGTGGCCGCTTACGGACTCTATATGAGTGCCAATGAACGCTCCGGTTGCAAGTGTCTGTGTGCATGTGTGTCCATTCGCGAGGACGAGTGTGTACTTGGAGGTGGTGAATTGGGTGCAACCCACCAACTTGGACGCCGTGTTACGCGCACGGCAGGCATGCCACTGTGCGTATTTTAGTGTGAAATTTGCTTATGTTTTCTTGGTGCCCGTAAGCATTTTGCGTAATGTTGTGTTGGTGGCCCTGTGCATTATTTTGCTTTTGGTTTTGTTAGTGCTAGTGCTAGTGTAGCTGCGGTATGTCACCCACAGGGTGGTTTTGTGACCCGTACCGATCCCTTTGTTATAATTCTAAAAGTGGCATTTGAGCCCTTTGTAGAATCTTGGGAAGGGCGTGTAAGAGATCGTTAGTGTACGCGGGGTCATCGGAACGCGGCTGGGGGCGCTCAAAGCGAAGCGTCTCCTTTCTCGGAACGCGGCCGCTCGTGAATGCGACGGAAAGTACGGGTGTCCCCCGCCCCGCGGTACCGATTCGCGCACGTGCTGGTACGAATGTATATTTGTGTTTGTTTTTATTTTATTTTGTGGCAGAGAGGGTGGTCTACCGTGTAGAAGTCGGAGGGCTGGACATGCCCTTGAAGAGCCAATCATGTTAAGAGTGCAACATGACTGGAAGCTACCAAATGTGGGCCGGGCCTTTAGGGCTTTAAAACCGGGCCCCGGAGCTGGAAGCGGGGTTCTGCGCTAAGGTGAGATGCTATGCATCTTCGGCTATGCCGAGTAGGGGCCTCCCCTAGTATTAGCCAGATCCACCTTTTTGTTGTTGTGTTTCTCTTTGCTGTTTAATTTCTCTCTAGTGCCTAAACTTGTGTATCTATTGTAAATATCTGTATATAAATCTTTAAGTCTCCCTTGATCCCTGCGTCTCAAATCATCACAAGACCGTCTCTGGCGGGTCGGGCGAGAAGACGAAGCATTCCTCCGGATCCTCCTAGATGGGAGGAATGTTTCGTGAAATAATTTCATGGAAGTGGAAGCAAAACAAAGATTGCGACGTAGGAAGCCAAGGGCGCATGCATGAAAAATGAAAAGGCAGAACTGCATGAAAAATCTTCAGAGCCTGAGCAGCGCGTTTGCTCTTGCGGACAAGAACGGCTGCATTTTAAACAATTCTGGGCAAACTGTATGGTCCGACCTACATTCTCATCTGAAACCACGCGTCCATGCGCTGCGAATCCAACCAAATGAACTGTCAACGCAACATGACCGAGCCGGAAACCAACAGCTGTGATTCTAACAGCAAAAAAGAAAAAAAACTTACAAGGAGGCACACAATTACTAAATATCGCGTATACAGGCTGCATGCTGACGCCAGGTACAGAACCGTGTAAACTATATTGCGTCTGGGATGAAGAGTGCAGAGTTCGGCCTGGGTACAGCGTCTGTCATAACAACAGACCCGTATATATTTTCTTGAGGTCCGTGGAACCAACGCAGTATGCATTCATTCCAATGATATGCGCAATCTTTATTTGCGAAAGGCGTCCAATTTTGTCACGTACACTGTGATTTTTGCCCATGCGGTATCCAAAAATATCAGATTTT
The DNA here is from genome assembly GCF_055824585.1 of Amblyomma mixtum. Classification (NCBI taxonomy): domain Eukaryota; kingdom Metazoa; phylum Arthropoda; class Arachnida; order Ixodida; family Ixodidae; genus Amblyomma; species Amblyomma mixtum. The sequence goes on along the minus strand of NC_143015.1, from coordinate 44,067,566 downwards.
TTTACAAATATTCTTGCAGTGCTCTGTGCTCCTCTTCAGCTGATTTTTTCATTCTATGTGAGCTCTAACGCATGCGCGCAGGAAATAATTTGGTAACATTAGATTCTGAAAACTGCTAACATTGAAATAAAGGTAATAATATAGAAATTTTAGGAGGAAAGCACTACTTAATACGATACCAACCCAAAATCTTGCGCTCGGGTAATCTCGGCTGAGCTCGCAGGAGCGGCACGCCAACAGAAGCCAATGGGAGAAGTGCATCTCCGCAGCAACGGCCGAGTGTAGAGACGGTGGGAAGATGAAGAGCGCGAAATGCGGTTGCGTACACGCGCAGCTGCCAGAAAGAAGACGCAAAAAATCAACTCGATTTCGCACATCACTCGGTTTAACTGCCTTAAAACCCTATTATTTTTTTTGCGCTTGGTCGCACCAGCCGCTAGTCAGGGTCTCATGTAGAATGAAGAAAGAATGTAAAGATAGGAATTAAATTATGAATCACAATATATAAAGGAATAAAACAAGAATAATAAGTAAAACGAAAGAGCCAACTTGTTACGAATATTGAAGTGAATCTTCTGGTATGAACCTGCACACCATACCTCCGGTGAAGCGGGTGGTATTGGAAATGTGAGCTTAAGTATGACTATGGAGAGGGGATTCAAAGCGCGCTTCTTTAATTGGACGCTAAGATAGAACAGTCTTGATATACCCCAGATATTCATTCGTAAGTGCGTCGAAAAGCTGTCCGGTTCTATGTGACACCCTAAGGTTAGCATGGAGCGAATGGTTTGTAGGGTGCACTTCAGCCTTTCTTTGCCTCGTGAAGGAAAAATATCTTAAAATTGTGTGCAAAAAATTCTTTGCCTCGTGAAGAAAAAATGACCGAAAATTATGCACAACAAAATTGCCTATTTTTCGTTCCGCAATCGAAAACAAGCCGTTTGAGTACAGGCGGTCAGAATAAGCGATCACCGTGATAGTCCTGAAGCTTCGATGTAATCACTGCAGGACGAGAACGCTGGTAACTCAGCGTTCCCGCCCAAGTCATCCAGCTTTCTGTCATTGTAAGCTTACACGCTTCAGATTATGACTCAAATGATACAAGTGCAACCTGTTAAACACATGGTAAAGCTTACAGGCACTTCGAGCACATCAGCACGAGGAGGAGAATGGCATCCCGGCAGTCTTAAATGCATTTTGGGCTGTCCACCACGCTTATTGCAGAAACAGGTTCCGCAGCAGAAGCGCTTTCCCTGCGTACCGTTATTTTCAGAAATCAGCACATAACTAGTTTTTCAACTGGCAAGAGCTGCGGTAGACACTAAAAAAATTAATTCGGAAGGCAGTTCTTTCTCCCAGAATAGTTTGTGCTGGCACATAGATCTCCTATAGAGAGACTAGAGCGTAGCTTGTAAGACGCAGCCGAGAGAGAAAAGTAGAAAGGCAACCTAACTGGGTTTCCCATCGCCAGCAAAATGCTTGCTTCGTAGCCCCCAGAGACGTGCGGGGAGCCAGTCTACATTGCAGCTGCCTGCAAGTTGAATTCCTAGCATTCATTAGCTCGTAACAGCCAAACGTTATTATTTTGATGCAATTTTTTGCCCTCGGGGCAAGCATGATCAAGCGGCGCGACCAGTCAGACCGAGTTCCTTGTGAAATATTGCACATGCGTGCCTGTGCATTTGACCGTCAATGACATGTTTAATCTTGAAACTTAGAAAAAACCACCTAGGCGCAAATAATTTCACAAGGACAAAAAGAGACGAGGAGGCAACGGGCAGGCGCCAACTTCCAACTGTCTATTGCTCGAAAAAACATACATTTATAGCCTCAGGCAGCGCCCACATTTACACACCACGTGCCTTATTGCAGCCGTGACTTATCGCCGGGCACAAACATTATTGCTCAGAAAATCGTACTCCGCCGCATACAACTTAACTGAAGCGTCACTCAAGCACAAAGCTGCCTTTTTCTTTATGTGAAAGGCTTCCAATAACAGCCTCGCCTGCTTGAACTTGGTTTTGCACAGAATCTTCGCCTTTTCCAGTCGAGGTGCACACTTGAACCTGTTAACGTGGCTCACTAAAGTGGCGTATTTATCTTTATTACTCACTATCTTTTCGCCATGTTCCCCAAGGCGTTTGTTGATTTGTTGATACACGTCCCGTTTGCTCTATATAGGACATACCACAGGTCAAGGGCATCTCGTACGCCACTCCTTCCACGCAGCGTATGAAGGTGCGCTGTTGTTTTATGCTGCACCCAGGGCGCTCAGTGCCACAAATCCGGGGTATAAGTTTGCTCAACTTGTGACGATAAGTCACGGCTGCGATAAAGCACTTGGTGTGTAAATATGGGAGTTGCCTGAGGGTATAAATGTATGTTTTTTCGAGCAATAAACAGTTGGAAGTTGGTGCTTGTCCACTGTCTGCTCGTCTCTTTTTGTCCTCGGGAAATTATTTGCGCCTAGGTGGTTTTTTTCCAAGTTTCAAGATGCAAAGCCAACTAGCCCGTCAACATTCCTTACTGGACATGTTTAATATCGGCTGCATTAGAAAGCTCAGTTCGCAGAACCTCCTGCAAAAGCGATCGCATTGCACCAGTCGCAGTTCGCGCGGCGACGAGCTCATCCAGCAGCAGGTTGGCTTCTCGCCGCAAAAAGCGCCCCATCAGCGCCGCAGCAGCACTCGCCGGTTGAGTGCAAGATTGAGACCTCAACGGCTATACTGGTGGACGTCAAAACTCACAAGAACGGCCAATACAATGATCTTGTAATGGAAGACCTGACAGGCAGGCATTGTTATGTTGTCTTTGTTTTCTTTTATAGTCATAACGCCTCTTCACTCTAAATCCAGAACAGATGGCAGATAGCGGAAGCACATCTGCAAGCTATATCTAATCTTCTCCTTTTGACAGCAGTTAGGCTCGTAGCATAAATTTAAAACCATAATTACGGTTTGAATCGTCTTGTGAGAAAAGCCTTATTCTGCTACTCGCCCTTCATTGAGAGGAGCGCGATGCACTTTTTATGATGTCCCGGGATTTCATTTGAATTCGGCTGCCGATAGACGTTATTGAAATAACAGCCTTGTCATCGACGTGAAATGAGCAGCATAAAATAAGAATAAAAATTTCAGCTCATAACAATAGCATAAAAACCATCAAAGCAATCCATGCAAAACGCCGCAAGGAGGGCGGGTTTTTTTCCTAACACTTTTCATGAAGACTGTGGATTGCATCTGCAAACAATACTGTTGAGACATAAAAAAAAGGTTATGTCTAAGAAGAAATCTTAGATTAAAACGACATAAAAGGCCGTTTTTTTCCATAACTATTCCAAGTCCACAGGGACATCTTTTCTGAACCAATTGCCGGCCACTAGCACATACCTCCTGATAACTATTGTAACCGCTTTAATTCTAGCAGAAGTCTCAAAACAAGCTATGTGGCGAGATCCTGGTGCCTACAAGAATGGTAAGCCATGTAAATGCAGTTAGCCCTTTATGCGCTTTTAGTTCGTTAAGTTTTGCATATCGCGAACGGAGAGTTCTTGTGAAGCTGCAGGAAGTGGATTGCGCTTTGATCAGTTTCGAATCGATGTGATTACAATTCTTTGGCAAACTGCAAACATTTAGTTTCATTTTAATCACTTACCTCTTCTGTAAAGGAAAGACGTGGACAAATCACGCAACTTCATCTGGAGTATGTGCCGCTAGTAATGCCCCGGCAGAGGCAGCAGTCAAAATATCTGATATGTGATTACATTTTGGCTCGGTTATCCAGGTTGTGAATATTTCTGATTCATGGGGCAACAAGACGCGAACTGCTCTGCTCTAACAACAAGTTAACGGAATGGCTAAGCCTTTAGACTCTTAGCGGCTTTCATAAGTATGTATGTGGAGGACAAACTGTGCAAGAGATTCAAGATTATCATCTGAAATAAGTGGACATAATGTATATTTTCTCTCAGAAATCGTTATGTATCGTGGCTTAATTAAGCAGGAAGCTGGCGCTGGCGATTGCAATGCAATATATACAATAATTTACCGCTGTACTTTTCAGTTACGATTGGGGCGATTTGTGGCACTACCGAAAGCCGCTTGTGCCCTCGTCCATTAGTTATTCCCTGCCAGAAAAGATCAGATTCTCTTTCACATACAGCTCTGAGCATCTATAATAACTTCAATATGTTATATGGGTTGTGCTATTCAGTTTGATATATCAAAAGAAGTTGTCGGTAATCAAGATAAGCAGCCATAAGATGTCGCGCACGGTGGAAAGAGATAACAAAATGTGTCTTGTGTGCCCTTTCCACACTATTATAAAGTAGATGCACAATTTGGCCCTTAAGAAAGAGCTGCTCGATGGTTTCCACTATAGAGAAGAGACAAAATTCCTGAATACACAAATGTATATTTCCTATTGAAGAATACCTTTTGATGTGGAGGTCGGTTTGTACATCCACAGAAAAACACTTCGTAAAACGCAAACCCGCACCTTACACACGTCCGTAAACACACCTTGTTCATTTAGACCGAACAACATAGAGCGATAGAGTAGAGTTAGAAAGAATAACCTAGGCTAGTACGTCCTTTATGATTTTCCGCATTTCCCAACGCGTTCAGTTCAACTTTCCATCAATACAACTGTTCGGAATTAGTACTGCATGACCTTTAAGCAAAAAACTGAGGAAGGAGCTTTGGATCAAAAACCTTCGCGAAGTCATGCAACATTAGAGTAATGAGAACATATACATTTTATAAATTGTCAATTCTGATGAAATTCCCGCAAAAAGCGACATTTTCGGGACAGGAAAGTAGTCAATGGGTGTTTCTGTCTCTTGTGACACAAAAGGGCTACTGATAACTGAGCAACCATCTTTTGATAGTTTTGTTACAAAGAGCGTTAAATGCGTGGGAAGCTCTAAAACAAGCATTATAGGAGAAAGACTACGCAAATAATGAACTGCGTAAGGAATCCACAAGAACTGATAAACAGCAAAAATATTTCGATCACACTGGTTACTAGACTGCCGCTTGTTATTATCACAAGATACAAGTTTATCATTTCATGATACCGTGAAACAGCTCAAGCTTGTCCCCTTGGTCTTTGATATTGCATAGAGTGCCTTGAAGAGATCGAATTCGCTCACAGGCCCAGTCTCGTTTAACGTCGTAGATTTTAAACTAACATCTTAAGCAAGCAGTTCAGTCCCTATAAAGGTCAGGCGGTTATTATTCTAACTCATAGAGGTTGTAAAAAGTTTTGTCTTCCGATATATTCTGTGAGACATCTTCAAAAGGACACTTGATTGGCTACCGGACACACCTACTGGTTAAAAAGCCTGCCAACTGCAAATAAAGGCTTCTTAAGAGAAATGCTATATTTCAGTTGCGAAAGCAGCAAAACAAAACTGGTGGCCATTAATATGTGACTGATTTAACTTTCAAAGCGCCAATACGGCCCAAAAATTGAATGATTGTTTGCCCAGAGCCGAGTAGCCACTATACGATGGTCACAGCAAATAGCAAAATTTAACATAATCACCCACGTGCAAGGAGTGGGCTCGGCAGACCAGGCAGCGGCATGTGGCCTTACGCACCCTTCTTCTGTCTAACCCAGGTTTTCCTGCTTGGTCATGCCGGAGCGGACTATCAGCACAACTTTCATCAAGAGCCTGATGACATCACGAATCTGGCTACGTGCGTCACGCCTACAGCGCCGCCGCATCAGCATGTGACCTCACCGGACATCCCTTTAAATAGCCGACCGCAAGAATTCCACTTCAGTGGGCTCGGCAGACCAGGCAGCGGCATGTGGCCTTACGCACCCTTCTTCTGTCTAACCCAGGTTTTCCTGCTTGGTCATGCCGGAGCGGACTATCAGCACAACTTTCATCAAGAGCCTGATGACATCACGAATCTGGCTACGTGCGTCACGCCTACAGCGCCGCCGCATCAGCATGTGACCTCACCGGACATCCCTTTAAATAGCCGACCGCAAGAATTCCACTTCAGTGGGCTCGGCAGACCAGGCAGCGGCATGTGGCCTTACGCACCCTTCTTCTGTCTAACCCAGGTTGGTGCCTATTATTGTACATTTAAAAGTGATTGCCGTGGTATCCTGGTTCTTCCTTGCCCCCAGCAGTGCATTCGTATCGCATGTGATGTATACCTGATGTGCGAGTTGATGTTGTGTGGCGACGTCGAACTTAATCCTGGCCCCGAGACAGACTCTGACAGTATGAGCACGCAAGAGATGTTGAAGCAACTGATTCTGGGACAGCAAAAATTGACAGACGAAATGGCAGCATTAAGGACGCATAACGCAAAGATGGAAAAAATATTGTGCGAATTCACTCAACAGCTGGATCTATTAAAAGACCAATCAGCGCGTGTAGAAAACCTGGAAAGAACAGTCACCTTCCTACGCGAAAAAATTATTGACTTGGAGGACAGAAGTAGGCGTTCCAACTTAGTTGTGTTTGGGGTAGAAGAAGACAGCGATGAAACAGAATCTGTCCTTAGGGAGAAAGTTATTTCTGAGGTTTTTCAAGAGAAGCTTGGTGTGACATGCAACTCAGTCGCCAGAATCCACCGTATTGGCAAAGCTGGGAAAAAGCGACCCGTCATATTGTTCTTCCAGGACTTTAATGAAAAACAAGAAGTAATGCGGAATGTCCGTAAGCTTAAAGGAACCAAATATTCGGTACAAAATGACTATTCACGTGACACGCTCAGAATAAGAAAACTTTTATGGGATAGTACAAAAATTGATAGGGATCAAGGCAAGAAGCCTATTCTGGTGCATGATAAACTAAAAATGGACGGGCAAATTTTCGCGTGGGATGAGGCCAACAATTGCAGAATCAAGATACGAAATGAGCCGAGTAAAGAGTGACTCGCATCACCGCTTGTCAAGGAACTCAAGCTTCCTAACATAAATGCGCGCAGCGTGGTAAATAAAAGCGATCGTCTTGAATCCATAATTCTAGGGTATCAGCCACACATTGTTGTAATCACAGAGACTTGGTTGCACGAAGGAATTGATGATGAAGATGTTTTCCCTCCCCTTTACCGGGTGTTCCGTCGGGACAGATCTACCAGAGGAGGTGGTGTTGCCGTACTCGTAAAACATGGCATCGACACTTCTTTCCTAACTCAAATTGAAAACCATGAAAGCCTCGCGTTAAAACTTTCTTGTTGGGGACGGTCCTTTCTAGTAATTGCAGTTTATAGAGCTCCCAATTCCCCCCCGCAGTTTCTACGTGAACTGTCTGATTTCATGAATGATTTTCATCATGACAGAATCTAATTAATTGGTGATTTGAACCTTCCATCAATTAACTGGGACAAGCCCTTTCTTAATCCCGATCATGCTGCTCATGAAGAGCACATATTTAATATTATGTTGAGACATGACTTGCAGCAAGTAGTGAGGCAGCCAACACGTGTACAAGGTTGTACTTCTGTACTTGACCTTATCTTTGTAAGCCGATATATTAGTGACTACCATGTTTCAATTGAGCAGGGAATTTCCGATCATGATTTGGTCCATTGTTCTTTCCCAGTCCATATTGTTTGCAAAAAGCCTGTGGCCAAAGTCTGCTATGTAAAGGACTTCTCGCGTGCGAAAGATGAGAGCGTGTTGGATTATTTAGATTTTTGCCTCAGCAGTTTCCGAGGCAGTAATGCTGATGAGCTATGGAATAAATTTAAAACACTATGCACTCACTGCCTTGAAAACTTTGTCCCTAATAAAATAATAAAATCACGCAAAGCCTCTCCCTGGATCACACGTGAAGTACTGCAATTGAAAAGAAAAGTGAAACGTTTGAAACGTGGAGGCGCCAGTCGTTCCATTATTCAGTCTTTTCAACTATCCTTTAATGCAGCTGTGAGGACCGCTAAACGCCATTACTTTGAATACAGACTGCCTAATTTCATTCGAACTTCACCTTAAAAATTTTGGAACCACTTATGTCAAAAGAAAAAAACCTATTGACCGAATAATGCACGACGGCAAGCCTATCACAGATAAAAACGATATTGCTACGCAATTTAACCGCTACTTCCACAGCGTCTTTGCTAATGCAAGTGGTGAACACGGTCCTTTTGAAACGCCCTGTACTATGCCTTTTGTTACGATATCAAGACCTGGCATTGTTGAATTGCTCCTAAACCTGAAAACTAAAGCGTCGCCAGGCCCTGATAAAATTCCGAACGCTTTCTTGCGCCGGTATGCCGAAAAGCTTTCCGAGTTTCTGGCTGTTATTTTTCGCGCATCTTTGTCATCAGCTGTGATTCCTTCAGAGTGGAAAACTGCACGTGTTGTTCCTGTTCTAAAGAAAGGGGACGCATCACTGATATCAAATTATCGTCCCATCTCTCTCACTTCAACCTGTTGCAAATTACTAGAACACATAATAACCAAGTTCATCATCGGTTTTCTTGACGATAACAATATCCTTTCTAACGTTCAACACGGGTTTAGGAAGGGCTATTCTACTGTAACGCAACTAACATCGGTTGTTCATAGTTTCGCATCTGTACTTGATAAAACCGGCCAGGCTGATATTATTTTCATGGATTTTAGTAAATCATTTGACCTCGTCTCCCATTTTAAATTAATTGACAAGCTTAAACAAGTTGGTCTTCCTAACTTTATAGTTAACTGGGTTTCAGGTTACTTATCTAACCGACAGCAGTTTGTTAGTATTGACGACCATTATTCACACATCCTGCCTGTCTTTTCTGGTGTTCCCCAAGGAAGTGTCCTCGGTCCCCTGTTATTTTTAATATATGTGAATGACATTGTAAAAGTAGTTACTCATCCCGTTCAAATCCGGCTGTTTGCAGATGACTGTGTTTTGTTTAATGTAATTACATGTCGTGCAGACCAACTATTACTCAATTTAAACCTAAACAATATTCTGGATTGGTGCAACCAGTGGGACATGAAACTTAACGCTCAGAAAACCGTATTTATGAGATTAACCAAGAAAAAAAAACAGCCTTTTATACCCTTACGCTCTTCCATCATTTCCACTTTCGGAGGTAACTGAATATAAATATCTTGGCGTGACGATAACTAATAATCTAAGCTGGAACAAACACATAAGTAACGTATGCGCATCAGGGTTTCGTAAACTTTGTGTCCTCAAGCACAAACTGAAGAATGCTCCTGCGGACTTGAAATTTTTAGCCTATTCATCATTAATCAGACCCAAGTTAGAATACGCTTGCATTGTCTGGGACCCATTTACTAAAACTAACATTCAAGCGCTTGAAATGATCCAGCGCAAGGCCATTCGATTCATCTTTTCAAAATACCGTTCAACCGACTCACCTACTGCCATAATGCGAGCAAACCGAATTCAAACATTGCAGGTAAGACGTAAAATACTCAGATTAAAATTTCTTTTCCTTCTCAAACATAACAAGTTGTCAATGTGCCCGGATCCCTACGTCAAGCCATTTTCCGCTCCACGACCAACAAGACATCGCCACTCTGATTCACTAACTCCATTCACCGCCAGAACTAACCTATTTAAATACTCCTTCTTCCCCCGCACCGTAACTGAATGGAATGCTTTACCTTTAACAGCACTATGTGACATTGACTCCATTGAAGAAATAGAAGATTGACGCCATCTAACTTATTTGCTTTGTGTTTCGAATTTTCTTTCAGTGTTTTATTTTGTATATTCATTTTGCACTGTATTGCCCCTCCTGCTAGGGCCCAGAAGGGCCTGCAGTATTCTGTAAATAAAAATAAATAAAAGTGCAGAAAATGCTAAGCAACAAGATTTTACCTAAGAGTTGATCCATGTTGATGCAAGGAGTTAACGGTGTGAAAGGTTTAGGAAAACATGGACGAAACAGACTGAGAACAGGAGAAGTGCCAACTGTCCAAAGTTCACATTCAGCGCTTCTGGGTGCCGTATGTGTTTATTCCTGCTCTCTTACCCCTCTGCGCAGTAACCTCTTAATTCAATAATCAACGCGAGCGTCAGAACGCCTCAAAATGCGGCGAAAGACTGCGGAACCCAAATCCCTGATTCATCTATGCCGCGTGACAAAACTTCACCCGTCCTCTCTCTTTAATCGCAAGCAGGGGCATGATCAGTCGGTTGACCTGCACAATTGAAGTCACCCATTACGCAGACGAGCTGTTCAAAGCGTAGTAAACTAATCATGCCTTCAAAAAGCTAAGTGCGTTCTACCGCAGCATTAAAACCGCAAACAATATTCAGTCGCCATTATCTCCACTTATACAGATAATCTTGATGTATTAACCACCCGTCGCTCTTGATAATATCAGTAACGGCAGAACAAAGAATGCTTTTCGCAGAAGCCAAAAGCAGCCCCCAGAAATGGCTCGTCAGCAGACTGCGTCTTGACGAAATCCTAATCAGAAAAAAAGGCAGTAGTGCCAGCCCTTTCGATCTCCCCCATATTCTCTACTTTGTTGTTTTGAACGGCCAGAACCTCAAGGCGCCTGATGTAGAAAGGGTGCGTAAACTTTCCACAGACATTGCAATACCGCTACAGCTGTCAGATTATGGTCAATAGATAATTACGACATTTTCGACACTGAAGCCACTTATAAGAAGTGTTAGCTGTTTTTCTCACTTTTTGTGCACCGTTAGTTTCGTTTCTAGTCATCCAGATTCTTCCACATCTTCAGAGTCGATACACTTCACACTGCGAAATAAATTCACAATACCTCAGACTAAATTCACTTCTAGAACCTCATATATCGTTATTTATTCTAAGTGACGAAGAGATGTAACGGCCAATATTCACAAGCATTTTAACTACGTCTCATAAGTGGTACGGCGCGCTCAGCCCGCTACAAAGGCGAGGCGTGGTTTCCACACATCTAGGGCTGCCGCAAGACCTGGTCGAAACAACGCAACACACTTTAACAACAGTTTTTCTTACAAAGACACAGGAAGTGTCGACGAGCACGTATCCACTCTATCTCTCTCCTCAATCATTTGAAGTCAGCCTAATTTTACTTTATTTGCAACGCTATAAATTATCACTCCCGTCGGGCATTGTATACTCATGCAAACCTTTCATTATGAAATTATTTTTTACGTCTTCGCAATGCCTGAGGAATCGTGCTATAGCTATCCTGCATACTTTCTTTCCCAGGAAAGTGCTATTATAATGGCAATGTATACAGCCCAGATGATACCTTCTAAGATACAAAAAAAAATGCGTGGAGCATGGTTGCGTCGAGGTAAATAGCGCCTACGGTTACGTCGTCGGCCTGACATAAGTTTCTTCCGACAGCTTTCCTTCTTGAGCGAAGTTCTTTAACAGGCCAGACAATTTCTGACTGGAGACGCAGACTGAATTTCTCAAGCGCATGCATGCAGATTGTGCTCGGTAGACGCATAGAGTTTTTTCTTTTTAACGCCATCGTGTTGAAAGTGCCGTTCGACGAGAAATCCAGTGGCAGCACGAAAGTCCCATTGGTCGACAGGGTCGTGACATGACAACCACATAACCTCTTTCGAGTATTTCGAATACCTCACATTAATACTGCAACCCAACAGTGATAGCGCCATAAGACAATTCCTCACACTAGTCTATAGGATCGTGACGTCAACCACCCAGTGAGGAAGAGGGAAGGAATGAGCGAAATAAGAAATAAAATAAGACTTCCTCTTTCTTGATATATTAGAGGCTTTTGTATAGTGGAAATGGCGCAGTAACTGTATAAATTCTCGTTGGACATCTCAGCCGCGCCGTAATTACATGTAGCATGCTGACTGTTGTGTCTAATCTATAGAGAAATTGGGGTGTTAAAAAACTGCACCCTGATTTAACTGGTTAAGCTCCATGCTATATAGCAGCATTAGCACGTTTTCCGCAGTATAGCTTTATTTTATGGCGGTTGCACGAGTAGGCGCTTTTTCAGATTTCAGGCATACGTACGTACGCGTCTAAATACAGGTTTATGGCAGGCGTCGCGCCTGCCCACATGGTAACGGACAAACCGGTGGGCAGGTGTACCGAGGTGCCTTCAAGGCAATTAATTACCTTCATAAAAATAGGCCTTTAGGCCAAAACCCTTTAGGGTGAATTCGTTCACAGCAAATGACTTCCAGGTAAAGGCCTTAAGGTGAAATAACCCTAACACGTGGAGACTTTAAATGGCCACAGTAATTAGTGGAACTACTTGACATTCCGCACTTAGCCGTGGTAAACCGTCCTCTATTTTTAGTGCGGTAGCACTTATCTATATATATATATTAAGCAAACAAGGTAAGGGGAATGAGGGGATCGTTATAAATATGATAGAAGCCAACAGCCACTGAAACCAAGGGGCACAGGGGATTTTTTTAAATTTATTTATTTATTTTGTGCTGTTGATCAATTTAGAATAGTACTGAATATGTTATCGCTTAAAGCTAACTGATTAGAAAAGCAGAAGAAAAAACAACACATGCGGCCGGTGGGATCCGAACCCACGACCTCCGAATTACGCGGCCGGTGCTCTACCTCTGAGCTACGGCGACGGCTGCCAACCTTCTCCTTTCGGGGGTATTTATGTTTACAAGTAGCCTAACCTTGAGAGTGTTCATCAGCGCCACCTACGTTCATAAGCGGTGGACGTAGAACGTCCAGAGTTACCGCAGGTGTGACGTAGAACGTCATCGAACGGAGAGGGTGGAAGCTGCGTGAGAACCCTCTTATGCTACCTATGGCGTCAAGGCTGCCAGAACCGAGGTCCTCGCTAAGCAATTAAGCAAACAAGGGAAGGGGAATGAGGGGCTCGTTATAAATATGACAGAAGCCAACAGCCACTGAAACCAAGGGGCACAGGGGATTTTTTTTAAATTTGTTTATTTATTTTGTGGTGTTGATCAATTTAGAATAGTACTGAATATGCTATCGCTTACAGCTAATTGATTAGAAAAGCTGAAGAAAAAACAACCACATGCCGCCGGTGGGATCCGAACCCACGACCTCCGAATTACGCTTCCGGTGGTCTACCTCTGAGCTACGGCGACGGCTGTCAAACCTGCTTTCGGGGGTATTTATGTTTACAAGTAACCTAACCTTGAGAGTGTTCATCAGCGCCACCTACGTTCACAAGCGGTGGACGTAGAACGTCCTGAGTTACCGCAGGTGTGACGTAGAACGTCATCGAACGGAGAGGGTGGAAGCTGTGTGAGAACCCTCTTATGCTACCTATGGCGTCAAGGCTGCCAGAACCGAGGCCCTCGCTAAGCAATTAAGCAAACAAGGGAAGGGGAATGAGGGGCTCGTTATAAATATGACAGAAGCCAACAGCCACTGAAACCAAGGGGCACAGGGGATTTTTTAAAAATTTATCTATTTATTTTGTGGTGTTGATCAATTTAGAATAGTACTGAATATGTTATCGCTTAAAGCTAATTGATTAGAAATATATATATATATATATATATATACCTAGCAGCCTGCCCAGCATATCAGGCGGCAGCAGGCTGCTGGGGAGAGCAACCTGGGTCGCCACTGAACAAAACCAACCCATGTCCCATTGATGGCAGCCCCTTTCAGAGAAGGGCAGTGGCGCATCGTTCAGTGGTACGCGGGAGTGGTACGAGGAGTGGTACGAGGACTCACAGGTATATATGAATGAATTTTAGAGAATGGAAAATTCCGCTCGCATGTACAGACAGTAACGCATTATTTTTATCCGAATAACTGCCATTCGTGAGCAATGGATCAAAACATGGAAGCCTAACTGAAACGACAAGTGCTAGCGCAACTTATTCACATTTGGCCTAACTACGTAAATTAGCCACCATTTTTTGTTTACGTTTTTTGTTTAAATTTTTCCAAACTTGAAATTTCGAGTTTCAAACGAATGTTCTTCCAGGCGTTCCTCAGCTTTTTCTTGCGATAAGCCGCCTAAGCTGCTTGTTAGGATTCGAGTCCCCGTTGCCTCTTTACGGCGGTCTTTGAAGCCACGTGTACACGCCGCTGGACTGCATCTTCTGCCGGCAACTTTATCAATCACCTCTTCTTTCTCGCTCTGCTTCGCGTTTCTTATTTACGGGATTCTTTCCGCTTCCTGTTTATAAAGGTTATGCTGTTTAGCCGCTTTGCTTAGGATTGTCGCCTCTTTGTGTCCTCTGGATTGGATTACTCAACCTGTGCTACACCGCAACGTTCGAATGACATCCGAGTCGAATGACATTCGAGAATTGGAATGACATTCGGACTCGACGGACTCCCGCGGTGCTACACGACACTTTCCAAACGCATTCGAAAGCCTGAGCTCGTTTTCAGTGTAGAACGACGACGACGGCGGTGGTCACACTAGTCCAACAACAACACTATATATCACGCTCAACAGCAACATGTCATTATAGTGAAATATCTAGTTTACTATAATATCATTGTAATGGGACAGATTTGTCAGGCCAACGACACCGACGAATCCGATCGGCGGACGGTCAGCCTTGTCGGCGGCTGAGCGAAAGCACGATGATGAGGCGGCCGTGTGAATATGTTCGCGCTTCTAAATGAGCGATACGAACGGCTACATTTCACATGTGCACACCTGAACACTCACCAGCGATAAGCGCTTGCCAAATTAATTTCAGTCGACGACGGCTCCCTTCCCTTCCGCGACGACTAGGCCTAGCGAGTCCGCCGGGTTGGATCTGTGATTGCGGTGGTTGTGAAGAGCGAATCACAAGCTTTGGCGCATGCAAATGGTCACCGAGTGTAGTTTTGGCAACAGCGACCTGAAATCAACTATTGCTTACACCGCAAGGCACGTATACGATGAACGGCAAACGCCGATGTGACCCAGACTGCCGAGTCGGGCTTCACGGCCAGCAGCAGTCGTCGCCGTCGCTAGCTTGTGGATAACAAGTTAGGCCGTTCCAGTTAAAGCGAATGGTCGCCAAACATACTTCTGCATGAAGTAGTTTGAAATAAAGTACTGGTCACGTCGGAGGAAGCCGGGACAAGAAGCGAGAAGCGCCGGTCCTGCTCGATGTCAACAACCCGGCTGTCGTGTTTCTCAAGCGTGCGATCGCATCATCGCTTCCGACACATTGTCGCACTGCGTAAACAAGCATGGGTACAACTGGTAAAAAAGAAAACAGGTTGTTTAATAGAACTAAAACACAGATTACGTTTTGTGTCATAAAAAGAGCTCTAGCTGTTCGTACGCAGCAATGTAAACAACAGTATGAGTACAGTCGTCCTCATCGGCGCACTCCTGTGAAAATTTCATGGTGACGCGGTTCATGTTCGTTGGTGTAATATTACCTTCAAGCACTCCCTCAGACAGAGCACGAGCTATTTCCTAAACAAACAGTAGAAAAAAGCGAGCAGCGGGTATCGAAATTAACAGCCACAGAGCCGAAAGCAATCGCTCGGCTGTGGGCGGGGCGAAGCGACGGCAGCGGCGACGGCTATTGGTCGGTTCGGGCTCGATGGCATTCCAAAATCTGGAATGTCTCCGCGTAGCTCCGTCGACTCGAATGTCACCTGAACCGAATGCCGTTGAAAAACTTCGTGTAGCAGCGTTGGTTTGGCATTCGAGTCGGATGACATTCGGGTGGAAGGCATTCGAAACGCCCGTGTAGCAGGAGTATTATTTCACGTTGCTGCTTCACTTTAGTGCACATCCTTCGGCTCCAGAATCTGCGGTTGCATCAGTTTCTTCTATAGTTTACTATTTCTGCACTGCGCATTCCTCCGGCGACTTGTTTCTTTAGTGACCGCGGCACATACCCACACGAGGGATTGGCCAAGGTTTGTAGGTGACTGTAAACAAAGAAATTACACAGGTGATCGCGACCCGCCGTGGTGGCTCCGTATTTAGCGCGCTTGGTTGTTGAGCCGGAGTTCCCGGATTCGAACCCTGCGGCCCGGGCACCTGAGGCCGCGTTTCGATGGAAGCGAAATGCAAATGCACCCGTGTGCTGTGCAATGTGAGCGCACGTTAAAGGTCGAAATTATTTCGTAGCCTTCCACTACCGCACCTCTTTCTTCCTCCTACCTTCCTTCCTTTCCTTATTACGTGGTTCAGGTGTTTAAAGAGATGTGAGACAATTACTGCGCCATTTTCTTTTATCAAAAACCAATGTCAAATTTTCATAGATCCTCGCGCGGAAAAGAGAGGCATGGAACGTGGGAGTAGAGTTTAGAAGTGACGCAAAGTAATGAAAAATATTTCAACAAAAGAAAAATAAATAACCGATTTATTTAACCACCACGAAGACAAAAAATACATATTTGTAGACATTAAATAGGTTTTTGAATACTGCTTTATAGAGAACCTTCCAATTTCAGTACTGTAGTCGTGAGGGTATCCGCTAACCCTGCTTAACTCAAATATATTTGCACTCGAACTGAAGCAGAGAACAACTGGAAGGGACAGAGGAAGCACTATGCTCCTATGTGGAACCTCCGGTTTATCTTTACCATCTTCAAGAGAGGCGCAAATATGCTGTTTTTTTTTTCACTTCCTCGCATGTGTCACAAAAGTCCCACCTCTGCACAAATCGCCATCTTCCCCTTCGTCTTCTTTGCATCTTTCACCCTTCTCCTATTGACTGCAGCTAGAGACGCTTCTCCGAGATTAACCGAGCCTCCTTCCATAGGTTGTAGGTGGCGTAACACTCCTCTGAGGCTACCCGAATTATTCCGATGTTTCACCAGCAGAGATTTGGTTTTGTTTGGTTTTGTGGGGTTTAACGTCCCAAAGCGACTAAGGCTATGAGAGACGCCGTAGTGAAAGGCTCCGGAAATTTCGACCACCTGGGGTTCTTTAACGTGCACTGACATCGCACAGTACACGGGCCTCCAGAATTTCTCCTCCAAAGAAATTCTAGCCGCTGCGGCCGGGATCGAACCCGCGTCTTTTGGGTCAGCAGCCGAGCACCATAGCCACTGAGCCACCGCGGCGGCTTCCACCAGCAGAGAGGACTGCTTTTCGTTAGCGAGGTATCTAGTGCTAGCTCACTACGAATGAAGAAGAATAGCCGCCTTTCCTTGAGTTAGAGCCTTTGTGCATGGGCTCGAGCTCGTTGGCTCCAAGAAGTGGTGTGTCTGCTTCCTTAGTTCTAGATTTCTACAGGAAATCAGCCCCGACATAAGCGCCGACGCCATAGTGCCCCCTAGCAGCTCTCATGTAGAGACATTTTTGATCAGCCCCACTCCTTGTTTTTAGCAAGGAGATGACTGCCACACATAAACTCGCGTCCGTGACAACTCCAAGCCAGAATGCCCGTCTGGAAGAGGTGAAAACTTCGTTTAAGAAACGCAGTGCCATCAAGCCAGCTCCGTAATATTTCCACGAAACCCAAGTGGCCCCAAAACCGCCGTATCTTCCTAGGCTATGCTTTAGCGCGCAGTAGTGAGGATCACCAGCGTTGAATCGGTGAGCCCAAAACCTTTTTTGTCTGCCAGTTACTCGTCCACTTGACACGATAACCGGCTTTTGTGATCACCCTGAAACCCATTGGCTGTTAATCGATAATCAACAAGTACATGAGAACCCGTTACTCGCGAGCACTGCAGTCCACAAGAACTTCCACAAGGACGCAACCATCGTTACGATGCGTTGAGATGGCTCAATACCCGGCGACACAGCAAAGCTCGAGAGGTGCGCCATTAGGCGTTAATAATGCTGTGATGTCTACAAGACGGCAGCACCGCTTATGACAATGGAGTCCACGAATGCCTGAGACAGCACAGCGAGTCCACTCAGGCTCTCTTAGGTTCCTCTCTACTTCAGATTTCCGGCGTCCTGTCACGAAGCAGATTCAAGACAATGCTAGAGGAAAAGTTCACAACAGGTGCCGAATTCGAACTCTTGTCATTCACCAATGAACTGTAGGAGGACAAGGGATGCGAAAACTTTGACCAAAAGTTACGAACCTTCAAATCTGAGGTTCTCCTTTTCAGGCGAAGGTGTTGAAACTGGAAAATACTGTTCGTATGTTGCTCCTTCAGAACCATGGAGGGCGGAAGTAGTAGTTCCGTGGCTTCTTTACAGTAGGTAGATGAGTTGCGTATATGGGGCGTTCATAAGAAAGAAGTCAGGACGGGCGAAAACTAAGTGTGGTTTATTCATGAAACAAAAAACTTATATCAAAAGCAGATACATGAAACAAAAACAAAAAAGCTGGTCTTTATAATCCCGGCATCCTTACAGCAGCTATCAACTGTAATAATAATCGTAAAAGCTTCGCATACTTCTACCACAGGACACTGTCGGAGCTGAGTTCTCAAAAGAGCAGAAAAAATTGGAACGGAAGCTTAAGCTCCGCCTTAAGGGTATGACGCGATAGCCTAATCTGTTGTTTGCCCATATACGCAAAAGGTGATTCTCTACAATGAATTCATAGATCCCTGTGAGCTCTCATGCTCCTCCTGGTGCACTGGTGAAGCGGTTACACGATGCGACATTACCTTGTGATAGGAGGTCCTCCCAGCGGTGGGCCTCGTGCGCCCAGGTTTCTCTTCCCGAGCGAGCAATTATTAATCTGCCACCTGCCACTTTTGCGACTTTGCTCACTATCCGGTGGCAGGTTGTGATGACATCGCAAGGTCAAGCGACCTGGGTGGCCCACCTACCTCTCAGGTTGCTCTCTGGAGACAACCCGCCACAGACATTCTCGTAATTTTTCACTCACAACGCCGACCTCGACGAATCCGACACTGGATTTCCTGGCGAACTCGGTCCTCTAACGCCATCACGTTAAAACTGAAAGCATCAACAAGCTACGGCAATATGAGCACTAACGGAGCCACACATTAACGAACAAAAGCACAAAGTAAACATGTTGTCATGTCGAATAGAGCGTTCTCACATTAGTCAGGTGTATTGAAAGGGGCAGAAAATCGCTGCCTTTCTGCGGTAGGTCTCAGAATGCCTACCGCAGCGGTGGCATAGTGTTGTTAGCATAAACCTTGCATGCCGGAAGTGCATGGTTTCCAGTGCCGCTGGATACCCAGCGGTGATGCAATAGCTGCAAGCAACTCCTAGCCTTGTGCTCAGCTTATTCAGGGTGAAATTGTTCCAAGATGGGCCTCTGACCACACCTTAAGTGATTTTAGCATACGCCTTGCATGCGGGAGGTGCGGGGTTTGATCCCCAGTGCCGCTGGGTACCCAGCGGTGATGCAATCGGTACAATGATCTCCTAGCCTTGTGCTCGGCTTATTCAGGGTGAAATTGCTCCAAGATGGGCCTCTGACCACACCTTAAGTGATTTTAGCATACGCCTTGCATGCGGCAGGTGCGGGGTTTGATCCCCAGTGCCGCTGGGTACCCAGCGGTGATGCAATCGGTACAATGATCTCCTAGCCTTGTGCTCGGCTTATTCAGGGTGAAATTGCTCCAAGATGGGCCTCTGACCACACCTTAAGTGATTTTAGCATACGCCTTGCATGCGGGAGGTGCGGGGTTTGATCCCCAGTGCCGCTGGGTACCCAGCGGTGATGCAATCGGTACAATGATCTCCTAGCCTTGTGCTCGGCTTATTCAGGGTGAAATTGCTCCAAGATGGGCCTCTGACCACACCTTAAGTGATTTTAGCATACGCCTTGCATGCGGGAGGTGCGGGGTTTGATCCCCAGTGCCGCTGGGTACCCAGCGGTGATGCAATCGGTACAATGATCTCCTAGCCTTGTGCTCGGCTTATTCAGGGTGAAATTGTTCCAAGATGGGCCTCTGACCACACCTTAAGTTATTTTAGCATACGCCTTGCATGCGGGAGGTGCGGGGTTTGATCCCCAGTGCCGCTGGGTACCCAGCGGTGATGCAATCGGTACAATGATCTCCTAGCCTTGTGCTCGGCTTATTCAGGGTGAAATTGCTCCAAGATGGGCCTCTGACCACACCTTAAGTGATTTTAGCATACGCCTTGCATGCGGGAGGTGCGGGGTTTGATCCCCAGTGCCGCTGGGTACCCAGCGGTGATGCAATCGGTACAATGATCTCCTAGCCTTGTGCTCGGCTTATTCAGGGTGAAATTGTTCCAAGATGGGCCTCTGACCACACCTTAAGTGATTTTAGCATACGCCTTGCATGCGGGAGGTGCGGGGTTTGATCCCCAGTGCCGCTGGGTACCCAGCGGTGATGCAATCGGTACAATGATCTCCTAGCCTTGTGCTCGGCTTATTCAGGGTGAAATTGCTCCAAGATGGGCCTCTGACCACACCTTAAGTGATTTTAGCATACGCCTTGCATGCGGGAGGTGCGGGGTTTGATCCCCAGTGCCGCTGGGTACCCAGCGGTGATGCAATCGGTACAATGATCTCCTAGCCTTGTGCTCGGCTTATTCAGGGTGAAATTGCTCCAAGATGGGCCTCTGACCACACCTTAAGTGATTTTAGCATACGCCTTGCATGCGGGAGGTACGGGGTTTGATCCCCAGTGCCGCTGGGTACCCAGCGGTGATGCAATCGGTACAATGATCTCCTAGCCTTGTGCTCGGCTTATTCAGGGTGAAATTGCTCCAAGATGGGCCTCTGACCACACCTTAAGTGATTTTAGCATACTCCTTGCATGCGGGAGGTGCGGGGTTTGATCCCCAGTGCCGCTGGGTACCCAGCGGTGATGCAATCGGTACAATGATCTCCTAGCCTTGTGCTCGGCTTATTGAGGGTGAAATTGCTCCAAAATGGGCCTCTGGCCACACCTTAAGTGATTTTAGCATACGCCTTGCATGCGGGAGGTGCGGGGTTTGATCCCCAGTGCCGCTGGGTACCCAGCGGTGATGCAATCGGTACAATGATCTCCTAGCCTTGTGCTCGGCTTATTCAGGGGGAAATTGCTCCAAGATGGGCCTCTGACCACACCTTAAGTTATTTTAGCATACGCCTTGCATGCGGGAGGTGCGGGGTTTGATCCCCAGTGCCGCTGGGTACCCAGCGGTGATGCAATCGGTACAATGATCTCCTAGCCTTGTGCTCGGCTTATTCAGGGGGAAATTGCTCCAAGATGGGCCTCTGACCACACCTTAAGTGATTTTAGCATACGCCTTGCATGCGGGAGGTGCGGGGTTTGATCCCCAGTGCCGCTGGGTACCCAGCGGTGATGCAATCGGTACAATGATCTCCTAGCCTTGTGCTCGGCTTATTCAGGGTGAAATTGCTCCAAGATGGGCCTCTGACCACACCTTAAGTGATTTTAGCATACGCCTTGCATGCGGGAGGTGCGGGGTTTGATCCCCAGTGCCGCTGGGTACCCAGCGGTGATGCAATCGGTACAATGATCTCCTAGCCTTGTGCTCGGCTTATTCAGGGTGAAATTGTTCCAAGATGAGCCTCTGACCACACCTTAAGTGATTTTAGCATACGCCTTGCATGCGGGAGGTGCGGGGTTTGATCCCCAGTGCCGCTGGGTACCCAGCGGTGATGCAATCGGTACAATGATCTCCTAGCCTTGTGCTCGGCTTATTCAGGGTGAAATTGCTCCAAGATGGGCCTCTGACCACACCTTAAGTGATTTTAGCATACGCCTTGCATGCGGGAGGTGCGGGGTTTGATCCCCAGTGCCGCTGGGTACCCAGCGGTGATGCAATCGGTACAATGATCTCCTAGCCTTGTGCTCGGCTTATTCAGGGTGAAATTGCTCCAAGATGGGCCTCTGACCACACCTTAAGTGATTTTAGCATACGCCTTGCATGCGGGAGGTGCGGGGTTTGATCCCCAGTGCCGCTGGGTACCCAGCGGTGATGCAATCGGTACAATGATCTCCTAGCCTTGTGCTCGGCTTATTCAGGGTGAAATTGCTCCAAGATGGGCCTCTGACCACACCTTAAGTGATTTTAGCATACGCCTTGCATGCGGGAGGTGCGGGGTTTGATCCCCAGTGCCGCTGGGTACCCAGCGGTGATGCAATCGGTACAATGATCTCCTAGCCTTGTGCTCGGCTTATTCAGGGTGAAATTGCTCCAAGATGGGCCTCTGGCCACACCTTAAGTGATTTTAGCATACGCCTTGCATGCGGGAGGTGCGGGGTTTGATCCCCAGTGCCGCTGGGTACCCAGCGGTGATGCAATCGGTACAATGATCTCCTAGCCTTGTGCTCGGCTTATTCAGGGGGAAATTGCTCCAAGATGGGCCTCTGACCACACCTTAAGTGATTTTAGCATACGCCTTGCATGCGGGAGGTGCGGGGTTTGATCCCCAGTGCCGCTGGGTACCCAGCGGTGATGCAATCGGTACAATGATCTCCTAGCCTTGTGCTCGGCTTATTCAGGGTGAAATTGCTCCAAGATGGGCCTCTGACCACACCTTAAGTGATTTTAGCATACGCCTTGCATGCGGGAGGTGCGGGGTTTGATCCCCAGTGCCGCTGGGTACCCAGCGGTGATGCAATCGGTACAAGGATCTCCTAGCCTTGTGCTCGGCTTATTCAGGGTGAAATTGCTCCAAGATGGGCCTCTGACCACACCTTAAGTGATTTTAGCATACGCCTTGCATGCGGGAGGTGCGGGGTTTGATCCCCAGTGACGCTGGGTACCCAGCGGTGATGCAATCGGTACAATGATCTCCTAGCCTTGTGCTCGGCTTATTCAGGGTGAAATTGCTCCAAGATGGGCCTCTGACCACACCTTAAGTGATTTTAGCATACGCCTTGCATGCGGGAGGTGCGGGGTTTGATCCCCAGTGCCGCTGGGTACCCAGCGGTGATGCAATCGGTACAATGATCTCCTAGCCTTGTGCTCGGCTTATTCAGGGTGAAATTGCTCCAAGATGGGCCTCTGACCACACCTTAAGTGATTTTAGCATACGCCTTGCATGCGGGAGGTGCGGGGTTTGATCCCCAGTGCCGCTGGGTACCCAGCGGTGATGCAATCGGTACAATGATCTCCTAGCCTTGTGCTCGGCTTATTCAGGGTGAAATTGCTCCAAGATGGGCCTCTGACCACACCTTAAGTGATTTTAGCATACGCCTTGCATGCGGGAGGTGCGGGGTTTGATCCCCAGTGCCGCTGGGTACCCAGCGGTGATGCAATCGGTAGAATGATCTCCTAGCCTTGTGCTCGGCTTATTCAGGGTGAAATTGCTCCAAGATGGGCCTCTGACCACACCTTAAGTGATTTTAGCATACGCCTTGCATGCGGGAGGTGCGGGGTTTGATCCCCAGTGCCGCTGGGTACCCAGCGGTGATGCAATCGGTACAATGATCTCCTAGCCTTGTGCTCGGCTTATTCAGGGGGAAATTGCTCCAAGATGGGCCTCTGACCACACCTTAAGTGATTTTAGCATACGCCTTGCATGCGGGAGGTGCGGGGTTTGATCCCCAGTGCCGCTGGGTACCCAGCGGTGATGCAATCGGTACAATGATCTCCTAGCCTTGTGCTCGGCTTATTCAGGGTGAAATTGTTCCAAGATGGGCCTCTGACCACACCTTAAGTTATTTTAGCATACGCCTTGCATGCGGGAGGTGCGGGGTTTGATCCCCAGTGCCGCTGGGTACCCAGCGGTGATGCAATCGGTACAATGATCTCCTAGCCTTGTGCTCGGCTTATTCAGGGGGAAATTGCTCCAAGATGGGCCTCTGACCACACCTTAAGTGATTTTAGCATACGCCTTGCATGCGGGAGGTGCGGGGTTTGATCGCCAGTGCCGCTGGGTACCCAGCGGTGATGCAATCGGTACAATGATCTCCTAGCCTTGTGCTCGGCTTATTCAGGGTGAAATTGCTCCAAGATGGGCCTCTGACCACACCTTAAGTGATTTTAGCATACGCCTTGCATGCGGGAGGTGCGGGGTTTGATCCCCAGTGCCGCTGGGTACCCAGCGGTGATGCAATCGGTACAATGATCTCCTAGCCTTGTGCTCAGCTTATTCAGGGTGAAATTGCTCCAAGATGGGCCTCTGACCACACCTTAAGTGATTTTAGCATACGCCTTGCATGCGGGAGGTGCGGGGTTTGATCCCCAATGCCGCTGGGTACCCAGCGGTGATGCAATCGGTACAATGATCTCCTAGCCTTGTGCTCGGCTTATTCAGGGTGAAATTGCTCCAAGATGGGCCTCTGACCACACCTCAAGTGATTTTAGCATACGCCTTGCATGCGGGAGGTGCGGGGTTTGATCCCCAGTGCCGCTGGGTACCCAGCGGTGATGCAATCGGTACAATGATCTCCTAGCCTTGTGCTCGGCTTATTCAGGGTGAAATTGCTCCAAGATGGGCCTCTGACCACACCTTAAGCGATTTTAGCATACGCCTTGCATGCGGGAGGTGCGGGGTTTGATCCCCAGTGCCGCTGGGTACCCAGCGGTGATGCAATCGGTACAATGATCTCCTAGCCTTGTGCTCGGCTTATTCAGGGTGAAATTCTTCCGAAATGGATCTCTGACCCCACCTTGAGTAAACTAAAATACCCTCCGCCATGACGTTATTCGGCCGGCGCCCTTGCGCCATAAAACTCCTATCTTCATCTTCTTCCAAGACCTAATGGCTTTTTTATATCACGATAGATAGAAAACCAACGACGTAAAAATTTTGCTTACTCTGCGTTAAGGAGATCTCTACCAAAGTTGCGCGTACTGATTTTCAACATTTCAGTGTTCCTTCGCATTTTTTGTTTGCTTTGAGTTCTTTTCTTCCTTTTGATCTTGGCAAAAATATCAGTTACAGATGCGGCGCTGTTATCACTAGCCCGCCGTGTTTCGTCACACCAGAGAAGGAAGGAAAATACCCTGACTGCTTCCCGGAAAGTTCTTGCCCATAAGGCCACTGATGCCCCAGCAAATAAAGAAACAATGATGAGTCATGATAGTTTTTGGAAAAATCTCGTACTCAAAAATTATTTGGGAGTACCCACTTTCGAAATTATTCTGCATCTATCTCTTACGGCGTTCCGAGAGTGGTGACCATAGAACCAGCTTTAGAACAAAAAAGACACGAGTTACCAGGAACAATCACTCCTGTTTTCTCCTTCAGCTGCCAAACTATGAAGTCGTCAAAAAAAAACCATCAACACATTCATGTAAGACCACATACAGTAACCATGTTGCAAAGCAGAGCACCAAGTCTTGTTTTGCGCCGCTGAAATTTCAGAAATTGTTATAGAGGCAAAAGAAAATAATTAGCATTGGATCGATTTTATAGAACTATCTGAGGTTGCTTGAAAACAATGTCCAAAGTAATCGTTCTTGACGAAGGCCCAGAAATAAAGTTGATATTCTTTAGGCGGAGGCCTCAACTATATTTGTAGGAGCGAGGGATACATCTGGCCATAGAAGAGCAGTTTGATATTCCTTAGTTCTGAGCTTAAGGGTGTTTTCAAGACATATCTGTTCTTGCTTTCTTGGCATCATTTCTATTATTGCGAATAATAAATTGGAGGGCATTTATCCTCACAAGGGAATATAAGATGGCGCTCGTCTCCACGTGATCACCTCACTCGTACAGGTACCTAGGAGCCGCACGAAGTTTCGAGTCTCCGTGCGGCTACAGCCAAACATGAGGCTCACGTTAAAGCTCAGCGCCGCTAAGACAGCTGTAAAACCTGCCGAAGAAGAAGCATAGTGCAGACGTTTCAAGATCCTACCATTTGAGCCACTGCCGTGTAACCGAAGCTGCTCCGTCCAGTAGAAATGGCGCAACCAGTGTTCACCAAAAGTCAAGTCTTTTTATTTCTATATAAATTTTCACAATACCGTTCGGATATCATACACCCAAGTAAAAAGCTAATCAGAAAACCAAATATCTCTCTGCCACGAAATATGCGGAGAAATAATTAACTGAATGTCGTCCCGCTGGCTCAGTGATTACGGCGCTCGGCTGCTGAGTCAAAATACGCAGGCAAGATCCCTGCGCCGGTGGTCGCATTTCGTTGCAGGGGAAATTCTAGACACCCTTTTACTACAAGATGTCAGTGCGCGCTGAAGAGCTCCAGGAGGTCGAAGTTATCTGGAGTCCTCAGCTACGGCGTTCCCTATTGCTTGAGTTGCTCTGAGACACTAAACCATAAATAAAACCCAAAACGTTCGTAAAATGATTAAACTAACTTTCATTTTCGACATCTTGTTTTAGGCGTCCTTCGCCGCACTGAAAAATACTTCTTAATAAGGAAAAATTACCAAATGTCTGAATTCAATCTGCTTATTCCAAAATTGAGAAAAACAAACGTTGTTCAGTCAGTTCTCAGAAACAACTCAGAAGAGCGTTGCTCTTATACCTCTTTACCGAGTACTAAGATCGTTGAGTGCATTTTTACTTTACTCTTGATATCGTAGACATCGTTAGCATTGAACAGCACACATATCTGGCACCATTAGAGTTGTTCAAGGAGATTATATTATTTGAAACAGTGTCCTGATGCCTGAAAAGAGATCACGGTTATTTATGGCCAGTAGACAAGCAAAATTGATGCAGGAAAGTACTAACCTATAATGAACATTCAGCGGGATCAGAGTAATGAGAATAATATATCTGGCGTTCGTAAATGTTTGATTTACAGTTTTTGGTGGTTTAGCGTCCCGAAGTGACTAAGGCTATGAGGTATGCCGTAGTGAAGGGCTCCGGAAATTCCGACCACCTGGCGTTCTTTAACGTGCACTGACATACAACAGTACACGGGCCTCTACAATTTCACCTCCATCGAAATTCGACCACAGCAGCCGAGATCAAACCGGCGTCTTTCGGGCCAGCAGCCGAGCACCGTAACCGCTGAGCCACCGCGGTGGTACGTTCGTAAATCTGCTGCGCAAGAAATCATATTCAGGGAGAGCACATGAAAAGTAAAAAAAAAGACAAATTACAGATAAACATGATGTGCAGCGCATATTTCTGGCATTTTAAAATTGTCAACATGCAGATAACGATGTTTATTGCTGTTACCAAGCAACGTACCTGGCAAATACTTTGTACTAGGCTAATATCTAGGTGCCAGCGAACAGGCTGCAAATCAAGTGAGGTATTGCGCATTCGAGTTTTACGATCAAAATATTAAGCGTAACGCGGCTAGGAAAGCGTAGAGTACAAATTTAGAAAATTACGAACAAGCTATGCTCTGTTAAAGAAGTTCATGAAATTCGCTTCGAAGGCACCCTCCCAATAGCACTTGCAGCGTTCGCGGGTAGCGGCTGTTTTTCGAGCAGGCTCTTCTGTGTGACGCAACTACTGGGGACGTGTGAGAGCTAAGGCTAGAGCTTTCGTCTCATCGAGGTCCTGCTGATGCCTGCGGCTACGCGTGTGCGATCGCACTAATCGAGAAACTACTTCGCGCAGGGGAGTGTTTCATCGCCGCTCTGATGTTCCGCGGTCTACGGTGTTATTGCCTGCAAAGTGCGCTGATGCACATACGCAGATGTGCCGACCTGTGTGCACCGCATGAACCAGCTACTGGGGCAGCGCCGCCAGCTGCGCGAAGGGAGTACGCTGCTGAAGCGTCTGAATGGCTGTTCCCAATGTAACTGCACTGTAACTACGCAATGTAACTACACTGGTCACACGTACCTCCTTCCCATCTTCTCATTACAGCGGCTACAAAAGTAGGCGTGCAAAATGATTGATGGATTTTTATGTTTGCCTTACCTGCCTACACCATATAAGAACAAGGGTGCACGCGAGCATTTAGCGACGCGGAGCTCCATCGTTGCATCAAATGCTTAATTAATCAGGTAAAACGGCGAAAGATGTCCTTACAGCGCACCGACAGGAAGGTGAGCCAAAATCCTGCTTCGTCGCCAGGGCCGTATTGACCGCTAGCAGCAACCCTCCTCTCTCCAGAGCCTTCCTATAATAGCCTCCTGGTAAAAAAAAAAAAAAAGCATTGAGAGAAGGGGTTCACCGTGATGCTTTCGGTAACAGCTTCTCCGGTTAAAAATGTTAATAGTAATAAGAATCATGAAGTGGCTTAGTGGTTCCAGAGCTCGGCTACTGAGCTGCAATGCCCCGGTTCGAATCCGAGAGCGGCGGTCGCGTTTCACTGGAGGCGAAACGCATAATTCGCCAGCGTTCTGTGCGATGTCAGTGCACGGTAAAGATCCCCAGGTGGTCAAACTATTTCGGGACCCTCCGCTACGGCACCTGTTTCTCTATTTCTTCTTTCACTCCCACCTTCCTCCCTTCGCTCCTGGCGCTGCTGAGGTGCGCATGTAGCAATTATACAGCAATTATTCCCTATCCCCGAAAACCAACAATCCGGTAAAAAAAAAAAAGGCGCGTCCATAATAGCCTGCCTTCATTGGACTGTGCAAGTGTATTTAAGTTATTCCGTTTAGGTAGTTCACAGTGTTTAAATTAAAAACGCGTTATGTTCACTGTATTCGTATCTTTCATAAGAAACTGACTGAAAATTAAACATTTCTATCGCCACCACCGGGCTGCTTCACCAGCAAAGCTGCACTGAGCCAGAAGCCCTAAAGAGACAAAGTTAACGGTCCTGTTTTGAGGACCCCGGCGTAGTCGTAGACTCCGGTGTGCTGGTAACTTCCTATTGGTCATGAGTGTGGCGACGTCACATGCGAAGCTGTGCAATGAAAACGACTAAAACATTAGGTCAGTTGAGTTAACGATGTCTTAGCATGATTGAAATGACAGTATGAAGATGACTACGTCAATTAATTACTGTGAATAAAAAATTGGCTGAGGCTTAGCTTGGTTAAGCCCCAGTAATTGCGAAAGCAATTTCCCCTGACTGCGCCTAGGTTGGCTGGTGGTGTGTCTTGGTGGTGCTCTTAGTAAGGGTTATGTTATGTTATCAAAGTTAGTTAATGACGCTTAAGCTTCGCCTTTAGGAGTGCAACGCGACAGCGTGTTGTAGCGCCGCTAGGCATTGCACTGAACGCCACCACCCGTTCGGCGCGATGCCTTGCCCTTTGAGCGCGACGCTTTTGAGGAAAGGAAATTACGCAGTAATTCTCTGCCATCTCGGTGGACACCCGTACCGCACCGTACAGGAAGGGAGGAACGCCACCACCCATTCAGCGCGATGCCTTGCCCTTTGAACGCAAGGCTTTTTGAGGAAAAGAAATGGCGCAGTAATTCTCTGTCATCACGGTGGACACCCAAACCGCACCGTAAAGCGGTGAGCCTCGTGCTCCTCCCGCTAGGGGGCGCTACAACCGCTTACCGCTGTTGGTAGCTACCGCCGCTCCACACCGACGGCGCGAGCTGGGGCCCTGGTTTTTCGCAGCTGGTGTGACGTCACACCGGCTGTAGCGCCCCTAGCGGAGGAGCGCGAGGCTCACCGCTGTTGGTAGCTACCACCGCTCCAGACTGACGGCGCGAGCTGGTGCCCTGGTTTTTCGCAGCTGGTGTGACGTCACACCGGCTGTAGAGCCCCTAGCGGAGGAGCGCGAGGCTCACCGCTGTTGGTAGCTACCACCGCTCCAGACTGACGGCGCGAGCTGGGGCCCTGGTTTTTCACAGCTGGTGTGACGTCACACCGGCTGTAGCGCCCCTAGCGGAGGAGCGCGAGGCTCACCGCTGTTGGTAGCTACCACCGCTGCAGACTGACGGCGCGAGCTGGGGCCCTGGTTTTTCGCAGCTGGTGTGACGTCACACCGGCTGTAGCGCCCCTAGCGGAGGAGCGCGAGGCTCACCGCTGTTGGTAGCTACCACCGCTCCAGACTGACGGCGCGAGCTGGGGCCCTGGTTTTTCGCAGCTGGTGTGACGTCACACCGGCTGTAGCGCCCCTAGCGGAGGAGCGCGAGGCTCACCGCTGTTGGTAGCTACCACCGCTCCAGGCTGACGGCGCGAGCTGGTGCCCTGGTTTTTCGCAGCTGGTGTGACGTCACTCCGGCTGTAGCGCCCCTAGCCGAGGAGCGCGAGGCTCACCGCTGTTGGTAGCTACCGCCGCTACACACTCACAGCGCGAGCTGGGGCTCTGATTTTTCGCAGCTGGTGTGACGTAACAACAGAGGTCAAGCTAACGTTCAATGGTAACTACCGCCGCGCCCCGCTGAAGGCACGAACGCTAGCAGTATTGCTTTCGCAATAAAAATTGGGGAAGTGAGATTTGAAATCGAAGCCATGAATATTACCAGAACTCACCTATAGGGAACATGGAAGCTAACGATAAGGGTTCAGCTTAAGTTAATGACAGATCATCAAGCACCTGAAATAACAATGATAGGTGCAACATTAAGAGACCAGAATAGGGCTGAGTGGGTGAGGGATCTAACGCGGTTTAATGACAGCCCGGGAAAAAATCCCGGAGAAAAACCTACGCACCCCGACTTTTTTCGTGTACATTTTTCTCACCTGCTTTCAATTCCCATACCTCCCCCCTCCTTTTTTTCCTTCTCTTCCCCTCTTTCTTGCTTCCCCCTTGTAAAATCACGTGCCAAACATTCATACTAATTCCTGATGAACCCAGCTTCTGGCCGAAACGTCGCCCTAATAAATGTTTCGACATGAAGCGATGTCACTCCTTTTACTTAAGTTTATATATATATATATATATATATATATATATATATATATATATATATACGTGACGGCGAGCCAAAGAACTAGGCATGATGAGGAATGGCCATGATATAATTTTTATCGCGGTGGGCCTAGCGCGCGCGCTCCATGCCGCGCCACTGCCCACTGAGTCGTTTTTTAATCCGTGACACAACCCGGGGCTACAGAGTAATCGTCCCGATCGTGCGAACTTGAAAAGCAGTGACGATGAAGACAGATGTGACGATGGGCGTGGCAGGGGTAATGAACACAGAAGGGAAGGAGATGCAGGGCTTGGCGTCGTCACGATGAAAAAGATAAGCAGGTGATCGGATGAGCGCTGGTCCACCAATCTTCCGGCACACGGGCCACCTGGAGCCGGCGACCGAGGTCCATGGGCGCACCAAATGGCAGGCGCGGGGTGGCAGTGTGCTCACGTGTCTCGGATCGTCCGGTCGCTTAGGGTCTAGTAATAGGAGCGTCGTGTCTTGAGTTCGAGGCCTTCGACGGGGCTGGGGCGAACGGCGAGGTAAGTTCTGGTCAGGCGTGCTGGGGCACAGCCGGGCGTCGCGGACCAGGAACACGAGGCGGACGACCACGGCAGACGTAGCATGCCGAAGCTTCAGGACCAGTATGGCGATGATCACCCTGCACCACACACCAAATATTGCACGATGGCAAGCCGAAGAAGTAGGCGTGATGACAGATGGCGATGATACGAATTTAATGGCGGTGGGCCTAGTGCGAGCGCTCCGTGCCGCGCCACTGCCCACTTTGTCGCCTTCTAGTCTGTAACAGTGTGTGTGTGCGTGTGCGTGTGCGTGCGCGCGTGCGTGTGTGTGCGTGTGTGTGTCTGTGTGCGCGTGTGCGTGTGTGTGTCTGTGTGCGCGTGTGAGTGTGTGTAAGCAGTGACTATGCGCTCGCGCTCTTCTCGAGCGTCTGCCTGCCGCAGCCGCAGCTACAGCCTTGGTGCCGTCGGTTATCCTTTTTCCAATGTCTTACATAGTATCATTGACGGGATTTCCGGCGCACTCCGAGCGTTCAGTTTCAGAATCGAATCCGAAAAGCTGAAAAATCAATCACGAATATCTAAATATCTGTTGCACTTACTGGCATGCTGCAAAATGTATTAGCTTTGAATTTTAAGTCTTCAATATTGCGATTGCAATATGCAGCGTAAGGTCAAGAGTTAAAAATTTAATTAACTAAGTTTGGCTAAATAGTTCGATAAATTTGGCCGCTATTTTCTTATCTTTTGTTCACAGAGATAAATACAGGGTGTTTCACCTAAGACTTTCTGCAATTTTTAAAAATAAGCTATTTGAATTAGATGCGCGCTTTTTCTGGCATAGCATTGTCAGTGGTGTAGTACATCATAATACAGCTAAGACGTGCTAACTAGCAGGCTTGTTAACCAATATTTAATAGTTAACTTTTAAACTATTACCGTTGGGCTCCTTAATTATAGAGAGGCATGTAGCCCATCGTAAGTGATGTCCATATCCGTTTTTAGAATTTCGAGAACGCGATTATCCTCGGCGCTGTGGCCCAACAAATTTTGGCTATTTCGACGAGTTACGTGCACTGGAGAGGTTGCTTTGCCTGCAAGCTTCTCAAATCGCATGTATTTTGGCGCGATGTAGGCGAAATTTGTTGGGCCACAGCGCCGAGGATAATCGCGTTCTCGAAAATCTAAAAACGGATATGGATATTTCTTACGATGGGCTACACGCCTCTCAATAATTAAGGAGCCCAACAGTAATAGTTTAAAAGTTAACTATTCAATATTGGTTAACAAACCTGCTAGTTAGCACGTCTTAGCTGCATTATGATGTACTACCCCAGTCACAATGCTATGCCAGAAAAAGCGCGCATATAATTCAAATAGCTTATTTTTAAAAATTGCAGAAAGTCTTAGGTGAAACACCCTGTATACATTCCGTGAAGGTGGCATTCACGATACTACCAGCGCCTTTATTTATGTAGACGGTTAAAAAAACAGCCTGTATAGTAAAGCGTGTCTCTTGCGAAGTTTATGATAATGTGACGACAGTAAGTGCGATAATATCATGTACAAGCAGTGAGGTTGCACGAAACAGATAAATGATGAGAAATGTCTTCCAGCTGATTCAAAAAGATAGGGGCGATGCAGCTTTTCGAAACTGAAAAAAGGATTCTTTCGCATTTTTTAGCTACAAAGGCGAAAGGTTATTCATCTGCTATATACAAAATTTCGGTATAAATAATTTCTTTATGGACAGGTTAGAATTTACTTTGAAGCTCAGGATTTCTGACGCACCTTCTCCTACCTTTTTTTTACCGCCTCTACGTTTGTCCTGCCTAGTTCCAAACGTTTCAGTGCCCAACTCTCCAGCTTCAAGCTGTTGTAAGTTGATTTGTCTTTTTTCTGGCAGCCCTTCCCCAAAGCGTGGACCATATCAGTAACATTTCATTGCGGCTCTAAAAGGAAACTAGCCTCTTGAAAGGCGAGCACAGAAAGGTTGCCTCTCCGAAAAAATAGCGAATGTTTCTGTAGAGATGCATAGACAGCAGGTATTAAATGCTACTGTGAATGCAAAGATAGTTTGCAGAGGCAGGATAATACCTACGTATGCCGAGCAGGAACACAATTTGCGCGAAAGAAATTTCGCTTTGTCAAAAGTAACCCGACGAATCCGGTGTGTAGGGGCAAAGGAGGAGTTTGTGCTTACCAGGAAGCTCGGCCTGGCTGTCTTGTGCGCCTTGCCCGAGATGACGTAGGTGCAAGGATGTCTTCATCGTCTTCTTGAATGGTGCCGTCGGTGTCGTGGTGTTCGGCACGGGCCGAACGACCACCCCGACACCTGCACGGTATCAATACGCAGAATGCTGTGCCCCTTAAGGTGTACTGATATTATTTTAAGCTGTTAGGAACCACTTCACCGCATTTCTGAAAGGAGGCGACGTCTCCTCTAAGTCTGGAGGTACAAATATATGATAAGCACCCAAAAAAGACAACATCTATCAGTAGTTTTGCTCAAAAGACTTCGCGATTAATATTCCGACCTTTGAGAAAGCAATTTTTTAAGACACAAGAGCCACATCGAACACTGAACAATCCTGCTCAAAGACCTTGAAATTTTATGCGGAATTAAAACAGGGTCGCCAAGGGATATTCGTTTGCAAGAGTAAATATTTTCGTTATTGTTCAAGCAGCTTGAATTATGCTGCTTTCGCGGTTTGACTTTTTCTCCCTTCTCGACATGAGTTTCGACGTATACTCAACTCACGGGAACTGCATAAAATCATAGCATTCTTGGGGCTCTTTTTCTACGATTCCACTTACGGTATTCATCACAGCATCACGTCCCGACCACTAACTCTGTGCCTGCCACATTGCACTCCTGGTGCAAAGCACTTCAAGCGTAGAGCATGAATTCGAAAAGCACAAACGGCGAAAAAAGCTAGACACCTGACAGGGACGGTGGCAAATGACGCAGTAGCTATTAAACAGGCGTCAAGAGCAAAACAGCGAAGCCACACGATTTGTCAAAGAGAAGGTAACACCAGGCGCTTCGGCGTCTGGATATCGCGGATCCGCATGTCATGAACGTGTACTGTTTATTCCAGATGAGGGACCCCAGCATTGAAAGCGCCCTTCCACTTATTAAGGCTTTCTGGTGGAAGCGCGTTTCCAGCGCTGCACCGAGTAGCAGGGCTAGGTTGGCATCAAAATGACCAGACCCCCCGCTTGAGCGCCTTGTGACAAACGAGAATGCGTGTTGCCAAACCCGGACCTTGCTCAATGATATGGCGCCTTTATCGACAGTGGAATACATTTGTTGGTTTGATATACAACCTACTTCACCACTAACCCCATTTCGGCACCACCCTCGACCCGAGGCGTAAACTGAGAGCTCATGGCTCCAGCCAAGTTTCAAGTCTATACTTTTACAACGAAAAAGTGGCCATTTGGCATTGGAGTTATAGTACTGAATTGAATTGAATCCAAACTTTATTTCACAAATGTGCACATCCTTTAGAATGAGCCACAGGCCAAAACCTAAAGAAGATAGCTTGAAAATGCCTGTGACTCATCTAAGAGTCATTACAAAATAATAAATAAGATAAACACATACATACAACGGTGGCAGGTCGCATACGAGCACACTATAGAAAGAATTTATAATATTTACGATTGAACGGATTGCTACACAGAGATGTAGTTTGAAACTAGAAAAAACAATTAAAACTGAACAAATGCATTTGAAAGTTATACACACTGCTGGGTTGATGACAAATGGGAAAAGGACACCGATACATACACAAACTACAATATATGAAAAGAAGTTATGGAATATTATTTACAAAGTACACTTTTAAATCATGTGGTCGGAGGTTATACATGCTAAGCTGGTTAGATTCGTAGCTGTTTAGAACATTAGGTATAAGAAAATTAAGTGCTTGTTTACCATAATTAGTTCTAGCGCGTGGAAGTGTCCATTTTGCAGCTGATGGGGGTTGAACATACTTTTCTGCGGGCTTTAACATTGCGATATTAAGCAAAAAATTGCATATTGATGGTGAAGAAAATTTGAGATAGTATAATAGGCGGTACTCAAAAAAAATATTTACACGAATTACTTCATACTTAATAAACAATTCAGCCGTATGGGCAGTAAAACTCGCACCTGCGATAATCCTGAGAGCTTTCTTTTGGAGAATTAGAATTTTCTGTAGATTTGTTTTGGATGTGGAAGCCCAAACTATGTGGCAATAGTTAATGTGTGATTGGAATAGCGCATGATAAATCATTCGTTTTATACAGGGAGGAAATTCAGGGCGGTACCGAGCAAGAAAACTAACGGGAGGAGCTAATTTTTTACGAATATGTGTTGCGTGTGCGGTGCAGCTCATACAGGCGTCAAAAATTACCCCGAGTGATCTGAAGGTGTCCACTATTTCTATTTTATGGTTCCCATGTTGAAGATCATCGTTTAAGTTAATTTTGACGTTTTTAGGTCTGGAGAAAACAGCTTTAGATTTATTGGTATTAATAGACAACCCATTTTGAACGGACCACGCATGCAAAGTTTTAAGAACAGCATTACCGCGATTTAATAAGTGATCTGTTGAGGAGCCCGTTAAGAAAATACTGGTGTCATCTGCGTACAGAATGAATTTAACGTCACTGTCAATGTTCACGAGGTCATTTATGTATACGTTAAAGAGAAAAGGACCTAAAAGGCTGCCCTGAGGCACGCCACAGTTTATAACCTGAAGAGTGGATCCATGTCCATCACAGAAAACAGCCTGTTTTCGATCAGTGAGGTATGACCGTAGAAGATGGAGACACATTCCTCGAACACCATACATTTCAAGGCCATCTACGTCCCATTCACTGAGATCCGGTAATGCACGCAGGGTTGGCACCTGCAAACCAGTCAAGCCCTGCTGCGTCGTCATTGATTCTTTACGAAGTCCAGCTCGTAATCTTATCAGGACCTCAAGTGTGCCAGTCGCGAACCAGCGATCGTGTGTTATCGTCAGAAGCGGACGCAGACCGACCACGAAAGGATTATAGAAACCTCAGTTGGCACCACCTCCTTGGCATAAGCGGCCACCGATGGCTTCTGTTTAACTTGTACCATTTGCCGTTATAGGTAGGCGTCCTCTGTTTTTTTCATTATTGGGCCTTCATCTTTGCTCAAAAAGATATGCCTGTGCACGTACACTGCCCGTGTTGATTCTGAATCCACCTCCCTCCGACGGTGGATCAAACCACACAAAAAAGGATGTGTTGCCTTTTCTGGGCTTTTTTTACATTATGTGATTGCTTCAGCGTCTGTCTTTTAGGGAGACTGAAAAAACAAAATAAATAAAATGCATCCACAAGAGTGGTCCAGCACACGATGACGGGAGAATTTACTCAAGAGGAAAGAGAATGCTATCAAACTATTAGAGTGAGAGTATCGGACGGGTATCCAGCTGTGGTGTTTGAGAAGCGCCGTCACACCCCTGTGTAAGTTGAAACCTGGGGCCTAATTGCCTAAGTGCCTAACGCTCTTAATCTCTGAATATGGCGGCAACTCCAAAACATCTTCAAAGCCCAGCTGCTATTCGTCGTCTCCGACCACGCCCCAGAGGCGCACCTACCGGGAACAAGCCTGACCAATAGGTATCATGGCTTATATTTTATTTTGGAATTGTATTAACATAAGAGCGTTACATAATTTGCCCCCTGGTCTGTCTGAGCCCAAAATAAGCTACGCAAGCGGAAAAAATAGTATGGCCATGAAGTTTATTAATTAATTATTTTTATACATAGTGCAGCCCCTGTTGAGTATATTACGGAAGTGGGCCTAAAAAATCATACAAAAATGGCAGGGTGTAACACACACACACAAAAGCTTCATCTAACATGTTAGCATATATAGCGTGAACAGTGTGATAGAGACGCTGTAACTAATAGAATGAGGCAATAAAAAATGAGCACGCACACAAAAGTGTATTGATAGCTGCTCAAACTGAGTTTCATGGAAGCGACAGCGTTATGAAAGGAATTTAGTTCCAATGTTCAATAGTCCGAGGGAAACAACTGAACTTGTTAGTACGACCTAAGTATGTATTAACATTACGGCTGTGATGACACTCCGTTTATTGAGCTACAAAGGTGCAAGATACACATAGGTGTGACATGATGAAGTGAATTAGCGATGCAGTTGAGGAACGTCAGTGAATCTATGTTATGGCGCACGGAGAGAGGGGTTATATTCAAAGAGGACAAAGCACAGTAAGGTGAAAATAGCAATCAGCCCGACATATACCGACGTTTGCATTAATAAAATACCGAGAGAGATAGGGCACTAAACCACACCTTTGTTTACCTTTGTGAACTTTTCATTCCGGTTCCTCACCACTCTGTGCTACTTGTTTTTCTTCGCCTTTTTAAAATTTGCTTTGGTATGAAGTGTTGCTTGAAGTGCGTATTTTGTTCCGAGTCATTTCATTCCTGTTTGTTTCGTTTTTCTTTTTTAATTTTTTTGCTGATTACGGCTGCCTGGCGTACTTCATTTTGTACTGGAACGTTTCACTAGCCTCACGCCTATCGGTCCAAATATTTTTTATGCACTGCCTCATAAGTTCGAAAGTAAACAATGTTTTGACTTTGAGTTGATCGCAACTAGGCGACTATGTCTAATTGTTCTAAAGTTGTTATTAAATTTTTTTAACTGAATTAATACTTAAAATTATAGCTTATAATTACTACTTAAAATTATAGATAGCAATCCTATCTGAAAAAGCAATGTTTTTACGTAAACAAAAATCTAGTTTTGAGAATTGCTTAGTCTTCCCTGACTAACCTGGTATATAAATTGTGTCTATTGCTCACCTTGTGGCCGTGTAAATGGGCCGAGGGATGATGGGCGGGAGTTGAACAGTTATCCAGCATCTTCCCACAAGGAGCTGCTCCGCCAGCGATGTTGTTTCGCGGGCCTGGACCACAAAAACACTCGCAATCAATTCCTCATATCGCGCTCATTTCATTGGACCCCAAAAACCGAGACCTCAACAAATAGGCGAGCCCAGACCAGCCCAAGAACCCCCTTTAAGCTGCTGCGCCATGGTGGAAAAAGAAGGAGGAAGCGCGAAGCCTGCTCACTCTTAAGCGGACTGCTGAGAGCGGGAAGCGCGTTCACTTCAGTATGCTAAGTAGTCCGCTAGGCAGTCCCCGGCTCTCAATGCAGAGGTCGCACTGAGCTTGCGTTTGCAACTATAGTGGCGAAATGGGACTATCCCGCTTTTGTGACCTACCGATTTCGCTAAGTTGCCCGTGCTATGCTTGCCTCTCCTTGGAATCTACTCAGTTGTCATTAACAACTATCGCTTATCTCTGTCCTCCACCTTACATGCTCTGCCCGCTCCCATTTCGTCTTCTTTACCTAAGGAGGCATAGGATGCCATTGACTCACCTTTCTTCCCTTATCTACTTTATACTCTCTTCCTGTCTTTGCTTACATCACACCTGTCATTTTCCTTTCCACACCTCGCTGTGTTCTCCTAAACCCAATTTTAAACCCTTCCGATTACCTCCAAGCTTCTGCCGCATAGATGAGCACTGGCAAGATGGCACAATTATCACTTGATGCAGTAAATTACCACCCATGACCTGAGAGTACCTGCTAAATGCACTGAACCCTATTGCTGCTCTCCTAGATGCTTCTCTCTAGGATTAAGGAACTGCAGCCATTACTTGCTCTAGAGTTATATCGTTCGTTACCCCTCAATACTTCGCAGTCTATGCCAACTCCTCCTTTAAGTACTTGCTTCGTATACTTCACTGAGACAACTCACAAAGAGAAGCTCATATACCTGCCGCTCACATTTAAATGAACTGTTCATTAGAAGCACACGAACTTGAATCTTGAAAGACACGTAGAAGGCAATCACAAACGTGATCAATGCAGACTTCGTTTGAAAAATGAATGAAAGCGCAAACGGGGAAGAAAAGCACCCAATAAGCCCTACCGACTTGGTCGTTCTTGCTTGGATGCGCTGGGTTTGGACATTTAGCTTTGGTCGGGATCAGAAAGAGGTGCGTGGAGGTCTCCTGCTAATTTCGACCTCCGGGGATCTTTAACGTGCGCAGACATCGCATAGCACACGGGCGCCTTAACCACTGAGCCACCCCGGCTGGTGGCAGTAGTGACAGATGTGCGCTGCATACGTTGGCATTGACAATGTTCTGCCAGAAATGCGGCGCTAAAGCCATAGTGCGCATAACTGGGCCTGAATCGCGCTTATAGGTACGTGGGGTGATGAGAGAGAGATGTGGGCTGCACTCATTGACACGCTATGGTAGAAGCGTGGCGCTCAAGCCATAGGCCGTCGGCATTCACTGTGTTCATTGGCGTTGGCATTTACGTTTTACACTCCGATAATTTTAAGGAAAGAAAGTGCGCAAACCTGGCTCCCTGGGTGGTGAGAAAGAGATGTGGGCTGCACGGGTTAAGGCTGACAACGGTGAACTCTCGCGATCAACCGCTTGCTGCCACCGGCCAGGTTGGCAGGATGGGTGGGCACTTTAATGCAGATATAAAGACAAACAGGAAATTCTTACCACTTATGAAACGGGGAAGTATAAGATGTTTATAAAGCTAGAAATTTCTATATAACTTGAAATTTCTATAGACACCTTCCGTTTAGTGGTAAATATATTTATTTATGAATTTTTGTTCTATTTTCCCAATCACGTAGGTTTGGTAATTTTTTTTATGTGAAATGAAGGAAGGTCTGGGTTCACAATGCGTTTTTGTACACTCGTGTTTTAAGGAACCAACAGAAGCCTTCCATTATGGCTTGACAGGACATGCATGTTTAAGTACGGCACTTTACTTTAACCGTTCAGTAAAATGCTTTTTTTAACTTATTTGGCACCCGACTCATTTCAAGCACTGCTCGAACCTGCTAAACGACGTCGATATTACGTGTACCCGTGCCAAAGCGTGGTCAAGTGGTTCCATATAACTGTAATACACCAGCCGACAAACAAGCGAAATCGGCGCTTGCGTGTTGTCATTTTCCTAGAGGTTGTTTTCACGCTCATGGTGGGATTTACAACATCCCGTCTTGACAGCTGACGTCTTGCCTCTCACACTGTGATCGAGACATAGCAGGTCAAGCATTGGACGAGGGTCCACAAAGCAGCACTGGTGAGTGACTAGCATGTGACAGCACGAGTAACTTGGCCATGTTGAATGAAATGCAGGTGAGTGAAGCTGCAGGTAAGATTTCATGTATCATGCCCTGTGGCCCGTTTCTTTTTTGAATTTTTTTAATCTGGGGGAAAGGTGTAGAGGGACGGCGCTCGCTATTAAGCTACGCATGATAAACAAAACACACACAAAATGAAACAACACTTGAGGTCAGGGTCTAGAAGGCAACGTGGGGAACCCATTCCTCTTATGCAAGTGATGAAAGCATGCTATAAGCCTTCGCGAGCACTGAAAAATACCCACATAAAGTGAATGAAGTCGGCAGATAAGGAACATAACTCAGCGGGTTTCATGCAGGGGGCGTGGCGCCAAAGGCAGTGGCAGGACTTGCTTACCGGGTTGCTGCACACCTCCTGCCTGGGCGAACGCTTTCGGGGCTTGCCACATCAGCTTCGCTGCCACTGGGGTCTTGGGACTCCGGAATGTTGTGGTCCCTGTCACGTGGTTAATAACTCTGTGATTGCGTGCTGTACGGCACCGACATGCGTTATCAACGGGTGTATAAGATTCACCGACTCGTTCCTAATGCGGTTTCATAGTTATGCACAAGGATGATTCAGGAAACTATTTTC
The DNA here is from genome assembly GCF_055824585.1 of Amblyomma mixtum. Taxonomy (NCBI): domain Eukaryota; kingdom Metazoa; phylum Arthropoda; class Arachnida; order Ixodida; family Ixodidae; genus Amblyomma; species Amblyomma mixtum. The sequence continues at coordinate 44,026,844 of NC_143015.1, read as the reverse complement.
AAAAAATACGGCCCGGGGGACTAAGGGCGTCTGCACAACTTTTTGCGAACTCCGCGATATTCAAGGATTCAAATCTATCCATTGTTATGCCGGGAAACCCGCCCGGATTCCAATTCTGCAGGTCGCAAACTTTCTGCTGCGAACGTCCCTTTGACAGGCCCTGGTGCTGCGCCGCAAGGCAACGCGCCCTAACGCTCCCTTGACAAGCCACGATGCTGCGCCGTAAGACAGCGGTGTCTAAGGAGAAGCATCGGCGAGCAACGTGCCTGGACACGTCGCTGGGTGCCAGACAGCGAGGCGCCAGATTCCTTCTCTCCCGGACGCCACCGCGCGCGGCAAAATTTGAAGCGGTTGGCCCGCGCGATCGCTGATTGGTCCTTTCGGACTGCCGTCGAGTGCTGCCTTTGGATTGGCCAGTTCTGAGGGGCCGCCGTTCCTGAGGCTATATAGACCAGATTTTTGAGCCTCTCCTGGGCGCGGCCATTTTGCACCGACTGGCGCGCCGCGGTGCGGGCGTTTCTTTGGGGACTGCGGGGCTGCGGCAGTTCCGCGGCCGCGCCTGCATATAGCCGCGCTTCGGGCGCTAAAAAAACATTGTCGAGCATACTTCCGCTGCGTGGCTGTGTTGCAGGAAGTATTTACGTTATCAAAGCGATAACATTGACGCGTTTTAATGACATTTAGTTTGACATTCAGGTTAATTTTGCCGGCGCTTAGAACGCGCTCGTGCTTATATCGAATTCCGTCTTGGTGCTCCACCGCAAAGAAACTTTTTATTCAATATCAAGAATTAGGTGTGCGGCTAGTATGCAGTTCCAATTCCCATGCACTCTTATTCCTTCCTGCCGGCCATAAAGCCCCCCCCCCCCCTTCCACAAACGGCTTTCTTGTCGCCGCGCCAGTTTATCAACAAATTACCGCTGTGAGCCCAACTGAGTCGCAGCGCCAACAGAAAACAAATTTTGTCATGGTTTATGCAAACTGGTGCATAAAAACGTACTTTCGCTTAATTTATAAAAGCTTGAATAGATATGAGCAGCTAATCCAGCTTTCACTAATTCTGAGGTCCGAAGTCGCGTTATGTTATTCAGGAGCTCTCGCCGCGTGTGAGAGCGTTGCGTAGGCGTTTGGCTAAGTGTGGAAAATGTAATGAAATCGCGCATATTTTCCTATGAATAATGTAGATACCGCACCGCTGCGGTGGCTCAGTGGTTACGGCTCTCTGCTCTGGCCCAAAAGACGCGGGTTCGATCCCGGCCGCGGCGGCCGAATTTCGAAGGAGGCGAAATTCTAGAGGCGCGTGTACTGTGCGATGTCAGTGCACGTTAAAGAACCCCAGGTGGTCGAAATTTCCGGAGCCCTTCACTACGGCGTCCCTCATAGCCTGAGTCGCTTTGGAACGTAAAACCTTAATAAACCAAACCAAGCTAAGGTAGATACCAACAGCAGAAAGATACTATAGATAAACCTTTACCCCCCAGATACCTCTGACATGTGTGCGGAAAAAGCAGCTGAAATCGGTAGCGGTCGTGCTTACAATCCTGTGCATGAAATGTTCTGAATGGGAACAAGAGCAAGCTCAGCGCAAGGATGCTGAACACGTACTGGTGATCGAAAACACGCGCTCCGTCGGGAAAACCTTCAGTCTGCAGCTCGCCTATCCAGTTACTACTCGACTGAGTCAAGTCAATAGATCTACATTCTAATGCATAATATTATCATAGATGATATCGCACGTAAAAGGCGACAACAAACGACACGACAGCGCAGAAATCTGCTTCGAAGTGCCGGTTTCCAGTCCGTACACTACCTGGTCGACTACCCTCGGATGTCACGTTAACGAGTAACTGCGCACAAGATAACCGCAGCACTGTCTGGAAGAGGGCAAATGTGAGTAGTGACGCACAGCACACACCCTCATACGTTAGCTGATGGAGCACAAAACGGCAGAAGCGAACACGTAAACATATGCGTTCTATGCGCGGCGCCGGCGCGACCCGCAGTCCCTCGGGCCGCGCGCGCCGACAGATGGCGACTGGCGTCGAGAGTAGGCGCGCGTCCGCAGCCTGCGTGCGAGGGTAAAAAAATCTGGTCTATAAGCGCCACCGCTGCCGCTTGGATAGCAGCTACAACTGACGGAGTGACCGAGTGACCGACCCACCGTGGTCGAGTGCTGCTCACGAGTGGAGTCGGATGGTGTGACGCGTTGGTGTCTCGCTGGTCGTCGCTGTGCGAGAACAGTCGCGTTGTGTAGCTCTCGGCCCCCGTGCCGATGTTGAACTATATTATGCCCTGTACATAATGTATAAAGCGTTTTCTTAGTCTCACCGACGCCTGACTCGGAGTCTTCGCTACCGCTAAGAGAGCTGGCAACGCTCAGTCACGAAACGGGTGGCGAGCGCAACGGGACCACCTCTATGGCACAACATTGGTGGCAGCGGTGGGATGCCCAAAGTCACAACATTGGTGGCAGCGGTGGGATGCCCAAAGTCACAACACCATGCTGTGGGTCCCGCATGCCAAGTGTTTTAGCTCTATGATTTAAAATGGTGACGTAAACGACAATTAAATTTCAGGCTACTTCTCATAGCAACGGAAAAGTGCGGAGAAGATCGATGTGACGTCACGGATGGTAAGATTTCAATTTTCCGCTGCCGTCAGCCATACCTTACCGTTCGTCACTGGCTGCTCCCAAACAATGTTCGGTGGCCATACCTTCGATTCCGTTGGTTTTCTCCCCACAACGCGAACGTTAATGGGCTGGAAATGTGAGCGGTACCATGTATGACATCATCAAGCACACACCACTTGGCGCTTTGCGCTGCGTAGAAGCTTCAAGGCCACCGCGATTTTAATCGCTGATTACGTCACAATTTCAAATGTTAGCCAAAAACACGTCGCTTTACCTGCAAGTTTCACGCATTCGATCCCTTTAAACCCCTCGAATTGCAGAATTTCTGCAACTGCCCTCCAAGATTTTCTCGAACATTTGAGATTAAGCCGCATCACAGTACTCCGAGCACCTTCTCTCTATCAGACTAAATCGTTTTTCAGAATAATGATAGAATATAACCATTTAGAGCTGCGAAAACCGAAAACCTAGACTCAGTCCGTGGCCGGGGACGGTACACTCGTGCACGCGTTGAATGGCTGAACTAGTGACTACAAACGATGATCACAAAATTCCATGAGACGACCTAGTAAAAGACTCGAAATTCTGTTAGTGAAGTGAGAGATAATAACTTGCAGGGAATATTTATGACATCGAAAATATTATGTTTCCCGTAAATATCACGAAAACTGCGGCCACGGGTACAGCAAGCTTTGAAATAGATTGCCGCCGGAATAAAATGACTCATGGCTGCCAAACCTGGCGGTGGTTATCAAGAACGATAAGAAAACCTACGACATATATTTTGTAAATTATGATATCCTTGAAAATTTTCCACAGCTGCACGGTAAGAGAGAGGCGCTAGCATTCCCCGAAGAAACAACGTAACTGACATGTAACGAGTTTGCCAAGTGGGTCCAGACGAGGTCCTGATTTTTGCTCCAGACCCGACACAGCTGCACGAGGTGGCTGTATACGCGTTTTTTTTTTCCGGCACTCGTATTCATGCTCACGTTGGGATAAACTGCAGGACCCAACCGTAAACATTGCACAAGATGCACTGAATATGCGGCGCAGTATTTCAGAGGCACCACCTGGGCTCAAAAAGCACCAGGGCGTGCGATGTCAGTGCACGTTAAGGTTCCCCAGGTGATCGAAATTATTCGGGAGACCTCCACTACGGCACCTCTGTCTCTCTAGATGCAAGCTCTGCAACAACAAATGCAACTTCAATCCCTCCAGATGCAGTAGCAAATTTCCGCTGTGCAAGAAGAATTCAATTCTAAAATTCAAGTCATCACTCAGGGAGTCAGGAAACGCGCAGGAATGACTGACAACCCCCGGGCCAAAGTCCACAGAAGACACACAAGCGTGGCTGACGTCAGCGATTGTGAATCCGTTGCTAGCAGTCAAGATGGCCCCCTCCCCTAAACAAGCACAAAACCACTTAGAAATCTGGCAGTGGAATTGTAGAACTTTAAAAAATAAGGACAGTTCCTTGCTTATGTTCATTCAAAAGTCTCCTATACCCCCGGACATAATCTGTCTCCAGGAAACCCGCGTGGCTCCTTACCTTCGTTGATATTATACAATGGCACCTACGGACTCGCAAAGAGTAGCTACTCTTGTGGCCAAATGAGTTACGACAGTCTCACATCAACTCCCCTTCATAGATATTAACCATGTTCTAGTTGAAGTTCTGTCGCCAAAGAGGGGAAAGCAGAGCATCTTTACCCTAAATATCTACAGCCCTCCAAGCCGCAAGAAGGAAGACTTTCTGCCTATGCTAACAGAATGCACCAGAATAGCCCAGGACAACCCCTTGGTGGTTCTGGGAGACATGAATGCAAGACACAGCTCCTGGGGCTACATAAGCGACTCTCAAAAAGATGGTAATCTACTTGAAGCCGTGGAAATGCTAGGTTTAGGGCTCGTCACTGATACTACCTCTCCTACCAGAACAGGGAACAGTATTAGCCGAGATACCTGCCCAGACCTTACCTTCATTAAGAACATTAATCACGCAACCTGGACTAGTCTAGAGGAATCCTTGGGCAGCCACCACAAGATCATAATCTCTCTATACCAACTGCCAGAATCAGAAGAGCTCTGGGAAATGTACAAATCACTGACTGGACAAAATTCAGAGACTGCCCGCCGCCAGAAGGAGGCATTAAAAATATTCAAGAGTGGACTCAACTAATCAAAGATGCCCACTCAAGCAACACTCGAACCGTCCAACGGACCGTAGAAGCACCGGAAGTAGATCGCCACCTATTGCATCTATGGGAGGCTCGAAAAGGCCTCACTAAACGCTGGAAAAAGCAGCGTCTCAAAAGAAAACTAAAACTACGAATTGCTAAGATTACACAGCAAGCGCAAGCATATGCTATACAACTATGTAGACAAAAATGATCTGAGTTTTGTGCTTCCCTGAAAGGCACCCTAAGCACAGCCCAGACATGGACCATCTTAAGATGCATGCTCGACCCGAATAAGGCCAAATCAGTTGCCAGCCGAACTCTCCAAACAGTTGCCCATAAGTTTCAAGGCACAGGCCAAGACTTCATAACAGCCATGCATTGCAAGTACCTAGGAGACCACGCCCTTCCATGCACCCTGACCTATGGAGGACAACAAAATCCAAGCTTAGACGCCTCTACAACGGTATCTGAAGGTTATGCTGCAGCAAGAACAGCTCAGCGGATTACAGCACCGGGCGGAGACAAGGTTACCAACGCTATAATTCGAAACCTCAGCAACGACCATCTGAAAGACCTAACAGAATACATTAACAAGGAATTATGGGAGAAAGGCCAGGTACCAGCTGGGTGGCGCCATGCGGACATCATTATGATTCCAAAGGCCGGGAAACCACCGGCAGTAGAGTCCCTGCGCCTATCTCCTTAACCTCCTGTCTGGGCAAACTGTATGAAAGAATCATACACACCAGACTCCAGAACTATATAGAAGATAACGTTTACCCCTACACCATGGTGGGATTGCAAAAAGGTCTCTATACACAAGATGCCTTCCTAAGGATTAGTGAAGAAGTGATTTATACAATACCCACCACGGAGAAAACCTTCTTCTAGCCCTGGATTTAAAAGGAGCCTTTGACAACGTCTCCCATCAGGCTATCCTAGAGGAGCTGAATAGTCTAAACTGTGGAGAGAGGATCTTTAACTACATCAAGGCTTTCCTCTCGAACAGAGCCGCCACCATAGGCATTGGTGAAGTCCGTTCTCATCCCTTCCCCATGCCTAACAAGGGTACTCCTCAAGGGGCTATAATATCCCCCCTCTTTTTCAATATTGCCATGCTAAAGCTAGCAAGAAAGCTTCAAACGCAGCCCGACATAGGCTACACGGTCTATGCCGATGATATAACTCTATGGGCCACACACGGCTTCTTAGCCCAAAAAGAAGAAGCCCTACAAGAAGCCATACACAGGGTTGAAGAATATGCTGCGGAAAGTGGTCTGGAATGTGCCCCGGAGAAGTCTGAGGTCATTAGACTCCACAAACTCCCTTACACATCCCCAGGAGAAGTTGACCTTTTCCTGGGAGGACGCAAGATTAATGAAGTGGACAAGATCCGGATACTGGGGCTGTGGCTTCAAAGTAACCTCAGATCCGACCATATGATCAGAACCATCAAAACAAGAGTTAATCAAATCTCAAGAATGATCCGCCGCATTACCTGGCACCGCAAGGGTATGAGAGAAGAGGACACCCTTAGACTCGTCCAGGCCCTAGTTCTGAGCAGGATAACATACGGCCTCCCTTACCAAAAACTGGGTACTGTGGAAACCAGAGCTATCGATACAATCATAAGAGGGGCTTACAAAACTGCCCTCAATCTTCCAATAGCCACTTCTACAGAACGACTCATAGAGCTTGGTCTGCACAACACTCTTATCGAGCTCCAAGAAGCCCTCTTGGAAAGCCAAAAATAACGCCTTCTAACAACCAATGCGGGAAGGACGATCCTGAATAAATTAGGGACATGGCCGGGGCTGGAGACAAGAGGCAGTAAATCCTCTCTTCCACTCCAAACCCGAGAAAAGATTACCGTTAGCCCAATCCCACGGCACATGCATCATGCTCATCAGCAAGGTAGACGACAAGCGAGAGCAAAGGCACTTCAGAAACACCTATAAAGCGACCGTGAAGCCGTTTGCGTAGACATTGGGGCCTACCCCACGCCGGGAAAGTTCTCAGTCGCTGCGATTGACCACCAACTAAAACCGGCTCTCCAAGCTTCTATCTATGCAGAAAACCCCTCCTCTGCAGAGGCTCTGGCAATAGCTATCGCCATCAAACATAAAGACCAAAGAGGAGAGTCCTCCCACGTTATAACAGACTCCCAACAAGCCTGCCGAGACTTTCTTAATGGCAGGCTTCCCTCAAGAGCAACACAGCTACTTGGCAATCTCAGCCAAACACACAGACTAACATGGACACCTGGTCACGAAGGACTAGCTGGAAATGAGGTAGCCAACGATCTAGCCCGAGATTTAACCAACCGGCCGGATCCTCATCCCTACCCCACGCCCATGCCTAGCACCTATGGTGACAGATTAGAACATATTCGGCTGGAGCGCAGAAAATACCCACCCCCTCACATAAAACTAGACTCCTCCGCAGCCATAGACTTTCCCTAACTTGTTCATCCTACACAAGATTAGCCCCACTCAATATCAGAATACATGCCCTTGGTGTGGAGCTTGCCCTACGCTCTACCACATATCGTGGGAATGCACAACGAAACCAAAACACTTAACTGTATCCAGCCCGACATATGAGCAGTGGGAGGTGGCCCTGACCAGCGAGACCCTGGATCAGCAACTTCAGTTGGTTCAGCAAGTCCGTCAGTCAGCTAAAGCCAGTGGCGCCTTGGACTAGGGGTGCCACCCAAGGTGCTCGAGCAACCTTCCTCAATTCAAATAAAATTTTTTTTCTCTCTCCCTTCCTTCCTTCCTTCCTTCCTTCCTTCCTTCCTTCCTTCCTTCCTTCCTTCCTTCCTTCCTTCCTTCCTTCCTTCCTTCCTTCCTTCCTTCCTTCCTTCCTTCCTTCCTTCCTTCCTTCCTTCCCTCCCTCCCTCCCTTACGGCGCAGTTCAGGTGTCCACCGAGATATGTGAGACAGATACTGCGCCTTTTCCTTTCCCAAAAAAATCAATAATTTAATTTAAGATGCTGGTCATTTGACACGGCGAAGGGCATGGTCGCAGGTCAGTGACGCGGCATCGTGCTGCTGACACACCGATAGTGAAAGGAGGCAATATGAGAACGATGCTCATTGCGAAAAAACTCCATATTGTTCTGCTGAGCAGTAAGAGAAGAATAAACGATGTCAACATCTTAGTGTTTCACTCTATTAACAAGCCAGAAACAAAATAACTCTATTGCACTCATAATTTCGTCTCGTGATTAGCTTTTGGTTTAGGCAGACAGATTTCCTATAAAAATGAGCTATTCCTTCGCTGCAAAGGAGAAGTATCTGGCAATCATGAATGTGGACGGAACTGCAGCTCAGCTTGCTCTATGAGACCTCTCCATTGTGTGCATGCGGACTTAGAAACTTCTAACAAGTGATGGGTCGCGAAAAAGGGACACATTGTTAGATATACACGACCGACACACAGAGCGTATACTTTTTCAGAATATTGCCCTAACTAGCCCACCTCAAGGTTCTACTCCTGTAAAACACTCGCTCTTTGGATCGTTCCGAACAGGTGCAGAAATTTGTTCGACGGGATCAAGCCTGCTTTTGTCAGTGGCACACAACAGCCCACCGAGGAATACAGCGACGCCCTAGGAGCCCATATTCGAAAAGTGCGCAGCTGGTCGCTTTCTTGCTTGCTCATTTTTGCACCAGTCAGGCAACAAATCTGACCGGGGCTAGGAGTCTGTAGCATGTGGCGTCTCCTGAAGAGAAAATTACCGGTGCTTTAGCTGTGGTTCAACCGAGTGAGAAGCGGTAGCTTCACGACGGCTTAGCCTAAACGCATGACGTCACGGCATACCACGTGAACACATGTGGAATTCGGCGAAGGCGCGCCGCTGATGATTATGATGATATCAGCTTTGTTTTCCGCCAGAGAAAGAGGCCCCCTACTCCCCGTCCCCGGCATGCAGGCCTTGGTGACGGGGGCCGGGGCCTTGGCGATTAGAATAAGGCAAAGAGGTCTTGAATCCTCGCGGCTACTTCCGCCAGGCGGATGGCTTGTTGCTTCCGAGGGTTCTCTACAATTTATATTTGCTTTACTCCCTGAGGAGCTTGCGCATTCCCAGATTATGCGGTCGAGGGTCTCTCGTACCACACAGTCTCTGAACATGATATGCCCAGACCGGGTTTACGAAGTTCCTAGCTTGGAGGGGCCGTGACGCCATTTCCTCCCTATTGTTTAGACTTTTTTCCGGTGGTGGCAACAGTCTCCTCTGTAACCTATAATTTTCAACAATCTCCGTATAATTTTACAGACGCTCGGCCATGTTCCGGCAGTCGGGCGGCTCCATAGCTACCCGGAAGTAGAGAGGTCGGGCTAACTCGTGGGCCGCGTCGTTGCCAGGAACGGACGCGTGTGCGGGAGTCCAAATTAGGCTAATATTCTGTTTAGCCGTCTACTGGGCAGAATCCTCGCCCCTTCCGGTGAGATCCTAGCCTTTTAAAATTATAGATAGCTGTTTTACTATTGCTAATTATAAAATCGGCTTTTGTTCCAACGCAAGCGAGCGCTATCGCAACTTCTTCAGCTGTTTCCGCGTTGTGGCTTCTAATGGTGGCTGTCGATACGGGAGCACCGCGGCCGTCGACCACTGATGCGACCGCCGCAGCCGACTTGCCACTTGCCGTGTCCACGTACGCAACCGACTTGCTGTCCATCGGGTCGAAGCGTCTGATTAGTGCGTCTGCTCTCTTCTCCCTCCTTTCAGTGTTGAATATGAGATAGATGTTACGAGGGGTGGGGGGGGGATTATTAGTTTTTCTCGGCAGTCCTGCGGAATGCTCAATTTGGCTCGTAGTCCCCTATCTGTTTGCAGGCCTATCGTTTCAAGGATGGCTCTGCCCGTGGTTGTTAGCCTTAATCTCTAGCGGTGTGAAATTCTCGCAGCCTCCGCTATTTCGTCCCATCTATTGTGCACTCCCACAGAGAGCAGCTTCTCTGTGGAGGTGTTAATCGATAAGCCCAGGGCCCCATGTATGCACTGTCGAATGAGCGAGTCAAATTTCTCCCTCTCCTCAGCCGTAATGTTTAAGAAAGGTGTGGCATAACTCAAGCGGCTGATTACTTATGCATGGGTTAGTTTAAGCAAGCTTCTTTCCTTCAGGCATCGTCCTTTCAGCGCGACCCTTCGAAATATGTCAAGGGCTTGCGTGGCAAATCCCTCCAGCCTTTTGATTGCCCCATCGTTATATCCATTATCCTGAATAAATAGCCATAAGATTCTGATTTAATCTACCTTTGGAACTGGCTTTCCCTCTATTTTAATGCTAAATTTCCAGTTGTGCTTGAATCGGAGTGAGTTCGGGTTGCAGACGGATAATTCTGATTTTTGCAGAGGGCAAAGGGATCCCTACTTGCAGCATAGTCCACGACAGTGTATGCCGGAGCCTGCAGGCGCTCCTCGATACTCGCATTGCTCCCCTGGTTATTCCAGAGGTTGCTGTCATCCGCATACATACTGAAATTTATCCACACTATGCTCCGAAAAGCTTTGGGGAGAGCCCTCATGGCCCCATTGAAGAGGAACGGGGAGAGAACTGAGCCCTGCGGAATGCCCCTGCTCCCTAACTTCAGTGTGGGAGGCTCGACGTCTTGGAACTTCATGCCGGCAGTTCTGCCTGACAGAAAGTCCTTGATGTAATCGTAGATTCGCGCGCCTACACCCGATTTCATGGATATCTTGGAGGATTGCTTCGTGTTCGACATTATCAAAAGCGTTTGTCAAGACTACGCCGAGAATTACCTTGGAGCCTGTAGAACGCGAGTCGATTATGTCATGTTTCAGTCTGAGCATAACGCCTTGCATGCACAAGTCCTTTCGGAAGCCGACCATCTCGTGCGGCCACAGATAGTTTTGCCTCATAAAGAGCGTCAGTCTGGTCTGGACTACGCGCTCCATCAATTTCCCCATGCATGATGTTAGGGAAATAGGTATTGAATTTTCTAGTTTTGGGGGTTTACCCGGCTCTGGGATTAGAATTAAATTTGCCGAGTCCCACTCTCGAGGCAGGTGGCCTTTAGTCCAAATTTCTTGCATGTACTCCGTCACAGCGCTGATGGAGTCATCGTCCAGGTTTCTTAAAATTTTGTTAGTTATTCCGACAGGGCCCGGGGCCGATTTCGTTTTTAGTCCCAATATTTTTGCCCTCACCTCCACCTCCTTGATGGGTGCGTCGAACTCCTAGTTGGGAGCTCCGTCGCATTCTGGGGGGGTGGTACTGTGGGTATCGCCAATGTACTTGTTGATTAGTTTGTCCATAAATTCTGCATCTGTTCCCTCAAAGGCGTGCCTGGCTTTTGATAATCTAATTCCGGACTGGGTTATTGTCGGATCTAATAGGTGTCTTATCAGACCCCACGTTTTGGAAAGGCTCATGCCCGCTTCCATCTCCTCACACCTGCTGCACCAGTTTTGTTCGTAAAATTTCATGGCATAATTTTCAATTTTCTTGTTATGTCTTGCGACCCTCCTTCTAAGATTACGGTTCCATTTTTGCTTCTTTAGTCTGCGCTCCATGCCATGTTTTGCCTCCCACATGTGAAGTAGTTTGCTGTCAACTATCGCCGGGGCATCGTCCCCTTCAAGCTTCTTTGTTGCCTCTTCAACGTGAGACTTGAGGGTCTTAGTCCATTCTTCTATGTTTGTGATCTTCCCTATGGCAGCTTTCTCTCGCTTCTTCCTAAATAATTCACATTCCGTTACCCTCGGTTGGCGCGCACGACGCGTCTTAACTCGTTTTTTAAAGATCGAGGTCAGAATGAAATGATCGCTGCCGGAATTGTTCTCTGAATTTTGCCACTTCAGATCTGTCACATTTCTAGAAAAGGTCAGGTCAGGGGAGGTGTCTGCGCACACGCGGTTACCCACCCTGGAAGGGCTACTAGGGTTTGTGTGTAGTGTGTGCCCCAGCTCATGCACGTCCTCCCATAGCTGCCTGCCTTTGGTATTGTAGCGCCCGGCGACGCTATAAAGCGCCGGCGCTGAGATCGGCGTTCCCGCGCTAGAGGAAAATAAAGATGAACAGCGCGTGCTGGGCGCGCACGCCCGGCACGGGCAGTTCAGAACTAGAAGCCTGCCACGCTGGTCGTCTCTCTCTGGTGCTCCGCTGCGACCCCGCCTAATACCTCAACAGTGGTGACCTGGCGAACCGTGCCTTCTATCGCAGCGGCGTTCCAGCATGGCGTACTGGCAGCACCCAAGTTTCGACCCGCCGCTCCCGGCGTTCCGGCCTGCAGGCGTCGGCGGGTGGTTCGCCCAACTGGAGGCTGTGATGTACCTGAACGGCATCACCATCCAGCCGTTCAAACACGAAGTCCTTTGTGACATCCTCCCGGCCGACCTCCTGCGTCGGCTCACCTACTCTGCTTTCGGCGGCCGGCCATACGATGAGCTGCGTGCGGCCGTCTTGGCGTACTTCGGCGCCTACTACGTTCCGCCGCCGCTCTACGACGCAGCGGACCCGTTTTCGCCGCCGCCACCCTCTGGCCCTGCACCGGCCTCGCTCGCGCCCACGCAGCCTTCATCAGAACCCGGACCGCCTCAGCAGCCCCTCGCCGCATCGCCGCCACTCCCGTCCAGCGTCTCCAGCCCGGCTGTCTCTCTCGACGCCATACCAGGTGGGATCCGCACAAGCTCCGCCTCGCGTCCTGCTCCCACTACTATCCGACCCGCGTCTCTGGCCCTGCCTCCTTGCGCTTCAGTGGCGTTGTCGCCAGAGCCTCCTGCAGCCAAGGACAACTCTGCGGCAGCAGCCGTGCCGAGGCTTCCCACATCTCCACCTACCTCGTCACTACCGTCAACAGCTCTGCAGGCCTCTGCTGTGAGGTTGAAGCCGCCACCACAGCATCTGTCAGATGCCAATTCCACTACCCAGGCAGCCACACCGCCTGCCCAAAGGGCCACGCTCCAAACCCTCGGTACTGTCACCCACTTCTCGGCGTCTGACCCTGGCAACTCGACACTGTCGCAGCAAGCGCCTGTTTTGGTGCCTGACTTGAGCAACCTTCAGCACCGAATGATCAAGTTACCCACACCGAGTAGTGCGGCAACTGTCCATCCACCAGCTGTGTCTCTTGCTGTCCGCCAGCCGTCTGATGTAGCAGTCTCAACTACACGGCCTGTCACTGCCACAACCTTCTTGCAGACACCCACAGCTGATCATGCCCACACACGCATCGACACTGGCGAGGTGCTCCGGACTGTCACTCCCGTTTCATCCAAGCACCTTGGATTGAGCCCAGCAACTTGCTCCGGCATCGTCACAGCTGTCACCGTTGTGTCGACGGTCCCACCACATCTGCTGTCAGTCCATGGAGCCGTTTCGGCCGCTCCTGTGCTTGTGATCGCGTACACGGTGCGTCAGATCTCCATGGACATCAGCCGCAACACTCCAACATCCCTGACACTTGTGTCAGCGGGCAGCACTACAGCCGGTGACGGCCTGACCATGGCCTCCCCTGCCTCCATGTCCATTGTCAGCTCGCTACCCTGCATCATTCGCCCGTCGCGCAGCAGCCAGGCTCGTCCACCTGAGCCCGCGTCCTCCACCCGACGGCTCTTCCCGGACCCTGACATGAACTTACTGGACACTCATTCCTTCCTCTCTTCCACCGAGTCCACATTTCGACGTTCCGTCTAGGCGGAGGGCCCTGTAGCGCCCGGCGACGCTATAAAGCGCCGGCGCTGAGATCGGCGTTCCCGCGCTAGAGGAAAATAAAGATGAACAGCGCGTGCTGGGCGCGCACGCCCGGCGCGGGCAGTTCAGAACTAGAAGCCTGCCACGCTGGTCGTCTCTCTCTGGTGCTCCGCTGCGACCCCGCCTAATACCTCAACAGTATCTTGTTTAGCGTACCACCGTTCCGGGTGCGCGGCATTAAAGTCACCGACTATTAGCAAGGGGTTAGCCCCGGCTACCTTAATCGCTTTGCTGCTGCAGACCCTCACATCACGGCCTAGCACGTGAACACAGCATGCGCACTTTATGCCAGGCGTGTCGATGCTACTTCGGTTATGTACTCGGTTTGCGAGGCCATGCCGTCATGACCCAGCACGTTAACACCGCATGTCGACATATTCATAGGCGCGCCGGAGCTCCTGCCATCATGTACTCGGTTAAAGATCGGCTAACGTCATACAATATCACGTAAACGCTGCATTTAGACCCCTCGGCGAGCCCAAAGTTGATCACGCAACCATATTTTGGCTGACCTTGATGTGACCTTGACGTCCCCGGCTAGAACTTCACTACGATTTGACATGACCTTGACCCTTGACCTGCCCAATTGCCTCACCGTTAGTCTGACCATGGACCATCAACCGATCACCCATTGACCATCATAATATTATTAGTACTAATGTCCCTCTACAACTATGTTTTGTAGCGAGACCTACATTAGACGTATTCGGGTTGTTTCGCTTCGGCCGGTGGCAACACCGCGAGCTGAGCCGTTGCCTAGCCAACGCCGCAGCTGGCAGCGATGCTCGCCACGCCATCTGGCATGTTTGAAGCGAAACCTGCACTGCGGGGCGTCGTGCTTCGATTTTTGTGTGCCTAGTTTTCACCTCCAAATGACCTTGAGCTTCAAAAGTAAAGGAAAGGCGCATATCTGGCCCCCTGGGGCAGTGGACACCGTAGTCGCGCGCTAAGCTAGAAATCCTATCTATCGGGCGCTTGGAAAGCGAAACGAAGGCGGACAACTGCAGTCTTGGAACAGTGAACACCTGTCGTGCTTTAAGCTACTTGGCGGTTGTGACAGATATGCGCTGCATGCGTTGCCACTGACAACGTTGGGCCAGAAAAGCGGCACTGGAGCCATAGGCTGTCGGCTTTCACTGAGTTCATTGGCGTTGACGTTAACAACGTTTCATACTGTGATGATTTTAATGAAAGGAAGTGCGCCTAACTGGCTCCCTGGGTCGCCTGAATCGCGCTTACAGATACGTGGGCTGATGGGAGAGAGAGAGAGAGAGATGCGGGCTGCACGCGTTCGCGCTGAAAACGTTGTGGCAGACATGCGGCCCTGCTGCAATAAGCCAAAGCCTTCTTTGGGTAAGCAAACACTCGTGAACAATTAAACCTGCCAGGGTGACACGGGTGGGCGCGCTGCCTAAGGAGTGCCCGGAAAGCACTTAGCGGAAAGCACTCAGCTTTCGATACGGCTGGGGTAAAGACTAGGGGAAATCGAATGGGTGTGGAAGTTATGGGCACCGTTGCAATTTGGTTCAGTAATTTCGAAATGGCCTCTGCAGGTTGTTGCTCGTGCCTTGTATCTTGAGTAAGAAATGCTTTTAACAAAAAGCAGATAATAATTGTGCGGGAAAAGCGGCTTCAAAAGAGAGTATCTGTTCATTCGTTTTGTGCATTATATGAACAAGGGAGGGGAAAACCTCAGGTTGCTTGAGCCAAGCAACCTGAGGTTTTCCCCTCCCTTGTTCATTTTGTGATCGTCAAGGACCATCTACCACACCCTCTCTCTACCATGTACATTATATTGTTATAGCAAGGTTAGAATTTACTTTGAAGTTGCGGATTTTCATCACACTTTCTCTAGCCATAGTAATTAAAATTCGTTTTTTTTTTACCACCTCTACGTTTGTCCTGCCTAGTTCCAACCATTGCAGTGCCCAACTCTCCAGCTTCAAGCTATTGTAAGTTGATTTGTCTTTTTTCTTGCAGTCCTTCCCAAAAACGTGGCCCATATCAGTAACTTTTTATTGCGGCTCCAAAAAGAAACTAGTCTCTTGAAAGGAAAGCACAGTAAGGCTGCCTCTCCGGACAAGTAGAGAATGTTTCTGTAGACATGCATAGACTGCAAGCATTAAATTCTACAGTGTATGTAAATATAGTTTACAGAGAGAGGATAATACTATGTATGCCAATGAAAAAAACAATTTCCGCCAAAAGAAATGTCGACGCGTGAAAAGTAACCCGACGAATTCTGTGTGTACGGGCAGAGCAGGAGTCTATGCTTACCAGGAAGCTCGGCCCGCCTGTCTTGTGCGCCTCGCCCGAAATGGTGTAGGGGCAAGGATGTTTTCATTGTCTTCTTGAATGGTGCCAGTGGTGTCGTGATATTCGCCGCGGGCCGAACGACCACCCCGACACCTGCACGGTATCAATACGCAGAATGCTGTGACACAATGCAATTTAGGAACTTCAGTGAACCTACGTGATGGCGCACGGAACGGGGGGTTGGATTGCAATAGGACAAAGCACAAGTAGGTGAAAATGGCGATCATACCGACATATACCGACGTTTGAATTAACGAAATGCAGAGAGAGATAGGGCACTAAACCCATCTATTTTACGGGTTTTTTTACTTATGCGAACTTTTCTTTCCGCTTCCTTATCAATCTGCGCTTCTTGTTTTTCTTCGCCTTTTTTAAATTATCTTTGCTACGAAGTGTTGCTCCAAGTGCATCTTTTGTTACGAGCCATTTTATTCCGGTTTGTTTATCTTTTTCTTTTAATTTTTTGCTCTTTACGGCTGCCTGGCGTATTTCATTTTGTACTCGAACGCGTCACTAGCCACAAGCCTATCGGAGCAAATATTTTTATGCACTGCCTCGTACGTTCGAAAGTAAACAATGTTTTGACTTTGAGTTGATCGCAACAGGCCGCGTCAAGTTAAAAAGTTAATTATTAAAAATTTGTTGAGCGACTTACTACCAACAATCATTCACCGGCTTTCTTCAGTCCACCAATGCTAGTAATACTATCTGAAAAATCCGCGCTTTTGACTAAACAAACACCTAGTCTAGAGAATTAGTTAGTCCTCCATTAATCACCTGGTATATAAAATGCGCCTGCTGCTCACCTTGTGGCCCTGTAAATGGGCCGAGGAATGACGGGTGGGAGCGGAAGAGGAATCCAGCGTCTTCCCACCAGGAGCTGCTCCGCCAGCAGTGTTGTTTCGCGGGCCTGGATGACAAATACACTCATTTCAGTGGACTGCAAAAACAAGACGTCAACAAACAGAGAAGCCGAGACCTGCCCAAAATCCCCTTTGAAGCTGTTGCTCCATGCTGGAACAAAAAGGATAGAGCGCGAAGCCTGCTCACTCTTCAGCGGACTGCTTAGCGGACTGCTGAGAGCGAGAAGCGTGTTCACTGTAGTATGCAAAGTAGTCCGCTAGGCAGTCCTCTGCTCTCAATGCAGAGGTCGCACTGAGGTTGCGTTTCCAACTATAGCGGTGAAATGAGACTACTCCGCTTTTAGCTGCCAGTCTGGTGAGTCCACAGGGTGCTTGTCACGTCGCATGTGCCGTTTTTCCGGCGTACTGCCCGAGGTTGTCCACAGACCCAGTATGCGTAGTGCGTGGAGGACCATTCAGGAGATGAAGCAGGTACTTCGCGGTCAACTACAAGCAATTACCTATAATTTGGAGGTAAATGTGATCGCAATCTAATCAGACACATTCCAGACACACAAATATCTAAGCTGAATATTCAACAGGTGCGCGAAACAACTAATTCTCCCAGACTTGTGGCTTCCGCCTACAGGAGCAAGCAGCCCTGTCCTCAGAAAAAGGCAAGACTACAGTAAACGGCGGCCCATAAAAAACTACAAGTTGCCATCTAGTTCAAAGCAATTAAATGTCGCTTCAAATCGGCATACTTAAAGCCGTTTGTATGCATTATTTTCGCTCTCAAATTTTTCTGCTATCATCATCATCAAACAGATCACGTCCACTCCAGAACAAACGCATCTCCTACCGATGTGTAACCCTGTGCAGCGCCATCTGCGGCAGCCCTCTATCCCTGCGAACCAACTGATCTCATCTCCCCATTTCGCTTTCTATCGCCCCTGCTATGCTTGCCTTCCCTTGGAATCTACTCGGTTATCATAAGCGGCTATCGTTTAACTCTGTGCTCGAGCTTACATGCTCTGCCCGCACCCATTTCGTCTTCTTTATCTCAGGAGGTATATGATGCCATTTACTCACGTTTCTTCCCTTATCTACTCTATACTCTTTCCCTGGCTTTCTTTAGATCACACCTGTCATTTTCCTTTCCATACCTCGCTACGTTCTCCTCGACCTAATTTTAAACCTTTCCGATTACCTCCAAGTTTATACTCCGTAGGTGAGCACTGGCAAGTTGGAACTATTATCACTTAATGGAGTAAATTACCATTTATGACCTCAGAGTACCTGCAGACTGCACTGAACCCTATCCTTGCCTTCACCGATGCTTCTCTCTAGGAATAAGGACCTGCGGCCACTACTTGCTCTAGAGCTATGTAGTTCGTTGCCATTCAATACTTCTCCGTCTATCGAAAACTCCTTTAAGTACTTGTGTCCTGTGCATGACTGAGACAACACATCAAGGCAAGCGCATCTACCTGCTGCTCACATTAAAATGACGTATTTCGCAGAAGCACACGAACTTGAAGGGTGGCAGAGACGTGGAAGGCAATCATAAACGTGATCAAAGCACGCTTCGTTCGAAAAGGGAAAGACGGCGGAAAAGTGGCAAGAAAAGCAATTACTAAGGCCGAGTGACTTGGCCCTTCCTAGTTGGGCGCGCTTTGTTTAGACGTTTAGCTGTGCTCTGGATGAAGGAGTTCCATGTCTAGTCGGAGGATGTCGTATTGCCTCAGCCTTGTTTGTCTCGTTTGTTCATTGCCATTCCCATTTGGCGATTTTTGCAACATAGTTCACGGATGGTGTATAAAGTCTGGCCTTGGCTCGCTATAGATTGGTTGGTATTTTCAGCACCCGCCCTGTCAGCTCTTATTTGTTTGGTTTGTCTATTTGTGCTCCCTCTTCTCGCTGTGCTAAACAAATGAGCTCAAGCCAAAATCCCAATTCTAGCTTCTATTACCTCTCGAGATACTGTTATTCCTTTCATCTAGCGTAACTGTACACTGTCGCTTTCCTGCTGGCTCTATTTTTTGCGTTCTTTTTTTGGATTCCACAGTATTTCCATCAAGTACGCATCCGCAATTCCTCACCCAGATTTCTGCCCTTCTTATTTTAGACTGTTGCACAGATGCCTTAAAAACGCGTCCCGCTGCCATGCCACGATCCGCCATGGGCCGGTCTGGCTGGTGCCGCTGGTGGCCTTTGGCGTTCCGGTAGCTACATCTGCGAAGATTTCAGTGCCCGATGCACAAAAATTCTGGCATGTCGGCTCTCAGCTCAGGTCAGTCGTCAAAAATGCCCTACCTGCCCTCAAGAAGGGTTTCCTCAAGAGCGCTTAAAGCAGCCAGAAGCAGAGAGCTCCGAGCAGGTAGCCCCAGCCCCCAAGTTTCCACACTAAAGCGGTATAACGTCTTCTACGCAGCTTTTTGTCCAGAACAATTACAGAACGAAACCGGTTAACGAATTTCATTGTAACATCACCTGCAAACACATCTCTGCGAAGCGTTCAAGGTAGCTATAGATTGTATGATATTACAGCACAGAAACCTTCATATCACAGAGATGATAAGCAATCAAGAATGTAGGTAAACATAGTCAAGCCAGAGTTTACACAAAACGCGGTCAGGAAAATAAGCGGCAACAACAATAAACTTTCGAAAACTTTAAGCTCTCAGCGCACAGTCAAAACACGTGTTTGTCAGAAAAAAAAACTTTAGAATGCACGTATTTCCTCACGGACACGTGTGTCGGATATTTGCTCCTCGACCTAAAGAGGCGCCTTTGCTTTACGAGTCCGCTTAATCAATGTTAGTAAAACGCACCTTTGAGAATATGTGCTTCATGAACGCTCTTTAATTATATTTTCAAATACTCTCAGGGCCCGAAGTCATTGCAGAGGGGAGTGGGTTACATTCCAAGATGAAATACAAAAGTACAGCAGATATATGCATATTAACGTATGAAATTAATTAACAGCAAATACGACAGCGTAGTAAAGACCGCATCAGTATAAAAAGCATAGCAACTTTTGCAAGCATAAAATAAATGAAATGACATGCGTATCAAGCTCAAACAGCTTTACCATGCGCGTTTTGAAAAGAAGGGGACAACGGTTTTAAAAAGATTGGCTGGATTAGAAAAATAGCTAACAGAGAAAAAAATGAAAATGCTGCAGTTTCTTGGGTTTATGACAGCAGCAGATTAGTCAATGCAGGCGTCAATGAAGAATTATCAAAATTCGTAGTAGAATGTTCTTGCGGACTAGTTGGTTCATTGCAGAAAAACTTAGTACTGCGCGAATGGGACAGGAAAGGAGAACGAGGAACACAGACGACAACACAGGCGCAGACTTCCAACTGTTTATTCGAGACCGAGAACTGTCCTGTCCCATTCGGGCAGTACTAATCTTTTCATCAAAATTCAACTATAGATCCAGGAAGGTGATTACAACTTAGTGACGAACCTCGGATGAACGAATTGTACAAATGGTTGGTTTGGCATGAAGGAATACAAACCTTACGACTGTGGTCGATGCGATGTAAAACATAAGATGATGCTTTTATCGCTTTATCCTTTAGAATGGGGTTGTCATGATAAATCTTATGGAATAGGCAAAGACGTAGAGGATGTGGACGTCCTCGGAAAGGTCCGTTGTAGCGACCACAGAATGGTAAGATCTCGCATTAGCTTAGATTTGAAAAGGGAGCGCAGGAAATTAGTGAAGCGGAAGTCTATTAACGAGTTAGCATTAAGAGGGAAAGTAGAGCAATTCAAGATTTTGCTTCAGAACAGATTTTCCGCTCTAACTGAAGATGCCGACCATAATGTTGAAACAATGAACAATCGTCTCACAGATATCATAACGGAGTGCGCCGTAGAAGTAGGCGGTAGGATAGTGCGACAGGATACCGGGAAGCTATCTCAGGAGACTAAGGATCTGATTAAGAAACGGCAAATCATGAGGACGTCTAACTCCGTAGATAGAATAGAGCTAGTAGACCTGTCGATGTTAATAAATAAGCGCAAGGTAGCCGACATCAGGAAGTTTAACATGGAGAAAATCGAGCATGCTCTAAAGAGCGGAGGTAGCCTAAAAGCAGCGAAGAGAAAACTAAGCATAGCTAAAAACGAGATGCATGCGATAAGAGACAAAGATGGCAATGTCATTAGCAACATGGATAAGGTAGTTAAAGTAGAAGAAGTTTACACAAATCTCTACATTAGCGATTGCAATCAGAATGTTACTGAGAGAGGCAGTGAAACACAGCAATGGGACATCCCGCCAGTAACGAAGGAGGAAGTAAAGAAAGCCTTGGGAGCAATGCAGAGAGGGAAAGCAGCTGGTGAGTATCAGATAACAGCACATTTGTTAAGTATGGAGGAGAGATTGTGATCGAAAAACTAGCCACCCTGTATACGCAACGCCTTGTGACCTCGAGCGTACCTAGAGCTTGGAAAAACGCTAACATTATCTTAATTCATAAGAAAGGAGACGCCAAGGACTTGAAGAATTACAGAACGATCAGCTTACTGTCTGTCTCGCCTACAAGGTATTTACTAAGGTAATCGCTAATAGGGTGCGGACAACCTCAGACTTAAATCAACCAAATGACCAGGCAGGCTTTCGTAAAGGATACCAGACAATAGACCATATTCACGCAATCAGTCAGGTGATAGAGAAATGCGCAGAATATAACCAGCCCCTATATATAGCTTTCATTGATTGCGAGAAAGCATTCGACTCAGTAGAAACCTCAGCAGTCATGCAGGCATTGCGAAATCAGGGTGTAGAAGAGTGTCATGTGAAAATATTGGACGATATTTATAACGATTGCAAGGCTACCATAGTTCTCCATAAAGTCAGCAATAAAATTCCAATAAGGAAAGGTGTCAGGCAGGGAGACACGATCTCGCCTATGCTATTCACTGCCTGTTTGCAGGAGGTATTCCGGGGCATGAAATGGGAACAGTTGGGGATAAGAGTTAATGGAGAATACCTAAGTAATTTGCCATTCGCTGATGACATTGCCTTGCTAAGTCACTCAGGACATGAACTGCAAACCATGATCAATGAATTGGACAGGCAGAGCAGAACGGTGGGGCTAAAAATTAACATGCAGAAAACCAGAGTAATGTTCAACACCCTAGCAAGGGAACAGGAGTTCGCAGTTGGTAGCCACATGCTGGAAGTAGTAGGAGAATATGTCTATTTAGGGCAGGTAGTGACAGGTGATCCAGATCATGAGAGGGAAATAACTAGAAGAATAACAATGGGGTGGAGCGCATATGGCAGGTTATCTCAGATCATGAATGGCAGTTTACCAATATCCCTCAAGAGAAAAGTATACAACAGGTGTATCTTACCGGTACTCACCTATGGGGCAGAAACGTGGAAGTTAACAAAGAGGGTTCAGCTTAAGTTAAGGACAACGCAGCCAGCTATGGAAAGAAAAATGATAGGTGTAACGTTAAGAGATCGGAAGCGGGCGGAGATGGTGAGTGAACAAACGTGCGTTAATGATGTCCTAGTTGAAATCAAGAGTAAGAAGTGGGCTTGGGCAGGGCATGTAATGCGAAGGCAAGATAACCGCTGGTCCTTAAGGGTAACGGAGTGGATTCCAAGAGAAGGCAAAAGTAGCAGGGGGCGGCAGAAAATTAGGTGGGCGGATGAGATTAAGAAATTTGCGGGAATATGGTGGCCGCGGGTGGCGCAGGACAGGGCTAATTGGAGAGACATGGGAGAGGCCTTTGCCCTTCAGTGGCGTTGTCAGGCTGATGATGATGATGATTATGATGATGATGAAGGTTTTTGAGGAGAGGGAAGGGAGTAGTAGATCTGAAATCTCGAGAACTCGATGGACACCTCAACCGCGCCCTAAAGCATGCGACAGAAGGTAGATATGTTATTGGACGGCACTCTTGTCTCAAGCTAGCCTCCAATATGACTGAATTATGTAAGCTGCAGATTCTATGAGACCACTCGGAACGCTGTGCGACGAACGGTTGCTCAAAATTTTGATGCGATTGTAGTCGGCAATACTGCCACCATATGAGGTCAGCCAGTGATGCCATCGCTGGGATTTCATCTACACCTTTATGTGTTAGAGGGTGGGGATGGGGGTGAGTGAAGACATGGTACTACGTCACATTACAGCGTTCTGACTTCACTTGGCATGATGTCATATTACATAGTTTCTCACGTCACTTGGTATGACGTCACGCTCATATTATATCACAAATGATTACAATAATCAGTCTTGGCATTACCTATCTACATTAATCAGTATTCTTTAGTCATGCTAATTGCTTTACGTTAATTAGTGTTAATATTAATGTGATGCCTTCAGCTGCATCACGTGACTCGTCGGCTTGTGACGTCACGTGGTTTAGTCTCTTGCGCGGAAACTTTTCTTAAGGAGCTGTCTAATGCGTTCGCCTTAAAAAGATTCCTCGGTGTGCTTGAGTGCTTTGTTGCATTCAGTAGCCGCTGCGTGATGAGCAGTGCAATGTTCTTGAGATCCGCTTAGTTTCGCCGAGCGAAAAATGCATTACACAAAAAAAACTGTCCGCGCGTTATAAAGCAAAGCCTTGAAGCGCATTTGAGAATAAGCTGCTGGTTTTTCTTCCTTTTTCTTGCTATCCCTCGCTGAAACCAGGTGAGAAAGTTGAGAATGGCATCTGAAATACTCGCAAACCTGTTGGACGAAGGCACAAAAAAACATTTGGCCGGGGCTTAGCTTTGGTTAAGCCTGGTAGGTTGCCAAAGCAAAAGCGCAGCGCCTTCAACTGAAGGAACGCAGTGCGCCGTGTCTACAGGTCACGCGTGGCTACCGGCCGCCGCTGCGCGACGACTCAAAGCGTCTTCGGTAATTCATTTTATATTTGGTTTTGATGTTGTTACTACTGAGAGAGAGAAAACATAACCTACAGCTGGTGTGACGTAACAGCGGCAGTAGCGCTACTGGTGCGCAGCCTGGCAAACACACAGCCGGGCTCTCTGAAGGAGCAAGGTGGTCGCCCATAATTTACAGCTGGTATGACGTCACAGCGGCAGTAGCGCCACAGGTGCGCAGCGCGGCAAACACACCGTAACTGCAGCCGGGCTCTCTGAAGGAGCGAGGTGGTCGTCCATAATCTACAGATGGTATGACGTCACAGCGGCAGTAGCACCACAGGTGCGCAGCGCGGCAAACACACCATAACTGCAGCCAGGCTCTCTGAAGGAGCGAGGTGGTCGTCCGTAATCTACAGCTGGTATGACGTCACAGCGGCAGTAGCCACACAGGTGCGCAGCGCGGCGTAACTGCAGCCGGGCTATCTGAATGAGCGAGTTGGTCGCCCATATTCACTCCGCTAAAGGTCAAACGTAACTGCGGCCGGGTCACGCGAAGGCTTGAAAGTGCGAGTAGTATTGCTTTCGCAATAAAAAAAATCTGTCTCTCCCGTAACCGAGAGTAGAGTAAGCATGAAATGTTTACGGGCACAACACGAAGCGTGCGCGGACACGACGATACGCAGGCCGGACAAGAATCTACCGGATGTCCCAGCTAAATGTAACCAAACTGTAAAAAAAGGCGAAGTGTCCTAGTCCAGTGAAACCAACTGAGGGCTGTTCATAGTCGCGTGGCCATAGTCTTGAGTATTTTTTTCGCTCTTCAAAGTTAATTAATTAGTCCGGTTTAATTCGCTAACTTTTTAATTATTGACTTCAGGAAGAAAGTGTCAATGCAAAAGTTTTAGATCGCCTCGAAAAACCGCTAGTAGTGCTGTTTCCGTCAAGTTACGATTTACAAAGCTTCATTTATTGGCCTTAAAAGAAAGTTATCACGTGACCAGCTGCTTGCTCACTTCTCTGCCCCAATGTGCACCCAAAGTCGCATCGAGGAGAGGACTTCAGAAAAAACGGATTTTATTCTTTAAGGCGCGTCTTGGGACGTTGGAGTGGCACAGTTGTCATGTGCAAGCTTTTTCTTATTGTGCGGGTTATGGTTAAAGGCCGATAAAAAACTACTTTACGTAAATATTACTTTGCTGCAAATGTCTCAGTAAGCTGTTTCTCAAAGCGATCTACAACTTTTCCATTGACACTTTGTTCCTCAAGTCAATAATTAAAAAGTTAGTTAATTAAGCTTAACTAATTAGTCAACCTTGAAGGACGAAAAAGATACTGCAGACTAGGTCACACGACTTTGAACAACCCTCATTTGGTTTCAGACGGCTAGGACATCCCGTGTTTTTTAAAAGCTTGGTTACATTTAGCTGGGACACCTGGTATATGCAGCGCGTTCGGAACTGTCTAAAGTGCGTAGAGGCGAAAGCTTTTTCCGCAACACTTTGCCTATGTGACACTGGTGACGTCACCACTGGATTACGTCATACATAATTGATGACGAAGTAATGACACATTATTAATTAGTGACTAATTACTGATTAATGACTAAATACTAATTAATGACGGTTAAGCTTCGCCTTTAGGAGTGGAACGCGATAGCGTGTCGTTGCGCTTCCAGGCAGTCAAGGAACGCCACCACCCGTTTGGCGCGATGCCTTGCCCTTTGAACGCAAGGCTTTTTGTGGAAAGGAAATGGCGCAGTCATTCTCTGTCATCTCGGTGGATACCCGAACCACACCGTACAGGAAGGGAGAAACGCCACCACGCGTTCGGCGCGAAGCTACCGGCGCTTGTATGCCGGTCCTGTAGGAGGGCTTAGAGAGTCTCGTTAAATCTCGTACCGTGCCCGCATGCTCTCGTTTCAGCGCCCGGCTGAGTGGAATGCAGTGCCCGGATGTTGGCTCTCGGTCGCGGCGTGACGTCACCACACTGCCGTCGAGGGAGCTAAAAACATTTCATGCTTAATACTGGTTTGGTTTGGTTTATGGGGTTTAACGTCCCAAAGCGACTAAGGCTATGAGAGACGCCGTAGTGGAGGGCTCCGGAAATTTCGACCACCTGGGGTTCTTTAACGTGCACTGACATCGCACAGTACACGGGCCTCTAGAATTTCTCCTCCAAAGAAATTCAACCGCCGCGGCCGGGATGGAACCCGTGTCTTTCGGGTCAGCAGCCGAGCACCATAACCAGTGAGCCAACGCGGCGGCCACCATGCTTAATACTGAGGCAATCAACTTGCTTAACATCTCAGGTACGTTCAAAATACGCGCTCAACACTAGAGAGCAGAAATAGGGATTATTGTCCCTGGCAACATTCCAGGCCTGGTACATCTCATCTCCGGTGTGAAACGTGAAGGTGGGCCATGCAAAAATGATACACTAGATGAAAGTTCCACATGCTCTAAACACGAATACACCGATATGGGAGTAAAATGGGAGTAAGCTGTCCTCTTGCGCAAACCCTTTTTTAAAGGGTGTGTGCTCGAGCATAACTTTAGCCCCTTTTTACTCCTCTCGGTTTAGAGTGCAGTACGATAAGGTTTATAGCGACCCAACCGGGTGGTGCGTAAACAACCAGCTGAGAGAACACCACATTCCGGTAAGGGAACCTATGAGGAACGTGAGCGATAACCGTCGTTGCTGCGAGGCCTCGGTTTAATCGGTCGAGTATGGTAAACTGCAAATTGTGGGGGTTTAACGTCTGAAAGCGACACATGGTCATGCCCTTTTCAGCCCTTCCTTCGAGGTAATTTGCGGATGTCCATCTGCTGTATGGCTGCTAAGGTGCCTTTCCTTACAGCTGCACATAACGCCTACACATACGCACAGAGAGCGCCCGAGAGGCTGTCCGGCGCTTATGGCTTCTCTTTGAATTACCAACCGTGAACCGCGCGAAAGGCGTTCCGAAGAATATGGCGGTGCCCTTCAACCACGAACCTGGAAAGGAAGGTTGTAAATGTGTTAGGCATGGCCTGCGTCCATAGGTGGTTCAACTGATACGCCTGACCCGTATAGACGACAGGAGTGTAGGCTTGTGGTGTTTGCATGATCGGTTACGGTCCACAACGACTCCGGTCGACCCGCAAAAAGAGCCAGAATAAGACCTGGCATGTAAAACTATATGCATGCACTTGTCCTCTCGGTTTAGAGTGCAGTACGATAAGGTTTATAGCGACCCAACCGGGTGGTGCGTAAACAACCAGCTGAGAGAACACCACATTCCGGTAAGGGAACCTACGAGGAACGTGAGCGATAACCGTCGTTGCTGCGAGGCCTCGGTTTAATCGGTCGAGTATGGTAAACTGCAAATTGTGGGGGTTTAACGTCTGGAAGCGACACATGGGGTACGAGGGACGCTGTACTTGATTGCGTCAGATTTATTTTCATCTCTTCAGGTCCTTGAACGCGCTGACTTCGGACAGCACACGGACGTTTCTATAATTCGCTTCCGTCATACCATGGCCGCGCCGGCTATATTATGATCCAATAGAAGTGTCCAACAGGTAGGAAATTTTAGAACTGACGTTCTTCTTGGCGTACCCATGTGTAAGCAGTACGCTTCTGGGAATCAGCGGCTGAACGCCAAACCCACTTAACCATCGCGGTGAGTATCGGATGACAGGTCAAGAGATGTGGGCTGGTTGTGTCGGATAAGCTGTCACTGGTAAAAAAGTTTTCTATAAGCTCATGAAAGACAAGTGCATGCATATAGTTTTACAAGCCAGGTCTTATTCTGGCTCTTTTTGCGGGTCGACCGGAGTCGTTGTGGACCGTAACCGATCATGCAAACACCCCAAGCCTACACTTCTGTCGTCTATACGGGTCAGGCGTATCAGTTGAACCACCTATGGACGCAGGCCATGCCTAACACATTTACAACCTTCCTTTCCAGGTTCGTGGTTGAAGGGCACCGCCATATTCTTCGGAACGCCTTTCGGGCGGTTCACGGTTGGTGATTCAAAGAGAAGCCATAAGCGCCGGACCGCCTCTCGGGCGCTCTCTGTGCGTATGTGTAGGCGTTATGTGCAGCTGTAAGGAAAGGCACGTTAGCAGCCATACAGCAGATGGACATCCGCAAATTACCTCGAAGGAAGGGCTGAAAAGGGCATCACCACAATACTTGGTGGGAGGAGGTGTAAGATTGCAGGCTAAATATACGCTTCAAGATGAACGCATTAAAGGGACAAGAAATAAACGAGGCGGTATTTGGAGGAAAGGAAACCCTAATTTTAGTATTGAAATGAAAAGAGGAAAGAGAAGAAAACAACAAGAGGAAAAACAAACGGGAAAACAGAAGAAAGCCCTCGCGAAAAGTACAGAAAAGAGTCAAAATGCAGACGCACACTTGTCTCTTACACGAGCGTCGAGCGAGGAGGAGTGGTTGGGCGCCGGGCAGTCTTTAGGCCGAGGTCAGCGTCCCAGTGTCGACGCACAGTTGTCGGCGTTATCCACGTCGGCCTCAACGCTGCCATAGGAAATAGTCAGCGTCTGTGGGCTCCGGGCATGGTCCCCGGCTGAGGTAGCCCGGGTACGCCACGGAGGCGCCAGAAGCGGCCCGTGTGGAGAAGCTGTCGGAGGGAAGAGTGGCGCCTGGGTCTGTAGGCTGAGGCCCAAGCCCGGGAAATCGGTCAGCCAGCAGAACTCGTCCACGTCCGTCGCCGACCGCGCTCTTCTCTTCCACCCCCCGTCACCCCCCACGTTCTCTCTGCCACGTATTATTCTTCCACGCGCTCAGCCGTACTCCTCTCCACGCGCTACCCGTGCTTTGTCGTCTTCGGCCCCACAACCGACGCTGGGTGGCGTTATCTCCTTACACTTGGCAATCAGTAATTACAGTGCAGCTCACATTACTCCGCAAAAGTTACAGCAAACGCGCCGGCCGCGCAGGAGCGCAGAATCGGCGCTCCAAAAATGAAGCCGTGAAAGCCGCCGAAATAGAGGTGCAGTGCGCATGTCGACAATATGAGCTGCGCAAGCCGCTTTGACAGTTAAATAAGCACCAAAAATACCTAATTGCCACAAACTTCTCAGTTCAAACAAAGAAATCGCCTACAGTAGCTGCGCAGTATTTACGCATTAGCGAGCATCGTAATTGCGCATAACCAATTGCGGGTGGAAAGCGTTCGCAACTGCAACATTGAGAACGCAGCGTCTCGTAGCATCCGACCGGCGCCTTCAATAAGGGCTGCGTCTAGGCTCAGCTAAAGAATTCCCTAAAAAGCCGAGGTTTGCTGTGGAGATCGAGTAACAATATTCCACTGCTTCTCCAACACATGGAGCGGCACCGCTGAGTGTGCGGAGCTAGTATTCACCTACGCCTAAGCTTCAGTCACACTTGAGAATTACGTGATTTTCTCTCTGCTTTATCCGCTGCGGTTGCTCATGTGGCTAAGTCGTAGGTGCGATGCCTACTGCGGCCGCCGTATTTCGATGGAGGTGAAACACAAAAACGCCCGTGTGCTGTGCGATGTCAGGGCAAGTCAAAAGGAATTATGCGATCTCAATTATCCAGAGCGCTCCACTGCGGCGTCCCTTATAGCCATGTATCACTTGGGGACGTTAAACCCCACAATTTACAAATATTTTTTTTCTTCTCCGAGAACATGCGTTAACGAAATCCTTCTCCAGCGCCCTGAGCTCAAGAAACGCTACATTCGCGGCTCGGGTGGCTTCTACTCTGCCTGTTCGGACAATGTGCTCACAGATAAATTCGTCGCAAAGCATCGCATATTTCCTTTAACGATGAAATTTCGCCTGATGGATTCGAACGAGGCGAACGACTTCAAAGGAGCCGAAATTGAACAGTGAACTTTTAAAAGTGGGTGAAGGCAACGTGGTGGCACGCTTATTGTGAAAAGATCCAAACGACTGCTGGGTGGGGGCTTGCACGAGAAGGGAAAAGACAAGTTGACACCTACCTTTTAAGACTGCAGCAGAAGAGCTTTCGTCGCCGCCGGCATTGATCGCAATGAACCACGTCGCTTCTAAAATGGAGCTCCTCACTTGATGCCTGTACTCACTAAGCAAACGAGTAGGTTTTAGAACGCAGCTCTCTGGCGCCCGTTTCTGCGTTTCGTGGCGTTGCCGTCGCCGTTGTCCGTTCTAACCAACAGTGGACACCTCTTAATCGCGCTTTAAGCTGAGAAACCAAAGAAGCGGGAACTTGGAAAGCAGAGGGAAGGCGCATAACTGCCTTCTTGGAACAGTGGACACCCCAATCGTGCTTTAAGCCACGTTGCAATAAAATTGGTAAATTTGTTTGTGAGGAAAGTAAATGGAGCGGTATCTGTCTCACATATCCGGTGGACACCTGAACCGCGCCGTAGGGAAGGGAGGAAAGTTTGAGTGAAAGAAGAAAGAGAGAAAGAGGTGTGTAGTGGAGGTCTCCGGATGATTTGTACCACCGAGGATCTTTAAGACGGTTGGAGGGGGGGGGGAGGGGAAAGCAACTAGGAGTATCTGTTACAGCTGGCGTTGTCGCTTCCTTGGACGCGGTTGCTGCGACGCGCGTCTCTCCTT
Source organism: Amblyomma mixtum (assembly GCF_055824585.1). NCBI lineage: Eukaryota > Metazoa > Arthropoda > Arachnida > Ixodida > Ixodidae > Amblyomma > Amblyomma mixtum. Next base: position 43,996,725 of record NC_143015.1, on the reverse strand, counting down.
TCAATCTTTCCTCTCACATCTTTCAAATCTCTTCTGTCTGCACGTGGCACCGAGTTTGGCTCAGCTCGAGCCAGTGGGCAGGCTCGTGCACTTTCCTTTTCATCTTTCCTACAGTCGCAACAACGGGATCTTTAACGTGCGCTGGCATCGCGCAGCACAAGGGCGCCTTTCGCGCTGCGCCTCCATCGAAACGTGGCCGCCGCGGTCGGGTTCGAACCCAGGTACTCCGGCTCAGCAGACGAGCACCTTAATCATTGATCCACCGCGGCGGGTACCGTTAGTGACAGATCTGCGCTGCATGCGTTGACATTGATCACGTTGTGCCAGAAACGCGCCGATGAAGCCGTAGGCGCTGAAGCCACAGTGCGCATAACTGGCCCCCTGGGTCAGTAGACACCTGAATCGCGCTTATGGGTACGTGGGGGGATGCGAGAGAGATGTGGGCTGAAGGCATTGACAACGCTGTGCCATAAACGCGGCGCTGAGTCCTTAGGCCGTCGGCGTTCATTGTGTTCTTTGGGGTTGGCGTTGACGATTCACACTCCTATCAATATAAGGAACGGAAGTGCGCAAAACTGGCTCCCTGGGTCAATGGACGCCTCAATCGCGCTTATAGGTGCGTGAGGTGATGAGAGAGAGATGTGGGCTGCATGCGTTAGCGCTGACAACGGTGAGCGAACTCTCGCGATCAACCATTAACTGCCAGGGCGGCAGGGTGAGTGCGCTGCCTATCCGGTGTCCAGAACGCACTCAACGTTATAGACGCCAAACCGCTAATAGTTTCCCGATACGCCATAGCTTTCCTCTCTAACCAGGTTCAGCAGTATTTGAACCGCAGCTAATTTTGCGTTTCGTCTCCATGGAAACGCTGCTACCGTGGTCCGGTTCGAACCAGGGTACTCGGTTCGGTGGCGGCGGACCTCGATATGTGTACCGCCTGAGCTGAAACCCATAGCCGCCGCCGTTCTGAACTGCGAACCGCCTGCCTATATCTTTGGCGCCCGTTCCCGTGTTTCGCGGCGTCGCCGTTGTCAATCGTAACCAGCAATGGACACCTCAGTCGCGCTTTACGCTGCGAAGCAAATGGAGCGGGAGCTTGGAAAGCACTATAATTGCCCTCTTGGAACAATGGACACCTCAGTTATTCTTTAAGCTATGTGGCGGTCGTCATAGATGTGCGCGGCATGCGTTGGCATTGACAACGTTGTGCCAGAAACGCGGTGCTGAAGCCATCGACCGTCGGCTTTCATGCTGCTTATTGGCGGTGGCGTTGACAATGTTTTACAAGCCGATCATTTTAAGGAAAGGACGTGCGCACAACTGCCTCCCTGGGTCAGCGGACGCCTGAGTCGCTTTTAAAGATACGTGGGTGATGAGAGAGATATGTTAGCTACATGCGTTAGCGCTGATAACGCTGAGCTAGAGTGTACTAGAAAGTCTAGCTGAGCGCACTGTCGCGATCAGCCATAAAAACCACCTGCCAGGGCGGCGGGGTGGGTGGGTACTTTACTGTACCTATAAATGGAGGGCGGCGAGCGACGTGCAGACCTTGAGCCAAGTACTGCCAGGGCCGATTCGTCTGTGCCCATCAACCCGCATGGGCTCATTTCCGTTTTCATCGAAGGTCGTGATGATCTTTCAAGCGATTTGAGCACGTGGCCACTGGTCAAGGTTGGCCGAAAGACAAGTGGGCCATGGCGTTGAGCCTGTCCTTGGTGCATTTGTTAATGATGCATGTTAAACCCCACACACCATACTACAACGAAAACATTGCGGCAGCTGACATACTGTTGCACATTTTATTCAGTCAACGTCGGAGTGCAGAACATTGTTCACATCCAACCGAATTCCTTGACGACCTTCACCGCGTAAGCCCTGCTGTCTGTTACTGTCTCAAAGGATGCGTTGCCAAATCGTTCTCGAAAGCACGCCTGTTAGAATAAAAGAGAGAAAAAAAGGTCAGTAAACAAGAATATAAGTGAAATATACATATTGAAAGAGCGACAAGGGTCCCTCTTCTGCCGGCAGACCTTGTTCCACTCGACGATTTTGGTCACTCTTCTAAACTCCAGATTCATTGAAAGAAACATGGCGGTTCAGGGGTACTGGTGCTTGCCAACGAAAACAAGAAAAACTTTTAGTTTTTGTCAGTTTTATTTTGTCAGAATCTTCAGTGTTATTAGAGTGTACTAGAATAGGTTGAGTGGCCCGACCACAGCCGCGTCCGTGAGGCGCGGCGCGCGGAAAGGGCAGAGGGCGCTGCGAGCGACCTGGCTTGGTCGGCTTGCTGTCGCCTGCTTGCGGAGTTGCGGATCGCCGCACGCTTTGGTGGTACTCCGGCGGCTGGTTACGCTGTTCATTCAGTACGGACACAGATTTGCATCAGCATCCTTTAAATAACAGACTGCTTGTGGGCGAAGACAATTTAAGTGCCTCCCAATTGTAACGAAATACTGCCGAGAGAATTGCTTGCTCGGAGCGTCTGCTGCTGGGACGGATTACGCGCTGCGCAATCGCTGCTCTGAACTTGTTTCGACCGCGGCGATCACCTAGACAAGTCTGAATCGATGCCGTCGTCATGTTGCGAATGCAAGTTTTTATTTGCTTTGTGTAAGCTGTGGAAACTCAAGCAAGAACAAGCGTTCCGTCGAACCTAGCAGCCGACTCGACGGTCGCATTAACAGTTTCGGCAAACTGTATGGCCAGTTTCTCCCTCAGTACATCTTCTTCCATAGTGGCATTCTTAGATCTCATTCTTTCAATTTGCCCCTTTAGGCTGAACACCTTTTTGGGCAGCCGCCGGTGCTTTTGTAAAGTGGACCTTAGCTTCTGCGCAGCGGTCTTGGTCTTTTTGACACGTTGATTCTTCAGCCAGGAGATTTTTGTAAGAAGAGCTTTACGCAGGCAGCGACAGGACATGCAGGGCATTCCTAGAAAGAATGTGCAGTCACAATCTTGTTAGTCAACAAATATGCTGCAAGCAAGGAATAGGTAATGAAATGACTGAACCAGTGCTTCTATCCCTGGGCAGTAAATGCACTGTAAAAGAATGATTCGAGCTCTTTGACAACAGAGAATGTTTGCAGCTTTTACATTTTTAGCCTGTAGCGAGCCCCCTGTTTAGCATTACATGAAAATGATGCCCAAATTCATGCAATTGACAATAAAGATGATGAAGCAATATTTATCCTCTGTTGTTGTTGTCACCATTCACTTTTTGCTGTATAAACTTCCCTGCTTGACATCTGTTTTTTGCAGGAGTGATTTTGTAAGATCCTCTGTCAAAATTGTTGACGCACAAATGGCACCAGAACATTTAATTAAACTTGAGGCATGAAGGAGGGCTTCTTCTGCTCCAAGCACAGTTCTTACAGTTCCTTCGGAAACCTGTTTCCCTCCGAGAAATGCCTTGAAGGAGACATCCTTCTTTTGACTGAGGCTGAAAAGAACCGCTCTGTCCGAGCGCACTGTTCCAGTGCACGCCTCCAGGTGTGTGAGCGCATATACGGTGCCTTCGGAGTTTTCGAAATGGTGTAATGACCACTTGGCTGACGGAGTCTTAAGATGATTCAAATTATCCTCATCAATGCTTGGCGAGCCGCAATCGTTGCTTTCTAGTTCATCTTGTAAAGCTGTTGTCGAGCATGGGCTCTCTTCCCTCCTTTTTTTTCGCCTTGCACCCTGCAGCTTTGTAGACGCTTCCCTTTTTCGAGGCGCACGCTCGACCGGGACCGCCTTGCTTAGGTATTTAGGGGCATTTGGCAGTATTGTAGGCACTGCATCACTTCCGAACGCCGGCACTCCACACTTCTTTCCCGCCCACAATGTGCACGTACTCACGGAGAATATAGCGGTCCTCGAAATGCAGTTCACATACAGCACATTTGCTATCCAACGGCTTGTGGGCGCGATGTAGATTCTTTTCCCACAGCTTCTTACGGGTTTCGTCCTTTGGCACGCTGAACAAGGAGAGTTTCTGAGTGGCTTCCACACCAGCGTAACCGGTGCAACAGCCAGGCGCGTAGCAGTGCCGATGCCGGTCCTTCGGCATATTAAACACCTCACAATCTCAGCCACGCTCAGTGAATCTCAGCCAATCTCAGTGAAGAATTTCATTGCAAAACATAACAAACAACGCTTCGCACTCACGCCACCATCAGCACATCTCTCCGAGTGGGACCCGGCGCGGCCGGCGCTTCCCAATCCACCTCGACCGCAGCGCCCCCGCATAGCTTTCCGCGCGCGGAGCGTCATTCGAAAGCATGCGCGTCGGCGCGGGTCGCGGCACTCAACCTATTCTAGTACACTCTAGTGTTATATCCTAGTGCGGCTCCATTACGAAACGATGCTGGATGGCTTTCTTAGTTGGATCAGCTTGGATTTGGAGGAACGAGTGGAGCAGTGGCTGTCGCAGTTAACCTTGAGTGGCATTTATTTCGGTTCTTTATCGTGAGGAGTCTATTTTCGTTCATTATTTTTCATTACAACCGAACATTAAGGGTGCTAGGGTTTGACAAAAAAATTGACTTTCCCTCTTCTACTTATATGTATCATTCCCGATATATATACTTAATGAAACCATCGATCAATGTTCTATAGACTACAAAGGAGCAACACTAGTTAACTATCACAAGAATAAACCGAACAGCAAGGACTCAGTAACGGAGGTTGTGAAAAGTAGTTAACAGCCTACTGGTTTTAACAACTGCTTGATCATTAATAGGGTATTAAATACTTGCATGACATTTGGTTTATGCCACCGACCGATCCCAACACGGTATCACAGATTTTTTCACACCTTTAACCACGATGCCCCCCGTATCACACGCGCTCATCGGATATCCCGTAACTCCCACCCAAACGCTGTCTACTCCGAGAATTCTCGTACTGTAACATATCAGCAGTCTTTCTTTCTTTGCACAGCCAACGACTGGAATGGCCTTCCATCCGAGGTGGCGACCATCATCAATCCAGTCCTTTTCAAATCCGCCATCGAAGATCATCTGTGTCTAAAATAATAGAATTTTGTCAGCCCATACCTCATGTAATGTCCTTCTGGACCTTTGAGGAATAATAAACAAATAAATAAATAAATAAATAAATAAATAAATAACACCTCTCAAGTGCCTTCTACTGTTGCGATTGCGTCTCAGCAACATATGTTCTCTTGGAACCAACTAGTACGGGACTTGTAGAAGTAGGAGTACAATACAGAGCTGGTAGTATAAAAGACACATGTAAAAGCGCTCTATAGTGCTTATTAGGGCTGCACACTGACCGCAGTCAAGCATAGTGACGACAAAAAATCGACAGTGACCATAGGTAAACGAAGTAAACGGCACAGATTATTAGACCGATTTCGCTAGTACCTGCGCTACGCCACCGCCGCTGCGATGCACTCAGGAAGCTGTGGTACTCTTGACGGCGGCGCCGTCGGGGTGGTGCATCGCGTACGCGCGAGAAGCAGTCCTCTTTGCGTCGCCACTCTATGTTTCTCTTCATCAATGACGTATTTGTGAGAGAACTGGCTTCACCTGAGGCGCGTCATGTGCTTCGACAACTATGCGAAACAAAGGGCCCTGGATTTTTTGTTTTCTCGAAAAGATCCCCGAGATAAAGCGTGGACATGGTCACGATAGGCAGCTGTAGAAGTCCTGTTTAGCACATCTTGCCGCCCTGTCCCCGCTGGTCAGTGAACAACGGAAATGGTAAACTTTTAAGGTTTGAAGCTCTGAATGCCTTTGACGCACCGCTCAGCTTTGAGGCAGTCCCTTAAATTTCTAACTAGGCGGCGGTCGGATCCACCTTCATGCTGCGTCGCTAAGCAGTCTTTGCAGCGATTTCTGCTTGATATATTGTTGTGGGCAAGCAACTGTGCGACATTTTATTGTCGTATTCAGGAATCCACAATGTCTATGCTTGATGCGGGTATTCACCCGATACCTCAAGCTGCCATATATAGTAGCAATTGTGCTTGCTTGATTTCATGGAATGAAAAAGTGTGGCTATAGAACTGCGGAATAAAGGAATGTTTCCTGAAGTTTTGTTGCTGCGAATTGGTCTTTGAGCATACGAGACATTGCCAGTTTAGCAATATGTCATTTGGTGAGAATATCCTTCCCGTTTTAGTCAGTTTTCCGAAAATAAAAAGAAATGGTAGGATTTTAGTGTAGTTGAACCAAGTAAACATGCGAAAGAATGTTTAGTCTGATTGGCTTATTAATTTGCTTTGCTAGGTCGCTGATACGTCTGGCGACAATAATCGACTTGGGTTAAGGTCTGATCGAGGTTAAGCTGGTCTGATTTGTTCGCGCCACGCAAGATTGACACCACCGTGAAAAAGCTCTGAAAGGTTAGGGATCAGGTGGGCGATATGGTCAGCCAGGTATGGAACGGGGGGGGGGGGGGGGGGGGAGGGATGCGATGCAAAGACGCGCTGTAACCAGCCGAATCCTGTGTTCAGCGCCCTACCTCCACCTGCGCAAACACGATGAGAACGCTCTCGAAGTGATTCACAGCAAACAGAGCTCTCGACCTCCCCATTGCAACATCCACCCATCGTCTCCTCGGCCTGGGGATGACGAACACCTTTGCGGAGGTGCGCGGGGCTCATCTCAACAATCAATACTCGCGGTTTAGCGAAACAGGTGCGGGTAGCCGCCTTCAGACCCGCCTCCGCATCAATTGCTCAGCCCATTAGGAGAAGCGGGTATCCCTGCCCGAAGCCTGGCGCTTCGAACTAAAGGTTCGCCCCCTCCCCAATAACATGACACATGATGCCCATGATGGCCGCCGCCTCGCGCGAGTCGAGGCCATTTCCGAGCAGTATGGTGCTCGACGAGGGGTATTTTACACGGACGCGGCCGGACCACACCATGGGGGTTGGTACACAGCGGCCGTCGTCCACCAAAACACCCGAGTTCTGGGCCTCACCTTCCGTGCCCCCAACATTACATTCGCGGAGGAAGTTGCTATTGCACTTGCAGCCACAGATTCAGCATCCCGAGCCATTGCCACCGACTGTACGGGAGCTTGCAGCAATTTTGAAGAGGGAAAAATTCCAGATCGTACCTTCCAAATTTTGCTCAATGTTAGTACCGGGGTTTCCCAACCAGGCGCACCATCATCTGGGCCCCAGCACATGCGGGGATTGAGGGAAATAAGGTAGCTGAGACTACCATCCGTGCGCTTAACCACTGGGCATCGCCTCTGCAGCTGCCTGATCCGGAATCTGATTTCAATCCAGTTATCACTTTTTGGGAGATCTCTGTCCTTCGCCCAACGGCTCACGGCCGATACCCACCCCCCTTTAAATGCCACAAGAAGGCGGAGGAGCGTTGGCTTCTTCGCCTCTATATCAACACGGTACTGTGCCCTGCAGCGCCTAAATATTTTAATTCAGCCCTTTCGGGCGAGTGTTCACACTGTGCGGAAGTGTTTGCGGAGACGTATCACATGGTGTGGGCATGCCCTGCCGATCCTGCTTTCTCACCCCCCCATAGAGGACTGGGAGGCTGCCCTGCTCCGCTGCTCAAATCTCCAGGACCAACGAGCACTGGTGTCAAGAGCCCTGGCCGCTGCGGAGGCCACAGGGTCGCGGACTAGGGATCCCTACTAGTAATTTTGAGGGCCAAGCAATACCTTTTTTTGTAAATAGCATAAATAAATGTTTTACACCACCACCACCAAATAGAAGTTGATAAAGAGGGAGATGTGCAGTGAACAGCGCGAGAGTATCCTGGAGTTTAACACGAAGCTTGATCGGCCACGGCGATAACATTGCGCTCTCGTGCAGTGGCCAGCAGGATTGACCTGTTCACTGCCCCGTGGGTTCGAATCCCAGTCGCAGCAATATATTTTTAGTCAAGCTCAAGGTCAAAGCTTCCGTGATGGCTCTGCTTTTGTAGCCTTGGTTGTGAACTAGAGGAACGCTAATCTAGAGTTTACCCATCAGTCAGCCTTTTAGACTGGTACTGAGAAAATAGCGGGAGCAACTTGCATGCGGTGGGCCCTGACAGCAAAGATTATATTACCCTAAATGAAAAAAGAAATTGGTTTTGCAAAAATCTATCTGAAAATCAATTTAATCGTCAAAAAATTAAAAACTATTCACACCTAATTTGGTGCACTCAAAACTTCCCCGATTGGCTTATCCTTTTCTTATTTTGCAGTGAACAAAAGCAACTGTCACAAATCTAGAAAAGCAGCATAGCTCGCTCGTATTGCGGAGATTTCCTGCCGGTGACCCTGCAGAACGCATCGGGAATGTATTTACAGCTTTATATGAATAAAAAAACAAGCTATCGCTGTGTCAGTTTTAACCAAGGACGATGATGAAAAACAGACAGCAAACCTGCTGTGACACGGATATGGTGATTGCCGAGATGAATAGAACCCTAAATTAACATGAAAACATCCAAAAGAACTGCCCTTTCAATTTTCAGTGCCCGCATATAAACTGCTTCCATCTAAGTGTGCAGAGATGCATGGACGCCTAATTGCGAAAAGAAAAAGAGCCTGCTTCTCAGCCGATTGATCGCATTGAAAGACCTGGGTATAGTAAAAAACCACTGCATATGGGAATACTGTCTATCGGTACGTGCCGATTGGTTGCTCAATTCCCGATAGGTTGCCGACTGGTTACTGATTGTTTGCTGGTTACTTCAACCTGCATCCTCAATCATGTCGCCAACCATGGGACTGGAGGCTCTGTGCAGGAAGCGTTTCAAAGTGACTTCTATGAAAGCGATTTCTCTTCAAACCATACTTGCGTTTTTCCCAACCAGCACCTTCATACCCTATAGTATCCATATTTTAGCCTCAAGGTCGACGTCTATAAAAAACATGGGAAGATTTAGAACAGCATCGATGCTGAGGTCAATATTTTATCTTCGACTTTCTTAAAGCACTAAGTGTATGGGCACGATACACATATCCGGAAATTGCAAAATCAATTAAACAACACTCACCAATCCACTGAGCACACCTTTTCCATTGGCATAGGGAATCTTGGCCACTGTGTACGCATCAGCAGTCTGCCCGGAGAACATGAGCAACACAAAAACGAATTTTGATATTGCTGCACGGACCAACACCAATTTGTGACGTTGCCGAGATACAGATGCCCTGCTTTCACCGTTTTTGCGTCACAGGCGAAGTCATGCCCTGTAGGAATGCATGTAATTATAAGCTTTTAGAGCAGCTTGCTCAATTATAGTGCCCCGCTGAGATAGTGCTTTGTAACAGAAGCCAATTACCTCCTTGAACAAAACGTACAGCTGTGGCTCATCGACTGAAAGCTCATGTGAATTTAAAATACCCAATATTTGCGCGCTGGCTTTGCCCAGCTAGTGGTACCGGGCAGAAAAGCGGTGAAATAAAGAAAGCAAAGCAAGTTATTTACTCCTCATGCAATGTACCTATGAAGGAGGCCGTTTCTTCACCGCTGGCAATATTTTGAGGAGAGCATCAAAACTATGCAACGCCATTTTCAAGTGTTTTTTTTAATGTTACCATAAGTGTGCGTTATGATGGCAGCTAGAGCCAAGCTGGTTTCGCTTTTAGCACGTCCTGCTATCCCTTTGCTAATGTTGCGTGAAAATATTATTAATCATACATTCTAGCCTCTCTGAATCGGAACGATATACTGGCACTGGCTTGTCAAAGGGATTTGGTACACCGCTTGTGATGAAGGTGTCGTGTATCAGATTCCCCTTTGCGATGCGGTCGAAAGTATATCAGCAAAGCTGGCAGATGTTTGATTGAGCAGTAAATTGAACATGCTCTCAACGTTAGCAACGGTTTGTAAAAATCGCTTCTCGAGCATATTCCTCCTGTTGAGTGAAATAATTTCAGCCTTTCTTTGTGTAATATGTTGGGACGTGGTAGGAAGAAGCAAAGGTAAGTTAAAAAGAGAATTAATTAAAGTTGAAAATAAAAATTAATATGGACATGCGCTAGCAATCAGTCTGTGTTCTCTTCTAATAAAAGCTCACGTTTCCACGAATTTGATCTTGTCCGCACATGTTATATTATGTCTTCTTCTGGCGTCTAAATGTGACGCCTAAAGCAAATAAAAATTGTGCAGTTTTCACTCAAACGGTCTATCTCAGTTACTGTGTCTCTTTTTTTCCGCTACAGTTTGTTTATCAACCGTGCAACAACCAGCCCAACAAACCACGCTGGCGATACCCTAATTGGGCGCTCTATAACCAAGGCATTTATGCGCATCGCACAATGTTTTGGTTATTCCTACACGTTGGTTTGAGATCTAGATTTGGGAACCACGGTTGTCCTTGCAACTAAGCTGTAGAGACAGCTCTGCTTGAATGCAGTTCGGAAATGACGTGATAAGCTTACGAGAGCGAACGCAACAGCGTGGCAGCTACATGTGTCGTCCGCGGGCGCCCCCTATATATGTAAGGACTGTGCTGGTCTATCAGCCGAACGCAGTGATTTCCTTTCAACAGTGAGGGTAAACTTTCCGCAGCTTGAAGCCGGTGAAAGAAGCATCTGCTCAGGTATCAAGGAAAAATACTTGGAAGTTCAGTAAATCTTAATACAAAACTTTGGCCCGGAAGATGAAATTCTAAGCATAACCTTAGCAGACAGGATGAGAGCAGGAGAGGCCTGTGTGCAACTCGAACTATTTATATACTAGCTGAAGTAAAGAATGCGTATGAGCAGTGCGTGTGATTAGAATGAAAAATAACCAATGGTCTCTTGTAACAGAATTATTTCCTTGAGAAGGCAAGCATAGCAGGGGGCAGCAGTGTGTCATGCGGGCGGCTGAGTTTGAGTTAGCGGCGATGAGGTTGCCGCAGCACAAAAGAAGGTCTATTGGACGGCAGTGGTAGATGTATTGTTTTGCAGTAACGTAGTTAGGGTCGTTCTTATTAACATGATGGCGATGCTCAGTCGTAAACGATAGGGTATAAAAAGGACCAGTGCATTTTGTAGCGAAAGCTACATTGGCCACGAACTTGCGATTTCGCTGTGGCGGTGCTATGAGGAGGCACAAAGACCGACCTTGAGCCGTTGCCCAGCAACCGCCTCAGGTGGCGGACGCCGCGCGCTCGCCGCGCCATCTGGAATGACTTCCCACCGCGCGCCACACCGAAGAGCCGCCACCGCCGCCGTTTGGTATGACGTCAGACCACGCGCCTCGTCGTTGCGCTACACTCCGCTCGCTTCGTCAGCTGTGTCGCATGCCTGATAATATGTCGGAGGGTTGGAAAGCAGGTGGTGGTGAAAAACATTTATGGGAAATTAAGTTTTTTACAGAAAGGTGATTGGGGTAGGACCCTATTGGCCCTTTCCCCTTACAATACTGGGTGGAGCCCCTATTCCGGTGCCCCATTGGCAAGCAACGCCGCCCGCGTCCGTTGAACCAAAGCCTTTTGGCTTTTTAGGTCTTGACAGCCGAGCAGGGCCGCCTCCCAGTCCTCTCTGGTGGGGTTGGGGTTGGGGGGGATAGATGGGTTTGATTGACACGCCCAAACCATGTGGAAGGTGTCAGCCACCTCCCCACAAAACTGGCACGCGCCATCAAAGGATGTATTGAAATGTTTAAGCACCGCCGGGCACAGTACAGTGTTAGTCAGAATTTTAATGAGGAGGCGCTCGTCAGCGCGATCCAGACCCTTACAAGGGGCCGGGCAGCGCCGGTGCTCCTCCTTGTAGTAATCGGTGATTTGTTTGAATGTAAGGGCCAGATTGTCTGATTGGAAGTACCCTTCTAAGGACAAGGAGATAGCCCGGGGAGATAGTGCGCGGGCGGCCTGATCGGCCTGTTCGTTTCCCTGGAGTTCCTGGTGACCGGGGGCCCAAATCAGGTTGCGTGGAGTTGGATCTTCGCATCGACAGCTATATTCCAGTATGCGCCAGGCAAGCGGAGGAGCCGAGCCCAACTCGTAGTTCCGACAGGCCCCTCGCGAGTCGGTGATGATGTGTTTTGACTTGGGATTCGTGAGAGCCAGAGCAATGGCAATCTCCTCCGCGTGTGTTGCGTTGTAGGCTTTGAAAGTGAGCCCGTTAACTGTGTTTGTGTTGTGTACGACTGCGGCCGTGTACCACCTCCCGTGGTGTGGGCCGGCAACGTCCACGTAATACACGTGTTCTTGGTTACCATAGTATCGCGCCAACGCTTCCGCGAGCGCTTGGCGACGACCGCTATGGTCTTCTGTGGACATGTTGCAGGGAAGGGGTCGGACCCGGAGGGCGCATCTCCAGGGTTCTGGCACTCTCTCCCTTTCCTCAATGTGGTAGTCATGTTTGATGTGTAGCCGGTCCAAGAGGCGGCGACCGGACGTGGTCTGTGCAAGACGCGTGTATTGGTTGACTAAGTGGACTTCTCGAAGCTCCCTAAATGTGTTCACCACGCCCAAGGCCAGAAGCCTCTGGTTGGACGTGGTGACCGGGAGATCGAGAGCCCGCTTGATGACTTTCCGCAGGATGGCCTCCAGTTGGTCATCATCGTGTTTGCGCAGGTGCAAGTAGGCAGTTGAGTAGAGGATTCTACTCGTTACGAAAGCATGGGCAAGCCGCAGTGCATTGTTGCTTCGTAATCCGCCCCGCTTGTTGGAGACCCGGTGGACCATGCGGCCCACCTGGTCTCCCACCGTGCGAAGTTTGGCTAGGGTGGTGTCGACTCTGCGTTGGTGGTGTATGAAGAGGCCAAGGACGCGGATCTCCTTGGCCTCCCGGATCGGTCCCGAGGGGAGACTGATGCGAAGCGTTGTTGTGTCCCGAGGGGAGGGACGTAAGTGCACAAATTATGATTTAGCTGGGGCGCACTGGAGTCCGCAGTAGGCCGCGTAGTCGTCGACTAGGGTCGCCGCTGCTTGCAGGCAGGACTCCATGTGGCCCAGGTTACCTTGCGTGGCCCAGATTGTAATGTCATCCGCATAAAGAGCGTGATGTATCCCGGGCAGAGAAGACAATTTGGAGGGAAGACGAAGCATTGCCAAATTGAAGAGCAGGGGAGACAGGACCGCGCCTTGAGGTGTTCCCCTCGAGCCGATGGTGTATGGCCCGTGTTCCGCATCTTGTATGCGTATATAGGCTTGACGGTCTGTAAGAAATCGTCTTATGTAATGGAATGTTTTGTGGCCACAGTTGGTGTTATTGAGGTGGTCCAGGATAACTTCATGTTTGACGTTGTCGAATGCGCCTTTATTATCCAAGGCCAGGACCACCTTGTCGTTGTCGTTGGAAAGGAGAGGTCGAGTGCGCCGCAACCGCAGTTGAGGCGGCAGTATGGCAACGTATGCTGCCAACGTCCCCGCGTCGACATCGGCCACTGGTTCAGTTGCCTTTCGCTCCGTATAACCCGGCTCAGCCGGGCTGAGCCACAGCCATTTTTATAGGAGTTATCTGAACGCAAACTACAGCACTTTAAAAGAACGTCTTGGCAAGTTGGCAAGAAAGCGGGACGAAGCGCCACTCACAACTGATTTATTCGAAGAAAAACATGCACAAATATATGCCGTCTGACATGCAAAGAATGCCGTCTGACATGAGTGGCGCTTCGTCCCGCCTTTCTGGCTTCTGTTCTCTCTTTTTTCGCGCCTGTAACCAAAGGAATACAGCACTTTAATACACATTAGCATCATCAATAGCATACCTGCGCCTATTGGACGGCTAAGGCCTCTCCACCCCTAACCTTCAAAAAAACAATCTCTTCCCCCAGACGCGGCCAACCTATTCCCGCAAAACTCCTCTTTTAAGCCCTGCTTGTCCTCCGCTGAGCCCTAGTATGATTATATTCGCTTGGAATTTAATCCATAAGCGCAATCAACCCTCCGTTTGGTGCTCTGAACACTGCACGTCCTTACTGAATGTAACTGGTAAATGCACAACACTGCAATTTTGTTCTAGTTATTTCACTCATGGTACGAATAATGGTGGCTGTTTACCATAGGTCCGACCTCCAACAACATTGTATACTTGATTGCCTATCGTAAACTTTTAAGGCGGAAGCCTTTAATGTCTCATCGTTGTAAGCAGGAGCTGTCGACAGAAATGTCACGCTTTTCAGTTGGTCGAAATGGTCGTGACGTCACAGTGCGCTCATTGCAAACGGGGCCAATTGTACTTTGGCGACCAACTATGCAACCAATTAAAGGCATCGTATAGTGATACTCCAAGTAAGTTTGACTGATTTTAGTTAATTGCTTACTTAGCCAATTAGTCCAATTAACCTTTCTAGTCAGACCAGATAAATAAGTAAAACCGAGTAAGAAATTAGCCGAGCTTGGGAATCGAACCCCGGTCTCCGGAGTGCGAGTCGAGCGCGCTACCACTCCGCCATGCAAGCTCGACGGATTGGAATGAACAAAGGTGCGTCTAGTGAATACGGTGTCTTCGTTCACTCCCATCTTCCTCCCTTCCCGTTACGGCGAGGTTTAGGTGTCCACCGAGATATGAAAGACAGATACATTTCCTTTCCTGAAAAACCAATTTACCGATGAGCAAGGCGTATTTGTCCGCGTTTCAGATTGGTCCAAATTTTCGTGACGTCACCACGTGCGAATATTGACCGGTGTCCACCGAAATATGTGAGACCGTTACTGCGCAACATTCTTTCCTCAAATACAATTTTCGACTAGTGTCTACTGAGATATGCGAGACAGTTAATGCGTAATTTCCTTTCCTCAAATACAATTTTCATTTTCTTCACTACGGCCCCTCTTTCTTCTTTCACTCACACTTCCTCCCTTCCTGTACCGTGCGGCTCAGGTGTCCACCGAGACGAAAGAGAATTACAGCCCCATTTCCTTTCCTTAAAAAGCGTGGCGTTCAAAGGGCAACGCATCGCGCCGAATGGGTGGTGGCGTTCCGTGGACCCCTTGGCAGCGCTACAACACGTCGCGTTCCACTCCTAAAGGCGATGCTTAAGCGTCCTTAATTGGCAGTTAATTAATGCACCAACAAAATGTGAAGTGAACAATCGCGTAGCAGAATGCAGCACTCAGGCTTTCGCCTTTCAGCACTTTAGCCGCTAAAGTTCCTCATAATTTTTTTTCTTCACAGGCAGTTGTACCCTATCTTAAAATTTCTTCGTACTACCTCTCCCAAAATTATTCTTTCAGTGTTCGAGCCCTCAATAATGCGATCCCAACTCTTTTCTGGGTCAGATGCGCCACAGTGTGTTCAGAAAATGTGATTCTGATCAGATAATATACATTATTTCTTCTGTTTAGTGGGCACTATTTCAGCGCAAAAATACGACAGATGAAAAGACATCGAAGCTACAGATTAGCGCTATAGCTTCGTGGTTTTCCTTGTAAGTACAGAGTTTTTCTGCATTAAAATGTACAGAGACAAGATCGTCAATTTTCTTGTCACGAAACCTTTCCAAGGCGAGTTTTTAAACGTACCACGAAAAAGCAGTTTTTAATAGCGGACAAATTTTATTACTTTGTTTGGTTGGCTTCGTGGCTAGAATTTTGCCACATTTTTAACGAAAGCTATTATCAATCCGCATTCCACATCTGCATTTTAGAGCACCTGTATATATACTGCTTTAACATCACAGATTGCGAAGACTGCCTGGAATTTGATGCTTTGCCTGACGCAAATTCTTTCTGGGAATATATGTAGGCTATAGAAAGAGGCTGGCTCCGTTTTTTAGTACCACCCTTCAAGGTTATTGACTCCTAGAAACAGTCTATAAAATACAAAGATGAAGGCAGCACTAATCGTGGGTGCGAGAAGTCTTGTCAGCACACTGTGCTGAAGGGGCTCAGGGTATAACAGGGGGAGATGTGCTGAAGTTCTCACTGCCGAAATTTCCACAGATGTGAAGATTTTTAGACTTTTATAGTGAATCTGAACAAGGTACGGTGGACGCCAAGGTGTGTTCAGTAAGTCCAGCCTGCACGGGTTGCGTAGGAAGAACATACCTTGTTACTAAGAGCTCTCTCGAGGCAGTCCACAAGCTGAAAGATAGGAAGCACGGAAGCACATGTTATTATAGGAAGGACATGAGATCAAAGGGAGATTTTATTCATTAAATGTATGTAGGATATATGAATATATATAGGGAACGCATCTAAATAACTTCATATTCATATCCACCCGATTGTGTGTGGAACCTTTGTTAGTGCCAGAAATAATATGGAAAATCTAGACTCACACAATGCGGCCACATGAGCACAATATAAGGGGGTCGAAAATAAATATTTCCCAAAAGACTTGTTTATCGTTTATACTTATGAGATTTTACGTCCTAAAGCGACTCAGGCTATGAAGAATGCCGTAGTGGAGGGTTCCGGATGATTTCGACCACCTGGGGTTCTTTAAAGTGCAATGACATCGCACACTACACGGGCATCTAGAATTCGCCTCCATCAAAATTCGACCACCGCGGTCAGGTTCGAACCCGCGTCTTTTGGGTCAGCAGCTCAGCGCCTTAACCACTGAGCCACCACGGCGGCACCTAAGAGTTTGGGTAGTTGGGCATGTTGCTAAGTGATTTAAAGGAAACTATTAAAAACAGGCACTAAAAGAACATGAAAATGTAGGAAACGCAAGGTCTAACTTCAATATGATTCATTTCTTTCGTATACCATTGACCGCCCCCCCCCCCCCAAAAAAAAAAAAAACGAAAAAGTTACGGATTGACCGGAGGTGTGTGAGACCAAATGAGTGCTGATGAGAGTTTAGGGGCCGAGTATAAGTATGTTTTCTTTTTCAAAGGCAAGTTAGCCTTTAAAGACCAATGAGCTCACGGTTTAAACTAAACTTCGGAAAAAGTATCAATGAGGAACTTGTATATCGAGTCGAGAAACAGCATACTTAAATTTTACAAGCTAACATTAAGTAGGTGTTCTTACCGGTCCACAAAGAACGCCTGCCATTGAGTTAGCATCTGCTCCCGCAAACGAAAATGGGTACCAGTTACGGTTATTGCATATTAGTTGCGCGACTCTCAATAATGAGGAACCTAACAGTAATAGTTAAAAAGTTATCACTGAATATTAGCTAAACAACTTGCTAGTTGACACGTCTTAGCCGTATTCCGCTGGCTTATAACGCTGAGACTGCTATGCCTAAAAAGTGCCGGCGCAATTTAGTACACCTATTTTCAGAACTTGCAGAAAGACTTGGGTGGAACACCCTGCGCTGGCGCCGGGTTTTATTCCCGTCAGTGCAGATGATGGAAAGACTTTACCCTACTCGAACTTGCACGATGTGCAAGGGGAACTGCATTACTTCCTTTAACACAGGAGGAGTCGTGAAAATTGTCTTCTATGATTCGAAAACATACCAGGAAGAGTGACTTCGAAACTGCAGCGTCTTTGGCGGTTGCTACTAGATTATCATGAGGAAGACAGCTCAAAAAGAAGCTGGTGATATGGTTTGTGGTCTACGGGGTTTAACGTCTTAAAGCGGCTCAGACTATGAAGGACGCCGTAATGAAGGGCTCCGGATAACTTCTGTCACCTGCGATTCATTAACATGCCCTGATATTACGCAATGCATGAGCCTCCAGCATTTCGCCTCCATAGAAATGCAACCGCCGCACATGGATCGAACCAGCGTTTTTCGGATCAGCACCCAAGCGCTATAATCACTGAGCCATTGCGGCTACCATGGGGCGAAGGAATTCAAAAAAAATAAGTGTATGAATGACATTACAAAACCAAAGAGGACTGCAGAACGTTACTGCGGTGAGATAAGTTTTACCATCATGTTTGGCAACTGACAGACTATATTTTGCATTGTGCAATAGATTCCTCGCACACTAGGGACACCGCAGCAGTTTTATAGACCTGGCCGCCATGGCTATGCTGCCATGCCAGTTCTTCAAGTTCCAATGCATTTACATCTCTTTAAATGCTGTGAAACTACCCCCATTAAAATGCACGTGTAAAGGGTCAAATCCCAAGTACTCTTGAGACTTGTATATCGAGAGATATTCCATCTCTTATTGTAATGTAAGGGTCGCCTACTGATGCACATATATTTTGTGTAGAAAGCATATTGTGAAGTGATTTCAACATACAGTACCATATAGTCCAATGCACTAAAAAAAAAAACGCCATAAAACCCTCGAATGAGGCCCCCTAGCCAGTGGGGTAAACAGATTGTCATGACTTTGAGGATAATATCCTTGGAACTTTTCGCATGTCATTGCATGTCTTGGGAGATCGGATGAGTTTAACCGCAGCTTATGGTCTATGCCTTTATATGAAGGACCTGCTCCGAGGGACATGTGCACCTTCATTCTTAAGTTGTATCTGACCATAGTACAGGGCTGTCCTGAAAGTAATGAGACAAATTTCGGCGTGGCGCGTGCATGCGCTTGATCGGGAAACCGCTTTTGGGGAAAGGAAGGGGAACCTTCAGCGTCACAATGCAAAGACCTCAGTTGGCTTCGAGCAGGTCAAGAGAGTGGACGAGTTTAAACGTGTACCCCTCTTTCGTCGCTGCGTTGAGGAAACCATGGAGCCAACGTTGGAACAGCGCGACGCAATAAACTACATAAATCACCCGCCGATACATTTCACAGCATGTGGTAATGGTTTGGTTTGGTTTGGTTTATAGGGTTTAACGTCCCAAAGCGACTAAGGCTATTAGAGACGCCGTAGTGGAGGGCTCCGGAAATTTCGACCACCTGGGGTTCTTTTACGTGCACTGACATCGCACAGTACACGGGTCTCTAGAATTTCTCCTCCAAAGAAATTCAGCCACCGCGGCCGGGATCGAACCCGCGTCTTTCGGGTCAGCAGCCGAGCACCATAACCACTGAGCCGCCGTGGCGGCTGCATGTGGTAATGATGCAGTGTCCAGATCGCAAGGGCTCCAATGGGAAAAATCATTTAGAAATGGCCGTTAAGATGTTCAGGACCACACAGTCAACGTTACCCTCCGTAACCGTCATCGACGGGCGCCTGGAAAGTTGCTCGTCGTGAACGTCGTCACGACCGTTTGTAAATGCTTTGTGCCATTAGAACACGAGACCTGGACATCGCATCGTTCCCACACGCTGTCTTGATCACGTTGATTTTCTCGGTAGGTGACTTACTCAGTTTATTGCAAGGCTTCATCGCGTAGCGCTGTTCCAACGTTCGCTCCATGGTTTCCTCGACGCAGCGACGAATCATGGGTAGACTTTTGAACACGTCCACTGGCCTCGCCTGCTCGCAGCCAACTAAGCTCTTCGCATTGTGAAGCTGAAGGGTCCCCCTCCTTCCCCCAAAAGCGCTTTCCCAATCTAGTGCATGCACGCGTCACGCCGCGACTAGTCTAATTACTTTCAGGACAGACCCTGTACATTTGCCCCAGTAGATCTGGCTTCCTTTCCCTCTCAGCCCCTTCTTCCTTTTTATCAAGATGCAAAAAAAAAGCGTTAGCAGCAAGCGTAGCCAAAAGAAAACGAACTATGAAATTCACACAAAAGTTCCACTCAAGTCATATATAATGCATAAATAACTGAAAAAAAAACCTGCCGCAACAGTTTGACATCTGTGTGCGATGTTCTTTTCCTTCTTTTTGTCTGTCAGATCAGCTGGCCAACAATTTTTGCACTACGAAGGTTGTGTATTCTAGCACTACAGCGTTCTGCATTGCAAGTCTGGCACCTCACAAGGACGCAAATGTAGCCCAGTGGACTCCTGTATTGCCCTAGTGCTTCTAACGTAATAAGGGAGTAATTACTCGTTGACATCCAGCCGACCGCAGCTATACGGCTACAAAGGAAAGCTATACAGGTTCCTCAGAAACATTGTAGTTTAAATAAAATTCGTGCTGGTCCGGGGTTCGAACCCGGGACCACCGCTTCACAGGAGTAGCCGCTCTACCAATTCAGCTAACTAGGACGGCAAGCTTGTGGTAGGGAGAGAGCGGATTGATCAATAACTCGAATTGGGATCTGTGGTGGTCAAATATTTAGACGAATTCCCCAAAGTAGAGTAGATTTTTAGCAAGCGAGTAACTACTCACTGACATCCGCCCGAGGGCAGCCATACGGCTACAAAGGAAAGCTTTTCTCAGAAACTTCGTAGATAAAGAAAGGAGCTGTGCAGCCGGTGAATTAGCTTGAAGTTCTTGAATCTGCGGATGAGCTTTTGCTATTTGTATAAAAAGAAAAAGTTCTTAGGTCACTGGCGCTAATCAGGGCGCAGCCGCGTTGTGAGTGCTTTCCGGCAGTTGGACATGAGCTACGAATCAGGAGCCTGCAAACTGTGCTGCATATTCGAACACCTACTTTTGGGTGACTGTGCCTGAGCAAAAATGCATTAGCCGACGGTTTGTAAGACTACATCGTTTCATTTGCTGGTTCACATCAATAACTAGTTACCGAGACATGCATGTGTCATGTGCATGCCCTTACTGAATGCTCTTGGGATGTCCTGGCCGTTCAAGACGCAAAGAAAAAACGAGTTACTGTCTCTACCACATTGTGCATGTGTGGGCGGCTGCAGTGTTGACTGATGCGATAAAATTATTATGAGACATATTAACACGAAGCGTAGTCAAATGTTTCTAGGCTGACTGGCATGGCATAAACCCATTATAAAATGGTATCAGTGACATGTTTCACGGTTGCGGGTCAGAAAGGGTGAAATTGTGAGACAACTGCCCTTTATAAGAAGGATTTGCCCCCTAAAATTGCCCTTCTCTAGGAACATAACGTTGTTAGTTATAGACACTCCAATCCACCCTTAAAGGTGCAACATGACTTGCAGTGTACTTCGATCATTAGTGAAAAGAAATATGATGTACTTGCCACCAATGTAGTCTTCTCTGGTATGGTGTCCATGCAGCTTTCAGCTATTGCACAGCCGTACTTGAAGTACTGCAGTGAAAATTATTCTCTTTCACCACATGCTCATCTCATAATTCGTTACATGGTTTTCAAACCTAGTAGGTATTCCTTACGAACCGTGAGCACTAGGCGCCACACTTCATGAACTTTGGTGACATATCTGTTTGTCGTCAAAAAAGGAAATAAAGTCTGCTTGAGCCGGAGAAGCACGTTACAGGATTCAGTAAGCGAGATGTGCTCAACAAAAGTATTGGCCCCGTGGTGAGCCAGGAATTGAGGTTCAGCATATAGAGTTTCGAGTATTAAATGCGCCCCTACGCCTAGTTGCCCGTAGACCTTGTCATAGGCATGATTTAGGGCATGCACAATCGGCGCGCCGTCGCCTTCGTGCTCCCTGAAATCAGTCGGTCAGGCGAAGTCGCGGCCATTAGCTGTAATAATTCTCGTTATATCACGGTGGCTTAGTTCGCTAGCTAAATGAATAAAAGGGTGAAGAAAAGACCATCGTTCTATGCTCCAGGTTGATTTTAGCGGTAAATGCGCAATGTTGCAGGAAACAAGCGCAGTTGGTCATATCGCGTGAAAATCATTAAAAGCACAAAGTCAAGGGATACCTTTCCGAAAGTATCTCGATGACAAATGGAGAAGAAATTTATGCTGCTTACCACTCTGAACATTGTGGGGGGTATATATTGCATCACATGTAAGATTTCTTTGTGACAGTCCTTCATAACAGCTCCAAACAACGCTTTAGCCCGAAACAGTCTCGGTCCATGACCTGGACAAAGTAGACGGAAATGCACAGGACATCAGCTATGGTAATTTTTTGCCCAGGCCTTTACTACTTAGACACCTGGCAAAGTGCCACCTCAACCACGTATATTACAGTCGCAGGCTTCTCAAAAATTCAGTAACCTGAATTTGATGAAAAGCGTTGCATGAAATTATTACCGTACATTTTCCTTTAATTTTGTGAAAGAGATAGTTTGAGAAGGATTGCATCCTAGTCCTTCAAAGCACAATTAAAGTGTCGCCAGTATTTCCCGCAGAAACAGCCTTTCCTTGGGTGAAGCAAAGTATCTCAGGTAACAGAGCTCTGCAGCGTAAGTAAAAGTTAGCATAGAGTGTGCTCGTCTAATCTTGAGTATAAGAAATTGGGGTTCGCTTATGCTCTAGACCAGGTGTTCTCAAACTTTTTTGCTTGGAGGGACCCCAAAAGCCTTCATTAAGTTCCAGGGAACCCCCCCCCCCCCCCCCCCCCCCCCTGCTTTCACTTACCAGCAATGTTGTCGAGTGTATTTTTGCAAAGAGAGAGTTGCAAAAGTTAAATGTTTATTGCACAGATTAATACAAATACTAATGTGATGGGTGGTACTGCTTCCCTTTTAAGAGCCAGTCAAAGCGTGGCTCAGTAGCACTCAGAGCCAGTCTCATATCAGCTGCCGGGTCAGGGCCGGTGAGGGTTCTCGCGGAACACAAGAAGACAGCCCGCGGAACCCCTGTGTTCCGCGGAACCCAGTTTGAGAACCCCTGCTCTAGAGAGTCAAAATGTTTCGATGGCATCATCGAGTTTTCCAGCGCAAGGCATGTGGTAGACGCCAATCAACGTCAAACAGTGGAGCGGAGACTCCATTCAAGTGACGTGAATTGCGGGGCGCCGCCCAATCTGGCAATCAAGGCGGCACGAAAAAATTCTGACGGCACTTAGTCTGCTTACGTGGAGGAATGCGAAAGCATGTGTTTTGAGGACAGGAAAGGTTTTTGAGCAAAAGAAAGGGCGGAGCAGCTCTGAAACCTCGACATCTCCTCAACCCTCCTTAAAGCGTGCAATTTAGCGGTCATATGTTATAGGTCAGAAGCCCTGTCGCAATATAGCCTCCAACTTGATTAAAGCATGTAAGCTACGTGCAAAGAAAATTGCTATCACACCACCCGGAACGCCGTACGGCGAAAGGTTGCTCTAAATTTTGGTTAATGTTTTCGGGAATACTTCCAACACATGACATCTCTTGGATTTAGTCTCCCCCTGGGTTGAGGGGGGGGGGGGGGGGGTTATATTACAGCCGGCGTCGTCGCTTCGGCGGACGCGGTTGTTGCGACGCGCGTTTAACTCTTTCCACTCAAATCTCTCAACTCTCCTCTTTCTGCACGTGGCAGCGGTTGTGGCCCAACTCAGGCCAGTAGTCAGGCCCGTGCATTTTCCTTTTGATTCTTCTTTCAGTCGCAGCAACAACACAGCCTGCAGTATCTGCCTCGAAAGCTCTGTCGACACTTCGGCGGACGCTGTTTTGCGCCTGGGTCTCCATAATTTCTCCTCTCTCCTGTTTGTACTTGGCAGCGATTATCCGCGTCAAGGCGTCGGTAATTATCCGGAGCTGGTCCGCAGCATTACGGACGCCTTGAAGCAGATAGCCTTCGAAGGGCTGTCCTTTGCACTTCCAGGGCAGCCCCCTGAGGGTTGCCTTGCGCCACGTAAGGGGTGCTGAGGGCGAGGTTCGGGGTCACGTGTCGACGGAACCACGGTCAGCACGACGCCCGTTCCCACCCGCAGGCCAGCAGTGCCGCTGAGCGAAGGAATTAGAAGGTGGTGAAATAAGACTGAATTTATTTACATTTTTACAAGAGTCAGGAGCACAAAGAGCGTCTCGACCGCATTCGTCACCGAGTTTTGTCGCGTCCTTCTTCCCTAACTTCCCTAGGTTGATCACGCCATCGCAAAGATGAGAGCGGCCGGAAACTCACTCGTGCGCACTTGTGGACACACCTCCGTCACGTCTTGAGCCTGGGAGAGGAGGTTGACTTCTAGGTAAAGTTGAATGCGGAATGCGACGTTCTCGGACCCGCCGAAGGCTCCCCCGGGCTTCGACACCTGTCCGTCAGAAGACATCCGTCGTGAAAGGGGGGGAATGCAAGGTCGGGAAGAAGGCAGTAATAGTTCTTTGTCCTTGGGGACGTTCGCGAAGGTTGCAGAAGCCCCCCGCCAGCCCGCCGCGGTGCTCGGTACGCCGAAGAGCCACCGAGACGAGGGCCCTTGACATCCGCCATGCTCTCTTTTATGTCCCTTTGTTCCCTGGGGTCCTGCACTGGGACACTGCAAAGTATGTTGCCCTTGCCTCCAAGATCCATTCGGCACGCCTTGAGGCAAACATCGTAGAGTGCGTAGGGGTTTCTCGGAACCACCCAGGAGAAACGTGGGTGCTATCTTCTTCCTGCTGACGCCGATCTTAGCAGGGAAGGCAGAGATTGCCCCCTCTGCATTGCTTGGCAATAAATGTTTCGGCCACCACCGCTACCACGGCCGGCAACTTTCATGGTAGAAGAGGAGGCAGTGTTGATAGCTCTTGTCGAAGAACGCCGCCTTATTTGGGACGTTCGGCACAAACGTCATCATCACCGAGATTTAAAAGAGCCGGCGTACGGCGAAATCGCAGCAGCTGTGGGAGACGACATAAGTTCAGCGGTAGGTATTTTTCTACCCTCTCATGCGTTGTTGCTGTTTGTGTCGTACTGAGCATGCCCCTATAGTGCTAATGTATTCATTTTAGCCTAGTGTCACCGCTGTTAGTTATACTGTGTCCATACGGCACGAGACCATCGGCGGGCACCTGTCATTAAATTCTCCCGGCGATCGATGCCTGCTAAAAATATGAAATATTTGGAACAAATTGTGCGTAAAAATAAAATATTTGCAACAATTTTGCGCTTTCGCTGCAAATAAATCTTGGAGCCCCTCTCATACATTAGCCTGAGTCGCTTTGGGACGTTAAACCCCATAAACCAACCATAAACCCGCCAACTTTCATACATTATGCAAAAACGCAAACTTTCGAACTGTTTTTAAACTTTGAATAAGAACGAAATACAAAACCGGCATTGGTGTAAATTTAAGTGTGCACAAAAATAAAGGAAAGACAGTAGTCAAACTTGGTTTTTATTTCAGCACGTGGACACGGAGGCAGAGCTGAGCCCGCAGCACCTCTGGGGGACGGATGAGGGAGTGACACCAAGAAGCTATGTACAGACAACTGGAGCCATCCCAGAAGAAGACAATGCTGTAAGAGCAGATGTTCAAGAGCAGGAAACTCTAACCAGGGTTCCAGGCCTCTCGAGGGCTAAAACAAGAAGTAAAAACGAAGATGACGAGGCAGATCAGCGCAAAGACCTTCTAAATTCCGCAGTAGATGTCTTGGAGAGAATCCAGAGGCTGGCCACAAAAGATGAGTGTGATGCCTTTGGCACACTCTTGGCACATGCTTTAGGTCAAATCCCAGCGGGGCGTAAATGGCAGCTGGCAATGTTGCAAACCTATCAGTCACTAATCAACTACAGCGCATCCCGTCATGCGATCGCTACAGTTGTTAATGTTACTGATCCGTAATAAATTTGGGAGACCATACTTGGTCGCTGCTGTTCACTGCAAGCTGATTTGTATCTCTTTGTTGAAGTAATATTTGAAATCTTCAATTACCTTCTCAGCAGCTTCGCAGTAGCTGCAGCCTGCCTTAGGTGGCTGCATGCCACTTGCTCTGCTATCAGTTTCTCACCACGTTTCCCTTCAAACGTGTCCTTGAAGGAGCGTTGAAACCTGTTATTCACAGGGAACTTAAGTTATTTATTGTGTGTAACGAGGTTGCAATACTTATCCACCGACACCTGAAATGTCACCGAAGCCGAATGCTATGGAGGTGGGTTTTCAGCTATACTAACTGCATCATGCAGCTCGTGACTACATCGTTATAGCGCACGTTAAGCTTGGTTTCTTTTAGATAATAACACCTACGCAACCTGCTAACCAAATATCAGATCTCCATGACTGCCACCACCTAGTCGGAAACAGAAGCATGTGTTTTTAATGCCGATGCATTACTACCCTCGTTCTTGGATTTTGCCGTGGTTGCTGTGAGGCCTCCTTTGAGCTACCATTGGAAAAAAAAACTCTCCACCAGCGGGCTTCGAAGCCAGGCCAAGGCATTATAAGGTGAAAGCCTTTAATGGCTCATACTGTTGTCCGTCTGTTAACAAAGCATGTCAAACGTGTTTAACTCGGGAACTAAAAATTATAGAAGAAAACCAATAGTTTCTTCAGATAGAGGAGGGAAAAATGAACCTAGAAGCCGATTTTGATGACTCCAGAGCAATTAGTTAAATATAGGCAAAACTGTCCCAATTGCGTCGAAATAGCGCTGCCGTCGATTTAGCCACGAGAACGATGTGACGTCACATCCACCGGAAGTCATCACGGGATAGTGAAAATTAAATGGTCAGAGAAATGTCGGATTTGCGTCAAATTAGACGAAAAATTGTGTAATTAGGTGTAATTAATATTCAAGATCCCCGAAAGATGTATAATTTGGGTATGGATATAGCCACCGGAACGGTGTGACGTCACATCCACCGGAAGTCGTCACGGCATAGTGTCCTCGGCTTTCGCCTCTCAACGCTTAAGTTGCCAAAGTGTCCAAGCAATTTTTTCATGGGTCATCTTCCTGCAAAGCTGCGGGTGTTGTTTTATTTACTGGTGAGCAAACAACTAAACCTCTCATGCACCCAAAAAATGTACGTCTATCCAAAGACGTTCTTAGGCCAAACACCGCTGTATTTCATATCTTCCCCTACATTCTTGCTCCCACTTCTATATGTACAGTCATAATTAAAGCGTGATAATTATGGCTTTCTCTATCAGCAAT
The DNA here is from genome assembly GCF_055824585.1 of Amblyomma mixtum. NCBI lineage: Eukaryota > Metazoa > Arthropoda > Arachnida > Ixodida > Ixodidae > Amblyomma > Amblyomma mixtum. The sequence continues at coordinate 43,970,262 of NC_143015.1, read as the reverse complement.
GAATGTACTGAAGGCATAGGCGCTTATCGTGGCTCTCCTAATTTACATGCTCTTGTAAATGCAATTATTTTTTTCATCCTTCTAAAACAAGTCACGAAAAACAAATCATTTACTTATTGCCCATTCCTGCAGCCCTCAGTGTCTCCTAAATAATGAGAGCTTAACTTTTTCATTGGTTTCAGCTTTCTCAAAAAGCATGCAGTTGCAAATGTGCTGAATGTGAAATATATTGTTACGGGGAAATACTATTTACATTTATTTACAAGCCGTAGGTGAATAATTCCTAGCCGGGAGCACCAGCGCGAACAGGAAGCACCATCAACCTCTTCTTCTTCGTTCGTCCCTTTCACGCGGGAGTCCACTTCGTCTTCCACTTCCACTGCGTCGTAACATGACCCCCGGCGGCACAAGCGCCGTCCCGGTGCTAGGCCGATGAGAGAGGAGCTGCGTGATAGGGCTTGAGGCGCGTAACGTGAACAATATCGGTGGATGGTCGACATGATGAGGACGCAAGTGTATGAGGTGCAACTTCATACGTGACGTCGGTGACCTGACGCACAACGCGATAAGGACCATGGTAGGGGGACAAAAGTTTCTCAGAAAGACCGACGCGGCGGGAAGGGGACCACAGAAGAACGAGCGACCCCGGCTCGTAAGTGACATGGCGATGGTGATGATCATACAGAGACTTCTGTGCTTGCTGGGACGCTTGTAGCCGAGTACGGGCGATTTGGCGAGCGTCTGCAGCTTGAGCAATGGCGTCACGGGCATAGGCGGTGACTGGACGGTCAGCAGATGGGACGAGTGTATCCAAAGGCAGGACGGCGTGTCTCCCGTACAAGAGATAAAAAGGAGAGTAACCAGTTGTGTCATGCCGCGAGGTGTTGTAAGCGAACGTGACGTAGGGCAAGGCGAGATCCCAGTCTTTGTGGTCGGGGGAGACGTACATAGACAACATGTCTGTCAATGTTCGGTTCAAACGCTCGGTTAGCCCGTTGGTCTGCGGGTGGTATGCTGTGGCAATCTTATGCTTGGTAGAACATGAACGCAGGATGTCGTCAACAACTCTGGACAGGAAATAGCGTCCGCGGTCTGTGAGTAACTGACGAGGGGCACCATGTTGCAGAATGAGATTGTGCAAAAGAAAGTCTGCCACATCGGTCGCGCAGCTCGTAGGCAATGCACGGGTGATCGCATACCGAGTCGCATAGTCTGTGGCTACCGCGATCCACCTATTTCCGGAGTCCGAGGTCGGGAATGGCCCAAGGAGGTCGAGCCCTACACGGTGGAACGGTTCCACAGGCACGTCTATAGGATGCAGAAGACCAGGAGGTGGTACCGAAGGCTTCTTCCTGCGCTGACAGAGGTCGCAAGTGGTGACGTAATGCCGGACTGTATGGTATAATCCAGGCCAAAAGAAACGGCGCCGTATCCGGTCGTAAGTTCGTGCCACACCAAGGTGGCCAGCGGCAGGCAGGTCATGGAGTTCTGCAATTATAGAAGACCGCAGCTGCTGGGGAATGACTAGAAGGAGGGAGGGCCCGTCAGGACGGAAGTTGCGGCGATAGAGGATGTCATTTTCGGTAACGAAGAGCTGCAGGGACCGCTTCGAGCTTCCAGAGCTGAGGCCCTCGATGATGGTTTGCAAATATGGGTCTTTGCGCTGCTCCTCGGCGATGTTGTGTAGATCAGAAATGCCAAACAGGGAAGGGATATCGTCAGTGTCACTGAGAGCAGGTGGCTCGACAGGGTACCGAGACAGGCAATCAGCGTCTTGGTGGAGACGTCCAGACTTGTACACGACAGTGTACGAATACTCCTGAAGGCGTAGCGCCCAGCGGCCAAGACGCCCGGAAGGGTCTTTCAGCGAGGACAGCCAGCAAAGGGCATGGTGATCCGTGACAACAGAAAAAGCACGCCCGAACAAGTATGGCCGGAATTTAGCTACAGCCCAAACCAGGGCGAGGCACTCACGTTCGGTGATGGAGTAATTTCGCTCAGCAGGTGACAGCAGGCGGCTAGCATACGCAACCACGCGGTGTGGGCCCCGGGAGCGTTGAGCCAGCACGGCTCCGATCCCGTAGCCACAGGCGTCCGTGCGGAGTTCAGTTGAGGCCGCGGGATCGAAATGTGCCAGAATCGGGGATGATGTCAGCAGGCGGACAAGCGTGGAAAACGCACGTTGTTGATCAGTGCCCCAGGTAAAGTCTGTGTCGGTCTTCAGGAGGTCAGTGAGGGGACGAGCGATAAGAGCAAAATCTTGAATAAAACGGCGGAAGTAGGAACACAGCCCAAGAAAACTGCGCACGTCTTTCTGGGAATGTGGACGAGGGAAGTGTTGCACCGCTGCAATTTTAGCTGGATCAGGACGTACACCGGAGGCGTCGACGAGATGTCCAAGAATGGTGAGTTGGCGGTGGCCGAATCGGCATTTGGACGAGTTGAGCTGTAGCCCAGCCGTACGAAATACAGTCAGGATACTCCTGAGACGCTCAAGGTGCGAGGCAAATGTGGGCGAGAAGACAACAACATCGTCAAGGTAGCACATACACGTTGTCCACTTAAATCCGCGAAGTAGTGAGTCCATCATCCGTTCGAAAGTAGCTGGTGCATTACAAAGTCCGAACGGCATGACTTTGAACTGGTATAAACCATCAGGCGTGATAAAAGCTGTTTTTTCGCGGTCCTGCTCGTCAACGGTGATTTGCCAATAACCGGAACGAAGATCAATGGAAGAAAAGTATTGAGATCCGTGGAGGCAGTCGAGAGCGTCATCGATCCTAGGGAGCGGGTATACGTCTCTTCTTGTGATGCGGTTCAGGTGGCGATAGTCGACGCAGAAACGCCAACTGCCGTCTTTCTTTTTAACAAGGACGACTGGAGAGGCCCAAGGACTGGACGACGGTTCGATGATGTCCTTAGTGAGCATCTTTTCGACTTCCTGTTGTATCACTTGGCGTTCGGAACTGGACACTCTATAAGGCCGGCGGTGCAGAGGAGCGGCGTCACCGGTGTTGATACGATGCTTCACAATAGTCGTACGAGCCAAAGGGCGGTCATTGAAATCAAATATGTCCTGAAAAGATGCCAGAAGATGGGTAAGCGCCTCTGCTTGGTCAGAAGAGAGATCGGAAGCGATCATATTGGCGAAGTGGTCAGGTCTCGAAAGAGCTGTGACATGATCGTCCGGAGAGGACGATACACAGTTTGTGACTGCGGAGATCACGTAGTCGTCGGTAGGGGACAGCGTGGCGAGGCACATGCCTTGAGGAAGCGTCTGGACGTGCGTGCTGAAGTTGAGAACAGGTAGACATGCGCTGTTTGCCGAGACTGTAACAACTGTATGGGCAAGGGCAACATTCTTCGTGACGGGCAAATCAAGGACAGGAGTGATGATATACTGGCCGGTAGGAAGAGGTGGAACAGATTTAAACAATACGTAAGTAGCGGCTTCAGGTGGCAACCGGATGAACTCGGCAGTACAGAGACGGTGCACAACTGGGGCAGGTGGGTCAGAGAGGAACGGTAGGTCCAACTCAACCACACTTGTAGCACAGTCAATAAGGGCTGCGTGCTCACCAAGGAAATCAAGGCCGAGTATGATGTCATGAGGGCACTGATTCATAACGGTAAAGAGCACGGTGGTTTGTCGGTCAGAAATCGTCACACGAGCAGCACACAGGCCGAGCACTGGGGACGTTGTACCATCGGCAACTCGAACAACGGCTGTAGGAGCAGGAGTCAGTACTTTGCGAAGGCGGCGTCGTAGGTCGGAACTCATCACAGAAATGTGGGCGCCCGTGTCAACCAGAGCAGAGACGGCAACGCCATCGACTTGTATGGTCAGTAAATTGCGCGGGGCACGAAGAACTAAACGAGGATTTTGGGCCCGGGTCGTCACTGCAGCATCACCTCTAGACGCTGCAGAAACTAGTTTTCCGCCTGTGATCGTCCGTAGGGGCCAGGAGAGGAAGCGCGCGGTCGTTGCGGCGAACGGGACTGGCGGCGCTGTGGGGACGGTGAGCGGCTGAAGCGGGGCGTTGAGACGTCGGTGGTGGGGCTTGACGGGTTCAAGGGTCGCGAGAAAGAGCTTGAGTCTGGAGCGTCGGGGCGATAATGTGGGGCCGAGTAACGGGTCCGCTGGGAGGAATACCATCGACTACGGCAATGACGGGCGATGTGGCCGACACGGGAACAGTTGAAACAGATGGGCCTGTCGTCAGGTGTACGCCACTCGGAGGGGTTGCGCGGTCGAGGAGCGGTGTAAACAGGCCGGACAGGGTAGAGAGGAGGGACTTCAGGTACTTGGGAGGGATGAAGAGCGGCGACAGAGCTTAAGCCTAAGTTAGCAATTTCCTGTCGCACGACGGCTTGAATAAGTGGAAGGGACAGGGGCTGGTTGGCTACGGGTGTTGCTAAGGAAGCCGGAGCAATGGCTTCAAGCTCACGGCGTACAATACGGGTCACGTTCTCAGGTGAGGTCGGCTGGTTCCGAGAACAAAGATCTTGGCACGACGAAGACGCAGCCGTGTTGGGCAGGCGTGCGATATGCTGGGTTATCCGTCGGCTTTTGGCGTCCTCGAAGCGGCGGCATTCCTTTATGATGTCTGCAATCTTGTCAAAGTTTTTGTAAACGAGCAGATTGAATGCGTCGTCTGCGATGCCCTTGAGCACATGGCCCACTTTGTCAGCCTCGCTCATCTCTGTATCCACGGTGTAGCAAAGAGCCAACACATCCTGAATATAAGAGACGTAGGACTCCGTGGATGACTGGGCGCGACTTGCGAGATCTCGTTTTGCGGCAAGCTGCCGGCCGAGTGGTTTGCCGAAAAGGTCGATAAGTTTCTGCTTACAGTCATCCCAACTGGTCAATGTCTCTTCGTTGGTATCGTACCACTTGAGCGCCGTGCCCTTAAGGTAAAAAACGATGTTCGCAAGCATGAAAGTTTGGTCCCACCGGTTGTTAGCGCTGCACCGTTCATACTTGCGAAGCCAAGTCTCGACGTCAGCGTCGTCGTCCCCAGAGAAGGGTCCAGGATCACGAGGGTGAGTGAGGACGACGGAGGACACCGATGCTGCCGTATCTGGAGGAGTTGTTTCCGTCATTGTCGGCCGTGGAAGGTAGCGGCGGCGTGACTGCGTCGTAACAATATCATACGAAGTTCATGAGTGCACAAATTTCAGAATGAAAATGAGTGAAACTGAGTGTGAAAACAAGTATGCAAACTCTGTTTTCTTTGTTTTCATACTGGGAGTCCATGCTTGCAGAGCTTGTACGATTGTAATATGCTAATAGCCATGTGGATTAACGTTGTCATGCCTGTTGCACCAATTGCAAATCAAAGGCGTCTTTTTCCTATCTCTGAGGTTGAATATTTTCTCTGCTTGGTGATGGCACGCTATATATGTGAAGGAGCAACAGCCTTTATTGCTCGTTGCATCACTCCTATCACTTATGGTCGACCTATGCTCCTTTTTGCTCTCATTAAAGCTCTCTCTCTCACTCTCCTATCACTTTTGAGTGTAAATAACGCCACGTGTTACCACAGTTGAGTTGCCTGCCTTCGCTTCTATAGGCAATCGGGATATTTTGAAAAAATAAACACTTCACTAATGTTGTACAGAAAGCTGACAAGGGCCGGTAATGAGAAAAAAAAGTGGTTCTAATGTTTGGTGCTACTTTAGGCACAGCTACTTACATATGTTGCTTATTTTGGTTTTTCATTTTTGCTGCACTTTACCATAAGGTGCCATGGGTACGCACAATATAGCACTCTTAACATGCATACCGCTCCTCTTTCGCATAACGTTTGCAATACTTAAACAAAATAACACGTTACCAATCAGGATGTTAAGTACATCTAAGCTCTCATGAGGCATGTGCAGCTCTCGTGTTCCCTTACTCAGCCTAAGGTAGTTGTGGAGGGCAACAGCAGCAAGAACAAGGCACCTGCTCGTCGAGGACTGTGCCGTAACGGTGCCCTGGACATTTGCCATGAGTTGGCGAGCACGCTAAAGGCATTCTCCGGTGTGCGTCTAGGCCTGGACCACCTGTAATGAAGAAAGTAATAACATCATATTGGTTTGTCATCTCGGCTTCTGGGAGTGATGTGTGTGTACTCTTTTTGCTGAAGCAAAAAAAATGGTGAGAAAAAATTTGGCTGCAAAGCTGTGCTTAGCTCACGAGCTAGCATGTGTTGTGAAGACTTTCCAACATTTTATCATTGTCGGATACAGTTTAAATGCATATGACCAAATAAAGCAGAAAATCGGCAACGCCCTGCATTAGTACTTGGTGTTCTGTCTGCAATTTCCCCTTCAGAGCACAGCCACACAAATACAGTTGTTAGCCTTACTGCCTTTACGCCACCATGCTGCACTTCAATTCTTCATTCAACATACACTGGAGAACAAGAACAAAAATACATGCAAGAAATGGGAACTGATCTTTAGTAGTATGCAAAACGGTTCCTACCTGTAGTTGAAGATTCCCTTCTCAAGCTGCGGCTGTACCACAGGATAAGGCCTCATTAAATATGACTTTAGACCAAAGCCTTCATCCCCCCAATCACATACGGTGCTGATGTGAATGAGTGTGGGTGGTGGCAGGAACTTCACGTCGTGCTCAATTTTCTTGCGCAGCTTTGTGGGCAACCACACCCCACTATCATTTAACCGTCCGTTTTCCCCGCATCTAAAAAGATGAAGTTCAGATCCGCATCAACAAGGGCCATCAGCACAATACTGCATGAGCCCTTGTATTTGCTGAACGGTGCTCCACTTTTAGGTGGCTGACGTATGACGATACGTTTGCCATATTTGCCATATGTTTGCCAATGCAATTTGGCAATTGTCACAACTCCAGGAAGCCACGAGCTACTCTTCATGTGTTTCTGGAGTCTGTAGAAAAATATAATTGGCAATATAAATGAAACAATACAATGATACGAAAAATGTGCACATTGGCAGTTGTCAATGGGCCTACCGCACTGTACACATACCGCTTTAATGCATACTAGTTTGCGCAACTTAGGATAACCTGCCAATATGTAGTCTGTCATGTGCAAAAATTTAGGCATGCGAATAATGCCTGTATAAAATATGTTCTGATTATGAACGAACTCTGACAGCCCACAGCCGGTGTAGAGAATTTCAAGTACTGTTTGTTTTATTGCGCAAAGCTTGTACCATAGAGCTATGTACGGCCATATCACAATGTCCAGTGCCATTTAAGGTCCTTACACTGCCATCATGAACTCATCTCCCTGTTGTGAATTAGATATACACCACAGCCATAACGCAAAAGAAATGTCAGATATTTATGCGCCTTCACAACCTCTGGGGCCAGAACGTGCTACAGGGCATTGCACACTTCAAAGAGTATGCGCGAAATGGTATTGTGGTCGACATAAAATACATAATGCAGGGACATCTGGCTGTCTCCTGTACAAGTAAACACATCTTTGAGTCCTGTGCGACTTATGACTTCTTGCAGCAAAGCACTACACATTTGGGATCTAGAAAAGATACTACAAACTTTGCGCTGAATTATTTTCCTCATGGTTACGTCCTGTATGCTTAAACACAGCTTATTTGATGGTCAATTTTATCTGCCTTTGTGAATTTCATTGTAATATGAGTTACCAAGCCAGAATTATGCGGAGGTCAGAGACAATGATTGATTTTTGTTATGTTATCGAATAACATTGCAGATCAAAGCTGCTTACTGCCGGCGACATGGCGCGGGAAAGTCATACGTGCACACTCACCAGTTGAAAGGTGTCGCCGCTCCCCTGCCTGAATGGCCTTTCGAAAGGAGGTGTCCACTTTTCGTAAGTGGTGTCGGATTTTCGCGAGGATATTATAGAATGCACTGGTGTCCATGCGAATGCATCTTCGGTATGCCTCGCTGTCCTCCAGTGCCAGTTCGCGCATCAAATTCTCGTAGGCGCCTTGTTGCTTACGTTGTAACAGCCACGGCTGCACCTAGCTTCCACTCGGCTTTTTCTTTGGCAGCTCTGTCGCTTCTAAAAGCAGCCCGGCTGCTGCAGCAGTGGCCGCTGCTTGAACATAGTCCGTTGTGCGCATATGACCGCGACTGCCGCCCGCCGCTCGGCAGTTTTGGAGATCGCCGGGATGCAAAATACGCCGCCGAGACTAGGGGCAGGCTTCCGTTGGCGTGTGGTCGGCGTTATTAGACAACTTTAGCATAACGTGTACCGTGTTACCTTACCGGTGCCGGAGTACCGGGAGCCCGCGCGCAGCCAATGCGCATGCGCAAATCGCCTTGACGGCACCAGATGGCGCCAGGTACCCAGGAGCTGCGCGCGAGCATGCAGCATCGGGACCAATCAGCGCACGCTCACCGGCGGTGGGCGGGCTCGCGGTACTCCGGTAACGGTAACATGGTACACGGTATGCTAAATATGCCTTATTAGACACCTTCAGCATACAGTGAAGAAAATACCTTTACTATACCGTGTACCGTGTCCCCGTTACCGGAGCACTGCTGAACACGCGCTGATTGGTCCCCATGCTGCAGGCGCGCGCGCAACTGCCGGGTACGTGTGGCCATCTGGCGCTGTCAAGGCGATTTGTGCACGCGCGTTGGCTGCGCGCTCGCTCCCGGTACTACGGCACCGGTAAAGGTAGCACGTTACACGGTATGCTAAATGTGTCTATTGTCGCCCTCGTGTGACTCGCGGATCGGCCGATGGCTGCCGACTCGCCGACGCGACGCCGATTCACTCATCGGGCGAAGATCGGTGGTCGGTCTGCGGCTGCGCAGCGTGGCAGAGGCGCCGACAGCGCGAAAATCGTCGCCGACAAACATCGGACGACCGAAATCGGGCGATCGTCTGACTAATGTGAACGAGCCATCTCCGTGAGAATGGTGGCGCAAAAAGTGTTTAAAATGGTGAAATGGATGTGATAAACACAATTTTGTGGCGCATAAGTTTAATATAAAAAACTTCGCCAACTGTGCAAGTCTAATGCGTCCTAGGTAGGGTTACCGCAAGAGTATCTAAGAATTAGAAATAGACTGACATCCAAATTAGGCATAAAGAACCAACAATTTACTTAACTGAATTCTGATATACTATGGTAGGCAAATCAAAACACGGGCCTCCTTAGAGATCTGAGGCGAAAAGAATGGTTGGTTGGTTAGTTGGTTATTGGGGTTTACGTCCCAAAGCAACTCAGACTATGAGGAACGCCGTAGTGATGGGCTCCGGAAATTTCGACCACCTGGGGTTCTTTAACGTGCACTGACATCGCACAGCACACAGGACTTTAGAATTTCGCCTCCATCAAAATTCGGCCGCCCCAGCCGGGATCGAACCCGCGTCTTTCGGTCAACAGCTGGACGCCGTAACCACTGAGCCACCATGACGGGGCGTGAAAACCATAATTAACTGAAATTTACCCTGCTGAAAAAAGTTCTATGATGCAATAAACTGATCCAGTTTATTTTTTATTTATTGTATTTTATTTATTTCAATACCCTAAAGGCCCAATGCGGGCATTACATAGGGGGGGATTCATCAAAGAAAACAACAGATATAAAACACAGAATACAAACGGCTGAAAACATAACTAAACAAGTTAAGAAGGCAGGTACAAGTTAATAAGAGGAACAAAAAAAAAGGCTAATATGAGGTATTTGAAAAAAATTCACATGTAGCAAACCGCGCAAAAAATCAAGAAAAATCCCGGCTTCGAAAGTTACTAAACACAGCATCTAACATTTTGCGGAACGTTACGGCCAGCACACACACACACTAGAGCAACCAAGAAAAAACAAAAAAAAACATAAGGAGTGAATCACACAGTGAAAAAAAAAGAACGCACATCAACATATGTTAGAATTTTCTAAATAGGATCAAAGAGCTGTTTGAAATGAGGATGTTTGAGCGATAGTCGCAATGCTAGAAGGAAGCGAATTCCACTCTTCGATAGACAAGACCAATGGTGAGTATTTGTATCGTTCTGTCCGAGCGAAAATAGGTTTAATCTTCTGCATGTGATCTACACGAGCCGATGTGTGCAATGCCGGGAGAAGATGAGAGCTTGAAAATGGTGTGTTTCTGTGGTAGATAGTATGGAAAAAGGATAAACGGCTGAATTTTCTGCGCATGACCAGAGGCGAGAGATGCAGCGATAGTTTCAGTGCTGTTACACTTTGATACCGAGAGTAACGGGAAAGGATGAAATGAGCAGCTTTGTTTTGAATAGATTCCAACATGTTGATAAGATAGACGTGATGAGGGTTCCAGATCACCGACGCGTACTCTATCGCACGCCTGATCAGCATGTTGAATGCGTGTAGTTTTGTGTCTTGGTTGGCTTGGTGCAGTCGGCGTTTAAGAAGACCAAGTTTTTTTAAAGGGACACTGAGGAGAGCTCTATTAATATTTTTTTTATAGCAAAATCCGATAGTTCGGCATTTCATGGCTTTGTTGCCACTTGGCCGGCAGCGAAAGATGCATTTATTTCTAAGAAATTTGGATTCGAAGTTGAAATAGTTTTTCCCGCCACTCTGATTCAAACTTGGGATTCTGCTATGACGACACAGAACTAAGTGACGTGAAACATGACATTCACATGACGTAACGCAGACTCCGTGATTTCTGGCGGCCAGCAGTGCGGCCCAGCAGCAGCCGAAAAGAAAGCTACCGCCGGCCGCACGTTGAAGGCATCTATCGGCTATTGCGGCCGTCGCTTCGTTTACATTTGCACCGGCGTTTTACCAGCGTTAGAATGGATCCCGTTCTCGAAGTCGTCAACGAAGTTCTCGCAAATAGACGCCTTTAGCATACCGTGTACCTTGTTACCGTTAGCGGGAGCCCCCATACCGCTGAGAGCAAGCGCTGATTGGTCCCGGCGCTGCAGGAGCGCACGTAGCTATCGGGTACGTGGCGCCATCTGGCGACGTCAAGGAGATTTGCGCATGCATTTGCTGCGCCTCAGTGATTCGTAGCTTCTCGTGTCCTAGTGTTGCTAGAACTATTGGTTCTAGCAACACTGTTTTGTCCTATGACGCCATGAAGCTTGTACTTGCGAGTTTGGCCTGTGGCGGCGATACCTGTATTTTGGTTCTTGCTTTTTTCTATGTTACAGGAGCTTTGTTAGTATGAATGGCGTTTTTGTAATCAGGAGCTGGTATTCTGTCGATGCAAGTCAACTTCAATTTCTCCTCAGGGTCCCTTTAAGGCTTTGTTAGTGATTTGTTCAATATGAGTGCTCCAGGATAAATTAGAGTTAAAATTTACACCGAGGTATTTTACCGACGCTGCAGTTTCAATGGTAGTATTATTAACTGAGTAGGCATTAGGGCTCATGGTGGCAACAGAAGTAAACTTGAGGTGTTTAGTTTTATCGGCGTTAATTACCATTTGCCACCTGCCGCACCAATTAGTTAGCTCATCAAGATCAGTCTGGAGAGCAACGATGTCGCGAGGGCTAGATATTACTCGGTAAATTACACAGTCATCTGCAAATAATCGTATTTTGATGTTATGTTCGACGCGATGTCATTAATATATATTAAGAAAAGCAGTGGACCCAGCACCGAACCCTGAGGTACTCCTGAAGCAACACCTGTACGCCTTGATAAGAAGCTCCCTAATTTAACCGACTGAAAGCGGTTTGTTAGAAATGCGTTAATCCACTGCGTAGTATGTTGATCCAGCTGCAAGTTGCGTATTTTTATCATCAGACGGTTATGAGGCACGCGATCGAAGGCTTTAGAGAAATCAATAAAGATGGAGTCAATGTAGAGGGAAGAATCGATTGCTTGATGAAGGTCCGTTATTAGCTCAAATAACTTTGTCTGGCACGATAAATGTTTGCGGAAGCCATGCTGGTTGTTGTGAAGCAAGTTGTTCTGGTTAAGATGAGTCATAATATTTGTGTATATTATGTGTTCGAATACCTTGCAACATATAGAGGTTAATGAAATTGGCCTGTAATTATTAGGAACGGATCTGTCTCCAGATTTAAATACCGGGATTACATAAGCGGACCTCCAATCTTCTGGCACACATGTTGTATCGAGTGACTGTTGGAAAATGAGTGATAGCAGGAAAGCTGTGTGCTGGCAGGTTATTTTTAACAGCTTCGCGTTGATACCATCGGGTCCTGGGCTAGTGTGGTGGGTTAGGCGGTCAATTGCACGAGCCACACCAAGCGCAGATATGTGAACGGGTGAAAAAGGAATCTGGATATTGGCCTCAGGAAGCTGCAGTGGATTGCGAATGGGCAATTCATCTGTAAAAACTTGTGAGAAGTGGCTGTTAAATTGTTCTGCACATTTTTCTATAGGTAGAGTGCTGCCGTCTACACCCAAAAGAACAGGAACCGTACTAGCGCTTTTAGGATTAACAGTGTTTCAAAATTTCCTAGGGTCTGTTGTTATCAAACTAGGAAGTGTAAAATTAAAATATTTGTTTTTGGCTTCCGAAATTTGTTTTTCAGCTATTTTAGAAATCCTTTTGTAGTTTTCCCAGTCTGAATTTTCCTTTGTTCGAACGGCTTTCCTAAATGCTCTTTTCTTCCTATTTAGTGCCCTGTTGACATCTGTGGTAAACCAAGGGTCGTTAGTACGTGTGCTTATCATTCGTTTTGGCACACCGGAATCTTCAACTTCTTTTAGCTTGTCACGAAACAACTTCCAATTTTCACTGACCGTGCGATTATGAAAATTGGCCTGAAAACTATTTGTGAAAGTTTCCAGCAACAGGTTCATTTTTTCAACGTCCGCGCGTGCGTAATTGTAGATAAGCTTTTTCATTTTTGTTTTGTCGCTCCGTGGAAGAGAAAGGAAACAGTGCACAACTTTGTGGTCACTTAATTCTTCCAAGACGTGGATCTCTGAGAGCTCAGGATGGGTTGTTAAGATGAGGTCCAGGATATGCTTACCGCGAGTGGGCTCGTGAACAATTTGGGTGAGCTGGCGATATTGAAGTAAGTGAAGGAAGTTAATGTTGTCCTGTCGGTAATTATTGGAGTCAACGGTTAGCGTCGTCCAGTTAATCGCAGGAAAGTTAAAGTCACCTGCTAAAAATAGGAGGCAATTCGGGTGCTTTACAAGGATCTGCTCGATAGCGTCGTTTAAGAGTTCAATGAATTCAGGTTGGCTACTTGGTGGTCTATAACAGGCGCCTATAATGCAAAGCATATGGCCAAGTTGAGCGGAAACCCAGACTATTTCTAAGGGTGAGTCGATAGGGATAAGAGATGCATGGAAGTCTTCGTTAATCGCGATCAGCACTCCTCCTCCTCGTCGAGAATCAGCCCTATCTTTCCTAAATAATACGAACGGTGATGGAAGCGCGATGTCATGACATGAAACGTCTTCTGTTAGCCACGTTTCCGTACCCACGATGATATCAGCAGAGCAGGTATGTGTAATAGCTTTAAGTGCATCTACTTTGTTGTGTATGCTGCGGAAGTTTGCCAAGACCAATGAGATTGGTTTGGTTTTGACACGGTTGATTTTCTTTGCGGTAGACTGTCAATTCTCGGGGGGCATATGCCTTGAAGGAAGTTTATTCACGCTGTCTGTTGCAGAATCATACCGGTAAACACCATTTTTCATGTGAAGTTTGTCAAATCTTACGGAATAACGCTCGTTTTCTTTGATATTTGCTTTGGCGAAGTCGCGCAGCTTTTTTCGTGCATGAAGAACTTTTGGGGAGAAATTTTCGTCTAGCCAAACTTTTGGTTCCGTGAGATCTTTTAATTTATGTGCATTTCGAAATGCTTCAAGTTTAGATTTAAAGTTCAGGAACTTAACTATGATTGGTCGAGCTTGATCAGAACGCGGCTGGCCAAGGCGATGGGCACGTTCGATGTCACCGCACTGTATCTCGAGATGCTCGCTAAAGAAGTCCTTAACTATTTTTTCTGTTTCTGCATAGCCTTCGTGTTCTTCTTCAGCGAGTCCTGTAATAATCAAGTTGTTCCGTCTCATTCTTGTGTTCATATCCTCGACTACACCTGTAAGTTCATCGTTTGTTTTGCGTATGTTTGTCTTGACGTCTTCTACAGAAGAAGACACGGTGTCGATGTTGTTCTTCATATCAAGTACAGCGGACATATTTTTCTCTATTGCAGCAACACGGTCCTGGATGTTGTTTATGTCCTGTTTGATTTCGTTTAGCGTTTCTGTCGTTTCAGCATGGCATTCGTTTAGTAGTGCGAGCACATCATCAACCTTTGGTCCGGGGTTTGCTTCGACATCACCCGCACAAAGCAAAAGTAGGGACAGGCATGTAGAAAGCAGGAATGAAGTGGGTCTCGGGCAAAGTTCACGGACTAGTCCCGCCCCTGGTCTAAATCGATAGTCATGTTCGCACACATGCACGCGACAGGAAGAAAATGAGTCGATGCGAGCGCGATACGTGAACAAATCCGCACCCATTTAAACACAGCAATTGGGATCAGCGGCCACAGGAATATGCTAAAAATTGAGCAGTAAGTAAAAAGGCCTACTCTGAAAGCAGAAAGCACAAGTCACCGATATGCTCTTGTGGCCGCGAATCCCAGAAATGCGAAGGCGGAAGGTGGCTTTATAGGCGTCCCTGGCGATGAATCTGCTCCAGGTGGCGTTGTCTCCATCGATGACGTCACAGGATGAGTCTCGTTCCGCGGTGTCACGCAACGGAGACACCAGATGACAGGTAAGGCTTTCGATGATACGATGGGTCGATGGCGAGAAGCTTGCACGGTGCCCAGTCTTGGTAAGCGTGCGGCAGGAGACGAGTATCTAGAAAGCAGGGAGCACAAGTCACCGATATGCTCTTGTGGCCGCGAATCCCATACAAATATCATAGACTTATCATAAAAATCATAGAAAATTATCATTCAATGTCATACATTTCTGTAAAATCATCCAGTCATCATAGAGATATCATAGAAAATCATACGAATTGTATGATATCTCATATAGATTGTATGATATTCTATGATGAATGATCTATGAGGTTATTGCATCATAGAAATTTTTTTCAGCAGGGTAATCAATGAATTATCCTTTACCCTTGGCATTGAACGCAGTCAATCAGCAGAGGGCTCGTTCAGTGACGATTTCATCACATCAGTGAAATACGTGGTGCAGTCCCAGAGTCTTCCGCTCTCTCTAACTGCAGAAATTTGCCAAAGTTTACTTTTTTTACCGACCGCCGACATTAAGCGATGGATAATATAAATGCTCTTTCAAAAAAAAAATTATCGTAGATATGATAAGATCAGATTCCGTTTTTAAAGAACTGCTGGCAACTAAAACTATGTTTTTGCATATTCTGAATGGTTCTTTTTTAAACAGGATGAACACCACTACGGAGGATATGTTTTTGCTTATTCTCAATGGTTGTTTTTTGAAAAGGATGGATACCACAAAGGAGGAACATGACGGAAGCGAACAGGCACCTCCTTCAATTCTCTTGTCAACAGAATGCAGGAAGGTATTTATGTTAAGACCCATGCATAGGTCATAGCCCTTCACTACGGCATCTCTCATAGCCTCAGTCGCTTTGGGACGTTAAACCCCAATAAACCAACCAACCAACCAACCAGAGAAAAATGTCTATAAAAAATACACAATCGACAATTCGCCATGTAGGCGGCCATTCGATTTTTTTTTTTTTTGAATGAAGGAAACTGTACATGGCTCTGTTCTGTATGGTGGCTTTGTCTGATGGATTGATGGAGTGGGTACCACAGAATATTGCCTCTGATACGGTAATCTCTAGATCCTATTGAAGACAGCTGCAGAATGATTAGCATGTGTATAATAGAAACGTTCTTTGTCCTCGAATATTTAGACTAATTATTTTTCCTCCTTCGACGCGATCGGCCACTGTATATTGCTCAAGCACTATAAAGATATGCTCGCGTGGCCGTCACCAAATGTTTTTCGATAAGCACCTTCAAATAGTAATCATGTAGCGACAGTGAGATATTAGTTCAGCGATATCAAACCCGTAGCATTGCTCACCATAGGTTTCACTTTTAAGACCTTTCATGCCTATTATTGAAGAGAATATTTTAGAAGATCTGGCAGTGAATGCTGATCTAAATGGCATTCCTTGTTTCGCGTAAGTCCTAGACAACCGACGATATCATGTAAATGGCCATTGAGTAAGTGTGTGATTAGTTGCCAAGTAATGTACATGCCACGCATCTAATCACAGTCTTTGTAACGTGTATATCTGTAGAGGGTGAAATTTATTGCGTTTTCAGTCGTCAGCTTCTAGTTGAGACAAAAACAGAGCCTGTTTTAAGGCATGGCATCACTGAGGAGGGGACGTTTGCGTTGGCAGGAATACGTCACATCGATATACTGCTACACAGATTCATTGCAAATATTTTGAATTAAACATGCATTAAGGGCCTACATAGCACCAAAAAGATACTTGCAGCTGACGTGTACTTTGTGGTTCATTTATGAAAAAGTAATTTGCTGAACAGACTTTTCCAGGATATACCAGGTGTCCCAGCTAAATGGAAGCAAGCTTTTAAAGAACACGAGGTGTCCTAGCCGTCTGAAACCAAATGAGGGTTGTTTAGAGTCGCGTGACCTAGTCTCTAGTATTTTTTCGTTCTTCAAGGCTTACTAATTAGTCAAGCTTAATTAACTACCTTTTTAATTATTGACTTGAGGAGCAAAATGTAAATGAAAAAGTTGTAGATCGCTTTGAGAAACAGCTTACTGAGACATTTGCAGCAAAGTAATATTTACGTAAAGTTGTTTTTTTACCGACCTTTAACCATAACCCGCACAATAAGAAAAAGCTTCCACGTGACAACTGTGCCACTTCAACGTCCCAAGACGCACCTTAAAGAATGAAATCCGTTTTTTCTGAAGTCCTCGCCTCGATGAGACTTTGGGTGCACATTGGGGCAGAGAAGTCAGCGAGTAGATGGTCACGTGACAACTTTCTTTTAAGGCCAATAATAAGGCTACGTAAATCGTAACTTGACGGAATCAGCACTACTAGCGGTTTTTAGGGTGATCTAAGACTTTTGCATTGACACTTTCTTCCTGAAGTCAGTAATTAAAAAGTGAGCTAATTAAACTTAACTAATTTAATAGCTTTGAAGAGCGAAAAAAATACTCAGGACACGCGACTATGAACAACCCTGAGTTGGTTTCGCTGGACTAGGACACTTCGCCTTTTTTAAAAGTTTGGTTACATTTACCTGGGACACCCGGTATAACCATCTCCAAAACTAGCCCAAAGGACTAAGAAAAACAAAACCGCTCATGCGCCCCAAGATATCTGTAGATTATAAAAAATGGTGCCGAATCCCCTATATTCTTTCATTTAAACCAGCGTCCTATTGAAATATAGCGATTTTGTTTAATAAATGAGGTCAGAACTAAATAATAAGCAGGAATAAATAGGTCTAGAATGCCTTAAATGCGTCACTGATATCATGTTGACCCTCTCGTTGACTCACCTGATAATTCGCCTCAATACTACTTATTTTGAGTACATCTCGGAATAAAGTTTTTCTTAGTGGTCTTCTTTCTACTTCATCCATGGTTTTCGCTGTTATCCTTTTTGTCAGGTTACAGCTACCGCGCAGCAGCATTCTCGTAAAGCTTGTATCTGTAGTTTAAAAACCGCGTCTTGTCATACGCTTGAAAATGCCGTCAACGGTCACCTGTAAGGTACTTGAGAGCAGGTTCAACGTAAAGGCGGGATATATGCCGAGGAAGCTAGAGAAGGCCACCCGAAGGTTGCGGACGCAACAGCCGGTTCTAGGCTGACCACGACGGCGCTCAAGCAGCCCCCATTCGCACACGTTGCTGTGAAGAAATTGTGTTCATCGATCATCATCATCAGCCTGACTACGAACACTGCAGGGCAAAGGCCTCTCCCATGTCTCTCCAATCAACTCTGTGCTTTGCGAACTGCGGCCGCCGCATCCCCGAAAACCTCTAAATTTCATCCCTCCCTGCCTCCCCTGCTACACTTGCCCTCTCCCGGAATATACTCAGTCACGCTTAAGGACAAGCTGTTACCTTGCCTTCTCATTACATACCGAGCCCAAGACCATTTCTTCCTCTTCATACCGGCTAGGATGTCATTAAAGCGCGTTCGCTCCCTTACTCACTCTGCCCGCTTCCGGTCTCGTAACGCCCATTAGCTAAACTGTTATATGCGTGCTTACGTGCATGCATATGCTTTTTTAGGTTTTTTTTAGTTACAGAAACTTGCTCTAGTGCTGCTCACAGGAGAGTAAACCATGAGAACTAAGCATATCACACAGGTGAAAGAACTAGGGAACTCAATTAAGTACACGTGTGTACACGTGAAAGTGGAAGAACAACAAAAAAAAACGGTGGACTTACTTGGTATCGGGTCGTAGCAAGCGAAGCTATTGTGCGTTACCAGTGCCGCCACTGAGAACAGTACCCCAAGATTTACTTTCAGGAACAAGGATATGCGGGGATGTTTTTCCATTCCTGTCATGATGCAATAAAAATGTTCCTGTTTGGAACGGAACAGCGCAACACACATCGGTAATGTGCCGCGACTGCAGTCAAGATACACGTCATTGGGAACCGCATTGCCCTCTAAAAAAAACACGTTTTCTATGTTCGTGGAAAACGTTGGTAATTTTCACTTGGTTGAATAAATTTTACTGAACCGTAGCCGTGCTTAGTTACACTTCCACAAAAATATATTGTTTTCGACTCAGACTTGCTGAGAAATAAGTCCCCACCGCAAAGAGCAGCCCCCATTTAAGTAACAATCAGATTCTTCATTGACATAGTTGAAAGACAGCTCCTAAACATGCTGCATTAGTCACAAAATGCAGTCCATTGTTTCTTACTCATTTAAATTTTGCCTTCTTTCAAGGGGACATCCAATTTCTCAGCCTTACGGCGTACTTGTGCTCAAAGATTTCATCTGCCTCAAAGAAAGAAAGTGTCTACTTTACTCCGCTTTCATTTTCAGCCTCCTGCGGTAGAGCTGTTGTTGTAGTATATCAAATCCTTGACCCAGTGCTCGTTCTCACCGGACACTGACTGACCATTCTACTTCCGCTCGAAGAGCGGGCAATCACCCACGACCTATTTGAGCTCAGCCATGCAATTCCCCCTACCCAAACCACATCCCAATATTACTGAAACGTTAAAAGGTTTTGCTCTTGCTTCGGCGTTGCCTACAAAGTAGGGTGACTACCAAACCTCTGCTTGCACAGAACACGAAAACGGGTACATACTTGGTGAATTGTGACGCAAGTTTGCCTCGTACTAAAGCAGCAACGTTCTCCTTCGGTCTCTAGGAAAAAGGCAGGCTTTATCTCAGAGATGACCACTTTCTCATCGAGAATACCTCTCACTCACCATCTTTTACAGGATTAAGCTCCCTCTAAACGCTTCATTATCTTGCCACAGGCAGTGACAGTCTATCAGTTGCACAGCTACACATTCCCAACACTATCGCTGCTATTGTATGACTACTCCTTTCGCCTAACGCAGTTTCCGTACAATGGACAACATCATTAAACTTCCGATATATTCTTTTCCCGTTTACCTATTTTTGACAACCCGCTCCAATTTGGTAGGACAAGCGGCTGACACACTCGGCAGAAACTTATCAGATTTTTATAGGGCAACTGAAAATTTTAAAATGAAAGGTTTATGGTTTATGTTTTAAAGGGTTTAACGTCCCAAAGCGCCTAAGGCTATGAGAGACGCCGTAGTGGAGGGCTCCGGAAAGTTCGACCACCCGGGGTTCTTTAACGTGCACTGACATCGCACTGTACACGGGCCTCTAGAATTTCTCCTCCAAAGAAATTCAACCGCCGCGGCCGGGATCGAACCCGCGTCTTTCGGGTCAGCAGCCGGCGCACCATAACCACTCAGCCACTGCGGCATTTACTACCTTGCTTGTGAACAAACCAGCGCAAAAAAACACAACGGACAAGTGTGGTACGCCCCCCTGACATGGCTGTATATATACGTTGCATCCGTACTTCGAAAATAAAGTTGTAAGTTCAGCGCTCCTGTGCGTCGTGTTCCGCCTTTGTCTTATCCGTTGTGTTTTTTTGCGCTGGTTTGTTCATAAGCATATCCTACCAACTAGCCCAACAAGTGTTGCATTTACTACCACCATTTCATTATCAGGTTTTTCTCACTTTTAGCTAAAGATTGCAATAACAAATTTTAGAATTTTGCTGTTCTTGAGGCTGTCCTAATTTAGCATTGCTCTTACCTGCTAGAAAGTGGCGATTCGATCTTTCTTGGGAAAGAAATTTATGCGCGAGTTTGGCCCTCTACTAGACCACTGCTCGAACGCTCCGTCGAAACGAAAATTTGGAAATATGTGAGCGTGAGCTTCGAAACACTTCGGTGTGTATCACATCTCCGGCGCTATTTTCCCTGCAACAGAAGCAGTCTGAGACGGAGGGCCAGACGTTGCTATTGCAAACAGCGCGCTACTCTTGAAAAGCCATTAACAAAACGCATTTCAGCGCGTCCAGCCCCTTGATGAAAAAACGGCATCATTTATCATTGATCTCGGCGCGAAAAAAAAAGGAGTTTTGGCGCCCCTCTTCTAACTCACTGGTCAGTGATTGGAACGGTGAAATATTCCCCTGCTTTACTCAATGCTCTTTAATTGGAGGCCGCATTTAGCATCACTCAATACACACTTTCTTCAGCGAGGTTTGTTTTTAAAGTGGTTCAGGGTCTTTTTGATGGCATCACAATGATTTATTTGGGAGGTTAATAATGGACTCGCCAACCGGTGAGGAGTGTGAAAATTCAAGGGTAACATTTCGTATTTTTGGCTCCCATTAGAAAAAACGGACACAGCAGAAAAACAAGGGTGAAACAGGATCGTAGATTGCAAAAAATATACAACGCAACAGTGGTTCGTTTCGCGACACTCGGGTCAAGGGTAGCAGCAGTGAGACAGCCGTGCCCAAGTGTCTTGGGCGCCAGTCTCGGCTGCGGGAGGCGGTTGATTTGAAACACAGCGGCGGACACCCACCGGTAAAAATAGGTACAGGCGTTTCTCTGCCTGGCGCTCAGCTTTGTTCGGGGGTGTGCGCTTGAAAGAAGTTTCGGGAAACCCGCTGCGTTCCTCGCAGGCCAAGCCCATTTTCGAACGACATTGCAGCCTGCTAAAGGTGGTAACCTTCGGCCAACCTGCGCGAACGCAAGCAAAGCCTCGATCGCTGTCACTGAGCGCTCACACACCCTAGCACAAAGCAGGCCTTCCAAACTGCTGAGAAGGTAATGACAGCAGCGTCAGCGGTCCAGCTCGCCTCAATTCCACGGTGCCTGCGCGACGACGCCTCCTCTTTCGCGTGACGCACGCAACGTCGCCTGTAGTTCTCAGACAGAACGCCCAACTCTCGCGAATCCTTGATCAGCTGACAGAAAGCAGCATCCACAATAGTCATGAAAAGGGCCACAGGTGTGTTTGATAGCATGAGGCGGGTTTAACATGTTTGACAACGGAATGAAATCACTGATACGTCAACGCAGCGGTTTTGAGGTAACTAGCCGCGCAGAGGATGGAACCCAGCGCCTCCCGAATACGAGGTGGATGCTCTTCCCCGAGGCCACCGATTAACTCTTGGACCTAACCGCTGCGCTGACGGGTCAGTGATTCTTTCCGCCGTGAAAAACCTCAAATACACCTAGTGGGGTACAGCCCAGTTGTGGCTCTTCTTTTTAAGACTCCTGCTGATGCTACTGTGCCCCAGTCCATTAAGGTTTAGCGTGATTTGTGCGTTCTGTCTCAGAACAGCAGGCGATAGTCTGTGCGTCTCGCGAGAGGGAAGGCGTAATCGCGGACACACCGTGCTGGTGAGGGGAGTTGGACGGCTGGCGCTGTGGTCGTCACCTTCTCTGCAGTTGCGGAGGGTCTGATTTGTCATCGCGGAGGAGGAAAGGCCATTGCGCTAGGGTGTGCGCGCACCCAGTGACAGCGCATCGAGGCTCTTTTTACGTGCGACACACGTTGGCCGAAGGATACCACCTTTAGCAGGCTGCTAGATCAACTAGGCGTGGCCCCCGAGGGGCGCAGAGGTATTTATGAAGCTTTTCCCAAGCCAACACTCTTGAAGAAAGCCGGGCGGCAGGCCAGGGGACGCTTGTAATTATGGTAATTGGTTTGCGTCAGGCGGTGGGCTTCTAACAAACCGCTTCCACAAACCTAAACGGGAGTCCAAGTCACTGCGCCACGGCTCCGGTCCGTGGCTGAGTAATGGAAATGCGTCGGAGGAAAGTCTTATCTTCTTTCTCACGACACTAATGACAGCACTCCAGTAGCTGCTCTAAATTCGATCTCTCGACAGAAGCAGCAGCACACGAAGGAGCGCGTGCGCCAATCTTACAAATCGGTGATAAAATAGGGATACTCGCAGAAGCTTGCCGGTGTAAGTATCAAGCCATAGAACGCTCAAAAGCTGAAGCTCCAAGCTCGGAGAAGTTTACAGAAACCGGAGCGAGAATTCCAGCAGGGACCTTCGATTGAATTACTCTGCAGCATCTTGCTGATTAAAGGGCAACTCCGGCGATTTTTCGATGTGCATCGATTGAAATGAAATTTTAAGTCTGTATTCTTTATGATAGTCTGATGCCTCATGAAAAATTTCGCACCTGAAACCGGCGTAGTTTTTCCGCAAGCGAATTTTGAAGCCAAGCGCTCCTCGACGCGAGCGGCACCCACTGATCGAGCAACTTCCACAGGCCACCCTGTTCTGTGACGTCACTGGCGGGGCGGCGTGTCAAGCTGGTTGGGCGCGCGCTGGCGCTGGCAGTGCAGGGGAAAACTGAAAATTGGTTTTGAGGAAAAGTAAATGACGCAGCAATGGACACCCGAACCGCGACGTAAGGGAGGAGTGAAAGAAGAAAGGAAGAAAGAGGTCCGTAGTGGAGCTCTCCGGAATTATTTCGACCACCTGTGCAATTTCGCGCCATCTCAACGTGCTTGATGTGATGTGTACGCCAGAGAGATGGGTCACGGCAACTTCTGTTGTGCTGTGGGGTGCACGAATTCTTGATCTGTGACAACGGGCGTGATCTAGCGTAGGTTTCCCAGCGATAAGAACCTTCGCGATAAGTTGGTGAGAGCTGTTCGCCGTGTAAACTGGTCTCCGAGGAAGGATACCCGCTTGTGCTCGCGCCAGATTGCTATGAAGACAGCGTGTACTTCAAAGAGAGCTTTGGACTCGCTAAGGCTTCGTTCAACTGGCGCTTGAAGGCATATTCTGTGCCAACGTTATTCTAGTACAACCGTCTATCGCAGCGGCCAGCTGAACGAAGCGCGGCCGTCAAGAAGCGGTATGTTGGATTGTAGAGCTGTAGCTGGCGTGAACTCACTTCGAAAAGCTCGCCGTCGAGATAAAGCTTCGCAGAGAGGACTGTTGGTGATGCATGCCCCTGTAAGGACGTTGTGCACCGCGGCAACGTTCCGGCAGCAGATTCTTTCATCAGGCTGGGTCGGCCGGCACTGGCCACACGAACAGCTGTCGGCGGGTGCATCTCATTAACTTTCGTTCTGACGACTCTGTCACAAATGCATGCACAAGAAATGACTCAAGTAGTCACTTCTCCGAGTTCAGATCGTCTCCGTGCTGCAGGTGACGCGGCCTGTGGTGTGACCCGGCTGGCTCGCTCGGCGGTGGATCGTACCAAAAAGGCGACTCGTCCAGTCCAAAATCATCGAATGAGTCGTCTTATAAAGACTCGCTGGTCTCGGAAAAGCTGTCCTCCGCGCTTTCAGTCATGTCGACAGCGCTGCTCAGGGTAGTTGTGATATCTTCGGGGGCTTCACAGCGCGGCGAACCCGCTCGTGACGTCACAGTCAATACCGCACGAAGGCCCCTCCCCGGTTTCGGTTTTGCGGTTTCGGTTTCAAGTTTTGCGTTTTTTGCTGTTTAAAAATTATTTTACGGTTGCTTTTGAAAACCTTGTATCGTAAACATTACAGGAGGTTCCTAGAAACCCAAAACAGCCATTAACTTAAAATGGCTGAAAAATCGCCGGAGTTGCCCTTTAAGCGCCGACTTGTGTTTCTTTTTAGATGAGCTTAGATGAAAGCGGCGGCAGTGGCGATGCAGTGTAAAATAGGGACGAGCGAATGGAGCTCAGAAGAAATTTCTTGTGCTATATTGAAGAAGACCACACGTCAGTTGGGAATAACATAGCTTAAGTAGCTTTTTACTTTGTAAATTCAATTGCTGCATAACAAAAAAAAAGTTATTGCTTTTGCTGCAGTGCATCGCAGTGCTCCATTTATTTGTTGAATTCTATTCATGGTACATTTTCTTACGTCCCCGTTTAGTGAAGAATTTTTTTTTTTTTATAACGGCGCTCTGTCTACCGGGCTTGCGCTTTTCAGGAGATCAAATTTTCGGTTTGATACCCTTCCTGTGCGAGCTTAGATTGTTTCTTCCACAAATTTCTCACTTGCTTACTCCGTGTGTTTGTTGCAGGACATTTATTTTACCGCCAAGAGCCATGATATTCCTGGGGGAGTCTTACAAAAACAGCAAAGAGCTTCTAAAAAGGGCAAATGTAAGAAGTTGGGCTAGTTTGTAGGTATGCATGGTTAACGAGCGTAAAAAAGACGAAGACGAAGAGAAGAAGATGACAGCAAGACACAAGCGCTCACTCGCAAATGAATGTTTGTTGAAAAAAAAAACAGCAATATGTACACAAAAGGGCCAAAATACAAAGAAGCAAGACACTAAGGCTCAACGACGCCGCACCAGGAATCTTAATCAGGAACGGATTACGCGTGCATCAACAAGAGGTCTAAAGCAATGCAATTTTTGTCTCGACGCCATACTGCTCTGGAATGGCCTTCCTGACAACATAATAACATGCTCCGATCGCCACCTTTTCTGCGGGAAACTGGCTAATCACTTCTCATAAACATCATTCATACAGTGACACTGAAGTGCCAACTGTTCACTGTTTTGTTTTCTTTGTTTATTTCTTGCTTTTAGTTTGTGTAGTATTGAACTCTTTTTGTATCCCGTGTATTTTTGCCCTCTCTTTTTTTGTTCTCTGCCACTACCCTCCAACCTATATGTACGCCCCCCCCCCCCCCTATGTAATGCCTCCGGGCCTTTAAGGGGCAAATAAATGAAATGAAATAGCGGCATGAAAGAAGAAATACACGAGACAAAATCAACCGTCACCAAGGAAAGCTATTTCATGGCTTGTTAGGGTCACTGAGAGGGTGCTAATGCACGTATCGATTGGTTGTGCGATGTAATGTGTTCCTTTAGCTCGTGTGTGAGTTGATTATGGTGTGTAAAAGGACAGTAGTCTTATCAAATATTGGCGCACATCGCTTACGTTTTCCTAGCCGGTCACATTCCCGGCAGCTGTCAGACAGGTTATAGCTGTCTTGGTTAAAGGAATTCTTATGCTTTATAAGGCGTATGTTTAAAGAGCGGCCGGTTTGGCCGAGTAAGCATGGCCGCAGGTCGTCGGAATTTAGCTGAAAACATTTCTACAGCATTCAGCATATCTGTTAACGTGCTTGATGCCACATTCTTTACTGACGGGACGGGGTGTTGCGTCCGCCCGTTTTTGGACGGCCGCGCACGGGCGGGAAAGCTTGAACTTTGAAAAGAGTAAAAGTCTTAGTTCTGAAATTGTACTTTTTCCCTGATCATGTCTGCTGATGTTACGCGCCCACAAGTTAAAAACCATTGAAGAATTATTTTTCTGCGCAGTGAAAAAACATCAAATGTGGTATAGCGGTTTCTTCTCTAAGATCGGCCCTCGTAAAATCATGTCTGCACAACGCTTATCAAAAAGCTTTTCATGAAGAAGTAGCTATGCTGCGAGCGTCGGGGTTCCCTGAAGCGGCCCTCTCAAGTCTATGTGAGAGGCTTGCAAGTTCTATCAGGTCCCACTCTGCAAGCAGTAGGCAGAAGCGCGAAAAAAAAGAAAGGTTGCGGTCATCCGGTGCATTCATGGAACTTCACATTGGCTGAAAAAAAAAAAATAGGCAGCTTTCCCTTCTCTGTGTGGCCGTCCAAAACGGGCGGACGCAGCACCCCGTCCCGTTAGTAAAGTATGTGGCATCAAACGAATGAACAAATATGCCGAATGGTGCAAAAATGTTGTCTACACAATTTTGACGACTTGCGACCAAGCTTACTTCGACCAAAGCCGCCGTTGCTTAATCATACGCCTTATAGCGCATAAGAATTCCTTTAACCAAGACCGCTCTAACCTGTCTTACCATTGACGGAAATGTGACCGGCAAGGAAAACGAAACGATGTGCGCCAATATCTGATAACACCACTGTTCGTTTTAACCACCATAATCAACTCACCCGCGAGCTAAAGGAAGCGTATTACATCGCACAACCAATCGATACGTGCATTAGCACCCTTTCAGTGACCCTAACAAGCCATGAAAAAGCTTTCCTTGATACATTGATTTTGTCCCATGTATTTCATCTTTCGTGCCGATGTTCGCTGCATTGCTTTCGCTCTCTTGTTCATGGGCGTGTTACCCGTTCCTGATTACGATTCCTGATGCGGTGGCATTGAACCTTAGTCTCTTGCTTCTTTGTATTTTTGCCTTTTTGAGCATATATATTGCTCTTTTTTTTAAATATACGTTCAGTTGCAAGTGAGCGTTTGTGTCATCTTGTCGTCTTCTCTTCGTCTTTTTTGTGTTCGCTAACCATCAAAACCGGCAAAACTACTACATTAACGGTACATTGGTTAGAAAAAGATATGTGAGTACGTGTGAGGCACTACAGTAAAGCAAAACCAAAAGAAAAGAATGCACTTGAAGTAGTCAAAGCATTAAGCTACAAATGCAACTTGCAATAGTCTAATTGCAGGTCAGAGATGCGCCACTGACATGCCACGGCAGGTGCTACCACCGATGGGGCTTGCTTTATTTTCGTCAATTTCCTAACTTCATGACCCTTCCTGGCTTCCTGCGATGCCATGAATTTTTGTCCTGTTTAAAATCACTCTCCCCCTTAAGGATGATTGGTTCTCTGTTCGCGGAGTAAAATGAAAAGCTCTTAAACATTTGGTCATAAAAATTTCAACTAAGGTTCCATTTACTTGTCTTTGTTCGCAGGCCCGCTCCCGTCGCCTCATATGTCGTAACGTTATCGTAATTATTTTAGGGGGTAATGCGTTTCACTGAGCTTTAGAGCACTTGCATGGGCCTTGAAGTGCTATCTCTTTTGGCGAGTGCGAGCAAAATAGAAGGCATCATTTTTTGGTTCTGGAAAACGTAATACCCTAGTCATATCACCAGGACGCCACGCCAGTGCACAGCACCCCATTCACAGCCTTTGGCTTTCGCTTCCATGCTCAGGAATTGCGGTCAGTGCTTGTCCTCGACTGATGAATTCCTTTACGATTTATAATACATCGCTGCCATTTTGCCAGTCTGGTCCCTTCTAATACTGGCGAATACCACACTATTCCTATTTTATTATTTTTAGACTAACTTTCTTGCACACAGACCGATGTGCACAAATGACGGGTTTTTTTACGTAAGCTTACCGATAGCGTCATGGGATCAAACACACGCTTACTGCTTATCAATTTGCGGAGGATGACCCTGCCAGCAAAGTAAAGCTCGCGATTAAGTGATAAGGCACATGATCATTACAATCATACGCTCGATTGTTTGCATATATCTGTCTGCTGTTCCATCACTCTCGACAAGTTCACCACTCGCTTCAAATACACTCTTATCTCCTCGCTGAATGGTGGTACCTCTTGAATCCTAAACCAGCACCTTTCCCAGATCGTGGTCGCCGTGTGTACCGTAGTGGTGGAAATGGTTTGAGCAGTCGTCTTGTGCGCCGGGGGGTGCATAGTTCAATAGCCAGTACCTTTGTGTACTGACAGGATATGCAGTTGATGCAATCATTCCCCGGCCTGCTGCTAGACTCTTCAGGGGTGAAATAGTTGCAATGTCGGGACTTTAGGCCACCTTGTGTAGAGCTAAAAACCCCATGCCTTTGCCCTTTATTGCGAAGTAGCCCTTGCGTAATTCTAAATTCATCATCGTTAGGATATACAAACGGACTCATCCAGCCCAGAGCAGTCTATACATTTCAGGGAATATTCCTTCCTAGAGAGGCAGCTGTAGGCCACTTGGTACGACACTGTAACGAGGGAAAACTGTCTTGCGTTCTCGCCTCTTTCCGTGCTGTGCGTTTCACGGCTTTTTTCGTTGAAATATTCCAAGCGTTTAGATACACTTCCGCCCTAGTTTTCACGAACCTCAGACCTGTTTGCTTGAAGATGAGGTCGAGTGACTTTGCTGCAATCCTCCGCATTCAGGTTATGTATAGGGTTTTACAGAATTACCACATCAATGAGAATGTACACGAAAAGCGACCCGCGTGGCGGAAGCTTATTTTTCACGATTTCAGAAATCTTACTGATGGATTCAGTTTACCTTCAACGCTGGAAATATGAAACTATTTTTAAATCTCAGTTTTGAATTACTTTCGGAGTCTGCCTGCTCTTCGCGTTCGTTAACTTTCTCCTTACGCACTTACCTGCTGGAAATTTTGTCTGGCGCACTTGCCAGCCAGCTAGAATGTGGCGATCTTTTTTAGCGCGATAGATTTAAAGAGCTCGTGTCGTAGAAAATCTGGCGTCCCCATCATTGACTGTGAGAGAATTAATCTACGAAAAATTCACAGAGAAGCAACCTATGATTTAGGTTTGACCCTAAGTAATGTAACCTTGTGGCGTCATCACAACCTTCCCATTTGATCCTGAGCAAACTGCGCACCGTGCCAGGTGTCAGTTGAAATAATCATCGATCGCTAGAGGCTGCTCGGCAAGAGCAACCTGAGTTGCACAAGCCACACCGGTGGCTGCGCCTGCCATCGCATGTCAATGGCGGATCGCTTAACCGCTGCAAGACAGCGCCAGGAGTGGTATGAGGACTGCCGGGGGTCTATGAATGTTAAGTAGAGATTGACCCATTAAGCTGCCGGATCATATGCTTTAGGTGGAGCATACGTGTTGCCTGCAATTTTTTGTCTTCTTGTAGTGAAGTCGAAGAAGGCGTAGGTTTTGTGCGAGTCGCTGGTACAGTAAACAGCTCGGTACTCTTGAAGGCGAATTAATGATAAATGGCTCGCTACTTCCAGCTCGTAGCTTGAAACAGCGCGTCATTCATCAGTCGCTCCCTACGCACCAGAAATATTATTTATGCAAAAGACGGCTTACCTCTCACGCTTGAAACTAGGAGCAATTTCTGCGCTTTCCCCGAGCCTTCAGCGAGTGGTACATTTCTCATCAGGTGACACGCGCTCTGTTTAGCCAGCTTTTTCTTTGCCGGATCTGAGGGTCCCATCGGAAGGATCAAAATCATATTTTCGGAACATTTTGAATATGCTCCCGAAAACACAGCTAGCACGGACCATTAGATGAAGCATTCGAGCTTTGCAGCTTTCCTTAGTTCGAGCAAATGATCATAAAGTGAACAATGAAGATTGAGTGCGCGTTCCAGGCGGAGAAAGGAAGCTGGTCACACCTGTGCTGCACCGGTAGGGTTATCCAGCTTTTTCAAGATGCAAACATTGTTTAAAGAGATTTTTGAAGCCGATGACTGCAGGTGCAGAAAGGACGGACGCCTGCGAAACGGAAGTACAAAGCTGGAAAGAAGTGGCAAACCTGTTGAAAATTCCAACACGGTTTTTGCTGCAAATCTTCATGGATACATTGGAAACCACGATGGGTGTTTTGGAAGCATATTGGTGACTTTGGAAATAATACTCGGCTGGGTGGACAGATGGCGGTTACGTTGGTGGCGGCAAGAACTCATGACGACGCCACTGGAGAGATGGTTGGGAACATTGCCGACGTCGTGGAGGCGGTGGGAGCTCATGTTGGTAACGGCGGGGGCAAAACTGGACATGTTGGTTATATGTTGGTCATAGAGTGGGTGGCTGGAACTCAAGTTGGGGGCGATGGAAACAGAGCTGAGTGGGTATGCCTGCCGGTAGCACTGGTTGGTTTAGTTGGTTTATGGGGTTTAACGTCCCAAAGCGACTAAGGCTATGAGAGAAGCCGTAGCGGAGGGCTCCGGACATTTCGACCACCTGGGGTTCTTTAACGTGCACTGACATCGCACAGTACACGAGCCTCTAGAATTTCTCCTCCAAAGAAATTCTAGCCGCCGCGGCCGGGATCGAACCCGCGTCTTTTGGGTCAGCAGCCGAGCACCATAACCGCTGAGCCACAGCGGCGGCGCCGGTAGCACTTGGTGTGCTGAACGTTACTGCTCTCCAAATGCGGGTACGCAATAACAACTGTGAAGCGCTTGTGTGCACCACGCGTGCCACTCGCAAAAATGGTTCGGATGACATTTGAATGGGCTAAGGTATATAGTCTGCGAATTTCCGGGCCATGCAAGTACGCAGGTGATACATCCTAGCTATCGGCGTTCTGACAGTGTAGGCGGCAAAAGTACACAGCCTCAACGCCTCAGCACTGCGCCACTTCGAATTATGTACCCCCGCCCGCAAACGTAACATGAACGCTCGAGCGCGCCGCTCGGAATGATATATATTAGCTGAGCGCTCGCCTTTCTGTGCAAGACAATGCTGCACTGTGCGGAGGCTGACAATAGCGATTGGGCTTCAGCTAGCCTACAACAGCCAAATCTCAGCTGAAATAATGTCAGTCCAAGCCACGCACTACAGCGTTCGCGTTATATTTGCGGGCGGAGGTACATGCGCAGTCTTAAAGGGTTACAGTATTCGGACTGGCGAGAAGGGCTAACCGACGCGCCTATCAGGGGCGCCATGAACGGGAGAAACCGAAAGCATGATCGGCGACGATGTCTAACCTTTCACGCGAAAGCTGCTGAACAACGTTGTTAGGAAACCTGCTATCTGCATGTACTGAGATAGCCCGCTGCGCATCATGGAGGTTGTTCTCTCGACGCGCGTTTCAATGTTGCCGCCTCGCACGTCGTGCTGCCGATCAAAAGTTTTAAGAAACAACGTCACCATGTTTTTACGACGACCTACTATATACGACTGCTACGCTGGGTACTTTGTTAGCCTCGCTGATCTCCCATTAATATAAAAATAACTACCTCATACAAACAGAAATCGGCATGCAATTTTGTGAATGTGCAAAGCAACATTGCGATACTGTCGTGAGAACTCATGCATTTTGCAAACGCAGCGCGAGAAAAAGGTCGTTAATCCGCGCGTTTTTACCAGTGGTAATTGCTGGCAATCGCTGCAATTTCTTCGGGCACCGATACGGCGGAATACCCAATTATAATACCAAAAGTAAAGTAAAAAGTAGGAAAAAAAACTTTTTCACATCGAAACGAAACAGAAACTGGTTGTCACCGCCAGGTGGCTGCCGGTAGCTGTTTTTCTGTATAACCCACATGGCGGTTCGGGCGCTGCAACGCGCTTCGACGCTTGTTACAATTTGCTACATGGATTGTGAGCTGTCGTGAAATGTGTTGTGGTTTGAGTGCGTTTCTACTTGCAGAAGTGTGCACAATCGCGCAGTGCTGTCGACATACCCTAGTCGAGGCAAAGGGTCATTTTTCTGGTCTCTAACTTCTCAGTCTGTGCGCTTCTTTGTGCCGTGCAGGATGGGTGTCCAGGCACAAAGATGCGTGGTCAGTGTCGTAGTTGGAAAGTTCGAAATAAGGCCTGGAATATTTTCTTCTGTGTGAATACGTCCTAGAGAGTGCCGGCTACGCAGCACTCGTGCTGAACTCACACTGGTTGGTGTAGTGCCGGTGACACGAAGGCTAACAGCGTTCTGCACGACTACGCAATCGTCTGAAAGGTAAGCAGTACTCGCGCATTATCCGAAGCATATAATGCTGGAACGGTGACCTGTCGTACTGCTGCAGTTTTCGTGTTCAATGCTCTAAAAAGTGTTCAAGATGGTTGTTTGTTTATTGGTTTATTGGGGTTTTAACGTCCCAAAGCAACTCAGGCTATGAGAGACGCCGTAGTGAAGGGCTCCGGAGATTTACACCACCTGGGGTTCTTTAACGTGCACTGACATCGCACAGCACACGGCCCTCTAGAATTTCGCCTTCATCGAAATTCAGCCTCCGCGGCCGGGATAACCCGCGTCTTTCGAGCCAGCAGCCGAGCGCCGTAACCACTGAACCACCGCGGCGGGCCGAGCGCAGGAAGGATTTTATAGGTCAGATTGGCTGGCAAAATGTCGCCGCCGTCAGTTGCTCGGCCATGAATTGTCGGTACTGGTTTTGGCAAAGGAGATGCTACCTGCGGGCGCTAGCTTTGCATGATTTTAGTACGCGCACGCGCCTGTATGCACGTTTTTTTTTTCTTGTTGAGCACAGATCTGTCAACGTATATGCCCCGTCCTACGCGTTTCTGCTTATTCTTGTTGACACCACCGCGTACCTTTCAAGGATCGGCACTTTGGCTGTGGGCAAAATGTATGATTGTCTTTCGAGATAGCGTTAGCACTTTGAGGACGCGGGGATTCAAACACTTTCTATGCGCCGCGGTTTTCGCTTCGCGCTAGGCTCGTGAACCTTAGGTCATGGGGTCGAACCTGATCGCAGTAACCGCATTTCGATTGGGGTGAAATGAAAATAAGAATGCCCCTGTGCTGTGCGCTGTCAGCTCACATTAAGAAATTCTAGGTGGTCTAAACTAATCCGGAGCCCTCCAATACTCTCGGTGCCCATTTTCCGCGCGTGAATTCAAACCCCACAATATACAAAGCACAGCCTGAGGTTCCAGTCACCACCAAAGATAATATCCGGCCCTCAGGATTTAATTTCAAGTCCTGACTTCTTTTTTTTTATGAGGCCGATCGCGTTTCTGGGTACCCAGAGTATAGGATCTTGCATTTTGATCACTTTGTTTCAGTTTAAAATTGGTTTTTGAGAAAAGGAAGTGGCGCAATAATGGTCTCAGTTATTACGATGTTTATGTGCGCTTTCGAACGGTCGTTTGCCGATTTCTTTTCCTCATAACAAGAATCCTTTATTAATGCTAGGGGAACTGGTGCATTTTAAACAGGGTAGTTTTTCTTTGTGTTGAGGCGGATACTTGGGCAAGTATATTTTTCCTGATCTTGTTACATACATGTGATATTCACTGTTGGGCCAAGTTTGCATGCTTGTTTTTTTAGTCCTGTCATAGTAATAATGGGAAATTGGTATCTGTAGGTGGCTATCCGTCTTCCAGTACGAGTCAATGGCATAGATTTTGTGGCCAGCATATGGAGTCAAAAGGTGTGTTGTAAGCTCTCCTTCCATCGTCA
Source organism: Amblyomma mixtum (assembly GCF_055824585.1). Classification (NCBI taxonomy): domain Eukaryota; kingdom Metazoa; phylum Arthropoda; class Arachnida; order Ixodida; family Ixodidae; genus Amblyomma; species Amblyomma mixtum. Next base: position 43,936,973 of record NC_143015.1, on the reverse strand, counting down.
CCAACATGAGTTCCAGCCACCCACTCTATGACCAACATGTAACCAACAAGCCCAGTATTGCCACCGCCTCCACCGCGTCGGCCGTGTGCCCAACAATATCTCCAGTGGCCCCGCCATGAGTCCTTGCCGCCACCAACGTAACGACAATCTGTCCACCCAGCCCAGCATTATTTCCAACGTCACCAACATGCTTCTAAAACACTCATCGTGGTTTCCAATGTGTCCATCGATATTTCCAGCAGAGATCATGTGGCAATTTTCAACAGGGTTGCCACTTCTTCCCAGCTTTGTACTCTCCTTCCCAGGCTTCCGTCATTTCTGCGCCTGCAGTCATCGGCTTCAACACTCTCTTCACAGAATGTTTGCATCTTGAAAAAGCTGGATAACCCTACCGGTTCATCACAGGTGTGACCAGCTTTCTTTATCCGCTTGGAACGCGCACTCAGTCTTCATAGTTCACTTTATGATCATTTGCTCCAACTAATGAAAGCTGTAAAGGTCGAATGCTTCATCTAATGGTCCGTGCTATCTGTGTTTTCGGGATCATATTCAAAATATTCCGAAAATATAATTTTTGATCCTTCTAATAGAACTCCCCAAATCCAGCAAAGAAAAAGCTGGTTAAACAGAATGCGTGTCACCTGATGAGAAATGTATCACTCGCCGGAAGGCTTAGGGAAAGCGTAGCGATTGCTTCGAGCTTGAAGCATGAGAGGTAAGCCGTCTTTTGCACAAATAATATTTCTGGTGCGCAGGGAACGACTGATGAATGACGCGCTGTTTCAAGCTACGAGCGGGAAGTAGCGAGCCACCCACCATTAATTCGCCTTCAAGAGTACCGAGCTGTTTACTGTACCAGCGACTCGCAAAAAACCTACGCCTTCTTCGACTCGACTACAAGACGAAAAATTGCAGGCAACACTTATGCTCCACCTAAACTATGTGATCCGACAGCTTAATGGGTCAATCCCATATACGCAGAACTGGTCAATCTCTACTTAACATTCATAGACCCCCGGGAGTCCCCATACCACTCTCGGCGCAGTCTTGCAGCCGTTAAGCGATCCGCGACTGCCCTGCGATGGCAGGCGATGCCAGCTGTTGGCTTGTGCGACCCAGGTTGCTCTTGGCGAGCAGCCTCTAGCGATCAATCATTATTAGGTGCCCATCTATTATAAGGAGCACATTAGGTGCACATCTAAATCATAGGTTGCTTCTCTGTGAGTTTTTCGTAGATTTTTCGCTCACAGTAAATGATGGCCACGCCGGAGTTTCTACGACACGAGCTCTTTAAATCTATTACATTGAAAAAGATCGCCACGTCCTAGCTGGTGAGTGCGCCAGAAAAAATTTGCAGCAGGTAAATGCGTAAGAAGGAAGTTAACTGACGGGAACAGCAGGCAAACTCCGAACGCAGTTCAGAGCTGAGATAAGAAAAAAAAAGTTTCATGTTTCCAGTGTTTAAAGAAAACTGAATCCAGCAGTAAGATTTGTGGAAAAGTGAGAAATATGCTTGCTCCACGCGGGTGGCTTTTCGTGTACATCTCTACTGATGCGGTAATTCCGTAAAACCCTATATATAACCTGAATGCGCAGGATTGCAGCAAAGTCAGTCGACCTCATCTTCAAGCAAACAGATCGGAGGTTCGAGAAAACTGAGACGGAAGTGTATCAAAAGGCTTGCAATATTCCAACGAAAAAAAAAATCTGCGAAAGCCAACGCAGACTGGCGACAACGCAAGACAATTTTTCCTCTTTACAGCGCTTTTCCAACTGGCCTACAGCTGTCTCTCGAGGAAATAATATTCCCTTAACTGTATAGAGTGCTCTGGGCTGGATGCAGCCATTGGAATATTCTACCGATGATAATTTAGAGTGACGCAAGGGCTGCTTCGCGTTAAATGGCCAAGACATGAGATTTTTAGCTCTACACTTGAGGACGTCGAGTCCTCATTTTGTAACCATTTCACTCCAGAAGAGTCCAGCAGCAGGCTGCGGAAATGTTTGCATCAACTGGATGATCTGTGGGTACAGGAAGGTACTCGGTATTGAACTATATGCAGCGCCCGGCGCACGAGGGGAACGCTGAAACCATTTGGCCCCCGCTACGGTACAGGCGGCCACAAATAGAGGACAACGAGATTGTCTGGGGAAGGTGTTGTTTTGCGACTCAAGAAGTACCACCATTGATCGAGGAGATAAGAGCGTATTTGAAGCGAGTAGCCAACTTGTCGAGTGTGATGGAACAGCAGACAGATATACTCAATGAATCGAGCGTATGACTGTAGTGATCATGTGCCTGATCACTTGATCGCGTGTTTTACTTTCCTGACAGGGCCATCCTCCGCTAAGTGATAGGCAGCAGTAAGGGTGTGTTTGATCCCTTGACGCTATCGGTAAGCTTACGCCGAAAAACACGTCATTTGAGCAGCTCGATCTGTGTTAAAAAAATTTATCCTCAAAATAAATAAAATACAAATATACTGGTATACCCTATAAGGGACCAGATTCTCAAGAAGGCAGGGATATACAATAAATGGCAAAGGAATTCATTTCTCGAGGACAACCAGTGACCGCAATTCCTGAGGATGGAAGCGAAAGCTAAAGGCTGTGAACGGGTTGCTGTGGAATTGGCGTGGCATCCTCGTGATATGACTAAGGGTTTACGTTTTCCAGCACCAAAAAAATGCTGTTTTTTATTTTGCTCGCACTCGCCAATAGAAACAGCACTTCTAGGCCCACGGAAGTGCACTAAAGCTTAGTGGAACGCATTAATCCTTAAAATAATTAGGATAACGTTAGTACATATTGACGCTAGCGTGACAATGTGACCGACGTGACAATATGAGGTGAGGAGCGCGGGCCTGCGAACAAAGAAAAGTAAAATGAAGTCTTACTTGAAATTATGGAGGTTAACGGATCAAGAGCTGTTCATTTTACTTGGCGAACAGAGCACCAATGAGCCTTGAGTTGGGGAGTGGTTTTAAACAGGACAAAAGTTCAAGGCTTCGCAGGAAGTTAGGGAGGACCATGCAGTTAGGAATTTGACAAAAATAAAGAAAGCCCCACCGGTGACATAAGCTGCCGGAGCAGGTCAGTGGTGCATATCTGATCTACAATTGAAAGTTCAGTTGTAGCTTATTGCTTTGACTATTTGAAATGCATTCTTTTCTGTTGGTTTGTTGGTTTTGCCTTACTGTACTCCCTCACACGTGCTTACATTTCTTTTTCCAACCACTGTATCCTTAATCTAGTAGTTTTACCTCTTTCCACGGTTAACGAACGCAAAAAAGACTAAGAGAAGACAGCGACTACGCGACACAAAAGCTCACCAGCAAATGAACGTTTACTGGGGAAAAAACAGCCATACATACACAAAAAGGCGAAAGTACAAAGAAGCAAGAGACTAAGGTTCAATGACGCCGCAACAGGAATCTTGATCAGGTATGGATTACACGCCCTACAACAAGAGAGCAAAGCAACGCAGTGAACAACGGCACGAAAGATGAAATACATGAGACAAAATCAATGCATCAAGGAAAGCTACTTCAGGGCTTGTTCGGTGACTGAATGGGGTGCTGATGCACGTGTCGAATGATTGTGCCATGCAATAAGGTTTCCTTTAGCTCGCGTGTGAGTTGATTATGGTGTGCAAAAAGAACAATAGGGTTATCAAATATTGGCGCACATCGCTAGCGTTTTCCTTGCGAGTCACATTCCCGTCAGTGGTCAGGCAGATTAGAGTGGTCTCGGTTAAATGAACTCTTATGCTCCATAAGGCGTATATTTAAGCAGCGGCGGGTTTGGCCGATGTTAGCTTGGCCGAAGGTCGTCGGAATTTTGTAGACTGCATTTTTACAGCATTCAGCATATTTGTTAACCTGCTTGATGCCACATACTGTACCGACGAGACGGGGAGTTGCGTCCGCCTGTGTTTGAACGGCAACGCAGAGAACGGAAAGCTACCTACTTCTTTCAGCCAATGTGAATTTTTATGAATGCGAATGTGAAGTTCTATGACAAAAACCTTTTTTTTTCGCGCTTCTGTCTACTGCTGCCTGAATGAGACCTAATAGAACAGGCAAGCCTCTCAAATAGACTTGAGATGGCCGCTTCAGGGAACCCCGATGCTGGCAGCATAGCTACCAGTTCATGAAAAGTTTTTTGAGCATTGTGCAGATTTGATTTTACGAGGGCCGATCTCAGACAAGGAATGGCTACACCACATTTAATGGTTTTTGACTGCACAGAAGAGTAATTCATCAATGGTTTTGAACTTCTGGGCGCGTTACACCATCAGACATGATCAGGCAAAAAGTACAATTTCGGATCTAAAAACTGAAGATTTTGCTGTTTTGGTAGTTCAAGCTTTACGTCTGTGCGTGGCCGTCCAAAAACGGGTGGACGCAAAACCCTGTCCCGCCAGTAAAGTATGTGGCATCAAGCACATTATCAAATATGTTGAATGCTGTATAAATGTAGTCTACGAAATTTCGACGACCAAGGGCCATGATTATATCGACCAAACGAGCCGCTGTTTCAACATACGCCTTATAGAGCATAAGAATTCCTTTAACCAAGACCGCTTTAACTTGGTTGACCCCTGCGGGAAACGTGACCGGCTGGGAAAACGTAAGCGATGTGCGCCAATGTTTGAAAACACTACTGATCTTTTAAAGCGAACGCTTTACTACTTGCACTTCCAGCCTTTGCCCTGGCGCGGCGGTGCCACCATTGACCTTTAGTTGACCTCTGTGTGACGTCATGTGTGACATCACGCCGAAGGGCGACCGACTCGCGCCGTCGGAAGCCGCGGTGGTGCCACCGCCGGCGCCTAACTCCTGCGCTCTCCGCTAGGAGCGCAACAGGTGCTTTGTGACGTCACGCCGAAGAGACGGGCGACCGACCTGCGCCGTCGCAAGCCGCGGCGATGCCACCACAGGCGCCTAACTCCTGCGCTCTCCGCTAGGAGCGCGATTGTGGCGGTGAGCTGAAGAGATTAGGCTCGACTCGCGTCGCTAGAAAGCAGTAGCTGTGCCAACCACCAGCGGCTTAACATTGCTTCGCGATCTCGCGCCGTCCGTGTGCGACGGCGGTGCACATGAACGGCGGCCTTACTGGACTTGATTGTACTAGACTGGATTGGATTGGATTAGAATAGATTAGATTACATTACATTAGATTACATTGGATTGGATTGGATTGGATTGCATAACAGATGCATCGCCACAAGTGTAACCACAAGCACCACCACCAGCTACACTACCAGCTGAACCATGGCGTAGGTACGGATATTGCTTTCACAATTACCGGGCTTAACCAAGCTAAGCCACAGCGAATTTTCTTTACTCACCGAAATCAGCTCACAAGCGAGCTAAATGAAGTGAATTACATCGCATAACCAATCGACACGTGCATTATCACGCCAATCAGTCACCCTGACAAGCCACGAAATAACATTCCTTGATACACTTGATTTTGTCTCACGTATTTTCTTTCGTGTCGATGTTCACTGCGTTGCATTAGATCTCTTGTTGATGCGCGTGTAATCCGTTCCTGATTAAGATCCCTGGTGTGGCGCCATTGAAGGTTAGTCTATTGCTTTTTTGTATTTTCGCCTTTTTGGGTGCATATTGCTGTTTTTTCTTCCAATAAACGTTCCGTTGCGAGTGAGCGCTTTTGTCTTGCTGTCGTTCTCTTCTGTTCGTGTTTTTATGCTCGTTAAACATGGATACCTACCAATTAGCCCAACTTCTTACGTTTGCCACTTTTATTTGCTCTTTGTTGCTTTTTTCAAGATTCCCTAGAAATACCATGGTTCTTGGTTGTAAAATAAATAAACAACCTACAACAGACACACGGAGTAAGCAAGTGAGAAATTAGCGGAAGAAATTAACTAAACTTGCACAGAAAAGGTATAAAACCCAAAATTTCATTTCCTGAAATGCGTGAGACCGGTAGACAGAGCGCCATTATAAGAAAAATTCTTCATTAAACGGGGAAGTAAGAAAATTTGCCATTTATAAAATCAAGAAATAGAGTACTGCGAAGCAGTGTAGCAAAAGCAAGAACTTTTTTTTGTTATGCAGCAATCGGATGTACACAGTAAAACCTACTTCAGCTATGTTGTTCCCAAATGACGTGTCGTATTCTCCGTTCCAGCACAGGAAATTCCTCGTGAGCTCCATTAGCTAGTCCCTTTTTGAAACTGCATCGCCCACTGCCGCAGCTTTCAACTAAGCTCATCTGAAAGGATACGCCATCCGTTGCTTCGTCAGTGAGAGGCGGTAGGGTAATCCAATTGGAGGTCCTGGAATTCTCGCTCCGTTTCTCCGTTTCTGTAATTTTCTGTGGCCTTTGAACTTCAGGTTTTGAGTCTCCTCTGGCTTGATAATTACACCGGCAAGCTTCTGCGAGTATCCCTATTTTATCACCGATTTGTAAGCATGGCGCACGCGCTCCTTCGTGGGCTTAAGTGCTCGCGGAAAGATTGAATTCAGAGCAGCTACTGCAGGGCTGTAATTAGTATCGTGAGAAAGAAGACAGACATTCCTCCAACGCATTTCCATTCCTCAGCCACGGACCGGAGTGGTGACCCAGTGGCTTCGGTGCACGTCTAGGTTTGTGGAAGCCGTTGGCTAGAAACCCTCCGCCCGACACAAACCGGTTAACTTAAGTACAAGGGCCACCTGGACTGTATGTCGCCCGGCTGCTTTGTTCAAGGGTGTGGCCTTGGGAAAAGCTTCATAGGTCCCTCCACGCCCCTTGCGGGTCCCGCCTAGTTGATCTTGCAGCCTTGCGCCCCCCCCTCCCCCCCCCCCCCACAGACACACAAAAATACCTTTGCACATCTTGCCGAATGTCCGTTTTCGAGCTCTCATAGGGCGAGATGTTATTTTTGACGCAGAACTAGATGACTTTTTCGTGTGTTATTTGTCAAGTACCCAGGCAGCACAAGAACATTGGCCGAACGTCGCGCAAGTGTTGGCAAAACTTGGCACGAACATCGGTCCTACACTGGCATTTGGGCCGAGCGCTACCACTTCACACATTGGCCTTACTTTCATGCCAGTTTTGGGCCAACGCTCGGCCGATCAAGCGGCCAACGCAGTCCCGATGTTCGTTCTGCAGCATGGACCAGCAAAGGTCTCATACTGGCATCCAACTTTCAAACATCGGTAGCCAACTTTCAAACATTGGTAGCCAGCTTTCGAATAATGGTTTCCAGCTTTCGAATATTGGCATCCAGCTTTCGAATAATGGTTTCCAGCTTTCGAATAATGGCATCCAGCTTTCGAACGCTGGCACATGCAATTAACCCACTCGCCAATGACCGGCACTGTGGATGGATGTACATACATACCATTCTACCTAGCAAATATTCATAAATGAGGTTGCGAAAGAATTCCAGAAAAAAGACCCGTTTATTGCTTTGAGTTACAAGAATCACGCTTCTAGCGCACACAGGATGGTTTGCGCTACCACCAGCCACCGTGGGGAGTAAAGAAAAGGGGCCCAAGAGCATGGTGGCAGAGGCTGTGGGAAAACAATTTATTTTCAAGTTTGGTGCGTGCCGATCAGGTTGGACAAAGCATCTCGGCAAGCTGCTGCGGCACGGCTAAGGCATCCATAAAGCGCTCAACGGAGCTGTCCTCCAGTGAACTGATCAGTCATATCCAAAGTAATCGTTGCACTCCACTTGCAAGGGGACTGCTGGACTGCATTCAAAGAAATTCCTCGTCCAGTTCTTGCACGATGGCCTCACGAAGCGCCAAGCCTGCAAACAGATGCATGATGTCATGGTAAGTTGAATTATGGCCATCACAGAACAAAAACAAAAATGATTAAATAACACCGAATTCTGTGAAACACAGTCATCGTGAAGACACTAGCAACATATTTTACAGGATAATTTTTAATTTATTCTTAAGAACCAGCACCACATTAGTTGCACAAAGTGGAATTTAATTTACTAAACTTCCCTTATACCAAATGGTTTAATTTAGTTTAATGCGTCGTGTCGCACTCCCAGCAAATATATTCAATGCGAGATAAGCAAATTAATGTGATATTGAAAACAGATTAATGTATTATTTTGTTTTAATATAACTCGTATCTCTAAATTGCGAGGTAATTTTTTATTCCAGTAAACATGCACAGGTTGTAGCGTCTCTTCCACATGGACGTCAAAACAACATTTCTGATTAGTTTTATTTAATGGGGTTAAAAATGCGGCTTGCGATTTTTGACGAAATACGCTGAACGCAAGGAACTCAGGGCACCTTTGTTTTACCTTAGTTGCTTCGCATGCATGCTATAGTTGGATTCGAAACTGCAACTTGAAAACCACACAAAAATACTAGTCTTGTTCCCTATTTTGTACGTTCACCGTGAATGCGACTGTCTTATTTCACACAATTCTAGGTACTACAGGTTGGTAGCTACACGGGCACATTTCGTAGTGACTGTCGAGGTATCGTGGTCATGCCATGCCCCCGCCGTTCTTTTGCCTTGGCGCCAGCGCGGCGACGACGACGGAGGCGGTGACATTCGCCCGCAGTTGCAGTGGCCAGCAACCTCGTCGGGGCGGTAAGGAGCCACCCATTCATGTCTTCATCCCGCGATTGGGCACAGCGAAGCCAGGAGGGCATCGTCAGTTTTTGGCTTGACAAGGAGCGCCGACCAGAAGGCTTGTCGGAGGGGACGAGGGCGGAACGATGCCTGCTCCCAGAATGAAGGTGGCTAACGCAGCCCGTGAAATGCCCGGGGAGGTGGTTTGATCTTCCTGGACACGCCGTGGCGGGATATCTCAGTCATCGACCTGTTTTTCTCTGCTATCGAAATGAATATTGTTCACATTACCGTAAACACCCAAAGCATGACTTGTAGTATAACATCTATAACGTTTGCCGTTTATTTTTCAATAACAAAGCGCACAAAAATTGTTGCACAAATAAAATGCCAATAAAAAATCATTCCTTCTATTTTTTTCTTCTTTGGCATTGATCCGTTAGTTAGTAGAGTGGCGTGAAAAATCCTTTTTTCGGGCCGAGATTAATGATAAAAGAACCCTTGTTTTCAAGAAAGGGCTTGACGCGCTTAGGCGTTTTATTAACGACCTTTCTAGGACAGCGCGCTGTTTGCGATAGCAGCGTCTGGCCCTACGTCTCAGTCTGCTTCCATTGCAGGCAAAGCAGCGGCCGAGATCTGACACACACCGAAGTGTTTCGAAGCTCATAGTCACATATTCCAAATTTTTTGTTTCGACGGAGCGGACGAGCAGTGGCCTGGTAGAAAGGAAAACTCCTGCTTAAATTTCTTTCACAAGAAAAACCGAATCGCCACTTTCTAGCAGGTAAGAACAATACACGAAATTAGAGGAACCTGTGGAATAGCAAAATGCTCAGCCTCTTTATTACAATCTTTAGCAAAAAGCAAGAATGACTTCATTGTGGAATGGTGGTAGCAAATGTTTTTCAGTTTTAAAATTTCAGTTCCCTTTAAAATTCTGATAGGCTTTTTCCAAGTGTGTCAGCCGCTTTTCCTACCAAATCGGCGCGAGTTGTCAAAAATAGGTAAGACCTGAAGATATTATATCGGAAGGTTACCGACGTTGTCCGTTGTACAGAAACTGCGTTAGGCGAAAGAAGTAGTCATATTATGGAGGGATGGTGATGGGAATGTGTCGCTCTGCAGCTGACAGAGTGTCACTGCCTGTGGCAAGATAAGGAAGCATGCGGAGGGAGCTTAAAATTGTAAAAGATGGGGGTGAGTTAGAGGTACTCTCGATTCAGGAACGGATCATCTGTGAGATAAGGATAGCCTTTTTCCTAGCGACCGAAGAAGAAACTTCCAGCTTTAGTACGAGATGAACTTGCGTCAGAATTCGCGAAGTATGTACATACTTGTTTTTGTGTTTTAGGCAAGCACATGACTGAGTAGTCACCCTGTGTTATTGAGCAACGCCGCAGCAACAGCATGACTTTTTGTGGCATGTGTTCTGGGAGGAGCGGGGTGGGGGCGGGGGGGGCTCTGCTCATATAGGTCGTGGGTGAGTGCCTTCTCTTCGTAGACGTATAACGGTCAGTTAGTGTCCGGTGAGAACGAGCACTGGGTCAAGATTTTCATATAGCTCTACCACAGGAATTGGAAAATGAAAAAGCAGTTTTCTCTTGAAGGCAGATGAAATCTCTGAGCACAAGTACGCCGTAAGCCTGAGAAAGTGGATGTCCCTTTCTAAAAAAAGGCAAAATTTGAATGAGTAAGAAACAATGGACTGAGTTTCGTGACTAATACAGGATCTTTGGAAGCAGCTTTCAACATTGTCACAATGCTGATTCTGATTATTGCTTAAATGGCGGCTGGTCTTTACGGCGTAGATTCTACTTTTTCGAGTCTTGTTTGAAGAAAATATATTTTTGTTGAAGCGTAACAAAGTAAGGTGACGGTTCAACAAAATTTATTCAAGCAAGTGAAAATTACCAACGTTTTTCACAAACACAGACAACATACCTATATTTAATGTTTTCAGAATTCTATGCACTGCGCAATGACTTGCTTCTTGTCTACAGTCTAGGCACATTACCGATGTGTGTTGCGCTGTTCCTTTCCAAACAGGAATATTTTTCTTGTATCATGACAGGAATGGAAAAACGTCCCCACGTATCCTTGTTCCTGAAAGCAAATTTTGGGGTGCTGTTCTCAGTGGCGGCACTGGTAACGCAAAATAGCTTCGCTTGCTACGATCGGATACCAAGTAAGTCCACCGTTTTTTTTTTAATGCACCACTTTCACGTGTAGACAAGAGTACTTAGTTGGGTTCTCTAGTCCTTTCACGTGTGTGATGTGCTTAGTTTTCATGGTTTACTCGCCTGTGAGCAGCACTAGAGCAAGTTTCTCTAACTAAAAAAGCCTAAATTTCATGCAGATATGCATGCGTATAACAGTTTAGCTAATGGACGTTACGATACCGGAAACGGGCAGAGTGAGTGAGGGAACGAACGCGGGTTAACGACATGCTATCTGAATTCAAGCGGAATGAATGGTCTTTGGCTGGGCATGTAATGAGAAGCCTAGGTAACAGCGGATCCTAAACCGTAACTGAGTATATTCTGGGAGAAGACAATTGTAGCAGGGGAGGCAGGGAGGGTTGAAATTTAGAGGTTTTCTGGGATATGGTGGCCGCAGTTGGCAAAGCACAGAGTTGATTGGAGAGACGTGGGAGAGGCCTTTGCCGTGCAGTGGGCGTAGTCAGGCTGATGATGATGTTGAATGAACACAGTTTCTTCACGCCAACATGCAAGCATGGGGGCTGCTTGAGCGCCGTCGTGGTCAGCCTAGAACCGGCTGTTGCGTCCGCAACCTCCGGGTGGCGTTCTCTAGTTTCCTCGTCATATAGCCAGCTTTTAGATTGAACCTGCTCGCAAACACCTTTCAAGAGACCGATGATGGCAGACTAAAGCGTATGACAAGAAGCAATTTTGTGCCTATAAATCCTAGTTGTTGCGCGCTGGTTGTTGTAGCACGACCAAAATGAGAAGAACGCAAACAAAAGACGAAGTAGGAAGAGGGAAAAGGGCGCTATCCAACCGACTTAATTTATTAGGCTTATTCACAATAAGTTGTCTTGAGGCGACTTATCAGCTGAGTCAACGACAGGTTAAACATGAAATCAGTGAAGCATTTACGGCATTCTAAACCTCATTATTCCTTGCTTATGCTGTAGTTCTGATCTCATTTATAAAACAAAACGGCTGTATTTAAGTAGCACAGACCTTTGGGCTAGTTGGTTCATAGCAGACACGTATAAGCGCAAAAAAACATGGACAGAGAAAGAGTCTGAGTAGGACGCTGGTTGAAATAAAAGAATATAGGAGAGTCGGCACAATTTTTTCTAGTCTACAGATATCTTGGGGCGCATGAACGGTTTTCTTTTTCTTAGTCTTTGGGCTAGTTTTGAAGATTTTTGTATATCATGAAAAATTCTATTCTGCAAATTACTTGTGCATGAACGAATCGCAAAGTGCACGTAAGATGGAAGCATCTATTTGGTTTTATGTAAGCCCTAGATGGTTGTGTCATTCATAATATTTGCAATGAATCTGTGTAGTAGTATATCGACCTGACGCATTCCTGCCAACGCAAACGCACAATCCTCAGTGATGTCAACCCTTAAAACAGGCTCTACTTTTGTCTTAACTCGAAGCTGTCGGCCCTGAACACGGAATAAATTTCACCCTCCGCACATATACACAAGTTACAGAGACTATGATTAAATGCGCGGAATGAACAGTTACTTGGCAACTAAACACACCGTTACTCAATGGTCATTTTATATGATATCGTCAGTAGTCTGACTCAAGGGAAACAAGGAATGCCATTTAGATCAGTATTCAATGCCAGATCGGCTAAAATATTCGCATGAATAATAGGCATGAAGGTCTTAAAAGTGAAACCTATGGTAAGCAATGCAACGGGTTTGAAAATGCTGAACAAATATTTGAAGGTTTGAAGGTTTTGAAGGTTTGAAGGTTTATTTCCGCAACTAGGTGTTGCGAGGACAGCCAGGGAAAAAGCTGTATAGACAGCTTGAGAGGTCCTGGCTTCCTCTTACAGTGCAGCGTTGACGGCGGTGGAATAGGACATCAAACAAATTGTAAGAAAAAACTCGTACGTTGTGTACATAGAATGACACATGTACGTTCAGTAAGCAGTACATTCTGCTTGTAAAACAAAAAGAACTATATTAGGTCAAAGGGACTATAAAGGCAAACACAGGGAGGAGAAAATAAAGGACAGCAGAACTGACAGGTGCACTCAAAATGGTAATAGCAAGAAAAAAAAGAACTACACGAATATTTGGGGCAATTCTTTCAGAGAAATATTAGAGACATCAAGATTCTTGTGGCAGTACAACTGGTTCAGAAGTGTCGGTAAGGTATGCTGCAACATTTGTTTGCCATAGTTTGTGCGGCATTTCTTAACATTCCAAGGCTCTGCTGCGCGCGTATCATACACAGTTCTGCTTTGCTCTAACCTAGCAAGTGTGAGTATGAAGTCATCCTTTTTCATTATGGCGAGTTTATCTTTGTAGCACAGCCTATAGTTATACATGAATTGCATTGGAATAACGTTGTGTCGGTGGAAAAGGCTCGCAGTGTGGAAGAAATACGGAACTTTACATGCAATGCGTATAATACGTTTTTGTAATACAGTGAGTTTGTTAATATTTTCAGCTGTTGTTGTTGCCCACACCATACATCCGTAGCTGGCTATGGAAGAGAACAAAGAGTGATAAAGTAACATGTTGACTGACGTAGGAAAATTAAAGCAATGGCGGCGCATGATACCAACTGTTCTGGAAAGTTTCTGAACGAGGTAATTAATATGGTCATTCCACGACATATCTGCTGCAAAGTAAATGCCCAGAGTTTTCACAGACTGCACAAATTCTATTCTGGTATTGTTTAGTTCAATTAGAGGAAGTTCAAAGTGTTTGTGACGTGGGTGGAACATGACGGCTGCAGTTTTACTAACGTTAATTCTTAAGTGATTATCAGCAGTCCAAGTATTTATTTCTTTTAAGGTTTTATTAGCTCGATTTGCGAGATCAGCCGTTGAAGTACCCGAAAAAAACAGACTAGTGTCATCTGCATAAATTATGTACTTAGCAGTGCTATCGATGCGAACAATATCATTAATATAAAGAACAAAAAGAAACGGACCCAAAATGCTCCCTTGTGGAACGCCAGAAGCTACCGCTTTCAACTGGGAGCATTCACCGGCAAAACTAACAAACTGAGATCTATGTCGCAAGTATGAGGAAATCAGCCTATCGGCTATGCCTCTAATACCGTAGTGGTCTAATTTTTTAAGCAGCACAGAGTGATTAACAAGGTCAAACGCCTTTGAAAAATCTAAAAATAAACCAAGTACCATGTTTTTGGCTTCAAAATGTTTTAGTATGAATTCTTTCTGAGCAAGGAGAGCTAACTCAGTCGATCTATTTTTACGAAACCCATATTGAGCGGTAGTGATAATGTTACATCTTTCAGTGAAGGAGGATAGCCGTTTAAGAATAACTTTTTCGAGGCCTTTGGAAAACGGAGGTAAGATTGATATCGGGCGGTGGTTTCCCATTTCATTTTTGTTTCCTTTTTTATAGACTACTGTGACTTTTGCCCTTTGCATAAGACGTGGAAAAACACCGGAAACTAAGGATAGGTTGAAGATATGGGCGAGGGAAGGTGCAAGAATGTCGATAGTAAATTTTATGGGCTGTATCTGAAAACCTGACGCATCTGTAGCTTTACTATTATTAAGCGCTAAAAATTCTGTTATTACTTCATTTATTGTAACCGGTGTTAGAAATATTGTTTTACCATTTCTGGCACTCATATAGGACAGATTTACGTCGCGGCTTGATGTGTCAGCAAAGGAAAGAAAGTAGTCATTAAAGGCATCTGCTAGATCAGAGCCTTTTAATTCAATCCCTTCATGATTAATTTTTGTGGTCGGTTCGGAAGAATTACTGAAGATAGATTTTAAAACCTTCCAAACTTTTTCAGATTGTCCACCAGATGAATTAAATCGGTTATAAATATATTGCTTTTTAGCGACGCGAAGTTGCTTTGTGAAGAAGTTCCTAAATTTTTTGAATGTTTTCAACGCTTCAGGACATCTACTTTGTAAAAACACTCTGTAAAGTTTATCGCGTTTTCTTATCAACTGCAACATGTCTTTGTCGACCCATGGTTTCTTACTTTTCTTTGACTGGGAGTATTTCTTAAGTGGAAAGGAAGCATTATAAATGTCAGTAACAATATCTAAAAAATTTCCGTATGCTTCATCAGGGTCGCTTTCCTCAGAAACATGTTCCCAGTTAACGATAGATAAGCGTTCTTTGAACTCGCATAACGTGTGATGATTTATAACTCGATAAAATGACATTTGGTCGGGTTGTCGTTGAGAAATCGGAGCAAGATTGACAGATATGAATATTGGCATGTGATCACTGAGAGCATAAGCAATGGTGCCTGATTTCAAGCTTTCTGTTTTGGAGTTTGTTATGAAAAGATCTAAAAGTGTTTCTGATTCTGTCGTAATCCGTGTAGGTGACATGATGACATTTTCACAGGAGTGGACGTTAAGTAAAGTATTGAACTCGATTGTTGTGTTATTGTTGGCCAGCATGTCAATGTTAAAATCGCCACCTAAAATTAACTGATATTGGTTCATGTTAACAAATTCTAGGAATGAATCAAGAAATAAAAAGAGCTCAGCAGAACTGCTACCCGGTTTTCACTCTCGCTACCTGATTAATGTTTGAAGGTGCTTACCGAAAAACATTTTTAGAGTGCTTGCAGCAATATACAACGGCCGATTGCGTCGAAGGCGTAAAAATAATTAAAGTCAAATTATTCGACGACAAAGAATGTTTCTATTATATACATGTTAATCTTTCCGCAGCTGTGTTCAAGAGGACCTAGAGATTACCGCATCAGAGGCAATATTCTGTGGTACTTACTCCAGCAACCCACCAGAGAAAGACAGCATACACAACACAGCCATATACAGTTTCCTTCATGCAAATTCGAATGGCCGCCTACATGGCGAATTGTCGATAGTGTATTTTTTATAGACATTTTTTCTCTGAGCTCTGCACGGGTCTTAACATAAGTACATTCCTGCATTCGGTTGACAAGGCAATCGGAAGAGGTGCCTGTTAGCTTCCGTCATGTTCCTCCCTTGTCGTATTCGTCCTGTTAAAAAAAATAACCATTAAGAATATGCAAAAACATATCATCCCTAGTGGTTTTCATCCTGTTTAGAAAGTAACCATTGAGAGTATGCAAAAACATAGTTTTAAGGCGCGACGACCTCATTGCTCCGGCAGGCCGATATGTCGACGGTGGTTGCGGCGCAACTTGCGCCGTCACGCTTGCAGACTGGCTCGCGCGGGCGTCGCAACCACCCTCGACATATCGGCCTGCCGGAGCAGTGGGGTCGCCGCGCCATACCAGCAGCTGATTTTGCTCACGCAAGCCAGGATTGTGAGCAGCACAATCGGGGCGCGTGAATGCGCTAGTCACTTGATTTTTTTTTTATTTCGCGGATTTTCTTGGAGCTCGGAAAAAAGATACACGTGAGACTTTCTTCATGGCAAATAAATCGAATGGGGGTTTCTGAAGGTGCTCTCCAACTTTTCTGTTCACATCTGCCGTCTAAAGTCAGTATTTACGCATTTAGAAAAATTATCTTAATTCCTACTTAATTAATAGCAATAGAAAAAAATTGGCGAGATGCGCAAGCAGGCTGGTAACTGTATGTAAGCGGTTTCCCTGGCCTACCTCAAATATCTTACTTTTTAACCCTTGGCTAAAGTTAGCCTGGACACCCTCTGTATGTTTTCCTGCATCACTGTACTGGGCCTTCGAAATAAAAGCTGACTGTCAGCTATTGGTTTTCATTGGAAAGAATTACGAATATCTTGCCATATTTAGCCGGCAACTGGTATAGGGAGTCCGGACAATCAAAACGCAGTTCTTGGGATGTCATATCTTGTTTGTAAATGCCTTCACTACAGCTGCATATCATTATAGCTCGTGTGCGAAGGGCGCAGACATTTGACTTCCTTTCGCTTGAGAGGCGCTACCTGGTTTAGTCGGTCATGCTCGGTGCCTTCTGGTACCTTTGCTACATGGTTAAACCACCCCTCCATGTCATAAGGTGGGTGCAGAGTAGTTTTCTCGCTTTTTCGTTGTTTTTTTTTTGGGGGGGGGGGGTGGGGGGGTCAGGCGAAACCGAGTTTGTGGCTGGTGCTGTTCTTGTACAGACACCGGAAAAAGGAGTTTTTGACTTTTCATATTTGTCCGTCACGTCCAAGCTAATAGCTTTGAAGGGTATTTTGCCTAACCTTCTTGAGGACGCGTCTCCGGCGCGAAAACTCATCCGGTACTTTTTGGGTCCTTCTGTATGCTTTTTGGATCCCGCGGCTCCTGGTAATCATGGACCTCACTCAGAGCAGCCTATTGCTTCCTGCGCTTCGCCAGTGGCCTTTTTCAGGCATGTAAGAGCAGTAGCACCTGATATCAGCATCGTCGCAGGAGGAAGAGGAATGAGAGGAAAGGCAGGGAGGTTAACCGAAAGAATAATCGGTTTGCTACCTTACACGGGGGGAGAGGGGTCAGGGGATGAAAAATTAAAGAGAAAGGAGAGTAATAGAAAATTGAAGTCACATTAAAGTTAGCATTCGTGAAGTCCCAGCCTATGATGCAGGCCTGAATTCCATTTCCCCATGCTTGCTGTTATATCCATTGTCCTGAATAAATAGCCCTAAGATTCTGATTTGATCTACCTTTGAAACTGGTTTCCTCTCTACTTTAATGTCAAATTTCGAGTTATACTTGCATCGGAGTGACTTCGGGTTATAGACGAATAATTCTGATTTTTTTTGGAGAGCATGAGAGACCCCAACTGGCAGCATAGTCCACGACAGTGTCCACTGCAGCCTGGAGGCGCTCCCCGATACTCGCATCGCTGCCCTGGCTGATCCAGAGGTTGATGTCATCCGCATACATACTGAAACCGAGCCCCTCTATGCTCCGCAGAGGTTCGGGGAAGGGCGTCATCGCCACCTTGAAGAGGAACGGGGAGAGAACCGAGCCCTGCGGCGCTCCAACCCGATTTTATGGAGACCTCGGAGGATTGCTTCGTATTTGACATTATCAAAAGCCTTTGCCAAGTCTAGGCCGAGAATTACTTTAGCGGATTTATAACGCGAGTCCATTATGTCATGTTTCAATCGAAACATGACCTCCTGCGCGCACAAGTCCGGTCGGAAGGCGACCATCTCGTGCGGCCGCAGATTGTGTTGCTCCATAAAGCGCTTCATTCTGGTCTGGACAACGCGCTCCATCCATTTCCCTATGGATGAGTTTAGGGAAATAGGTCTTAAATTTTCTAGTTTCAGTGGTTTACTCGGGTTAAGGATTAGAATTACATTTACCAACTTCCACTGTCGAGGCAGGTGGCCTTTAGTCCAAATTTCTTGCATGTACTCCGTCAGAGCGCTGATGGAGTCGTCGTCCAGGTTTTTTAAAATTTTGTTAGTTATCCCGTCAGGGCCCGGGGCCGATTTCGTTTTTAGTCCCAGTATTTCTGCCCTGACCTCCGCCTTCATGATGGGTGCGTCGAGCTCCTTGTTGGGAGCTCCGTCGTATTCTGGGGGGGGGGGGGGGGGGGAAGGGGGTACTTTGGTAATGCCATTGTACATACTAATTAGTTTGTCCATAAATTCCGCATCTGTTTCCCCAAATTGCCGATTGGGTTTTTGGATTAGTCGGATCTAATAGGTGCCTCAGCAGACCCCACCTTTTGGAAAGGGTGATGCCCTCTTCCATCTCGTCAGATCTGCTACACCAGTTTTGTTCGCATAATTTGATCGCATAATTTTCAATTTCCTTGTTATGTCTAGCGACCCTCCTTCTAAGATTACGGTTCCATTTTTGCTTCTTTAGCCAGTGCTCCATGCCATGTTCTGCCTCCCACATGTGAAGCAGTTTTCTAACAGCTATCTCTGGGGCATCGTCCCCTTCAAGCGTCTTTGTTGCCTCTCCAACGTGACGCATGAGGGACTCCGTCCATTCCACTATGTTAGTGATCTTCCCTGTGGCAGCTTTCTCTTGCTTCTTCCGAAATATTTCGCATTCCGTTACCCTCGCATGACGCGCACGACGCGTCTTAACTCCTTTTTTAAGGATCGAGGCCAGATTGAAATGATCGCTACCGAAATTTTTCTCTGAATTGTGCCATTTCAGATCCGTCACATTTTTAGAGAAGGTCGGGTCAGGGGAGGTGTCTGCGCACACGCTATTACCCACCCTGGGTGGACTACTAGGGTCTGTGTGTAGGGTGAGTCCAAGCTCATACGCGTTCTCCCATAGCCGCCAGCCTTTGGGATCTTGTTTAGCGTAACCTCATTCCGGGTGCGCGGCATTAAAGTCACCGACTATTAGCAAGGGGTTAGTCCCGGCTGCCTTAATCGCTTTTCGAAAGAGGGCCCTGAATTTCACCTTTTTCTGCTGTGAGGTACTGTGCACTATTATTAGGAACACGATCGGCTCCTCTTTTCGTCCCGTAAGAACTTCTAGTAGCACTGCTTCGATTTCGCTCGAGTTGACTTCGTGCTCGATTGCCGCAATGTTCCTCTTAATCAACATTGTGACGCGAGATTTCTCACCTCTGTCACTTGAAAAAGCTTGGTATCCCGAGAGTTGTTCTGTTTTGCCCGTCTCCTGAAGGGCTATAGCTAGCGGTTTCTCATCTAATAGCGTCAGGTATTGTTGCACTAACGCCTGCTGGCGTTGGAAGCAGCGACAGTTCCACTACCAGAATAGAGACTCAGTTCGTGCGCCTCTGGCCATTTTGGAGCTGGTCAAATTTTGCTCTGCTTTTTGTTGCCATTCTCGGATGGAAACTAATTCTGCCCTTTGCTTTTGCACTTCAACAGTAAGACCTTGTATCTAGCTTTGAGTCTGATTTATTGCTCCCATAGTTTGGGCCATGAACCAATGAAATTTAGCTTCGATTTTGGCTTCTAATTTTTTCTCTAGTGACATCAACGGATCAGCGTCCCCCTCTTTGCGTTTAGCAGGAGGCGACCTAGTCGATTCTACAATCATTTTTTCCTCCTCCGGTGTCGCGGGCTGTGCGGGAGTCGCAGCCTTAGGCGCCGGGGGTGTTGATCTCGATACCAATTTTGGTGGCGCTCAGTGGGAGGAGGGTGACTCCGTACGCGCCTGCAATTTTAGTTTATGCAATTCCTTAGTGAGCTTATTTCTTGGAAAAAACAGCATGGAAACATGTACCAACTAGCTCAACACTCCGTTTTATTTTAGTGCGCTTATTAATGATTCCTTTTAGTTCCTCAATCTTTTTTCTTAATTTGTCGATCTCCTCGTCCTTGTCTTTAGCCTGGGAAGCCCGCCTATCAAAGCTTACCCTTTTACGGTCCCCGTTAGGACTCCGCTTTTTAGTCCGCGGGCTCGCCAGCTCCGTGGAACACGATCTCTCCCTGGGTCTGGATCCGGAGCGGCCCCTGGTGCGGGAGCTCGAGCGGCTGCGCTGCTGCGGCTTGCTTCTGATGGTCTCCGCTTCCTTGGGTCTAGGAGGTGACGTAGGCCCTCTGGATCCGAAGCGCCCTCTGCTGTTGGATCGCGAGCCGCCCCGACGCTGGTGCTGGCCGAGGTGCCATCCCGTGGTCTCTCCCAGGCTCGGGAAACCTTCGGCACGGTAACCATCGTAGGTTTTGCCGCGCTTGTCCCTGGGGCGACCTTGGCGGATGGAATTCCCCTCGAATGTTTGCTGCGTTTCGTGTTTTGGCGAACTGCCGCGCGCTTTGCTCCCGCTGCCCCTGCTTCACCTCGTATGGCGTACGGTAGGGCTCCTTGCATTTCTTGTCGCCGAGCAGGTGTCCTTTCCCGCACAGCTGACGCTTGATCTCGCATTGATGGTTTTCGGCCGAGTATTCCGCCCCAGAACCGCGGCACTTTACGTTTTTAGGGCCCGGGCACACGTCGGCTCAGTGGCCCATTCTTCCGCATGCGTTGCACACTTCCTATTTTTTCCCATAGAGCGCGCACCTTTGAGCCAATGGCGTGATGCACACCCACCCCGGGACTTTGCTGTCTTCCAACAGTACCAGGACTGTCTTCGATTCCTTGCCGAATCTTCGAACCCTCAGCACCGGGGGGTTGCAGTGCGTCTTGAGTCGGTGCAGTATATCCGCCTCCGGGAAGTAAAGGGAGACGTCGTGGATTACGCCCTTTCCGCAGTTCTCCGGCATGGCGACGTAGGTGGTCATATCTATCGCTCCCCTTCGAAAGTGAGGTGCTTCAGCTCTGCGTATTTTCTTTTTCGCCCGGCATCTCTCGTGGCCACGAGAATGGACTGTTGGCGTGTATTTAGGGAGACGGTGTCCTCTCCCACTGCGTCTTGGTCGACTCCGGCAGTCGGATTATCGCGTCCGCCAAGTGCGCGTTCCCGTATTTCGTCAGCCTCGTGACGCCGCCGCTGGGTCTCATGATTATCTTTTCGGCATCGCCTGGGAGCCTGATGTCTTGCCTTTCCACCGACTTCGCCGCCATTTTCCTTCTGGCGAGCTTCTCGGCAGCCCACCGCCGCTCCACGATGCGCGTCTCTTGGTTGGGGCTAATGTTAGAATTAGCCTCCTTCGGCGCCGCTTTGCCTTTTTTCTTGCTAGTGTACCACTTCCCGGGCACATTTAGCTCGCCTGGATCAATGTCTGTCCCTTCGACGGTTGCCATCATCGTGCCTCAGCCGTTCGGCGGTCCTGGGCCGCCGTCGGTGGCTGCACCTCGCTACGCCTTGCGTTAGGCGTGGACGCTCGCCGCGGAAAAGTCCTAGAAATGACAGGAAAAAAAAGGCTCCCTCCTCGGAAATTTGGTATCCGCAGTGTTCGCTCGTCGTCTTCTGTCGATTCGGAAGGCTTCCGGTTTCTGCAGCGCAAGACTTTCCTACGAATAGGCCGTGGTCGACAGAGCCCATCGACCACATGTCCGCTCCCTGCCGCTGCATCGACGGAACTCGCCTGGGCCGGCGCCTTGCGATATGATGTGACAGGATGGCGCAACATTTAGAGAGTGACGACTTCGCACCCGGGCCGAGTCATAATCTCTGCCACGTGTAAACAAGAGCGAGAAGAAATTATGGGGACGAAGGCGGAAAACCGCGTCAACTGAAGCATCGACTGAGGATTCGAAGCAGATATCGCAAGTAGTGGCGTTGTTTTTGCTGGGATTGAAAGAAGGATGAAAAGGAAATGGCATGGGCCTGCCTACTGGCTCGAGTTGAGCCACAACCGCTGCCACGTGCAGAAAGAGGAGATTTAAGAGATGTAAGTAGAAATAGACCCACGTCGCAACAACCGCGGAAGCAACGACGCCGGCTATAATAGATACCCCCAGATGGAGACGAAATTCCAGCGATGCCATCTGTTAGCAGTAGTCCCGAAAACAATCTCCAAAATTCCAAGCGAGCGTTCATCGTAGAGCGCTCCAGATGGTGCTATAGGATTTTTATTTGCATATAGCTTACACGTTATAGTCTACTTGGAGGCTAGCTTGCGGCACGGGTTCGGACCTATAAAATATGACAGTTCAATTGCAATCTTTAGAGAGAATTGAAGTGCACTGAGATGTCGAGGTTTCACAGCTGCTCCGCCCTTTCCGTTCCTCAAAAACCTTTCCTTTCTTCAAAACGCATGCTTTAGCATTTCTCCACGTAAGCAAAGTGCCATCAGAATTTTTCATGCCGCCTTGGCTGCCTGCTTGGGCGTTGCAGCGCAATTGACGTCACGTGAATGGAGTCTATGCACCGCTGTTTTGAAATTCCATATACCTTTCACTGGAGAACTCGATGACGCCATCAAAACATTTTGACTTTCTCGAACATGAGCGAACCCTAATTTCTTATACGCAAGATTAAACGAGCGCAGTCTCGGCTAACTTTTACTTACCCTGCAAAGCTCTGTTACTTCATGCTCTGATTCACTCAAAAAAAGGCTGTTCCTTCTGGAAATACTGGCAACACTTTAATTCTGCTTTGAGTCACTGGGATGGAATTCTTGTCAAACTTTCTCTTTCAAAAATTAAAGAAAAATGTGCGGTGATCATTTCATGCAACGCTTTTCGTCAAATTGAAGTTACTGAGTACTTGAGAAGCATGTGACTAAAATACGTGATTGAGGCGACAATTTACCACATGCCCAAATAACAAAGCTCCGCGCAGAAAATTACCATAGCTGATGTCCTGTGCATTTTCGTCTACTTTGTGCAGGTCGTGGACCGAGACTGTTTCGGGCTAAAGCGTTGTTTGGAGCTGTTATGAGGGACTGTCACAAAGAAATCTTATATATGGTTCAAATTATACCCCCCAAAGAGTTCAGAGTGGTAAGCAGCATAATTTTCTTCTCCATTTGTCATCGACATACTTCCGGAAAGGTATCTCTTGCACTTTGTGCTTCTACTGATTTTCACGTGATATGACCAACTGCGCCTGTTTCCTCCAATATTCGACATTTACCGCTAAAATTAATCTGGAGCATAGAACAATTGTCTTTCTTTCGCCATTTTATTTCTTTAGCGAGCGAACTTAGCCACCGCAGCATAACGAGAATTATTACAGCTAATGGCCGCGACTTCGCCTGGCCGACGGATTTCAGGGACCACGACGGCCACGGCGCGCCGATTGTGCGTGCCCTAAATCATGCATATGACAAGGACTTAGACAACGCGACTTAGGGGCGCATTTGATACTAGCAACTCAGAATGCTCTACCTCAATTCCTGGCTCAACATGGGGCTAATAACTTTGTTGGGCACATCTCCCTTACTGAATCCTGTGACGTACTTGTCCCGCTCAAGCAGACTGTCTTTCCTTTTTTACGACAAGCAGATATGTTGCCACATTTCATGAAGTGTGGCCTCTAGTGCTCATGGTTCGTATGGAATACCCAGCAGGTTTGAAAGCTCTGTAACGAATTATGAGATGAGCATGTGGTCAGAGAGAATAATTTTCACTGCAGTTCTTCCAGCACACCTGCGCAATAGCTGAAAGCTGCATGGACACCATACCCGAGAACACTACATTGGTGGCAAGTACAACCTATTTCATTTGACTAATGATCGGAGTACACTGCATTCCAAGTTACACCTTTAAGGTGGATTTGAGTGTCTATAATTAACAACGTTACATCCCTAGTAAAAGGCAATTTTAGGGGGCAAAGCCTTCTTATAAACGACGGTTTTCTCACAATTTCACCCTTTCTGACCAGAAACCGTGAAACATGTCACTAACACCCTTTTAGAATGGGTGTAACAGTCATAATTCACCTTTCACAGTCTTTTTGCATTTTTCACATTTATGCCGTGCCAGTCACCCTAGAAACTTTTCACTGCGTTTCGTGCAGTCCTCTCAGAAATATTTCATTGCATCAGTCGAAAGTGCAGCCGCCCACACATGCACAACGTGGCAGAGATAGTAGTTCGAGTTTTCCTTTGAGTTCTGGACGGCCAGGACATCCGAAGAGCATTCAGTAAGGGCATGGACATCAGACATGCATGCCTCGGCAACCTTTATTGATGTGAACCAGCAAATGAACCTTGATGCACTCTTCCAAACCATTGGCCAATGAATGCCTTTTAGCTCAGGCATAGCCACATAAAGGCAGGTGTTCGAATATCCGACACAGTTTGTAGCTCATGTCCAACTGCCGGAAACCACGCACAATGCGGCTGCGCCCTGAAAAGCGACAGCGACCCACGAATTTTTTGTTTTTATACAAAGAGCAAAAACACATCCGCATCTTCAAAAACTTTAAGCTAATGCGCGGACTACACAGCTTCTCCTGTGAAAAAAAAAAACAAAGCAGCAGAAATGAAACAGCAAAACTTTCTCCCTTTTACAGATGACAGCGTTTGTGCGATCTACTAGTTTTCAAAGATAAGGCAGTGAAACCTGTCACCACTCGCTTGATACAATTTTTCAACACGTTACAAGCACTAGGGCATTACAGGAATCCACTGGACTATATCTGCGTCCTTCTGAGGTGCCACAGTTGCTATGCAGAATGCTGTAGTACTAGAATACACAAACTTCACAATTGAAAAATTGTTGACCTGCTAATCTGAAAGAAAAAAAGAAGAAAAAGTTTGCGACAAGATTTTTCTTTGTTTTCACTTCCTCATACGTTATATATGACTTGTGTTGAACTTTTCTGTGAATTTCATTGCTTGTTTTCTTTTGGCTATACATGTTGGTTTCGCTTTTTTTGCACCTTAATAAAGAGGAAGAAGGGGCTCGGAGGCAAAGAAAGCCATATCTACTCGGGCAGATGTACTATGGTCAGATGCAACTCAATAATGAAGGTGCATATGTCCCTGGGAGCAGGTCTTCCATGCAATGGCATAGACCATAAGCTGCGGTTAATCCCCTCTGATCTGCCAAGACCTGCAATGACATGCTAAAAGTTTTAAGGGTATTATCCTCAAAGTCATGACAATCGGTTTACCCCACT
The DNA here is from genome assembly GCF_055824585.1 of Amblyomma mixtum. Classification (NCBI taxonomy): domain Eukaryota; kingdom Metazoa; phylum Arthropoda; class Arachnida; order Ixodida; family Ixodidae; genus Amblyomma; species Amblyomma mixtum. The sequence continues at coordinate 43,911,878 of NC_143015.1, read as the reverse complement.
GGCTAGAAGGCCTCATTGGAGGGGTTTATGGCGTTTTTCTTGAGTGTATTGGACTATATGGTACTGTATGTTGAAGCCAATTGAGAATGCTTTCTACACAAAATATATGAGCATCAGGAGACGGCTCTTACATTACCAAGAGAGATGGCATATCTCTGCTTATACAAAGCTCAACAGTCTCGAATTGGTAACCTTAAACACAGCTTTGTAATGGAGGTATGTTCAGAGTATTTAAAGTGACGTAAATGCATTGGAACTTGAACTGGCATGACAGCATAGCCATGACAGCCAAGACTGTTTAACTGCTGGGGTGTCCTTAGTGTGGGAGGTGAGTGAATGAGGAGTCTATTGCGCAATGCAAAAAGTAGAGTATATGAGATAACAATAAGGATGGGAAAACTTAGCTCAGCGCAATAACGTTCTGCAGTGCTCTTTGATTTTGTGCTGCCATTCATACACTCAAAATTTTTGTTAAAATTCCTTGGTCCCATAGTGACCGCGGTGGCTCAGTGATTATAGCGCTTGGTTGTTGACCCGAAAAATGCTCGTTGAACTCGTACGGCACTCACATTTCTATAGAGGAGAAATTATGGAGGCTCGAGTACTGCGTAATGTCAGTGCACGTTAATGAACCTCAGGTGGCCGATGTTATCTGGAGCCCTTCACTACGGCGTCCCTCATAGCCTGAATCGTTTTAAGGCGTTAAATCCCATAGACCATAAACCATATCCCCAGCTTCTTTTTAAGCTGTCTCCCTCATGATAGTGCAGTATCAACCGGTTGAGACGCTGCAGTTCCGAAGTCACTATTCCTGGTATATTTTCGAATCATGGAAGAGAATTTTCACGACTCCTCCTGTGTTGAAGAGAGTAATGCTGTTGTTCCCCATGCACATCGTCCAAGTTCGGGCAGGGTGAAATCTCTCCATCATCTGCACTCAGGGGAATAAAAGTCAAAGTGCGCTGTTTAGTTAGAGAAAAGCAGTGAAATTACAACATATTCTTGTAATGCTGTGTAATTAGCCAACATCACTGAGGCAGCTCTGCACTGTCCACAGGGTGCATGAAAAGGTGCTTCATGTCTTCAAAATATATTCTCGCGATTCGAACAAAATGGACTTCTTTGCCAAAAAGAGGGAAGAGGGACATGGTCTGGTGTAGATTATTTTTTTTCTAGGCTCTTTGATACTGCAGCTTAAAAGAAGGATCAAACTTACTATTATTAATACCACTAAGAAATCAAAACTAGACACATCTGCAGTAAGAACGCAAGGCAATCAATAAAAGTAAAATAAGCACGTGAAACATCACCAGTGTAGTTCCTCATTTAAAATAATAACAGACATTTGTAGCAGGTTGGAACGCCTCAATCACAATGCACAATTAGGTTTGTCTTCCCGAAAGCACATGATGCGTGATCAGTCATGACATCAACTGAGGTCTTAATTTATATGACTTTTGTAGACTCCTTTGTGTGCCTTCTGTAACTGCGCAAAATTATGATTTCTTACTGACGTATTTGAGTTGTGGTGCCTGCCTTCAGCGAGAATTCTATTTCAGGCAGCCTTCTGCATGCAGTTCTCAGTGGTGACTCTCACCTGTAGTAAGCGACTTTCATTCGTGTAGAAAAATGGGAAGACGCTAAAGAGAACTGGCTTTAAATTTGGCACTTCATTTGAAAATATAAGAGGATGCTGTGGCCTCAAAACACACACCACAGTCAGGTCAGGAAATGGGAGATCTGAGAGGTCGACGTATTAATCAAAATCACTGTCTGGGCCTGCAAAGAAAAATACAATAGCGTGAAAGCTGTATTGAAACACAACTTTTTCAGAGGCATACACCAACTTTGGCATAGCCGTGAATGCAAAGCCCGTGGAAATCCATGTAGTAACCAGCAGAAATTAGTTACAAGTGACTGAAAAATGCCACACAGAACACTACCACGGCCGCTCAATGGAGAGCGCACTGGGTGCGGCCCGTCGCGTCGCCCGAAAGAGCCATATTGCGCCTAGTTCTCATCGCCACCGCTGCGGCGCCACCGCTCCGTGACGAGTCCGGGCGGAGAGCTGTGCGCAGCGGCCGAGGCAGTGCTTTCGTTCAGGCGTCCGCGCGTTAGGCGCTTTATAATTTTAGCATTTATGAGTTGCGTTTCACACATTATGGTGATTCCACGTGCAAATTTGCTATTGATAGCGTGATAGCGGCATGTCACCATCACTGCGCTTTTCCAAATCGCACGTGCATTTACACCGAGAATCGAGCAGAAGTGCGCTTCGCTGAGTCGTCACCCACTCAGTTACGGGCGCTTCAACCACTGTAATAACTTAGTACATATTACAGTTTTGAACTCGGGAACAGGTTTCGGGCCACTTATTCAACGTTCACTTTCTGTAGACTTACGTTTGTGGTCGTAACGTTCAGCATTATAGTTCAGCCTGTTGCTCCGTTTTCGCTAGAAATAGTTTCAATTGGGCACCACCAAGTACGAAGGTCATCCCAAAATTAAGGTTTGCCTTTCTTTTATAAATCGAAAGATATGTTTACTTTAAGCAAATTACAAATCACTTATAAGCAAATCACAAATCACTAAAAAGGGACACCATTCTTCTACTTTTCGACATAATCGCCGTTGCGGTCTATGCATTTTTACAGACGCTGGGGCAGTTTTTGTATACCCATGTCATACCAGCTCGCCGCTATGCCGTTGAAGAAGCGTTTGTCCGCATCTTTCACTTCGTCATCATCAGTGAAGCGCCTTGCAGCGTGGTGTTCTTTTAGCTTTGGAAACAAGTGGTAGCCACTTGGTTCCAAGTCCGGACTTTAGGGTAAGTGGCTGGTGACGTCCCGTACAAACTGTTCTAGAAGAGCGATGGTTTGACAGGCAACGTGGGGGCGAGCGTTGGTCCTTTTCTGCGGTTTTGAATCGCCCGTCTGAGTTTCTTTAGGGTTTCACAATATCTGTCCGCGTTTACTGTGGCGCCAGGAGCCAAGACGTCTACCAACAACACCCATTTTCGATCCCAAAACGCAGTTGCCTTTGCCAGCAGACTGTGCTCGCTTGAATTTTCGCGCCTTGGGCGAAGATGAGTGCCGCCACTCACGTGATTCTTGTTTGGTCTCAGGCGTGAAGTGGAATGTCAAGGTTTCATCACCCGTAACAATAGAATCCAAGAAAGGTCTCCTTTTCATCTTCAGAACGCGGAAGAAATTCGCGGGAGGAGTCAACGCATTGTTGTTGACGGTCGTCTGTGAGCATTCGCGCAACCCGTCTTGCGCACACCTCCCGATATTTCAACTTTGCAGTCAAATAGTGCTATGCTATCAATAGTGCTTCTAGAAACGCCAGGAACCAAAATGCAGAGTTCGTCGAGGGTGATCCTCCGATATTGCCGCATCATTTGACTGTCTCATCAGATATTGACGGTCTACCGCTTTTTCGTCGTGAATTCCAGTGCTACCAGATGCGAACTCCCTACACGACTTGCTGAAGTTTTTAACATCCATGCAAGACTCTCCGTACACTTCCGTCAACTGGGGATAATTTTCGATTGGCTGAACGTCATTTGCGTGAACTTCGCTCCTGGCGGTAGCGACAAACGGGAGCTCCATTCCAAATGGTTGCCGGGCCAAGACTGACAGGCCCTTTCGCGCTGAGTCATGGCTTGTTTGGAAGACGGGGAACAATGAACACAGTAGTATAGCGAGCAGCCACGCATATAGTTTCCCTGCGGTCGCAGCCCTTTGGAGACCTTACTTTTGGGATTGCCCTCGTAAATATACCGCTGACACAAACAGTTGCAAAGGAAACAACACAAGAAAGCCAGTTCAACCAGACTCCAGCAGACTCAGCCAATGTTTTGCGTATTATTTTGAAGCCACGTGATGCAACGAAGGCATTCAAGCCTATTTTACAAGCGAAGAACTTTCCTCGAAAGCGGTTTATGAGCAAGTATAATTTTTTCCACCGTAAGATTGATGTTTTCTGCCCAATTGGTCAGCAGTGGTCGCATTAGTTTGGTTAGAAAGGCTTTGCAGAAGTTCTCGGTGTGACTGCGGTCTTCTCTCTCGCAAATCAACTCCGGACATTGCTCATAATAGGGAAGATGGGCTGAAACCACCATGTTCAATAGCTTGCTGCTTCTGCGGGAACTCATGGCAACCGATCTTCGGATCTTTTCTTGCGTTTGTGGTGCACAGCGGCACACAGCAGTTGCGTGGCATGGTGTCGCATGCGCTTAGGACGCTGTCTACACAGGAACCGATGACAAGCACGCAGAACTAGCAGAACCACGCGGTCATGCAGAGCAGTTACAGCGAAAACACGCGCCAACACAGCCAGCGCACCCCTTCCGCGTCGTCTGGCTGTCCGTGTCGGCGGCGGCTTGCCACGGAGAGGTGGCGCCCCCGCTTAGAATAACGGCGGAAACTTGAACTTCTCCCAATACGCGCTTCCCCAGCCATTGAGGCGCGACGCGACGGGCCGCACCAAGTGCGCCTCCATTGAGCGGCCGTGACACTACAAACCTCTCGTATGCAACATTCATTTCCGCATATCATGTGAATGGCATGGTCCGCGTTGTGGTTTATGCAACGTCAAACAAGCAGAGCGGCGCAAGCGACCGACGGCTACGGGCGCGGATACACTACGTCGTCACAACGCGGGCGGTGACATGTATGAAGCAGGCAGAAGCAGACGACAAACGCGGCGGTGATGCCAGTGCAGAATTGCACTGTAATGATGACTGCACTGATTGCACTGCACCGCTCCCTATACATACTAAATAACTTTAATGATTGAAATCGCCCTTTAATGAGATGCCGTTGTTATATTAACATGTGCTTCGTATCTTTCAGCTTGTGGACTGCCTCGAGAGAGCTTTTAGTAACAAGGTATGTTCTTCCTGCGCAACCCGTGCAGGCTGGACTTATTGAACACACCTTGGCGTCCACCGCAACTCTTTCATATTTACTACAAAGGTCTACAAATCTGCACAACTGTTGTCATTTCAGCAATGTTGAGAACTTCAGCACATCTCCTCCTGCTATACCCTCCGCATTTTCAGCACAGTGTGCTGACAAGACTTCTCGCACACAGGATTAGTGCTGCCTTAATCTAAGTTTTTCAAAAGGCAGTTTCTAGAAGTATATAGGCTTGAGGGTGGTACTGTGGCCATCATTCTATTAAAATGGGAGAAAATATTCCTTATGGACTGTGTACTCTTGGAGAGAGGAAAGGAGGGCAAATGACTGGAGAGCATGAGCAATGGCGCGGACCTCGAGTGACAATGCGTCAGGAGGGCGTAGATAGGGCCCGCTGGAGTGGATTTCAGGAGCGGGGAGGTAGGGATGATACAGGGTGTAGCCGCAGGAACCTCGAGGAGCCCCGAAAGAGGAATGCGTGTAGGCTACACCCTTGGTATCAAAGAAAGGGGAATGGTGCTCCGTGGCCGCATGACGACGACTGGTGTGCATAACGGGGATCATGTTGGTCGGGAGGGGGAGGCTACGAAGATAGGAAGCCGGACAAGGAATAGAAGAGGTACACAGGAGGAGATGGTTTCGTTTGGTTTGATTTGTGGGGTTTAACGTCCCACAGAAAACGGTTGAACGTTTTCTGTGATGGACATGGAACCACTCTCCAGGCTATAAACTGTGGCGTGCCTCAGGGCAGCCTTTTAGGTCCTTTTCTCTTTAACGTATATATAAATGACCTCGTAAACATTGACAGTGACGTTAAATTCATTCTGTACGCAGATGACACCAATATTTTCTTAACGGGCTCCTCAACAGATCATTTATTAAATCGCGGTAATGCTGTTCTTAAAACTTTGCATGCGTGGTCCGTTCAATATGGGTTGCCTATTAATACCAATAAATCTAAAGCTGTTTTCTTCAGACCTAAAAACGTCAAAATTAACTTAAACGATGATCTTCAACTTGGTAACCATAGAATAGAAATAGTGGACACCTTCAGATCACTCGGGGTAATTTTTGACGCCTGTATGAGCTGGACCGCACACGCAACACATCTTCATAAGAAATTAGCTCCTTCCGTTGGTTTTCTTGCTCGGTACCGCACTGAATTTCCTCCCTGTATAAAACGAATGATTTATCATGCCCTATTCCAATCACACATTTACTATTGCCACATAGTTTGGGCTACCACATCCAAAACAAATCTACAGAAAATTCTAATTCTCCAAAAGAAAGCTATCAGGATTATCGAAGGTGCCAGTTTTACTGCCCATACGGCTGAATTGTTTATTAAGTATGAAGTAATTGGTGTAAATATTTTTCTTGAGTACCGCCTATTATACTATCTCAAATTTTCTTCACCATCAATATGTAATTTTTTGCTTAATATTGCAATGTTAAAGCCCATAGAAAAGTATGTTCAAACCCGATCAACTGCAAAATGGACACTTCCACGCACTAGAACTAATTATGGTAAACAAGCAATTAATTTTCTTATACCTAATGTTCTAAACAGCTACGAATCTAACCAGCTTAGCATGTATAACCTCCGACCGCATGATTTAAAAGTGTACTTTGTAAATAATATTCCATAACTTCTTATCATATATTGTAGTTTGTGTATGTATCGGTGTCCTTTTCCCATTTGTCATCAACCCAGCAGTGTGTGTAACTTTCAAATGCATCTTGTTCAGTTTTAATTGTTTTTTCTAGTTTCAAACTACATCTCTGTGTAGCAATCCGTTCAACTGTAAATGTTAGTTCTTTCTATAGTGTGCTCGTATGCGACCTGCCACCGTTGTATGAATGTGTTTATCTTATTTATTATGTTGTAATGGCTCTTAGATGAGCCACAGGCATTTTCAAGCTATTTTCTTTAGCTTTTGGGCTGTGGCTCATTCTAAAGAATGTGCACATTTTTAAAATAAAGTTTGGATTCAATTCAAAGCGACTCAGGCTATGAGAGACGCCGTAGTGAAGGGCTCCGGAAATTTCGACCACCTGGGGTTCTTTAACGTGCACTGACATCGCACAGTACACAGGCCTCTAGAATTTCTCCTCCAAAGAAATTCAACCGCCATGGCCGGGGTCGAACCCGCGTCCTTCGGGTCAGCAGCCGAGCACCATAACCACTGAGCCACCGCGCCGGCCACGGGGAGATGGGAATGGGCGAGATACCCGCTGGAGTCAATAACCACTCACCCTGACGTTTAACGGAAAGCCGGGAAAGCTGCGAGTCACGATGAAATGAGAAGAGTATGGAGAGGATGAACGAGGACAGTGGCAAAGAGCTTAGCGGTAGAGGTAGTGATAGGAGGTTGACAGCTGCCTTTTGAGGCCCACAAGGGCAGTGTCGAGAGCGTTGAGTCTGAGTGAAGGAAACGTAGGGTGCAAAGTACAAGACCTTGTTGAGGGCCAGCGCGTGGGCAGCTCGGCACGCATGAGCCTCGTGGAGACCTGGGCGTCGAGTGACCACGCGCCACAGGAGATGAGTTACCGAGTGGCAGGTGGTGACCGCGTGGTGGAGGGCTTGCACATTCTTGGCCGCATGAAAAGAGAAGCCAAGACTTTTGCACTGTGTGACGACAGGAGTGGGGGAGCCAGAAAGGTGGAGAGAGACGAAGTGGTTGTGTGAGCACTTTTGTGAGGAATGGATGAAAAGGAGAAGCTCGGATTTTTCAGGAGCAGAAGAGAGGCCAGCGGTGGCGAGAAAGGAGTCGATGAGATCTAGGCCACGTTTCAGGGCGCCCTGTACGTAACCGGGAGAGCCCGACGAACACCACAGGGTGATGTCATCGGAGTAAAATATATGATGCAGGTCGGGACTTTGAGCTAGCTGTGAGGCGAGAGAGGCCATAGCAAGATTGAAAAGGGTAGGAGTGAGAACCTCACCTTGAGGAGTGCCACGGGTGAGGTAGTGTAGGTCGGACAAATGGGTGTCTACTTGAAAGCGAGCCACACGTTTGGAGAGGAATGAACGGATATAAGAGTACAGGCGGGAGCCACAGTCCAAAGAGGCGAGTTGAGAAAGGGTGTGGTCGTGGCAAATACCGTCGAGGGCCTTCCGAATATCGACGGTCACAAGTGCGTTTAATTTGAGTGGGGGTAGGTGACAGCAAGGTGTGCTGGAGAATCAGAAACATGTCCTGTGCCCAGACGCAGCGTCGGAAGCCGGTGAGAGAATGTGGGAAGAAGTTCCTCGCCTCGAGAAAATTAGACGAGTCAAGGCCATTCGCTCAAGGGCCTTACCAACGCACAACGTTGTACATTCTGTTCAAGGATGTAATTGGCTTTTGTTACTAAGGCGCTACCTTAGTTGTCCACAGTGAATTGATTAAACTGCTCTAAAAACATTTAATTACACGCATTCCTACAGGCCGTGACCCCGGCTGTTACGTACAAACAGTGACAGCAGCCTCTCTGTATCTCGGTAACGTCACCGATTGGCGTTGGTCCATGGAGAAATATAAAAATGATTTTTTTTTGTGTTACTCATGTTCTCCGGCAGAGTGCTAATGCGTACACAGTGGCCAAGATTCCCTATGCCCGTGGAAAAAGAATGCTCCGCCTATTGGTGAGCGTTTTCGAATTGATTTTGTGGTATCCTAATATGTGTATCAATTCTATACACATAGGCCTTTAAGAAAGTCGAAGACAAAGAATTCACCTCAGCTTCAATGCTGTTCTAAACCTTCCCGTGTTTTGTATAGACGTCGACTTTGAGTCGAAAATGTGGATACTGCTGTATGAAGGTGCGGGTCGGGAAAAACGCAAATATGGTTTGAAGAGAAACCGCTTTCATAGATGTAGCTTTGGGGACGCTTGCCGCACGCAGCCTCCAATCTCATGAAAGGTGACATGACTGAGGCTGCAGGTTGAAGTAACCAGGTAACAATCAGTAACCAGTCGGTAACCAATGGAGAATTCAGTAACCAGTCGGTACGTACTGATAGGTAGTCTTCCCGTATGCAGTGGTTCTTTACAACACCCAGGTCTTTGAACACGATCAATGGGCTGAGAAGTAGGCTCTCTTTCTTTTCATAATTAGGCGTTCATAGATCTCTGCACACTTCTATGGAAGCAGGTTATTTGCGGGCACTGAATATTGAAACGGCCGTTCTTTTGGAGGTCATCGCACAAATCACGAAATGCCGAAGTTTACCGCTTAAAAAGGCAGAAAGGAGATCACTTCTGGCTCGTGCGTAAGCGGTACGCAATCTGGTCGCACGGAGGCTAATGTGCACGGTCGGTTTCGGCTCCCCATTTCACACCACAAATGTGGAAGTGGCCGCCATCTTTGTAGTGCACAATGAGCCTTCTCGCACTCATAAAAAAATTCGGAGGTCACTTGTCTGCTCACATGGAGGAATGTGAAAGAATTTGTTTTGAGGAAAGGAAAAGGACGCAATTGGTCTCAGATCTCGGTGGACACCTCGAAAGCGGCTTAAACCATGCGACTGAAGGTGGATATGTCATCGACTGAACCTTATCGCAAGCTATAGCCTCTAACTTGAAGACGTGCCTTGACTTGTCGTGCCCTGCTCTTGTTACGTGATCTTGGCGTGATGCAAATGTAATCATCTCGTGATGGTGCAGCGAATAATGAGTGGGAAATTAGCTATTCTAATTAGTGACTGTTTTGTTCTGTTTAATTAGTGATTCATTAGTTATTGTTAATAATTGACAGTTATTTATTGGCTACTTTGTGATGACTGATTAATACCTAATTTTGATGATTAATTAGCGACTAATGGTGACGGTTGATGATATGGACACTTTTTATTCACGTAATCTGCGGACGCCGTTTGTGAGCCAAGAAATGCTTTCGCATTAATGAGTGCGAATCACCGCACGCGCCTCCCTCTGTTGGCTGCAACAAATAGTGATAGTATTAAATACAAAGGTAAAAAGGCCAGTCGCATAGTAAGGACCGTACAGAGAGTTGCCGACTTCGCAGAGAGAATGATGTGGACGTCAGCTGATAAGCGCTGGCATATTCCATCCTAGCATCAAGGTCACATACAGTTGCTCTCAGTGCTAAAACGACGAAATATGCAGCTTGTCACTGACCCTGTAAAAGGAATCACCGTCCCGATGACTAAAGCGCTAGCTCCAGAAGTGAACAGCTGTGAAGTGATAACATGCACATACACAACGGAAAGTTCATGTCTGCTGCTCGCAATAGGATTTTATCACGACCACTAGGACCAAGTCGTGGCGCATGAATCATAGGGAACGCCCTGGTAGTTAAGATCCCGAACTGCCCGTATGGCTCAGTAACCTACAGAACATCGTCCTAGTAATTTTTTGCTCAGCCCTCGTCAGCGATTTCCAAACAGGTCTCACACGTGGCCTCTATTTCGATACTGATCATCATATGTCCATCAGCCTTTGATGCTAAGCGAAAACTCCAGGCCACACAAAACCAAAGCATCATGTGTGTCCTGCGTTGTTGATCTTTAACCGGTATGTCGCCCAGCTGCCGACATCTTCACCGTGCAGCAGGAAAGAGTGTCAGCGTTCAAGTAGTCTATATTATAAAGCATAACATGGCCTACAGCATCGTCTAGACTTCACGGATGTCAACTGCGCACAAGGACACGTTCACTCTGTCAATGTGACAGAGGAAGAACGTCATACCACGTTCTGGTCTAGACGTCTACATACAATGAGAGCACAATAGCAGCAGTTTTGCTCAATCATTCCGTCAATCCACTTGTCGGGGATGGCTTGACGTTCATGCAGTAGCACTCTGTTCAGTCATGAATGTACTCTCCATGTCGGTATTGAAATCTCTGGTACCCCGTAACATAGAACAGTTCGGTACACGAAAAATTATGTACCTGCTAACGAAGTTACGTTCGGAATACCTGTTTTGACATATCGTTTCAGGTAGCTAGCAACAGAATGACCTTGTCGTTCTTCGAGTTTGAAATCAGGAACACCATCAAATGTCCCTTTATATTTGCTGAATGGGTCTCGACGGCAGTTGAGCTGCCTTCAGGAAAAAGTGTGTTTTGTTTCTTGTGCCTTGGCATACTCCTACGTGGTGTTCAAAGTTAGCATAAACTTAAAGGCTGTAATATGACTCCGAAGCCTTACACGCATGCCGTCTGCACCCTAATGTCCAGGTTGGCTGTGCGAAGGTTCATGAGTTCCTCACGCGGGGCACCACAGCAATGATCAGGAGCCTCGTACAGCTTTCGTAAAAGTTTTCTGTGCCTGAATTTCTTTCCAACCGCAGAGTGATGACAGCGCGCACGTGAAAAGCATCAGGCCTCTCATTATTCTACCAGTGAGTAATTCACGATGCGGAATTATGTGACGGCTGGTTCTTGCTTGGTGAATTACACTGCTCAGACTGGATTTACAGAAACATTGCCGTTGATAGGTTTGTTAGGTGCACGATTCTGAGAGACGAGCGCGAGCCAAACAAGTGGTAGCGTTTGGTTTCTGTTGTTACGGCTGCAGACGTTACGTCCACTAGTAGCTGACGGATGTTTGGTAGCTAGGGTAAGGCATGCTTGCAAGTTGAAAAACTTGTTTCGACACACAGCTCTACGAGGGCGTTTTTGTCGATGTGCCTAAGTACTGAGAACGTCTGCATATGGTGTTTAAATTTGTTAACTACTTTTGGTTGCACTGCCTCACACGCGAAGGCCGGGTCTGTCTTTGTCACGAAGGTCAAAGGTTCTGCGGTCCAAGAGAAGCCTTTTACGAAGCGTCAGTAACCAGAACGTCACCCGCGAAATCGGCAGGTTGCATTTCCGTTTGCGGCGGCAGATTGTTGCCAGTGTGCGTTTTCTTCGCCTCTCGTTGAACTTCCTCTTCAGTGACACCCTGTTTCAAGCTAATCAGACGTGCATTATGTTCGCCTCTGGTGAAAAAATCTTAAGCATTGTGTGCTAATATTTTCCACCACCTCCCCTTTTAAAGAATAGCATTAATACTTCAAAATCTCTAAAAATTCACGCACATCGCGTCTTCCTTGCTCAGAGAATTTCAGAACTATTCTCTAGCGAAATCAACTATGCACAGTTATTTTAGTTACCATCCAAAGCAGCTTCCGCAACGAAAAATCATCTATATTTTTCCTTAGTAAACAATTCTACCACTTCCGATAAAAAACGTTACCGCACCAGACGGCACTTCCGAGCAGGGTTGCCAGATTGGGCTATTAATAGCCAAATTGGGCTACTTTTTGTCCGAGTTGGCGTCAGAAATTTCGGTTTGGCTATGTGGCTACTTTTGGGCTACATCTTTTTCATGCGTGAAAAAAAATAGTTAAAGTAGTTATAATGTGCTCTGTTACAATAACACAGGGAGAGAAATAAAAGGCATGTTGGAATAAAAATGCAGGCTATAGCTGGCTAAAGAAATTCAGCGCGTCTGCTACAAATTGACAATTTGTAAACGCTGTGTTCGAGAAAACTTGTGTGTGTCAGGCGGCCAAGGATCATGGCCTTTCGATTTCTTTTATAAAGAGTGGACACTGCGTGAAAGTTGCCCCCAGCAAAACTCTTCACGGCCTATAGATTCCACTTAATTCGCGAACTAACGCCACCCGCGCGCCACCGAACATAGACTGTTGCCGTCTGCCCACGTGAGCGTTCTCCCATTGACGTGTACGTGCACCACGGATGACCATGGTACCAGAATAGAGGTAAAACACTAAGAGAACTAAGTCTCCCTACGCGGTGCGAATGCGTAAGCATTAAATGCTACTGTTTCGCTTCTGTTGCCCGGTTTCGTGATCCTCACATATTAATCGTTAACCGCAGACGTGGCCTAGTGGTTTGGGCGTCCGCTTCGGCTTCGGCTGCGGTAGTGGCTGGTTGGAAAACCACCACCAGGCATGTTCTTTTCTTGTATTGTTTGTTCTGGTTCTGCGGACACATTCTGCTCAAGATACGCATGAGGCAAGTAATTGGCTTACGCATTAATAAGGTATTCTTCTGTTTCTACCTATTTCCGTGGTGGGCACAGCAAGCGCGCCACTCGCAAGAGCCTACGCTTTTTCTGCAGCCTCAAGCGGCCCACGTGCAGCCGTCGAGATTCATTGCGAGCTACGCGAGAGCGCCGTGTCCGTTGCGTAATCAGCGTGCACTCATACGGTGCCATGGCGTCATCCCTTGGCGCGGCGCGGAACCCACTGTAACTACTAACGAGGACGGCGGAAGTTAGTGGTATGACATGGCATTAGATCCGTCGCTACGAGAACTTTAATCAGAATGGGCAAATATTATATAGCGTCATATAGCGCCGCCGTTCTTTGCCGCGTGCAGACAGACTGGCTGTCGTAACCCGCCTCAGGTGATATGGCCTACTGCCGCGCATGAAAAGTGGAACTGCGGCCCCGTCTTCAGCACCTGGTTAGCGCACCTGGTTAGCCGCACTGGTTAGCGCGCATGAGGGATGCGAAACGTAACAACGGAAAGAACACGCCGTGGGCACCACCTCAGGCATCATGTGCGGGAAAGAAATCTAATATGTAAATATTCTTGCCGAAAATTACTTTAATATGCTTAAGAAATGTCGTCCCAAAAACAAATATTCTTGGCTACTTTTGGGCTACGCAAAATTTTTGCTTTTGGCTACGTTCGGGCTACTACATAGGCCAATTTGGCTACCAGAGGCCGGAGCCATCTGGCAACCCTGCTTCCGAGGCGCACAGTGAAAGTACGAGACGTCCATGTTTATTTCTTGTTTCAGAAGCAATTGTTTTTCCTAGGCAGTAAATGGCCCTGCCATTCTGTGTAGCATAGATTTCATCTTCATCAACATCAGCCTGACTACGCCCTATGCAGAGAAAAGGCATCGCCCATGTCTCTCCAATTAACCGTATCCTTCGCCAGTTTCGGCCACCGTATTCCCAAAAATTTCTTAATCTCATCCGCCCAACTAACTTTCCACCGCCCCCTGCTACGCTTGCCTTCTCTCGGTATCCACTCCGTTACACTTAAGGACCAGCGGTTACCTTGCCTCGCATTACATGCCCTCCCAAGCCCACTTCCCCTTGATTTCAAATAGGATGTCATTAACCCGCGTTTGTTCTCTCCCCCACTCCGCCCGCTTTCGATCTCTTAACATTACACGTATCATTTTTTTCTATAGTACGCTGCGTTGCCTTTAACTTAAGCTGAACCCTCTTTGTTAGACTTCACGTTTCTGCCCCGTAGGTGAGTACCGGTAAGATACAGCTGTTGTATACTGTTCTCTTTAGGAATATTGGTAACTTGCCATTGATGATCTGAGACAGCCTGCCATGTGCGCTCCACCCCATTCTTATTCTTCTAGTTATTTCCCACCAATGAACCGGATCAGCTGTCACTACCTGCCCTAAATAGACATACTCCTTTACTGCTTCTAGCACCGCGCCACCAATTGCGAACTGCAGCTCTCTTGCTAGACTGTTGAATATTACTTTGGTTTTCTGCACGTTAATTTTTAGCCCTACTGTTCTGCTCTGCCTGTCTAATTCGTTGTTCATGCTTTGCAGTTGATGTCCTGAGTGACTTAGCAAGGCAATGTCACCAGGGAATCGCAGATTACTTAGGTATTCTCCATTAACTCTTATCCCCAACAGTTCCCATTTCAGGCCCCGGAATACCTTCTTTAAACAGGTAGTGAATAGCATAGGCGAGATCGCGTCTCCCTGCCTGACAGCTTTTCTTATTGGAATTTGATTGCTGACTTTATGGAGAACTATGGTAGCTGTGCAATAGTTATAAACATCTTCCAATATTTTCACATAACACTCTTCTACACCCTGATTCCGCAATGCTTGCATGCTTGCATGACTGCAGGTGTTTCTACTGAGTCGAATGCTTTCTCGTAAGCAGTGAACGCTATATATAGGGGCGTGTTATATATTGTGCGCATTTCTCTATCACCTGATTGATAACGTGAATATGGTCGAGTATCCTTTGCGAAAGCCTGCTTGATCATTTGGTTGATTGAAGTCTAAAGTTGTCCTGACGCTATTAGCGATTATCTCAGTAAATACCTTGTAGGCAACAGACAATAAGATGATCGGTCTGTAATTCTTCAAGTCCTTGACGTCTCCTTTGCTATGAATTAAGGTAATGTTAGCGTTTTTCCAAGCTCCAGGTGCGCTCGTGATCACAAGGCATTGCGTATACAGGGTGGCTAGTTTTTCGAGCACAATCTCTCCTCCACCCTTCAACAAATCTGCTGTTATCTGATCTTCACCAGCTGCTCTCCCCTTTTTCATTGCTCTTATGACTTTCTTTACTTCCTCCTTAATTTCTGGCGGGATGTCCTATTGCTGTGCTCTACTGCATCTCTCAGTAACATTCTGATTGCAGTTGCTACTGTATAGATTTGTGTAAAACTCTTCGGCTACTTTAACTATCTTATTCATATTACTAATGATATTGGCCTCTTTGTCTCTTATCGCATACATCAGGTTTTTACCTATGCCTAGTTTTCTCTTCACTGCTTTTATGCTACCTCCGCTTTTTAGAGCATGCTCGATTTTCTTCATGTCAAACTTCCTGATGTCGGCTAGCTTGCACTTATTTCTTAACTTCGACAGCTCTACTAGTTTTATTCTGTCTATGGAGTTAAACGTACTCATGTTTTGCCGTTTCTTAATAAGATCTTCAATCTCCTGAGATAGCTTCCCGGTATCCTGTAGAACCATCCTACCGCCTATTTCTACGGCGCTCTCCGTAATAATATATGTGAGACAATCGTTCATTGTTTCAACATTACGGTCATCTCCAGTTAAAGCGGAAAATCTGTTCTGCAGCAAATTCCTAAGTTCCTCTACTTTTCCTCTTAATGCTAACTCGCTAATAGACTTTCCCTTCACTAATTTCCTCTGTTCCGTTTTCAAATCTAAGCTAATACGAGACCTTACTATTCTGTGGTCGCTATAACGGACCTTTCCGAGGACCTCCACATCCTCTAGAATGCCAGGGTGAGCGCACACTATGAAGCCTATTTCATTTTTAGTCACCATTGGGGCTCTTCCATGTCCACTTCCTGTTGGCTCGTTTGCGGGAGAAGGTATTCATGATCGGTAAATTATTTCTATCGGCGAACTCTACTAATAAGTCTCCCCTGCTATTGCTAGAACCTATGCTTAGGCTTGCCTTGCTAGGGCTAAGCCTTAGAGCGAGGCCCAGAGACCAAGCGTCACGGAAAACGCGGCCAAAAAAGGCCAGCGCCCCAGAAAAGCAAGCCGGCGAGGACCACGGCCATCCTTGATCAGGATGGATTTCATATTTTTCGTCACAACAGAGCTTCATCAAACTTCTTGAAAACAGCGCTAGACTCCTCCAAGAAAAAGTTTCAAAAGTCAAGTTCGCAATCGCAGACGCCACACCGCAAAGGGTTAAGAACTTTACCTTCGTTGTATAGCATTTGCAATTTTACAGGGTAAGCAAGAAGACGTAATTGTTTAAAGGATCTTTTCTGTGCGCCTATCATAGACTTCGAATATGAAGACGAAGAACACGATGTTATCGATGTGGATGAGACGTGAGTTGTCCTAACGTGAGAAGCTTGGCAATTAGACGTAGGAGTAGAGAAGTAGGCAGAGTTTTGCATTTCGGATCTGTAATTACGATGCCCATCAGTATTTGCAATGTAAAGCATACACAATACCGGAACCTTCAACCTATGAAGGCCATAGGGAGTAATAAATAGACCGATTATACAAAGCCCACTGCGTATGCGCGCGTTTACCAGAAGTAGCCAAGCGCAATCTTGAATGTAGTCCTTCGTGGTGTCGTCTGCACGAAAGCCCAACTTACTTGGCACATTGATTGGCATTATACCCCGTCAAAGTAGGTTTCCGCCGTTTCATTTATTGCGTTGAGCTAAATGAAACAGAGGCGCCCCTACGGAGGTTAGAAGGGTGCAGTGCTAATCGTTGAAGGCACATCGCTGAGAGGGTATTCAGTTGCTGCAGGGAGTGGTGTGACCGCGGCGGCATTGCTGCGCGTATTACTCGAACCTCGTATTTAAAAATGTTGCAGGTGACGATGAAAACGCGCTTGACTGTCCCTTTTGCTCATTTTTCAAAGAGAACATTTCTGACTTTACATTTCTGCGTGAACGCCTTTTAACGTCTTCAGGCAGTATTCACACTTCTTGCGACCTCATTTTGCCATGTTAATTTTAGTTGTATTCTTCTAGGTAATCGCCACAGTCCTACCAGATAACGTTTGCTGTCTTTATTTTTCATCATGGTCCTTTTCAAAACTGGGCTTACGGTAGTTCTTTTATTCATATAAACCTATAAATACCTTGAAGATGTGCTCAGCGGGTTACCAGCAAAAAAGCTTAGCGCCGGGAGCGATCTATGCTCTTTTTCCAGACTTGTGAGAAAAGCTTGTGTTCAGTACTTAATGAGAAAAAAATAAGCCATGTTGAGGTTCTGAGCGCACCAAATCAAGGATGAAGAGTTTTTAATTTTGTGACTAATAGGTTGATTTTACCAGATTATTACAAAACGAATTTGTTCTTTTATTTAGCGCAATATAATATTTTCTGCCGGGGCGCATAGCATGCAACTCGCTCGCTATTTTCTCAGTACGAGTCTGAACACGTTGACTGATGGGTAAAATCTAGATTAACCTTTCTCTACTTCACAACCGAAGCTGCAAAAGCAGTACAATGAACAGATCAGCTTGGCTGGCCACTGCATGAAAGTGCTATATTATCGCCGCGGCTGTTCACGCCTTGTGTTAAACTCCAATACACATTAGCGCTGTTCATTGCACATCGCCGAACAGAGCAGAACAGTGCGCGAACAGATCAGATCACCTTAACCTCGATCAGAGCTTAACCCATGTCTAATATCGTCGTCAGACATACCGACGACTCAGAAAAGCAAAACCATGTGCTAAGCAGGCTAAACACATTCTTTTGCACGTGTATCGGGTTAACTATAATGAAACCCCAGCGTTCTTTTTTACTTTAAAAAAACTGAGTAAAACAGCAGTCACATTCGCACCAAATGACATGTTGCTAAAATGTAATATCTCGTATGCTCAAAAACCGATGTGCAACAAAACATCAGGAGTCATTCCTGATTTCATAGGTTCAATAGCCACGCTTTCTCATTCCGTGAAATATAGAAAGCGCTATCGCTACTATATATGGCAGCTTGAGGTGTCAGAAGTGAATACACGCATCAAGCATACACATTATCGATTTCTGCATTTGGCAATGAAATGTCGCACAGCTGTTCGCCCACAACATTATATGGGGCAGAAATCGCTGCAAAAGCGGCTTGACCTCGCAGCACGAAGGTGAATCCTACCGCCTCCAAGTTGGCAATTTAAGGGACTGCCTCAAAGCTTAGCGGCGCTTAAATGGCATTCAGAGCTTCAGACCTTAAAAGTTCACTATTTCCGGTGTGCGCTCACCGACGGGGACAAGACGGAAAAATGTGCTGCCGTGGTGCACAGGCTATCTCAAACACGGACTCCGTTTGATAGCATGTTGAGAATTCGGGCTGAGGAAAGACTGAAGCTTCGAAATTTGGAAAACGAAAACAAGCGGGTTTAATGGCACTTTTACGAAACTTATTTACATACTGAAGACAGAAGAGCAAAGAATCAATGATTAAAAGTTGATAGCGTCGAGCGACTGGATCAGCCTTTTCGACAGGGCCCAGAGCCTCCTTTCGCACTCAGCAAGGTCCATAAATCCCCTAAGGTTTCGCCACTCCATCAGGCGGGGGCCAATCCAACACGAGGCACATTTCCCCAACTTGGGCACCAATCAAATTTCCACAGCACTGTGGCACACGGAGTCACTCTTTGCAGAGTCAACCCGTGGCAACGGGAGAGGAGCAACTGCAAGTGCGCTGCGAATTCCCGTAGTCCACCAACAGTGGTGCAAGCGGCTCCGTGTCACCGAAAACACATGTGGCTCTTGCGACGCCGCGGGCCTCAACTGCGGCGAGCTCTCTACGGTGGGGCGGCTCCTGACGGAAACGGGCTGTCACTTGATGGCTCCGTCCATTTATTCCCCCAAACAGGCGCCCTTGATTCCGTCCATCATCGGTCGCTGTCCCCTGGCGTCCTTCTCCAGAAAGGTCATCCCCACCCAGCGAAGCGTGATGAAATCCCGCAGGCGCTTTCTCAGCGCGGTATCCTTCTTAGGGGTCGTCGTCTGGTCAAACGCAGCTCGCAAGCATCGTCATAACTAGAGACCGGATTTTAGGCAAATGCCTATTTTTTTCAACGCTTCGTAGGCACACCATTTTTACATATGAGCACGAATTAGGTGTTGACGATATGTTTAACACTCTTTTTATAGTGCCTATAAATGTCTATTTTTGGTGTCAGTGCCTATAAATGCCTATTTCCGACGTCGGTGCCTAAAAATGCCCTATTTTACAGAAAAGGGGCCTGAAATACGCTGTAGTGTTGCTTTCAGATTCTGTTTGCTTTCGAATCCATTTCGGTTTTGAGTAGAACACACACGTGGCAACATTAGATGACCTCGTCAGTTGGCTGTGGTGAACACTGCACCTACGCCGGCTGTGTACACAATACCAACCACGTCAGCCAAAAATATCGAAGCAACCTTTTTCCTTTGAGACGGAAATGGTAATAGCTCTGCAATAAGACGTACACAAGAACGACTGACACAGGACATGCGCTCTCCTGTGTCAGTCTTTCTTGTGTACGTCTTATTGCAGCGCTATTACCATTTCTATCTCAAATAATGAACCTTTTTCCTATTTTCTGCCATTTTATCGTGGCAGCTTGTTGATGACTTTGGCTGTTAAAGTGGTAGTTGACCAGATGGCATCACATTTCGGAAAGTATACGGAGTAAGTTATAGGTTCGTCCAAATAATTCCAGCTGGTTCCAATTGAAACCAACTGTAAAATGTTCCATAAACCTGATGGAAACAGTTTAACTGATTAAAATTTCCACCTGGGTAACCTGCCTTATTTTCGTTCCTTGTGCCCCAGATGGTGCTTGTCTGCTACTGCTTCCATAGCTTTAACAGTGATTTCTAGTTGGATGATGTTTATTTTACCATGGATCCTCGTGGATGTACGTAGGCCCGTGCAGAGCTATGATTCTTTTCGGCATATTCCGCATCAAGCAGCACTGTGTGTAACATTTTCTAGCATCTCGTATTTATGGTTTCCAGACCCTTCTAATGGCAAGCACCATTTGATAGTCGCGTGGCTCCAGACACGGGAAGCCACAAACTATAAAACACTGTTTACACAAATGACAACATATTTATTAATGTTGAGGCATAGTGTATGCCTGCAATAAATAAGTTCAATTCCTGTGTGAGCAAGGACTGAACTCTTTGTCAGATGCTTTGAATTGACAATGTTTCTATCAATTTCTAAATACATGGCCTCCTGTTAAGGTGTTCATTGTTTCTAGTTTTGTACACGACAAGCGAACTGTTTGTTTCGAGGTATACCAAAGTGTTTAAAAAGGGTTGCTGACCGTCCCTTTTGCTCTGCTGAAGCATGTGTATTGTACGAAAAGTTGCGCGAAAGCCTTAGAAAAAACGGCTTCTAATGTTCGCACATTGTTTAAGGTCCCAAATCATTCCTGCTGTGTTTTTGTTTTATTTTACGGCAGATATTGCGCGCTGAACTTCGGAACTGTGTGCAATTTTGATAAAGTTTATAGAGCCCATTTTTCTCCGTTAGGTGCCTAAATTGCAATTTTAGCCGCCTATTTATGGCGCCTAAAACGTGCTTTTTAGTGCCTAAAAATCTGGCCTCTAGTTATAACAGTGCTAAACAGGACTTCTTCAGCTGCCTGTCATGACCATCTGCACCCTCTGTCTCGTGGACCTTTTCGAGAAAAGGAAAAATCCGGCGTCCTTTGCTTCGCGCACTTGTCGGAGCACATGAGACGCCTCAGGTGGACCCACTTCTCTCACAAATAAATCATCCATGAAGAGACATACCGCGTGGCGACGCAAAGAGGACTGCTTCTCGCGCGTACGCCACACACCGAGCCCGCGGGGCTGCCGGCCGAATTCGCACAACTGCCAGAGTGCATCGCGGCCACGGTGGCGCAGCGCAAGTACTGGCGAAATCAGCCTAATAGTCCTTCCCGTTGCCTGTGGTCGCTGTCGATTTTTTGTCGTCACTATGCTCAGTTGTGGTCAGTGCGCAGCCCTAATAAACACTTTAGAGCACTTTTACGTGTGTCTTTTACACTATGGCTCTGTATCGTACTCTTACGTGTACAAGTCCGGTACTAGTTGTTCCAAGAGAACATATTTCGCTCAGACGTAATGTCAACAGTGGAAGGCAGTTTTCAGGTTGCACAGTGACTTCCCTTGTTTGGATCTGTCGGTCGCCTAATCCAAATGCCATGCAATTATTTAATACCCTATTAGTGATTAGGCAGTTCTTAAAAGCAGTGCGCTGTCAACTATTTTGGCACAACCCCCGCTTAATTCCATGTGATTGTTGACTAATCTTGCTCCTTTGAATTCTATAGAACATTGATCAACCGTTTTTAACTATATTTATCGAGGATTATACAAATAAGCAGAACAAAGGAAGTCGACTTTTTTATCAAACCCCAGCACCCTTAAGTTTCGGCTGGATTGCAAAATTATGAACGCAAATAGACTCCTCACGATAAAGAACAAAAATCAATGCCACTCAAGGTTAACTGGGAAAGTCACTGTTCCACTCGTTCCTCCACATTCGAGCCGATCCAACTACAAAAGCCAACAAGTATCGTGTCATAATGTAGCCGCGCTAGGATACCTCTGAACCACAGTGTTTCTTCCAATGAATATGGAGTTTAGAAGAGAGGTCAGAATCATCGACTGGAACAAGGTCTGCCGGCTGAAGAATGCCCCGTGTCATTCATGAAATTTGTGTCTTCCGCGTGTATTCTTGTTTATTGACGTTTTTTTTCTCTCTTTTATGGTAACAGGCGTGCTTTCGAGAACGATTTGGCAACACATCCTTTGAGACCGTAACAGACAGCAGGGCTTACGCGGTGAAGGCCGTCTACGAATTCGGTTGGACGTAAACAATGTTCTGTACTCCGACGTTGACTGAATAAAATGTTCAACAGAACGCCAGCTGCCGCGGTGTATTCGACGTGGTATGATGTGTGGTGTTTAACATCACGCATTAACAAATGGACGGTGATAGACCCTGCTGTGGACAACTCAGGATTCATTTTCACCAACTGAACTTCATCATGTGTGCTGACTACACAATAAACGGACATGTCCGCACTTCGACTTGATCTAAATGCGGCTTCCACGATTTAATTGTGATCTAAATGGCATGGATTCAGCGCAAAAGCCGGACGAGGGGCACAAGAAAACACAAATGACACTGATATACATATGTGTTTCCTTCTGTAGCTGGTATGTATTTGCTCTGAATTGATCCATTATGCAGCACCAGCTAGTGTCATATGTGTTTTCTTGTGCCCCTCGTAAGGTTTTTGCGCGAAATTCATCTCATTATGCAGCACAAACTAGTGCCATATGTGTTTTCTTCCGTTCTCGTCAGGGGTTTGCGCTAAATTCATCCTATTATGAGCACCGACTTATGTCATAAGTGTTTTTTTGAGTACACTGTCTGGGCTGTGCGCTGAATTCAGCCATTGCGCGGCATCAACTAG
This sequence comes from Amblyomma mixtum, assembly GCF_055824585.1. NCBI lineage: Eukaryota > Metazoa > Arthropoda > Arachnida > Ixodida > Ixodidae > Amblyomma > Amblyomma mixtum. The sequence continues at coordinate 43,889,272 of NC_143015.1, read as the reverse complement.
TCGAGAGCGTACTCCCTAAATTGGAATTTTGATCTCGCGTCCTTGACATCGGCAGCTGAACACAAGGCATCACGACTGGTGCCACTTTATCTACTGGGGAACGTTAGAGCGCGGAGGCTTCTGAACACATTGGCTTGTCGGTTAGAGGTCCTCGCGTTAATTTTCATTTCAACGAGGCACTGTGGTTACGTTTAATAACCAGGGTTCACACGCGAAAACATAATTCAGGAAGGAGCGACCGGGAACAAGCTTGATGCCTAGACTTAAAAAGTAAAAACGACCAAGTTGTTCCCCCCCATAACCACTCATAATTGCGGGCAGTGATTAGTTAAGGAACGCCAAAGCATGAAAGCCTCCAACCTTACGGACAGAATAAAATTCGCAGAGCTATCAAACTTATTTAATAAGCTAAAGGTAGCCGACGTAAGGAAGTTCAATACGGAGAAAGTCGAGCACCCCGTAAAAAACGGAGGTAGACTCAAAGCATAGAAGGGGAAACTAGGCACTGGTAAAAACCACATATATGTGATAAGAGACAAAGAAGGCAATGTCATTAGTATACATAGATGAATAGTTAAAATAGCCCAAGAGGTCTACAGAAATCTATACAGTAGCCGAAGTAACAAAATTTTAATGAGAGAGGCAGTAGCGCCCATCAATAGGACATCCCGTCAGTAACAGAAGAGAAAATAAAGACATCCTTAGAAGCAATGCAAAGTGGGAAAACAGCTGGTGAGGATCAAGAATCAGCAGATCGCTTGAAGAAAGGAGGGCAGATTGTGCTACAAAAGCTAGCCACCCTGTATATTCAATGCATTATGGCCTCGAGCGCACAAGAAGCTTCGAAGAATGCTAACATTATCTTAATTCATAAGAAAGGCGACGTCAAGGACTTCAAAAATTAGAGACCGATCATCTTACTGTCCGTTTCCAACAAGGTATTTACTAAGATAATCGCAAATAGAATCAGGACAACCTTACATTCCAATCAACCAAATAATCAGGCAGGCTTTCGTAAACAATACTCGACAATAGACCATATTGACTCTATCAATCAGGTGATAGAGAAATGGAGGTGTTCGAGAGGTGTTCCGGAAAGGAGGTGTTCCCAGGCCTGGATTGGGAACATTTGGTGATAAGAGTTAATGGAGAATCCCTAGGTAACTTGCGATTCGCTGATGGCATTGCCTTGTTAAGTCACTAAGAAGAAGAGCTGCAAAGCATGATGAATGAGATATACAGGCAGAGCAGAACGCCAGGTCTTAAAATAAACTTGCAGAAAGCCAAAGTAATGTTTAACAGTCTTGCAAGAGAAAAGCAGTTCACAATTGGTAGCGAGGTGCTGAAAGTGGTAAGGGAATAAGTCTTGTTAGGGCAGCTAAAGTCCGTAGATCCGGATCTTGAAAGGGAAATAAGTAGAAGAATAAGAGCGACATGAAGCACATAAGGCAGGTTCCCTCAGATCATGAGTGGAAGTTGAAGAATATCCCTCAAAAGAAAAGTATACAAAAGCTGTTCTCACCGGTACTCATATATGGAGCAAAAACGTGGAGTCTAATGAAAGGGGTTCAGCTTAAGTAAACGACAACAGAGTGAGCTAGGAGAGAGAAATGTTAGGTGTAACGTTGAGAGACCGCAAGCGAGCAGAGTGGACGGGGGAACAAGAGCGGGTTAATGAGATTCTAATCGGAACCAAGAGGAATGAACGGGCTTGGGCAGGGCACGTAATGCGAAGGCAAGATAAACGCTGGTCCCTAAGGATAACGCAGTGGATTCCACGGAAAGACAAGAGTAGCAGACGGCGGTAGAATGTTAGGTCGGCGGATGAGATTAGGAAGCTGGCGGGGATACTGTGCCGCAGCTGGCAAAGGAGAGAGCTAATTGGAGAGACAAGGGAGAGGCCCCTACCTTCTGTCCTGTCGTTTTCAAAATACATATAACGACGGAATCTCCAAGTTACAGCCGGTCAGAAAGAAGCGTAAAGAGTTTAAATCGTGATCCGCAAGTGCGATAGCAGAAAACTTATATTGGGGGTTTACGGTACAGGACAAAGACATGCAAATGTTCTGTCTGATGCGATGTGGCGATTACGCGAAATTTCTACATCTGCGCGAGCGAATTATACCAGCAAACAACATTTGCATCATAATTAAAGGCAACCTTCCATCATTCGACTCGCGCTAGGCTTGGTCAGCTGGCTAATCAGAATCACGCCGAAGAACGGTAAATTCTAAGAACATGCGAGCCTGTGGATGCCAATTGGTCTGACCCTATAGTAGGATACAACTTAAAAAAGCAGCAGTTGCTAACACTAAGCTGCGGTCTGCGACGTTCTGTATTCTTCAGCTGGCTAGTCGCAACGGTAAGCGAAATGAACTTTTTAATGTTTGACCTTATTAAACAATGCACGTATCAAAATCTAGAGCTCGTAACCTTTTCTTGTGATAAGCTTCTTATTTAGGTAGCAAGAAACGTTTAACCAGCGCACTACTTTTTCGTCGCGGAGGAATTTTGTGCGCGGTGGCTGAATGTGGAAGGAGCTTCACTGCAAATTTAAGTTGTATTCGACTATAAACGCGTGAGCTGCTCATGTTTCGAGAGCAAGAGAGAAGAGGGGCAGTGGCTTGAAAACGCAAGCCGAAATTCGCCGAACGGAATATGGCTGCGCATATGGCACAAATTGTACACCATGGTGCACCGCGTTGTGACGTTGTGACGTATTCATTTGGTGCAAACTTCGGAGGATAAGGAATCAATGCCGGGTGGCACTCATGTTCGTTATAAGCAAGCGCCAACGGACCTGAACATTTTGAAACAGCGGCAACAGCTAAGTTTGTGTCTGCTTGGAAATTCGAAACTAGAGAGTCAGGGACCATTTGGTGTAATTTTAGCAATTTGTTTCAGCATAGCGCAGCTTATCTGTTTAGCGCTGCTTGCCACACTTAGCGGGAGGGTGTGTCAGTGTGAAATAATCACGGAAGATAAACATATGTCTTCATTTATGGCTCTTTCACATCAGACCTTTCTGGCATGATTTCTAGAAACATTATAGTTGTTTTGAAATACAGAATGAAATCAGAAGCAAATACACGAAAAGCACATTAACGTACATTTCACCCGTAATGTACTAAATAAAAATAACAAAATCTCTTATAATCAGCGCACAAAACTGGGCTAAAATATGTTGTATTTAATGCCGAACAGACCTGTAGCACATTCGACGTAATATATAGTGAAATGTCCCAAGTACAATGAGAAGTGGGAAAACTATTCAAAGGATACGCTATTTTCCGCACCCTAAGGAAGAATGCTTCCCACACTGATGAGCTCAGAGATTATTTCGAAAATCAGTATAGTGAACAGTAACTGTGCAGAGCCTTGAGTTAATGAAACCCTACGAGCGCTGGCGCTGGACCTTGCAAAAACCGGAAGGCATAACCACAGAGCCGTTATCTAAGATATTCATCAGCAACGCAAGCGCTTCCTTGTCATCCAGGATACCGCACACTCTAGGACCTTGCATAAGCTCTTCGGCCGTCAGAGCAAGGAATCGAAATTTGGGGAAGAGAGGTCGCATCACATCTCGCACGCTGACAACTCGCCCCTCCTCTTCGTTCTGCAGAAGGCACTGGTGCTGAGCCGACGCGTACCCAGCCGCGATCACAGGCGCCTCCCGAATGCCCTTCAGGTGATCTAGCGCGTATTTCAAGGTGTGCTCTCTGCACGCACTGAAGCTCCTCGAGATTATTTCGGCAAGCCCTTGAGTGCGCAAACTTGCCTTTGCTGGCACGCCCGTCCCTTGTTCACCCGTTGTATGAATGTTGACTAGAAGAGGGCACACGTCGTCTGGTTCTATCTTGGTGGCTATATAGTCAGCGCATTTGGCAGCCAACTCAGGCAATTTCTACTTGATTGCCGCTGATCGAGCGTACGATGCTCCTGGGACATTTTCGACCTGAGGCTTACCGGTGTAGATGTATCTGGAAAAAAAGATTACCTGTTAATGATGCATATATAAACATTGCATCTTTCAATCTTCCCTTCAGACGGTACAGCTGAACGAAAGAGGAAATTAGTGCCCCTGTAAAGAGAACAATCACTCACGCAGCCATTTTCCAGCGGTAAGCAATGACTACGATGTAAGAGATCGGTGAGCACGAGCCCTTAAAGGGACACTGAGGAGAAATTGAAGTTGGCTTGTATCGACAGAATACCAGCTCCTGATTACAAAAACGCCACTCATACTGAACACAAAGCTCTTGTAACGTAGAAAAGAGCAAGAACCAAAATACAGGTATCGCCGCCACAGGCCAAACTCTCAAGTACAAGCGTGATGACGTCATAGGACAAAACAGTGTTGCTAGAACCAATGGTTCTAGTAACACTGGGACACGAGGAGGTACGAATCACTGAGGGGCAGCCAGTGCATGCGTAAATCTCCTTGACGTCGCCAGATGGCGCCACGTACCCAGCAGCTACGCGCGCGCCTGCAGCATCGGGACCAATCAGCGCCTGCTCACCGGATATAGGCGGGCTCCCGGTATTCCGCTAACGGTAACAAGGTACATGGTATGGTAAAGGTGTCTATTTGCGAGAGCTTCGTCGACGACTTCGAGAACAGGATCCATCGTAACGCTGGCAAAACGCCGGTGCAAGCGTAAGCGAAGCGACGGTAGCGACGGCCGCAATAGCCGATAGATGCCTTCAACGTGCGGCCGGCGGTAGCTTTCATTTCGGCTGCTGCTAGGCCGCTGTGCTGGCTGCCAGAAATCACGGAGTCTGCGCTACGTCATGTTCATGTCATGTTTCACGTCACTTAGTCTGGTGTTGTCATAGGAGAATCCCAAGTTTGAATCTGAGCGGCGAGAAAAACTTTTTCTACTTCGGATCCAAATTTCTCAGAAATAAATGCATCTTTCGCTGCCGGCCAAGTGGCAACAAAGCCATGAAATGCCGAACTGTCGGATTTTGCTATAAAAAAATATTAATAGAGCTCTTCTCACTGTCCCTTTAAATGCGTACAAACATCTCGTTTCGGGGAGCATGTTTTCTTCTCTGTAGTGATGCGTAAGACATCAGTATACATGGTTAACAACGTGGTATTGGCCTTAGACCGCTTAATACTTTGTAATTTAATTTCCCTGCACCATTTAATATTGTAATGCCTGCATCCTATACCCAGAACCCTTTACCACTTCCTTTCACAACCTCTCTCTCTGCCCCGCGGACCCTCCTCTGAGGGGCCTAGAGTACCTCAAGACCTTGGACGCCTGGAAGACCCTGCGCTCGGAGGACCCGGCCGAACAGATCATGGCCACCTGCTGAGCTGCCAGTGTTATGGGCCTGAGGAGCATAACCACGTGAAACCCGTGGGGTCGAACGGGGACCCAGAGACCAGCATGCGCCGAATATCTTCATTGCAATAGTTTTTCTGTCTGTCTCATGCTGTTTCGGTTGCATTTCCAACCACTGTGTGACGTCAAGTTTTGGTTTGGTTTAGGAGGTTTAACGTCCCAAAGCGACTCAGGCTATGAGAGACGCCGTAGTGAAAGGCTCCGGAAATTTCGACGCCCTGGGGTTCTTTAATGTGCACTGACATTGCACAAAACACGAGCCTCTAGAATTTCGCCTCCATAGAAATTCGACCGCCGCAGCCGGGATCGAACCGCGTCTTTCGGGTCAGCAGCTGAGCAGCTCTGTGCGTGTGTGTGTGTGTGTGTGTGTGTGTGTGTGTGTGTGTGTGTGTGTGTGTGTGTGTGTGTGTGTGTGTGTGTGTGTGTGTGTGTGTGTGTGTGTGTGTGTGTGTGTGTGCGTGCGTGCGTGTGCGTGTGTGTGTGTGGGGGGGGCACCGCACACCGCAGTCGTGGCCTAGAGGCTTGGTCGTCCGCCTTGGCTGCGGGAGGTGGTTGGTTCTAAACCCACCGCCGGACACCCACCGGTAAAAAGGGGTACAAGCCACCCCCGGCCCTGCGCCCGGCTTCTTCAGGGGTGTGCGCTTGGAGGAGGCTCCGCAAACCCCGCTGCGTCCTTTCGAGGGCAAAACCAGTTTCGAACACCATCAGCCTGCAAAGGTGGTTCGTGATTCAGTTGAGAGTTGACAGGTTCAACGGAGTTTCCAGAGTTCGATGTAGTTTAAACGAGTTCGCTCTAACGTGAGTTCAGTGGCACTGCGCCAACTTGAGCAAAAGCTGCGCCTTACAGAAAAAAAAAGGGCCACAAATTGGGCGTCTACCGCACGAGGTGTGGCCTTGTGGTAGAGCATCCGCCTCGCATTCGGGAGGTGCTGGGTTCGATATCCCGTGCCGCCGGGCACACACCGGTTTCTTTAATGGGTACAAGATTTCCCCTGGCCTGGTGCTTGGCTCTGCTAGGGTGAGAGGCTTGGGAAAAGGGTCTTAGACCAAAGTTGCCTTGACGGATCAGAGATAAGTTCCGCCGCCAAGCAACCCTGAATCCGCCTCGTGCGGAAGAACTCCAACTTGTGGCCCTTTTTTGGATATCTTCGTCAACTTCAAGCCCACAGAGACGGGATTTGAAAGCGAAGGCTCCTTTCCCAAGCAATGCACCACTGGGAAGCCGAGCACCAGGCCGGGCCACAGCTAGAACCCATTTTGAGAAAACCGGTGGGTACCCGGTCGGCGGTGGGAGCCGAACCCACCACCTCCCGAAGCCGAAACTGCGGTAAGCTGCGTCAAAACCCAACCAAAACAACCCAAGTCCTACAGATGGCAGCACATGCAATAGAAACGCAGCTGCGCATCACTGAACCACTGCACCACTGCTGCAAGAGTGGTATGAGAACTTCCAGGGATCTATGAATGTAAAGGAAATCTCAGGTCCGCCTAGACGAAGTTAAACCCATTATTTCTTTTAGAACAACTTCCATCCGTGAATACTGGATATCAACACCGGAACCGAAGTGAAAACCGAAGAGCTAGGGCACACATTTCGACTTTCAACTATGAAAACCAACGATTGTTTTTTTTTCTGTTTTGAAATGCTGTAAGCTCTTCACGCCCTTCTCTGACCTCTCCTTATCCACTGAAAGGATACGGCATGGAACGCTGCTGAAAGCCCAGAAAGTTTTGTGGCCTCGTTTGTCGTTATAACTGTCTCCCAGAAGATTTGTTTCCCTTCTATGTCATTTTGTTCTCGCAAAAAGGCCATCGATTATTTAGTTTGGGCTTAATATGTCCTGATGAATAACAGTTTGCCTATTATCAATCCTGTGATGATAATGATAATGAGAATATGTGCTTTATTCCGCGTTGTCCTCCTTACTGTCTCATCATTACCCTATTTTCCCACCACTAGCCCAGCAGCACTGTACATCATTTCATTTCTAGCCTTTATTTTACGATCCTGGTATCAACGCTATACACGGTTTTCTCGTTTACAAGCAAACAAGAATGCTGATAGCGATTCTAGCCCCAACGAGCCCCTGGTATCACTGGCGCAGCGTTTGAAAATGTTTGCGCTAGTGCAGACGACGCGTGTCGCACTGGTTTTGATAAAGTAGTGCGATAGTGGAAGCACACCGCATAGTGTATGATAAGGCGCCGGTGCATGTGACGTGCCAGCTTCCTATCGTTCTCTTTTTTCCTGGGTAATTTCTTACCTGACAAACGCGCCTTCTACAAACAGGAAATGTTACGGGGCTATAGCTTTGAGTTGCCACACCAAAAACGTTCAACAAAACCATGCATAGGTGAGCACTAGCAGAGACCATCAGCAATTTTTGGGCCCATAAGAATCACCTTAGAATTTCACACGGGACAAGACGCGACCACGAGAGCAGTCATGTTTGCTAGAAGTGCATAGAACCGACGTAGTTCTTACCGGCACATCTACATATCGAGTGGTATTTGGACCTAAACGTTAAAAATTTTGCAGGGTTCTGTCACTAGCTTATGTGCGAATCTGCTCGAGCATTTAGTTGTCAATTAGAATGTGTGTCTTTCATCGGCAACTCCGGGAAAGAAATAACAATGTTAAATAGGTACGAATGACTCTCTTAGGGACACGATAGGCTAAAAGCTGAATGTGCAGTGTTTTAGCAGCTTCAAACTGCCATGCAATAATTTATAAAGCTACAGGGCGTATCAAATACCCATTAGACGTGGGAAGATATTGCAAGCAGAAAACCATACAGCCTTTATGCCGTTTGCTCGTCTCCAGACTTACAGTATGCAACCCAAATATTTGTAATCTAGATTCATAAGTAAAACACACAGGCAGTTCGCTTCCAACCTCTCCTACAGAAACCACAGGCGCACAATATCAACGCTCAAGGACAGCATCGTAACCTCTGCGCAAGACACCTGCTAGGTTCGACTACTCGACGTAGTTTCATGCTAGGTTCTGTCTATAATTGGTTTGGTTTGGTTTATCCGGCTCAACATCCCAAAGCGACTCAGACTATGATTGACGCCTTAATGGAGGGCCCCGGATAATTTCGACCATCTGGGGTTCTTTAACGTACACTCATATCGCGCAATAGATGGACCTCTAACATTTCGCCTGTATCGAAATGCGACCGGCGCGACCGGGATTTTTCTTTTTTGTAACTGTTCGCAGTAAATACTAAATTATCAAGAATAGACATGTAGCTGAACGCTTGGCTCTGGTATGCTTGTAAATAGGCCGCCGCGGTGGCTCAGTGGGTACGGTGCTCGGCTTCTCACCTCACACGCGGCACTAGAATTTCAGTGGAGGTGAAATTCTAGAGACCCGTGTGCTGTGCGATGTCACTGCACGTTAGAACGCCAGGATTTGGAAATCCTCCCGAGCCCTCCACTACAGCGTCCTTCACAGCCTGAGTCGATTTGGGATGTTAAAACCCATAAACCAAACCAAAACACACTTGTAAATGCAACCACGGGGCCTTGCGCAGTCTCCAACTCACGCGAGGAGGGAGCGGGAGATATGATGAGAGACAGGTTACGTGGGATTCAGCTGTGAGTAAATGGAAGTAGCAAGGGCACAAACTTTGGCGCAAAATATTAATAACACAAGAATTCTTAGGTGTATTTGCCATTATAGATATATTGTATGAAGTTTACCTCGCAGCTTTTACAAAAAGTGAGTTTGCCTCTCGCAAGCCGTGATTAAAAATCTAAATTGTGCATTTCGAGACCTTCAGAACAATGCGCTTCGATACCTTGAGCTTCTTAGCCTCTACTGCTAACTGCTCAAGCTTTGCATCGTAGTGCTGCGGCTGGTGTTTTCCAGCTCGAAGTTGGCAATATTAATGATTGAAATTTAATGGAGATGAGAAAGCGAACTACCCCCTTTATTTGCAGCGCAACTCTCAAGTTTTGTACGACCAGGTGCCGCTTGTCAATGCCTCCCCTGAGAAATGATTACAGATACTTTTTTAACTACTATTTCCAATACGCCGAAAACAAGCCAGCAAGCTGCAGGCAAAATAAGTAAACTAAAAATAGGGCTAGATACTACTGGATAGGCAGCAATGACTACCATCCACAAGACATACTCGACCATGGTTCTCGCGCTTCTTCAGGATGTCGGCAGTAAAACGACCGTTCGCAACGTATTTTAAGCTGCCGCTTACTGTAGACTACCGCCTTCTCAAGTTTAGCGGCCGCCGCGGTGGCTCAGCGGTTATGGTGCTCGGCTGCTGACCCAAAAGACGCGGGTTCGATCCCGGCCGCGGCGGCTAGAATTTCTTTGGAGGAGAAATTCTAGAGCACCGTGTACTGTGCGATGTCAGTGCACGTTAAAGAACCCCAGGTGGTCGAAATTTCCGGAGCCCTTCACTACGGGGTCTCTCATAGCCTCTACGGCGTCTCTCATAGCCTCAGTCGCTTTGGGACGTTAAACCCCATAAACCAACCAAACCAAGCCAACCAAGTTTAGCGGTTAAATGGCTTTTGCATTGCGTCGGGTAATCTTGGGATGACGTCATGTATCTGCACCGGCTTTGTCTGATTCAACGAGAATGCGTTGCCATTTAGAGTGATTAACGAGCACAAATCCTTCTGAGGCGTGAAAATGGCTTCCAAAAACGGGTACAGATTTCGAAGCGTAAGTCAAATCACATGATTCTTGCTGCGTACTGCCCTTTCCGGTTTCTCTCGTAGTTGTTGCTGCGACAGGGGAACAGCGAAACTTACTCGATCGTGCCAAATAGTAAGCGGAGCACTGCACCGACAAAATTAAAAAAAAATGCCAGTGGCTTAGCTCAGCTAGGCCAGGATATGTAGCCAAAGCAGCTTCGTCAACTGACATTTCGGTAGCGACAGGCCGTCGCAGTCATTGAGCAGCTTGGCGGCGTCTCTTAGCGCGACGTTTTTCTCGTTCGTCAGGCGTCTCGGCCGCCCGCTTAGCCTTTCTCGTCTCGTATCCACGCTGTCGGCCGGCCTCGTACCATGCGACGACTTGTGGATCGGAGGAATCAGTTTCACGCAGCCTGTACTGCTACTGTGACGAGCACGGCCGCTCTCCTTCTCCAAAGGTGCGCGTCTGAGGAGCGAGAGCATCGCTTCCGGCTTATATCCCAGCTGCGCGCCGCGATTCTGCGCATGCGCAATGCGGCGCATAGCGAAGTGATCGGAACTCGGCGCAGCGGCTGTGGCGCAGCGGCTGCGCGCGGCGCATACTTGTGGCTTCCGCGCAACTGGTTGCCATGGTAATGGCGCATGCACAGTAGTGCCCTTTGGCAGGCACCGCGAAATGCGCTTCTGCTAGCCTAGTCTAGCTTTCGCTAAAAAATGGGATCGAGGCGGGGCTTTCTCCTCGGTCGCGGCAGCGCTGCGCTCCTCGGTGCGTATTTTTCTTCAGGGGGGCGCGACAGAGCGTCTAACTCGACGCAGCACATGGAACTTCCTGGTAGATGTACGGCAACATTTTTTAGCCACAAAGGGTACTAAAAGACTGTGGTAGGTGTAACATACAATCATTGTATACTTTTGTTTATTTGCAAGGTATTCTTCAGAAGATATATATAACCCAACAGAACCTACGAAGTACGCTCCAACCTAATCGAGTCACCTCACAAATTTCTTGAAATATTCTAGATTACGAGCAAAGCTCCGCCTGGATAGACGTACTCCTTAGGTAATTTGAGTACGTGACTACCTCTCATAATGGCTGCTCTTCTTCCCGCGCTGCTCCCCACTTCTTTTGTCGTCTCCGTGTTCACGATCAAGCCTAGCTTAACGGTTTCATGCTTAGCTCCTCAATCATACGATATATTTGCTCAGATTAATTATTTATCAGCGTGGTAAAATCAGCACATAGTGAATCATCGATGCATTCTCAAGAATTATTATTCATTCGTCCCAACGCAGTCATCTAAAAGCCCTTTCGATCATTCAGTCCACAACAGGAGACATATTTAGTCACCTTCAGACACATTCCCACAAGCACATTTGTATGTTTTGCTAGGTTAACGTATACCTGAACTTGTATTAAAGCACCAGTCTGGTCAGCAACGGTCCTCTGGTTTTTCATCATTACTTTTTAGTAAAAAACAGTAAAGCATTGCCTGATATATATCTTACGCAGGCACCCGTATTTGTTCTGTATATTATGTGATGACTGAAATGCAGCGGACAGCCCGCGGCACAGAATCCTAGCTGGAGGCTACATCCCCGTTCGGAATACACACCGATCCCAGCGCCTCAGTCAGGAAGCCAGGCGCCTTAACGATGCCAATTCAGTGGCACAACACAACGCCGTCTCAATGGCTTTCATCTTTGTTGAATGCAAGCATGTGTTGCAAAGCATGCCCAAGTATTAACCAATGGAACATTCGCATTCTTCGCATCGCCCCATGGCACTGAAGTAACAGTGAGAATCCTTGCAGATATCCTCGCCTCTGTTTCTGTCAACTTGTCGCTTCTTCCCAGTTTTGTAGTTTCGTTTCGCAGGCGTTCGTCTTTTCTGCGCCAGCAGTCATCTGCTTCAACAATCTCGGCACACAATGTTTCCAGCTTAAAAAAGCACGATACACCTACTGAAGCATCAGAGGTGCGACCCACTTTTTTTTTTTCTCTGGAACGCGCGCTCAATCTTGGTCGTTCAGTTTATGATCATTTGCTCGAACTAATGAAAGCTGCAAAGGTCGAATACTTCATCTAATGGTCCGTGCTGGCCGTGTTTTCGGGCACATCTAAATGTTAGGTTGCTTCTCTCGGAATTTTTCGTACATTTTTCGCTCACAGTCAACGATGGTGACGACGGGGTTTCTACGACACGAGCTCTTTAAATCGATGTGGTTAAAAACGATCGCCAAATTCTAGTTGATAAGTGGGCCAGACAAAATTTCCAGCAGGTAAGTGCGTAAGAAGAAAGTTAACTAACGCGAAGAGCGCGCAAACTCCGAAAGCAGTTCAGAGCTGAGGTAAAAAAAAAGGTTTATGTTTCCAATCTTGAAAGAAAACTTAATCCAGCAGTAAGATTTGTGGAAATGGGAAAAATATGCTTCCTCCAAGCGGCCGGATTTTTGTATACATTTCTACTGATGCGGTAATTCCGCAAAACCTTATGCATAGCGGATTTGTTATTGGGTTTAACGTCCTAAAGCAACTCAGGCTATGAGGGACGCCGTAGTGAAGGGCTCCGCAAATTTCGACCACCTGGGGTCCTTTACGTGCACTGACATCGCACAGCACACGGGCCTCTTGAATTTCGCCTCCATCGAAATTCGGCCCCCGTGCCCGGGATCGAATCTGCGTCTTTCGGGCAGCAGCCGAGCGCCGTATCCACTGAGCCACCGCTGCAGGGCTATACATAACCTGAGTGCGGAGGATTGCAGCAAAGCTTGCAGTAAATCAGCGTAATCTTCAAGCAAACAGATCAGAGGTTCGGGATAACTGTGACGAAAGTATATCGAAAAGCTTGGACTATTCCAAAAAAAAAAAACCGTGAAAGGCACTGGACGGAAAGACGCGAGAACGCAAAACAGCTTTTCCTCGTTAAAGTGTCTTACCAACTGGCCTACAGCTGTCTCTCTAAGAAGGTTTGGTTTATGGGGTTTAACGTCCCAAAGCGACTCAGGCTATCAGAGAAGCCGTAGTCGAGGGCTCCGGAAATTTCGACCACCTGGGGTTTTTTAACGTGCACTGACATCGCAGAGTAGACGGGCCTCTAGAATTTCTCCTTCAAAGAAACTCTAGCCGCCGCGGCCGGGATTGAACCCGCGTCTTTTGGGTCAGCAGTCGAGCATCATAACCACTCAGCCACCGCGGCGGCGTATGTCTCTAAAAAGGAATATTCCCTGGGCTGCTCTGGGCTGGCTGCGGCCGTTAGTATATTCTACTGATGATGATGGTTTAGGATAACGCAAGGGCTACTTCGCAATAAATGCGCAAGGCTTGAGGTTTTTAGCTGTACACAAGGTGGCGTAAATTCCCCATTTTACACCCATTTCACTCCAGAAGTCTAGCAGCAGGTCAGGGAATGTTTGCATCAAGTGGATAACCCGTAGATAACCGAAGGTAACGGGTATTGAACCCTGCACCCACGCCCCCCTCCCCCACGCCCCCCCCCCTTCCACGTCCCCCCCCTCCCTCCCACACACCTCCGGCATACGAGATGAATACTCGAACCATTCGGCCACCGCTACGGTACACACGGCCACAAATAAACGACGAGACGGTCTGGGAAAGGTGTTGGCTTGCGACTCAAGAAGTGCCATCATTCAGCGAGGATAGACGAGTGTATTTGAAGCGAGTGGTGAACTTGTCGAAAGTGCCGGAACAGCGGACAGGTATATGCAGAGAATCAAGCATGTGATTGTAGTGATCATGTGCCTGATCACTTGATTGCATGCTTTACTTTCCTGGCAGGGCCATCCTCCGCAAAGTGATAGGCAGTAGTAAGGCTGTGTTTGATCCCATGACGCTATCGGTCAGCTCACGTCGAAAAACCCGTCCTTTGAGCACCTCGTTCATGTTCAAAAAGTTTGTCTTAAAATAATAAAATAGAAATATAGAGGTATTCGCCAGTATTAAAAGGGACCAGACTGTCAAAAAGGCAGGGATATATAATAAATGGTAAAAAAAATTTATACGTCGAGGACAAGCAGTGACCGCAATTCCTTAGTATGGAATCGAAAGCCAGAGGCCTCGAATGGGGTGCTGTGCATTGGCGTGGCATCCTCGTGATGTGACCACGGGATTACGTTTTCCAGCGCCAAAAAACGATGCCTTTTTATTTTACTCGCACTCGCCAATAGGGATACGGAACTGCTCTGAAACTCAGTGGAACACATTAACCCTTAAAATAATTAGGATAACGTTAGGACATATGAGGTGACGAGCGTGGGCCTGCGAATAAAGGTAAGTAAATGGAACCTTACTTTAAATTGTGAAGACGAAATGTTCACGAGCTTTTTATTTTACTCGGCGAACAGAGCACCACTGCGCATTGAGTTGGAGAGTGATTATCAACAGGACAAAAGCTCAGGGCATCACAGGAAGTCAGTGAGCACCATGAAGATCGGAAATTGATGAAAATAAAGAAAGTCCCACCAGTGACATAAGATGCCGTAGCTGGTCAGTGGCGCATCTCTGATCTACAATTAAAAGTTCAGTTGTAGCTGATTGCTTTGACTATTTCAAGAGCATTCTTTTCTTTTGGTTTTGCCTTACTGTAGTGACTCACACGTGCTTACATTTCTTTTTCTAACCACTGTAACCTCAATCTAGTTGTTTTGCCGCTTTTCATGGTTAACGAACGCAAAAAAATGACGAAGAGCAGACGACGACAACACGACACAAGCGCTCCATTGGAAATGGACGTTTATTGGGAAAAAACCAGCAATATGTACACAATAAGGTGAAAATACAAAGAAGCAAGAGACTAAGGTTCAATGACGCAGCACCAGCAATCTTAATCAGGAACGAATTACACGGTCATCAGCAAGAGAGCTAAAGAAATGCAGTGAACATGGGCACGAAAGATGAAATACATGAGACAAAATCAATGTGTCAAGGAAAGCAATTTCATGGCTTGTTAGGGTGACTGAATTGGGTGCTGATGCACGGGTCGAATGATTGTGCCAATCAATACGCTTCCTTTATCTCGCGTGTGAGTTGATTATGGTGTGTAATAAGAACAGTAGTAGTCACGAATTTTCTCCCTCTCTGCTCTGTCGTTGTTGATGTTGTTCTCCTTGATGTTGATGCGGAGTCGTAGAGGGCGGGTCTCGTGAGTGACCCGGGGGACGTACTTTGCGACTGGTGGGTTTAGACAGGTGTGCAGGTCTTCGGATGGTGAGGCACTTGGAAGGCTTTCTTCAAGAAATTATTTATTACACATGTATATACAACTTATTTACATATGCCGAATGATTTCGGCCTCTCCACTTTAACTAAATATAAAACCTCAAAACTTCCACGACTCCGGACCACCGCCGGCCAACACACGGCCAACCCGTCCGGCCGCCGCTCAACTAACTCGCGTCTCCAACTCTACGCTCTCGGCCCCTGGACCACCACCGGCCACACACGACCGATCTGTCCGGCTGCCACACACCCAACCTCCGGCGCTCTCCTTCGCGCGCACCCATCTCGTCACATTCGCGCCAAAAACTCTCTCCTCCGCCAATAAACAATCCTCCCGCCAAAACTTACTTTCTAGCCAATAGACGACTTTCCCGCCGTCGTTTAGAAGTAAGAGGTCACAAGGCAAAAGACAAGTAAACAATATAAAACACACCTCGCTGTAAGCAGCCATGGCTAACTAAAAGCTATTACAACAGAAGGAAACAAACACAATTCAAAACACACGCTCCACTGTTAGCCGCTCTGGCCAGCTAGCAGGAACGAAAACAAGAACAGCCCCAGCCGTCCTGTCGTCGTCTCGGGTTTCGGACCGACTTCCTAGAAGAAACCATTCCCCACTCGCTTGGGCCGAGAAGCGCGACCCTCGCACGCTACGCCGTTTTAAGTCCTTCTCCTTTTGTCTGCGCATTCCCCTGCTCCCTTTCGGCGACACTCCTCACACTTTACCACGACGCACGCTAGCTGCGGCGTGACACCTCCCCCCTTCTTCTCAATTCTTTCCCCCTATTTTTTTTTTTTTCGCCAGTTCCGAACAAAGCATGCTTCTCCTTTAGGCTGCCTCAAGCCGCCGCCTCTCTCTCTAGTGCGAGAAAGCACTAAAGCTTCCCCCCGAGATACACTCCGAGATACACTCGGAAAAAGAATACAGGCATCCAAGTACATGAAAACAAAGTACACTTCTGCACAACGCACCATACGCTACAGGATTACATGTTTCAAGTGCAAGTAAATTATACAAACACCATGCATACAAATAAAAAGGAAAGCAACCACAACAGTCCACCAAGGCGAGCCTCGAACATCGCTGCTCTCATGCTCTGTGCTCAGGGGTTCCTTTTTTCTTTTCTCATGTTAGGTTTGAATGCGGGAAAGCGCGTCCGCAAGCACGTTGTGACCCCCCTTGATATGCTGGACCGTGGTGTTGTACTTCTGTAGCGACAGCGCCCACCTCGTGAGCCGTGCACTGCTCGATGCCGCAGTGGCCACATACTGTAGAGGGTTGTGATCCGTCCTGACATGCACTTCCGCTCCCAGTACCCATGTGCTCACCTGATCCAATGCCCATACCACAGCGAACGCTTCTTTTTCAATCGTCGACCACTTCACTTGAGATTCGCTCAACTTTTTACTCAAGAATGCAATTGGGTATTCTCTTCCGTCTGCATTCTGCGCCAGACATGCCCCGATTGCCTCTTGGGACGCGTCGGTTGATAGAATAAAAGGCTTGGACATGTCTGGTGGACACAGAACAGCTAGAGTTGCCAGCGCACTCTTCACCTCTTGGAATGCTTGCTCTTGTTCACTCTGCCAGCTGATCGGGCCGTTTCGACGACCCTTCGTTAAGTTTGTGAGGGGCAGCACTACCCGCGAGTAATCTTTTATGTAGTTGCGGTAATAGTTCATTACCCCTAGCACGCTTCTGAGTTCCGCCTTTGTTCGTGGTGGCTGCATTGCCTCTATTGCTCGAACCCTCTCAGGATCGGGACAATGCGTTCCAGAACCGACTATGTGCCCCAGGTACTTTACGCTCCCCTGTGCAAATTTGCATTTTTCAGCATTTACCTTCAGCCCCACAGATCTGAGTGTTTCCAACACCGCATCGAGATGTTGGGCATGTTCGCTCATGTTTTCAGAAAAAACTGCGATGTCATCGATGTAAGCGCACGCATACGCTCTATGCTCATAGAGAATTTCATTCATAATCCGCTGGAAAGTGGCCGCGGAATTTCTTAGTCCATACGGCATCACTGTCCAGGCGTACTGTCCACTGTCGGTCGCGAATGCGGTTAATCTTTGGCTCTGCTCGTCTAGCGGAATTTGCCAGTACCCGCGTGTCAAATCCAGAATTGTTATGCAGCATGCCTTTGCCACAGTCGCCAGGAGGTCGTCTACCTTTTTCATCGGAAAGGCGTCTACCTCTGTAATGGAGTTGAGGAATCTGTAATCAACGCAGAGCCTCACACTCCCGTCGCTTTTCGCCACACACACCACAGGGTGGGCGTAAGGGGATTCGGTGGGATAGATCATTCCCTCTGCCACTAGCTCCTGCACTTGTCTCTCAACCTCGACTCTCATCTTTAGCGGCACACGGTACTGGTGACGAGGAGCAGGACGTGCGTTGGCCATTATGCGGATCGTGTGCTTACCTGCCCTACTTTTCCCCGGCTTTCCCGAAAACACCTCACTGTGCCGACGGACAACTTCCTGGATATGAGAGTCTTCTACTTCTGCTTCGCTCATGCGAACAGATACTACCGGTACCTCCTCCACCTTTCCGAACTCTTCATCCTCAAATACGACCCCGACTGTCCTTACCCCGACCGTAAACGGTTTCAAATTATTTGCATGTATCCACTTTCGGGATCCATCCTCCATCTGCACCACGTAGCTATCCTTTCGCTTCCTCTCAACTACCTTTACCGGCCCCTTCCAGGCGTACTGCCCCTTAGACGTATCCTCATTCCTGACTAGAACGAGATCGTCGCAATTAAACTTCTTCGGCCGTGCTCTCAGATTATACCGTGTCGCGTATGCTCTTTGGTTATCGGCTGCATTTTGCCCCACCACCTCCGACATGGCAGCCAGCCGCTGACGTAGTTCCAGTAAATACTTTTCTGCCGACTCATTCAGTGTAATCGGAAGGGTCCAGTTTCCGGTCCAAGACTTCTCTAATATTGCTAATGGCCCTGTAGGGGTGCGCCCATAAAGGAGCTCAAATGGCGACACTCCGGTCGTTTCACTGGGCACTTCGCGATATGCCCACAAAAGGCACGGGACCAGTCGGTCCCACCCCCGTCCATGTTCTCCAATCACATGCCGCAGCATTCTTTTGAATGTCCCATTCCATCTTTCAACAAGGTCATTGCTTTCCGGATGACCAGGGCTTGAAAATCTAGGTGATGCCCCGAGACGGGCCAACAGTTCCTGGGTTACCTTTGCCGTAAAGTTTGTCCCCTGGTCCGAGCAGACCATCTCCGGCACCCCAACCCTAGAGAATATTTCCACCAGGGCGTCGCACACTGCTCGGGCTGTCAACGATTTCAAGCAGACTACCTCTGGCCACCGAGAGCATACGTCCATCAAACACAGAGCATACCTGTGGCCTTTTGACGACGGGGGTTCTATTGGACCTACACAGTCCATAACTATCACCTGAAATGGGCTTGCTGGTCTTGTCAGGGGTGCTATCGGCACCCTGTCCGACTTCCTTTGTATAGCATTCTTTTGACACTGTGGGCATGCCTGACAATACCTAAGAATCTCGGTGTTCATGTTCGGCCAAAAGAATGAATTCTTTATGCGCTGCCTTGTTTTCTTTGCCGCAAGATGCCCACCAACTTCTCTGTCATGGGCTACCTGTAACACTGCCTGCCTCTTGCACTTCGGCAGAATCAGCTGTTTCACCATCCTCCCATTTATCTTATCTGAATGATATAGCAGGCCGTTGGTTACCTGCATACCATGGGTGCCTGCCTTCGCCTGTTGCCATGAAGTTTTTAAGCTTTCATCCTCCAGCTGTAGTGCCCTAAAGTTCAATGCCGTTGCTTCCCCCAGCTGTTCGTTTTCATTTGGCTGTGCGACAACCGCCGCCACAGTAGCGCGCGGGTTCCCTAAATTACAGTGGTCCTCGATCTGTTCGTTTTCTTTCTGCTTGACCAGTTCATTATAGTCGCTCACTGATAACAAACAATTAATTTCATTCGCCAATTCCTCTGTCAATGCGCACAAGATGGCAACATGTGAGCCCCTCCGATCAATTCTTAGTGGCACATACGCCAGCTCAGCCTCAATCTCATGTCCGAAGGCACCCTTCAATGCGACTCTGCCTCGAGGATCTACCCTTTCCTGCAGCAGTAGTGACCTCCTGACCACTGTGATGTCCGCGCCCGAATCCACTCGTGCCAAGATCACTGATTCCCCCGAAAAGAGGGAGACATCGGCCACCTTATGCGTCTCCGTCAACTGAGTGCTGGCTTTTGGCTCCCGGTCCTGGTACAGAATTTCAGCGCTGTGAGGGGTTACTTCTATCACTCTGGCTGTAATCTTCCTGACCTCCGTCTCTTGGCATTCTCGGGCCATATGCCCTAAACGGCCACAGCGGTAACAGAGGGGTGACGCTAGGTTCTTTCCCTTATCCTGCTCCCATTCCCTGCCGGCAGAATGCCCCTCCGTAGCAACATTGCGGACACCCATATCTCTGTTTCCGATCTTTACCTCAGCTTCCCGACACTCCCTAGACATGTGACCTAGTCGGCCACAACGGTAACACTGGCGTGTCATCGTATGTGCTCTAAATGGCGCATACTTCACCTCCATGGGTTCTCCCCCACGAAGTTGCGACGCCCCGGCCTCCCCCACTTTCCTACATCCTTGGCCGCGGGCCGTACTCATGCGCGCAACGCCAGCCCCAAATGCTTTCCCTCGGCTGCTCTCCACCGCCTCGACTACTTCTGTAAGTCCGTCGATTTTAAGCCAATTTTTGTTTTCTTGAAGAGCTATCTGTCGGAGCGCGTCGTTAGACAAGACCTCTTTCATTTTATCGACCACTACCAGCTCCATCAGCTCCTCAATTTCGGTCACTTTTCTGCTGCTGATATAATAAGAGTAATAACTGCGTAGTCGGTAGCCGAATTGGCGCCACGATTCTTGCGGTCCTTTCTTAGCTGTGTCAAACATTCTTTTATATTCCGCCGGGCTTAATCGCAACTCCCTCAGAATTACCTCCTTTAGCAGTTTGTACTCAAGTATCTCCTTTGTTCCACTTTGCATCGCCATCGATCGCATGCGGTCAGTGAGGTATGGAATCAGGGCGATAGACTGCACGCTTTCCGGTACTCTGAAGGAGTGAAAAAGCATCTCCACAGAATCAAACCACCCCGGAATAAGCGACTCATCTTTCGGCATTCGAGGTAGTACACTGCTCAGCATTGTGGAGTATTTTACTGCTTCTTTCCCCTCTGACAGATCAGCTGTGCCTTGCCTGCGTAATTTCTCTGTCTCAAATTCAATTTTGGCCCTCTCTAGCCTCATTTTCTCAATTTCTATATCAATTTGCCTATTGGGTCCAGATTGGCCGTTTTCCGTGCTTGTCTCGCTCATTTCCCCAGTCATGTTACTATCCATCTCTGGCGACAGTAGTTTACTCTTTCCCCTCGTAAGCATAAAGCACGAAGTTTGAGAGCAGCGCTGTTCGCTCACCGTTTTTCCTTCGCCGCCTTCTCTTCAAAGATCGTCAATCAATCGAAGTTCCAAAGTTCTCTCACAATGAACTTCACGCTGATACGCCACAAGTACTGTTACGCAACGCCGCCGCACTCTCAAGTCCTCTTCAATTCAAGTCCGTCCTCCTTTCCTCTGTTGGCGTCCACGATTCTTCTTCCCACCTACACTGGTCTCGAAGCTGCGATGATCGGTGATGATCCTCGAAGATCCGTCTGCTGTCTCTTGTGCCTTCTTTCTTCTTTCTTGACGTCCGGTTTTCGACTTCTCTTCGCCACCCAAGGGCAAACGTTCCTTGTGAGCTCACCAAATCGATGTCTTCTCAACCTGCGTTGCCTCTTTCTTCGTTCCTGTCGCAAAGCAGCGGTCCCTTGCGAATCCTGTCGGCTGCGCCAGTCACGAATTTTCTCCCTCTCTGCTCTGTCGTTGTTGATGTTGTTCTCCTTGATGTTGATGCGGAGTCGTAGAGGGCGGGTCTCGTGAGTGACCCGGGGGACGTACTTTGCGACTGGTGGGTTTAGACAGGTGTGCAGGTCTTCGGATGGTGAGGCACTTGGAAGGCTTTCTTCAAGAAATTATTTATTACACATGTATATACAACTTATTTACATATGCCGAATGATTTCGGCCTCTCCACTTTAACTAAATATAAAACCTCAAAACTTCCACGACTCCGGACCACCGCCGGCCAACACACGGCCAACCCGTCCGGCCGCCGCTCAACTAACTCGCGTCTCCAACTCTACGCTCTCGGCCCCTGGACCACCACCGGCCACACACGACCGATCTGTCCGGCTGCCACACACCCAACCTCCGGCGCTCTCCTTCGCGCGCACCCATCTCGTCACATTCGCGCCAAAAACTCTCTCCTCCGCCAATAAACAATCCTCCCGCCAAAACTTACTTTCTAGCCAATAGACGACTTTCCCGCCGTCGTTTAGAAGTAAGAGGTCACAAGGCAAAAGACAAGTAAACAATATAAAACACACCTCGCTGTAAGCAGCCATGGCTAACTAAAAGCTATTACAACAGAAGGAAACAAACACAATTCAAAACACACGCTCCACTGTTAGCCGCTCTGGCCAGCTAGCAGGAACGAAAACAAGAACAGCCCCAGCCGTCCTGTCGTCGTCTCGGGTTTCGGACCGACTTCCTAGAAGAAACCATTCCCCACTCGCTTGGGCCGAGAAGCGCGACCCTCGCACGCTACGCCGTTTTAAGTCCT
The DNA here is from genome assembly GCF_055824585.1 of Amblyomma mixtum. NCBI lineage: Eukaryota > Metazoa > Arthropoda > Arachnida > Ixodida > Ixodidae > Amblyomma > Amblyomma mixtum. The sequence goes on along the minus strand of NC_143015.1, from coordinate 43,867,294 downwards.
TCTCCTTTTGTCTGCGCATTCCCCTGCTCCCTTTCGGCGACACTCCTCACACTTTACCACGACGCAACGCTAGCTGCGGCGTGACAGTAGTGTTATCAAATATTGCCGCATATCCCTTACGTTTTCCTTGCCGGTCACATTACCGTCAGTGGTCAGAGAGGTTATTGCGGTCTTCGGTAAAGGAATTCTTATGCTCCATAAGGCGTATGTTAAAGCAGTGGCGGGTTTGGCCTATGTAAGCTTGGCCGCAGGTCGTCGGAATTTTGTAGACAACATTTTTACAGCATTCAGCGTATTTGTTGATTTGTTTGATGCCACGAGGTGTTGCGTCCGCCCGTGTTTGGACGGCCACGCAGAGAAGAGAAAGCTACATACTTTTTTCAGCCAATGGGAAGTTCTATCAGTGTACGGGATGACCGCAACCTTTCTTTTTTTCGCGCTTCTGTCTACTGCTAGCAGAGTGGGACCTGATAGAACTGGCAAGCCTCCCACAGAGACTTGAGAGGGCCGCTTCAGGGAACCCCGATGCTCGCAGCATAGCTACCTGTTCATGCAAAGCTTTTTGATAAGCGTTGTGCAGACATGATTTTACGAGGGCCGATCTCAGAAAAGGAAGGGCTACACGTCATGTTGGATGGTTTTTGACTGCGCAGAAGAGTAATTCATCAATGGTCTTGAACTTCTGGGCGCGTAACACCAGCAGGCATGATCAGGCAAAAATTACGATTTCAGATCTAAAAAAATATCTGCCTCTCCCGTAAACGAGAGTAGAGTAAGCATGAAATGTTTACGGGCATAAGAAATTGGCTGTAGATGGTACTAGTCAAAATTTTGAAATAGGTCTAGGGTTCAACACACCACACAACACCACACTCTTCTTGTTGCGTCGAACCGATCGTCTGCAATAGTGCGTGCTTAGATAGGCAGCCGCGAACCGTGGCGGCCTTGTCGCTTTCGGGAGCGGCCGCATAATCATGGCGTTGTCGGCAGGGGCGAGCAGTATTCTGCTGTGGCGTATCATTCGCAAAGCGATCGCTTACCGCAAGACGCTTCCTACCTCTCCTTTCATCAGGCTCCATTGCTCGGCTTAATTAAGCAGCTTTGACGGTGGCGGCACTGAAATGCAGGACGATGCAGAAGCGTAAGCGGACACTACGAGACGCAGGCCTGACAAGAATGTATATGCAGCGCGCTCGAATACTCCGCGAGCGTGTATACATCTGCCTGCCAAAGGTGGAAACGTCCTGAGCGGAAGGCTAAGCGGCCGGTCTTTTACATGGGTGAGTGTGGGACCGCGGCGCCATCCTTGGGGACGGCGCGGAAGCAGTTTTTCCGCCTAAAGCCCTTCTCGACCTGGAGCTCCCCTCTCGCTCTAAGTGGCCCTCTCTCAAAGCCCCAACAGATCACGTATGAATCGCGTTAAACCTCGTACGGTGCCCAGATGCTCTCGTTTCAGCTCCCGGATGTGTGAAATTCAGTGCCCAGATGAGTGGAATTCAGTGCCCTGATGTTGGCTCTCGGTCTCGGCGGGACGTCTCCACACTTCCGACAACGGGTGCTAAAAGCATTTCATGCTTAAAACTGAAGCTTTTGCTGTTTTGGATGTTCAAGCTTTCCCGTCTGTGTGCGGCCGTCCGAAAACGGGTGGACGCAACACCGCGTCACGTCAATAAAGTATGTGGCATCAAACAAATCAACAAATACGCTGAATGCTGTATAAATTATAGTCTAAAAAATTACGACGACCTATGGCCATGCTTACATCGGCCAAACCAGCCGCTGTTTCAACATAGGGCTTATAGAGCATAAGAATTCCTTTAACCAAGACCGCTTTAACCCGTTTGACCACTGCCGGAAATGTGACCGGCTAGGAAAACGTAAGCGATGTGCGCCAGTATTTGATAACACTGCTGTTCTTTTTACACACCATAATCACGTCACACGCAAGCTTAAGGAAGGTATTACATCGCACAATCAATTGACACGTGCATTAGCACTCTTCAGCCACAGTAACAAGCCATGAAATAGCTTTCCCTGATACATTTGACTCTGTCTCTCGTATTTCATCTTTCGTGCCGATGTTCACTGCGTTGCATTAGATCTCTTGTTGATGCGCGTGTAATCCGTTCCTGATTAAGATCCCTGGTGTGGCGCCATTGAAGGTTAGTCTCTTGCTTCTTTGTACTTTCGCCTTTTTTGTGTACATATTGCTGTTTTTTTTTTTACAATGAACGTTCAGTTCCAAGTGTGCGGTTGTATCTTCTTGTCGTCTTCTTTTGTTCGTCTTTTTTTACGCTCGTTAACCATGAATACGTACCAACTAGCCCAACTTCTTACGTTTGCCCCATTTATTTGCTATTCGTTGCTTTTTTCAAGACTCCCCTAATAATACCATTGTTTTTGGTTGCAAAATAAACAACCTTCAATAGACACACGGAGTAAGCCAGTGAGAAATTAGCGGAAGAAGTGAACTAAACTCGCACAGAAAAGGTATCAAACCGAAAAATTCATTTTCTGAAACGCGTGAGACCGGTAGACAGAGCGCCATTATAAGAAAAATTATTCATTAAACGGGGAAGTAAGAAAATCTACCATGATTAGATTCAAGAAATAGAGTACTGCGACGCACTACAGCAAATGCAAGAACGTTTTTTTTTTTTTGTTATGCAGCAATCGGATGTACAAAGTAAAAAGTTACTTCAGCTATGTTGTTCCGAACTGACGTGTCGTCTTCTCTATTATAGCACAAGAAATTCCTTCTGAGCTCCATTCGATCGTCCCTATTTGAAACTGCATCGCCACTGCTGCAGCTTTCATCTAAACTCATCTAAAAAGAAACGCAAGCCGGTGCTTAGTCAGTGAGATGCTGCAGGGTAATCCATCGGAGGTCCTAGCTGGAATTCTAGCCCCGGTTTCTGTAAACTTCTCCGGAATCGGAACTTCAGCTTTCGAGTCTCCCCTGGCTTGATAATTACACCGGCAAGCTTCTGCGAGTATCTCTATTTTATCAGCGATTTGTAAGCTAAGCGCACGCGCTCCTTCGTGTCCTGCTGTGTTCGTGGAAAGATTCGTGTTCGTGGGAGAATTCAGAGCAGCTACTGCAGGGCTGTCATTAATACTGTGAGGAAGAAGACAGACATTCTCCCGACGCGTTTCCATTACTCAGCCACGGGCCGGATCCGTGGCCCAGTTGCTTCAGCACCCGTCAAGGTTTGTGGTAGCGGCTGGTTAAAAACCAACCGCCGGACGCAAACAGGTAAAAAGAAGTAAAAGTGTCCCCTGGGCTGCCGCCCAGTTTTCTTCAAGGGTGTGCGCTTGGGAAAAGCTTCATAAGTACCGCTCTCGCAGGCCACGCCTGGTAAAGGCAGTATCTTTCGGCCAACCATCGCCTGCAGTTCTGAGAAAGGACACGCAAATATCGACGAACCTTAATGCGATCGCACACAGCAGCATCAGCAGCAGTCATTAAAAAAAAGATCCACAACTGGGCGGGATTCTAAGAGGCCTATTTGAGTGTTTTAATGGCGGAACGAATCACTGATCCGTCAGCACAACGGTTAGGTCGAAGACTGAAGCGGTGTCCTTTTGAAAGAGCATCCGCCTCGCATTTAGAAGGCGCTGGATTCGATCCCAAGCGCGATCGGCTACCACCGAAACCGTTGCGTTGACGAGTCAGTGATTTAATTCCACCGTCAAGCAAGTTAACACTCCTTATGCGGTAAAGGCTGCTTGTAAAGGCTTTTTATGACTGCTGTTGATGCTGCTGTGTGCCAGCTGATCAAGGATCGGTGAGAGTTGGGCGCTCTGTCTCAGAACTGCGGGCGACGTTGCGCCTCGCGGAAGAGGAGACGTCGTAGCGCGGACACCACAGCGCTGAAGGAAGTTGGGTCGCTGGCTTTGTGATCGTTACCTTCTCTGCATTTGCGGAGGGCCTGCTTTGTAATAGCGGAGGAGGAGAGGCCATGGCGCTAGGGTGTGCGCGCGCCCAGTCACAGCGATCGTGCCCTTGCTCGCATTTGAACCACGTTGGCCGAAGGTAACCACCTTTAGCAGGCTGCGATGTAGTTCGAAAATGGGCTTCGCCTGCAAGGAGTGCAGCGGGTTTTACCGAGCTTCTCCCAAGCGCACACCCTCGACGAAATCCGGGCGCTACGCAGAGGGACGCTCGTACCCATTTTTACCGGTGGCTGCCCGGCGATGGGTTTCGAATCAACCACCTCCCGCAGCCGAGACTGGCGTTCAGGACACTGGGGCACAGCTGTTTCACTGCTACTACCATTGACCCGAGCATCGCGAGATGAACCATTATTACATTACATATATTTTTTTTTAATACATGCTCCTGTTTCACCGTTGTTTTTCTGCTGTGTCGGTTTTTCTAATGGAAGCCAAAAACACAAAATTTTGCCCTTGAACTTTCACACTCCTCACCGGTTGGCGAGCCCATTATAAATCTTCCGACGAAATCATCGGGATGCCATCAACAAGACCCTGAACATCTCTAAAGACCAACCCTGCTGAAGAAAGTGTGTTTTGAGTGATGCGAAAGGCGGCCTCCATGAAGAGCATTGAGGAAAGGAGGGGAATATTGACGCGCTTCAATAATTGACCTGTAGGGCGTAAGCTGCTCAGAGATCCTCAGAGAAGACAAGACGTCTGTGCTGTTCAACCGTTTATTCTCTGAGTAACGGAGCTGCGGCGGGGAGCGCGGGAGTCGCGCCCCGCCGCTGCAAGAGGGAAAAGGGAGGAGAAGGAAAGAGCGCGCCAGATGCGGGGGCGCGCTGGGTGCAGGCGTAATGGTGGTGGATGCAATATGCGACGGCTGAGGTGTGGTGATGGGGACGGCCAACGGCGACGACTGTGTGGGCGTGCTGACGGCAGCGACGGTCAAGTGTGGTGTGGCCACTTCCATCACCTTGTTGGCTAGCGCGGCGAGTGATGTTAAGTCCATGGTTGTGGCGGTGGCGAGCACCATTTGGACGTTGGATGGCAGGCGCTGCAGAAAAAGTTCACGTAGCACAGCATTGTCCTTGGTCTGCGCACTGCTACCGAGAAGCTGCGTCATCCGCCGCAAGAGCTGACTTGGTCGCCGGTCACAGAGCTCCTCCGCGGAGAGTAGCTGCTGTATTTTCGTCCTCTCGGACGCGGCCGTTCTTTGCAGTAGGGCTGCCTTGAGGTCTTCATATGGATGTGCCGGAGGATTGGTGCTGAAAGAGGTGAGTATGTCGGACACCTCCTCTGCAGCTGTTGATGGCAGTTCGCCGACCACGTGGTGAAATTTCTGCTTCTGTGATGAAATTCTCGAAAGCTGGAATTGAGATTCCGCTTGCAGGAACCACACGGCTGGGTTGCGTTCCCAGTACGGTGGGAGACGCACTGTCACAGCAGAGACGGCTTCGCCGGGCACATCTGGCGTTGTCTGGTTGAGGTTGCGCGTAAGTGGTTGATTTTGTTCCATTTCAGCTGCTTGAGTGGACGTCCTGTCTTCTTCAGCGTGGGGAAAAGCTTGGCTCTACGTTACTTAGGTTCGTCGAAAACCGGGTCACCAATTGTAGGGCGTAAGCTGCTCGGAGATCCTCAGAGAATACAAGACGTCTGTGCTGTTCAACCGTTTATTCTCTGAGTAACGGAGCTGCGGCGGGGAGCGCTGGAGGCGCGCCCCGCCGCTGCAAGAGGGAAAAGGGAGGAGAAGGAAAGAGCGCGCCAGATGCGGAGGCGCGCGGGGTGCGGTCTGGTTCCTTTGAAGGGACACCGCAGACTTCGACCGCAACGGCGTTCTCCTCACGTTGCCGGAGGCATAGGGAAGAAGCACGCGTAAGTTGTGCCAGCGAGGGCTGGCGCCATGGCTGGCTCACTACAGACCCGTGAGTTTGTAGAGCGGCGCGAAAAATCCTTTTTTAGCGCTAAGAATAATGATAAATGATGTTGTGTTTTCAGCAAGGGGCTGGACGCACTGAGGTGCGTTTTATTAATGGCCTTTCTAGAACAGCGCACTGTTTGCAACAGCAGTGTCTGGCCCTCCGTCTCAGTCTGCTTCCATTGTAGGCAAAGCAGCGGCCGAGATCTGACGCACACCGAAGTGTTTGGAAGCTCACGCTCACGCACTTCAAAATTTTCGTTTTGACGGAGCGGATGAGCAGTGGTCTGGTAGAAAGGAAAGCTCGTGCTTAAATTTCTTTTCCAAGAAAGACCGAATCGCCTCTTTCTAGCAGGTAAGAGCAGTACACTAAATTAGAGGAACCTCAAGAACAACAAAATGTTCGACCTTTTTATTGTAATCTTTCGCTAAAAGCCAGACAGACCTGATTATAGAGTTGTGGTAATAAATCTTTTTCATTTTCAAAATTTCAATTGCCCTATAAAAATCTGACAGGTTTTTGCCGAGTGTGTCAGCCGCTTGTCCTATCAAACTGGAGTGGGGTGAAAAATAGGTAAGACGGGAAGATAAAGGTGAACGACGTTGTCCATTGTACACTGTGGCTCTGCTCAAATAGGTCGTGGGTGATTGCCCGCTCTTTGAGTGGACATAGAACGATCGGTCAGTGTCGAGAAAGAGCACTGGGTCAAGATTTTGAAACACTACAGCAATAGCTTCTCCACGGGAGGCGGAAAATGAAACCGCAGTAAAGTAGACGGGTTCTCTCTCTCAAGCAGATTGAATGTCTGCGCACAAGTACGCCGTAAGACTGAGAAAGTGCATGTCCCCTGCTGAAAAAAGGCAAAATTTGAATGAGTAAGAAACAATGGACTGTGTTTCGCGACTAATACAGAATTTTTGGAAGCTATCTTTCAACTTCGTCAAAATGCTCAATCTGATTGTTGCCTGAATTGGGGGTTGGGGGGTGCTCTTTGCGGCGTGGACTACTATTTTGTGGCAAGTCTGATTTTAAAACAATATATTTTTGTGAAAGCATAGCAAAGTATGGCTACGGTTCAAGAAAATTTATTCAACCAAATGAAAATTACCAACGTTTTTCGCGAACACAGAAAAAAAGTTTTTTTTTTTGATGGCGCAATGCTTGCCCAATGACGTGTTTCTTGTCTACAATCGCGGCCCATTGCCGATGTGTGTTACGCTGTTTCTTTCCAAACAAGAACATCTTTATTCTGTCGTGACAGGAATGGAAAAACTTCCCCGCATATCCTTCTTCTTGAAAGTAAATCTTGGGGTGCTGTTCTCAGTGGCGGCACTGGTAACGCAAAATAGCTCCGCTTGCTACGATCCGATACCAGGTAAGTCCACCGGTTTGTTTTTTGTTGCTGTTCCACTTTCACGTGTAGACAAGTGTACACAGTTGGGCGCTCTAGTTCTTTCACGTGTGTGATATTCTTAGTATTCATGGTTTATTCCCCTGTGAGCAGCACCAGAGCAAGTTTCTGCAACTAAAAAAGCCTAAATTTCATGCACATAAGCACGCATATAACAGTTTAGCTAATGGACGTTACGTACCGCAAGCGGGCAAAGCGGGTGGGGGAACAGCCGCGGATGAATGGCATCCTAGTCGAAATCAAGAGGAAAAAATGGGCTTGGGCTGTGCAGGCAATGAGAAGGCAAGATAACCGCTGGTACACAAGGGTGACGGAGTGCATTGCAAGAGAAGGCAAGCGTAGCAGGTGGAGGGAGGAGATTTAGAAGTCTGCGGGGACACGGGGGCCGCAGTTGGCAAAGGACAGAGTTAATTGGAGAGACATAAGAGATGACATCGCCCTGCAGTGGGCGTGGTAAGGTGATGATGAATAGACAAAATTTCTTCACATCAACATGCCGGCATGGGGCTGCTTGAGCGCCGTCATTGTAGGCCTAGAACCGGCTGTTGCATCCACAACCTACAGGCAGCCTTCTCTAGTTTTCTCTCCATGAGCCAGCTTTTGCATTGAACCTGCTCGTAAATAGCCTACAGGAGACCGATGACGGCAGACTCAAGCGTAGGACAACAAGTGATTTTGAGCCTATAAAGCGAGCTTTGCGTAATGGCTGCTACGCGCTAGTTGTAACGTGACGAAACGGAGAACAGCGCAAACACAGGACGAAGTAGAACGAAGAACACAGGCGTTGATCAAAAACTTTATTCCAAGATGTACTCACAATAAGTAGTCTTCAGGCAACTTATCAGCTCAGTCAACGACAGGGTCGATATGATATCAGTGAAGCATTTACGGCATTCTAGACCTAATTATCCCTGCTTATGCTTTAGTTTTGAGCTCTTCTATTAAACAAAATGACCATATTTCGGCAGGACGCTGGTTGAAATGAAAGAATATAGGTGATTCGGTACCATTTTTTGTAATCTGCAGATATCTTGGGGCGCATGAACGGTTTTGTTTTTCTTAGTCCTTTGGGTTAGTTTCGGAGTTAATATACTGGAAAAGCCTGTTCTACAAATTGATTCTGCATGAATGAATCTTGAAGCATCTTTTTGGTGTTATGTACGCCGTCCATGGATGTGCCATTCAAAACATTTGCAATGAACCAGTGTAGTAGTACATCGGTGTGACGTATTCCTACGAACGCAAACGCCCCATCCTCAGTGATGCCATGTCTTAAAACAGGCTCTGCTGTTGTCTTGGTTAGAAGCTGAGGACCCTGAAAACGCAATAAAAAATTCACCCTCTACACATTACACAAGTTACAGAGATGTTTCATTAGATGAGAGGCACGAACAGTTACTTGACAAATAATCGTAAACTTACTCAATGTCCATTTTATATGATAACATGGGTTCTCCAGAACTCACGCCAAGCAAGGAATGCCATTTAGGTAAGTATTTGATGCCAAATTTGCTGAAATATTCGCATAAATAATAGGCATGAAAGATCTTGAAAGTGAAACTTACAGCAAGCAATGCAACGGGTTTGAAATCGCTGAACTAATATTTCACTCTCGCTATCTGATTACTGTTCGGAGATGCTTGTAGAAAAAATTTGGTGCCGCAAACGCGATCAAGTATTTATAGTGTTTTTTTGCAATATACAATGGTCGAACGCGTCGAAGGCGTAAAAATAATCAAACGAAGTGTAAGTATTCGAGGTCAAAGAAGGTTTCTATTATATCCATGTTCATCATTTAGCAGCTCTCTTCAAGAGGACCTAGATAACCGCATCATAGGCAATATTCTGTGGTAATTACTCCAACAATCCATCAGAGAAAGCCACCATACAGAACACAGCCATATACAGTTTCCTTTATTTAAATTGGAATAGCCGCCTACATGGTGCACTGCCGATAGTGTATTTTTTTATAGACCTGTTTCTATGACCTATGCATGGGTCTTAACATTAATACCTTCCTGCATTCTGTTGACAAGGAAATGAAAAGAGGTGCATGTTGGCCTCCGGCATGTTCTTGCCTTGTCGTATTCATTCTGTTCAAAAAATAACCATTGAGAATATGCAAAAACATATCCTCCCTTGTGGTATTCATCCTGTTTAAAAAATATCCATTGAGAACATGCAAAAACAGTTTTAGTTGCCAGCACTTAGTTATTTAAAAACTTAATCTGATCTTATAAAATCTTCGATAATTGTTATTTAAAGAGCATTTATATTATTCATCGCTTAATGTTAGCGCTCGGTAAAGAAAAAGCAAAGTTTTGTAAATTTCTGCAGTTACAGATAACGGAAGAATCAAGGACTGCACCATGTGTGTTTCACTGATGCGGTGAAATGTTCATTGAACCAGCCCTCTGCTGATCGATTGCTTTCAGTGTAAAGGGTACTGAATAATTCATTGCCTAAATTTTTGTTATTTCTTCTTCTCCCATCAGGTCACTAAGGAGGCCCGTGTTTTTACTTTATTACCATAGTGTATTAGAATTCAGTTAAGTAAATCGTTGGTTCTTTATGCCTAATTCGGATGTAGGCCTAAGTCCCTTTCGAATTCTTAGATACTCTTGCTGTAAACCTACCTCGGACGTATTAGACTGGCACAGTCGCTGGAGCTTTCTGTGTGAAAAGTAAACGCCACAAAATCGTTTTCATCACCTTTATTTCACCACTTAAAAACCTTTTTGCCTCGCCATTCCCCCGCAGATAATTAAACCAGGATGATTTTTACGACATAATTTAGAAGCCTCCAAGAGATTATGTGGCTCTAGAGTTCCGTGATTAAATTATTTTATCATGTCGTTTCTGCGTCAGCCATTGAGGATGGTGATTGCCAGCGGGCTTGGATCTGGTGTTTCATATTTATCACCAACCGTACACAAGGTCGCACGGGAATGTTGAGCGCGAATTTTTTTATACATACTGCAGTCCTATGGGGCTAATGCAGGGGTGGGTGTGAAAGAAACAATGTAGAAAAACAAGGAGCGCAATAATGGCAAACAGCAGAGACAATATGAGTAGAATGGAAGAAACAAGGCAAAACAATTCAACAACAGCTAAAAGTAGCTCTAAAGGTAGAGAGCGAGTAGAACCAGGTAGAGAATTCCAACATTCGATTACACACGGAAAGCAACTATAATTAAAAGTGTCTGTGGGGACAAAATAAGGCGCGATGTTTAGGCTGTGGTGACTTTTAGTTTTAGCTGGAATAGCAGGTATTAGGTAATCATTTGCACAGGTCCGGTCAGAAGAGTTAATAATGCAATGTAGAAATTGTAAAGACTCTCTCCTTCGTCGAGCTGAGAGTAGTTGTAGGGCCAGTGATGAAAGTGCTGAGGAAGGCCGAAAATCCCTACCAACCCTGTGGTATATCAAACGAATGGTTTTCTTCTGCACTGCCTCGATTTGGTTAATTTCGCTTTGTTTATGCTGGTTCCAGACAGGAGAGGCGTATTTAAGTAGCGGTCGGATTACTGATTTACACATGTTGTCGACGGAGGCGCTCCGGTTTCTTGAGACAAGTGCACAGGCGACGCCGGCCGTTCGAGTCCTGCAGCGGCTGCCATTCTCCGAGCACCGGCGACCACGCTCCCCTTCTTGGAAGAGCAGCGGGAGGCCCAAGAGGCGCGGAGCCACATCTGGACACCGCTCGCCGGTTGCCGTGGCCCCCTCGACATCCGGTCGGAGAGAGGGACACGGGCAGTGCCGTACGAACTCGCTTGCGGAAAAGGACATGCGTGCTGTGCTCCGTCTTTTCTGTGTTCTTATGTAACCTTCGCAGGCTAATAAACCTGCCCATTTATTTGTTTTATCTGGACGTTTGTTGTGTCGACTACATCAACTACATCTTGTCGGCCATCCTTTTCCTTTCCAGCCGCCCTCGGTTGGTGTGCATCTTCGCTTCATCTGCTTTCTTTTTTCAAGCCTCAGTTTCCTCACCCTCGTCGTTGTCCGACGAATGATCCTCGCTTGCCACCGTTCCCAGCGCCATTCTTCTCCCTTGCACAGCAGGATCGTAATTGGCTTGGCTATCATGGCAAATCCAGCCACAAAACGTCGCAAATAGCTGCAGAGGCCCAGGAAGCGTCGGAGGTCGTGAATGTTTGCTGGTGTAGGAAAATTTGCATTTCCTCTCAACTTGAGGCTGTCGGGGTTGATGGTCGATGCGGAAATTTCATAACCCAAGTAGCTAATTTTCTCTTGGAAGAAGGAGCACTTTTTCAAGCGCAGCGTGAGGCCAGCCGAACGCAGGAGCTCGAGTACCTCGCCCAAGCTGTCTAATCCTTCCTCAAACGAAGCCGATGGAATCAGCAGATCATCCATGTAGGCCATGACCTTCGTGTGCCTAAGGGAGCCGAGGACGGTGTTTATCATACGCTGGAACACACTCGGTGCGTTGAGAAGTCCGAATGGCATGCGGGTGAATTCGTAGTGTCCATCCGGAGTGACGAACGCTGTCTTCTCTCGGCTCTCTTTATCAATTGGCACCTGATAATAGCCGCACGCAAGGCCTAGGCTAGTGAACAGTCGTTTATCATGTAGCCTGTCAAGTTGGTCATCAATCAACGGTAGCGGATACCTGTCCTTTTTCGTTATTTTGTTGAGGGCTCGAAAGTCTACGCAAAGCCGCTTCTCGCCATTCTTCTTTGAAACAAGTAGGATAGGGCTCGCGTAAGCAGAGTTAGAGTCCGTTACTACTCCAGCCTCCTTGAGTTCGTCAATCATTGTTCTCACAGCCTGCCTTTCGGAGTAGGCTAGGCGGTATGGGCGGTACGTTACAGGAGCGTCGGTGGTCACCTCAATCTTCATTTGCGCCGCGGCCGTGCACCCGATTTCTGAAAGGCACGTCGCAAAGCAGTAGCGGTACTGGTTAATCACTGCGACGAGTGCCTCTTTCTGCGTGGCAGAAATCGTTGTGCCAACCGTCAAATCGTCACCCGAGATCGCCTTTGCCGGTTTTCTTTCGTTGCTGTTTGTGATCAGGGAGGGTTCGGTATTTTCTTCTTCCATGCACAACGTTCCTCTCGCGATCTTCTGGTTTTGAGCAACAATCAGAGGAGATTCGGATACGTTTGCCACGGGCAGGCATATATCGCCCAGTTCATCTTCTCTTAATACGCAGCTTGGCACGTACTCGCCGCTCATTTCGTGCAGCCTGCCGCGAACGAAGATGTCGCTGTGCGTAACGTTGTCACTCCCAAGCGCAATGAACCCGACGTAATTAGGAGGTATGACAACGGCCTCTTTCGCCCACAAGTTCAAACGTCGCGGAGGTAGGGCCGGTATAGCAAGATTGGTGGGAGTTCCATCTTCGTCCTCCGACCCGTTACGCTCCTCGAAAATGCGCACGGTGTTCTTACGGTGCACCACCGTAATGTGAGGCTGCTCAGTAAAGGGTTGACCGACAAGCAATGGGACAGCCTGCACTTCGTCGCGGACAACGTGTACCTTGACATCGGCCGTAGCCTGGTCCACCGTCAGCCTCGCTTCGAAGCTTCCCAGGGGTGTTGTTTTTCCCATTCCGAACCCTCTGATAGTGAATGGACGGCTGAGTGCTTCATAAGAGAGGTGTAACTTTTCCTCTTCGCTTTCTCGTATCGTTAAGCATTGGCTGCCCATGTCGATGTACGCTTTGATCGCCTTCCCATTCACGCTGGCATCCATGAAGTACTTCTGATTTAGCACCATGCTGCCACTTGTACTGCTGCTTTCTTGGGCTAGGACGGCTGTTTTAGCTGTGTCGCTGGCTGTCGAGCCTTTCCTCGAATAACAGTCTTTGCTCTCATGGCCTGCTTTTCCACAATTCGTGCAGCGCGGTCTACGCTGAGGTTTTGGACATGCTGCCGAGAAATGTCCATATGAAGAACAATTAAAACAAAGTGGCTCGCCTTTGTCGTTGAATTTTCGTCGGGGAGCCCTCGTCGATCCGTTGTCGCCAGCGCAGTGTTGAAGCTGAGGCGCCGCTGGTGACGAATTGTTTCCTCCTAGGACGCGATGAGGGTGCCGAATAGCTGGTGGTTGATACAGCGTCTTGGCTCTAATTTCCTTTATGACTTCTGTACGCTCGTAGAGCCGCTTCATGCACCTGAGCAACTCGTCGGGGCTGGCGTAGTCTCTGACGCCGAGGGACCGCACAAGATCTTCATTGTCGAGTCTAGTGATCAGGTATTCAATACAGGCCGTGTCGCCGACATTGCAGCGCCTTGCTTTCGCCAGCTTGTCGTAGAAGTACGCCTCTATACTTTCGTGGCACTGTTTCTTGCGTGCTTCCATGTCCCGGAAGGTGTGCTGGAAACTGGATGCTGACGGAAATGTCTTCTTCAACTCGTGTTTCCACTCTGCCCAAGTGCGCTGGACATTCGTCAGGCCGTCGTACCACGTCTTGGCAACGCCTTGCAGCTTTGTGAGTGCGAATCACGTCGTTTGCTGGTCGCTCCAACCGTACGCTGCAGCCAGGTTGTCTACCTTGTTCAGCCACATTTCGACTGTTGGCTGGTCGTTAGATGACGGGTCATAACTTGGCACCAGTTGTGCACTTGCCGTGGCCAGTCGTCCATCCACGACGCTTGATGTTCCCGTCGGTGGGTGATGTGGCGTTTGGGCCGCCTGCAGAAGCTGGGCTGCTCCCTGCAAGGCCTCACGTACCGCCGTCTGCACCGCAGCCTGCATCAGCGCCTGGAAGTCGAAGGCCCCGGGCGCTCTTTCGTTGGGGTTGTCCAGTCCGTGGCCGTCTACCGTGTCGGCGTTCATGGATCCCCGCCCTGAATTAGACTGCCCCTCGTCGTTTCGTAGAGTATCGCTTTCGCTGAGTGCCGCCTCCCTTGCCCCCACATCGTTGGGTGCGTCGCTGTCCGTTGAAAGGCCCGGTCGTGGTGCCACCTTGCCCGCAGGACCTTCCGTCGTTGGCTTCGATCGGAGCATCATCGTGGCTTACGTGGTCGAAGCTCTCGTTGAAGGCGCCAGTTTTGCAAGGCAGTCTCAATCCCACTTCTGAAGATGTAGTTGATGTAGTCGACACAACAAACGTCCAGATAAAACAAATAAATGGGCAGGTTTATTAGCCTGCGAAGGTTACATAAGAACACAGAAAAGACGGAGCACAGCACGCATGTCCTTTTCCGCAAGCGAGTTCGTACGGCACTGCCCGTGTCCCTCTCTCCGACCGGATGTCGAGGGGGCCACGGCAACCGGCGAGCGGTGTCCAGATGCGGCTCCGCGCCTCTTGGGCCTCCCGCTGCTCTTCCAAGAAGGGGAGCGTGGTCGCCGGTGCTCGGAGAATGGCGGCCGCTGCAGGACTCGAACGGCCGGCGTCGCCTGTGCACTTGTCTCAAGAAACCGGAGCGCCTCCGTCGACAACACACATTAGCAGTTTCGTATCTCTAGGAGCAGCTTTTATTGCGCGGCGGAGGTATCCTAACTTTTTAAGTGCCTTTGAGGTTATTAAATCTGGATGTTTGACCACGACATCTGAGGTGTGGAAATAAGACCGATGTACTTGTATTGATTGACGCTTTGGAAGGCTTTGTTGTTAATTTTGTAAGTAAGCACGGAAGGTGCCGTTCTATAAGTGAAAGTCATAACAACGGTGTTGCGGATGTTAGCAGTCATTTGCCATGTGGCACTCTAAGATCTCAATCCTGAGAATAATTTCTGAAGGTGTATGTGGTCATCAAGGCAGCACATTTTGTGATATACCACGCAGTCATAAGCACAGGGAAGTCATTTATAACTATCAAGAAAAGCATTGGACTCAATAGAGAACCTTGTGGAACTCCTGAGCGCACTTCTGCTTACATAGGATTAGTTCTGTTAAAGGGCACAAATTGGAACGATTGGAAACAAAACTTTAAATACAATTGAGAAGGCGGGCGCTTTTGAGGACCATGTCAAGTTTATACATTAGTTTCGAGTGAATCATTTTATTGAATGCCTTCGAAGAGTCAATGAATATTGCGCCTATTAGATTGCCTGCATCAAGGTTATTGCAAATGCCATGAATAAATTCATTAAGTTGTGTCCCGGTGCTGAAACCGCGTTTGAAGCCGTGCTGAACATTTGTTTATAAATTATGTGATTCGAGGTATTCCATGATGTGTTTGTAAATAATGTGCTCTAGAACTTTTGCATGCATGAGAGGTTAAAGACATTGGTCTATAATTGGATATAGTTTTCTTATCATCGCTTTTGAATAAAGGGACAACTTGAGCCATTTTCCATGATGAAGGAACTGTACAGGAAGCAAGGCACTCGCGAAATATGACAGCAAGGTAGCAACAGGTCCATATGAGTAGTGTTCCAAAAAGAAGTTCGGGATACCATCAGGTTCCGCAGACTTCTTAGTGTCAAGTTTCCAAACTAGGTCCAAAGCACCTTCTTCACTAATATTTATATGATTGATTGGCAAGCCAACGTGCAATGGTGACTGGCTGTACGACGTTATTGTCAGAAGAAAATTCGAGGCGAAAGTACTCATTAAATGCATCAGATATATGAAATGAATCGTTGGTAGATATGTTGCTAACCCTCATTGTAGTAGCTGTCGTATCACGTGGAAACACAGACGACCAAAATTTACACGGATTAGCCTTTTGTAGATCTTGAGGCTGCACTCGGAAAAAAAAGAAAACCTTAGCAGAGTTCGTTTTGAATCTAAGCTATTCTCTTGCTTTGATGAAGCGTGTCATTGCTGTCTGTGTGTCTAAGCGCTTCGTACGCCTAAATCTATGTACACGCCATGCAAGATGTAATATATCTCGTGTCTTCCAGGGAATTTTCACATTTTCCTTCTTTGTTTTGAGAGGAAGAAAACACTGATACATTTTTAACTAAGGATTGGAAAGCTCACCAATTTGTTGCCAGGAAACAAGCTCATAATTTGCGAACAAACCCTGCGTTCACTGCAACCTTCACATAAATTGAATTTAGTGCTCGTGATTATGTATCTTTGCTGATATCTTTATTCTCTACTCTGATAACGAAAGCGCCCTTTATTTTCCTCACAAAGACGTGCCCCTTGCTTATCCAAGCACCCTTCTGTGAATGTGCTCTAAAGCCATATTTGGCTTCCCACATTTTTTTTCTGTGTGTAAGCTGTACGATATATATATATATATATGGTTGGTTGGTTGGTTGGTTTATGGCGTTCAACTTCCCAAAGCGAAGCGACTAAGGCTATGAGAGACGCCGTAGTGGAGGGCTCCGGAAATTGACCACCTGGGGTTCTGTAACGTGCACTGACATCGCACAGTACACGGGCCTCTAGAATTTCTCCTGCAAAGAAATTCCAGCCGCCGCGGCCGGGATCTAACCATACATGTGTGTGTGTGTGTGTGTGTGTGTGTGTGTGTGTGTGTGTGTGTGTGTGTGTGTGTGTGTGTGTGTGTGTGTGTGTGTGTGTGTGTGTGTGTGTGCGCGCGCGCGTGTGCGTGTGAGTGTGTGTGTGTGAAATTTAAGAAACGCTTCTTTTAAGTAAACATTTATTGGGAGTCCTGTTTACTTAAAAGAAGCGTTTCTTAATTTCGCATCTTATTTCTAGCAACTAAGTACGTTTATCTTATTGTGCTATATATATATATATATATATATATATATATATATATATATATATATATATATATATATATATGGTTTATGGGGTTTAACGTCCCAAAGCGACTAAGGCTATGAGAGACGCCGTAGTGGAGGGCTTCGGAAATTTCGACCACCTGGGGTTCTTTAACGTGCACTGACATCGCACAGTACACGGGCCTCTAGAATTTCTCCTGCAAAGAAATTCCAGCCGCCGCGGCCGGGATCTAACCATACATGTGTGTGTGTGTGTGTGTGTGTGTGTGTGTGTGTGTGTGTGTGTGTGTGTGTGTGTGTGTGTGTGTGTGTGTGTGCGCGCGCGCGCGTGTGCGTGTGAGTGTGTGTGTG